>NC_044572.1:1382500-2582500 GCF_901933205.1 Camarhynchus parvulus
GGGATTTTCCTTTTGCCAGGAGCTGCAGTGGGATGAAGCAGTCAAGCTCTAACCCTCCCACTCCAATCCCCCCTGGATAACCTGGGAAGAATCCTTGGAAGTGTGAGATGGAGTTTGGAAGGTCACCTCTAGATTTCTGCACTTACAGAGTCACAAGAAGAGGCCAAACCTCTGTGTTAGACACCACAAATCCGTGGAAAAAGGAATTATCACCCTCAGGATCCTGCACATGCCATGGATAATTTCCCAGGTGAATTTCCAGTGCCTTCCATTCACTGTTCCCTACTGGAATTCGGGCAGTTTCTTGCCTGCAAGATCTCGAAGTGGTTTTCCTCAATAGATTTACTGGCAAAATGTGCCATTAAAAAGGATAATTCCAAAAGATATTCCCTGTATTTCCACACATTTTTTCTTTAACCTGCTCCCTAGCTCCATGGTGCCGCTTGTCACCCAGGAGTCCCGCAGCCTCAGGATTTGTGGCTGGAATAAAACAGGATCCAAACCAGGATTTAGGCAGGGGAGGGAGAGAAAAAACAACTATTTCATGAAATCTGGGATCTTGCAGAAGGAAAAGGAACTTCAGGATGTGTCAGCAGAGGAGAGGAGCGACAGGAGGAAGGAAAAGAGAAGGAAAACTTATTCCAAGCCCAGGTAAAATAATTTTCCCGCTGGAACTTGGAAGGAACAATGCTGGGCCGGCTCCAGTTCCAAACCAGAAACAAAGGGATCAGTTAGGGATAAAAATAGAGGAATGTTGTCTGGAAAAGCCCGGTGTGACATTTCCCTGCGGATGCTCCAGGCTGACCAGGGCCAGGCCGGGTCCTGCAGGAGGTGGATGCAGGTGACAGCCCCACGTCCCTGCCAGCCACGCACACAGGGACACTCTGTGAATTCCTGGCAGCCCTGGAATGCCCTTGGGAACTGCTCTGGCCACTCCGCTCGATTTAAATCCAGGCAATGGCCTGGTTTTCCGTACCCTCCTTGTTCCCGGTGTTTTCTTTCCCTGCCTGGGCTGTTTACCAGGCTTGAGGGCTCGACCAGCCCAGGGGGTGTTGGGCCAAGCAGGAGTTATTTTGGAGATCCACCCTGTTGGCTTCAGGGATCCAGAGGGAAATTCCACTCTCTGGATTTAGCTCGTCCCCAGGGATGGCTCCGTTTGCACAGGTGGGACACTGGGATTTGGGGGAGCTCCAGGGGAAAACAGGGATCACCCGCCCTGGGAGCACTGGGAGGCATCAGTAGGGTCTGGGAATGTGCCTCGTTCCTGGTTTTTATAAGGATTGGGGTATTCTTTAGCCCTGTGGATCATGGAGGGGCCAAAGAATATCCCAATCCCAAACTCACGGAGCTATGGGAGTGATCTCCTCAGGATCAGCGGGATCTCCTCAAGGACTGGGAGAGCAGGAGCATCTCCAAACTTTGTGATCCAGGCAAGATGGCTTTGGAAATTTCCATCATTTTGTTCCTGGTTCCTCCACAACTTGTCACTCCTCTGAGGAGGAACCAGCCCTGCTCTGCTTGGAAAGAAATTCCTCAGGATTCTGTAGGAGCCAGGGACAGCTAAACCCATAAAGCCCCTGAACCCTGAGAGCTGGGAGATAAAAGATAAGGAATTGCAGATAGGAGTGATTTGTGTGGCTTTGGATGCGCACAGATTTATGGAGGGCAAGGAAAGACTCCTGAAATCCTCTCTCCAGTCTCCCCAAGCAGCAGGGATTTGGATGGGGACATTTTTATCAGGATTTGGATGGGGACATTTCAATTTGGATTTGGATGGGGACGTTTCCATTTGGACTTGGATGGGGACATTGCCATTTGGATTTGGATGAGGACATTTTTATCTGGATCTGGATGGGGACGTTTCCATTTGGACTTGGATGAGGACACCTCTATCTGGATTTGGATGAGGACGTTTCCATCTGGATTTGAACTGGGACATTTCCATTTGGATTTGGATGAGGACATTTTTATCTGGATTTGGATGAGGACATTTTTATCTGGATCTGGATGGGGACATTTCCATTTGGATTTGGATGGGGACATTTCCATTTGGATTTGGATGAGGACATTTTTATCTGGATTTGGATGGGGACATTTTTATCTGGATCTGGATGGGGACGTTTCCATTTGGATTTGGATAAGGACATTTCAATTTGGATTTGGATGGGGACGTTTCCATTTGGATTTGGGTGAGGACACCTCTATCTGGATTTGGATGAGGATGTTTTTATCTGGATTTGAACTGGGACATTTCCATTTGGATTTGGATGAGGACATTTCTATTTTGATCTCGGGCCAGCCCAGGTAAAAATGCTTTGAATTCCCCTTAATGTGATGGAATTTTTGAGACTCCCTGGCTGGGAATACGCCCAAAGTGAGGAGTTTATCCAACCTGGAATGAGAAGGGCAGGCCCCAGGCTGGCTCCAAAGTCACGTTCTGTTCATTCCCACTGCTCTTTCTGGAATGCCTTGGAAGAACCCTGGTTTGGCCCAAAATAATGTGTGAGCCTCAACTCCCCTGAGGCTGGGAGGAGGATTTGGGGAAGCCTGGAAAAAGGCAGGAAAATCAACCATAATCGTCCTTGAAAAAAACAATCCTGAGTAGATTTATGCATAATAAAGAAATCTAAATATAACAAATTAAAAAAATCAGAAATGTAGCAGGAGAAGTGAATAAAAAATAAAATATAATTTTAAAATATAAATAATTAAAATTTAAATAATAAAAAATTCAAATAAAAATAAAAATAAAAACCAAATAAAAATAAAAATAAAAATAATTTTAAAAAATTATAAATCATGTAAAGAGGGTTTTTTAGATGTCACTCCAAAGAATGTCCCTGTTTTATTTATGGCTTTCCAGCTGCCGGGACACAGAGCTGAGGATTTATCTGCTCTAAATTTAGCCCCCCAAATGTTGGCCAGCCGGAATCCCAGCTATTCCAGGGATTAGCCTGGATAAATTGTGTTTGATATATGCTTGAGATAAGCAAAATATTCCCAGAGATAATTCCTAATCATAATGGAGGATCTGGAGGCTCAGACTCGACTTCAGAAGAGCAAAGGGAGGAAACAAATCCCTGTGGCAGAAAGTTCCCTAGCCCTGGATTGCCACCCAAGGGAAAGGAGTTTGTTCCATGCCTGGGTTCATTTCCCACCAACATTCCCAGACAGGCAACCAGAAAATGTCCTGGTTTTTCACACCAAAAAGGGAGAAAACTTCCCGCTCTTTCCACACAGGAGCAGAACAGGAAAGGAATCTTTGGATCAAAATTCAAAGCCTGAGGAACTGAGGTTGTGCAAAGGCCTTTGGTTGGCATCTGTTGGGAAGGGTCTGGAAAATCCAGCTCCAACTGGGAACGGTGTCTGATTAAACTGGGATGTGGGCACTGGGGATGGCAGGGAATTAACAGGGATCTCTTTTCTTGTCCAAGGGCCTCCACCCACACTGGGACAATCCCAGGAATCAGCACAACCAGGGGGATGAAGGGGTTGGGAAAAAGTCCTGGAGAAGGGCTGGGAGCGCTGGTGGAGGAGGGATGAACACACCGTGACCCTTGTGCTCCAGCAGCCCCGAAATTTGGAGGTGTCCTGGGCTGATCCCACAGTTTGGACAGCAGGAAAAGGGGAATTCGGCTCCTTTGCCCCTCAGGTGAGACCCCACCTGCAGAGCTGCTCCAACCCTGGATCTCTGTGGATCACAAGGAGCTGGAGCTGCTGCAGAGATCCAGAGGAGGCCCCAGAGCTGCTGCAGGGCTGGAGCCAGGCTGGGAGAGCTGGGAATGTTCCCCTGGAGAGGAGAAGCTCCAGGGAGAGCTCAGAGCCCCTGGCAGGGCCTGGAGGGGCTCCAGGAGAGCTGGAGAGGGACTGGGGACAAGGCATGGAGGGACAGGACACAGGGAATGGCTCCCAGTGCCAGAGGGCAGGGATGGGTGGGAGATTGGGAATTGGGAATTCCTGGCTGGGATGGAATTCCCAGATTTTCTGTGGCTGCCCCTGGATCCCTGGCAGTGCCCAAGGCCAGGCTGGATCACCCTGGGACAGTGGGAGGTGTCCCTGCCATGGCAGGGGTGGCCCTGGATGGGCTTTAGGATCTTTTCCAACCCAAACCATTCCATGATTCCCTGGCAATTCCATCCTTTAAAGTGCCTCGCTGGGCCACATTCCCAAAGCAGGAAGGAGAAGCTCTGAAATTCCAGAGTTCCATGGAAGTGTCTGTAAGACCAAAGGTGAACCAAAGCCCAGGGAGCTGCTGGGGCTTTTCTGGGAAGATTCTCCCAGTTTCTCATATCCAGACTTCGTATCCAGCCCAGGAAAGTGCTCCAGCACCCCCAGAATTTGGGATTTAGGAGTTATATCCATCTCACCATTCCTGGTGCCTCAAGGATTGGAAGGATCCCTAGGGCAGCACGGGGATCTCATTCCTGCTTTATGGACAGCACCTGGAATTTCACTTTTCCCATCTGGCTCCTGTTGTATCCATACCATGAGGCACCCATTTAAGTTTTTTTTATTTTCTTCTCTCTAGGAAAGCCCCAATTCCAAGAATTCTCTTTTCTCCTATGGAACAATGGTCAATAAACAAAACTTTCCCACTTTCTCCCCATTTTTGTGTAACTTGGATTCTTATTCCAATATCATCCATGCTCTCCCATCATGATAATGCAAAAAACCCCCAACTTTTAATTGAAATTGCTTAATTAAAGTCTCCTCTTCGCCACAGATACGAAAATGAGGTGGTTTGGCCTTTATGAACGTGTTTTATTCTCAGGAAATGCAGAGGGAGGGACTCTTCCACCTTCCCACAAGGAATCCTGGACAGACTTCATGAAAATATCTCCCATCCCAGCATTCCCTCACGGACTGCGCAGGCAACTTGGAAATTCATGGGAATTCTCTGAGCTTTCCTGGAAATCCAAATGGATTCCCTGAACCCTGGGGTGTTTCCATCTTCATCCCTGTCCTCCAGCCCACTGATTCCTTTTGGGGTTTCGTGGTTTGCGTCCTGAACAACGATCCGTCCCTGCTTTTCCCAAAGGTTCAGTGGGGTTTGAGGGACCCCAAGGAAGGGGAGATGGGGGAATTCAGGGATGGGAAGATAGAGGGGATTCAGGGATGGGAAGATGAGGAATTCAGGGATGGAAAGATGGGGAATTCAGGGATGGGAAATTCAGGGATGGGAAGATGGGGAATTCAGGGATGGAAAGACGGGGAATTCAGGGATGGGAAGATGAGGAATTCAGGGATGGAAAGACAGAGGATTCAGGGATGGGAAGATATAGGAGGGATCCAGGGAAGGGAATGTGGGGGAAATTCAGGGATGGGAAGATGGGGGAAATTTAGGGATGGGAAAACAGGGGAATTCGGGGATGGAAAGATGGGGGAAATCCAGGGATGGGAAGACAGGGAATTCGGGGATGGGAAGATATAGGGGGGGATCCAGGGATGGAAAGATGGGGGAATTCAGGGATGGGAGGATGGGGAATTCAGGGATGGGAAGATGGGGGAAATTCAGGGATGGGAAGATGGGGGAAATGTAGGGATGGGAAGATGGGGGAAATTTAGGGATGGGAATGTGGGGGAAATTCAGGGAAGGGAAGACAGGGGGAATTCAGGGATGGAAAGATGGGGGGATTCAGGCGAGGGAAGATGGGGGAAATTCAGGGATGGGAAGACAGGGAATTCGGGGATGGGAAGATATAGGGGGGATTCAGGCGAGGGAAGATGGGGGAAATTCAGGGAAGGGAAGATGGAGGAATTCAGGGATGGGAAGATGGGAGGAATTCGGGGAAAGGAAGATATAGGAGGTATCCGGGGAAGGGAATGTGGGGAAAATTCAGGGAAAGGAAGACAGAGGGCATCCAGGGAAGGGAAGATACAGGGGTGATGCAGGGAAGGGAAAATGGGAAATTCAGGGCAGGGAATATGGAGGGGATTCAGGGAAGATCAGGGGCTGATCCCTCTGTTTCACACTTCCATTTCCCATCCCCAGGACTCTATCCCGAGTTCCTTGATTATCAGGAGCCAATCCCAGGGAACATCCATCGGCTTCTCCCCTCGAGGCGAGGCGCGGCTGAGTTTTGTTCCTTGACAGCTCAGCCGGGATTAAGGAGCCGTTAATCCCGACGGGGGGATTTGTGAGCAGAGCCCCAGGACGTGATCCCTTGTAAACAGCTCATTAAGGACTTTACATCTCCCAGGGCTTTTTTCCCCTCTGGCTTTTCCCTCCCACACTCCCAGCCCGGGTAATTCCCTCCACCCCAGGCGCTGTAAGAGGATCCCGAGGGCATGCCCGGGGTATTTTTAAGCCTCCGCAGCTGCCAGCCCGTTTTAAAGTCCCGCTTTAAGGCTGGTTCATCCTTGGCCTTCATAACTTTGCATAACCCGCGGCTGGAATTCTCTGCCGTTCCCTCTGGGGTATGAGAGAGACACGGAACTGATCCAAGGGCTGGAGCCCCTCTGCTCTGGAGCTGGAGAGCTGGGAATGTTCCCCTGGAGAGGAGAAGCTCCAGGGAGAGCTCAGAGCCCCTGGCAGGGCCTGGAGGGGCTCCAGGAGAGCTGGAGAGGGACTGGGGACAAGGCATGGAGGGACAGGACACAGGGAATGGCTCCCATTGCCAGAGGGCAGGGATGGGTGGGAGATTGGGAATTGGGAATTTCTGGCTGGGGTGGAATTCCCAGAGCAGCTGTGGCTGCCCCTGGATCCCTGGAATGCCCAAGGATCACCCTGGGACGTTGGGGGTTGTCCCTGTTTTCCTGATCCGTGGTTGGAACCAGTTGACTTTTCACCTTCCAAGCCAAACCATTCCCTGGTTCCACAATAAAATTCCACAATAAATTGGATAATCCAGCAATTTTCACTCATTCCTGTATCACTCTGGTGTCACACCGGGGCTGAGAATTTTGTCCTTGCCCTGCTGGACTTTTCCATCCGTGGGTTTTCCTCTCTTGGAAGGAGCTGCTGAGCTTTTCTAGGCACAACCAGGCCGCCTGCAGTGGGAATAACATGTTTTATGGAAGTTAACTGCCTTAAATAAACACTCCCTGGGATCCAGGAGCTCCCAGCAGAGCCTCTTTCCCAAAATCCGCTAAAACAACACTGAGGCAAAAAGAGAGCAGGAAACACTCTGGAAAAAATGGGATAAACGCTGTGAAAATTGATTTTCCTCCTGTTTAATTGAGGGAATAGGTGGGGATGTTGCCCAGCTCAAAGTGCTTCCCATCCCTCCCCTCCATTTATCATAGGCTGGGATTTCCTTCCCCTGGATTCTGGGGAATTCCTGCTATGCTGAGTGCTCTCCTGGCACGGAAAAGAGGAATCCCAGGGGGATTTTTGTTTGCAAACATCCCCTGGCTGTCGGAATGATGTTACAGCGATGGATTTCTGCCAGGTGTGAAAAATGCCTGGCACAGCTGGAATTCCATGTGGAAGTCCACGTGTTTCTCCCTGCTTTGGACTGTTCCAGCACAACCCGAAAGGGGGATTTTTATTTTTATGTTTTTTCAGGAATATCCTCTGGAATAAGAGCCCAGGCCTTCACCAGGAATTTTGATGGCTTTGCCTGGATAATGCCAACATTATCCCATCCGGGATGCAGGGATGTGAACTTCAGACTGGGAATAGAAACAGCTGGATGAACTTTTATCCCAAAGAACGAGGCTTGGAAGGAATTCCAGTCCCACTGACAGCCAAACCCTCCCAGGACGTGGGGACTCTCCAGGGTTTCCTCTTCTTGGAGTCCTGGTTACTGAGAATTTTCATTTAAATACTAAAATTTCTGGGGTTTTAAACTTTCTGTGCTAACAGACACCGACACCCAAGAAAACAGAAAATTTAACTTAAAGCCGTAAAAAAACCTTCCAAAAATAAATAATAGAACTAAGATTACAAGCGTGTAGTTTAAATAAAAGTATATAATATCACATAGCAGAAAACTTAAAATTTAAAGTTTTAGAATATTTATATATATTCTATAAACATAATATATTTATTTATATATTATATAATATTAGATATAATATTTAATATTTATATATATAAAATAAGATAGAAGTTTTAAAACAGAAGCCAGTGCTTCTTCTTCACAAGTTTAAATAGTATTATATAATTTAATTAAAAAGTCCACATTACAAACCACAAGCAGTTAGTTATTGAGTTAAAAGTCAAAATAATTGAAATATCATTTCTCAATCACATAATTTTCCCTTAAAAAACCTTACAAAGAAAAAGGTACAACTCCATTTTTTAATTAGTTAAAGTACTATAAAACTCACAATTTGTAAAACTGTAACATAAATAAAAACTAACAAACATCTAAGTCCAAACAAAAAATACCAAAACCACAACAAAAAAACCACACATACTCTAAAAAAGCAGACCCAAAGAGAGGCCATGCAAAATAATTCCTAAAATATGTAAATCAATTTTTAGAAAAATATGAATGTACTTAAAAGTCTATGAATATGCAACAAGATAATGTAATAAAAAAGGTATTTAGAATATCTCCAATGATAACTGTTCCTGACTGAGTGCCAAGCACCCGGCTGTTTTAACCCTTTGCTTTATTTCTGCCTCCTGCTGTCTTTTCATTAAACTTTTTAAATTTTACCAAGGAAATAAACCTCGTTTTTCACACTTGCATGATGTGAACGAAGCGTCATGCAGGTTGTTAGGAAAATTAACCCACAAACATCAGAGGTTCATGTCCAAAAAGGAGACGGAGGGGTTTATTCCAATAAAGGCAGAGGCCATGGGGCATTGCCCTGGGGTCTCTCACATTTTTGGAGGACGCAGCCTCCTTTTTATCCCAGTTTCCCAGCCACATTTCCCTTCTCTCTTTCCCCATTCCTGAGGTACCTGAGAGGCTCAGACTTCCCAAAAAGCCTGATACCAGCGATTCCCCTCTAATGTACAACCCTCCCTTTTCATTTTTAATTCTTATGGAATTTAACAGTTTTTTTCCCCATTGTTTCTTTCATCTTTCAATGTCTAATTTCATTTCTCAGCAAACCTAAAGTTTATTTGTAAAAACAAATCTCTTTTTCCATTCACCAATCAGTGGAATCCTTCCCGTTGTTTCTTTTATCTACCAGCAGACCCAACGGGGAAAGAGAGAAGGGAAATGCGGCTGGGAAATTGGGATAAAAAGGAGGCTGCGTCCTCCAAAAACTGGAGACATCCCAGGGGAATGCCCCATGGCCTTTCCCTTTATTGGAATAAACTTCCAGGACTCCTCTGTCTCCTTTTTGGATATAAACCTCTGGTGTTTGTGGATTAATTTTCTTAACACATTGGTTTTAGGTATGAGTTGTTTTGACTCATTGGCCAATCAGGGCCAAGCTGTGTCAGACTCTGGAAAGAGTCACGAGTTTTCATTATTATCTTTTTAGCCTTCTGTAAGTATCCTTTCTCTGTTCTTTAATATAGTTTAGTGTTCTTTAATATAATACAGTATCATAAAATAATAAATTAGCCTTCTGAGAGCATGGAGTCAGATCCATCATTCCCTCCTTCGTCTGGGAACCCCACAAATACAACACGGATGGATTTTGGCAGCTCCGAGGGCCCTGCCAGAAATCCCTGCCCCGATTGCCTTTGGGATGGCTGCCTTGGGACGATCCTAATTAAACCCAGCTGGCCCTGACTATATTTAGGGATATTAATTTGGGGTTTGGTGCTTTTTGGGGTTTTTCCCCTTCTGTTTCATCCATACGGCTGTGAGGAATTTCCATCCAAGCTGCAGCAGGATCAGGTGATGGGAACAAGGGCAGGATAGAGGGACTAATTGTGATAAAAAGATGGAATTGTGGTTCCTGCTGCAACCTCAAGGGAATCCCAGGATTCAAATCCCAATAAAAACTGATGGCAAGCTGCAAATTCCCTGGAGCATCACTGCAAATGGATCCATGGTTATGGATATGGCTGGAATTTTTACTCAATGGAAGGGGCTGAAATCCCAAAAAACTGACCTGGATTTATTTGTTACAGGGCTGTGGCTGGAAAGGAAAGCCCCAAGTGTTCACAGCTGTGGGAATGAGAGGTGGGATTAGTTCTGATTCCTGGTGGGAATTTTAACATCCTGAGTGTCCATCCAATCCCAAGGCGGGAATAACGACATCCCTGCTTTTCCTGACAGAAGTTTGTGTAAACCCAGCTTAAAGCTTTCCAGCAGGCCCAAGTTTCCCATCAGACAGATTCCAGCAGCTGGGATTCATCCGAACACGGAGTTTTCCCAAACATTTCAGCAGGAAGATGAAGTGCAGGTTAAGCTCTTCTCACAACCACTGGGAACAGAGTTTTGTGCGCTTTGAGCCACAGAGAAGGAATTTTTATAAGGATAGGCAGTGATGGGATAGGTGGGAATGGCTTTGAGCAGAAGGAGAGTGGGTTTGGATGGATGCTGGGAAGGAATTCCTTACTCTGAGGGTTGTGAGGGTCTAGCACAATTTTCCAAAGAAGCTCTGATGCTTTTTTCCCAGCCATCCACACTGTGCCAAATAATGGCATCTCAGTTTCCTCAGCAAAGCCAGAGGGGCAGGACTGGCGGATCCATTGGAAAAGAGCCCCAGGGATCATTGATTCCAGGTAAATCAACAAAGTCCATCCACCTGGGAATAACAGTGAGGATTGTGGGGATGAGAGGAGAGTCCTGGAATGTGTTCTCCAGGTGAGGGGTATCCATGGTTATCCCTGATGTCCTCGGGCCAAAGGGAAAGGTTTAAATGCCCCAGGAGAGGGCACTGATCCACACTGGCTTCCCTGGGGAAAAATGCACACTAAGAACAGACTCAGAGAATTCCAGGATGGCTTGGGATGGAAAAGAACTTATGGATCATCCCCGCCATGGGCAGGGACACCTTTCACTATCCCAGGTTGCTCAAAGCCCTCTCCAACCTGGCCTTGGACACTTCCAGGGAGCATCCACAGCTGCTCTGGGAATTCCAGCCCAGCCAGGAATTCCCAATTCCCAATCTCCCATCCATCCCTGCCCTCTGGCACTGGGAGCCATTCCCTGTGTGCTGTCCCTCCATGCCTTGTCCCCAGTCCCTCTCCAGCTCTCCTGGAGCCCCTCCAGGCCCTGCCAGGGGCTCTGAGCTCTCCCTGGAGCTTCTCTCCAGATGAACATTCCCAATTTTCCCAGCCTTTCCTCACGGAAAAGCTGCTCCATCCCCGGGATCACCCAGAACTGGCTCATGACAAGCAGCTTTCCAGCTCCCATGAATCTCTGCCCTTCTCGTCCCGAATGAAATTCCATGGATGTTAAAGGGGGATCAGCTGAGCTGTTGCAGACCTCATGCAGTCCTCAGTCCTCGGATCTGTATCCAAATCTTGTTCCAGCTCCTGGAGTCTGGATGTGGGAAATCTCTCCTGGAAGAAAGGGGAAAGAGAGGGGAAAATCTGTTTAAAAAGGGGGAAAGGATGGGTTTTGAAGGACAATGGAATTTTAATTGGATGTCAAGACTAAAATGCTGGGTTTGGTGAATGCCTTATCAAAAAAGATCCCAAAATCTTTCAGAAACGAGGGAAAGAAAAGGAATAAGAGGATAAGGTGGGAACTGAGGCAGAGAAATAAAAAGTAACTTGAAGCCCAGCCTGGGGCAAATCCTGGGTGAGAATTCCCAAGCACAGGATCCCATTCCCTGTTCACGGGCTGAGCTGTGCCTGTCCCAGAGAGATCCAGGAGCACCCTTGGATGTTCCCTTTGACCCCTAATCCTGATCTCAGCTCTTCCCACACCTCCCAGGCTTCTCCAGCCCAGCCGGGCAGAGCATTCCCAGGATTTCAGGAGCCCTTGATCCCAGGACATTCCTGGCGTTCCTACGTGTCCATTGTTCCCGAGCTGGTGGCTCGGATTGGGTTTCAGCCCCACAGGGAAGGGGGGGGGGTGGCATCACAACCGGAGCCCAAATCCCGCCCCATGAAAAAGGCAGGAGAGTATTTTGGGAAGTGACAGCGATGTTCCACCTGTGGCACCCCAAAAAAAGGCTCCGTGTTCCCTTTGGATCTCCCCTCTCCTTGTTAAAACGCAGAAGAGCATCAACACCAAGGAAATTAAGGAAATTTGCTTTTAAATCATTCCCGTGTAAGTTTTTCCCATCCCCTTTTCCTCCTCTTCCCACTTATATTTAGGCTTCATTTTGATGTTTTATTCCTTTTTTTTCCCCATAATTTGAAAACTCCTTTCCCCACCGTGTCTAATTGTGATAAAAGCTGGAATTGTGGTTCCTGCTGCAACCTCAAGGGAATCCCAGGATTCAAATCACAACAAAAAATGATGGCAAGGTGCAAATTCCTTGGATCACCACTGCAAAGGGATCCATGTCTATGGATTTTATAGATTCCATAAAATATGGAATTTTAAATATCCCTGAGAAAAAAACAGGAGGAGGACCAGGATAATTTTCCAAAGGGAACAAAAGTCTGTAATTAACAGAAATACACCATCATGAAATCTTCAGAAATAATTGTTAATTAATCCTTTTAATTGTTCAATTAATCCTTTTTTTCTTTCCCAAAACCCCCTGATCCTGCTGGTTTTTTTTTTCCCCAGGCTTTTGGAGTTTTTTACTGGCTTTGCAGCAATGGAATGTCCAAAACCCCAGATCCCTTCTGCTCCTTGTCCCGTAGTGCCTCCACATCCAAGGATCCATCCAAAAATAATTTTCCATTAAATCCCACAGGGCTTCGTGAGGAAGAGAACATTTTTCCCTGGATTTTGCTGCTTGGTATCTTTAATGTTCAATTTTCTATTGAAAAGATACTTTTGATTCTAATTTTTGATCCTTCTTTCCTTGTCCCAGGGAGGAGCCAACATGTGTTGTCCTGATCCCAGGAGTTGGGAAGGAATGGATGGATCCTGCTCCATATCCACAGCTGGGATAAATCAGCATTTTCCCCTTGAAGTTTTGGAAGCGATTTAGAGCAGATGAAGAGTTGGGCCAAAAGTGGGAGTTTGATTTTTTGGGGAGCTGGATTTCCTATAGGAAATAGGGATAATGCTGGGCAAGCACCCCATGGAATTCAGGAGCGGGAATTTTCATCCAGGTGGAAATTCCCATTTTTCTCTTTATTTCCAGCAGCTTCTCAGCAGGCAAACCCCTCTCGTGGTCCCACCTCATCCCTTTTTCCATGTGGATCCAACACCTTCCCACCTCCCTTCCCTTCCTGCTTTATCCGGTCTGGTGTTAATGGAAAAACTGGGAAGATCTGGCAAAAAATTGGGAGACAAATAGAGATTTCCTCTAAATTCCCCATCTGGTTTTCTTTTTTTTCTTTTTTTTTTTTAGTTTTTATTTAATAGTTTTCCTTTTATTTTTAAACTGCTTTTTATTTTTCTTCCATAATTATCTTGGAAATGCCAAAGCCTTTTGGAAAGCTTGGAATTTCTGTTTTTAACTGGGTTCGCCGAAGGGTGAGGAGCAGATGTGGTTTGGAGCCGGTTTTCCTCATCCAACATCTGTCAGGAACATCTGGGCACGAGAAACCCCAAAAAGATCCTCATTTTTGGGTCGCAAATCTTCTAAAAACGCTTTTTTTATGCTCTTGGGGGAAGGCCTCAAGCTGTGGCCATCTCCCGGTTCCAAGGGCAGAATTCCTTAGTGGGAAAAGTTGCACAACAGTTTTTGGTTGGAATGGGAACATCTTTGACGTGTCAAGATCGCGTTTAAAGATGTCTGGAGACCTTCCAGGGATGTTTTGGAAGTGAGAATTGGAGTTTAAAATCCCAAATTGATTTGATTTTTATTTTGAACAGAAATCCCAAAACGTTCCGGAGGGGGGATAAATCAAACATCTGGGAACTGATGCATTTTTTTTCCCCCCAAATAATTGAATTTTAATAGCCCACAACAATATTCCGTGGGAATTGGTCACTTCTCCCAGGTTTTCATTTTCCTTGGAAAAAGGGGGTTCACATTCCCTCTCCAATCTCCTTTACCTGAGGGGGAATGTGGCAAAATGCAGGAAAAGGAGGGAAATTGGGAAATAATCTCATCCAGGTCCCTTTTCCATGAAATGTGGCTCCAGATATTTTGAGGTCCCTTCCAACCTCATTCCAGCAGACATTCCAGCATTCCATTCCATGGGACAGCCAGAATTATCAAGGATCATGAGGCACCGTGGGCAGCATTCCCAAATTTCAGCGATCCAGATTTTGGCTGGAATGTTTTGTTTTCACTTCAATCCCAACTTTTTGGTCCTTAAATCCAGTTGGTTTTGGGTTTTGTGGGAAATGTCTTGCTGAGTCCTGGAGAAACTTACTCTACCTTGAGAATCCAGGGAATTTTAGACAATTCCAGCTATCCCAACTTCTCCTATGGAACTCTGGAACTATGGAATGACTTCCTGGCACAGAAAACTTGAGGAGGAATCTCCACCCTCTGCCCCAAACCCATTTGTAGGAAAAGGGATTTTTTGGGCAGGTTTGGGGTTTTTTTGGAGCTGCTGGGATTCCAGCGATCTTCCTGGAAGAGATGGATGAGGAATTTAGGAAACGATTTGGCTGTTGGCAGGAGGATTTGCAAGGTATCGGAATATCTTGAATCCATGGAATTTGTCCAAGCAGAGGTTTGGTGCCTGCAGGGATTAAAAATCCATCAGATTCTTCCCAGATTTGGGTGGATTTTGGATATTTAAAATAAAGATGAACTTAAGAAATCTTGGAATCCCGGAATGGTTTGGCTTGGAAAGGACCATCAGACCATCATCTTCCAATCCATGGGCTCCAAGCTTTGTTCAGCCTGGCCTTGGGCACTTCCAGGGATCCAGGGGCAGCCACAGCTGCTCTGGGAATTCCATCCCAGCCAGGAATTCCCAATTCCCAATCTCCCATCCATCCCTGCCCTCTGGAATTTCCTGAAAAATCCACCTGATCTGCTCAGGGATTTTGGCTGCCCGCAGATCCACACCAATGAACTCCCCCAAAATCCCTGGATTTACCCTGGGTTTAGAGGAGGAACAGGCAGGAGCAAATGGAATCAAACCCCAAAGGATTTAACTGGGATTTTAATCCAGAATTTTCCAATCCAAGCAGAAGTGGCTTCCCATAAAATGTCAGGAAACGAGAACTTTTTGATGTTCACAGAAGTGCAAAGGATCATTCCTGAATATTCTTTACCATAAATATATTAAAATATTAATGAGAAAATCTTGGATAATCCAGAATTTTGCCTGAAAATCCAACTGAGGTGATTTCCAGCCCTTTTTCCTGACCATCTTTCCTATTATTTCTTTTTAGTGGGGAAAAAGGCCGGGAGGGAGAGGGGGAATCTCAAAAAATCAGCCAATTTCCCAAGTGTGGCTGGTTTGTGGGATTTGGGAGAGAAGGGAAACCTGATTTGTGAATTCTGGGAGAAAAGGCAAATCCATCTTTCCTGGTTTTTCTGGGCTCCTCTTATCAGGCAGAGGTGGAGGTGATGATCCCAAGCTGCTGATGAGATCCTGCTGGCATCTTAATGGCCTGATATTTTCCAGGGCTGTTTTCCATCTGGGAATGCAGCCCGGTGGCTTTGTAAATGCGTAAAATGTGTCCCTGTGGCTGCAGCTGATCCCAGATCCCAAATTAATTTTCACTGGAATTTTGCTGCTCTAAATGAGCAGGACACAAAACTTCCCTGGATCTGTGCTAGTTCCAAAAATGTGGATTGAGGAATTTATTGTGAACATGGTGAAATAAATCCCTGGGATTTCTTGGGATCTGTGAAGACTCTTCCCAATTCTCCAGCCATGACTCCTTCCAATGCAGGAATTAAAGAGGGAAAAGCTTTTCCAGGACATGAAAACAAGGAATGATTCCTGTTATTTCTGTTACTTTTTGCAGTTCCTGGGAGTTTTCCAGGCCAGGCTGGAATACCCTGGTCTAATGGAAGGTGTCCATTAGATAAATGGGATAAATGGGATAAATGGGACAAATGGGACAAATGGGATAAATGATCTTCCAGGTCCTTTCCAACCCAAGCCATTCCACGGATTCAGTGATCCCATGGTTCTGTTTCTTCTCAGGGATTTTTCCAGTGTGCAGAGTTTGCAGGGATCCCTTCTGATCCCAGAAACCTTCCTGTACCAATTCCTGTTGGGACAGAAAATGGGAAAACTGGGAAAGAGAAACCTGCAGGAAAATTTTCCAATGGGGCTTTGCCATCTGAAGGAAATCTGGGAAGAGGGGGGATCCAGGAAAAGCAGAGGGAAAGGGTTTGGATCGTGGATCTCCAGGATGACACCAAAGGGAACTCCAAGAAATTTATGATTCAGCTGATATTTATTGGAATTCCAGCCTGGATCCCCTCACAAGTACACTGTGGTTTGGTGGGTGGCTGCTTTGTTCCAGGTTTTTTTGGGAAAATACAAATAATCCAAGGAACGTGCAAGTGGCCCTGTGTCAAAGGGTCCTTCCGGTAAAGAAAAAGGACCTGGAAATGGAAAACATCCTGGAAAAACAACATAAATCTGGGAATTATTCCCTGAATTTTGCTTTGAGGGGAAGCGTTATCCAATCCATGTGGAGGAAAGCTCCAAAGGGATGCTCTTATCTCAGTCCTTGGGACAGGAATTTGGCACTCGAGTCCCTAAAAAGGCCTGGAAAATCCAGGATGAGGAGGCACTTCCAGCACTGCCCCTTCCCTGCGGGGCTGTGTTCTCCCTGCTCCTGGATGCATTTTCCTCAAAGCCATCCTGGTTTTTGGGCCCCTTCCCAGGAGAAGGGCAGTGTGTGATCCGAGACGGGAATTGTCCCTGCGCCAGCTGACACGGCGCGGATGCTTCAGCTTCCCTAAAGCCCCATCCTCAGCTCTAAATATAAACCTGGGCTTATCTTTGCCTGACAAAGGCCAGGGAGGCCACCCAGCCTGGAAAAGCGAGCTGGGAATGTCACTCAGGAGCTGGGAATGTCACTTGGGATGGCCCTGGCAAAGACCAAACCCATCGGAGCACCTGGATCGTAACCCAGCCTCCCCCTCGTCCCTGCCCAGCAAAAATGTTTGAGCCGGCGCCAGGCTCGGCCTAAACCCCCCAAAATCTCTTTTCCATGGAAGTGTTAATTGGGAACAATGCCGGATCCAAGGCCAGGATCCAAAATAGCCGGGGCCAGTCTTGTCCTTTTATAGCCGTGGCCCCATTGTGAGCGGCGGCATGTGACAGGTCTGGGAGGGACAATGTGGCACTTCCAGAGGGGATAAAGGCCCACTCCAGCCTGGGATTTTTCCTGCAGCAGCTCCTCTTTCCTGCCTTTCCGACCCTCTCCAGCTCTCCTTCCCAAATCAGCCATGGCTCCCAAGAAGCCCGAGCCTAAGAAGGCCGAGCCTAAGAAGGAAGAGCCCAAACCAGCGCCCAAGCCAGCGGAACCAGAGCCCAAAAAAGAAGTGGAGTTTAACCCAGCTTCGGTCAAAGTAGGTGGATTGATCCTGTGGTGGCGTTGGAGCTGGTGGAGGGGTTGGATACTGGGAAATGATATCCTCAAAAATTAGCTGAGAGCTGGGTTTGTGCCGAAATGTGGATGTCCCATGAGGGATAAACTCTGCAAGGCACAGGAGGAATTATTGGTGGGGCTTTGTCCTTTGGGAATTGTCCTTTGGGGGAAAGGAATGTCCTTTGGGAATTGTCCTTTGGGAATTGTCCTTTAGGGAAAAGGATTGCCCTTTGGGAATTGTCCTTTTGGAATTGTCCTTTAGGGAAAAGGATTGCCCTTTGAAAATTGTCCTTTGGGAATTGTCCTTTGGAGGAAAGGGTTGTCCTTTGGGAATTGTCCTTTGGGAATTGTCCTTTGGGGGAAAGAATTGTCCTTTGGGGGAAAGGGTTGTCCTTTGGGAATTGTCCTTTGGGAATTGTCCTTTAGGGAAAAGGGTTGTCCTTTGGGAATTGTCCTTTGGGAATTGTCCTTTGGGAAAAAAAGGTTTGTCCTTTTGGAATTTTCATTTGGGGGAAAGGATTGCCCTTTGGGAAAGGGCATTGCCTTTGGAAATTTTCCTTTGGGGGAAAGGTTTGTCCTTTGGGAATTGTCCTTTGGGAAAGGGCATTGCCTTTGGGAAAAGAAGAGGAGCTTTGCAGGATCTCTTTTTAGTGGGAATTTGGAGCAGACAATCACAGAATCAGGGAATCTCAGAATCCTGTAACGATTTGGATTTTGACAGATCTTCAATCCCATCCCATTCCATGGGCAAGGACCTTCCACTGTCCCAGGGTCCTCCAAGCCTCAATGTCCAGCCTGGTCTGGGACACTTCCCGGGATCCAGGGGCAGCCACAGCTGCTCTGGGAATCCCAACCCCTCCCCATCCTCCCAGCCAGGAATTCATTCCCAATATCCCATCTCTTTCACTTTGAAGCCATTCCCTGTGTCCTGTCCCTCCATTCCTTGTCCCCAGTCCCTCTCCAGCTCTCCTGGAGCTCCTTTAGGCTCTGGAGGGGCTCTGAGATTTCCTTGGAGTCTTCCCTTCTCCAGGGGAACATTCCCAACAGATAAATATCCCTGGATCCTTAAAGAGCAGTTTCCCCTCAGGAAAACATGGGAATTATGTGAGGAAGGGAACAAGTTGCTTTGTCTCCTCATTGATTAAATCCTTCTCCTCTTCCACGTGGCACCAAGTCCTGCAGCTCAGGATTTGGGACAAATCCTGGAAGGCCGTTTTCCTGCCTTGAATCCCAAATCCCCTGTAATTCTTTATGTATTGGTGAAAAAAGCAATGATTTGTAACATACCAAGAAATCGAGTCCCAAGGAATTCAGTTTTGGGGAAGTTTTGAAGGGAATTGACTCCAGAGTTGGTGCCGTGCTCCCAGAACAATTCCATGACCTTGGGAAGGAGGTTTGTGGTGGGATCCAGCTCCCTCCAACAGCTCCATGCTCAACATTCCAGAGCTGGAAAAGGACAGGGACAAAGGGAATTGCTTCCCTTGGAGGCACAGGGAGCTCCAGCCAGGACACCGTGACTTTGTGGGAATATCCACCGGGATTCTGGGACATTGTGGGATCAAGGGCAGCAGGGATGGGTTGTCATTAAAAAAAAAACCCAAACCCAAATTGGCATCACTCAAAAATTCTTTATTTTTTAATCAAAACAGTCCCGTGCTCCACATATTTATTTTTATCTTGGAAAAAATTATTTGCTGCGTTTTTAAAAATTAGTCTGCACAGTTGTTTGGGAAAATTCTTATTTTTAATGGAAATGTTTATTTTTCCCTTTGGCACAATTTGGAATTTTGAAGGTTACATATATTTCAAATTTTATATAAATTATAGAGTTCTTATCCCATTTTGAATGTGCTAAAAGTTTGTCTGGAATTCCCAAATAATAAACAAATCCCAATCCCTGCAGGGAATATCCCATTCCCAAATGCTGGATCAGGGAGATTGGGAAATACAGAGTTGGAGTCCTGGGGCATTTTTTTCCCAAACTTATAGAAAGGGGAGGGGATATTTCCTAGAGAAATTTTCCTGGGAATTCTTTAATTTGATCAGGAATTTCCTTATCTGTTTGTGCAAATTCCTGTTCCATAAATTCAGCTCTGCTGGAGCCCAGAATCCCTTCCCAATGTTTGGAAAATTGCTTTTATTAGGGTTGGAATTCTCCAAATATCCCAATTTCTGCACTGCAGGATGAAATTCATGCTCATTTCCACAAACTGTGGGTAAAAAAGTAGGAAAAACAACCTTGCATCCAAACAAAATGTTCAAAATTAATCCTTTTATGGGAATGTCTCAAATTATTTGTATTTATTCCCAGATTTTATTGGTTGTGTTTGGAATTTTGAGACTTTTTTTTTTTAACCGCTAAAAGGTCTCAAAATCAAAATATTCCTGTGGTAGGGAAAGTTGCTCCTTGCTGGAATTTTCCCACCTCTCCCAGTCCTGATAATGATCCCAGGATCTCATTTGGCACCTGGAATTTTATCAGATTTTCCTCCTTTTTCTCTCCTCTCACCTTTGGATGCTCCTGGTCTGTTTTTTGTGTGTGTTGGGATGCCAGTTTCAGGGGCCTAAATGTGGGATCCATCCCTTACCTAAAGCCATTATCCCAAATTTTTTGGAGTTTCTCTCATGCACATTCCCATTGGATTTGAGCCAACACTCCGAAATTTTCAGCATTCCAAAGATTTCCCAAATTTCCAAGAGTGGGTGCAATTGGACGTTGTTTGCAACTCATCCAAAAATTTTGGGGGATTTATTCTCCAGAAGAGTTGGGCTCATTCCTTGGAAAGTATTTTTTTAAGGAAGTGTTTTTCTAGGATGATCCCTGTACTTTTCATTTTGAGGAATAAATAGTAAGATAATTGTAGGAATTGAGGAATAATTATAATCTGAAAAGTTTTGGTAGCAAAAAAATTGTCTTTTCCATACATTTAATTCATTCCCACCTGAAAGCTTTTTAATAGAGAGGCGCATTTTCCCAGGAATATATTTTTCTTCCATAAAAAATAATCTGAAAATTTGGATTAATTTATGATTTTTGAGGACACAGAAAGTGGGAACGGCTCCTAGAGCTTTAACCACGGGAAAACGGATCATTGGATTTAAATCCTCAATAATAAACGGGGAGAAAATCTCTGGATGTTCCTCCCTTGGGATGGGGCCAAATTCCTATATCTGGGTGGGCTGAGTCACCCTTGGGAGACGCTGAGCTGGGATAAAGGGAGATGAGAGGGGAATTTGGGAATTTGGGCGCCGGCATTTCAGTGGCTAAAGTTGGATGAGGTGACGTTGCTCCAGGTCTGGTGACTGGGATCAAAATCCACGTGGAGACAGCTGGGATACGTGAGGACCTGGGAGGGACACGGTTTTCCATGGAGAGTTTTCCACCTTTTCCATGTTTTCCTGCGGAAAAAGCAGCCAGGAATTATTCTGGGGGGGCTCTGGGATCTCAAGGACGTGTGGAATCTGTTGTCCCTGCAAAGCCCTGCTGGGATACTGGAAAGGAAAAGCTTCTTCCCTTTTTTCTGCATGGAAAGATGGAAAAGCATCCATGGGATGGAGCAGCCAGGGAAAACAGGGATGGTGCAGCAGCAGGAATGGGGAATCCCGCTGGATTTGCCTGTTCAGCTCCAGAGCTTGGAGTGTTCCTTGGCAGGGGGGCTGCACGTGAGGCTGGAAAAGGGAAACCTCTTGGGATGACCAGGCTGATTCTGGGAGAGATGGATTGTTCAGTTTAATCCCACCCCAGGGATGGGATAATTCCAGCTGCCAGGTAAGTCCTCTCCACCCTTGGGCACTTCCAGCTCCTTAAAAATCCAGCTCCGGGAGCTGGAGCTCTTCAAAATGTCCCTGGAACTGGCCTGAAAAACAAACAGGAACGAGCTGCCCAAGAGGCACTGGGATAACGGGATAAAGCGGTGACAGGAGAGCTCTGCTTTTGTTTCCCCTCTCTGGCAGGTACAACATTCCTAAAATAACCAGCTCCACTTCCTAAGGGGCCAAAAACTTCCCTGTGGAAAATTATAGAAACCCAGAAGTTTTGGGTTGGAAGGGACTTTAGGGATCATCCCAATCCACCCCTGCCATGGCAGGGACACCTCCCGCTGTCCCAGGCTGCTCCAAGCCCTGTCCAACCTGGCCTTGGACATTCCAGGGATCCAGGGGCAGCCACAGCTTCCCTGGGAATTCCATCCCAGCCCCTCCCCACCCTCCCAGCAGGAATTCCCAATTCCCAATATCCCATCTCTCCCTGCCCTCTGGAATTTTAAGAGCAATCAGGAAAAAAAGGAATAATTTTGTGGGGATTTTATGCAGCAGCAACCTCTGCATGACCTTGACAGAGATTCTGCTTCATATTCCTATTCCTGAAGTGTTTTGCTTTGGAATTAAAGCTGGAATTAGGGGTTGATTTCTGTTTTTACTTCCCTTTCCTTTTTGAGGGCTGGATCTGTTGGAGACTGGATCAATGTTCGTCCCAGGGCTCTGGAGGACTTTATATCCATCATAATTACTGTGGAAAGTGATGGGAGAGGGGATGATGGGAATGCTGTGTATTAACAGGATTAAAAAGGTTTTAGTGGAAGAAAAAGTCCCCACATGATGGTGAAATCCAAATGTAACCTCAGCCCCAGGATCCTGATGGTTTTCCTGGCCCCTTTCCAGCTCCTGCATTTCTGTCTCCTGAAGCAGTACCCCAAGGGAGCAGTAAAAAAACCCCAAAACAACAACAACAACAACAAAAACCCCAAACAAACACCTGCCCATCAAAAAACCCCACAAAAAACCCCAAGCACCCCCAAAACCCCAACAAAATAAAAAAAATAAATTAATATAATGCCAAAATCCAACCTCCTCTTCCTCCCAAACTGTCCCTGCCATGGCCGAGTGCAAATCCTGCTGTTCATCCCCGGATTCCTCGGTGTCCTATGAAAAACCAGGAATGTTGTTTCACTCTTGGAAGGGCTCCATTGTCCAAATGCTTCCCCCAGCCCAACTCTTGCCCGCTGGGTGACAACAGATTTATTCATAGGACTGATGTCAGGCTTAGCCGTGCCTGGCTTAGTGATGGGGTTTATTGGGATCGATAAAAATTCCAGGAGATTGGAAGCCGTGAATGACGTCAGCAGGGCCAAGGGTGGAGTTAATCCCTCCTGGAGCCTCCAGAAACAAAACCAGGGAAAGAATCCAGCAGCATGAGGATGCAGCTGATGCCATCAGGTGATGGCTCCCTAAAGCCAGGAGTGCTGGAGATGAGGAAAGCTGGTGGAAAAGTTTGGATTTGGAGGTTTGATATCCTCATGGAATTTCTAGTGTTGTCTATACGTCAGGGCAGGACAAAAAATGGGAATTTCTCAGTCTCCCATATGGATTTGGACCAAACTTCACCACTGGGAGCCTTGGGGAGAGGGAGGTTTGGGTGGAAACGTCCTGATTTTAAAACCTCCATTCCCAATGGAAAAAATGCCAGGGAAATCTCAGTTCTGAAGAAGAAGATCCCTTTTGCTGGGATATTTCCCACCAAAAAAAAAAAAAAAAAAATCCCAAGGGAAACCATCCTGGTGTTCTTCCAAGGAAAAGAGGAATGAGTTATGGACTCATTTAGGGTGGGAAAGTCCTCAAAGACCATCAGATCCAACAACTGAGGCAGCACTGCCAAGGCCATCGTTGTCCCCAGGTGCCACATCCACGTGGATCTTAAATCGCTCCAGGAATGGGGCCTCCAGCTCTGCCATGGGCAGCTCTGCCCGGCCCGCACAGCCTTTCCTGGGAAGATTCTTTCCCAATATCCAGCCTGAACCTCTCCTGTGACCAAGCGTCCAAGGCCAGGCTGGGCAGGGCTTGGAGCAACCTGGGGTAATGGGAGGTGAATCCTCCCAAATCCCCGGCATCATAAAACTGAGACTGAACCAATTTCTTCTTGTCTGAGTCATTTCCCCCCTTCTTATCAGCTTTCTTATCTTGTTTTTGTCTCGTCCAGGTGGAATTCAGCCCTGACCAGATCGAAGGTGAGGAAGATTTTTCTCTTCTGGGCTCAGTAAATCCATCCCCGGGAAGTGCTGGGATGAGCAGGGCTGGGGTATTGGAACAGCTTTGGGAAGGCTGAGCTTTAATTCCTGGCTTTTCTTCCTGTCCTCCTCTAAATCCTTCCCTCCAAAAGAAAACCAGGGAATTCATGTCCCATTTCCAGGAGTTATACCTCCCAAAAAAGCCCAAATACAGGTTTTTATTGAGGAAAAGCACCAGTACCTATATTTTCAAAGGAAAGCCCTCAACTCTGCTTCAGATAATTTTTCCTGCCTTCCATCAGAACTTAATGTGTTCCAGCTCTCCCGAATCCAGCAAATAACACCAGGCATGGAATTTCTTTATCCTTTCAAAGCCAAACATCAGCATCAGTTTCCAAACCCTTTGTCCCAGCTCAAGGAACTGATCCCAAAACCTCCTGCCTGAAGCCCTGGGAACGCTGGGACTGCAGCTGTTCCCTTTCTCCTCAAAAATCAGCCTGGGTTTTATGGGATAATTGATGGATGGAATCAAACATCTGGCAGGATTTGCCTTTGGTCTTTAAACCCTTGGGAGAGCCCCTAAAAGATGGGATCAGGGAAGGGGTTAATTAGAGCAGGGGAAAATCAATCAGAGAGATGTTTAATTATCACCTCCCTTTGTCATTCCCTGCTGACCCGAGGAGGATCCAGGGGTCTCAGGAAGATTGGATGTTTCCCAGTTTGTCAGCTGATCCCAAAGCTGACAAATTCCTTTGGAATTCCCAAAAGAATTCCATCCTCTGGGTTGGATATCCCTGGTCTATCACCATCAACTGGGGTTCTGGCAGCTGATTCCAAATGGAGGTGGTGGAGGAGAAACAGAAGCTGCAGCACCTCAAGGGCTTTTAGAACTCCCCAAATTCCTTCTTTTTGCTAAGGAAAAGGTTGCGTGGCACAAAGGATTCCCTGGAAGGATTCATGGGTGGTTTGGTCCCCAGAATGTGGCTCCAGGAGAGGAACTGATGGTCTGGGGTGAAGCTTTGTGGAACACTCCCAATTTTGGGGGTGTCCTGCTCCTCAGCCACGAGTGAAACCCATCCCTGGGGGCAATGTCTGCTTCGAGCCCTGGGTTTGGGGCCCTTCAGCTCCCAGAATTGCTGGAAAAGGAGGAAAAGGAGCTGTTGCAGATGGGCAGAGAGGCAGGAATTAGGGATCTGAAAATACCCAGAGGGTCCCTGGCCAGAGGGAGGGCAAAGGACACCGAGGGGGTTTTGGTGCTTGGATGGGAATTTCATGGAGTCAGCAAATGCAAATGAAAAAATTAAAATAGTAGGGGAAAAACAAAACAAAACAAAACAAAACAAAAACCAAAACGACCCAAAGCCTTGGAAATCGGAGCTGTCAGGAATTTTGCTGGATTGGGAATCTTCAGGAGATGGTCCCAGGGAGTCGGAGAGTGATGATGGATGAGGAGCTGAGGGAGGTGGGAATATTCCCCAATTTCCCTCACCCACCTCGGCTGTGAGACCCCCAGGAAAGGAGCTGGGAAGGGGTCTCTGCCCCCATTCCACCGTCAGCAAGGAGCCCAGGAAAATCCACGATTGCCCTCTGCTGGAATGAGGGGCTGGAAAGGGATCGGGGCTCTGCCCAGGGATGGGAGAGAAAATCAGGAGAGAGGGGCAGGGAGAGGAGGAGAGAGAGGAGAGTGGAAAGAGGAAATCAAGGGAATGTTAATTAGTCCCAAATGAGAAGGTTCAGTGTTGTTTGGAAGTGTTGGATGAAGAAGGAAATGAGGAAAACTGGAGTGGAATGATCAAAATGGAAAGGGAGGAGGAAAGGAGGAGAGGAAAATCCAGCAAAGGTCAAAGAAGGAAAGGAAAGGAAAGGAAAGGAAAGGAAAGGAAAGGAAAGGAAAGGAAAGGAAAGGAAAGGAAAGGAAAGGAAAGGAAAGGAAAGGAAAGGAAAGGAAAGGAAAGGAAAGGAAAGGAAAGGAAAGGAAAGGAAAAGGAAAGGAAAGGAAAGGAAAGGAAAGGAAAGGAAAGGAAAGGAAAGGAAAGGAAAGGAAAGGAAAGGAAAGGAAAGGAAAGGAAAGGAAAGGAAAGGAAAGGAAAGGAAAGGAAAGGAAAAAGGGGAGATGGAATGCAGAGAAGGAGTTGGGGAAGATGGAGAAAATCTGGGGTGCAGAGTGTGTGGCTGAATGTTTGAATGGATCAGGACTTAGGGAAAAGAGGATAAATTCCTGGAGTTTGGAAACGTGGGACAGAAATAAAGGTGGAAAATTAACAGTGGCACAAGGGCCAGATCCAGGGATTTAAAGCCAAAGGGCTTTTTGGGATCAGGTGTGGATGGTGCAGTGGGAAGTCAAGGATAACAGTGAAGTTAAAGGATTAGGGATAAAGTTAAAGGATAAAGGATGAAGTTAAAGGATAAAGGATGAAGTTAAAGGATAAAGGATGAAGTAAAAGGATAAAGGATGAAGTTAAAGGGTAACAGTAAAGGATAACAGCCTGTGACTGCTGCTCCCTGGGATCCTCCTCTGACCCTGCAATTCCAGCAGGGAAAGGAGAGCCCGAGGAGCTGGAGAGTCTGGGGGAGTGCCTGCTGGATCCTGCATGGGAATCATGGAGTCATTCCATTTGGAACAGACCCTTAAGACCATTGATCCCAACCTTTACCCCAACACTGCCAATGCCCTCAAGCACCACGTCCACATGAAATCAGTGGTGGAAAGGAGAACTTCTCCCATGGGAATGCGCTTGCCAGGATCCTGCTCCTCACAGTAGTGAGGAATTCCATTTAGAGAGATGGGAAACCTCTGAACCTCGCAGGAGATCAGGCCTGTTCCCGGTTCCTGAGGGAACAGCAAACCCTGTTCCCTGGATCCTGCCCTGGGGGCACCTCTGGGTGCTGTGTCCAGCTCTGGATCCTCAGCACAGCAGGGCCAGGAGCTCCTGGAGCTGAGCAAGGGCCTGGAGCATCTCGGTGCCCAGGAAAGGGTGACGGAGCTGGGGCTGCTCAGCCTGGAGAGGAGTCCCAGCTGAGAGGGGCCTCAGCCCTGGGTGTCCCTGGGTGTCCCTGAGTGTCCCTGGGTGTCTCTGGTATTCCTCACTGTCCCCAGGTGTCCCTGGGTGTGCCTGTCTGTCCCTGAGTGTCCCTGTGTCTCTCTGTGTGTCCCTGTGTGTCCCTCGGTGTCCCTGTCTGTCCCTGTGTATCCCTGTCTGTCCCTGAGTGTCCCTGGGTGTCCCTGAGTGTCCCCATGTGTCCCTGGGTGTCCCTGAGTGTCTCTGGGTGTCCCTGGGTATCCCTGTCTGTCCCTGAGTGTCCCTGGGTATCCCTGGGTGCAGGGAGGGTCAGAGCAGGGCCAGGCTCTGCTCCAGGGGCCCCAGCAATGGCCCCAGAGCCACGGGCAGGGACTGATCCCAGGAATTCTCCCGGCACAGGAGGCAGAACTTCTGCCCTGGGCAGTGCCCAGCCCTGAGCAGAGACCAGAGAGGCTGTGGGATCTCCTCACCGGGGATATTCCGGACCTGTCAGGATGTAATCCTGTGCCCTGTGCTCTGGGATGGCCCTGCCGAAGCAGGGAGGTGCCACCAACTGTCCCACTCTGGTCCCTTCCAACCCAGCCCATCCTGGAATTCTGGGATAAGGTTTTCCATACACCTTCACCCTCCCCCACCAACACACAGCTTGTTGGGTGACAATCCCAGTATTTTTTCCTGGCATGGCTCATTTCCAGCTCCTAGAGGTGCTCCTGGAGCTCCGGGTACTGGGTCAGTGCTCTCCAAGTATCCAGCGTTTAATCCAAGATCCGGTTCTCCCATCAGCAGAGCTGCTGTTGGATCCTGGGCCTTCCTGAGTGCTCCTGAGCAGCTGGAAAGCTCCCAAGGGCGTGATTTCTCCTGTTTTCCACACTTTCTGATGTTAACTGAGACGGAAATACCACGGGGGAAGCATTTGACCTCTCCGATTCCATCCCGCGGTGGAACCGGGAAACGCGGGGAAGGAGGAACACAAACATCGGAGATAACAAAGCTCATCCAAATTTTTCCCAAACCACAAAATGAAACAGTCAGGCGGTTAGCGAGGGAAAGGTTTAGATTGGGTTTATCTTTTACCCAAGGGAGCATGGAATTAATGTCTCCTGACCTTTTCTCCTTCCAGAATTTAAGGAAGCGTTTTCCCTTTTCGACCGGACCCCCAAGTCGGAGATGAAAATCACCTACGCCCAATGTGGAGACGTCCTGAGGGCTTTGGGGCAGAACCCGACCCAGGCTGAGGTCATGAAATTGCTTGGCAGACCCAAACCTGAAGGTTGGTGGCCTCCTCTGTTTGTTTTCCCAGAATTTTTCCTGGAGAAATTGAGGTCTCCATTTTTTAAGTGCGGAGTCACTCAGGATATGGAGCAGCCTCTGAAACTGCCAGCAGAAAGGGAGTAAAAATCAGTCTGGAAGTCAAGATAATTGTCCCAAATTGAGGGGAATTAATTTAAGAGCCCTGGGCATTAATGTGTTTTAAATGACAAATTTTTTGCCTTTCAAAATTGCATTTATGGAGGAATTCACGTGTTTTTCCTAAAAACACTGATTATTTCCAACACATCCAGAGAAACAAAGGGATAACCTAGATGTCAGGATTGTTCCACAAAAGATGGGTGGGAAGGCCTGTAATGATTGCAGTGACATCCTTCTGCATTCCATATTTCCATGTTCTTTTCTCCCTTTTATCCAATGTTTATCCCTGCGTTATGCTGGATATCCCATGGTTGTTCCCAGCTTTCCCAGAATCTCCCCAAACTTCCATTCTCTTCTCTCCTTTTATCCAACATTTATCACCACAGATCTTCCCCCCATGGTGGGTATCCCATTGTTATTCCCAGAATCTCCCAAAACTTCCATTTCCAGGCTCTTCTCTCCCTTTATCCAACATTTAGCACCACAGATCTTCCCCCCCCATGGTGGGTATCCCATTGTTGTTCCCAGCTCTCCCAGGATCCTCCCAAATTTCCATTTCCATTCTCCGTTCTCCTTTATCCAACATTTATCACCACAGTTCTGCCCTCACAGTGGATATCCCGTAGTTAATTCCCAAATCTCCCAGAATCTCCCCAAACTTCCATTCTCTTTTCTCCCTTTATCCAAGATTTATCACCACGGTTCTGCCCTCATGGTGGGTATCCCATTGTTATTCCCAGAATCCCCCCAGAGTTCCATTTCCAGGCTCTTCTCTCCCTTTATCCAACATTTATCACCACAGATCTTCCCCCCATGGTGGGTATCCCATCGTTATTCCCAGAATCCCCCCCAAACTTCCATTTCCCCTGGGTTTTCCAGAGATGAATTCCAAGATGATCGACTTTGAGACCTTCCTGCCCATGCTCCAGCACATTGCCAAGACCAAGGACACGGGAACCTACGAGGATTTCGTGGAAGGGCTCCGGGTGTTCGACAAGGAGGGGAACGGGACGGTCATGGGAGCCGAGCTCCGCCACGTCCTGGCCACGCTGGGTGAGGAAAACCTCCCCTTGGGAATTTCCATCCCTCCTTTTCTCCCTCCCTCTTTTCCCTTCATGTTTTAGTCCTCCCATAAATATCTCATTCCCATCACCATAAAATTATCCCAGAATTTCCAGCCTCACCTATTCCCTTGGTTTGTCCCCATTTTTTCTGCGCTTCCAAGAGGTGTTTCCATCCCTCCCTTCTCCTCTCCCTCCCTCCTTCCTCTTGTGTTGGATTTCTCCAATAAATAATAAATTCCCATAAATCATCCCAACATTGCCAATTCCAATGATTCCCTTGGTTTGTCTCCGCTCTGCTTCATCAAAATGAAGACTTACAAACCAATGGGCACCAAATATTTAAATCATAAAATTAAATTTAATTAAATCCATCACTGATCCATACTAAAGATCCCAATTTTGACCTTGGAATCTTCCGGAAACTCAAACTCAGAGGGAAACTGAGTTTTCACTGAGAGTTTTTCGTCAGGACTTTGTTAAAACTGACTCAAACCTTCAAGATTTGGCAGTTAGACCAAGCTTATTCTTAGGAAAATGAGTTGTGCCCATAATATCCTGTGGGTTTCCATATTTTTCCTGTCTTTCTGGATTTGGGATCAAATTTACTCTCAAATTTGGGTCAAGTTTGGAATTTGGATCAAGTTTGCAACTCCAAAATGAGCTTTTCCCATGGTCAGCACCCCAAATTCCTCCTGGGAAAAACGTCCACCTCTTCTCTCACCCCCATTTGTCTTCAGGAGCTTCCTAAATTCCTAAACTGGGGATTTTGAAGCAGGGATTTTGTTTTCCATGCAGGGGAGAGGCTGACTGAGGAGGAAGTGGATAAACTGATGGCTGGGCAGGAAGATGCCAACGGCTGCATCAACTACGAAGGTGGGTGGGACCCCTGAAAGCCTTCCTAAAATATTCCCAAGAAAGTTTAAATCCATGGAAAATCTGGGGCAAAATTTCCAAATTTTAGACAATTCTGAGTCCGTAACTCTTCTGATAAACCCCATCTATGAAAGGTTAATTATGTTTTCCATAGGATAACTGATCCTTCTTTCCCTCTTTTTTTTCCAGCTTTTGTGAAACACATCATGGCTAACTGAGCCCAGGTGAGTCTCCTCTGCCCTTCTCCTGGATTTCCAAGTCCTCGTTCCTTTAGGATTGACTGGAAAGTTCCAAGAAAAAAAATATTTTCCATGTGCATTTACAAATCCCCGCTCCCAAACTCCTAAAAAAGCAGGGAAATAGAATTGAGCTAACAGGAGAGGAGAAAAAAAAAATAAAAGGAAAAGAGATAAGAAGAAATCAGGAATGTTTACACCCCTGGCACTATAATTAGTGGTTTTCCATAAATCTTGCTCCCACCATCTCCTGACAATGGATTGGGTTTCCAGGAAAAACTTTGTCCAACTCATCCAAACCACCGAGGGCATCTCTGTCCCACCCTCACAAAGGAGCTGGGCTTTGTTTCCAGGATTTCCTGGGCAGGGTTTGTCCCAGTTTTACTGGAAAAGGTGCCCACTGCCTTTGTCTGGCATTCCCTGGGTTTTCTCCCTGCCCAGCTCTTGGGGAAGGGGTTGACCAATCCATCTAATCTGATATCCCAGGAAAAGCTGCACTCGGATTTGGTCCGGATGTTTTGGGTTTGCTTTGTTTGTTTTTAGTCTTTTCTAGTGGCTCTGGTTTATTTTTAGGCCTGGTTTTGGTTTGGTTTCGGAGCTGACCTGGCTGTGCTGTGGTGACTTTTCTTTCTGGGTCAAGTAGGAGTCACATCCAGGTTATTCGGGAATTATGTTCCAAGATATAACTTAACAAAATATAAACAAGCTAAAAAAATAACCAGATTTGGTTTGGTTTTTCCCCCTTTATTTCTATTTTTTCCCTATTAAAACCAATTTTTTTTTTCCTTAAGGCATTTACTTTTGAATTTGGATTTTTCCCAACTGGTTCCTAGTTTTTGATATAAAAAATCAGGAGTTTTGGTGAAATCCCAATCCATGGTCCCTGTGTGTTGTTCAGGGATGTTTTCGATCCTCAATCCAAACCCTCAATCCAAATCCAAATCCAAACTGCCCTGGAAAATTCCCATTCCAGTGGGAACCAATGTCAGCTACCAGGGAAGACAAGTGAGCATGGACAGCTTGGTTTATCACAGGAAAGAAGTTCCAGTTCCAGAGGGAAACTGGAGAACTGGAACAGGATTGAGAAGCAATTCTGAGGGTCTTTGATGGGTTTGGAAAGGGGGCTGGGAGTTTGTGATTCCCAGGAAACCAACATTCCTGGGATTTGCTGATGAGCCTCGGTGGTGTCACCCAGTGGTGGCCTTCCCAGCCCTGCTGTGGGACTCTTGGAATGTTTAGGGAAAGTCAAATGGAATTGCTGCCTTTTGAGGCTGCCCTAGAGCAGAGGCTGGACAGAGCTAAAGAATAAAGCAGGGATTTATTCAAAGCATCTCCTTCATGGATGCACCTTGGGCAGCACAAGAGCCCAGCCAGGGCTGCACCCAAGATGAACCAAAAGGGCCCCAAAATGCACGAGCGCTCCCGGGGTCTCCCTGGGATCAGTTCTGCTCCATTTGCACCTTGCAGTTCATTGTCCCATTCCAGCTTTAGCCCAGGCAGTCCCACCCTGCTTGTTTTTCTCTCTCCAGCACACGGTGTTTGTGCTCTGGGGCTGAGATTTGGATCATTTGTCCTTGGTGCCCAGCTGGAGCAGGAATTGTTTTGTCTCCCTGCTCTGTGCACAGAGCTCACCATGCCCTGATGTGAAGCTCAGACCCACACACTAAAGCAGCACAGAATCTGAAAATATAAAAGCCAAAACCTGAGGCATCAGAATGTCCACCCTGGAAGGAGCGAAGGTCCTTTACCGCAGGATCTGAACTCGCTGGGAATCTGGAGCTGAGTCCAAAAATTCAGGAACGGATCCATCTCTTGGCCATTCCTGTGGGATGGAGGGAAGATAAAGCTGCATCTCTGTATCAGCATGAAACTGGGCCTTTCCTTTTCTCCTGATTTCCCGAGGGAATTGGGACTATTTTATATGGAATTTTCTTACCTGGATCGGCTCCAGGTGTTAGGGACTGCTTCCCTTGTTTTCTCCGTCACTGAGTGTGGGATGGTGGGACTGGGATGATTCCTGGTGTTTTGGCAGCTCTTGTTGTTGATAAGCTGAGAATGATTCCCAGTGGAATTCTTCGTTTCTTCTTTTTTCCTCTAATTCTTAAAAAAATATCTTTATTTTTCAGGACAAGATAAGCACCGAGAATTCCGGATACAGGCCTTGGATTTTCATCTACTGGAATTTTTCCTTGTTTTTCAGCCCAGACTCCCATTCCAGAGCTCCAAAATGTGCCTAAATCACTGGAGATATTTGGATATTTTTGTTTAATTTGCCTTGTTCCTCTGTGGGAAGAGGGTGGATCCTGCGGAGATCCTATGGAAGAAACTGGAATGTGAACTATGAGTCCCTGGGAATTCTTAAGGATGAAGGATATAAACAGAAATACAAAATTGAGGAAAAGGAAGGAATTATTTTCATTAATAAATCAATCAAAAAATGATTGATCTCTTTTTCCATCCCAAACTCCACCTTTCCCCTGTGTTTATGGGACATGAGTATAAATCCCAGGAATATCCTTCAGCCTTAGGGAAAAACTGGAATTCCCAGAAATTAGTGACAAACAGAACCTTGCTGATGCTTTCTCCTCTGCTTTGGATGATGGAAAATTAAGGATATAAAAGCAAAAAATCCCAAATTAAAGCAAAATTTGCTAAAATCCATCTTTTTTTTTTCCATGAGGATTCCTTCCCATTCCAATAATTTCCCTAGGAAACAAGGAAAAGTCTTCCCCAAAGTAAAACTGGAAGTTGTTCTAATAAACACACCTTGGTCCTGGAGTTTTTGCAGTAAAAAAATGGGATTTTCTGTGTCTTTGTTTCCTCATTTTTTTCTGTGTCTGTGTGAGGGAAGGGGAAAAGGGAATGAAACCCTGAGAAAAACCTCAGCAGAGGCCAAGGAAAGTTGAGAAGCATGGAAAATCACACGGATTAGGAGAGCTCCTTTTCTGGGGAATAATAATTGAAAAAGTAAGGGAAAAAAAAATCCTCTGGGGTTGGAAAAAGGAGAGGCCAGGAGCTGGTAGAGTTTTTTAGGGAATGCCAAAGAACCTGGATATGCAAAAGTCCAGGAGCAGAAGGAGTTGTTAAAACAGGGAAATTCCGCGTTTAATGGAGGGAAGATCAGTGGCGCATCAGAATTCTGGGATACAAATGGATGGGAATGACTAAGCTGGCCAGGTCATTCCCACAGAGCATGGAAAAGAGAGCACAGACTGTCCCAGGATGTGCCAGGGAATAGCCAGAAAGGAAAATCAGCAAGGAGAGCAAGTTGAAATAAATAAGGAATTTCCCTTCCCTTCCCTTCCCTTCCCTTCCCTTCCCTTCCCTTCCCTTCCCTTCCCTTCCCTTCCCTTCCCTTCCCTTCCCTTCCCTTCCCTTCCCTTCCCTTCCCTTCCCTTCCCTTCCCTTCCCTTCCCTTCCTTCCTTCCCTTCCCTTCCCTTCCCTTCCCTTCCCTTCCCTTCCCTTCCCTTCCCTTCCCTTCCCTTCCCTTCCCTTCCCTTCCCTTCCCTTCCCTTCCCTTCCCTTCCCTTTTTTCTCCTTTTTTCCCCTTTTTTCCCCTTTTTTTCCCTTTCCTTCCCGCACATTCCAGCAGGAATTTCCATTGCCACACCACTCCTGCACGGAGATGGAGCCAGGAATATTGGCTGGAATTTCACTGCCCTCTCCTTAATCCCATCCCAGCCTGGACTCCAGCAGGGAGTGAAGTTTGGGAATTTTTTATCTAGTGGAAAGTGAATGTTTTAATATTTTTCCATTGCTATTCACAAGGAAATGAATAAATCAATAACAATCCATAATTTAATTCGTTCTTACTTAAAAATCCTTTGCCCCCAAGGTCAACATTTGTATTTATTCATCCCTTAGGAAGCTGTTTTTAATTAATTAATTAATCAACCTGTGTCTCCTTGAAATTTAAAATTTTAACTTTTCCAACAGTTTCCTCCGACAGCAAAATTTTTTTAGTAATTTTTTTAAAATTTTGTTGCCAAAATTGCCCCTGATTTTAAATTCAAATTTCCTCCTGAAGAATCTGCAGGTTTTTTTTTCCAGAACTGATCCCAGGATTAATTCTTCTCAGCTGACCTATTCCATTTTCCTTGGTTTTTTTACTCAGGGTTTAAGCACCACTTAGAATCCCTTTTTTCCTCCACTGTCGATAAAAGAACTCCAAACAACTTCAGGAATTGGCGATTTGAGCTCAACTCCCAGTTTCATTTATCACAAAAATTCCTGGAATTCCCTGAAGTTCCTTACAAAGCTCTGTCCACCTCTTCTTCCTTAAAGCAAAGTGGCAAAACCAACTTGCCTGTATCCCATAAAATCCCATAAAATCCCATAAAAATCCCACCTATCCCAGGGACTGCTGTGGGATAACGAGGTGCTGGAATTTTCCAAGGAGCTGGGATCTCCAGGCTGGATTTTCCTCCCCTCCCTCCCCTTCTGCTGACTCCAGCAAGCCTCAATTCCCTGGAGGAGCTTCAATTCCGACACAGATAATCCATAAATTACCCCAAAACCTCGTGAAGACGGGAAGAGTCTGCAGCCAGGGCAGCGCAGCCAAGGAAAACAACTCCCAAAAATCCCAAAAATGCTTCTCCAGCCCGTCCCCGGTGCCACCAGCAGGGCCAGGTTGGCTCCGGTTGGGTTGGGAATTGCTGCCAGAGGGGAACCTGCTCAGCCCATCCCAACCTTCCCAGGATAAACACAGGACAGATCCTTTTCCCTGTGACTTCCCACAAATCCCTCCAGGAGCAAAAGGAACAGCAAACAACAGGGATGAAAAAGGAAAAGCCCGTGGGGATGTGGCCAGACGGACGAGCACGGAGTGTCCCCAAGGCTGGATAAATAGTCCAGACTTGCAGGGAATTTTTGCAATCCCATTTTACCTCTGGGCTTCTTTTTAATCAAGAAATCCCAAAAAAAAAACCCTCTGGAAGCCCCTGCTGGGCTGGGCTCCAGTGGGATAAAACAAACAGGAATTTCTGCTTTCGTTTGTAGCTCCTACAGAAAATTCCTTATTCTGGGTTTCCCAGGTGTGACAGTCCCAGCCACAATATCCCAAAAAAACCTGCCAGCTTCAGCTCCTGCCTTTCCCACCTTTTGAACCTCATGGTCCTGTCTCTCCATATCCATGGATTCCGAGGACCAGGTGCAGCTCCTGGGCTGGAGGAGCTCCAAGGCTTCCAAGGATCCATTTCCATGTTGGTGGCTCCATCTCCCAACCGCCCTTGATGAGATTCCCAGAATTGTTGGGGTTGGAAGGGAGTTTGAAGATCCTGGAATTCAGTCACCAGGGGTGTTCCTCAGGGGTTTGTGCTGGGGCCAGCTCTGTTCAATGTCTTTATTGGTGACGAAGGATGAGGGATTGAGTCTCTCATCAGTAAATCTGTGGGTGACACCAAGCTGGGAGCTGTGTCCACCTGTGGGAAGGTAGGAGGGCTCTGCAGGGGGACCTGGAATGGTTGGATGGATGGGCAGAGTCTAACAAGGTGATGTTTAATAAGTCCAAGTGCCCAGTCCTGCATTTTGGCCACAATAATCCTCTGAAATGCTCCGGGCTGGGGATGGTGTGGCAGGCACAGTGCCCAGGCACAAAGGGACCTGGGGATCAGCAGGGTGGACATGGGCCAGCGCAGTGCCCTGGTGGCCAAGAAAGCCAATGGCTCCTGGCCTGGGTCAGGAATGGAGTGGCCAGTAGGAGCAGGGAGGTCATTGTGCCCCTGCCCTGGGCACTGCTGGGGTCACACCTGGAGTGCTGTGCCCAGCTCTGGCCCCTCAGCTTGGGAAGGACCTTGGGACACTGAGCACATCCAGAGGGGACAGCGAGGCTGGAGAGGGGCTGGGAACACAAACCCTGTGAGGAACCCCTGAGGGAGCTGGGGGTGCTCAGCCTGGAGAAAAGGAGACTCAGGGGTGCCCCCATCGCTCTGTGCAGCTCCTGAAAGGCGCCTGTGCTCAGCTGGGGCTGGGCTCTTTCTCCAGCAGCACTGACACAACCAGAGCACACAGCCTCAAGGGAAATACAGGTTTTTTTCCTGGATATCAGGAAAAGTTTTTCACAGAAAGAGTGATAAAGTTCTGGAATGGCTGCCCGGGGAGGTGGTGGAGTCCCCATCCCTGGGCGTGTTTAACAAAGCCTGGATGTGGCACTGGGTGCCAGGGTTCAGTTGAGCTGTTGGGGCTGGGTTGGACTCCATGATCTTGAAGGTGTCTTCCAGCCTGGTCATTCTGGGAATTCTGTGAATTCTGTGAATTCCAGCATCTGAGGGACACCTGCCACAATCCCAAGTTGCTCCCAGCCCTGTCCAGCCTGGACACTTCCAGGGATAAGGGTTGAGCTCCAGTCTGGGAACGACCCCAGGACAAAGACGTTTGTGTATATTCCCATAAAACCCAAGCTGGGATCTGTGAATGGAGTCTTGCAGAATTCAGCCAATCCATCCTGGATTAACAATCCCCAGAAATCCTGCAGCATCCCACAGGAGATATTCTCCCACTCTACCTCCCTGAATCTGGGACAATTCCCAGCACTGAATTCCACGGCACTGACAGATCCCCCCCGTGCAGTGGCTCAGGTGACATTTTTATGGGATCCTGCATTTCCTTCCCATGCATCAGCTGCAGAACGGAACTGGATTCCAAACTTGGATATTTACAACCCCATGGATGTGCTGAGGATTCTTTTCCTGCATCATTTGGATCCTCCCCAGAGTAAATGTAGAGCCTGAGCTGCATCCCTGAAAACCAGCTCCCGTTTTTAGGGATTCAGTGGAACCACCCTGATTCCCCCTTCACAGCTGAGGGAGTTTTATGTCCTCTCCCAGCGTTTTTTCCACATTTCCCTCCTCCTATTTTTTTTTTCCTAGTGGAAAATCGCTCTCAAGGTGCCCTGAGAGTAAAACCCATCAATTAAAACCCCCTCGTTACCAAGGGTGGAACTCCGCAGCCTCGAGTTTGCAGCTGGAGAGGAGAAAGAGAAAAAAAAAAAAGGGATTTTTGAATTCCCTGTTTTCGAAATTCCAGGGCGATCCAACTCCCAGGTTGCTCCATCCTTAACGGGCCATTAAAAGCAATGTTCAAAACACAGAGGACATCATCCGCTCAGGAAAGTTAATGGAGCAGAACGTTCAGCTCCGAGTTTTCCTCGTGTCTGCCCCGGGAACGTTTGTTTGGGGAGGCTTTTAATGGAGAACAGGTGCTGGAGGCAGAAATTTGGGAATAAATGGAGTGGAAAAAAAGGGCCAAAATAGAGCAGGCAGAGAGCAGGTTGCAAATTCCAGGGAATATTAATGCCGTTGCTTGGGTTTGAGGGAGAAATGGCGTTTTTGTGATTTCCTGAGGTTTTGAAGCTCCTGGGATTGGGCATGAGCATCGTTCCCTGGAATCAATGCAGGTTTTTTCCTTACAAACAGTTCAAAAAATGGAAATGTTCTTTCCAAAGGGAGTATTTCTGTGTTTTGTGTTCATACCCTTATTTCTCTCTTTGGTCTCGAGAACAAATGGGATTTTCTTTCCCAGTTTTTTCTCCTTTCCCCACGTTCTTCTCCTCCAGTGCCAGCGAAAGAAATTGGTGGCAGGAAAGCTGGAAAAAGGCAAAAGGAGGAATATTTTTAAAAATCTGTTATTAGATTAATCAGAAGCGATAGGGCAACATCAGGAATTGTTAAGGAATTATGAAAAATCTTCTTTATTCTGGGAAAATCCTCCATGGGATGAAATTCGGGGTAGAGCTGGAGGAAGACCAAGGACAGCAAAGCAGAAAAGCTGCAGATTTTGGCCCAAAAATCCCCTCTTGTTACAAAAGCATCACCAAGGGATGGATCCTGCCCGGATCCAGAGGATCCAGACCAGTTTATTCCAGGAATTTGAGGAGCAAAGATTGGAGCAATTCTTGGAATATCTTTTTTTTCCCAACTCATTAACAGTTTGCAGATGAATTTGGGATGGTGAGAGGGCAGGGAAGGGAGACTTTGGCAAAGCAAAACATTGTGGATTATCTGGGATCTCTTTGGAACTTGGCTCTTTCCTGGAACGTTATTAAGGATCAAATTATTTGGAATTTAAACCAAAAAATGAAGAGAAAAATTAGAAATAATTTTCATTTTCCAGAATTTTTGCCTTTTCTACTCCCAGGGAAGAATTACCATAAGTTTGGGATGCACATTCTGCCTTCTCCCAGAAAACATTTTTTTTTTTTGGGAATAAAAAAACCCCTCGGCTGCGGCGTTAATTCCCTGCTCCAACCCTAAACCTTGGGAACAGCACCAACTTTCCAAGTGTCTGGAAGGAGGAGTTTGGAGCAGAGGTTCTGGCACGGCCTCATCCATCTCAGCCTGGGAAAGAACCACAGCTCGTTCCCTGAGCTCATCCCAGCCCTCCCGAATTCCAAGTGTCCGTGGGTGACGTCAGCTCCGTGCGCTCGGGTCCAGTTTGGCTCCTGGAGCTGCCCTGGCCCAGCAGCACCTTGGCTCCTTTGGGAATTTTCACACTTCCATGCACTTGACCTTTGCATTGCAACACTTGGCCCCAACTCTTTTATTTTTCCCTTTTTTTTTTTTTTTTTAGGATTTTTGCTCGTTGAAGGAAAAAAAAAAAACCCAGTGTTGTCAGAAAGTGGGAAAAAATAAAATTATATATAAAAAACAATACTTGCGATGAGCTGTTGACATTCCTGGGAACTCCAGAGGTTCCTCAGCAGATGTTTCCCAACAGAAAACACAAGGATGTCCAAATCCCAGGAAAAGAGGGGGATATTGCAGGAACAAGGGGAGAGGAGCAGGAAAAGCAATTCCTGATGGGAAGGTTTCCAGCATGGCTCTGGAATTGTGCTGAAGCTGGTGATGGCTCTCCTTGGATTCCCCATCCCTGGAAGGGTCCAAGGCCAGGCTGGATGGGGTTTGGGATAGTGAGAGGTGTCCCTGCCCATGGGACAGGGGTTGGAATGGATGGATCCGGATTATTTGGGAGATTGAGAACTGAGGAAAACAGGAGCTGTTAATTGGAATAGAAATGGGATACTCACCGTGAGGATTTACACAAGAGAGGTGGAATTAGGGAAGGGCAAATTCCAAATAATTCCAGCCTGGGACAGTGGAAGGTATCCGTGCCATGGCAGGGGTGGAATGGATGATCCTCATGATCCTTCAGTCCAGCCCATTCCAGAATTCCCTGCCCAGGCTCAGGAGAGGTCATTTGTCTCCAGGGATCACAAGGAGCCGTCCCATTTTCCAGCCACATCCCTCCCTTGCATGCTGACACCGCAATTCCAGGTGCAATTCCCCTGTTCTCCCTGCAATTCCAGGTGCAATTCCAGGTGCAATTCCATGCTCTCCCCACAATTCCAGGCAGAATTCCCTGGTCTCCCCACAATTCCAGGTGCAATTCTGTGCTCTCCTGGCAATTCCAGGTGGAATTCCCTGTTCTCCCTGCAATTCCAGGTGCAATTCCTTGCTCTCCTTGGTCTTTCTGCAATTCCAGGTGCAATTCCAAGTGCAATTCCAGATGCAATTCCCTGCTCTCCTTGGTCTTCCTGCAATTCCAGGTGCAATTCCTGGCTCTCCCTGTTCTCCCTGCAATTCCAGGTGCAATTCCAGATGCAATTACCTGCTCTCCCTGCAATTCCAGGTGCAATTCCAAGTGCAATTCCAGATGCAATTCCCTGCTCTCCCTGCAATTCCAGGTGCTATTCCCTGTTCACCCGCAATTCCAAGTGCAATTCTGTGCTGTTCCTGCAATTCCAGGTGCAATTCCCTGCTCTCCCAGCTGGCTGTTCTTCCCTCAGACATCTGACTCAGCTAAAAATTCCTACAGGGATCAGCCAAAGGAAAATGGTCTCAAACCACACCGGGATGCCAAAGGAGCAGTTTTGGTTTCTTCCCTATTTTTTTTTCTGTTTTTCCACCCCCCCGCATTGACAGCAATGGATTTTCCAACCATTCCCACTCCTTTCCATTTCCTGGATGATCCTAACAAGTTGTTCCTGCTTCCAAAATAACCAGAGTGAGGATAATTGTCCCTCTTCCTTCATTCCCAAAAAACACACACAAAAACAGAGGTGTGCTTTGGGCTTGCTGTTTTTTCCCAATAAAAAAATTTGGAATGCACTCTTCTGTTATTCCTGGTGGCATCAGCATTAGGGAATGAGAGCAGAAATGAAGAATCCACAGGGAGAAGCTTGGAATACGGGGAGGAAAACGTTCCCAGCACACGCTTTGTGGAGCTCTGAGAGCTGCAGCAAAGGTGGAGGTGGTGACATCAAAACCCTTCGGAAGTGGGGCCTGGGATTTGAGCTTCCTGCAGGTAAAATTCCACCTAATCCTGGAATGGTTTGGGTGGGAAGGACATTGGAAAAAATCCAAGAGGGCGGGGACATCTCCCACTATCCCAGGTGGATCCAAGCCCCAGTGTCCAACCTGGCCTTGGGCACTTCCAAGGATCCAGGGGCAGCCACAGCTGCTCTGGGAATTCCATCCCAGCCCCTTCTCACTCTCCCAGGGAAGAATTTCTTCCCAATATCCCATGGAAATTCCCCCTCTTTCAGTTTAAATCCATTTCCCTTGTCCTCTCATTCTCTTCCCATATTAAAAAAAAACAAACCCTCTCTCCTTAAACCCCGGAATTTGGAATGTTCTCCACCTCCCAAACCCTCCCTTTCTGCAGTGGCTCTTTGGAACCTGTGGCAAACACGGGAATTTCAAAGTGCCCCAAAACTGGGAATCTGGGACCAGCAGCTTCTGTTAGGAATGGAGAACATCAGAGTGGCTCCTTAAAAAATCCCTTTGGGAAGGCTGAGGAGGAACAGGGATCAGCCTGAACTCCGGAACAGCCAAGGACTGGCTGCCCTCGATGCCTTTAATCTGTCCTATCTCGTGTTCTTGGCTGCAGCACAGGCCTAAAATAATCCCAAAATTGACTTCCTGAGCGCCATAAAAACATCGTTCCCAAAAGCACGATGGAAAAGGACCAAAGTTATTTATTCCTCGCAAATATTCCTGCAATTCTTCCGTTTCTGGGCTGAGGGAGAAGTTTCAAGCAGGAGAAAAATGGTGGGGAATTAAAGATTTAACGCCTGAAGGTTTAAACACTGGATGGGATATTCCAAACATTCGCTGGGGTGCTAAAAACACTTTGGGATGTGGGATTTGTTAAAAAAAAAAGGGTCAGAGAATATTCCAAACCCAGGATTCTCCCACTTAAAACCACTTTTCCTAACTCCAAAATGTGCTGCCAAAAAAAAAATTAATTTCTTCATTGATCCTAAATGGTCTCTGGGTCAAATTTGAGTTCCTACAGAAAAGGTGATTTAAATTAATTTATTTAAATCAGATAGGAATGGGATTCCGTAATTTCCAAGGAATAAAGCTCCCTTGCACAGGAGGAAAAGAATCTCATTTTGGTCCTGCTTAGGAAATATTTTAAGGAATATAATTAAAGAAATGAAATGGAATTAAAGAAATAGTAAATATTTGAAGGGGTAGAATTAATTAATTAAATAGTAAATATGTGAATGGATAGAAATAATAAATTTAATCCAAATAAAGAAACATAAAATATTTTAATGAATACAAATAATAAATTAAATCTAATTGAAGAAATATTAATTATTTTAATGAATATCATCTAATCAGACAAATTTCCAGCTTGGGGAAGGTCTAGGCAGCCTTGGCCCAGAGGGATGGAAGAATTCCTTACCCTGGTGAGAAATGAAAGAAAAGGAGAGGAAAATTCCCGAGGTTGAGGTACTTTGGATGACCTGCAAGCATGGGGTCTGTGTTTGGGAGCTCCCAGGGAATTCCTGTTTTCCCTCTAAAAGTCGGGAAAGTTGGGTTTTCCAGGAAAGCCAGGCTGATGCCACAGCTCCTGACTGGTGGCTGGGATTCATCCAAAATTTTGGAATGGAGAAGTCTCCACAGGAGGAGATTCTGGGAGCATTTCCTGGGGTAATTTGTTGGACCCCTGGTTGCTGAGAATTTCAGATTTCTGCGCTGCCAGGCACTGACCCCCAGAGAACATTGCATTGACCTGAGGCCGTGGAGAAGCTTCCAAAATGGAATGAGAGAACTGGGATTGTGGGTGTGGAGTTTGGATAGAAGTGTGTGAGATCACAGGGTGGGAAACAGAGTTTAAGGGTTTAGAATACAGTAATGGATATAAAGCAAGGTGGAGGTTTTGGGGCAGAGGCTGCTCCTTCTTCTTGTTGTTTTTCTTCTTCTCGTTCTCGTTCTCCTCGTTCTCGTTCTCGTTCTCGTTCTCGTTCTCGTTCTCCTCCTCCTCCTCCTCCTCCTCCTCCTCCTCCTCCTCCTTCTCCTTCTCCTTCTCCTTCTCCTTCTCCTTCTCCTTCTCCTTCTCTGTCTCCTCCTCCTCCTTCTTCTCCATGGGTTTGGGTGGTTTTGTGTAATTGGATAAAAAGTCCCCATTGCAGCCACGGGTGGTTGGTTATTGGGTTAAAAGTGAAAATAATTTCGGTGTCATTTCTTAATTGGACAGTTGATCCTTCAAAGGCCTTGTAGAGAGAGAGATGGAGCTCCATGTTTAGTTTGTGAGAGTGAAGCGCTGCAGAGCTCAGGGTTTGTGAGACTGTGACAGAGATAAGAACAGATAAACAGCTGAGTCCCAACAAGAAATTCCATCTCACACATTTAACCCCAACCCTGGCAAAAAAGAAGCAAAAACTCTGCAGTAATTTAGTCAGGAAGAGAGAGCAGGGCTGTGCTCCCACATCCCAATTTTCATCTGGAACAACAGCCAATGGCCTGGGGGGCTGAGGATCCATGGATTGGGAAAAGCTTGACTTCAAGCTGTCCAAACAGCCTTGAATCCTAGGATGGATTGCGTTGGAAGGGATCTTTAGGATCATGCCATTCCCACCATCCCAGGCTGCTCCAAGCCCCATCCAACACGTGGACACTACCAGGGATCCAGGGCCATTGGCACATTTTGGGGGAATAACCCCTGGAGTGGGAGTGGTTGCAAACTTTCCATTATTTGTGCTGGTCGTCTGGACGAGGGAGCAGCATAAAATGGGAATCTCCATCCCAAACAGTCCTGGGCACCTCCTGCTCTGACAGACACTCAGCCGAGGGGACGTGGCACTGAATTCCCAAAGATTTGTGTGGATCCTGGTGTCCAGAAATGATCTCCCATGGGATTCTGCCACAGCACAGAGCTTTGGGGCTCCAGGACATCATTCCAGGTGTTGCTTCCAGCGGCCTCATGGAAACAAAACTGCTCTTGAGAGGAGCAGGTTTTCCTTGGCTCTGTCTGGCCTAAGGCATCCCAGGAGCTAGGCCTGGCTTAGCCATCCCTATGGGAATGCTGGGGCTGATCCAGAGCCTCCCAAGACAAAGGGAGTTTCTCCACTGACTCTGGCAAAGCTTGGATCTGACCCACTCGTGCAGGAGCACCCTTGTCCAAGTGGGAAAACTGTTTTCCTTGAATTCCTTGGTGTAGAACAATTCCAAAATTCCTGCTTTTAAATTTCTCCCTCCCCTCCACTTTCTAAATTTTTCTCCTTGTTTTTTTCTGTCTCCTTTGGCAGCAGCTGCTCTGGAAAAGTCACAGGAGAAACATGATCAGGATGTTTTCCTCACTCGTGGCTGCCCTTGGCGTTATCCCGAGGAACTGGGCTGCTCCCTATTATCCATCATTCCCTATTTCATGTGGAATTGCTATCGGGAGCTCCAGGTTCATCAGGAAAAGGCTTTTGATTGGATTGCTGGGATTTTTTTCCCTTTTTAAAGCCGGCTGGGATTGAAATCCAGACCCAAATCACTGCAGTATTCCACAGAATTCCATAGCTGGAGGCATCCGAGAGTTGTTATGGATAAACACGGGGTGGATTCCATCAGCATCCAGCAGGCGCTCAACAAACCCTCCTTGGCTCCGCATTCCTCACCCTTCCCACAAGGAATGTGAAGCCAAGGAGGTGTTTCCTTCCCAGATCCCCCTGGGAGTTAAGAGGGATTGGGAAGGGAGATCCAACACCCTTTGGATGCTGAGCTCAGCCCCATTATTTGTGAAAATTTGTGAAAATAGCAGTTCTGGTGGGGAGTGGCCTCCTCTCCACAGGTTTTTGGGAATTCCATGGTATTCCAGGTGAAATTTAGGATTTGGGAGAAGAAAAGAAAGAGAAAGAAAGAAAGAAAGAAAGAAAGAAAGAAAGAAAGAAAGAAAGAAAGAAAGAAAGAAAGAAAGAAAGAAGAAAGAAAGAAAAGAAAGAAAGAAAGAAAGAAAGAAAGAGAAAGAAAGAAAGAAAGAAAGAAAGAAAGAAAAGAAAGAAAGAAAGAAAGAAAGAAAGAAAAGAAAGAAAAGAAAGAAAGAAAGAAAGAAAGAAAGAAAGAAAAGAAAGAAAGAAAGAAAAGAAAGAAAGAAAGAAAGAAAGAAAGAAAGAAAGAAAGAAAGAAAGAAAGAAAGAAAGAAAAGAAAGAAAGAAAGAAAGAAAGAAAGAAAGAAAGAAAGAAAGAAAGAAAGAAAGAAAGAAAGAAAGAAGAAAGAAAGAAAGAAAGAAAGAAAAGAAAGAAAGAAAGAAAGAAAGAAAGAAAGAAAGAAAGAAAGAAAGAAAGAAAGAAAGAAAGAAAGAAAGAAAGAAAGAAAAGCAAGAAAGCTTCCAAGCTGCCTTGCACCTATTCAATCCAAAAATCCACTTATCCATCAGATTTCTTGGAAATCCTTGGTCTTACAGCTCCTGATAATTAATGGAGCAAGGGAAATAATTTATGGCAATTAAACAGCTCACAGCCTCCTCTCCCTGGAATGACCTTTCAGTAGTTTATAAAAAATCAGAGAAGATTCCTTATCAAATTCTTATCCCACTCGATGAACATCCCTGGATGAGTTCAGGCTCTGGAAATAAACAACAAATGGGTTGTTCTTATTTATCTCAGGGAGGATCCCTAATTCTCAGCTCTGCAAAGAGGAATCCTGACAATTTTTAGGATTCACTTCTTCTTTGCTATCATTTTCTCCCCCAAGAAAATAATAAATAGATAATAATAACAATAACAACAACAACAACAATAATAATAATAATAATAATAATAATAACCAACAACAACAACAACAACAACTGTGGTTTATAGAATTCCAGGAGGGTTTTGGTGGGAAGGGATCTTAAGGATGATCCTGTTTTACCCCGGGATGGGCAAGGACACCTTCCACTATCCCAGGTTGCTTCAAGCCCCATCCAACCTGGCCTTGGACACTTCCAGGGATCCAGGGACACCCAAAACTTCGCAGGGAAGAATTCCTTCCCTATTTCCCATGAAAACCCACCCTCCTTCAGCTTAAAGCCATTCCCACTTTTAGTCCATGTTCGCATCACAAATATTTATGGGGGAAGAGAATGCAGCGCAATTCCCATCTTTACCAATCATTCCTTGGGATATTTGGTGGCATCAGACAGCTCCTTTCTGTATGAAAAGGCAACAAAATGGTCCTTCCATTGTTCAGAGGGAATGGTGTGAATCCCCAGGGATAAATCCATTCCAGCCCATGGATCATTTTGTGTTATTGTCATTTAGTGACTTCTGCAGCAGAGATCTGGAAATTTCCATCCTCTCTTTGCTCGGAGCCACGGTCATCCCAAAACACCGAGTCTTTGCCATGTTGTTTTTGTGGGATAGAAACCATGAGGAATTCCAATGAAACATCTCCCACTGTTTTGTCTCCATAATTCATTGGAGGAGGAACACTTTAACCTCCCTGAAATTAAAATGTTCTACTTCGACTTGTTGAAATAGGGCTTTGTTTGGAGTTTTTTCCTCATCAGACTCCGGTTCTCTGATGTGGTCTGGGAGAGCCAGGGACTCCAAGGGGTGTGGAATCTTGTTTCTTTTGTAGGATGAAAGTTTTATGGCCAAATTACATCTCTTGTCATGCCCCAAATCAATCCCTGTGAAAGAATCCGTGCCTTAGAATGAGCACATGGGGAGCAAAGGCTTCCAGGCCACTCACCCCACAAGATTTCCACTACAATTCCCAAAAAGCTGTGAATTCATAGGACAATGCTATGGAACTGACTGGGAAAGAAATCCCTCACACCAGAGGAGCGAAGTGAAATCTTTAGGATGTGATTTATCAATCAGACATTGATAATTTCCCTCATTCCCCAGGGTAATTCAATTTTACAGGAATTTCCAGTGCAGAAATAGTTTAGGTAGAAAAATCCTGAGCATTCCAGTCCATTGATCCTTTGGAGCACTGATCTCCCAGGAAAACTGTCGGGGCAGGAATTACATCCAGAAGTTTACAGAACCTATGTCTCTCTATATTGTGCATATTAGACATTGGATTGTCATGGAATCCTGGAATGGTTTGGGATGGACGGGACCTTAAAGCCTATCCAGTGCCACCCCTGCCATGGGCAGGGACACCTCCCACTGTCCCAGGTTTCTCCAAGCCCCATCCAGCCTGGCCTTGGGCACTTCCAGGCATCCCCAGTTTCTCTGGACGATGAAATCTGTGTGTTTGTGTTGTACCTGGCATGAGGAGATCACAGTCCTGAGTGGGAGCCACAAAAATCCCAGTGAAAAAATAATGGAATACTTGGAAAACCCAACTCCTTCCCCTTTCTGGCCAAGAAGTTGCTCCTTATCCAATGAATTTGCCTTCGCACCAGGGCTGGGGCTGCTCAGGCAGGAAAGATCCCCCTGGGCAAGGTGGGATTTGAAGGTTGGAGTTTGGAGGTGTTTCCCAAGTTTAAAGATTCCAGGACAGAATCCCAGATCTCTGGGATCACCAGAGCTCTGAGTGCCACATCCAGCAATTCCTGGGACACCTCCAGGGGTGGGAACTCCAAACTTCCCTGGGCAGATCCAAGGCCTGAGCACCCTTTCCATGGAGAAATTCCTCCCGGTGTCCAACCCTGAGGCCGTTCCCTCTCCTCCTGTCCCTGTCCCCTGGGAGCAGAGCCCGATCCCTGCCCTGCTACAAACCTCCCTTCAGGGAGTTGTGGAGAGCAAAATTTCCATGAAACGGGATGGAAACTCTGTCCCATATTCTGGGTCTTGGATCCTTCAGTCTGTGCCTTGAAGCAGCTTTGAACGATTTGGAAGCAGTTTTCTTTTGAAGGGAAAAGATTCCTGGTCTGAGGGACGGCTACTGGAATTCAGCCTTCACTCTGGGCCCTGTGTGTGGGAGAGCAGCACAGCTGGGAATTTTCTCCAGACTTTGTGTCCCAGGCTAACTCAGGCCCCTGCCAGCCCGCCAGGAGCTCGGGAAGCAGGAAATCAGCAGCTCCAGGGAAGTTCCTCTCAGGTCACTCCATGCGGAATAAACCTCGAGCCGTGCCAGGAGCAGGAAAAGGAGCTGGGTCTTGTTCCTGTCGCAGAAGTGAGAGCACAAGGCTTGGAATCCCCATGGAATTTCTTGAGGGAAAAACCCCTGTGCACACAGAGCCGTCTGGGCCTTTTTTTAGGTTCTGGAAGTGAGACTTTCATCTGGATCAGATTTCCTCTTGGCTGGAGCTCCCGTCCAAACCTGCTGGCCAATGGCAACAAAACTCCAGCCTGACTCCACTCCTAATTGGGCTTCCTTGTTTTCCTGCTGCTGGTTGGGATTGGATTTGCAAACGACGCCCGAAATATTCCAGGACAGCAAATCCACACAAACAGGGCCACGCTTCCCTGTGTTTGTCCAAGCCCAGGAATAATAATGGTGATTACAACAATAATAAATCCTGGCTGATTTATAAATAGGAGCTGGAGAACACTTTGGGATTGACTCCATATCCGCTTCCAGAGGATGGATGCGGTTTATTCTTGCTGGAAGCTAAAAATTTAGGAATATTCCGGGAGCTGCAGCAAAGGAGAGGAAAATGGGAGAAAAGGGGGTCCTGGATGGGGGGAAATATTCCGGGGCTTTTCCAACTGCTGCTGCCATAGCTGGGAATTCTTGGAAAGAGGGAATGAGGATTTGCCAGGGAAAGAGAAGGAAGGAGAGGAGCAGTGGGAGAATGAGAACCCTGAGGAGGCTTCAGGGTGGTGGAATCCGAAAGAACGGGAGATAAAATTCCGTAATTCCCAAACATCTTAGTACGAGTCTGTGCATTCTGCCATACTCACCAATACCAGGATTCCTTCTCTTTTTAGGGGAGGGGATCTGACGTGCAAATAGGGAGAGAGGAGGAATCTTTCATCCAGAGCAAAGGGAAGCACACTTGGTGAAGTTTTTGGGATGTGTTGGGAACAGGGCGATGCCTCCCAGCATGGAAGAGGGCTCAGGACAATGGGAAAGAGGAGAAGGAGGATCCCGAAGGCTCAAGGAGGGAACGGGCTAACAACCTGCAGGGTCAGAGGGTCCTGGATTCCTCTGCACTTCCACAGGTGACCCTGGTGGAAAAGGGGAGCGGTGGGATGGCTGTGGAGCCAGGAGAGTCTTGGATCCAGCGGCTTCTCCCAGGCAGGATGGACAAAGGGCTGGAAGAGAGGCCGCAGGAAAGGTCAAACCTGGAGATCTGCAGCCACACCGACATCAAATGCCAGGCCATGGGATTTAATTCCCATGAAGGATCCCCTTTCCTTCCCTTTCCCAAGAAATTAGACAGCAAATCAAACACTCCAGGCCATGGGATTTATTTCCCACACATGATCCCCTCTTCGCCCCTTTCCCACTAATCATAGAGTGAATCAAACACTCCAGGCCATGGACTTATTTCCTACACAAGATTTCCAAATTAATTATGGAGCCGATAAAACACTCTAGGCCACGGATTTCATTCCCATCCTCAATCCCCTCTCCTTCCCTTTCCCACTAAATTCTGGAGCAAATCAAACACTCCAGGCCATGGATTTAGTCCCATCCATGATCCCTTCTCCTTCCCTTTCCCACTAAATTCTGGAGCAAATCAAACACTCCAGGCCATGGATTTCGTTCCCACACATAATCCCTTCTCCTCCCTTTCTCAATTAATCATGGAGCAAATCAAACACTCCAGGCCATGGATTTCGTTCCCACACAGGATCCCTTCTCTTTCCCTTTCCCAATTAATCACAGAGCAAATCAAACACTCTGGGTTGTGTTTCTGGCCCCGAGGTCCAGTCCCACATCGTGACTCATGTCCACACACAGGAACTCTTTCCCTCCCCACCCTCCCAAGAAGAAAATGTCCAAATCCCAACTTCCCTTTGGGAATTGTCCCTGGCTCCTGCTGCCTCGTGATCCAGGGATCTTCCCAAGCTCCCAGAATCGTGGTTTATTTGTAATGGATCTGTGAGCATTTCTGGATTGGAAGGAGCTGGCTGAATCCTGAGACAACCTCCCCTTTATTCCAGCTCAGAGGGGTTCCAGCGTTTCAAAAACAAGGAATGAATGAATGGAATTGTCTTTATTCCATGGCTGGAATCCACTGAGGGCAGAGGGATTAGGAGACTCGAGCCAAATAAATGGATGCTGATGGAGCAATCCTCGGACTCTTGGATAAATCTTTATTTCGGAAGTGTGTAAGAACTTCTGTCAGCTCCGTGATTCCCTTCCAGCTTCAATAAATATCCAGGCTGAAATCCCAGACTTCCTCTTTTTTTTTTTCCCCTTAAAAAAATGCTTCTCTGCCTACACCCCTTATATGAGGGAAAGTAAATATTCCCATATTTATATCTGGTGGAGAAAATTCCAGGTACCAAATTCAGGATTAGCAATTTCTGACGCTGCCCTAAAGCTTTACTGTGTGCAGTCCCAACACAGAGTGTTTAAATATGAAATAAATCTTAAATGATGATGAATGAGTTATAAATTCATATTTAATATCACGGTTTTCTGAGGAAGACCAGCCCATTCCCTAGGGATCAGATAACACTGGAGAGCCTGATAAGCAGCTGGGACAAAATGCTTGGTGATGGAAAAATTTCCAAAGCCAGCAAGGAGTAAAGAAATGCCAGTGACCCAAAGGATCTGCGGGAAGCCAATTCTTGGGACGTCTACGACAGGGCAGAACCACAAAGCTGAAATTGTTTTGGGAATTATGAGAGATGAGAGCAGCTCAAGAGAAGCACTGAAAGATGGATTTCTTTTGGGAGAGCATCCATTGATTTTTATCTCCCTGCAGCTTGAATTTCCCTGGATTATCCGTGGGCTGGCTGACAGCTTTGTCTGAAGCTGTGTCAGACCAACCCCGGAGCTGCTCCTGGGCACGGAACCGCAGGAAATATCCCGGGAAGAGCGTGGCCTCCCTGACACCCGCTCCTGCTGTCATTTATCTGCTGATTAAAATCTTCGTGTCCTTTGCACCCCTCTCTCCCAAAAGCTCCATGGCTGGGAGCCCACCCCTCACCAGTGTTCCTGGATTTTTTGTCTTCTCCTTCACGTTTTAGGAGGCTCCAAACCTTGAGGGTGGGGATGTTCTGGAGCAGTTTTCCCACAGAAGCTGTGGCTTCTCCTGGATCCCTGGAAGTGTTCAAGGCCAGGTTGGATGGGACTTGGAGCAACCTGGGATAGCAGGATTTCCCCTTGCCCACGTAATGGGATGATCCTGAAGGTCCCCTCCAATCCATTAATTGAGAAGGAATTTCATAGCACAAAACTCTTCCTCGCTTTACTGATTTTTCCTCCCACTGGAAGCGGTTCCATTTCTCCCAAGTGCTCCCAGAATTAGGGATTGATGCCCTGAACTCTCATCCTGAGCAGAACTGGATGCAAAGACAGATCACATTCCATGTATTTCTCATGGAAAATTTTCCCTTTGCTGGAGACCAGCAGGGGATAAAGTTTTACAGAATCCAGGGAAAGTCAGGGAAATTTCCTGTCTTTTTGCCTTCTCTGGAAAGGCAGAGGGATTTGGGACAAGGCCTGGAGTGCCAGGACAAAAAGGAATGGCTTTAAACTGAAACAGAGTAGGGATACGTGGGATTTTGGGAAAGAATTCCTGTCTGGGAAGGTGGGGAAGGACTGGAATGGAATTCCCAGAGCAGCTGTGGCTGCCTCTGGATCCCTGGCAGTGTCCAAGGCCAGGCTGGACAGGGCTGGGAGCAGCCTGGGACAGTGGGAGGTGTCCCTGCCATGGGATGGGGTGGCACTGGGTGGGATTTGAAGTCCTTTCCAACCCAAACTATTCCAGGATTCCCTGGAGATAAGGAAGGGCTCTAAACGGGGCCCTCTGGCTCCCAAACTGACGTTTCATTCGTTGCCTGCACTTTGATCACGTCCAACATTCCAAAATTGCCAGAAGGACCCACTCCTGATGCAGCCATTCCTCTGAAGCTCTTCAGAGGAGACAGGTGAAGCAAATCATGGAAATCATGACAGCAGAGGGAAATTATTTCCCAAAATCCACAAAGTGGGACAGGAAAATACAAAAATCAGAGAACTTAGCGCAAGGATCATCCAACTCCTATGTATCAGTTCCTCTGTGGCCCAAATTCCTTTGGGGAATGGCCTTGGGATCTTCCAATCCTTCATTTAGGCCTGTGGGCATCGGCTCAGCTCCAAAGCAAAGCTGCCCCTCTATTTTCTCCTTTAACCACACAATTCCAGCGCTCAGGAGAAGCTGAGTAGAGCAGGAAGGGAAGAGCAGCAGGAATATCCCAGAAAATCAAGAACGTGGATCTTTTTTACAGCTCTGGAGAGAAGATAATTCAAAATCCTGATATTGTCCAAAAATAAAATCATTTAAAAGGCCACTACACCCTGAGTTCTCGGCGTCCTTGCTCCAAGTCTGGGTGTGTGTCATTCCCACCTCCCTGTTTGTCTGGAAACAGCAAACTCTGGAATTGGAAAGGGATGACACGGTGAGGTAGAAAACCTCAATCCATGGGGAAAAGTCAGGGATAACTTTTAGCTGCTGGGGTGACGTGAGGGAATTTCATTAAGGAACACAAAAATCTTGGAGCAACCAGGAAATGCATAAGACACCGACAACAGTCCTGCAATTCCCAAACAAGGCCTGGAAAGCTCCCTGGCGTTCCCAGCATGGATTAGTCACCCTGCTGGGAAGGCCTTGGCAGCTCCTCTTGGTGGGCAGTCCAACAGGTGGGGCTGAAATTCCAGGGACTTGAATTCATCCACTGCTCTGCCAACACTGGGAATATCCTTCCTAGGAAATGGGGGTGCAAGTCACACAAATATCAAAAAAACATCCCAAAATTCTGTGTCCAGGGCGTGAAAAAACACCTCCGACCCTCCTGCAGCCTGGCAAATATTCCTTTCATTTCTGTGCTTATTGGGGATTTTGGCTCCCAAAATTTTTTATTATTTTGTCAAAGAATGGATGATAATTCCCATTCTTTTGGTTGAATTCCAAATTTTTCTTACTCCTCTTATTGCCATTTGCCAGAATCCTTTTTTTCCCCCCCTTAACATTACTTTTAAAGATTCCATAGGACATTCCAGCAGGGAGCAACAAGGAGAAAAATTCTAAAAATATAAGGCAAACACATGGAGCCAAATTCATTTTTTGGGAGCGGGTGTCCAAGCGGTGACATCGTTCCCACGTTCGTGCAAAGGAGACATCCAACTCCTGCAAACCAGGAAATCCTAGGGAGAAAATGTCCTAGGACAAAAAAAAAAATGTCCCCAGAAATTGCTGGGATGGGAAATCCTTCAGGAAAACTTCACTCACAACCTGCCTGTCCCCTGCTAATGATGTCACGACCCCTCGATTTGCATTTTCCGGGTGTTTTGTGGCAAAGAGATTCCAGGAGCCAAACTTCCCTAAAACAGGAACAAGCAGCGGCATTCACATTCCCAATCCATGCTTTGGAGGAGCATCAGGTCCCTTCTGTTCCAAAGATGGAAATTCCAGACTCCATAGGCACGGAGTTGGAAAAGACCTCAGAGCCCAACCTTTGGCTTCTTGATGAAATCCGTGGAGATTCTGGAAGGAGTCAAAGCTGGAAAATCTTCTTTTCTTGTGATGGGACAGTGAGAGAACCTCAAATATCCCTGTCCTAATCCAATCAGGAATTTTGGTTTAGGACAGATGGTACTGACATTTTTCCTTCCTCCTTTGTGGCCCTGTCCATGCAGAATTCTCTGTAATCCTTCTTTTATCCAGCCAAAATCCGGGATGAACATCACCTGTCCCACAGATTTTAGCTTTTCCTGGATTCCTAAAAAAATCCCCTTTCCCCACTCCCCGAATTTTACCCATTTGTGTGTTCACATCCTTCATTTTCCCTCTCCATCCTTCCCCTCCCAACCTTTTTAAAGCACAGTAATTAATGACAATTGGATTTGAGGTGCTGCCTCAGATTCCTGGGAAATTTTGCAGCCAAAGCTCCCAAAACAAGGGACAGAAAAAGTTATTTATAACTCCCCAAAAACAAGGAAAAAGAATTTTACCTTCTGGAACCATCCAGCCCCTGCAAACCAGAATTCCTTCGTTTTCCTGCTGCTCCAAGCCCAGCCTTTCCAAATTCCAGCAGGGCCCCGTTGTTAATCCCAATCCTGGAAGCCATCACCACGCTGGGATAATTTTTCACCACATTCCAGCACCTCCTCGTCCATAATTTTCCTCTTCGAGGGGTTTTAAGTGCAGCAATTTCAGATCCAACCTCCTCCTCCTTCCCTGCTGAGGCTCTTTGGGGGAACTTTTCCCACTTCGACATTCCCAGAGCCACTGGGAAACCTGAACTCCTGGAAAGAGCTTTGGCACTTCATGAAAATTTCACTCCATCCCATGGAATTGCATCCAAGAAAACCAGAACAATCCTATGGACGTTTTTCCTGCTGCTATAGCCAATTAAATAAAAATTATTTTGAGTGTTTTCAGCTTTCCTGCTTCTGAACGGTGCCTGGGTGTTGTTTTTTCTCCTTTTTCCCAATATTTTTTTTGTAATTCCAGAGCTTTTAAAATCCATTCATGGACTTGAGGAGTTATTTTTATCCTGGGGCTTCTTCAGGGCCAAACCCTGAGAAAACAATGCTGGGCTTTGAGAGGGAATGAAAATTTGCCATGGAAATATTCAGGTTCATTTATTATTAGTCTAAAAATTGTTATTATCTATATATATTCTAGTAATACATATTATTAACAGCAATAATTTATGACATGAATGAGAATATTTTATTGAAACTAGGCGCTTTCTTGGTAATAAAAAAATGCAGGTTTTAGTTATTTTACTATTTCTGACTAAAATTAGAGATGTATTTCCTGTCCTTTCCAAACAGCTGGAGCAAGAGGAGGAAAATGTCACCCAAATCCTTTAAAAAAAGCTCATTTTTTCGCTCCTTTTCTCTCTCACTTCCCTTTCCCCCTTCAGCATTGATTTTACTCCTCCCAAATAATTGCTGATGCTATTAATTAATTAATTAATTGTCATCATCCTTAAAGGCAAATTAACTGTGATCGTATGCAAATGAGTTCTTCGTTCCCATGTGTAGGATTCTAAGGAATGACATTCCCTCCTTTTCCTCTATTTTATTCATTAATTAATTACTAAAAAAATTATAATAATTATTATATATCATCATTATATTATATATAATTATTATAATTATATTTATTATACTATCATAATTTATATTTATAATTTAGTATATTAGTATTATAATTATTTTAATCATGTTTTTTAAATGGTTATTTTTTTGGCTTGAGATCTCCAGCCTGGGAAACACCAAAAAACTTAAGAACAATTAAAGATTAATTCAATTTTAAATAAAATTAATTTCAAAGGACACTCAGAATGGGAATGAGCATCCTGCCATTTTAATTCCTCCTGTTTTTCCTTTTTTTGTGATTTTTGGGGATACAGAAATACCCAGAGAGGGATGGATGGGCTTCGAGCAGGACTAAAAAAGCCCCAAAATTTTCATGGAAGAGTCTGAAATCCCAAAAGTGACTTCCCATGCTGAGAGATCAAAAGCTCCTGGATCAAAATCTGGATCCTTGGATTTTTCCATGAGTCAAAGCCTCCGTCCGATCCTTCGGAGGTTCTGGAGCAAGAGGAGGAAAATGTCACCCAAATCCTTTAAAAAACTCCTTTTTCCCTCCTTTTCTCCCTCACTTCCCTTTCCCCCTTCAGCATTGATGTTACTCCTCCCAAAGAATTGCTGATGCCATTAATTACATAATTAATTATTTAACTCATCTGAGTCAACGCCTCTGTGCAATCATTTGGAGATTCTCCCATGCTTTGTAACAAAATCTGAAATATTTTTTAAAGGCTCATTTTCCCCCTCCTTTTCTCTCTCACTTCCAATTCCCACCTCAGCATTGATTTTACTCTTCCCAAATAATTGCTGATGCCATTAATTAATTAATAACTCATCTGACTCAACACCTCGGTCTGATCCTTCGGAGATTCTGGAGCAAGAGGAGGAAAATGTCACCCAAATCCTTTAAAAATGGATCCTTTTCCCTCCTTGTCTCTCTCACTTCCCTTTCCCCCTTCAGCATTGATTTTACTCCTCCCAAATAATTGCTGCTGCCATTAATTAGTTAATTAACTCATCTGAGTCAACACCTCTGCCCAATTCTTCGGAGATTCTCCCATGCTTTGTAACAAAGTCTGAAATCTTTTAAGAAAGGCTCCTTTTCCCCCTCCTTTTCTCTCTCACTTCCCTTTCCTCCTTCAGCATTGATTTTACTCCTCCCAAATAATTGCTGATGCCATTGATGAATGAATCAATTAATTAATTAACTCATCCGAGTCAACGCCTCCGTCCGATCCTTCGGAGGTTCTCCCGTGCTTTGTAACAAAATCTGCTTCAAACGGAGCTCCCTCTTCTGGATCAGTCCAGGGAATCCTACGGATCCTGCACCTCTTTCCAGCCTGGGGAACTCATCCCGGCTGGAATTCGCCCAAGGAGCTCCTTGGTTGGCAGAGATCCCGGGAATGGCCCGGCCTGGCAGCGTTCCTTGGATGGCGGGAGCACGGGAAGGAGGAGGGAGCTCCTGTTGATTGTTATTCCATTGGAGGAAAATCAATCCCAATCTCTAGATTTCATCCCCGTGGATCTGTGTCTTGCACAGATAAATCAACAGGGAAATAAAATCTGGTCTGGTTTGGGAAGACAGGTGCCTGCTAAGGAAGGCAGGAGCCTCTCCTGGAATGGAGAATGTAAACTTTCTCTACTTCTCCGAATTGCTATAATTTTCAATGAAGTGGCTCTCAGGCAAAAAATATGGGAGTAGGGAATAACAGTTCTTCAATAGGGAAGAAAATAAAAGGATAAAATAATGATAAAATAAAAGGATAAAACAAACAATGCAGAAACCTAAACCAACACTGACAGAGTCAGAACCCAGCCTGACACCCTGTGGGTCAGGGTGCTGGCAGCAGTCCCATTGGAATTGTGGCTCAGCCCTCCTGCAGTGTCAGGGGTGGCTCTGCTGGAGCAGGGATCCTGTAGAAAGGTGCAGTCTCTGCCTCTGGAGATCCAGGGGAAGAGGCAGCTGCTGCTCCTCTGGGAAATCCAGTGCAGAAGCCGTGCTGGTGTTCCAGAATCTCCAGATTATATCCAGGCAGGAATGCTTGGCTGGTGTTCCAGAATCTCCAGATTATATCCAGGTAGGAATGCTTGGCTGGTGTTCCAGAATCTCCAGATTCTATCCGGGTAGGAATGCTTGGCTCCTCCCTCTGGGCTCACATCTCCCAGTGGGATGCTGCAGTTCTTATCAGCCATGCAGGGACATTCAATGGCTGTTATCAGCAGATGTGTCCCTGGAGGGAGGATTGGGTGTGGAAGAGATAAGGAAAACTGCCCATGAACAGAAGCCCACTGCCGTGCAGATGGCAAATAGAACACATCTTGCCTCGCGATCTGGGGCAATACGATAAATCAATCAATAAATATCTGCCTTCCTCCACGTTTACACCTTTGCAGGACAAGTACTTGTCCAAAAAAATTTGGAAGAGAGGCAGTGGAACTCCAATTAACAGGAAAATAATTGATTTTTTTTTTTTAATTATCCTTTCTTTCTGTCCAGGAAAAACAGCAGGATGAGGGCTGATTCCAACACAGCCCTCAAAGGCCAACATTAGATTAAAAAATTTGGGGGACTAAACAACCATAATTGAGAGTATTTGTAAAAATTTGCATCCTAGCTCCCTTAACTACTTATTAAAATTACATTAATTTAAATCTATGGGACTAAACAGCCATAATTGAGATCATTAGTGAAAATTTGCATCCTGGCTCCCTTAACTACTTATTAAAATTAATTAAATTAAATTTAATTTAAATTAAATTGAAATTAATTCAATTTTTGCAACATTGAACCTACCTGTATTTGATATTTTTGTATCCAATTAAAACTGATCTCTCAGCTCTACTCTTCTTTACGCAGGATTAGGGGAGTATTTGGATAATCGGGATCATGTCACGGATTAAATGACATTTGGGGTTAATCACATCCAATAATCGTCCTGGAGCATTCCCAAAAAACCATAAACAAACAGGAAAAGCCGGACATGGATTGACCATCCCTGACAAATTCCAGCTCTCCAGATGTTCTTCAATTGTTCAGCGAAGCAACGGCAGCAGCAGACCAGGGAGAGAAGTCTGGGAATGAGAATATTCCTGCTGAGAATCCAAATTTTGTGGATATTTTCCTGCTTTTCCTTCCTTTTCCTTCCAGAGCCAGGAAAATGACAGGTGGGAATCCTCAGGGAGAAGAGGCGATGGGGCCCTGGAGCTGTGAAACTCCTCAGGTAAAGGAGGGCACCTGGAAAAGGTCAGGATAAGGTGCCATGTCCAGGTATCCCATCATCTATCGCTGAATTCCTAAATTTCTCCATGGAAAGGTTGTTCAGGCCTTGGAAGTGCCCAGGGAGCTTTGGAATGCCCACCCCTGGAGGTTTCCCAGGAATTCCTGTTATCCTGGGACACAAAGTCTGGAGAAAATTCCCAGCTGTGCTGCTCTCCCACACACAGGGCCCAGAGTGAAGGCTGAATTCCAGTAGCCGTCCCTCAGACCAGGAATCTTTTCCCTTCAAAAGGAATCTGCTTCCAAATCGTTCAAAGCTGCTTCAAGGCACAGACTGAAGGATCCAAGACCCAGAATATGGGACAGAGTTTCCATCCCGTTTCATGGAAATTTCGCTCTCCACAACTCCCTGAAGGGAGGTTTGTAGCAGGGCAGGGATCGGGCTCTGCTCCCAGGGAACAGGGACAGGAGGAGAGGGAACGGCCTCAGGGTTGGACACCGGGAGGAATTTCTCCATGGAAAGGGTGCTCAGGCCTTGGATCTGCCCAGGGAAGTTCGGAGTTCCCACCCCTGGAGGTGTCCCAGGAATTGCTGGATGTGGCACTCAGAGCTCTGGTGATCCCAGAGATCTGGGATTCCGTCCTGGAATCTTTAAACTTGGGAAACACCTCCAAATTCCAACCTTCAAATCCCACCTTGCCCAGGGGGATCTTTCCTGCCTAAGCAGCCCCAGCCCTGGTGCAAAGGCAAATTCATTGGATAAGGAGCAACTTCTTGGCCAGAAAGGGGAAGGAGTTGGGTTTTCCAAGTATTCCATTATTTTTTCACTGGGATTTTTGTGGCTTCCACTCAGGACTGTGATCTCCTCATGCCAGGTGCAGCACAAACACACAGATTTCATCGTCCAGAGAAACTGGGGATGCCTGGAAGTGCCCAAGGCCAGGCTGGATGGGGCTTGGAGAAACCTGGGACAGTGGGAGGTGTCCCTGCCATGGCAGGGGTGGCACTGGATGGGCTTTAAGGTCCCGTCCATCCCAAACCATCCCAGGATTCCATGACAATCCAATGTCTAATATGTACAATATAGAGAGCCATAGGTTCTGTAAACTTCTGGATGTAATTCCTGCCCTGACAGTTTTCCTGGGAGATCAGTGCTCCAAAGGATCAATGGATTGGAATGCTCAGGATTTTTCTACTTTAATTATTTAATGACCTTGGAAGTTTTTCCAACCTCAGTAATTCCTTCATTCCATGGGTAGAACCACATCCCAAAGCTACTCCTTCATCCCTGAACCTGCAGGGAAGGGCGCTGTGGGAATCTGTTATGGATATATTGGGATAATCCCGTTGAACTCTGGCAATGATAAAATCCTTGGCTAGACGCACTAAAATTTGGGAAAATCCGAGCACTGGTGGCCAACCAGCAGCTCCTGGGCTTCACCAGTAGCACGAGGAGCTCCAATCCAGCATTGGCTCGGGCCCAGCTGGCACAGGGGGCACAAATCCCTGGATAAATGGGGAATAAACCAGGAAGGGTTTCACCATGGGGACACCCTGAAGTCACCTCCTCTTGTCCCACCACACCAGATCCTGGTGGACAATCTGTGTCCCACCTGGGAGCGATCCACCAGGATCCCTTCCCTTCCCATGGATATGCGGCACAGGTTGAGTCATTCTTGGCAAACCCAAAGGATTTTTGGCAAACCCAAATAATTTTTTTTGGCAAATCCGGCTTTTAGGCTCAGCCCGTAGGCTTGGCTTTGTCCCCAGACCAACCAGGAGCAAGGGAAGGTCATGAAGGACAACCTCCAGCCCTTCCACCCCGATCCATCCGGAGCACTTCTGGAAAGCCCTGGAGAAAATCCAACACGTCCATTTTCGACCGGGAGCTGCCAAGCCAAACAAAGCTCTCGTAGCCACATGAATGAAATCTACACGTTTTTATGGAGTGTTCCCCTCGGATGGATCCACGCACGGTGGAAAGCAGAGGAATTGTGCTGATTTTGAAGGAAAACCATCCGTGAAGGAGCTGCCAGATCTCCTTATTGCAGAACGTTTTTTGCACAAAAAAAAAATCCTTTTTTTCCCCTTTCCCTCTTTTTTTTTTCTCCCTAAATGAGAAGAAGGAAAAAAAAAAAGTCCCTATAAATAACTCTACTGTACTGCTCTGTCTGAAAACTCAGGGAATATTTTACAAGCTAGACTCAGAGCCAGAATTTGGGACCTGCAAATGGGAGCCCTTTCTGTGGTGGTTTAAAAATGTGGGGAAATAATAAAATGAGGAATGTCTCAGCTTAAAAGAAAAAAAAAATATTGAAAAAGGGAATCCAAACCCTCTGGTCTGTATTCCTGTTTTTTAATGGATTAAGTACAGGGGAAGCATTCTTTAATTTGGGGCTGCTTGGAAGGGCCAGGAAAGGATCTAAAGGGAAAGATTTGAGCGTTAATTAAAAGCAGCTGAAAATAATCAAATTTAAAATGAGGGATGGGGGGAATTGCAATGTCCAAAAAGTGTTTTTACGTTTTGCTCCAATCTTTTTCTGCTCAGGATGACCTGGGATGAAGGATGGCCTTGAGTCTCTTGTGGACATGGACCGGTTCTTCAGAGACCAGAAAAATCATGGAATTCCAGAGTGGTTTGTGTTTGAATGGACCTTAAATCCCATCCCATTCCATGGGCAGGGACACCTCCCACTGTCCCAGGCTGCTCCAGCCTGGCCTTGGGCACTTCCAGGGATCCAGGGGCAGCCACAGCTTCTCTGGGAATTCCATCCCAGCCCCTCAACACCCCTTCCCAATCTCCCATCCATCCCTGCTCTCTGGATGTTTGAAGCCATTCCCTGTGTCCTGTCCCTCCATCTCTTGGAAATTGTCTCTCTCCACGTTTCCTGGAGCCCCTCCAGGTCCTGCAAGGTCACACTGAGCTCACCCCAAAGCTTCTCCTCTCCAGGTGAACACTCCCAGCTCTCCCAGCAGAGCTGCTCCATGCCTGGGATCATCCTGGAGCCTCCTCTGGACTCTCTGCAGCAGCTCCAGCTCCTTCCCGTGCTGGATCCAGGGCTGGGGCAGCTCTGCACGTGGGGCCTCACCTGAGCACAGGGACACCATCATGGAGCTTCGTTGTGTGCTTCCACAGAATTCCAAAAACCCACCTCTGCTGTTATTCCACGCTGCCCAGTTCCACCAGTCTGGAATGACTCTGTTAAGCCTCAGGAGAGCAAAACAAATCCTGGAAGGGTTTGGGTGGGAAGGGACTTTAAAGCTCATCTGGGACACCTCCCACTACCCCAGGTTGCTCCAAGCTGTGTCCAACCAAATCCCACCACCAGAGCAGTGTGAGGCAGATTTGTCCTTCCCTTGCATTGTCACAAAATTAACAAAATCAACAAAACCCTGAAGTGATGCCGGTGGTTTTTGGTGGATCTTCTGATCCTTGCAGTGCTTTGCATTCCAACGCCCAGGAATTTTCCAGGTGGTTTTTGATGGATCTTCTGATCCTTGCAGTGCTTTGCATTCCAACGCCCAGGAATTTTCCAGGTGGTTTTTGATGGATCCGCTGATCCTTGCAGCGCTTTGCATTTTTTTTTTTTTGAGGCAGATTTGTCCTTCCCTTGCATTGTCAACAAAACGAACAAAATTAACAAAACCAACAAAATCCCAGAGTAATGCTGGTGGTTGTTGACGGATCCTCTGATCCTCGCCATGCTTTGCATTCCAATGCCCAGGAATTGCAGCCCTGGGAGCGATTATCATGGATTGGCACGCCTGGAATCGCTTTCCTACAGAGGAATAATCGGGAAAAGAAGATATTTTCATCTGTGTGAATGATTCGAGCCCCTAAAGCTCTGAGGGGAAGGAGCTGTTCCAGAGCATCTCTGGCAGCTCCGAGGCCGCTAATGAGGGAATCTTTATGGAGCTTCCCGCTGGGAGAAAGGGAAAATCTGGGATTTATTTCTCCGTGCAGTTTGCGCTTGGCAGCCGGAGGTGAAATTAAGACGGCAAAGCAAACAAAAATCAGGCACCGTCAGCAAATTGGAGGCTGTGGAGCAGAGAGGGATGGGAATTTAATGGGAAAAAGAGGGAAAATGAGGGGGGAAAAGGGGTTCTGGGAGAGGGGATCCGCAATTCTTTCCAGCTATTATCAGCAGATCCAGGTTTCCTTTTCCAGGCTGGAGATTTGAGCCTGAGGGCCCAAAAGCAGGAGGAGGTAACGATATCAAAAATATCCTAGGGAAAAGGCAAGGAGATAGGGAAGCTGGAATTCCATGATCCTAAAGGTCCCTTCCAATGCAACCCATTCCAGGATTCTATGGAGAGAAGGGATGGAAATCCAGCTGGAGCATTTCCATGGGCTGAGGGAAATCAAAGGATTTGGGAGGTTTCCATGTCGGCATTTTTAAAGGGAAATCTCCATTTCTCAAGGGAATTCTCAATTTGTAAAGGGAATTCTCCATTTTTAGAAGGGAATTCTCCATTTGCAAAGAGAATTTTCAATCTTGAAAGGGAATTCTCCATTTTTAAAGAGAATTTTCAATTTTGAAGGGGAATTCCCCATTTTTAGAGGAATTCTCCATATTAAAAGGGAATTATCCATTTTAGAAAGGAATTGTCCATTTATAAAGGGGATTCTCAATTTTTAGAGGAATTCTCCATATTAAAAGGGAAATTTCAATTTTTAGAAGGGAATTGCCCATTTATAAAGGTAATTCTCCATTTTTAAAGAGAATTCCTCATTTTTAAAGGGATTTCCCCATTTTCAGAAGGAGTTTTCCTGCTTTCAGCTGGGATTTAGGTGGTGGAAGGCAGCAACCAGATTTCCCTTTAGAATTCCCCATTCAGGACTGGAAACTTCTTGTTGCCCTGGGACTTTTCGGGAATTCAGGTCGGATGGTGGCAGAGGAGCCACCCCTTGGATTCCCTTCCAAGGGGTTGGGAAGTCCAAGCCATCCCATGGAAAGGTCCAATGGCCAATAAACCAGGGATTCAACACCTTCCTGCTGCTGTAATTCCCAAAATCTCTTCCTGAATTTTGGAGACTGAAGGATGGATGAGATCAAGCTGTGAGTTTTGTCCGGATTAAACTCAGTTTTGGGTCTTCTGAGGGAAAAGCAGCCACTAAAGAGGCTCAAAAATCCCAGGATTTTCCATGGTCTGAGCCCTCAGGGATGGGGATGTGGAACCACCTCGTGGTGAGGAACTGGGGAAGGGACAGAGAATTTTTTTACTTCTGGATTTTTTAGAAAACCTTCATTTTAAATTGGGAAAATCCAACGTTAATCCCTCTAATTAATGGGGAAAGATGAAGGGCTTCCACCACACCCAGGATTTGGGATGGGATACACCAGGATGATTCCCTGCTGGACGCAGGAATGGTTTTCAACACCTGGAGTTTCCTGAACCACGTTGCAGTGGATTTTTAGCTGAATTTCAGGCATCTTCAGGGAAGGAAACAGGACCCTCTCAACGTTGTCACAGAGATTTTATCAGCTCCCAGATATTTGGGCCAAAAAGGAGTTTTTAGACCATTCCCTCAGAGGATTAAATTCCCCAAGGCTTCAAATTCCCTGATTCTCTCATGAGGAGACACAGCCTGGATTTGCAACCCACCAAGATCCAGAGCTCTCCACTCCCACCAGAGTCCTGGTGCTCTCATGGGAGCAAAATCAGGAAGTCAGAAATGAAGAATTTTGCTGTTTTTTTTTTTTCTTGGAACTCAGCATTTTGTGGTTGTAAAATGAAGCATTTTCTCCCAAACCACTTTTGAGGAGAAAAAGGTGTATTTGGAGAGCCAGCCTCCTCCAGTGGTTTGCTGGTTTCAGTTTGGGTGGTTTTGTTCAAAGCCAGGGGTGATTTTGGATTTCAGTTCCCAAAATCCATTGGCTATGAACTGAAAATAGAAACCCTAGGCCACTCAGAGCCAGAGATATTTTTTTTAAACTTATTTTATTTTTTCCCCACATTTAAAATCCTTTCTTTTTTAATGAAAGCCAGAAACTCATTTCAGGGGGGACGGCAGGGAGAACTTTGGGATCCATTCCAGTTTTTCTATCCTTGATTATTTAATAAAGATGAGATTATTTTTGTCTCTTCCAAAGCTCCTAACGCTCCTAAAAAATGGTGTTTAATTAGTGCAGAAGGTTTTAATGAGGGCGGAGCACTCATTCATCTGGAGATGGAGATAGGGGGAGGACTGGGGATGTTTTCACACTGACAGAGGGGAAAAATGAACTTCCATCATTTTTCATTCTTTATTTTAAGCATCCCCATCTGCCTTGTAAATCCCCCCCCCCCACTCCTTGGCTGCTGGGGAATGGAGCCTTCTTCCCTAAAATCTGCTTTTTTTTTTTTTTTTGAGGAGAAATCCAGCTAAAAATGTCATTTGATTCCAAATCCAGATGTTTATTGAGTCTAAATCCACTCCCAGCCCTCCAAAGGAATTGTCTGGTGGTTTCGGACCTTTTGCTCTAATGAAATTTGGGAATCATCCCTGCTGAGAGCCTGGATTAACTGCAGGATGAGGATAACAGGGATGGCTGGGATGTAGGGAGACATCAGCTGGTGTAAAGAAAGACACCAGGAACATGTTCCCTGGAAATGGCTTCCAGCAGGGAACCTGATTCATCCCAAAATTCACAGATGTCTTCTCCACTGGCCTGGGATCACAAGACGAAGCTTTTTATTCCCAACTTCCTGGCTCCGACTCCAGCTCCGCGCTTGAAGTCTCTCCCCTTGAAGTCCAGCTGGCAAAGGAGGCGATGAAATGAAGGATGAGGGACAACTCCGACAGCGGATCATCCCATCCCGGCTGGCTTTGGGAAGCAGCGGGGGCACCTTCCACCAGCCCAGGCTGCTCCAAGCCCATCCAGCCTGGCCTGGGGCACTGCCAGGGATCCAGGGGCAGCCACAGCTGCTCTGGGAATTCCATCCCAGCGCCTCACTGCTCCCTGTCTCAGTTTGCAAAGCCAGGTGTCTGCTAAGGAAGGCAGGAGCTTCCCTTGAAATGGAAAATGTTAAACCCATCCCACCAAATTATTATAATTTTGAAATTAAAGGGCTCTCAGGCAAAGATATGGGAGTAGGAATAACGGTTTTTTATTGGGAAGAATAAAAATAAAAATAAAAAATATAAAAGTAAAAATAAAAGTAAAAAATACAAATATAAATATAAATATAAATATAAATATAAATATAAATATAAGTAAAAATAAAAACAAAAACAAAAATAAAAATAAAAATAAATAAAAAAGTAAAAGTAAAAATACAAATATAAATATAAATACAAATACAAGTATAAATATAAGTAAAAATAAAAGTAACAATAAAAAAGTAAAAGTAAAAATACAAATATAAATATAAATACAAATACAAGTGTAAATATAAGTAAAAATAAAAGTAACAATAAAAATTTTAAAAAGTAAAAGTGAATGTAAAAATAAAAATAAAAATAAAAATGCAGTAATTTTTTTTTAACAGAACACCACTGCCAGTCAGACCCTGCCCTGCCCCCCTGTGTGTCAGGGGGTGGCACAGCCCCATCCCATGGGGGCTCAGCCCTCCTGCAGTGCCAGCTGTGCTGCTGCTGGAGCAGGGATCCTGCACAAGGGGGGAGTTTTCCTCTGCAGCTCCAGGGCTGCTGCAGATGGGCCTGGGCTCCCTCTGGCAATGCAGGGCAGCAGAAAGCTGCTCCTCTGGCAATGCAGGGGGCAAAGGCTGCTGTGCTGCTCCAGGCTCAGATTGGATCCAGGTAGGAATGCTTGGCTCCTCCCCTGGGCGCAGCATCTCCCCATGGGATGCTGGAATTGGATCAGCCCTGCAGGGACACTCAGTGGCCATGGACAGCAGATAATTAATAATTAATGGCCAATTAACAGCAGAGATCTCCTGGAGGGAGGATTGGCTGTGGGAGAGATAAAGAAAACTGCCCCATGGACAGAGATAACTGCCCCACCTCCAACAGATGGCAAGTGAACACACACCCCCAGCACATCTTGCATTTCTGACCCAAGACACCCTCCCAGGGAATTATTCCTCCCCAATATCCCAGCTAACCCTGCTCTCCTTCAGGCTGAAGCCATTCCCCCTCGTTCTGTCTCTCCAAGCTTTTACAAACAGTTCCTCTCTGGATTTTTTTTGCAGAATACTCCAGGGATTTTGCAGTTTTCACTGAGCGTAGGAAATCATTTAGCTCAGCTTGATAAAATCAGAGGGTGTCCAATTAAATTCAATCCCTGACACCGTGTGGAGGCAGCTGAAGGAAAGGGAAAAGTGTGGATATGCAGCAGGAAATGGTTTTCCCTTAAAAACAAAGAAATCCAGATATTTAAACAAAATTTAAAACTATTCCTAACGTCCCTTTCCCTCACAAACCGTGGTTTCTTTTATCTCTTTGCTCAACTCTCTCCACACACAAAAATTGACTTGGATTTCATTTAATCCCCTTTTGAAAAGCAGGATTTAATCCCTTGGGAAGAGTTGAGAGAGGGGGTTATGGATTAGTTTGTCTGAGGCAGGTGCAGAGCCACTGCTCAGTGATGGGATGGAATTCCTGGATTTCCAAACAGGAATTCCTGGATTTCCCTGGCCTGGCTCCTGAGGCGCCTTGAACTGGGTTTATTTTTCAGATCTGGGAAGGATCTCCCAAAATCTCCTGGAGCTGAGCAGAGTCAACCTCTTCCCCCAGGGAAAAGGAGAGAGGGAATTTGTGCCAGGAGATGCTTAAATTGGGTGTAAGGAGAATTCCCTTCACTAAAAAGGTTGTCCAGGGCTGGAGACAATTCCTGAGGGATTTAAAGCCCCGTGGATGTGGCACTTGGGGACGATCTCAGTGGTGGCCTTGGCAGTGCTGGATTAATGCTTGGACTTGTTGATCCTAAAGGTCTTTTCCAACCTCAAGAATTCCATGATTCTGTGTTAATTTAAGCCTCAACCTGCCGTTCTCCGCAGCCAGAAGCGGGGCTGAGCTGCTGCTTTCAGTGAGCTTTGATGAACTTTGCATGGGCTTGAACAGATTAAACTCAGATGCACATGGAGCTCATCCCTTTTTATGATGGAATAAGCGGATTAAAGGGATTCCAGCAGATAGAAAATCTCTGATCCGCACCACAAACTTCTTCTTGCCGCAGAAATTAAAACCAGCCTCTCCCTGAGCAGCTGCCCAGGCCAAAAATGCTGCAAATAAAGAGCTGAGGGTAATGAATCATCCCTGATATCCCACGGCATGGCAGGGCCACAATTCGGTGGGAGATAACATCCCTGTTTGCGATCTGGCAGAGATCTGAGCACAGGCATGAATGAAATTCATGGATTTCACTCAAGTGGGAAGCGCCCAAAAAATCCCAGCGGATGGAGGATTTGTGGGACGGGGCCAGAAGAGGCAGAGGGGCAGGGATAGGCAGGAGCAGGCCAAAGGGAAAATTGGGAATTGCCGGTGCCAAAGGCCGTTTTGTTCCGTGTGTGTCCCACCGCCAGCTCAGCTCCCTGCCGGCCCCGCGGCTTCTCCCACCTCAGCGCTCCCTCTTCCTCCTCCAGACCGGCTGCAGAGGAGATCAATCACCTCTTATCAACGGCACAACCACCGCTTATCAACGGCACGACCACCTCTTATCAATTAAGCTCTTATCAACAGCACAATCACCTCTTTCTGACCACACAACCACCTCTTATCAATGGCACAACCACCTCTTATCAACCTCACAATCACCTCTTATCAATTCACAATCACGTTTTTATCAACCTCACAATCAACTCTTATCAATTCACAATCACGTGTTTATCAACCTCCCAATCACCTCTGATCGATTCACAATTACCTCTTATCAACGGCACAATCACCTCTTATCAATTCACAATCATGTTTTTATCAACCTCCCAATCACCTCTGATCGATTCACAATTACCTCTAATCAACTTCACAATCACCTCTTATCAATTAACCTCTTATCAACAGCACAATCACCTCTTTCTGACCACACAACCACCTCTTATCAACCACACTATTAGCTCTTATCAACCTCGAAGTCACATCTTATCAATTAACCTCTTATTAGCTCACAATCACCTCTTATCAACCTCTCAATCACCTCTTATCAAATCACCTCTTATCAAACGCACAATCACTTCTTATCAACTGCACTATCAGTTCTTATCAACCTCGAAGTCACCAGTAATCAATTAACCTCTTATCAATTCACAATCACCTCTTATCAACCTCACAATCACCTCCTATCAACCTCACAATTATGTGTTATCAATTAACTTGTTATCAATTCCCAATCGCCTCTTATCGACCTCACAATCACCTCTTATCAATTCACATTTAACAACCTCCTATCAAATCACAATCCCTTCTTATCAACCTCTCAATCAAAACCTCCTGGAAATTTGATTCTGGGAAAAAAAAAACACCCAAAGCATTCACCCAAAATCTTATTAAAGCTTTTTTATTTTTGGCCAAATTTTTCCATTAATTTTTGGCTGATTTTTTTTTTGGTTTGTAGGAAAATTGTCCTTTCCCGGGTTATTTTTGAGCCCATGGATTTTAGCATTGATCCAAGAGTTTCTAGGAGGAAATAAAGAAGAGCTAATTAATAATAATTATAAGAAACTAATTCTTCTCTAATAAAGAAGAGATTTATTAATGACAGGATTATTGCTGGGGTAAAAGAAGCAGAACAAGTTTTTTGAACAGCTGAATCTCAGTTTTATCCCAAATTTGCTTCCTGGAGAAAAGCCGGGTGAAAATGCTGAGCTGAGCTTAACGCAGCCTCTCCATCCCCTGGGGAATTGACCTCAAATCCCACGGCTCCTGCTCCAAATTTTCTCATTTTGGAAAATTACAGGCTGCAGCTTGGCTCTGTTCTCCCCCACCTGGATGTTCCTCCCTTCCCAAACCCCAGCTCCGAAGGCCCCTGATCCCCTCCCAGGAACGATCCCACAGAATATCCCACAGAACTCTATTTTCAATCCTAATTAACGGCTCTGGCAGCTTTGGTTTGCTTTTCTGGTTAACCATTTTTACTACTCCACCTCCTCCTCGTTTTTCCAGGAAGAACGTTCCGTGCGCACCCCACAATTAAATTCCAGACAGCGCTGGGGGAGATTTGGGCTATTCTGGAAGACAAACCCCAAAAAAAGAAAATAAAACAACCCAAGGTGCTCAGACTATATTTGACCACCCAAAAATGAGGCGAGGATCCTTCCAGGCAGAAGGGGAAAAAAAAATTACAGAAATAAAAAACTCAACTCAGCCGCTGTGGGAGCCTCTTTTTTTGGAAAGGCAAAACCAAACCTAGAGTTCAGCCCAAGTGATGAATGCGAGGAAAAAGCAAAATTTTGTGGTTTGCTGCTTTTCATCAGCTCCCACCTGATCCCCGGGGATTTGTTTCTATTTGAGCTCCACGTGGGATTTGGGATCGTTATCCCAGAGCGGCAATTTGCAAATTAGGGCCTGCACTTGGAGGGAATTAAAACTGGATTTAGCTGGGGCATAATCACACCACTGTCTTCTCTCAAGGTCTTCTTTATTCTCCGCTGGAGTCGCCTCCAAAAGCTGCGGCAAAGCCCAAGTGGAGTTTTGGGAACGCCAGTGGGGGTGGGACAGTGAAACTGAAATGATCTTCCACCTAAATATCCCCCAAGCCAGAGCTGCTGAATCCAGAATTACCCCAAAATCCCAAATATCCCCCAAGCCAGAGCTGCTGAGCCCAGAATTACCCAAAATCCCAAATATCCCCCAAGCCAGAGCTGCTGAGCCCAGAATTTCCCAAAATCCCAAATATCCCCCAAGCCAGAGCTGCTGAGCCCAGAATTTCCCAAAATCCCAAATATCCCCCAAGCCAGAGCTGCTGAGCCCAGAATTTCCCAAAATCCCAAATATCCTCCCTGTACAAACTGCTGATCTCAGAATTACCCAAAATCCCAAATATCTCCCAAACCAGAACTGCTGAGCCCAGAATTCCCCAGAATCCCAAATATCCTCCTGGTCAGAGCTGCTGATCTCAAAATTACCCCAAATCCCAAATACCCTCCCCATTACAGCAGCTGATCTCAAAATTACCCCAAAACCCCAAATATCTTCCCATTCAGAGCTGCTGATCTCAGAATTACCCAAAATCCCAAATATCCACCCAGTCAGAGCTTCTCATCCCAGAATTACCTAAAATCCCAAATATCTTCCCCCTGAGAGCTGCTCATCCCAGAATTTCCCAAAATCCTAAATATCCCCCAAGACAGAGCTGCTGAGCCCAGAATTACGCCAAATCCCAAATATTCTCCCTGTACGAACTGCTGATCCCAGAGTTACCCCAAATTCCACATATCTTCCCAGTCAGAGCTGCTGATCCCAGAATTACCCAAAATCCCAAATAACCTCCTAGTGAGAGCTGCTGATCCCAGTATTCCTCCAAATCCCAAATATCCCTGACGTGGTTGCGTCCATCGCGCCACTTCAGCGTCCCCCTGGAACCCAAGGAATTCTCTCACAAGGGACAGCACAACATTCCCAGATGGAACAGCACCATCTAAAGCCCAGCCCAAATATTTAGGCCGGCTTAGACGGAGCTTGGAGTCCCGTGGAAGGTGCCCATGGCAGGGGGGTGGAACTGGATCTTTCCCAAAGTTCTTTGCAACCCAAACCATTCCCAGATTTTATGGCAAACATCCAAAAAATCCCTCGGAGGACAGAGACACAAAAGGCACCCCCAGGCCTTGCTTTTCAGCAGGAGGATTTAATCCCATAATGTTTTCCTGCTCTGGGCCAAGTGGGAAGAATCCATTCCATTCCCTAATCCCAAAAGTATTTTCTGGAGGTGCTGCCTCGTGCCTCTGGGACCTTGCACCTGATCCCGAATTAATTACAGGGATTAACCCAGCTGGAGTTCCTGCCTGGCACATCCCCGTGGACGTGGTGACACCACAGCCTGGAATTCCAGTGGCTCAGCCGCCGGGAAAACAGAGAGGAAAACCATTCCCAAGGGATCCTTCATCCCGTGTTTTGTGGGGGCTGGAAAAGCGATTCCAGGAGCTGATCCCGCAGCAAGGAGAGCCAGGAATGGGCAATGCCAGGGAAATCCCTGCCCGGCCGCGCCCGGCTCCGGAGCGATTTCCCCCCCTCCCGGAATCCCACTCCACCCACACCCACTGAGAGCTTTAACTCCGGCCTCATCCCAGAAAATCGGATCCCTGCACATTCCCCAGCCGGACACAATGGAATTACAAAATCCTGGAATTCTTTAGCTTGGAAGGACTTTGAAAATCATCTCATCCCACGGGCAGGGACACCTCCCACTGTCCCAGGTGCTCCAAGGGTCCAGCCTGGCCTTGGACATTCCAGGGATCCAGGGGCAGCCTCAGCTGCTCTGGGAATTCCATCCCAGCCCCTCCCCACCCTCCCAGCCTGGAATTCCTGCCCAAATTGAGTTGACATGGATCTTGAGCTTGGAATTAAGGGTGGGAATTAGGCTGAGGAAATATCAGGGATTTGAGGAATTCAGGGCTCTTTTGCAGTTGGAGGCCAAGGCTTTGGAATCCCTCAGGGAATGTTGGGATATTTTCCCTCTGTGCTGATGCTGAGCTTGTCTGTTTTGCCTCAAAATCCAGACTGGAACAATTCAAAATACGAAATCCTGGGATTTTTAGGGTTGGATGGGATCTTCAAGAACATCCAGTTCCAACCCCATGGGCAGGGACACCTGCCACTGTCCCAGGCTGCTCCAAGTGTCCAGCCTGGCCTTGGGCACTTCCAGGGATCCAGGGGCAGCCACAGCTGCTCTGGGAATTCCATCCCAGCCCCTCCCCACCCTCCCAGGATGAATTTTTCTTGCTCCCCAAGCTCAACCTGCTCTGTTCCCGGCGATATCCCGAGTTCCTGGTGACAAATCCTGAAAGGAAAAAGGAAAAGCTCCAAGAGCAGCAGTGCTGGGGGAGCCTCTTATGGGGATTTTGGAAAGAATTTTGGATGAGTTAGAGACAGGACCTCTGAGTTGTTTTTGATGATGTGATTTATTTTCTTGTCTTCTACACAGGCAGGAAGGGCGAGCTCGGCTCACACCTTCACTGCACGGCTCACAGGGTCACAAAACCCTCAGTTAAAGATCTTTTAAGGATTTATTGACCAATAAAACACTGCCAACAAGGATACTTATGGTTTTTACCGAATCCTTAAATATTTCATCTTATGGACCCAAGCTACAGTGTGAGCTTTCTTAGCCAATTGTGTCATGGCACACAAACCCACAGTGCTGCATTCTAAACTCATTGTTTACCTCTGTAACTACTTTTAATCTTTATTATTAATAATAATAATGAAATATAAATGATTATTTATCTTAAACTCTAAAACACTAAACTTTTCTCATCTCAACGTGTCTCTGCTTCAAACTACAAATCCACATTCTGGTTTCCAGCACCTCAGTTTGGGAATCCTTTTCCAAGGTCTCAGATCAAATCCTGGGTTTAATTCTCAGCTTTGGCTTCCAGGCCCAAAGTTCTGGGAATTCCCAGCATTTCGGATTCCAACATCTCCTTTCCTTGGCTTTCCTGAGCTGCCAGACTGGGACAGAGAAGTGCAGGAAGCTGGAAGAAAAAAACCCAGGAATGGAAACGGGAATGGTGGGAGCAGGGATGAACGGTTGCCATGGAAACCACTCTTTCTTGCAGTGCTTCCCTGGTTTTGGATGGTTCCAACCTGGATAAGGCGCCCTGATCCTTGATTCTGGTGGAGGGTGTCCCTGGCCGTGGCAGGGGGTTGGAATGAGATGATCCAACCCAAACCATTCCAGGATTTTGGGATTTCAATCCAAACACCTCATTCCTGATGCTGACACTGAACTGAGTGCAAGGAAAGAGCTTTTGGAGGAGTTTGGCTTCCTTATTCCAACAGAAAATGGGAGCACGATCCAGAAGTTTCCATAAATAAGAAAAGTGCTTTACTTTGCCCAAATGAAGAAACCAAAATAAATTGGGATTTGAATAGATCCTCCAATAAAATTCACACACAGCTGGCAGAAAGAAAAGCTTTGAAAAATTCCCCTCAGTTTCAGAGATTTGGGATTCTCGTGTCATTCCTGGTTTTTCCTGAGCACTCCCTTATCCTCCCCAGACCCTTCTGGGATCCATCTGCATGGAAATGTCTGGAGACCCTTTGGAAAATCCATGGATGTTCAGGAAATCCTGGAATACCTGAACTTTACATCTTCCATTCCTGGAAGCCAGGTGGCTTCAGAGCCCTTCTCCTGCTTTTTTTTTTTTTTTTTTGGAATCACGGATTGGTTTCAATCCTCTAAGATCGTCAAGTCCACACTTTAAGCCCCAAGTGCCACATGGATAATAAATCCCTCCAGGGATGGGGACACCAAACCTCCTCCCTGGGCAGCTCCAATCCTTTTCCATGAGGAAATTCCTGCTGGTGTCCAACCCGAACATCTCCTGGCCATTCCCTCTCCTCCTGTCCCTGTTGCCAGGGAGCAGATCCCAAATTTTCCCCCTGGCTGTCCCCTCCTGTCACAGCCAGAAGGTCCCCACCTTGAGCCTCCTTTTCTCCAGGATCTTTGATGGGATTAAGGGAAGAATTCCTGAACGGAGGGAGAGATTCCTCTCTTCCCATGGCGAACACTGAAATTGGGCTGATGTGGAATATTCCCAAAATGTTCATTTCTCCAACTGGTTATATGGATAACGTGAGTTTCTCTGGAGACATCCATGATCCTGACACCAAAATCCGGCTCAGGTGACAATTCCACAACATCCTGTGGAGTTTCTTTTCCTACTCACCCACAGTCCCCCCTCATTCCTTTTCCTTGGAATTACCTCGGAAAAGGCACAAACCTGACTTTGCCCTTGGGAAGTTCCCTGAGATGACAGCAGGACCTTGCTGGGTGTGTTTTCCATGGATTTGCTTCCCTGGATTCAGTCTAAGAGGGAAAGAGCCTTGCTGGGATCAAGGGAAGAATTCCTGAAGTGAGGGAGGGATTCCTCTCTTCCCACAGCAAACACTGAAATTGGGCTGATGCAAAATATTCCCAAAATGTTCATTTGTCCACATGGATTGTATGGAGAGGGATAACATGGAATTCTCTGGAGACATCCACGATCCTGACACCAAAATCCGTCTCAATTACACAACATCCTGTGGAGTTTGTTTTCCTGCTCACCCACACACCCCTCATTCCTTTTCCTTGGAATTACCTCGGAAAAGGCACAAACCTGACTCTGCCCTTGGGAAGTTCCCTGAGATGACAGCAGGACCTTGCTGGGGTGTGTTTTCCATGGATTTGCTTCCCTGGCTTCAGTCTAAGAGAGAAGGATCCTTGATGGAATTAAGGGAAGAATTCCTGAAGCGAGGGAGAGATTCCTCTCTTCCCACAGCAAATACCAACACCAGGGCGATTCAAAATTATTCCCAAAATGTTCATTTCTCCACATAGATTTTATGGAGAGGGATAAGGTGGATTTCTCTGGAAACATCCATGATCCTGACACCAAAATCCGGCTCAGGTGACAATTCCACAAAATCCTATGGAGTTTGTTTTCCTGCTCACCCACACTCACCCCTCATTCCTTTTCCTTGAGATTACCTCGGAAAAGGCACAAACCTGACTTTGCCCTTGGGAAGTTCCCAGAGGTGACAGCAGGACCTTGCTGGGGTGTGTTTTCCATGGATTTGCTTCCCTGGATTCGGTCCAAGAGGGGTCAGGAGGTTCCTGGTATTCCCGAGGGGGATTTTCCAGGACCTGTTTAACGGGGAACATGAATGTCCCACAAATGTCCCACAAGTGTCCCACAGGAGCCCGGGACTCAGGTCACTGCTCCCGCTGCCCCAGGGCTCAGCCAGCACCATTCCCCCTTTCCAGGTGTTTCCATGGGCTCCGCATTCCTGGGCGCTGGGGCAGGACAGGGGGAACAGCACAATCCCTTTCCAGGAGGGCTGGGAATGTGTCTAACAAATGCTGGAGCACGCAATTTCCCCTTCTATTTTCCACGGAAAACCAATCCAGGGAGAAAATCAGGAGAAATCAACGCCAGGAGCAACTTAAGATGGAAGATTTCCCAAATCCGGGCTTAATTTCCTTAATCCCAAATAAGCCCAAATTCCTTAAAACTGGGTCTAATATTCCAGACACGATCCCCTCTAGTGGGAATTTCTGGAATATGTGGAAATCCTGGAATTTATTCCTGGTCATGATTGGGTGATTTTTCCTCCTCCAGGACCAGCATCACCCAAATCCAAGGAAATGAGTGATCCTGCCATTGTTCCTGGGATTTCTGGGAATTAAATGTAACTTTTGGCCTCTGGAATTCCATTTCCACCCAAATTCGGCACAATAAATCTCATTCTCCACTAAAAATTCCTTCCCGTGGCTGTGGCTTTTCCAAGGCAATTTCTCCATCTGCTGGTGGAAAAGCAACTCCCAAAGTTGCTGGAATTGCTCCGGGCTGGGATTTTCCACCTTTTTTCACTTCTTGACTTCCACATCCCACTGGAACAGGGAAAACATCGGATCAGGGCTGGGAATTTCTTCCCTCTGCTTCCACTTCAGGAATTGGGATGAGTTATGGGCAGGATGATCCCTGGAAACTCTAGGAACAGATTCCCTAATCCCAGAAATTAATTCCCTGCATTCACCCCCATCCTGAAAATTCCAAACCCAATTATTCCCAAAGGATAAACTCAATTTTTTTTAAACAGAAAATCCCTTTTTTAAAATCAATAAGACATTCCCACAAATCTTTCAGATCTGACCCACAGGATTTGGAATATTTGCTTGGAAAAAAGGGATTGAGGTGGATTTTAATGGATTCCCCAATCCCAATGAATATTTTATTTTGGATTTTGATTATTTTTAACAATGAACGAATGGAAGTTGGATGAGGGAGAAGGAATTCTATGGAAAAGAAAAGGAGTGGACTTTCCTCCTGGAAACCTTTGGATTGGGAATAAATCCACTCCTCTTCCCTCCGCAAACGGAGCCACATCCCAAATTTCCAGCACAATTCCAACTGCAGGACAGGAAATCTGAGTTTTCCTGCCCCACTCCCAGCTGGATCCCATCCTGGAGTTTTTAAGGCATAAATATCCCTTCCCAAAATTCCCATGGATTCAGCAGATCCCAGGGAGCAAAGCCTGAATCCAATGCAAAAATCTTTTTTATTGTCATGATTCTTGATTAAACAGGGCCTTGAAAAATTGGGATTGGGATGGAAATTCCAAAGAAATCCAATCTTTGTGTCCGTATTCCCACTTTTCCATCGATGCCATTCCAAGGATGGAGATTTAGGGCTCCTCTGTTTCCAGGGGCAGAATTCCCAACATTGGAATTCCAGATTTCCCTGGATCATTCTCTTCCCAAACATTCCCGTGGTTCTGGATGTCATTCCCAACGTCTCTCCTTAAGTTTTCCACCTTTTCAGGGTGCTCTGGAATTTTGGGACTTTTTGGAGCTGAGCGATCTCACTCAGGTAGAAAATTTCCTTCATTTTTCCAGGCTCGTTTCCCACCAGGATGAATTGGGTAGGAAAGAAGGGAAAGGAAAATCGGGAAAAAGAAAAATGGGAAATATCTTGGCACTGATAAATCTGAGTTGAAAAACCAGCAGGAAAATTGATAATTTCTATCAATTAAATATCAAATAAATCCCATTCCTAGGAATAAAAGATTGGAGGCAATTCTCCCTATGGAGCAGACAGTTCCAGGATATCCTGAATTTTAATTATCCCAAGATTTTCCAGGCTGTGCCCCAAAAATCTGGAGTTAAATCCCCCTCAGCTGGAAAATTTAAGGCAGAAATTGCTGGAATATTCCCCAAACAGCTGGAAAACGCCGCTCCTGATAAATCCACTCCTCAGGAATTCCCAGGAAGGGAGAGAATAGCAGACACATGGAAGTGGAGCAGAATTCCTGGTCTCAGAACTGGCTTTCTTCAGCAAAAAATCGGGAAAATGTGGATGAATCTGCTGGAAAAGATGGAATTCCTGGTGTTTCCTGCAGCAATCCAGGAAAAGAGGCACCAGAGAAGGAAGGAAAAATGTCCATGTGTCCAAAAACCTCTTGGAATCCAAGGACCCCACACTTTGGAGAATTCCATCCTTTGGGATTTTCCCGGAATTTACAAAATCCCTAAAATTCCCCACAAGGATGTGCTGAGTGCCAGGAAATCTTTCTCCAACTTCTCCAGGAGAAGAAATTTGGGATGAATCCCATTCTTCATTCTCGGATCCTCCTCCCTGAGCATTCCCATGTTTATCCAAAGTCCTCATTCCCATTCCAGCTTCCAGGTCAATTCCATCTCATTCCCACTGGACATTTTTCTTGATTATCCAACCAAATTCCCAGTTTTCCTTCGCAGAGCCGAATCCTGGCAGCTCCGTCTCCAAATGGGAAGAAATCCGTGCATCCAACAGCATCCCACAGGGATATCTGGAAAAGCACATCCTGCTCCAAGTGCTCCTCCCCCAGCAATTTGCTGGAGCATTCCCAAAACAAAAATTCCAGCACAGTCCTTCCAGGAGGTCACTTCTTCTTTGCTGGAGCTTTGGAATTCCCACCGGCTTTTCCATCGGTTTTGGCACCTCCAGATTTTCCAGCTTCACCTTCTTTTTCCCCCTTTTTCCCTTGTTTCTTGTCGTTTGTGTCCTTTTCCTTTTCCCCCTTTTCTCCTTTCCCTCCTTTTTCCTCTTTTCCTCCTTTTTCCCCTTTCTCCCCCTTTTCTCCGTCTTTTTTTTTGGCTCCGTCCTTCCCTTCCTTCTTGGATTCTTCCTTCTGCTCCTTCTCCCCATCCTTTTTCTTGGAGTCTTTGGATCCATCCTTCTTTCCCTGAGCCTTGTCCACTTTTCCAGACACAGTGGGAACTTCTTCCTCTTTTTTTTCTTCTGGAACCTGAGCTGTTTCCAAGGATAGAGAAAAAAAAAAAAAAAGGAAAAGGAATTGATGTGGATTCAACAACCCAGGAATTGTCAAAATTCCAGCTCCCTGCTAGAAACCTGGGATAAAAGGAAAATATTCCTACTGGGGATTTTCCCATCCAGCTGATTGCGCCCAGTGAGGCTTTTTTGGAATTGTGAAGCAGCAAATCCAAGGATTGATGGATCCCCTTGGAAAAGAGAAGCCACAGGCAGCTGGGAATCGAAATTCCCTAAATTCCTTGGAGAACCATCTCATCCCATAAGGATTAACCGGAAGGACAAGGATTCAGTGGAAGGACAAGGATTTATTCATGGAATTGGGTTCAGCTCCACAGGGAGGGCTGGGAATTCCCAGTTCAGGCATCCCTGAAATCCTGGGATTTGTGCAAATTCCCATTGTTCAACTTGTTATTCTGCATTTTGCTGGTGTAGGATTGAATTTCTCCAAGGAATTCCTAAATTCCTAGAGTGTTGGGATCTGCCTCTTTTCCCATGGATTGAAGCAGCACATCCCAAATTTTGGAAATGCCTTTTTTATGGAATTACAACTCCCGGAGAGACACAGGAAAGAAGGAAAAAAGGCATTGAAAGGTGTTGAGGAAACAGGAAAAATCCAGGAATGGAGAAGCAGCAAATCCAAGGATTGACGGATCCCCTTGGAAAAGAGAAGCCACAGGCGGCCAGGAATCGAAATTCCCTAAATTCCTTGGAGAACCATCTCATCCTCTTCCTTCAGCACAGGCAGGGAGTGGAGAGGTCTGGACTGGCCATGGCCAGAGAGAGTGAGGAGATTTTCAGGAGAGCCTATGGAAGCAGGAAAGGAGAGTGACAGCAGCGGAGAAGAAATATTCCAGAAGGAAAAACCGGGAATGTGGAATTCCAACCACTCCAATTTCGCTCCTGGTATTCCCCAGCCCATGTGCAGGCCCTGAAATTAAATTAATTCACACTGGGAATTTTCAGCATGGAATTCTCCTTCTAACTAAGGAGGGTGAGGGATGGAAGTTGATGGGAAAATGGGATACGGCTTCCAGTTGTCTCAGGAAAAGTTTGGATTGAATATTAGGGGAAAAAAAATCCTGATTGGAAGAGAGATTAAGGATCGGGAAGTGTTGGAATCACCATCCCTGGATGGGTTCCAAAAACCAGGAGATGTGGAATTTCACAGGATTTTTTAGTGGGGTTTGGTTCAAAATAGGATTTGATGGATTTGAGGGGCTTTTCCAAACTTAATTTGGGAATGAAGGAATGACTCCGACTCGAACTGATGGAAAAGTTCCCTCTTATCCAAAGGATTTTATCCCAATATCCTGAGTCCACACTGGGAGGGTTGAACTTGGTGGTGGCACCAGAGGAGGGACTTCGTGCTCCCAGAATCCCAAAAAAAGTGGGAATTAAATCTGGGAATGTCTCTGAGTTCATTGAGGGAATTTGCACTGCCCCAATCCCCCCCCAAAAAGTGGGAATTACCTCCAGGAATGTCGGTGAGCTCATTGAGGGACTTTGCATTCCCAGAATCCCCCAAATAAAGTGGGAATTACCTCCAGGAATGTCGGTGAGTGCATTGAGGGACTTTGCACTCCCAGAATCCCAAAATAAAGTGGGAATTACATCTGGGAATGTTTCTGAGCTCATTGAAGATCTTCGCAGTCCCACAATCCCAAAAAAAGTGGGAATTAGCTCCAGGAATGTTGCTGAGCTCATTGAGGAACTTTGCATTTCCAGAATCCCCAAAAAAGTGGGAATTACATCTGGGAATGTTTCTGAGCTCATTGAGGGAATTTGTGCTGGCCCAATCTCCCAAAAAAGTGGGAATTACCTCTAGGAACGTCGGTGAGCTCATTGAGGGACTTTGCACTCCCAGAATCCCAAAATAAAGTGGGAATTACCTCCAGGAATGTCGGTGAGCTCATTGAGGGACTTTGCAGTCCCACAATCCCAAAAAAAAAGTGGGAATTAGCTCCAGGAATGTTGGTGAGCTCATTGAGGGACTTTGCATTCCCAGAATCCCCAAAAAAGTGGGAATTACATCTGGGAATGTCTCTGAGCTCATTGAGGGACTTTGCATTCCCAGAATCCCCAAAAAAGTGGGAATTACATCTGGGAATGTTTCCGAGCTCATTGAGGGAATTTGCACTGCCACAATCCCCCCAAAAAGTGGGAATTGGCTCCGGGAATGTTGCTGAGCTCATTGAGGGACTTTGTGCTCCCAGAATCCCCCACAAAAAAGCGGGAATTACCTCCGGGGATTTCGGTGAGCTCTCCCAGGGGCGGCACCGTCTCCAGTTTGTCCGCGTAGTTTTTGGCCGCCTGGCGCTGGGCGTAGCGCGCCTCGATCTCCTTCCGCGTGCGCGGGATCCGGCACTTGAAGATGCAGCACAGGGTGATAACTGGGAATGGGAAAACGTGGAATTCTGGGTCAGGGAATGGGAATGGGAAACGTGAAATTCTGGCTGAGGGACTGGGAATGGGAATGGGAAACGTGGAATTCTGACTGAGGGAATGGGAATGGGAAACGTGGAATTCTGGGTCAGGGACTGGGAATGGGAATGGGAAACGTGGAATTCTGGCTGAGGGACTGGGAATGGGAAACATGGAATTCTGGGTCAGGGACTGGGAATGGGAAACGTGGAATTCTGGCTGAGGGACTGAGAATGGGAAATGTGGAATTCTGGGGGAGTTATTGGGAGTGGGATATGTGGAATTCTGGGTGAGTGACTGGGAATGGGAATGTGGAATTCTGGGGGGGTTATGGGAATGAGAAACGTGGAATTCTGGGGGAGTAATTTGGAATGGGAAATGTGGAATTCTGGGTGAGTTCCTGGGAATGGGAAACATGGAATTCTGGGTGAGGGACTGGGAGTTGAATGGGAAATGTGGAATTCTGGGTGAGGGACTGGGAATGGGAATGTGGAATTCTGGGTGAGGGACTGGGAATGAGAAATGTGGAATTCTGGGTGAGTTATTGGGAATGGGAAATGTGGAATTCTGGGTGAGTTCCTGGGAATGAGAAATGTGGAATTCTGGGTGAGGTATTTGGAATGGGAAAAGAGGAATTCTGGGTGAGTTCCTGGGAATAGACAGGGAGAAAACAAGGATTTAACTGGGAATGGGAGTGGGAAATATGGAATTCTATGTGAGGTACTGGAAATGGGAAATGTGGAATTCTGGGTGAGGTACTGGGAACAGCGAGGGAGAAATGAAGGTTTAAGTGGGAATGAGAGAGGAAAATGTGGAATTCTGGGTGAGTTTCAGAGAACGGGAGAGGGGATCAAAGATTTGCATCGGTTGCTGGGAATGGGAGTGGGAAATAGGGAATTCTGAGTGAGGTACTGTCATGGTACTGGGAGAGGAAAGTGAGGAATTCTGGGCTGAGTTCCTGGGAATGGGAAATGAGGAATTCTGGGTGAGTTATGGGAATGGAGAAGGAGAAACGAGGATTTAAGTGGCAACGGGAGAGGGAAATACAGAATTCTGGGTGTGTTCCTGGGAATGGCAATAGGAACCAAGAGTCTGGGAGAATTCCTGGGAATGGGAGATGGGAACAAGAATTTGCATTGGTCACTGGGAATGGGAGTGGGAAATGTGGAATTCTGGGCTGAGTTCCTGGGAGTGGGAATGGGAAATGTGGAATTCTGGGTGAGTTATTGGGAGTGGGAAATGTGGAATTCTGGCTGAGGGACTGGGAATGGGAATGTGGAATTCTGGGTGAGGGACTGGGAGTGGGAAATGTGGAATTCTGAGTGAGTTCCTGGGAGTGGGAAATGTGGAATTCTGGGTGAGATACTGGGAATAGGAGAGGGAGAACGAGGATTTAACTGGGAGTGGGAGAGAGAAATGAGGAATTCTGGGTGAGTTCTGGGAATGGCAATGGGAAATGAGGATCTGGGGGAATTTCTGGGAATGGAAGATGGGAACAAGAATTTGCATTGGTCACTGGGAATGGGAGTGGGAAATGTGGAATTCTGGGCTGAGTTCCTGGGAATGGGAGTGGGAAACAAGAGGATGTTACTGCGAATGGGAAACACGGGAATCTGAGGAAGTTCCTGGGAATGGGAGTGGGAAGCAAGCAATTCAGGGGGTAACTGGGAATGGCAAGGGGGAAAAAAGGGATTCCGGGTGAATTTCTGGGAATGGAGAGGGTGAAACGAGAATTTAACTGGGAATGGGAGGGGGAAACATGGAATTCTGGGGGAGTTATTTGGAATGGGAAACGTGGAATTCTGGGTGAGTTATTGGGAATGGGAAACATGGAATTCTGGGGGAGTTACTGGGAATGGGAAACATGGAAATCCGAGGGATTTACTAGGAATGGAAAGGGAGAAATGAGGATTTATCTGGGAATGAGAGTTCCTTGGAATGGAAAACATGGAATTCTGGGGGAGTTATTGGGAATAGGAGAGGGGAATATGGAATTCTGGGGGAGTTCCTGGGAACGGGAAATGAGGATTTGGGTTGGATACTGGGAATGGGAGCAGGAAACATGGGAATGTGGGGGAGTTTCCTGGGAATGGGAAACCTGGAATTTGGAATTTCCCCCGTTTTTTATGGGATGGTGCCACCTTGTGGGATGTGCTGGGAGGTGGGATCCACACTCGGATCAGATTCCTGGATTTATTTGGTTTATTTAGTTTAATTTTATTAATATTAACGCTAATATAAACATATTTATTGGCTATTTAATAAGCCAATAAATAATTTTAATACTAATATTAATTAATATTAATATTATTAAACAATCAATAAAATATAATTATTATTGATTATAATGTTATAGAAATTATTCTTCATAACAAAATATTTGTGTTAAATATTAATATGTTATTCCATAAATAAAATTTAAATTAGTTCATTTTATTTCTTTATTTATTGTAATAACAGTGAAAATAAAGCTATTAATGACAACTATAATTACAATCAACATTATTATTTATAACATAGAAATAGGTTATTCCATTAACATAATTTTATTAACTCTAATACTTTATAATAATAAAAATTGTTATTTAAAATTAATAGGCCATTAATAAAGCAATACAATAATATTAATTAGAATAATATTAACAATTCATTACCTTTAAAGCATAATTCCTGTGTTTCTATTTCATTTAGATTTATATTTTTTATTTCATTTATATTTTCTATTTAATTTTGATTTATATTTAGTTCTTGTTTTAGTTTTGGTTTTACAATTATTTCCATTTTTAACTTTATATTTTATATTTAATTCTATTTTGAATTTTATAGTTCTATATGAATTCTGTTTTAAAATGTTACATTTTTGTATTTATTTCTATTTTTTAATTTCCTATTTTCTGTCTAATTTCATTTTTTACTTTTCTATTTATTTCTCTTGTTTAATATCCTATTTTCATATTTCATTCACTGTAATGCAATATATTTATTATATTTAATTATACTTTAAAATGTTCTCATTTTCTATTTATTTTATTTTTTAATTCTATGCTTTAATATTTATTGCTATTTTTATTTCCCTATTTTTATATTTGTTTTTATTTTTAATTCTCTGCTTTTCCATTTCACTCCATTTCCCAATTCCCTGTTTTCCATGGATTTTCTCCAAATCCCATTCCCAGCAGGGATGGGGGTGGAGCTTGGGCCATTCCTCCTCTGCATTCCCGCTGGGAAATCCAACCCAGAGGAATTCCTGAACTCCTGGATACCTGAGGGGAATCCAGGAAAACTCTGGGATCACTCCCAGGGATGGAATTGTCTTGGAAAGAGATTCCAGAAAGGAATCTCCAGTTTCAAGCTGGGAAATCCCTCAGGAATTCCCAATTCCATCCCACAGAAATTCTCCTTGAATTCCCAGACGCCTGAAAGAAATCCTTAGGAATTCCCACACTCAGCTGGGAATTCCAGCCCAGAGGAAATCCTGAATTTCCAGACACCTGAAGGGAATCCACGATTCCCAACCTGAATCATTCCCTGAATCCCAACCCAATGCATTCCATGATTCCCAACCCATAGAATCCCAGGAATCCCAACCTGAATCATTCCACAATTCTCAACCTGAATCATTCCACGAATGCCAACCCAAATCATTCCATGGTTCCCAACCCGAATCATTCCATGAATCCCAATCCAAGGAATTCCACAATTCCTAACCTGAAGCATTCCACGATTCCCAACCCAAGGAATTCCAGGATTTCCAACTTGAATCATTCCATGATTCCCTACATGAATCATTCCACAAATCTCAACCCAACACATTCCATGATTCCTAACCCGAAGCATTCCAGGATTCCCAACCCAAGGAATTTCAGGATTTCCAGCTCGAATCATTCCATGATTCCCAACCCAACACATTCCATGATTCCTAACCTGAAGCATTCCAGGATTTCCAACTCAAATAATTCCATGATTCCCAACCCAAATCATTCAACAAATCTCAACCCAACACATTCCATGATTACCAATCCAAAGAATTCCAGGACTTCCAACTTGAATCATTCCATGATTCCCAACCCTACGCATTCCACAATTCCCAACCCAACGCATTTCATGATTGCTGACCCACAGAATTCCAGGATTTCCAGCTGGAATCATTCCACGATTCCTAACCCAACACATTCCATGATTCCTAACCCAAAGCATTCCAGGATTCCCAGTCCAAGGAATTTCAGGATTTCCAGCTCAAATCATTCCATGGTTCACAAATGGAATCATTCCACGATTCCCAAATCAAATAATTCCATAATTCCCAAACTGAAGCATTCCACAATTCCAAACCCAAATCATTCCATAATTTGCAAACTGAAGCATTCCACGATTCCCAACTCAAATAATTCCATAATTCCCCAACTGAAGCATTCCATGATTCCCAACCCCCAGCACTCCACAGCCCATGGCTCCATCCCAGATTGGGGCAGGAATGCGGCGCTGGAGCCAATTCCCATCCCTGGAACATCTCCGGGTGCTCCCGAGACGATTCCCACCAGAGAATCCCTCCTTGCGCGTTCCCGGGATCCCAGAGCGCGCCCTGGGTAGTTTCCCAGAGGAAAATCCCTGGGGATTCCGGGACTCACTGATGGAGAGGACGAAGAGGGCGAAGATCCCGACCACCTGCCAGAGGCGCAGCCCCCAGATCACCACGGTCTCCGACGTCACCGGGTCCGGCTTCTTCTTGGGAGGCGCCGTGGTGGCCTGCGGAAAGGACAGGGAAAAACCAGCAGGAAAAGGTGGATCAGGAGGGCAAAATTCCCAAAAATACTCCAGGAGGCGATGAGAGCACGGGAAATGGCGGAGAGGTTGGTGAGGCCTCAAGGATTCGGGAATGTTGGAGGGATTTTTAAGGAATCTCTCCTTTTCCAGCCATTCCTTGGCTCGCTCTGGAATTCCTTTCTCTTGCTTTTCCAATGGACTTTTAGGATCGGGATTTCCATCAATGAGGGCCTGAATGAGAAAATTCCTGGGAAAATTCACTTTTCCAATGAATTTTAATGGAACCACGGGATGTTGGAAAGCTGCGGATCCAGGAGGAAGCAGGATGGAATCACCAGGAAATTCTGGGATAAAAAATTGCGGAATTTTTTAACCGAAAGATAAACTCAGCCTAAACCTAAAGGATGGAAATCCTATGAAATATTCCAGGGGATTTTTAGGGAACACCTCGGAGCAGCAGCTGGAAAACAGCTGGAATACACCTGGTGCCCAAAAAAATTCCTGATTTTTGGAGAAGTGGAATTCCTGAGCAATCTCTCCAGGAATTTTATCCCGAACTGGGAATAAAGGATTATTCCCAAATTATCCTCCTGGGATTGGCTCAGATCCGGGATCCAATTCCCAGAGAAATCCCTCGATATCCCATTGTTTGCTGATCTCTGGGATCAGGAGCAGGGAAGGATTTTTGGGATCATGGGCTCATCCTGGGATTTAGGGATTTTTTTGGGATTAAAGGGCTAATCCTGGGATTTTGGGATTTTGAACCCATCCCAGGATTTTCTGATTCTCTTCCCAAATTTTGGGAGAACTTCCAGCCCTGGGAATTTTTCCAAAGGCCTGGGAGCCAGCAAAGTTTTCCTCAATCAAATCCAATATTTTAAGAGATTTTTTTGTCTCATTCTCAAATATTTCCTTGCTTTTTTCCCTTTATTTTTTCCCTTATTTTGGGTTTTTTGGGGAATTTTTTCTGCTGCCAGAATTATTTTCCTCTCCACCTTTTTCTTCCTCCTCTGTTTGCTCCAGCCTGGCTGAGCCGGAATCGAATTATTCAGGATAATTCCATTATCCAATTATTTCCAGGAATAAACTCCTCACAGAGCTTTTGCTTTTCCAGGAAAAAAAAAAAAAAACTGGAATAAACAAAGCAGATCCAGGAATTCTCGCTGTTTATCCTGATTTTTTTGGGGCTTGGATGTTTTATTTTTGTTTTCTGGGAATTGTCTGGAATAAAATGGGAAATTTTCCGGCTGGGTAGGTCGTCCTTGGGATTCAGGGAAGGATAATTTGGGAATTCTGCACTGTCAGGGGAAGTTCTGCCTCATTTCTCCCCTTGGGGATGGTTGGACAGCTCAGAAAACCTGGAATTTTTCCTGGAGCAGCAGCCTGGCCTTGGAGAGGATTCCTGGATTTATGGAATGCTCAGGTAGGATGGGATGGGGGAAAAGCAGGGATTCGGTTGGGAATGAGAGGCTGGAAATCCTGGAAAAAATCAGGAAAAGGGAAAGGATGAGAAGCTGGAAATCCTGGGAAAAATATGGAAAGAATGAGAGGTTTGAAATCCTGGGAAAAAATTGGAAAGGGAGGGAGAAGAGGATGGAAATCCTGGAAAAAAAATCAGGATAAGGGCAGGGGTGAGAAGTTTGAAATCCTGGAAAGAATGGGAAAGGGAAATCCTGGAAAAAAATCAGGAAAAGAGCAGGAAGGAGAGGCCAGAAATCCTGGGGAAAAATATGGGAAAGGGAGGGATGAGAGGTTGGAAATCCTGGGAAAAATCAGGAAAGGGAAATTCTGGAAAAAAATGGGAAAGGAGGGAGAAGAGGCCGGAAATCCTGGGAAAAAATATGGAAAAGGACGGGGATGAGAAGTGTGAAATGCTGGAAAAAGTATGGAAAAGAAATCCTGGAATAAAATCAGGATAAGGGCAGGCCTGAGAGGCTGGAAATTGTGGGAAAAATGGGAAAGGAGGGATGAGAGGTTTGAAATCCTAAAAAAATATGGGAAAGGGAGGGAAAAGAGGCTGAAAATCCTGGGGAAAATGTGGAAATGGAAATCTTGGAAAAAATAGGGTAAGGGAAAGGATGAGAGACTGGAAATCCTGGGAAAAATCTGGGAAAGGGATGAGAGGTTGGAAATTCTGGGAAAAATATGGAAAGGGAGTGATGAGAGGCCATAAATCCTGGGAAAAATCAGGAAAATGGATGAGAGGCTGGAAATCTTTGGAAAAGAAGAATCTGGATAAGGTCAGGGATGAGAGGCCAGAAATCTTGGGGAAAAAAATATGGAAAATGGAAAGGATGAGAAGTTTGAAATCCTGGGAAATTCCTGGAATTTTCTAATCCCAGAAATCGCAGCTAAATTCTGCTTGAGGAATTCTCAGGTGGAGCAGGGAAAAGGATCCAGAGGGGGAAAAGTGAAAGTTTTTGGGAGCTGGGATTTGTGTTCCAGGCAGGAATTTCCCTCTGGAATTGCAGCCAGGGCTCAGGAGCCGCTCTTCCCTCCCGGATCATTCCCAGATTTTCCATCAATTTGGGAATGCAGAGTCATCCTCAGGGGGAAGGTCTTGCAGAGGGGCAGGAATTCCATGGAATCCCACAATTCCATGAAATCCAGGTTTTTCAGGATTACCGGGAACGAGGGAAGGTGGGAGAAGCAAAACCCATCCCAAATATTTCCAAAATTTTCCGAATCTTCCATGGGAACATCCATCAGGAAAAGGATTTTTGGGATCATTTTTGCCGCGCTCCTCAACTCATTGAAAAACCGGGAAAAACCCTGCGATTCCAACCCGAAATTCCCAACGCAGCACTTTCAGGAAGCACCAAAAATTCCCCCAAAAAATCCTCCTTGGATCCACCTTAAATCCCCGGCCGGTTGTTTTCCAGGGAAATCCCCCATTCCCGGCCCTCATTCCCACTTTTCCAGCGGGATTTTATTCCTCACCTCGATCAGCTGCGCCAGGGAAAGTCGGGATCGGAGCAGGACGAGGCAGGAAAATCCCAAAAATTCCCAGCTCGGATCCCACGCCATCTTCTCTTCTCTTCTCCTGCCGGGATTTTCCCCCTCGCCTGCCGAGCCTGGAATTTTTTGGGGGGATCTCGGGAAAAGTCCCGGCCTGGCTTTTCCAGCGGCGCCCTCCGAGCGGAGCAGCGCCGCGAACCGTTAATTAATTAATTAAATTAATGAGGCGGTGTCGATGACGGAGCCCCGGGAGGGGGGATCGGGAGCACCGGGAGGAATTCCTGCGGCTCCAGGGTTTGCTGGGGTTTTTTTCTGTTTTTTTTTTCCAGTTTTCTTTTTTTCCCTGTTTCTTTTTCGCCATTTTTTTCCAATTTTTCCCCAGGTGTTTTTTAGATTTTATTCAGTTTTTCCAGGTTTTTTTCCCAGTTTTTTTTCCCAGGTGTTTTCTAGATTTTATTCAGTTTTTTCCAGTTTTTTTTCCATTTTTTTCCCAGGTGTTTTTCAATTTTATTCAGATTTTCCAGGTTTTTTTCCCAGTTTTTTCCCAGGTGTTTTTTAGATTTTATTCAGTTTTTTCCAGTTTTTTTTTCCCATTTTTTCCCCAGGTGTTTTTTAGATTTTATTCAGTTTTTTCCAGTTTTTTTTCCCAGGTGTTTTTTAGATTTTATTCAGTTTTTCCAGGTTATTTTTTTCCTTTTTTTTCCCCAGGTGTTTTTTAGATTTGATTCAATTTTTCAGGGTTTTTTTCCATTTTTTTTCCCAGGTGTTTTTTAGATTTGATTCAATTTTTCCAGTTTTTTTTCCAGTTTTATCCCCAGGTGTTTTTTAGATTTTTTTTTTTGTTTTGTTTTTAGGTTTTCTCAGTTTTTTTTTTTTTTTTTTTTCTTCCCAAGGTTTTTTGTTTCAGGTTTTTCCAGGCTTTTTTTTTCCAGGATTTTTCCAAGTGATATTTTGTTTGTTGGTTTGGTTTGGGGTTTATTTTTGGTGTTGTTCTGGGTTTTTTGGTGTTTTTTAATTTTTTTCCCCCCCAGTGGTTTGTTCCCTTTTGGTATTTTGGAGTTTTTTTGCCTTTTTTTCCCCAAAGTGTTTTGGGTTTTTTTTCCAGGATTTTTGCCCCCCCCCCAGTTTTTTTTACTACTTTTTTTCCTCCCAGCTTTTTTCCATTTCCAAAAATGGGTCTCCCTCCCATTTTTCTCCCCCCCTTTCCCGCCCGTTTCCTTCCCCCCCATTTTTCCCTTTTTTTCCATTTTTTTTCTCCCAGGTTTTTTCCAGCTTTTTACCCCCGTTTCTTTTCCCTTTCCCCCCCTTTTTTTTTTTGTTTTTTCCAGTTGTTTTTTCCCAGTTTTTGTTTCAAGTTCCCCCCATTATTTTTCCCCCATTATTTTTCCCCATTATTTTCCCCATTGTTTTCCCCCCCTTTTTCCCCCATTTTCCCCCCAATTTTCCCCCAGTTTTTTCCCCCCATTTTTCCCCCCCTTTTTCCCCTCCCTTTTTTCCCCCTCCTTTTTTCCCCCTTTTTTTTTTTTCCCACCCTTTTCCCCCCTTTTTTCCCCCTTTTTTTTCCCCCCCCTTTTTTCCCACCCTTTTCCCCACCATCTTTTTCCCACCATTTTTCCAGGTTTTTTTTCCCATCCCCCCGCCCCCCCCCAAACCCTGTTGCTTTAGGGAGCGAAATTCTTGATTTTATTTTCCTTAAAAAACAAAAAAAAACCCCAAAAAACCCAAACCTCTGGGATTCAAGCCAAGCTGGGTGTTTGGAATTCTGGGATTTCAGGGATGTGTCCCTGCACCTGCATTTTGTGGAATTCTTTGAATTTTTTGGGATTTAAAACTCATCCCATTCCATGGGCAGCAACAGCTCCCAAGATCCCACGGCACATTCCAGGGATATTCCAGCTTTTCTGGGAATTCCATCCTAAAATCCCACAAAACCTTCCCCGATTTTGGAATTCCCGAGATTTTGGGATTTCAGGCAGCACAAAAAGGGATCCAGGAGTATCCCAACGTTTTTAGGGAATCCGAGAGAATTCCAGGATCAAACCATTCCCATGGGGAAGGGAAATTCCAGCAGCTCCAAGATTTAATCCTGGATCAGCCCGGGAGTATTCCAGGAATTCAGAATCTTTGGATTTGAGGGAATTTTCCCTTGGAAATTCGGGAATTCGGGATGCGGGAAGAGCCACGTGGTGGCAGCAGCGAGACAGGGAATTCCCGCTTCCCGAATTTCCTCTGGAATTCCAAGCTGGAGCTCCAAGATTTTAAGGAATTCTTCCCGCCGAATTTTTGGTTTTTGGGAATGAGGTTCCTGCATCCAAGATTTTCCTTGTTCCTCTCCTGCTCTCTCCTCCTTTATTTTCCCGCATATCCCAAATTTCCTGGTTTTCAAAAAAATCGGGATAAAACTCGGGGAGATCTCGAGGAATTCCCGGGATTTTTGGGTTTGGTTAAAAAGTTCCCTCTGGAAGCGAAAGGGATCAAATGTGGGGAAATCCTGAATTCCAGAGGATTTGGGAATGGAAATTCTGGGAAGTGGTTCAGAGGATTTTCTGGGAATGCATCCCATGAGCTCAAAGTATAAATTCCAGGAATTCTGGGATGGGAATTCGGGGTCATTCCTGCTGCCTCAGTCATAAATTGGGAATTCCAGCTCCATCCTTTTATTCCCAGAGTTTTGGGAACGGAATTCTGGGAAATGCTGTGGAAATCTGGGATCTGGATAAGAGGATTTTCTGGGAATTCATTCCAGGTGTTGTAATATGAAATCTGGGAACTCTGGGATGGCAATTCGAGGTCATTCCTGGTGTCTCATCCATCAGTTGGGAATTGCAGCTCCATCCTTTCAATCCCAGAGGTTTGGGAATGGAAATCCCAGGATGTGGATAAGAGGATTTTCTGGGAATCCATTCCAGGTGCTGGAATAACAACTCTGGGAATTCTGGGACAGGAATTCCAGGTCACTCCTTTCATTACCAGAACTTTGGGAATGGAAACTCCAGGAACTGGTTCAGGGAATTTTTTGGGAATGTATCCCATGTGCTGGGAATATAAGCTTTGGGAATTCTGGCATGAGCATTCCAGCTCCTTCCTTTTATTCCCAGAGGTTTGGGAATTTTGGAATTCTAGGAAATGCTGTGGAAATCCCGGCATGTGGATAAGAGAATTTTCTGGGAATCCATTCCAAGTGCTGGGAATTGAAACTCTGGGAATTCTGCGATGGAAATTCCAGCTCCATCCTTTTATTCCCAGAGGTTTGGGAATGGAAATTCTGTGATCTGAATAAGAGGATTTTCTGGGAATCCATTCCAGGTGCTGGAATATCAGCTCTGGGAATTCTGGAATGGGAATTCCATGTCATTCCCATCCATCACTTGGGAATTCCAACTTCCATCCTTTTATTCCCTTGGCTTTGGGAATGAAATGCTGGAAAATGGTGTGGAAATCTGGGATCTAGTTTGGAGAATTTTCTGGGAATCCATTCCAGGTGCTCAAGATATCAAATCTGGGAATTCTGGGATGGGAATTCCCGTTCATTCCCAGTGTCTCAGCCATGAATTCCAGCTCCTTCCTTTTATTCCCAGAGCTTTGGGGATGGAATTTTATCCCTTTGGAAGAGGTTATGGAAATCCTGGGATCTGGTTCAGGGAATTTTCTGGGAATGCATGCCATGGGCGTGGAATTCTGTGATGGAAATTCCAGCTCCATCCTTTTATTCCCAGAGGTTTGGGAATGGAAATTCTGGGATCTGAATAAGAGGATTTTCTGGGAATGCATTCCAGGTGCTGGAATATCAACTCTGGGAATTCTGGGGTGGAAATTCCAGCTCCTTCCTTTTATTCCCAGAGCTTTGGGGATGGAAATCCCAGCATGTGGATAAGAGGATTTTCTGGGAATGCATTCCAGGTGCTGGGAATTTAAACTCTGGGAATTCTGGGATGGGAATTTTGGGTCATTCCTTTTTATTCCCAGAACTCTGGGAATGGAAACTTCAGGATCTGGTTGAGAGGATTTTTTGGGAATGCATCCTATGGGCTTGGAATATCAATGGGAATTCTCGGATGGGAATTCTGTGTCATTCCTGGTGTCTCATCCATCAGCTGGGAATTCCAGCTCGTTCCTTTTATTCCCAGAGCTTTGGGAATGGAATTCTGGGAAACGCTGTGGAAATCTGGGATGTGGATAAGAGAATTTTCTGGGAATCCATTCCAGGCGCTGGAATATCAACTCTGGGAATGCTGGGATGGGAATTCCAGGTCATTCCTTTTATTCCCACAGCTTTGGGAATGGAATTTTATCCTTTTGGAAGAGGTTATGGAAATCCCGGATCTGGTTCAGGGAATTTTCTGGGAATTCATTCCAGGCGCATGGAATATCAACTGGGAATTCCGGGATGGGAATTCTGGGATGGGAATTCCGGGTCATTCCCATCCATCAGCTGGGAATTCCAACTTCCACCCTTTTATTCTCAGAGGTCTGGAAATGAAAGTTGGAATTTTCCTGGGAATCCATTCCAGGCGCTGGAATATCAACTCTGGGAATGCTGGGATGGGAATTCCAGGTCATTCCTTTTATTACCAGAGGTTTTATTTTCAATTTTCTCATATTTTAATTTTATGTATTTATGTTTATTTTATTTGTTAAAAACTATTTTTTCATAGATTTTATTTTTTAAATTATTTTATACTTTTTTTTAATTTTAATTATTCAATTTTTATTTTTTCTTCTCAATTTTTATTTTATCTTAAACTTTTTTATTTTTTATTTGTAATTTTTACAATTTCAAATGTATTTAATGTTATTTTTAATTTAATTTTTCTTTTATCTATTCAGTTTTTATTTTGTTTTATTTCTTCTTTTTTAAATTTTTTTTAATTTTTATCTCTCTATTTTTGTTTTTGTTTATTTTAGCTTAAACTTTATTTTTTAAACTTTTAATTATTTATTTTAAATTTTGTTTTATTTTATTTTTTATTTAATTCTTGCTTTATTTTTATTAAATTTTACTTAATTTTACTTAATTTCTATTTTATTTCATTGTTGTTTTTCTTTCTATGTAATTTTTACCTTTTATTTATTCTTATTTGGATTTTTAAATTTTATTTTACTTTTAAATTCCATTTTAATTGATTTGATTCCATTTTTTTATTTTAACAACGAGGCAAGACAAAAATTAATTTTATTGTTTGAATAGAGTTAATTTTATTTTTAATTTCTAAAATTTAATTTATTTTATTTTATTAAATTTTATCGTATTTTATTTTAAAATTTTATTTATTTTACTTTATTACTTAATTTTATTAAATTCGGGAAAATCCGGGAAAATCCGGGAATCTTGGGAAATATTCGGGAATTCGGTGCCGTTTCCCTTTAAATCCTCCCCGAGCCCTTCCCGGCTCGGGTTGCAGCCGATGGAATTTTCCAGGGCCGAGGTTTCCATGGAGACCGGGAATGTTGTGCTGCACCTTGGGAGAAAAGAATTCCAAGAATTTCGCGTCCTTCCCTTTCGAATTGGGGCTGGAGAGGAGCCGGAGCCGAATCCCCGAATCCCCGTTCCCATGAATCCGGATCCCGGCTGATCCCGAGGTAAAAGGGAATTTTTGGCTCCCGGAATTGTTCCTGTTGGGTTTTGTGGGGATCGAGGGGTTCCAGCTCGGGAATTTTTTGGGATTTGGGAATGCCTGTGCCGATGTTCTGGAGCTTTAGGAACGGATCCGAAGGCGCAAGGGAGGATGGGGAGCTGGGAATTCTGGAAAACGCTGTTCCATGGGAATTGTGCCTCATTTCCTACAAATATTCCCAAATCCCTGACAGGGATGGGACATCAGGAATGGGATAAATATTCCCAAATAATGGACATGGATGGAACATTGGGAATGGGATAAACATTCCCAAATCCCTGCTGGTTCCTGTGGAATGCTGGGAATGGAATCGAACAGTGGGATAAATATTCCCAAATCCCTGAAATGAATGGAACATTGGGAATGGGATAAATATTCCCAAAATCCTTGAGTTGGATGGAACACTGGGAATGGGATAAATATTCCCAAATCCTGGAGATGGATGGAACATTGGGAATTGGATAAATATTCCCAAATCCCTGAGTTGGATGGAACGTCAGGAATGGGATAAACATTCCCAAATCTCTCCTGGTCCTGATGGATCATTGGAATATGATGGTGGGATAAATATTCCCAAATTCCCCTGCTGGCTCCTATGGAATGTTGAGAATGGGATGGAACTGTGGAATAAATATTCCCAAAATTCCTGAGTTGGATGGAAAGTTGGGAATAGGATAAATATTCCCAAATCCTGCCGGTCTTGATGGAATGTTGGGAATGGGATGCAACAGTGGGATAAATATTCCCAAAATCATTGAGTTGGACGGAACACTGGGAATGGGATAAATATTCCCAAATCCTTGAGTTGGATGGAACACTGGGAATGGGATAAATATTCCCAAATCCTGGAGATGGATGGAACATTGGGAATGGGATAAATATTCCCAAATCTCTGCTGGATCCCTGCTGGTTCCAATGGAATGTTTGGAATGGGATGTAACAGTGGGATAAATATTCCCAAAATTCTTAAATTGGAAGGAATGTTGGGAATGGGATAAATATTCCCAAATCTCTGCTGATCCCGATGGAATTTTGGGAATGGGATAGAATGGGGGGATAAACATTCCCAGATTCCTGCCGGTCCCAATGGAATTTTGGGAATGGGATGGAACAGTGGGATAAATATTCCCAAAATCCTTGAGTTGGATGGAACACTGGGAATGGGATAGAATTGTGGGATAAATATTCCCAAATTCCCTGAGTTGGATGAAGTATCAGGAATGGGATATGATGGTGGGATAAATATTCCCAAATTCCCTGCCGGCCCTGATGGAATGTCGGGAATGGGACACAAAAGGGGGATTCCCTTGGATGAGGGGACTTGGTGTCTCCAAGTCCTGACAGGTCTCAAGGAATGTTTGGATGATGATCCCAGAAATCTTTTGGGATGTCCTGGGCAGGAGCAGGAGCGGGATGATCCTGGAGAATCCCGTTTTTTGTGGATCATTATGGATGTCCCTGTCCTTTGGAGGTGGGGACAGGGCCAGGCTGTCCCCATGGAGCTGGGAAATGCTGGATACAGATGGAAGGGTTGGATAGGGGTGGAAAGGCCACTCCAAGGCCACCAACTCGTGCGACCACAGGAAAACAGTCCTGGAATGTTTGGGATGGAAGGGATCTCTGCAGGTTCTCCAGAGCAACCAGTTCCGAGATTCCGTCTCTCCTGCTTGGCTCCGGGTGCTGATGGAGCCCATGAAATGTATGGGTGATGATCACAGAAATCTTTTGGGATGTCCTGGGCAGGAGCAGAAGCGGGATGATCCCAGATCCCGTTTTTTGTGGATCATTATGGATGTCCCTCACCTTTGGAAGTGGCTTCCAGGCCAGTGGGACAGGGCCAGGTTGCCCCCATGGAGCTGGGAAAGGTTGGATGTGGATGGAATGGTTGGGAAAGGTTGGATGGGGATGGGAAAGGTTGGATAGGAATGGGAAGGTCACTCCAAGGCCACCAACTCGTGTGGTAAAAAGGAAAAAAGTCCTGGAATGTTTGGCATGGAAGGCACCTCCAAAGGTTCTCCGGAGCAACCAATTCCAAGACTTCATCTCTCCTGTCTCCTCCATATCCAAAGGTTGGAGATGGATGGGAAAGGTTGGATAGGGATGGAAAGGTTGGCAAGGGTCGGATGTGGATGGAAAGGTCACTCCAAGGCCACCAACTCCCAAGGCCACAGGAAAAACCATCCTGGTGGTGACGGAGCTCAAGGAAGGTTTGGACAGCGCCCTTGGAAAAGCTGGAACGGGACGGATCCAACCTGGAACCCTCCAAAGGAAGGGACAAACCCTTGATCCCGATCCAAGGGTTAAGAATTCCCTGGGAATAAAATATTCCTGGGACCTGTCAGTCGAGCCAGACCAGTTCTGGAACCGCCTGGAGAACCTCCGGGAGAAATTCCAGCGGCAGCCGGGTGGGGGAACTGCCCCAGGAATTCCCATGGAATTCTGGTGTCTCCTGGCCCATTCCTGTCCCATTCCATCCCACTCTTCCCTAAATCCTCCTGCTCATCCCAACGGGATTTTCCTAGAAGGGAATTTTCCGAAACTAACCCTGGAATTCCGTCCTGGTTTCCAACAGCTCTTCAAAGCAAATTCCCACTGCTGATCCTGTTTTTTTCTCGGGATTTGTTTTCCAATCCCTCCCTCATCCTTTAGGGAAAGGTTTGCGTTGTCGCGGTGAAAAAAAGCGGGATTGGGTTTTGGGATTGCTGCTCCACATCCCCCGTTTTCCAGGAACATGAAAATCCCAGGATTCTGGACTTGCAAGGCAAAAAATGTGGGAATTTTGGGCTTGGATTTAGGATTTGTTTTTCGGAGGAGGGGAAATGATTCCTGGGGCTGAAGTGTCTGGGGTCTCCTTAAAAGGATTTGGGAATTTTGGGGCTGGATTTGGGATTTTTTAGGAGGAAGGGAAGTGGTTCCTGGGATGAGGTGTCTGGGGACTCCTTAAAAGGGTTTGGGAATTTTGGGGTTGGATTTGGGATTTTTTACGAGGTGGAGGAAGAGTTAAAGGTGGCTGAGGTGGAGCAGGGAACTCTGGGAGCTCCTGAGAGAAGGATTTTGGAATTTGGGGTTGTTTTTAGGGTTTTTTTAGGAGGAGCAGAACGAGTTCCTGGGGCTGTGGTGTCTGGGATTTCCTGAAAAGGTTTTAGGAACTTTAGGGTTGGATTTAGGATTTTTTAGGAGGAAGGGAAATGCTGAGGTGCACAGAGAACTCTGGGATCTCCCGAGGGATGGATTTGTGGGTTTGGGGTCAGATTTAGGGTTTTTAGGAGGAGCGGAACGAGTTCCTGGGGCTGTGGTGTCTGGGATCTCCTGAAAAGGTTTTAGGAATTTTAGGGTTGCATTTAGGATTTTTTAGGAGGAAAGGAAGGAGTTAAATGTGGCTGAGGTGTCTGGGGTCTCCTTGAAAAGTTTTGGGAGCTTTGGGGTTGGGTTTAAGATTTTTTAGGAGCAGGAGAGAGAGTTAAAGGTGGCTGAGCTGGAGCAGGGAACTCTGGGAGCTCCTGAGGGATGGATTTTGGAATTTGGGGTTGTTTTTAGGGTTTTTTTAGGAGGAGTGGAATGAGTTCCTGGGGCTGATGTGTTTGGGATCTCCTGAAAAGGTTTTAGGAATTCTGGGGTTGCATTTAGGATTTTTTAGGAGGAAAGGAAGGAGTTAAATGTGGCTGAGGTGTCTGGGGTCTCCTTGAAAGGTCTTGGGAGCTTTGGGGTTGGGTTTAGGGTTTTGTAGGAGATGGGGGAATTGTTAAAGGAGCCTGAGGTACACAGAGAACTCCGGAACCACCTGAGAGATGGGTTTGGGATTTTTTGGGTTTTTTAGGAGGAAAGGAAAGCGTTAAAGGTGGCTGAGCTGGAGCAGAGGACTCTGGGACCTCCCGAGGGATGGATTTGTAGGTTTGGGGTTGGATTTAGGGTTTTTAGGAGGAGCGGAAAGAATTCCTGGGGCTGAGGTGCCTGGGATCTCCTGAGGAATGGATTTGGGTATTTTAGGGTTGGATTTAGGATTCTTTCAGGAGGAAGGGAAAGAGTTAAAGGTGTCTGAGGTGTCTGGGGTCTCCTTAAAAGGTTTTAGGAACTTTGGGGTTGAGTTTAGGGTTTTTTAGGAGGAGGAGAGAGAGTTAAAGGTGGCTGAGCTGGAGCAGGGAACTCTGGGAGCTCCTGAGAGAAGGATTTGGGAGTTTGGGGTTGTTTTTAGGAATGAGTTCCTGGGGTTGATGTGTTTGGGATCTCCTGAAAAGGTTTTAGGAATTTTGGGGTTGGATTTAGGATTTTTTAAGAGGAAGGGAAATGCTGAGGTGCACAGAGAACTCTGGGATCTCCTGAGGGATGGATTTGTGGGTTTGGGGTTGTTTTTAGGGTTTTTTTAGGAGGAGCAGAACGAGTTCCTGGGGCTGTGGTGTCTGGGATCTCCTGAAAAGGTTTTAGGAATTTCAGGCTTGCATTTAGGATTTTTTAGGAGGAAGGGAAATAGTTAAAGGTGGCTGAGGTTTGCAGAGAACTTTGGGATCTCCTGAGGGATGGATTTGGGAATTTTGGGGTTGGATTTAGGATTTTTAGGGAAACAGAAAGAGTTAAAGGTGGCTGAGGTGTCTGGGGTATCCTTAAAAAGTTTTAGGAATTTTGGAGTCGGATTTAGGATTTTTAGGAGGAAGGGAAATGGTTAAAGGGGGCTGAGCTGCACAGAGAACCCCGGGACCGCCTGACCGAGGGATTTGTGGGTTTGGGGTCGGATTTAGGATTTTTTTAGGAGGTGCGGAAAGAGTTCCTGGGGTTGAAGTGTGTGGGATCTCCTGAGGGATGGATTTGGGAATTTTGGGGTTGGATTTAGGAGGAGGGGAAAGAGTTAAAGGTTGAGGTGCAGCAGAGAACTGTGGGACCGCCTGACCGATGGATTTGTGGGTTTGGGGTTGTTTTTTTGGGTTTTCAGGAGGAGGGGAAATGGTTAAAGGCGGCTGAGGTGTCAGATCTCCTGAGAGGATTTGGGAATTTTGGATTTAGGGTTTTTAGGAGAAAGGGAAAGAGTTAAAAGTTGAGGTGCAGCAGAGAACTCTGGGAGCTCCTGAGAGCAGGATTTGAGTTTGGGGCTGGTTTTAGGGTTTTTTAGGAGGCAGGGAAATGGTCCCTGGGGCTGAAGTGTCTGGGATCTCCGGAAAAGGTTTTAGGAATTTTGGGGCGGGGTTTAGGGTTTTAAGGAGGAGGGGAAATGGTTAAAGGTGTTTGAGGTGTCTGGGATCTCCTGACCGGTGGATTTGGGAATTTTGGGGTCGGATTTAGGATTTTTAGGAGGACGGGAGATAATTTCTGGTGCGGCAAAGAACTCCGGGACCCGCTGAGAAAAGGATTTGGGAACTTTGGGGTCGGGTTTAGGGTTTTTGGGAGGAGGGGAAAGAGATAAAAGTGGCTGAGGTGTCTGGGATGGATTTGGGATTTTTAGGGTTGGATTTAGAATATTTTAGGAGGAAGGGAAAGAGTTAAAGGTGGCTGAGCTGCACAGAGAACTCCGGACCGATGGATTTGGGAATTTTGGGGTCGGGTTTAGGGGTTTTAGGAGGGGAAAGAGTTAAAAGTGGCTGGGGTGTCTGGGATCTCCTGACCGGTGGATTTGGGAATTTTAGGGTTGGATTTAGGAGGAGGGGAAAGAGTTAAAAGCGGCTGAGGTGTCTGGGATGGATTTGGGGTTTTTAGGGTTGGATTTAGAATTTTTAGGAGGAATGAAAGAGTTAAAGGTGGCTGAGCTGCACAGAGAACTCCGGAATCTCCTGACGGACGGATTTGGGAATTTTGGGGTCGAGTTTAGGGGTTTTAGGAGGAAGGGAAATGGTTAAATGTGGCTGAGGTGTCTGGGATCTCCTGACCGATGGATTTGGGAATTTTAGGGTCGGATTTAGGATTTTTTTTTTAGGAGGAAGGGAAAGAGTTAAAGGTTGAGGTGCAGCAGAGAACTCTGGGAGCTCCTGCCCGAGGGATTCGGGAAGTTTGGGGTTGGTTTTGGGGTTTTAATGCGGAAGGGAAGCGGCTCGTGGCGCATGTGAATGGCAGGAAAAAATCTCCTTTTCCAAAGAATTCCTGGAATTCCCAACAAATGGGAGCGAGCCTGGAAGGAGGAAGAAAAAAATCCCAATTTTTTTTTTTTTTTGGGAGAAGCGCTGTGGGAACAGAGCGAGGCTGAGAAGCGAAACTTGCCCCAAACCCCTCCTGAGCTTTTTTTTCCTTTCACTTCTCGAAATTTCAACTTCCCGAAAGTTCGACTTCCCCGAAATCCGCGTTGACAAAATCCGGAATGACAAAATCCGGCCTGACAAAATCCGGGATTATTTAAATAAATAAATTAAAAATAAATAAAAGTCGGGGAGGGGGAAGAGGAGGAGCAGGAACTTTGGGGAGCCAAGATTTGGGATTTTGTAATCCCGACTCCCGTGGGTGTTTGGGATTTGGGGTTCTGCCTCCAAATGTGGGAGGGAAAGATGGGAGGGAAAAATTCCAGCCTCGGGAACACCGAGAATTCCCGGATTTCTGCGCCTCCCGGAGATTTTCCCAGCCGGGAATTTTCCTGCGCTGCCTCATTCCAGGTGGGTCGCTCCAAAAATCCAGCAAATTTTGGGATTTCCTGCTTGGTTTTGGGATCGGTTTGCTTTAGTCCGGAGGAAACTTGGGAATGTTTTCCCCAGGTAGAACCGGGATCAAACTCCAAATCCCGGAGCGGATTTTCCCACCGAGCCCCGCTTTCCCCTAAGGAATTTCAGTTCTTTTTAAGGAATTTCACTCACGGAATGAAACCAGCCCCGATCTAAACCCGGTCCTTGCTCCCACCGCGGCTTTTCCAGGCGGGACTCCCCGATCCTGCTCCTGCAGGGAGGGATTTTCCAGCCTCGCCGGGAATTCCAGGGCGGATGAAACAAAGCTGGAGAAGCCGCGGCCGTGCCAAGAGATCAAGAATTAAAGCCTGGTTGATAAGCTCGGTTTAGCCGGTTTCTGTCCGGGGGGAGGTGATCCCAAAAAAACCCTTCCAGGAGCTCCAGAATTCCATGGAAAGTCGGGATTCAAGGCTCGGTTTTGGGTGGAAAGCGGCGCTTTGGAGGCTTTTGAAAAATAATAAAAAATTAAAGGCAGAGGAGGGGCTGGGTTTAAACTTGGGTTTATTTTGGGGCTGGGTTTAGTCTGTGGTTTAAACTGTGGTTTCATTTGGGGCTGGGTTTAAACTTTGATTTAGTTTGGAGCTGGGTTTAAACTTGGGTTTAGTTTGGAGCTGGGTTTAAACTTTGATTTATTTTGGGGCTGGGTTTAAACTTTGGTTTAAACTTGGGGTTCATTTGAGGCTGGGCTTAAACTGTGGTTTAGTTTGGGGCTGAGTTTAAACTGTGGTTTAAATTGGGGCTGGGTTTAAACTTCGGTTTAGTTTGGGGCACGTTTTAAACTTGGGTTTAATTTGGAGCTGAGTTTAAACTGGGTTTAAACCGTGGTTTAGTTTGGGGCTGGGTTTAAACTGGCTTCATTTGGGACTGGGTTTAAATTGGGTTTAAACTTTGGTTTACTTTGGGGCATGTTTTAAACTTGGGTTTAATTTGGAGCTGGGTTTAAACTGGGTTTAAATTGGGTTTATTAGGCCTGGCCTAAAGCTGAGGCTGTTTAGGGAAAACCCTTTGGAATGTGCAGCTGCTCCCTGGAATGGCTTCAATCCCAAAGAGCAGGAAAATGGGAATTTTTGGGAATGTGGGTGGGGTTATCCCAAAAATCCAGCCTGGAGTGCTTTTGGAGGCCAAAAAATCTGGGAATTCCAAAGAAATTCAGGAATAACAGGGAGGGACAGGGACTAAAGTTGGGAATTTGGAGATTGCTGGTTCCAGAGTTGTTTTTTTGGGAATAGGACAGAATAAACCTCGGGAAGCCTCCTGGGTTTAGGTTTGGTTGCTAAAACCAGCTCTAGTTAATCCCAGCCTAGCTGAGCCACAGGCCTGACCTGTTTGGGAATGTTGACATTCCAAAGGTGTTGGAAAAGGCTTCATGCAAAGCGCCTGGAATTCCCTTGGGAAAGGCTTTGGGCTGGAAAGCTCCCGGGGGGAATTTCTCTGGGAATTGTGGGAAATTCCTCCAGGAATTGTAGGAATTCTTTCTGGGAATTGGGGGAATTTTCTGCAGGAACTGGGGGGGATTTCCTCTGGGAATTTGGGGGGATTTCCTCTGGGAATTGGGGGAACTTTCTGCAGGAATTGGGGGGAATTTTCTTTGGGAAAAGAAAAATAATCCCGCTGGATTCCATTAATTCCTGAAGGAAATAATTCCAGGCTTTTCCAAATATTTTGTGGCCCTGGGATCATCAGGAATTTGGGAGAAGAGGGATGAGGATGGGATTGAGAGGGGTGGGAAGAGATTTCTCCTTTATCCCGTGGATTTCTGGGATTTTCCCCTCTGGAATGCATCAGGATAACCGCAAGGAATGAATTCCAGGCTTTCCAGCATTGAGATCATCGGGAATTTGGGAATGGGTGGGATGGGAATGAGATTTCTCCTTCATCCCTTGATTTCCAGGATTTTCCCCTGGGAAAACCCCTCTGGAATCCATTAGGATTAACACAAGGAATTCCAGGCTTTTCCTGATTATTGGGAATTTTGGAAAAGAGGGCTGGGAATGAGAGTGGTGGGAAGAGATTTCTCTTTCATCCTTGGGATTTCTGGAATTTTCTCCTGGAAAAACTCCTCTGGAATGGGAAAATCCCCATCAGGATTAACACAAGGAATTAATTCCAGGCTTTTCCAGCACTGAGATCATTGGGAATTTGGGAAAATTTGGGAAAATTCAGGAAAACTGGGCTGGGTTGTCTCTGCTTGAGCTGTTTGGTTTCTGCTCCTCTTCCAACTTTTCCTGAGGATTTTTGGGATCGGCTCCACTCGGGAACACCACCAAGGGCAGGGAAATTTTGCTGGAAATCCAAGGAAAAACCTTGGAGATGGAATCCAGTGGATTTCCAGGGATTTGATTCATTCCTGCTGTTTTCCAGGCCATGTCCACAGCTGGAATTTCGGGAATTTTGGGATCGTTGCTCCAGCTGGAGGAAAGCTTCTCCTCCTGCCTGGCCCGGATCGACGCCCTCATCCTCAAACCTCTGCTCCAGGCAGGTAAATTCCGGGAATTTTTCTCTGGAATTTCCACCTGGAATCGAATCTGGGAAGGGATTTCCAGCTGGAATTCCTGCTGGGAAGAGGAAATGTTTTGTGGGAATGTTTTCCTTAAAATTGGGAATAGGGAGTGAGGCCAGGGTGGTTTTTTGGGATCAATCCGTGTTTTCATCTGGATCAGCCTTCCTGATCCAGGGCAATTCCAAATCCAGGGAAATTCCTGGCCCTGATTTTCCCAGCTGGGGCTTTTCCAGGAATTCTTTTTGGGATGGCTCCAAGGAAACTGGGAATGGTTCCTTGGGAAAAGGGCGGGAACTTTCACTCTGGGGCAGCTGGATGAGTGTCCAGAGAGTTTGGGATAGAGTTTGTCCTATTCCAGCAAAAACAGCTCCATGGCTTCCAAAAATTCCTGGAATTTCCCCCTTTTATCCCCCATTCTTCCCACTTTTTTTCCCCTCTCTATTTTCCCAAATTATTCAATTCCTTCCTGTCAAAACAGCTCCAAAAATTCCCGGAATTTCCCTGTTTTCAGATCGATTTTTCCCATTTTTTCCCCCCTCTATATTCCCAAATTATTTATTTCCTCTAGGAAAAATGGCTGCGTGGACTCCAAAAAATTCCTGGAATGTTCCAAATTTTTTCCATTTTTCCCATTTTTTTTCCTTTTTATTTTCCCAAATGATTCAATTTATTCCAGCAAAATGGCTCCTTGGCCTCTGAAAATTCCTGGAATTTGTCATTTCCCAAAATTTCTCAACCACAAAATTCCACAAAATCCCTTGGGAATTCCACCTTTCCCACAGGATTTTCCCAATTTTTCCCTCCCAGAGCCGCAGGATCCGAAGGAAAAGGAGAACTTCCAGCTCTTGGTGCTCCTCAACGATCGCTTCCAAACCCTCTGGAATTTCACGGAGGAGAATTCCCGGATCCTGAGGGGGAAATCCCAGCTGGAAGATTCCGGTTGTATCCAGGATTTTTACATCCTCTGGAAAGGAGAAGTTTTCCTCAGCCTCTACATCCAGTGAGCCGGAGTATTCGGGAAAATGGGATTGAGTTGATCCCATTGGGAATATCGGGGAAAACTGGGATGAGAACCCACAGAGGGAAAATATCCTTGGGAAATGGGTTGGGTGTGATTTTTTTCCAGGATTTTGTGGTTTTGGGTTGGGATCGGAGATCCCAGCAGGAATGAAATTTTATGGAGAGCTGAAATTCCATTAAAAGTCTTCAATTCCGCATTTTTGCTTCTCAATGGAAGCGGCCAAAGCTTTCCCAGTTTGGGATTTCCCAGTTTGGGATTTTCCAGGTGGATGAAGTTTTGGATGATCCAGAGGAATTTTCCTGAGATTTTATTCCTGTTTTTTTTTTTTTGGACTTAAACCCAGGTTTAATGTGGGATTTGCTGGGAGAAAATGTAGGATTTGCTGGGAATTTTAGGTACAGAAAATGCCGATTTTGGAAGAAAATCTTGGGAAATATGAGATGGAAAAAAAAGAAAATTCCAAGTTTTATTTGGGAAAAGAAAGCTCAGATCTGGAGTGTGACAACTCCATGATGTCCATCCCAGAATTCCCAAATTTTCCCAGTTCCCTTGGGAATTCTGTGGTGAAGAGTCTGTGAATAAACAGCTCGGATCAGAAGATTCCTTTATGGAATTTTATTCTGTAAAATCCGATGGAAATGGATCCCGGGATTATCAGCACTTCTGCCTTATCCAAGTCTGCCAAAAAATCCCGGAATTAAGATTGGGAAAGAATTCCAAGATCTGATCCAACCTCTGATCCCAATATATCAAACATCTGGGCCTGCATTTTTCCAGAGGTGCTTTTGTGGGATTAGGGGAACTTCCCAAAAAGTTGGAATCTGTAAATTCATCCCGAATTTCCCTCTCATCCTTGAAACTCATCCCAAGAACTCATCCTTGGAATTTTTTCCAGGTATTTCGTCACCTTCGCCAACTTTGTCGTGGTCCAGGGCTTCGAGCAGGCTGCCAGGAGCAAGAGGTCAGTGGGCGGAAAATCCTTGGGAATTTTGGGAATCCTTGGGATACGGGGACACCAGAGAATCCCAGAATTCCAGAATGGTTTGGAAAATTCCCCAAAAAATCCTCGCATCCTATCCTGGGCCGACTCCCGCTATGGTTGCTCCAAGCCCTTTCCAACCCTGGATAATTCCAGGATTGGATTTTCCTCTTCCAGCCACCCCCAGCTCCTTCTGGAGCTGGAAACTTGGGATTTAGGGAAAAGATGGAATTGGAGGGAGGAATTTGTCTGGGAATTCCCACTTATCCCAGATTTTTCTGGTAGCAGGGAATGAAAACATGGATTTCTTAGGAGCACATTCCCAATTTTTCCATGGCTCCCGCTATCCCAGGTTGCTCCAAGTCTTGCCCAATTCCAGGATTGGATTTTCATCTTTCCAACCACCCCAGCTCCTTCTGGAGCTGGAAACTTAGGATTTGGGGATTTAGGAAAGGGATGGGAATTTGGCAGGGAATTCCCACTTATCCCAGATTTTTCTGGAAGCAGGGAATGGAAACATGGATTTCTAAGGAGCACATTCCCAATTTTTCCATGGCTCCTGTTATCCATGGATGGATTCCCTCTTTCCCAATTCCCTCTTTCCAACCACCCCCAGCTCCTTCCAGAGTTGGAAATTTAGGATTTGGAGATTTAAGGAAGGGGTGGGAATCTGGCTGGGAATTCCCACTAATCCCAGATTTTCATGGAAGCAACAACTGCAAACAGGAATTTCTAAGGAGCACATTCCAGGATTTTTCACGCCTTTCTCCACCCTCACCGCGCAGAAAGTTTGGAAAACAGAAGAGCGGGAATTCTGGGATAATTAATGACCCTTTCTCGTCATTCCCAATTTTCCAGCGAGGCCTGGAAGCTGCACAAGGCGGTGCTGAAGGAATTCCTGCGGGATTTCACCTCGGAGAGCTCCCTGGGCCTGGCCCTGCACTTGGTGCTCCACAAACCCTTCCGGGAGCACGTCCAGAGCTACCTGCAGCTCCTCTCGCAGCTCCAGGAGCAGCTCCAGGAGGTGGGAATTCCCTGGGATGCTCAGGGGACCCTCTCAATGGGTTTTGTGGGAAGAAATATCCCCTAAAATTCAGTCTGGATCTCCTCTCCTAAATATTCCCAAAAATACAGCCTGGACCTGTTTTGATGCAGGATGGACATGTAGCTAAATATTCCCAAAAATCCAATCTGGAACTCCTTTCCTAAATATTCCCAAAAATCCAGCCTGGACCTTTTTTGATCCAGGATGGACGCGTTGCTGAATATTCCCAAAAATCCAACCTGGAACTCCTTCCCTAAATTCTCCCTAAAATCCAGCCTAGAACTCCTTTCCTAAATATTCCCAAAAGTCCAGCCTGGACCTTTTTTGATCCATGGTGGACATGTTGCTAAATATTCCCAAAAATCCAGCCTGGAACTCCTTTCCTAAATATTTCCTAAAATCCAGCCTGGACCTGTTTTGATGCAGGATGGACACGCTGCTAAATATTCCCAAAAATCCAGCCTGGAACTCCTTTCCTAAATATTTCCTAAAAATCCAGCCTGGACCTGTTTTGATGCAGGATGGACATGCTGCTAAATATTCCCAAAAATCCAACCTGGAACTCCTTTCCTAAATATTCCCCAAAATCCAGCCTGGACCTGTTTTGATGCAGGATGGCACTTCCTAAATATTCCCAAAATCCAGCCTGACCTCTTTTTAAATATTTCTGAATATTCCCAAAAATCCACCTTTTTGGAACCACGTGGACATTTGCTAAATATTTCCCAAAAATCCAGCCTGGACCTTTTTTTAAATATTCCCTAAAATGCAACGACTCCATTCCTAAATATTCCCCAAAATCCAGCCTGGACCATTTTTGGTCGAGGATGGACATGCTGCTAAATATTCCCAAAAATCCACCCTGGACCTTCTTTGCTGAATTTTCCCAAAAATCCAGCCTGGACCCCCCTCATTCCAGGAGGGACACGATACTGAATATTCCTGAAAATCCTGCCTGGACATTGCTAAATATAAAATAAATAAATATTTAAATTTAAATGGATAAAAATTCCCTAAAATCCAGCCTGGACCCAAATTTGAAGCATTCCTGGAGTTTTCCTGTCCTCTCCCAGGGCTCGGAGGGGGATGTGGTGGCCACTGTGGTGCAGGAATTCGGGAAGCTGGAATCCTTCATCGGCCAGGTCCTGGATGAAGCCGTCTTCACCAAGGAGCTCTGGAAATCCCTGGGCTACAAATTCACCGTGAGTCCCAAGGGAATTTGGGGTGGATCGGGAATTAGATAAGGATGAGGAATTTGGTATGGATTGGGAACTTGAAAAGGATGAGGAATTTGAAGTGGACTCAGAATTTGTTAAGGATGAGGAATTAGATATGTATTGGGAATTCAGTATGGATCAGGAATTGGAAGTGGATGGGGAATTTGATAAGGATGAGGAATTTGATATGGATTGGGAATTTGGTATGGGTCAGGAATTTCAAGTGGATTGGGGATTTAATATGGATCAGCAATTTGGTATGGATCTCAATTGTGATAAGGATGAGCAATTTGATATAGATTTGGAATTTGAGGCTGGAGTTATAGACCAGAGCTGGATGGAAGACCTGGAGAAACTCCCTGGGGGTTTTAATGTTGAGTTTTGTGTCCAGTGGTGTCACTGTCCCTGGAGCCCTGAGTCAGAGGGAATTTGGTATGGATTGGGAACTTGATATGGATTGGGAATTTGAGGCTGGAATTCAATAGAGCAGAACTGGGTGGAAGAGCTGGAGGAACTCCCTGAGGGTTTCAAAGCCAAATTTGTGCCCCAAGTGTGTCACTGTCACTGGAACCCCGAGCCAGAGGGAATTTGATGTGGATTGGGAATTTGATATGAATTGGGAATTTGATATGGATCGGGAATTTTATATGGATCAGGAGTTTGATTTTGATTGCGACTTTGGTATGGATGTGATATGGATTTGATATGGATCAAGGAATTGAGGATTGAAGTTGACAGAGCAGAGCTGGGTGGAAGAATTGCAGAAACTCAGTGGGGGTTTTAATGCTGAATTTTTTGTCCAGTGTCAGTTTTGTGTCTGGTGTCACTGGAACCCTGAGTCAGAGGGAATTTGATATGGATTGTGAATTTGATATGGATCAGGAATTTGATACGGATCGCGAGTTTGATTTTGATTGAGAATTTGGTATGGATTAAGGATTTGAGGATTGAAGTTGACAGAGCAAAGTTGGGTGGGAGACCTGGGGAAATTCCCTGGGGGTTTTAATGTTGAGTTTTGTGCCCAGTGGTGTCACTGAAACCCTGAGTCAGAGGGAATTTAATGTGGATCAGGAATTTCATATGGATCAGGAATTTGAGGCTGGAATTCAGCAGAGCAGAGTTGAGTGGAAGAGCTGGAGGAACTCCCTGAGGGTTTCAAAGCCGAGTTTGTGTCCCAAGTGTGTCACTGCCACTGGAACCCCGAGCCAGAGGGAATTTGGTATGGATTGGGAATTTGATATGGATCAGGAGTTTGATTTTGACTGGGAATTTGATATGGATGTGATATGGATTTGATGTGGATCAAGGAATTGAGGATTGAAGTTGACAGAGCAGAGCTGGGTGGAAGACCTGGAGAAACTCAGTTGGGGTTTCAAAGCCGAGTTTTTTCCCAAGTGTGTCACTGTCGCTGGAACCCCGAGCCAGCTGATCCCTGCAGGAATTCCTGCCTGGAATTCCATGTCCTCTCCCAATCCTGGTTTTTCCTGCTGCTCCAGGATGTGCTGTGTGTCCCCGAGAGGAGGCTCCTGGAGGACAGCAGGAACCTTCCCATCGCATCCGGCACTGCCCGCTCCGAGCGGCTCCTGCTCTTCGACGATGTCCTGGTGCTCATCCAGGTGGGTCCGGGATCCTCCTGGGAAGGGAGCATGGATAAATGGAGCTAAAATTCCAGTGGAATGGCAGAAATGACGGGAATTTCCATAGGAATGGTGGTAAAATTCCATTTTTTTGATGTTGAGCACACAGCAGAGTTTGGCTGTTGGGAAAAGTTGGGAAAACTTTGTCTCAGATCCATCTGCGTGTGGTTGGCTCTGGAAAAGAAAGGAAATCTGGGGAGGAGTAGAGGAGATCCAGAGAACATTTTCCCAGGAAATGTGGATTGTCCACCATCACAGGCACCTTTTGAGTCACCCACACCCTTTTCCACAGGGAATTTTGGCCCTTGGTTATCCCAAGGGATTTCATGGATCAAGGGTGACATTCCATGAGCTCCCATGCATTGGGATAAATGGGATTTTCCATGTTTGTGCCACGTCTGCAGACATTGGAGGTGGTTTTGGGGCTATTTTGGGAATTTTGGGGTGTGGAGATGTGTTCCCATGAGGGAATTCCAGCTTGGATTGTGCCAGTGGCTGGGATGGGAACACAGGATCAGCAAATCCATGGAATTATCTCCATGTTCCATCCATCATTTCCATCTGTGTCTCACCTGCTGCCGCCGAGCTTTATGGAGGTTTGGGAGTTCCAACCGAATTGGGATTGGCCTGGTTGGGAATTTTGATGTCCCTTCCTTTTCTGGTCTCCCAAATCTGGGAAAACACTGTGGAATTCCTTGGAAAACTCCATTCCCTCCAGGCAGCAGCTCTGTGTGAACGCCTGGGTGTGAGGCAGGGAAAGGAGATGAGAAATTAAAATTTTCCTTTTATTCCAATCGTTGGAGTTCGTTTTGTTTGGGTGCTGCCGATCCCAAAAGTGACTCCTTAAATTTGGGATTTCTGGGATATTTCTGGCGGTGCCACTTGGAGTCCAAATCCTAAATAAATCCTGAAATGGACTGGGATGGAAAGGGGGCTCAGGGATGATCCATTCCCACCCCATCCCATGGTTCCAGGTTGCTTCAAGCCTTGTCCAGCCTTTCCTTGGGTACTTCCAGGGATAGGCAACCACAAATCTCTGGGAATATCGGCTGGAATGATTTGGGAACGTTGACATGTGATAGGGGAGGAATTCCTGTGGAGATCACGGTCATGTGGGAATGTTTTACTCCTGGATGTGGCCATGGAATTTTGGAAGAGCTTTAGGAGTGTCCAAACGAGAATCTCCCTCATTTTCTGGTGGCTTTTCCATCTCCAAGGTGTCTCCTCCCAATGTGGAATGGATGCACCAAAAAGTTGGGAATTTGTGCTGCCATTCCCAGCATTTGTGCTGCCACTCCAGCTCTGCCATTCCATGGATTTTTTCAGCAATAACAGAACCATCTTTTCCCATTTTTTTTCCAGGGAAACAGCTTCCAGAGTTTTGACCTGAAGCTGGTGTGGGTGGATGAAAACTGTGGCGAGAAATCGGCTCCAGGACTGTGAGTGAGAAATTCCCACTGGGAGTTAAAAAGAAAGGAATAAAAATGGTTCAGGTTGATGGGACAATGATCCAAAGCTTTGTCCCATCTCCTTTCTGAGCCGTGGGATTGGGATGTGGATAATGGGATCTCACCAGCTTGGAATTTGCTGCCAGATTGAAATCCCAGAATTTTTGAGGTTGGAAAAGCCCTCTGGGATCGTCAAATCCAACCTGTGTCCCATCCCCACCTTGTTCCCAGCCCAGAATTCCTTGGACACCTCTAGGGATGGGCACTCCAGACCTCCCTGGGCAATTCCAATGCCTGACCACGTTTTCCGTGAAAAAATTCCTGCTGCTGTCCAACCTGACCTTCCCCCGGCAAAACCTGAGGCCGTTCCCTCTCATCCCATTCATTGCCAATGAATCCCAAAATTACTTAATCCAGCCCTGGAGAACTTGAGATCTCTCTGGAAGAACCACCTGGGAAAGCACCAGGATCTCCAGGAGGGGGAATGGGAAGAGCTGATGGATTGGGAATTGTGTTTTCCATCCTTTTTTCCCCTCCTAGGCACAGCCTACGCATCACAACCCCGGAAGAGACGTTCATCCTCTCCACCAAGGACCCTCAGATGAAGGTCAGGCTTTGGGATTTTCCCATCTCTTTATTATTTAAAACCGGATAATAATTCTGGTGAGGGTGGGCTGGGATTTCTGGCTCCTTTTCCAAAAAAAATCCTGGATTAGATGGCCAGAGGTGGCTCAGAGTTGATGGCTGGTGAGGAATGTTGGTGGGAACCCACCGGTTTCTTGCTGCTTTTCCTGAAGGACACGCCTATCCCCTAGGCAAATCAACTTGAAATTTGTATTTCTTTTTCTTTTCATATCCAAGTGGAATTTTTCCCTGTTTTTTAACATCCAAGTGGAAATTCCTCCCTCACAGCTGTTGTGCCTTGCTGCAGTGTCCACCTTCCAGGAGAACCCCTGTGGAAGCTGCAGAAGGGCTTTGATGGGAACCCACAGGTTCCTCGCTGCTTTCCTGCAGTTGTCTCCGGTTGATTCTCCCGGGATTTGCGCTCATTCCCTGTTTTCCGTGCCCGCAGGCCGTGTGGAGGTGGAAGCTGGAGCAGGCTGTGCGCCAGGCGCTGAACGGGAAGCGGGATTTCCCTCTCTGGGGCCGCAGCGGGGAAGGCAGCGAGGCCCCGGCCCGACGCTTCTTCACCTACGTCTTCCGCAAGATGGAGGGACGGCTCCGCGGGGCCACCTACGAGGGAGAGTGGCTCTGGGGGAAGCCCCATGGCAAGTAAGGAACCTTTTGGGCACCTTTTCCAAGCGGGAATAAGGTTGGAAGTGCTGGTTTGGCGTTTCCGTGAAGGTTGGAGAAGATCTCAAAGGTCAACCCAAACTTGTCCTGGTGACTCATGGAGGGGCTGTTCCTTTTCTGAGCAGGCTCAGGGTGGCCACCTACAAGGGCGAGAGGCACTAGGAAGGAACCTTTTAGGCCTCTTTTCCAAGCAGGAATAAGGTTGGAAGCACCTTTTGGGCCCCCTTTCCAAGTGGGAATGAGGATGGAAGTGCTGGCTTAGGGTTTCTGTGAAGGTTGGGAAAGATCTCCAGGTCACTCATGAAGGAGCTGCTCCTTTTTGGGCAGGCTCAGGGGAGCCACTTATGAGGGTGAGTGGCTCTGGTAAGGAACCTTTTAAGTCTCTTTTCCAAGTGGGAATAGGCTTGGAAGTGCTGGTTTGGAGTTTCTGTGAAGGTTGGGAAAGATCTCCACGGTTAACCCAATCTTCTCCAGGTCACTCATGAAGGGGCTGCTCCTTTTCTGGGCAGGCTCTGAGTAACCATCTATGAGGGTGAGTGGCTCTGGGAAGGAACCTTTTGGGCCCCTTTTCCAAGTGGGAATAAGGTTGGAAGTGCTGGTTGGAAGTTGCTGTGAAGGTTGGGGAAGATCTCCAAGCTCAACCCGAACTTCTCCAGATCACTCAACCGCATCATGAAGGGGCTGCTCCTTTTCTGGGTGGGCTCAGGGGGCCACCTACAGGGGAGAGTGGCTCTGGGGGAAGCCCCATGGCAAGTAAGGAACCTTTTGGGCACCTTTTCCAAGCGGGAATAAGGTTGGAAGTGCTGGTTTGGCGTTTCCGTGAAGGTTGGAGAAGATCTCAAAGGTCAACCCAAACTTGTCCTGGTGACTCATGGAGGGGCTGCTCCTTTTCTGGGCATGCTCAGGGGGCTTACCCTCATGATAAGGAAAATCCCCAATAAAAACCCATTGGGGAGAATTTTATTTCTATATTTTATTTATATTTATTTTATTTTATTCTCTGCTAGCAAAATCTCTTTGAACTTTATCCAAACTTGAACATCCAAACTTTTGTCCGAGGAATTAAGAAAAGCTCAAATCCAAAAGGAGCTAAAAGGGGAACATTGGGAAATGTTCAATAAATCCAAGTTTAAGTGAGGGAATGTCTAAATCAAAGATCCCAACCAAAACTTTTTGGACATAGGATAGAGAACACTCTGGGGTTTTTTTTGGGAAGAAACCTGGAATATGACCAAGCTCCTCAGCCACCAAAACATTGGGAAATTTTATTTTCCTTGAGTTTTACACAGTTTGCTCTGGAAGCAAAAAGGATGGGGAGAAACTCAGTTTGAGAGAGCCTTAAAATAATGAAAGAATCCAGTATATAAACGGCTTGGGAGGGATTTGAATCCGGTTCCAACCCCAAGTACAAAATTGAATCCTGAATATTCCGTGGAAGAGATTGTGCCGTGCCCTGGAACAGCCTCAAAGGAGCGTTTAGGGCAGGAGACCTTTGGGTCATCCCCACCTTCCCTCCCTCAAAACCATCTCCAGGTTTTTGTCCTCTCCTGCCTCAGGGCTGGAAAACCGGGATTAATCCAAAGCTCTCCTGCCCATGGAGTGACGTGGATGAGGCATCCCAGGAGATTTCTGGCAGAGTTCAGGGACTTCAGGTGTTCAATTCCTTGGATATGAGTTCTATTCCCACTCCTGGAATTCCTCTGCTGTGATTTGGTTGCTGGAAGGTTCCAGAACAGCATCCTGGCCTTGGTGGCTGCTCTGGGATTTCCGAGGGAGGAGCACGTGAGCCGAGCTGTGGGAGTGGGAATTTGGGCTCTTTGGCAAAAACACCGGTGTTCTCCACTGGCTGTCCTGGAATTCCAGAGTTCTCCAGCGGCTGTCCTGGAATTTGGGGTGACCTGGGCTGGGAGAAGGCCAGACTCCCACTCACCTGTGGCTTAAACATCCTTGTGCCGGGAGCAGACATGAAATTATGGAATATCCTGAGTGGGAAGGACTCACAGGGATCAAGCCCTGTACAGATCCCAACAACCCCACCCTGTCCATACTCCTGGAGCAGCCTTGGGATTGTGCCCATTCCTTGGGGAATGTTCAGTGTCCGACACCCTCTGGGGGAAGAACTTTTCCCTAAAATCCAACTTAAACCTGGCCTAGCTCCAGCTCTTCCCTCACCCCTTTGGCTGCTCCCCTTTTCCATTCAGACCCACAGAGCCAAAGGAGATTTACCTTAAAATTAAAAAATATTGGAATTTCAAACACATCCAACCAATCCTCTGGAAAACTTGGAAAAGAGCCACTCTCGTGGAGGTGTTTGAAACAACCTGGGTGAAAGCCAAACAACCTCCTCACGGTTTTGGTGTTGCACCATCTCCTGGCAAACTGACCCAGAGGAGGTTTGGATGAAATGTTGGGAAAGAATTCCTGGCTGGGAGGGTGGGGAGGGGCTGGGATGGAATTCCCAGAGCAGCTGTGGCTGCCCCTGGATCCCTGGAAGTGCCCAAGGCCAGGCTGGCCACTTGGAGCACCCTGGGATAGTGGGAGGTGTCCCTGCCCATGGGGTTGGAACTGTATGTTCTTTAGGATCCCATCCAACCCCAAAAATTCCACAATTCCATGATTTTGAATTGTTCCAGTCTGGATTTTGAGGCAAAGCAGACAAGCTCAGCATCAGCACAGAGGGAAAATATCCCAACATTCCCTGAGGGATTCCAAAGCCTTGGCCTCCAACTGCAAAAGAGCCCTGAATTCCTCAAATCCCTGATATTTCCTCCGCCTAATTCCCACCCTTAATTCCAAGCTCAAGATCCATGTCAACTCACTTTGGGCAGGAATTCCAGGCTGGGAGGGTGGGGAGGAGCTGGGATGGAATTCCCAGAGCAGCTGTGGCTGCCCCTGGATCCCTGGCAGTGCCCAAGGCCAGGCTGGACCCTTGGAGCACCTGGGACAGTGGGAGGTGTCCCTGCCCATGGGATGAGATGATTTTCAAAGTCCTTCCAAGCTAAAGAATTCCAGGATTTTGTAATTCCATTGTGTCCGGCTGGGGAATGTGCAGGGATCCGATTTTCTGGGATGAGGCCGGAGTTAAAGCTCTCAGTGGATGTGAGTGGAGTGGGATTCTGGGAGGGAGGGAAATCGCTCCGGAGCCGGGCACGGCCGGGCAGGGATTTCCCTGGCATTGCCCATTCCTGGCTCTCCTTGCTGCGGGATCAGCTCCCAGAATCGCTTTTCCAGCCCCCACAAAACACGGGATGAAGGATCCCTTGGGAATGGTTTTCCTCTCTGTTTTCCCGGCGGCTGAGCCGCTGGAATTCCAGGCTGTGGTGTCACCGCGTCCACGGGGATGTGCCAGGCAGGAACTCCAGCTGGGTTAATCCCTGTAATTAATTCGGGATCAGGTGCAAGGTCCCAGAGGCACGAGGCAGCACCTCCAGAAAATACTTTTGGGATTAGGGAATGGAATGGATTCTTCCCACTCGGCCCAGAGCAGGAAAACATTATGGGATTAAATCCTCCTGCTGAAAAGCAAGGCCTGGGGGTGCCTTTTGTGTCCCTGCCCTCCGAGGGATTTTTTGGATGTTTGCCATAAAATCTGGGAATGGTTTGGGTTGCAAAGAACTTTGGGAAAGATCCAGTTCCACCCCCCTGCCATGGGCACCTTCCACGGGACTCCAAGCTCCGTCTAAGCCGGCCTAAATATTTGGGCTGGGCTTTAGATGGTGCTGTTCCATCTGGGAATGTTGTGCTGTCCCTTGTGAGAGAATTCCTTGGGTTCCAGGGGGACGCTGAAGTGGCGCGATGGACGCAACCACGTCGGGGATTTCCAGGAGGGCCTGGAGCACGGGTAAGCCTTGGAAAACGGGATATTCCCTGCTTTGAAAAAAACCTGGAATGGTTCCCGCCAGAGATTGGAACCTGGAGAGAGGAGACTGACACTGACTGACCCCGGGGCTGGAATTTGATCCCAAATCCCAAAATCCGTGGGAATTTATTCCTAGGAAGTGTCTTAAAGTTATTTTTAGATCCCTTTAAAACCTCACTTAAATGAGTTTTTCCTCATGATTTAAAAAAACAATCCATGAAACTCAAGTATTATTTATCTCAATTTTATTGGAAATAGGACTTTAGGACTCCTCATTTTTACGAGGGGGGGAAAAAATCCCAAACATTTTTGTTGGGAATCCCAGAACATTTAACTCTGCCCCTACCTTGTGGAAGGAAGAAAAAGGGGAAAACCAGCACTGAAAAAAACTCCGGAGAAGGAACAATGAGGATCTGGGAATACAGCTCCCAAAGGGATGAGTTTTCCTTTGGAAAAAGTCCAGCAGCACCTGGGAAAAGTGTCCCAGGTAGGGCTGATCCAAGCACATAAACATTGGGAATTTGGACAATCCTTGGTTTTTGAATTTAATCCGCTACAATGGAGTTGCTGTTCTCAATGCAGACATTTCCATCCAGCTGGAACCTGATCCCAGATCCCAAAATCCACGGGAATTTATTCCTAGGAAGAGCCTTAAAAGTTATTTTTAGATCCTTTTATAAACCTCACTTAAAAGAGGAGTTTTACAGGAAAAACCCCAATCCCATGAAATTCAAATTGATTTTTAAACTTCATCCACTACAATGGAGTTGCTGTTTTCTGCGCTGACCTTTCCCATGCAGACATTTCCATCCGGTTGGAATCTGATCCCAGATCCTCAAATCCGTGGGAATTTATTCACGGAAAGCATCTTAAGGTTGTTTTTAGATCTCTTTAAGACCTCATTTAAATGAGAAGTTTTTTACAGAAAAAAAAAAAATAATCAATCCCACGAAGTTCAAATTGGTTTTTGAAGTTCATCCACTACAATGGAGTCGCCCTTTTCCATGCCGACCTTTTCCATACCGACCTTTTCCATGCCGACTTTTTCCATGCCAACTTTTTTTTTCCATGCTGACCTTTCCCACGTGTCCCCGGCAGGTTTGGGATCTGCCTGGTCCCGCGGCCCTCCGAGGATCGCTACGACTGCTACAAGTGCCACTGGTACCAGGGCAAGATGAGGGGCTATGGAATCTGTGAGTAAGTGAAATCCAGGATGGGTTCCAGGGAAAAGGGAATTAGGGGAAAGAAAAAAGGGATTTAAAGGGGGAAAGGTTCCCTGATATCTTTGGAGCCTGGTCTGGAAATGCTTTGTGGGCATTTAGAATTCCAGAATTGTTTGGGAGCTTAGGGATGATGCCATTCCATGGGCAGGGACACCTCCCGCTGTCCCAGGCTGCTCCAGCCTGGCCTTGTGCACTTCCAGGGATCCAGGAGCAGCCACAGCTGCTCTGGGAATTCCATCCCAGCCAGGAATTCCCAATTTCCAATCTCCCATCCATCCCTGCCCTCTGGCAGTGGGAGCCATTCCCTGTGTCCTGTCCCTCCATGCCTGGTCCCCAGTCCCTCTCCAGCTCTCCTGGAGCCCCTTCAGGCCCTGGAAGTGGCTTTGAGATTTCCTTGGAATTTTCTCCTCTGAGGTCACCCCAAATGCTCTGGCTGCTGGGAACACTGGGCTGCCCCTGGTTCCTGCTCATCCCTATCCCTGATTTCTCCATGCCAAGTGGGACGGACTCAGCATTCCAGCTGGGATAGGCCCATGGGATAGGCCTGTCCTGCAACCTGGGTGTTCTGCTCCTTTGTTCAACTCAGAGCTGCCCTTCCCAGAGGGACAAGTCCAGGGAAGGGCTTTGCGGCGGCCACCGCAGAGAGCTGGATCCAAGCTCGGCCTCCTTCCTATGGATCCGATTTTCCAGAGCTTCCTGTGCCCAGGCTGGTGAGAGGTCAAGGCCTGAGTGGCCTCTCCCAGGACAACTCCAAGCCCATGTGTTGAGTCCTTGGATAATTTGGGGAGCTCTGGAATGTCCGCTTTGGGTGATGCACGTTCCCAACAGCAAGCAAGGATCCAATTCAACGCTGTGGGGAAAATCTTTGGAATATTTAGAGATGGATGAGCCTGATCTCCTCACTTCCCTGGTTTTCTACTCCGGGAGTGGCTGTCAAATATTCCCAGGCTGGAATTCCATCCCTCTTCCTGCAGGTACGGGAATGACCTGGTCTACAGAGGCTACTTCAAGGACAGCGTGCGCCAAGGCTTTGGGATCCTGGAGAACTTCTCGGCTGAGCATCCCTTCAAATACACGGGACAGTGGGAGAACGACAAAAAGAACGGATACGGAGTCTGGGAGGACAAGGAGAGGTAAAGGTGGGATGGATCTGAGGTGTGGGACCGCTGAATTTGCAGGCAACCCCGACAAGGGAAGGGATAAGAATCTTGACTCCATGTTTCAGGAGGTTGATTTATTATTTTATGATATATATTATATTAAAAGAAAATGATATTTTAAAACTACACTAAAAGAATAGAAGAAAGGATTTCATCAGAAGGCTAGCAAGGAATAGAAAGGAATGATAATAAAATCTTGTGACTGACCAGACAGTCCGAGACAGCCGGACTGTGATTGGCCACTAATTAGAAACAACCACATGAGACCAATCACAGATGCACCTGTTGCATTCCACAGCAGCAGATAATTATTGTTTACATTTCATTTCTGAGGCCTCTCAGCTTCTCAGGAGAAAAATCCTAGCAAAAGGATTTTTCATAAAATATGTCCGTGACACAGGGGTGTGGTTATTAATTGTTGTGGTGCTGTGGATCCCCAGGAGGAGGGAAGAGATGAGAATCTTGACTCCATGTTTCAGAAGGCTGATTTATTATTTTATGATATATATTATATTAAAAGAAAATGATATATTAAAACTCTACTAAAAGAATAGAAGAAAGGATTTCATCAGAAAGCGAGCAAGGAATAGAAAGGAATGAAAATAAAATCTTGCAGCTGCTCACAGCCTTGACACAGGTGGCTGCCATTGGTCACCAAGTAAAAACAACTTCACGTGCTGGGTAAACAATTCTCCAAATCACATTCCAAAGCTGAAAGTTCCCAGCTTCTCAAGGGAAAAGATCCTGGCAAAAGGATTTTTTATAAAATATGTCTGTGACATGGGACAGTTTTGGGTTTGGTGGGATAAATCCTGGAGATCTGGGATGGATGGGGGGGATTGTAAGGATTGAATTCCTTGGAAAGCATTCCCAGAGCTCAGTTTGTGCGGGACATCCAGCCTGGAGCGTTGTGTCAGGAAAAACCACCCTGAGCAGGACAAATCCGATGGATTGAGAGCTGGGAAAAGTGGGAAAATCCATCACTTGGGATTTCCTTGCATTCCAGAGGGGAGAGGTACATCGGGATGTGGCTGGATGACCACAGACACGGAGAAGGCATCGTGGTGATGCAGTCGGGGCTCTGCTACCAGAGGACATTCCATGCAGATAAAATGGTGGTGAGCCCAAGATTTCCGTGGAATCTGGGAATCCCTGGGATGGCGAATCCACCGCCGGGGTGGGATCGAGGTTTCATTCCCGAACTCATCCCGGAGGACAAAGAGGGTTGGAGGTCAGGGAAAGGTTCTGCCCCCAAAGGGTGCTCGGGATGGACATTCCCAAGGGAATGGGCGCATTCCAAAGGCTGCCAGAGCTCCGGGAATGTCTGGAAAACTCTCCAGGAAAGGGTGGGATTGTTGGGATGTCTGTGCAGAGCCAGGGGTTGGATTTGGATCCTTGCGGGCCCTTCAGGATATTCCATGATTTTTCCATAGCCACGGTTTGGAAGAACAAGGTCTTTGTTTTTTCTCCCCTTCCAGAGGGATTTGTGGGATATTGGGAAGGAATTCCTGGATTGGAGGGGTTGGGATGGAATTCCCAGAGATTTGTGGCAGCCCCTGGGTCCCTGGAATGTCCAAGGCCAGGTTGGAGCACCCTGGGATAGCGGGAGATCCCTGCCCATGGATCCTGAAGGCCCCTTCCAGCCCAAACCATTCCAAGAATTCCGTAACATTCCATCTTTCCTGGAAATCATGAAATCCTTCCTTTTCCAGTGGCAATTCACCCGTCCAGTTCACGGAACGTTGGGAATTTGGTGGGGAAAGCAAAGGGAATTGGCATTGGAATAAAAACATCCCTAAGAAAAACCAACCCTAAAAAAATCCATCCTTAAAAAAGAGGAACAACAACCCCATTGCCACTTCCTGAATTAGGGAAAAATGGTTTTTGTTGTGTTTTGTGAAACATTTTTGGTTGAGGTTTTGGGATCTTTTTTTTTTCTTTTTTGGTGGGTTTTTTTTTTTTGGGTTTTAGGGGACATTTTATATGGAGTTTTGGGGTTTTTTTCTCCTTTTTTTTTGGGTTCTTTATTGAGGTTTATGGGACATTTTTGGTTGAGTTTTTCAGGGTATTTTCATTCCAGAGGAAAATATTCCAGCTCTGGAAGTGATCCCAGCTGGTTTGGGGGCAAAGAAACCCTTGAGCTTAAGCTATGGAACAAATCCCAGTGGGCAGAAAATTCCCTACGGACAGGAATTATTCCCTGGAATAATTTCCCATGGAATGGGCACATTCCCAACACTGCCAGAGCTCTGGGATTTTCCAGGGATTCTTTTGGGATGCCTCCTGTGCCAGGAGTTGGATTTTGATCCTTCTGGATCCCTTTCCCACAGGGAATTCCACGCAGTTGCTGTTTCCTTGGAATCATTTCCCAAAGAATGATTATTCCCTAAAATATCCCAGGATTGGGAGCGCTACCAGTTGAACCCTGTGACAATCCTTGGTGGCTTTTCCTGGCTTTTTGTTCTTTTTCCATGGAAAATCCATGGGATAATTTACAGGACTTCTCCGTGGGTTTTCCCTGGAGATGTTTGGCTTAAAAAAAATTTGGAATCTGCATCCCATCAATTTTTCCGGGATGAATTGGACCAGGTGGGAAAGTTAATTCCACAAATTCCTGATTTTTTCTTTTCATCCCAAGGGCTCGGGAATTCTGCTCCTGGAAGACGACTCCGTCTACGAAGGGAACTTCACGGAAGAGCTGACATTTGTTGGAAAGGTTGGAATTTCCTCCCTCTTCTCCTGGAATTTCTCATGGATTCATCTCCCAAACTTTATTCCTTCCTGCTCCGCTTCCCCCAGCTTCCTATAAAACCCCATTTTCCAAATTTCTGGAATATTTAGCACAGAAAAAAAGCCGCAGCTGGAGATTTTGGGAATTTTGAGCATAATTTGGCATTTTCATGTTTTATTTACTTCAGGTTTGCTTGGTTTGGGTTTTTTGGGTTGAGTTTTTGGGGTTTATTTTCTTGGGTTTTTCTTGGGTTTTTCGGGGCATTTCTGGTTGAGGTTTTGGGATTTTTTAACTCTTTTTGAGGTTTTTTTATTGAGTTTATGGGACATTTTTAGTTGAGTTTTCTGGGTTTTTTTTGTTGGATTTTTGTTGGGTTTTATGGAACATTTTTAGTTGAGTTTTTGAGGTTTTTATTGGGTCTTACGGGACATTTTTGGTTGAGGTATTGGGATTTTTTTCTCTTTTTTTGGGATTTTAAAATTGGGTCTCAGAAGGACATTTTTGATTGAGTTACTGGGATTTTTTTGTTTCGGTTTTCATTTGGTTTATGGGACATTTTTGGTTGAGTTTTTTTTTCCCTTGGGTTTTAATAGGGTTTTACGAGACATATTTGGTTGAGTTTTTGGGATTTTTTGGGGGGTTTTTTGTTGGGTTTTATGGGATATTTTTGCTTGAATTTTTACAGTTTTATGGGACATTTTTGATGGAGTTATTGGAGTTTTTTGATTTGGTTTTTATTGGGTTTTAAGTGAAATTTTTTGTTGAGTTTTTGGGATTTTTTTTGGATTTTTTGATTGGGTTTTTAGTTGGGTTTTATGAGTATTTTTGCTTGAATTTTTACAGTTTTATTGGGTTTTATGCAACATTTTTGATGGTGTTATTGGAGTTTTTTGATCTGTTTTTTATTGGGTTTTAAGTGAAATTTTTGGTTGAGTTTTTGGGATTTTTTGGATTTTTTGGGGGTTTTTAGTTGGGTTTTATGAGATAATTTTGCTTGATTTTTTACAGTTGTATTGGGTTTTATGGGACATTTTTATTGGAGTTTTTTGTTTTGGTTTTTATTGGGTTTTAAGTGAAATTTTTGGTTGAGTTTTTGGGATTTTTTTGGGGTTTTTGTTGGGTTTTATGGGATATTTTTGCTTGAATTTTTACAGTTTTATTGGGTTTTATGGGACTCAATTTTTGATGGTATTATTGGAGTTTTTGATTTGGTTTTTATTGGGTTTTAAGTGAAATTTTTGGTTGAGTTTTTGGGATTTTTTGGGGATTTTTTGGGGGTTTTTAGTTGGGTTTTATGAGATAATTTTGCTTGATTTTTTACAGTTGTATTGGGTTTTATGGGACATTTTTATTGGAGTTTTTTGATTTGGTTTTTATTGGGTTTTAAGTGAAATTTTTGGTTGAGTTTTTGGGATTTTTTGGGGATTTTTTGGGGGTTTTTAGTTGAGTTTTATGAGATATTTTTGCTTGAATTTTTACAGTTTTAGTGGGTTTTATGGGACTCAATTTTTGATTGAGTTTTTGGGGTTTTTTTTCTTTTTTTTGAGTGTTTTTATCAGGGTTTTTTTTTGGGATTTTTGGCTGTGCTTTGCAGCTGCACCCGAGATCCTTTTTTATTTTTAAACAAAGAACATTCCAGGCGTTGGGGCCACAGGAAATGATGCAGAACCCGGAGCTGCCGTGACCGAGGCAGCGGAAATTTGGGATTTCGCAATCCGGGCCCTGCCCTGACACTTCCCAGCTTTTGTGGTTGGATTCCGACAGAAATTCCTGCTCCAAAGTGTTGAGAAAATCCCCAGGGCAGGGAAAACGAGTTTTCCAGAAATCTGGGATGAGCGTGGCAGGAATTCTGGGAGATGGCACAATTAATGCTCGTTAATTAATGCTAATGAGCTTTGGCACCTGAGGAAGACTTCGTCATCACCTTCCTCCTCCAAGGACATTCCATGCTGAGCAAATGGTGGGGAATCCAAGATTTCCTTGGAATCTGGGAATCCCCAGGATGGGGAAAATCTGGGAATCCCTGGGAAATCTCCAGGGTGGATTTTGAGGGATCGATTCCAGTGCTGGGATATTTACCCTCCAAAATTCCTGTTTGGATTTAGTGGCAAATCCAGAGAAATCCGGGATTTATGAGCTTCCTGCTTTTCTGGCTGGAATTCCAAGCCAGATTTGGGATATTGAGTTGGATTTCATTTTCAGGATTTGAATAATGAATAGAGAATTGAGTAATGGAGAGTGGAATAATAATTGAGAATTGAATTATAAATAGAGAATTTAAAATGAAAGAATTTAAAATGAAAGAATTAATAATAAATAGAGACTTTATTAATAGAGGATTTAATAATAAAGAATTTTAAAGTAAATAGATAATTTAAAAATAAAGAATTTAATAATGAAGAATGTATTAAGAAATAGAGAATTAAATAACAAAGAATTTACATAATAAAGAATTTAAGGATAGAAACATTAATAACAAAGAATTTAATAAATAATTAAAAAATAAGTAGAAAATTTAATAATAATTAATATATGTAATAAATAGAGAATTTAATGATAGACAATTTAATAATAAAGAATTTAATAACGAAGAATGTATTAATAAACAGAGAATTAAATAACAAAGAATTTATATAATAAAGAATTTAAGGATAGAAAAATTAATAACAAAGAATTTAATAAATAATTTAAAAATAAGTAGAAAATTTAATAATAATTAATATATGTAATAAATAGAGAATTTAATGATAGACAATTTAATAATAAAGAATTTATACAATAGTGAATTTATATAATAAGTAGAGAATTTAATGATAGGGAATTTATATAATAAAGAGAGAATTTGATAATAGAGAATTTAATAACGAACAAAGAAGTTAATAATAGAGAATTGAATAGAGAATTGATGTAGAGAAATTGAAATAAATACTTTTTTTAAATTAAAAATTTTAATTTAATTTATAATTACAGATTTTTCCACAGGGAAAGCTCTCCAGAATTTAATAATAAATAGAGAATTTAATAATAAATAGAGAATTCAATAATAAAAAGGGAATTTAATGATAGAGAATTTAATAATAGATGTGAATTTAATAATAAAAAAGGAATTTAATGATAGAAAGTTTAATAAAAATCGAGAATGTAAGAACAAAGAATTTAATAATGATTGAGAATTGAATAGAGAATTGATGCAGAGAAACTGAACTAAGTAATTTTTTAAAATTAAATTTTTTAAAATTCACAGTTTTTAGTTTAATTTATAATTTTAGATTTTTCCACAGAGAAAGCTGTCTGGAATTTAATAATAAAAAGGGAATCTCACAATAAATAGAGGATTTAATAATAAAAAGGGGATTTAATAATAGAGAATTCAATAATAAATGGAGAATTCAATAATAAAAGGGAATGTACTAATAACTGAGAAATGGAAAGAAATAATTTAATTTTTGATTAAAAATGCATAGAATGTACAATTTTAATTGAATTTATGACTTTTCCCGCAGGGGAAGCTCTCCTTGGCCAACGGCTTCGTGCTGCAGGGGACGTTCAGCTCGCGGGGCGGCCGCGGGCTCAGCACCCACGGCGTGCTCAGCACGGCCCCCGAGCCCCAGAGACAGCCCGGGTGAGAGCGGGGACAGCGGGGACCTGGGAACAGCGGGGACCTGGGAACAGCGGGCCGGGACGCAGGGAACCTGGGGAACACGGGGTCCTGGGGGGAAAGGGGGGTCCTGGGGAACAGCGGGGTCCTGGGGAACATGTCGGGGTCCTGGGGACAGTGGGGTCCTGGGAACAGCGGGGCCAGGGGAACAGTGGGGTCCTGGGGAACATCGGGGTTCTGGGGAATGGGGATCCTTGGGGTCCTTGGGGCCCTGGGGAACAGCGGGGCCCTGGGGAATGGGGATCCTTGGGATCCTGGGGAACAGTGGGGACCTGGGGACAGCGGGGTCCTGGGGACAGCAGGGCCAGGGGAACAGCGGGGTCCTGGGGAACAGCGGGGCCAGGGGAACAGCGGGGTCCTGGGGAATGGGGATCCTTGGGGTCCTGGGGACAGCGGGGTCCTGGGGAACAGTGGGGTCCTTGGGGCCCTGGGGAATGGGGCCCCAGGGAATAGGGATCCTTGGGATCCTGGGGAATGGGGCCCTGGGGAACAGTGAGGCCCTGGGGGACAGCGGGGGCCTGGGGAACAACGGGGTCCTTGGGAACAGCGGGGTCCTGGGGAACAGCGGGGTCCTTGGGGCCCTGGGGAACAGCGGGGCCCTGGGGAATGGGGATCCTTGGGATCCTGGGGAACAGCGGGGTTCTGGGAACAGCAGGGTCCTGGGGACAGCAGGGCCAGGGGAACAGGGGGGTCCTGGGGAACAGCGGGGCCCTGGGGAATGGGGATCCTTGGGGTCCTGGGGAACAGCGGGGTTCTGGGAACAGCAGGGTCCTGGGAACAGCGGGGTTCTGGGAACAGCGGGGTTCTGGGGAACAGCGGGGCCAGGGGAACAGCGGGGTCCTTGGGGCCCTGGGGAATGGGGAACAGCAGGGCTCTGGGAACAGCACGGCCCTGGGGAACAGCGGGATCCTTGGGGTCCTGGGGAATGGGGATCCTTGGGGCCCTGGGAACAGCGCGGCCCTGGGGAATGGGGATCCTTGGGGTCCTGGGGGTCCTGGGGAACAGCGGGGTCCTGGGGAATGGGGCCCTGGGGAACAATGGGGTCGTGGGGAACAACAGGGGAACAATGGGGTCCTGGGGAACAGCAGGGTCCTTGGGGTCCTGGGGATCCTTGGGGTCCTGGGGGCCCTGGGGAACAGTGGGGCCCTGGGGAACAGCGGGGTCCTGGGGAATGGGGTCCTTGGGGTCCTGGGGAGCAACGGGGTCCTTGGCATCCTGGGGAATGGGGTCCTGGGGAATGGGGATCCTTGGCGTCCTGGGGGTCCTGGGGAACAGTGGGGTCCTGGGGAATGGGGATTCTTGGGGTCCTGGGGAACGGGGTCCTTGGGGTCCTGGGGAATGGGGTCTTCAGGATCCTGGGGAATGGGGTCTTCAGGAAGGGGATCCTCAGGATCCTCGGGAATGGGGTCCTTGGGATCCTGGAGAATGGGGTCCTCAGGAACGGGATCGTCAGGGTTCTCAGGAACAGGATCCTTGGGAAGAGATCCTCGGAATTGGATCCTCAGAATGGGATCCTGGGGAAACGGGGTCCTTTGGAATGGGATCCTCAGGATCCCTGGGAACGGGGTCCTTGGGATGGCATCCTGAGGAATGGGGTCCTCAGGAATGGGATCATTGGGATCCTTGGGAACGGGGTCCTTGGGATGGGATCCTCCATCCCAGCCAGGAATTCCTTCCCAAAATCCCATCTAAATCCCCATTTTTCCAATGGGAAGCCATTCCCTGTGTCCTATCCCTCCATCCCTTATCCCAAGTCCCTCTCCAGCTCTCCTGGAGCCCCTGGAATTTTCCCTTCTCCAAGAAAACATTCCCAGCTCTCCCAGCTCTGTGTTTCCATCAAATCCCAGAGAACATTCCCATATTTGAGGGGGAAATCCACAAGAATTTGGGAAGACCATGGAAAATCCCAATCCCGTGTTGTTTTCCAGCCAGCTGGGCCTCAAGGAATTCCCCGTGGAGAAGAGATGGACGGGAATCTTCGAGCAATTCCTGGAATTCCTCCATTCCGGCTGCAAGGAGGAAATGGAGGAATCTTTCACGGGATTCCACATCCAAACCAGCAAGGAGCTGCGGAAATCCCAGGAATATCTGTTCTGCCAGAGGTACCGAGGGAATCCCAGGAATTCCTGAGGAAATCAGGAATATCTGTTCTGCCAGTGAGGGAATCCTGGGAATCCCTGAGGAAATCCTGGGGATGTTCTCTTCTGCCAATGAGGAAATCCCAGGAATTCCTGTTCTGCCAAAGGTACTGAGGAAATCCTGGGAATTCCCATGGAATCCTGGGAATATTTGTTCTGCCAATGAGGGAATCCTGGGAATCCCTGAGGAAATCCCAGGAATTTTTTCCTGTTCTGCCAGAGGTACTGAGGAAATCCCGGGAATTCCCAAGGAAATCCTGGGGATATTTGTTCTGCCAATGAGGGAATCCCAGGAATCCCTGAGGAAATCCTAGGAATTCCTGTTCTCCCAAAGGAACAGGAATTTTACTGAGAGAATTCCGAGAATTCCTGTTCTGCTGAAGAAGAAATCCTGGGAATTCCTGGTCTGCCAAAGGTACTGAGGAAATCCCAGGAATCCCTGAGGAAATCCCAAGAATTCCTGTTCTGCCAATGTGGGAATCCCGGGAATTCCTGTTCTGCCAAAGGAACAGGAACTTTTACTGAGGGAATTCCAGGAATTCCTATTCCGCTGAAGAAGAAATCCCGGGAATTCCTGGTCTGCCAAAGGTACTGAGGAAATCCCAGGAATTCCTGTTCTGCCAATGAGGGAATCCCAGATATTCCTTTTCCCCCAAAGAGAAAATCCCGGAAATCCCTGATCTGCCAAAGGGGGAATCCCAGGAATTCCTGTTCTGCCAAAGGAACAGGAACTTTTACTGAGGGAATTCTGGGAATTCCTGTTCTGTCGAAGAGGAAATCCCAGAAATTCCTCTTGGGAACTCAGCCTTCATTCCCACCCAGGAATGTTGTGTAATTCCAAGAATTTTCCAGTTGTTCCCGCTCAGGAAAAAGGAGCAGGGATTTCCCACCTCAGCTGGAATTTTTGCTGCTGAGATTAATCCGCACCCATGAAAAATTAATTTATTGAAATTATTTTAATGCCCCTTTGGAATTTGCCAGTTGGGATTTATCCATTTGCTCCTCAATTCCCATTTTTCCAGAGGCTCGGAGGAGATTTCCTGGAAAATTGAGGAGATCCTGGAAGATCTCGTTGAGCACCAGGAGCCCGAGTCGCTCCAGAGTTACTTGGAGAAGGTGAGGATTGAAATTATTCAATAAAATTATCAGAAATTAATAAAATTTTGCATTATTAAAATGATCAAAATCCAGGATTTGATGATAAATAATTGAATAACAGAGGATTTATAGAAGAAATAATTTCATAGTAGGGAATTTATTAATAAATTGAGACTTAAATAATAAAGAATTTATATTATAAATAAGGAATTTACTAATAAAATAATTTATATTAAAGGAAATTCAATAATGGAGGATTTAATAAGAAATAAGAAATTTATATGATGAACAGGGAATTTAATAATGGAGAATTTAATAATAAACAGAGAATTTATTAATAAATAGAGAATTTATATAATCAGTAAATTGAATAATAAGGAATTTAATAATAGAGAATTTAATAATAAAGCATTTAATAATAAATAGTTTAATAATAAGCAGACAATTTAGTTATGGAGATTTAAATAATAAATCAGGATTTTAATAATAGAGAATTTAATATAATAACTAATTTAATAATAGAGAATAGATAATTTGATAATAGACAATTTAATTATAGAGAGGGATTTATTCCAGTGCTGGAATAATTAAATTTATTTAAATTAAATATTAATATGAATATTAAACATTAATAATAAACATTAATATTTAATAATAATATTTGATTTTATTTAATTTAAAATATTAAATATTATATATTAAATATTATATATTAAATATTAAATAAAATTTATTAAGTAGAGAATTTATGAATAAATAAAGAATTTCTATAACAGAGAATTTAAGAATAGAGACTTTAATAATAAATAGAGAATTCAAGAATAAAGAATTTATATAATGAATAGAGATTTTAATAATAGAGAATTTATTAGTAAATAGAGCATTTAATAGAAAAGAATTTAATAATAAGTAGATAATTTGTTTAAAAACCAGAGAATTTATAGAATACAAAAATTAATAATAAAGAATTTATCTAATAAATAGCAAGGTTATTTTTCCCTCATCCACTTTTTCCTGGAGCACCTTTTGTTCCCTCTGGAACATCCCAGCAAATCCCAACTGGGAAAGGGAGCAGAGAGCATTCACGGCATCCAAAAGATCCCAAATTCCAGCTGGGAATTCTTGGAGAAATCCAGGCGCCCTTTGGGGTTTTCCCTCTCCTCCTGATGCATGAAATCGGATTTTCCAGGCGTTGGAATCTTCCCTGCATCCCTTGGGAAAGCTGCTCAGGGCTCTGACCGTGGCGTTCCAGGCGACGTATTCCGGGATCGGGGCCAACCGGCACCTGCTGGCCATGGCGCAGGAGGAGGTCAAGTTCTACTCCAAGAAAATTTGGGAATTCTACCAGTGAGTCCAGCCTGGAGCTCTTCCATGGGGTGGGAGCGTGGAATGGATCCTTGGGATCGTGGGATTAGGAGCTGGGCCATATTTGTGTTCCTGTTTTCTTGGGGGTTCCTGGGAATTCTTGGGAGTTCTTGGGAGTATTTTGGAATTCATGGGAATTCTTTGAAATTCTTGGGAGTTCTTTGTAATTCTTGGGAATTCTTAAGGATTCTTGGGAGTTCTTGGGAATCCTTTGTAATTCTTTGTAATTCTTTGTAATTCTTGGGAGTTCTTGGGAGTTCTTGAGAGTTCTTCAGAATTCTTGAGAGTTCTTTGTAATTCTTGGGAATTCTTGAGAATTCTTGGGGGACCTTTGTAATTCTTGGGAATTCTTCTGAATTCTAGGGAGTCCTTTGTAATTCTTGGGAATTCTTGAGAATTCTTGGGAGATCTTTGCAATTCTTGGGAGTTCTTGAGAATTCCTGGGAGTCTTTGGGAGTTCCTGGGAGTTCCTGGCAGAGCTGCTTCCTTGAGGTGACGATGTCAATCAGAGCACAAATCCCTGTGGCTGGAAATCCATGACTGAAGGAAAAATGGGATCATGGAATGCTCTGGGTTGGAAATCTCATCCAGCTCCAATCCCTTCCCACCGTCCCAGGCTGCTCCAAGCCCCATCCAGCCTCTCCTTGGACACTTCCAGGGATCCAGGGGCAGCCACAGATTTTCTGGGAATTCCATCCTGGCCCCTCCCCACGCTCCCAGCCAGGAATTCCTTCCTAAAATCCAACCCGAACCATTCCAGCATTCTCTGGGAAATCAAAGCCCAGCTGCTTTTCCAGAGTAGGATCAGGAATTGTGAGCACTGTGCTCTTTAGAATCCATGGAAATTCTGGAATTCTCAGCCATTCCTGGTGCGGCCGCTGCTCGAGCAGAAACCCCTCAAACGCTGCAACGACTCTGCCGGAATTCCAGGGATTTTCACAGATCTCCCACTGGGTGCTGGGACAGCTCCTCCTGTGGGAACAAATTATCCCTAAATAAAACCAGGGAAGGAACTAATCCTTGTTTTTGCTCTCTCAGGGGTTTGCTCCGGGTGGCCCTGGAGCGGAAGGGCCACACGCCCTCGGAGGATGCGGATCCCAGGTTGGTGGCACCTCCGGAGGTTCCGTGTTCAGATCCCGGTGGGATTTACCAGGGGTCCTGAAACTCAGGAAGTGCTGAGCTCGTGTTTGTCTGCTTGAGCCAGGCTTAGTGCCCAGACTTTGTGTCCTTGAGCCAGGCTTGGTGCCCTGTGTTTGAGCCAGGCTTAGTGCTCTGTGTTTGAGCCAGGCTTGGTGCTCTGTGTTTGAGCCAGGCTTAGTGCTCTGTGTTTGAGCCAGGCTTGGTGCCCAGACTTTGTGTTTGTGTCTTTGAGCCAGGCTTAGCGCTCAGCCTTTGTCTGTTTGAGCCAAGCTTAGTGCCCTGGTTTTCCCAGGGACTCCAAAGATCTCCTGGAGCTCCAGGTTTTTCCTGGTGACTCTGGAGATCTGGAGATCCACGTTTTCCCAGGGACTCTGGAGATCTGGAGCTCCCAGTTTTTCCCAGTGAATTTCCTGGAGATCTCCTGGAGCTCCAGGTTTTTCCTGGTGACTCTGGAGATCTGGAGCTCCAGGTTTTCCTGGTAACTCCAGAGATCTGGAGCTCCAGGTTTCTCCCAGTGAATTTCCTGGACGTCTCCTGCTGCTCCCAGTTTTCCCAGTGGCTCCAGAGATCTCCTGGAGCTCCGGGTTTTCCTGGTGACTCTGGAGATCTGGAGCTCCAGGTTTTTCCCAGTGAATTCCCTGGACGTCTCCTGCGGCTCCAGGTTTTTCCCAGTGGCTCCAAAGATCTCCTGGAGCTCCGGGTTTTTCCTGGTGACTCTGGAGATCAGGAGCTCCAGGTTTTCCTGGTGATTCCAGAGATCTGGAGCTCCCGGTTTCTCCCAGTGAATTTCCTGGAGATCTCCTGAGCTCCAGGTTTTTCCGGGTGATTCCAGAAATCTGGAGTTCCAGTTTTTCCCAGTGAATTTCCTGGACGTCTCCTGCTGCTCCCGGTTTTCTCAGGGACTCCAAAGATCTCCTGGAGCTCCAGGTTTTTCCTGGTGACTCCGGAGATCTGGAGATCCAGGTTTTTCCCAGTGAATTCCCTGGACGTCTCCTGCGGCTCCAGGTTTTTCCCAGTGGCTCCAAAGATCTCCTGGAGCTCCAGGTTTTTCCTGGTGACTCTGGAGATCAGGAGCTCCAGGTTTTCCTGGTGATTCCAGAGATCTGGAGCTCCCAGTTTCTCCCAGTGAATTTCCTGGAGATCTCCTGAGCTCCAGGTTTTTCCGGGTGACTCTGGAGATCTGGAGCTCCAGGTTTCTCCCAGTGAATTTCCTGGACGTCTCCTGCTGCTCCAGGTTTTCCCAGGGACTCCAAAGATCTCCTGGAGCTCCAGGTTTTCCTGGTGACTCTGGAGATCAGGAGCTCCCAGTTTTTCCCATTGAATTCCCTGGAGATCTCCTGGAGCACCAGACCCTCCTGTGGCCACCACAACCCAACCGTGCCAAGCTCGGAGGAGCGGAAAACAAGGAGAACCCCTTGGAAATGCCTCTTCCATGGGTTTGGGAATATCCACATGGATTTCCCTGGAAAATCCCAGGGTTTTTTTCCCTGTTTTCCAGTCTCGGGAAGGGCCCCAGCCTGGTGCTGCCGCTGATCCTGCCTGGATTCTATCCCGAGCTCTCCATGCTCTACATGCTCCAGCACCAGCGGGAGGATGAGCTCTACTGCCAGGGAATTGTGGAGCTCAGCCTCTTCCCGGATATCCAGCTCCTGGAATTCCTGGATGTGCAGAAGTAAGCGGGATTTTTCCATCCCCAGGGAAAATCCCGGGAGGGTTGAGTTGTTGTTGGATTCGTCATTGGTTTTTCCCAGTTTTTTGCTGGAGTTTCTCCCAGAATTCCTACTTGGGAATGTTTGGTTGGAAGGAGAATTGGTACTGGAAAACTGCTGTTATTCCTACTAATCCTCACTTTTGTGTGGAAAATACCCAAATTTTTTGCTCCAAATCATCTGGAATTGATAAATGTCTTGGAAAAGGGATGTTCATTCCAGGGCATTCCCTGTTAAAATGTGGAAATGTGAAAAGATGGAAAAAGTGGAGGCAGATGTTTCCCTCGTCCGTTCCTGCTCCTGGATCCACCTCTGGAAGTGATGGGAAGCAGCTTGGGAATCTTCCTCTGGGATTTCAGGAGCACAGCAGATGCAGGGTCTCAATTGGATTCCATCCAAAAGAAATGAGAGGAATTGGATCCAAAAAGTGCCAAAATTTCTCATGGATTATCCCAGGATCATCCCTGAGGAACGCAAACTCTGATGGGAGCTCCCAGGGAAGTGGATCTGTGGGATGGAGGGAAGTGGATCCATGGGATAGGATCTCTGAGGGAAGTGGATCCATGGGATGGGAGCTCCCAGGGAAGTGGATCCATGGGATGGGAGCTCTGATGGAAGTGGATCCATGGGATGGAGGGAAGTGGATCCATGGGATAGGATCTCTGAGGGAAGTGGATCCATGGGATTGGAGCCCCCAGGGAAGTTGATGCATGGGATGGAGGGAAGTGGATCCATGGGATGGGAGCTCTGATGGAAGTGGATCCATGGGATAGGACCTCCCAGGGAAGTGGATCCATGGGATGGGAGCTCCCAGGTTCCTGAGGCAAATCCCACCTGGAGCAGGACCAGGAGAGGAGCAAGAGGAGGCTCCGAGGCTTTGGCAGCACCTTGGAGGAGGAGATGGAAGAACCAACGGGATTCAGGATGGAATCCATCCTAAATCCCGCTTTTCCCTTTCCAGGCACCTGTGGCCTCTCAAAGACCTCCCCCTGACCTCCAACCAGGTAAGGAAAACCCTCAGAGCCAGCCAGGAATGGGAATGGGGCACGGAATTGGGCTTGGATGAGGACAGAGCGTCTCCCAGTGAATCCCAGCAATCCGAGCTCCATGATCAGTTCCCATCCAGAGGCGCTGCCTGTGGATTTCCACGGAGATTTTGTGGGATGGCTCTGGAATCTCTGCCCCCAATATTCCAGAGGTATCCCTGTCTCTTTTCCAGAGGCGCTCCCTGATCAAGGATAAATGTTTCCTGTCTGCCACCGAGTGCCTGCAGAAGCTCATGTGAGTGCCTGCCCAGCTCTTCCCACTGAAATCCAGGGTGGGTTTTTTTTTGGGAAATGCCAGGAATTTGTACCTGTTTCAAAAGCATTCCTGGGCCATTCCGTTCATTATTTAAGGAAAAGTTGTTTGGGACGTTCGCTTTCTGGTTCAAAGCGAATTCCATGGGATTTTTCCCTCCAAACTTTCATGAGGACGTCAATAATGAAATCCAGCAATTCCCTGCTCAGTGTCTTCCACTTCCCACAGAATATTCCCTGGGAAGGAATTCCTGGCTGGGATGGAATTCCCAGAGCAGCTGTGGCTGCCCCTGGGTCCATGGAATTGCCCAAGGCCAGGCGGGACACTTGGAGCACCCTGGGACAGTGGGAAGTGTCCCTGCCATGGGGTTGGGACTGGATGTTCTTTAGGATCCCATCCAACCCCCAAAAATTCCACGATTCCGTGATTTTCAATTGTTCCAGTTGGGTTTTTGAGGCAAAGCAGACGAGTTCGGCATCAGCGCAGAGGGAAAATATTCCAACATTCCCTGAGGGATTCCAGAGCCTTGGTCTCCAGTTCCCAAAAGAGCTCAGAATTCCTCAAATCCTCAAATGTCCCATTCCACATGGGAGGTCCCAGGAATGTCCCATTCTGTATTGGAAACACCTGGAATGTCCCATTCCACATGGGAGACACCAGGAATGTCCCATTCCAATACTGGAGATCCCAGGAATGTCCCATTCCACCCTGGAACATCTCCTGGCCCAACCTTGGTGCCTCCTCTTTCCTCCACCCTTTGGAGCCAATCCATGAACTCCAAATCTCCTGAAATCCCTTCATCCCTAATTTTTTTTTTTAAAACCCCACTTTTCCGGATGCAGCTTTTCCACGGGTCTTTTATCCCGGCAGCACCACGGTGGATCGCCGGGAGAAGCTGGAAATCCTCTGGAAGAGGATCTCCAGGAAAGTCTCATTCCATATTTGAGACAACGGGAATGTCCCATTGCACTTGGGAGATCCCAGGAATGTCCCATTCCATATGAGAGACACCAGGAATGTCCCATTCCATGTTGGAAACACCAGCAATGTCCCATTCCATGTTGGAAACACCAGGAATGTACCATCCAATTTTGAAGACCCCAGGAATGTCCCATTCCACCCCGGAACATCTCCTGGCCCAACCTTGGTGCCTCCTCTTTGGCCCCAGTCCATCAATCCTTCCACCCCTGATTTTTTTCCCCTAAATCCCGTTTTTCCGGGCGCAGCTTTTCCACGGCTGTTTTATCCCGGCAGCACCATGGTGGATCCCCGGGAGAAGCTGGAAATCCTTTGGAAGAGGATCTCCAGGAATGTCCCATTCCACTTGGGAGACCCCAGAAATGTCCCATTCTGTATTGCAAACACCAGGAATGTCCCATCCGATATTGGAAACACCAGGAATGTCCCATCCAATACTGGAGACACCAGGAATGTCCCATTCCACCCTGGAACATCTCCTGGCCAAACCTTGGTGCCTCCTCTTTCCTCCACCCTTTGGCCCCAATCCCATCAATCCTTTCACCCCTGATTTTTTTCCCCTAAATCCCGTTTTTCTGGGCGCAGCTTTTCCACGGGTCTTTTATCCCGGCAGCACCACGGTGGATCCCCGGGAGAAGCTGGAGATCCTGCGGCGCACGTTCCAGGAGCTGGAGCTGACGGTGTCGCGGCTGCCGGGCGCCCACTCCCGGCTGCCCATGGACGACCTCCTGCCGCTCCTCATGTTCGTCGTGTCCCGCGCCAAGTGAGTGGGATTTGCTCCCTCTGGAATGTTTCCAGGTGGAAGAATTCCAATGAGAACTTTTGGGATTTGGGGTTGGATGGGTTGGGTTGGTTTTTTTTGGTTTTTTTTTTTCCAGAGGAGCGGTTGGGTTTTTGGGATGTAAAGTGCGGATGGAATTCTGGATTGTCAGTGTTTTATCCCAAAGGATATTTCATGGAAAATCAGATTCCTTTTATCCCAGAACTCCAAAGTGTCCGTGTCTTATCCTAGACAATATTTCATGGAAAATCAGATTCCTTTTATCCCAGAATTCCAGGGTGTCTGTGCCTTATCCCAAAGGATATGTAATGGAAAATCAGATTCCTTTTATCCCGGGAGTCCAGAGTGTCCATGTCTTATCCCAGCAGAATTCCAGGGTTTTAATGCAAAAAGTGATTCCTTTTATCCCGGAATTCCAGCGTTTTCAGCTCTTATCCCAAAGGATATTTCAGGGTTTTCATGGAAAAACCAGATTCCTTTTATTCCAGAATTCCAGAGTGTCTGTGTTTTGTCCCAAAGGATATTTCATGGAAAAATCAGATTCCTTTTATCCTAGAATTCCAAAGTGTCCATGTTTTATCCCAGGCAATATTCCAGGGTTTTAATGGAAAAATCAGATTCTTTTTATCCCAGAATTCCAGAGTGACTGTGTTTTATCCCAAAGGATATTTAATGGAAATCAGATTCCTTTTATCCTAGAATTCCAGAGTGTCCATGTTTTATCCCAAACACTATGTCATGGAAATGAGATTCCTTTTATCCCAGAATTTTGAAGTCTGTGTCTTATTTCAGACCCTATTCCAGGGTTTTAATGGAAAATCAGATTCCTTTTATCCCAGAATTCCAGGGTGTCTGTGCCTTATCCCAAAGGATATTTAATGGAAAATCAGATTCCTTTTATCCTGGAATTCCAGAGTGTCCATGTCTTATCCCAGGCAATATTCCAGGGTTTTAATCCCTGGAATTCCTTTTATCCTGGAATTCCAGCATTTTCAGCTCTTATCCCAAAGGACATTTCAGGGTTTTCACGGAAAATCAGATTCCTTTTATTCCAGAATTCCAGAGTGTCCATGTCTTATCCCAGAGGAATTCCAGGGTTTTAGTGGAAAAATCAGATTCTTTTTATCCCAGAATTCCGGAGCATCCGTATTTTATCCCAAAGGATATTTAATAGAAAATCAGATTCCTTTTATCTCAGAATTCCAGACTGTCTGTGTCTTATCCCAGACAATATTTCATGGAAAATCAGATTCCTTTTATCCTGGAATTCCAGAGTGTCCATGTCTTATCCCAGGCAATATTCCAGGGTTTTAATGGAAAAAGTGATTCCTTTTATCCTGGAATTCCAGCATTTTCAGCTCTTATCCCAGATGATATTCCAGGGTTTTCATGGAAAATGAGATTCATTTTATCCCACAATTCCAGAGTGTCCATCTCTTATCCCACAGAAAGTTGGGATAGTGAGAAGTCCCTGCCCATGGATCATTTTTAAGGGCCTTTCCAACCCCAAACACGCTGGAATTCTGGGATTCTGGAATTCCATCCTCAGCGGGGACTGGGATTCTGTAGGGAGATAAGGAATCCAAAATTCCATCCAGCAGCTGGAATTTCCTATGGATGGATCTGGAATTGTCTTGGGATGGAGCATCCCAAGCAAGTTGTGGGCTGCTCCATCCCTGGAAGTGTTCCCGGTGGGAAGCGCTTGGAAAAAATTGGGATAATGGGAAATCCCTGCTCATGGATCATCCTGAAGGAGCTTTCCAGCCCCAAACACTTTGGAGTTCTGGGATCCCGGGATTCTGGAGTGCTGGGATTCTGTGATTCTGAAATTCTTGGATTCTCTGATTCTGGAATTCGACGATTCTGGAAATCTGGATTTCTGTGATTCTGGAATTCTGGGATTCTGGAGTTCTGGGATTCTGGAATGCTGGGATTCTGGGATTCCGAGATTCTTGGATTCTGTGACTCTGGAATTCTATGATTCTGGAAATCTGGAGTTCCAGGATTCTGGAATTCTGGGATACTGAGATTCTGGAATTTTATGATTCTGGAAACCTGGAGTTCTGGGATTCTGGGACTCCGGAGTTCCAGGATTCTGGAATTCCGAGATCCCAGATCCCTCCAGCAGATCCGGATTGCACCAGCACTGGAATTCCAGAGTTTTCCTCCTCCTCTCCCAAATTCCAACCCCTCCACCCCTGAGATATTTCCTGGATTTTGGGATTTGTTTTTTCCCAGGATCCAACACCTGGGAGCTGAAATCCACCTGATCCGGGATTTGATGGATCCGACCAACCAGGGAGGAATGTTGGATTTCCTGCTGACGGCACTGGAGGTAAAGGGGATTTTTTATAGGAATTCCAGAAAAATTCCAGTTTTTCTAGAATGGAAATTTTGGGATTTCATTCCCTTGATGGGCTGGAAAAATATCCAGCCTAATCCTTAATTCTGGTCAGATTGAATTCTGTTGGAATTCTCCTTGGGATCAGCAGGGATTCTCTGCCTGCAGGAGCTTGGATTTGATCCCAGAATTCCCAAATTTTTTCCCTGATTTTTGCTCTGTTCCCTCCCCAGTCGTGCTATGAACACATCCAGAAGATCCGGCTCCATCCAAAGGAAAACTCCCACAGCTCCTGATCCATGGGGAAAATCCGAATTTTCCCGAATTTTCTGGACCAAACCCCGCTGGAAAAAGCGGGAATTTTATCCCTGGATGCCTTTAAAGGGAAGAATTCCTCCCCAGCCGAGGTTTTCCTGATCCCAAAAACACTGGAAGGGCTGGAATTTCCATCTCCAAGGTTTTTTTTTTTTTTTAAGTTTTATCTCCTTTTCCTGCAAATAATTCCCAGGAAAAATCTCCTTTCCCTGCTCAGGATGGGGTTTTTATTTTTGCACTGGAGAATTCCCAGAAAAAGAAAGAATTTCTTTGGGAAAACCGGATTTTTAATGGGATTTCTTGGGCTGGGAAGGAGAGCTCATCCCAAAACCCCTAAAAATTCTGGAATGAGAGGAGATTTTTCCCACCACTCCTTTTCCTACTTTTCCCAACTCAGGACTTTGCCAATTCCATTTGGAAGCTGCTATTCCCAAATTTCCCAATTTTCCCATGCTCCAAGATTTTTATTTATCCTTGGGAGACCTCAGGGGTGATCGCACACCTTGGAATTCTGGAGGGCTTGGAAAAAACACGGATTTCTCCCGGATTTTGGGAAATCCCAGGAAAACAACCAGAAATTATGGAATAAAAGCTCCAATCCCAACTGGATTCGTGCTCTGAGCTGGAATTTCCCTTTGGAAAAAGAATCTTTGGGATATTCCCAATGGATATTTGGGATCCTGTTCCCAGCATCCCAAAATAATTTAAAAATAGCTTAAAAAACCTTATTTTTGACAGTTTTCATCCCATTTTTTAATTTTTCCTGGGATTTTTTTTCTTATCCAGGACAATAAAACACCCCAAGCTTTTTCCCGCTGTTTTTTCCCAAATTTTCCTGATTTTCTGAATTAAGGAAAATGCTCCTTGATATTTTTGGAAATGAAGAATTGGATATCCAAAGCTTTCTAAAAATGGGATTTTTGTCATTTTTCCCTTGGGATTTCTTAATTTTTCCCAGGAATTTCTTCATTTTTCCCAGGAATTTTTTTGCCTTATCCAAGTGACTCCAAGAGAACAAAACCCCCCAGGTTTTTTTCTCCCATTTTCCTGAATTTTATCGTTGAATAAATAACAGATTAATCACGAGAATTAATATCTTAATGAGAGAATCCCATGGGAAGATTGCCAGGAATTTTAATTTAAATAAAATTAAGGGAATTTTGAAGAAATTCCAGGATCCACGTGCTCCTTCTTCCCATCTTCTGTGTTTTCAGGAATTTGGGAATTTTCTAAATGAAGGAAAAGTGGATCCTTGATATTTTTGGGAATGAAGAAAAATTGGAAGTCCAAAGCTTTAACTAAATGGGATTTTTTTTAAGTAAATGGGATTTTTGTCATTTTTCCCAGGAATTTTTTCATTTTTCCAAGGAATTTTTTTGCCTTATCCGGGTGACTCTGGGAAAACAAAACCCCCCAGGTTTTTTCCTCCCATTTCCCCCAAATTTTATCTTTTAATAAATAACAGATTCATTACTGTATTAACTAATTAAGAATTAATATATTAACGAGAGAATCTCACTGGAAGTTTGCCAGGAATTTTTATTTAAATAAAACTTTGGAATTTTGAAGATTCCAGGCTCTGCGTGCTCCTCATTCCGATCTTTGTCGTCTTCAAGAATCCGGGAATTTCCTAAATTAAGGAAAAACGGCTCCTTGATATTTTTTGGGAATGAAGGAAAAAAATTCAAAATTCCTACTGGAAAAGGACATGCAAAGTGCAGGGGGGGGGGGTAAAAATTCCAAGGAATTCAAGGAAAACGAGGTGGATTTTCAGTTTGACTTCCTAAAACTTCCCGAAATTCCAAGTTTTTCTCGGCTTTGATTTCGGGAAGAATTCAAGCGAGGCCTGAAGGTAACAGTGTTGCAGCCATTTGTGCTTCCAGGTTTTTGGATTTTTCCAAGGAAAAGCAGCAGGGGGAGGTTCCACTGGGAATATTCTGGGTGGGAATTGTGCTGTGGAAGCGTGCAGGAGGTGCTGGATCCACAAAAAAATTCCACAAGGAATTTTTTTTTCCCTGAGTGCCTGCTCAGAATCCTAAAAAAATTTGGGATTTTCCTTTAGCTGGGATGGGCTTTTTTTTCCCTAATTCCTCCAAACCACTCAGAACTTTCCTGATTTTTCCTAGAGGGAATTCTGGGGCTTGGGATAGAGCGTGGAATTTTGGGAGCACATTCCCATTGCTGCCTGAGTCAAGGCAGGTTTTGTTTGGAGTTAAATTGAATTTAATCCCGAGCGTCTCAGCTTCGGAAATCCCAATTTGGAAGACACGGAATAAACATTCCCAAATCCAGGCTCCAGCTCAGGCTGCCATGGAATTCCATGGAATTCAGCAGCTGGAATTCCCTAAAAAAGGATGGAAAAAGCTGAGCTGCACCTGAAAGTAGAGAGGTTTAAACAAAGCTGAGCTTAAGCACAGGGAATTTGCTTCATTCCACTTCCAGACTTGATCCACAGGGAATTTTTTTTTCCCTGAGTGATGCTCAGAATCCTAAAAAATTTTGAATTTTCCTTTGGCTGAGATGTTTTTTTCCTTAATTCCTCCCGAACCACTCAGAACTTTGGGAATGTTCTCTCTCCTTCCCAAATGTTCTCCCTCCTTCCATTCTCCCTCCTCCCGCTGGAGTAAAGCTCTTGTCCAAGTCCATTTCCTCCAAACCCTTTGGAAAAAACCTTGGAAAAGCGGGAATTCTGAGCAGGGCCGTGTCTATGGCCGATTCCAGGTGCTGGCTCCAGCTCAGGCTTCCATGGAATTCAGCAGCTGGAATTCCCTAAAAAAGGATGGAAAAGCTGAGTTGCACCTGGAAGAGGAGAGGTTTTAACAAAGCTGAGCTTAAGCACAGGGAATTTGCATCATTCCAATGCCAGGTGATCCACAGGGAATTTTTTTTTCCCTGAGTGATGCTCAGAATCCTAAAAAAATTTTGGATTTTCCTTTGGCTGAGATGGTTTTTTCCTTAATTCCTCCAAACCACTCGGAATCTTTGGGAATGTTCTCCCTCCTTCCCAAATGTTCTCCCTCCTTCCATTCTCCCTCCTCTCTCTGGAGTAAAGCTCTCATCCAAGTCCATTTCCTCCAAACCCTTTGGAAAAAAGCTGGAAAAGCGGGAATTCAGAGCAGGGCCGTGTCTATGGCTGATTCCAGGTGCTGGAGCAGAGCCTCCGGAGAAGGGGACAGGGAAGTCAGGTCCAGCCTCCGGAAATCCTCGTTAGCGCTTAACGAGCTCAGCACCTTCACCGTCCTCTTGAGGTCGAAGACGGCGTGCAGCATTCCCAGGGTGGAAATGGCAGCTTTGGAATTGTTCTGGGATGAGGATTCCTCATCCAGGCCCTTCTCCAGGACGGAAATCCGGTTTTCCGCGATGACTTTGAGGAAGTTGTAGAATTCCTTGTAGTCGATGCCCGTGCAGGATTTCATGATCAGCTAAAGGGGGAAATGGAGCGAGAATGGGAATGACAGCGGGAAAAATCCAGGAAAAACCCCTAAAATTTGATTTAGGAGTTCTTTGGAATCATAAATAATTATGTTTAATAATTTTTTCATTGGAATTGGTTCTGGATCCAAAGACACTGAGTTGTTTTTCCCAAATATTACCGTCGGGAATTTTCCCAAATATTCATTTTTGGAAGCAAATCAACCCAAGGAGAGGGAACAGCTTCCAGAAATAAATTGGAATTTTTCTCATCCAGAAGATTTTGGAAGGAATCCCACCCATCCTCTTCCTCATGGAATTTTGGTTGGATTATGGAGTTTGGTCTTCTGGATTCTTTCCCAGCTCCAGGGATTCAGGGGCAGCCAGAGCTTCTCTGGGAATTCTATCCCAGCCAGGAATCCTTCCCAAAATCCCACTGAAATCCCCATTTTTCCAAAGGGAAGCCATTCCCTGTGTCCTGTCACTCCATGCTTATCCCAAATCCCTCTCCAGCTTTTCTGGGGCCTCTTTAGGCTCTGGAAGGGGCTCTGAGGTCTCTCCCTTCTCCAGGTGAACATTCCCAGCTCTCCTGATCCTGAAGTTTTCCATCTTTCTAACCGACATCCCAACCTGGACACAGCCAACAACCAGAAGCAATTCCCAGACTTTTACAGGCAGCATTCCCAAACTTTTATGGAGGAACATTTCCCAACAAAACAAAGCCGTCCCCAACTCCTACTTCCTTAAAACCCGCGGAAATTCTGCCGTGAGAACTCCAAGAATCCCGGAATTCCGGCTCCCTGGATAATCCAGGATTGGGGAGTACCTGGCACTGGAGGTGCCAGTCATCCATGGGATCTTTCCATTGGCTGATCTCCCTCTGGACGGCCGCCAGCTCATCCTGCAGGAAGCACCACATGACGGCCACGTTGCAGCCGTTGACCCAGTTGTGGTTGATGGAGATGGTGTCTTCCTGAGGGAAAAGTTTGGGATAATCCATGGATAATTACTAATTAGTCAATAAATAAATTATTAGGGACAATGATATGGAATGTTCTTCCCCAAAAACCCGATTCCTTCTTTAGAAACCCAAAATGTCCCTAATTCCCAAAATGTCCCTAATTCCCAAAATGCAGCTGCTGACCCAGCTGTGGTTGATGGAGATGGTGTCTTCCTGAGGGGAAAATTTGGGATAATCCACAGATCATTAGTAATTAATCACTAATCAAATTATTAGGGATGATCATATGGAATGTGCTGCTCCAAAAACCCAATTCCCTCTTGAGAAACCCAAAATGTCCCTAATTCCCAAAATGTCCCTAATTCCCAAAATGCAGCCACTGACCCAGCTGTGGTTGATGGAAATGGTGTCTTCCTGAGGGAAAAAATTGGGATAATCCACAGATCATTAGTAATTAGTCGCTAATTAAGTTATTAGGGATGATCATATGGAATGTGCTGCTCCAAAAATCGTATTCCTGAGCAAACCAAAATGCCCCTAATTCCCAAAATGCTGCCACTGACCCAGCTGTGGTTGACAGAAATCGTGTCTTCCTGAGGGAAAAATTTGGCATAATCGATAGATAATTAGTAACTAGCAACTAATTAAGTTATTAGGAATGATAATATGGAATGTTCTTCCCCAAAAACCCGATTCCTTCTTTAGAAACCCAAAATGTCCCTAATTCCCAAAATGCAGCTGCTGACCCAGCTGTGGTTGATGGAGATGGTGTCTTCCTGAGGGGAAAATTTGGGATAATCCACAGATCATTAGTAATTAATCACTAATCAAATTATTAGGGATGATAATATGGAATGTGGTGCTTCAAAAACCCAATTCCCTCTTGAGAAACCCAAAATGTCCCTAATTCCCAAAATGTCCCTAATTCCCAAAATGTCCCTAATTCCCAAAATGCAGCCACTGACCCAGCTGTGGTTGATGGAGATGGTGCCTTCCTGAGGGAAAAGTTTGGGATAATCCATGGATAATTACTAATTAGTAGCTAATTAAGTTATTAGGGATGATGATATGGAATGTGCCACTCCAAAAAATCCCATCTTAAAGGATCTTAAGGATCATCTCATTCCATGGGCAGGGACGCTTCCCATTATCCATGGTGCATGGTGCTCCAGGCTGGAATTCCTCCTTCCTGGGAAGGATTTCCATCCTTTCCTCTTCCTTTATCCCATGATCTTCCTCCTCCTCCTCACCCCAATTCTATGCCATGGAATTCCTGGAATGGTTTGGGTGGGAAAGGACCTTAGGGATCATCCCATTCCCACTATCCCAGAGCCAAGCTAAGCTGGAATCTCCTTCCTGGGTGGTTTCCACTTTTTTTTTTCTCCTCCCCCAATTCTATGCCATGGATCTGGTGTTGGGGGGAAGGGTAATGGTTTCCTGGATTTCTTTCCTTTCCTTTCCCCATGTTCCTCCTTCTTCCCATTCTATGCAATATCATTGTCTCTCCTACCCCATCATGGGTGGGGGGCTTTAGGGATCATCCCATTCCCACTCTCCCAGAGCGCTCCAAGCCTCATCCAAGCTACCCTTGGACACTTCCAGGGACGGAGCTTCTCTGGAAAAACCATTCCAAACCTCCCAACCTCACCCAGGAGAACGGCTCAACCTTTTCCCTGGAATTCCCAATTTCCATCCATCCCAACAAAACCTTTGGGATCCCACTTCCCCATCCAGGAGCAATTCCCAGCGGGATCCATGCCCTCACCAGGTTATGAACCTGGTGGTGCCACCCGCTGGGAATGAAGACGATCTCTCCGGCTTCCTGGAGAATTTCCAGAGGGGGCTGGCTCTGGCTGTAGCGCGGATAAATCCTCTTGTCCCGAAGATCCGGAGCCGTCACGTCGAAGGGGAGATTCCCGAGGCGATCCTTCAGGAATTCCTCCTGTCCCGCGGGATACAGGAGCCATTTCTTCCTGCCACAGACGTTGGCTGACCAGCTGTAGGAGCGGAAGACGTCGGCGTGGAACGGCGTCCTGGGAAAAATCACGGATGGGCGGGAATCAATCCCGAAAGATTCCAACAGGGATTTGAGTCGTTGAGAAGCTGAGGTGCTGGTCCCAAAATTCCATGAGAAATTTCAGCTGGATTACGGGGTTTTGGTTATTGAAAGGCCATTATATGGATACTGATCCCAAAATTCCTCATGGAATTTCAGTTGCATTATGGGGTTTTGGTTATTAAAAGACTATTAATGGATGCTCATCCCAAAATTCCCCATGGAATTTCGGCTGGATGATGGGAGTGTTGGTTATTAAAAGGCCATTATATGGATACTGATCCCAAAATTCCTCATGGAATTTCAGTTGGATGATGGGAGTTTTGGTTATTAATAGGGCATTGTGTGGACACTGATCTCAGAATTCCTCATGGAATTTTGGTTGGATGATGGAGTTTTGGATATTAAAAAGCCACTGTATCCATACCAATCCCAAAATTCCTCATGGAATTTCGGTTGGATGATGGGAGTCTTGGTTATTAATAGGGCATTGTGTGGACACTGATCCTGAAATTCCTCATGGAATTTTGGTTGGATGATGGGAGTTTTGGATATTAAAAAGCCACTGTATCCATACCGATCCCAAAATTCCTCATGGAATTTTGGTTGGATGATGGGAGCTTTGGTTATTAACAGGGTATTACGTGGATACTGATCCCAAAATTCCTCATGGAATTTCGGATGGATTACGGAGTTTTGGCTATTAAGGCTATTATATGGATGCTGATCCCAAAATTCTTCATGGAATTTCGGTTGGATGATGGAGTTTTGACCATGAGAAAATCACTGTATCCACACCAATCTCAAAATTTCTCATGGAATTTCAGCTGGATTGTGGAGTTTAGGCTATTAAAAAGCCACTGTAGCCATACTGATCCCAAAATCCCTCACGGAATTTCAGATGAATTATGGACTTTTGGCCATTACAAGGCCATTATATCCATACCAATCCCAAAATTCCATAAGGAATTTCAGTTGGATGATGGAGTTTTGACCATGAAAAAAATCACTGTATCCGTACCAATCTCAAAATTCCTCATGGAATTTCAGCTGGATTGTAGAGTTTAGGCTATTAAAAAGCCACTGTATCCATATTGATCCCAAAATTCCTTATGGAATTTCAGATGAATTATGGAGTTTTGGCCATTAAAAGGCCATTATATGGATACTGATCCCAAAATTCCTCATGGAATTTCAGTTGGATTATGGAGTTCTGGCTATTAAAAAATCACTGTATCCATCCTGGTCCTGAAATTCCTCATGGAATTTTGGTTGGATGATGGGAGCTTTGGTTATTTAAAGGCCATTATATGGATACTGATCCCAAAATTCCTGATGGAATTCTGGCTGGATAATGGAGTGTTTTATATCCTCTGGGCTTCTCCTCTTTAATTTATCCCCAAAATCCCTTAAGGGCAGGGAATTCTGATAAAAACACCCCAAATGCAACTTTAGAACCATCACTGGGCTGGAATTTTCACCTGGAAAACACCGGAGTTATCCCTGCACATTCCAAGTGGCTGATCCCAAGGGAATTTCTCCTCTAATCTCCCAGATATTTTTTTTTTTTTTGTGGGCACAATTTGGGGTTTTCCCTTTTCCCTCCCATCCGGAGCCAGCTGGGACACCGGGAGACCTGCCTGGTTATCCTGATGGATAATGGGATAATTCCCTGGGATATTTAGGTGGAAAAGGAGTGTTTTTGGGAAGAGGAGAGCCTTACCAGGATCCCTTGGGTCCCATGTAGACGAACCTAAAATCATCCACGGCCACGGCATCCCAATATTCGTTGAGCCAATCCGAGGAAAAATACACGGGAGTGGTGTAAACATCGTGCTCTGGAAAAGCCCTGGAAAACACAAACGCTTGGAAAAGCAGCCTGGGAAAACAGGATCCCCCAAATGCAGTGGGAAGAGCAAGGTGGATCCTTTGGGATGGAATTCCAGGGGTTTGGGGTGGAAGGGAGTTGAAGGAGCAGCTTATCCCAAATTTTCACTATCCCGGATTGTTCCAAGCTGGTCTCGGGCACTTCCAGGGATTGAGGAGCAGCCATGGCTTCTCTGAGAATTCCATCCCAACCCCTCCCCATTCCCACAGGGAAAACTCCTTCCCAAGGTTCTTTTCCAGCTGGAGAAGGAAAGGCAGAGCAGGGGGAAGGCAACTTGGAGGGGTGGGAATGTTCCCAGAAAAGCCAATGGATAAGAAAGGATCCCAAATCCAACATGGAATAATCCCAGCTCAAATCCCACTCCAGGTGTGACTGTAGGAACTGTTCCAGTGCCATTTTCCATAGGGAGAAAACATGGAATGCTTTGGGTGGGAAGGCACCTTAAGGATCATCCCATTCCATGGCCAAGGACAATTCCCACTGTCCCAGGCTGCTCCAGCCTGGCCTTGGACATTCCAGGGATCCAGGGGCAGCCACAGCTGCTCTGGGAATTCCATCCCAGCCCCTGCCCACCCTCCCAGCCAGGAATTCCTGCCCAAATTGAGTTTAAATGGATCTTGAGCTCGGAATAAAAGCTGGGAACTGGCTGAGGGAATGACATCAGCCTGGAATATCGGGGATTTGAGGAATTCTGAGCTCTTTCTGGAGCTGGGGGCCAAGGCTTTGGAATCCCTCAGGGAACGTTGGAATATTTTCCCTCTGCGCTGATGCCGAGCTCGTCTGCTTTGCCTCAAAAACCCAACTGGAACAACTGGAAATCATGGAATCATGGAATTTTTGGTGTTGGATGGGATCCTAAAGAACATCCAGTCCCAACCTCACACCAGGGACACTTCCCACTACCCCAGGGTGCTCCAAGCTGCCTCTGGGCACTTCCAGGGATGGAGCAGCTTCTCTGGGAACTCCATCCCAACCAGGAATTCCTTCTCAAATTAAGTGGGAAGCCATTCCCTGGGTCCTGTCATTCCATGCTTATCCCAAATCCCTCTCCAGCTTTTCTGGAGCCCCTTCAGGCTCTGAAAGGGGCTCCGAGGATTCCATGGATCCTTCCCTTCTCCAGAGGAACATTCCCACTGCCGGAGGGTTGGGAATGAGCCCCGACCTGCTCAGGTGCCAGTCCTTGAGGTAGAGGCAGCCCCGGGGGGAGCGGTAGCCGTTCCGGATGTATTCCCGCCAATATTCCACGTATTCCTTGAAGGGCAGCTGCTCCTTGGGGTTGGAATTGTATTCCTTGACGTCACAGTTGGCAACGGGCACCACGGCTTCTCCTGGAATTACAAATCCCTCGGGAATTCTCCGCAGGAATGAGGAGGACCCATCAAATCATCTCAATCTCATCCCCATGGAATTCCAGGCTTTAAATGTTCCAAAGGAAGCATCCCAATCCCAGAACCATCATTCCAGGGAAACACCATCCAGGAATTACAAATCCCTTAGGAATGAGGAGGAACCATCAAATCACCTTCCCAAAGTTCATCCCTGTGGAATTCTGGGCTTCAAATATTCCAGAGGAACCATCCTGATATTCCAGAACCAAGATTCCAGGGGAACATGATCCAGGAATTAAAAATCCCTCAGGAATTTTCCTCGGGAATGAGGAGGATTCATCAAATCATCTCTTGCTCAAGCTCGTCCCCATGGGAAAAAAATTCCAGGCTTCAAATATTCCAAAGGAATATTTGATATCCCAGAGCCATCATTCCAGGGAAACAAAATCCAGGAATTACAAATCCCTTGGGAATGAGGAGGATTCATCAAATCATCTCCACCTCAAACTCATCCCCATGGAATTCTGGGCTTTAAATATTCCAGAGGAACCATCCCAATCATGGAACCATCATTCCAGGGGAACATGATCCAGGAATTAAAAATCCCTCAGGAATTTTCCTCGGGAATGAGGAGGATTCATCAAATCATCTCCCTAAAGTTCATCTCTGCAGAATTCCAGGCTTCAAATATTCCAGAGGAATATTCTATATCCCAGAGCCATCATTCCAGGGAAACATAATCCAGGAATTACAAATCCCTTGGGAATGAGGAGGATTCATCAAATCATCTCCACCTCTATCTCATCCCCACGGAATTCTGGGCTACAAATATTCCAGAGGATCCATCCCAATATTCCAGGGAAACACCATCCAAATCCAGAGCTGGATTTGTTTTAAGTGACCTGGATTTTCCTGCTGTTTATTCCACGTGTCCCAGATTTTCCTGGTTTTCCTTTGCTGTGACCTGAATGTTTCAGTTTTGTTCTTTTAAAGGGAATTTTCCCCTTAAATGCATTAGGAGGGAGGTGTTGATTAGGATTGGGATGATTTAGGATTTGGAATAATTCAATTATCCAAGGTTTTTAATTGATTTAAATAATAAAGAAATGGGAAAAATCCATGGATTAATTTTGGACAAAAGATTGGAAATTGGGGTTTTTAATGCTTTTATCCCTAAAATTCAGTCCTAAAACACCAAATCCTTTAGGATTTGGAAAAAATCCCAGGACTTACCAAAAAAACTTCGTGTAGGGGTTTTAGTGCTATCCTAAAGTTCGATTGTTTTCCATGGAATAAATAAATATCCATGATTAATTTATTAATAAAAATACTTGGGAATTTTAGTTTTTTTTAGTGGTTTTATCCCTAAAATTCAATCCTAAAAAGCTGAATCCTTTAGGATTTGGGATAATTAAATTGTCCAAGATTTTAAATTTATTTAAATATAAATAAAAATTAAAATTTAGGAATGAATAAATGGAAAAAAAAAAACCATGTGTTTAAATGTTTAGTTTAGGAAAATCTTGGAATTTTGGGGTTTTTAGTGCTTTTATCCCTAAAATTCAATCCTAAAGGACTTTAGGATTGGGAAAATCAGGATTTCCAAAATAATGGAGATTTTTTGGGCCGGGGAAACATTTTTGGAATTTTAGGTTTTTATTGTTTTTATCCCTAAAATTCAATCCTAAAACACCAAATCTTTTAGGATTTGGGAAAAAATCCCAGGACTTACCAAAGTTCTGCAGGAGATGCTCAAAGTTGGGTTTCCCATCCCACGTCACCCAGTTTTTCCTGCTGCCCCAATCCTCAGTGAACTTGGCCGAGAAAATGCAGGGATGGTTGGGAATGAGATAATCCCGGAAAAAATCGGAATAAGTGAAGGAATCGGCTTTGTCAATAAAATCCACATGGCCCCCGGGGAGAGCACCCGGAGAAGAATTCCCAAAATCCCGGAAAAAAGCGGTGGAACAGGCAAAGGTTGCTCTGTCCATGCAGGCTGGAAAAAAATTCCTGGCTGAGCCAAGGAATTTGGAAAAATAATCCCCCCACCCCCCCCAAAAAAAAAAAAAAATCCCTGCTAAAAATGGGATTTGAGGCTTTAAACGTGTGGAAAATCACGGGGAAATTGAGGGGGAATGAGTGTTGGGATAATTTGGATTTTCCATGGTTTTTGGGCTAGCTGGGAAATGGATGTTTTTTAGGGATGTTCTTTCCTCTTGTCAGAGCTGGTTCTGTCCTAAAAAAAGCAGGAAAAGAAAATGTCAGTGGGATATTCCCAAGGAATTAATGAATTGAAGGGGTGGGGGGAAAAGAAATTCCTGAAATATTTGGGAATGCTCTGGGATCATCCCTTTGTCCCCAGGTCTGGCACCTCCCACTTCCTGCAGAGCTTTTCCCAAGGATTTGGAGCAATTGCTGAATAAAAATAAGGAAAAAACGGGAAAGAAATAAAAAAAAAGAGGGAAGGGGAAGGCTGAGCACAGAGGGGATAAAGCAAAGAGGCTGCAGGGATGGGATTTGGGAAACCCTGAGGGAAAAGGGGATTTAGGGATCTCCAGGAGGGAATTCCTCCTTCACAGAGCTCCAAAGGAATATTGGGATTAAGGAATGTCCATGAGGGAATTTTCCCTCATGGAGCTCCAAGGGAACATCGGAATTATGGGACATCCATGAGGGAATTCCTCCCTCAGAGATCTCCATGGGAACACCGGGATTAAGGGAAATCCATGAGGGAATTCCTCCCTCGGAGATCTCCAAGGGAATATTGGAATTAAGGGAAATCCATGAGGGAATTCCTCTCTCACAGAGTGCCAAGAGAATATTGGAATTGAGGAACATCCACGAAGGAATTCCTCTCTCAGAGATCTCCAAGGGAATATCAAAATTAAGGAACATCCATGAGGGAATTCCTCCCTCAGAGATCTCCATGGGAACACCGGGATTAAGGGAAATCCATAAGGGAGGTTTCCTTCACAGAGCTCCAAGAGAATATTGGAATTAAGGGACATCCATGAGGGAATTCTTCCCTCAGAGATGTCCAAGGAAACACTGGGATATGGTGGTGGGATTAAATGATTTCCATGAGGGAATTCTCCCCTCACAGAGCTCCAAGGGAATATTGGAATGAAAGGAAATCCATGAGGGAATTCCTCCCTCAGAGATCTCCAAGAGAACATCAGGATTAAGGGAAATCCATGAGGGAATTCCTCTCTCACAGAGTGCCAAGGGAATATTGAAATTAAGGAACATCCACGAAGGAATTCTTCCCTCAGAGATCTCCATGGGAACACCGGGATTAAGGAAAATCCATAAGGGAATTTTCCTTCCAGAGCTCCAAGAGAATATTGGAATTAAAGGAAATCCATGAGGGAATTTCTCCTCACAGATCTCCAAGGCAACACTGGGATATGGTGGTGGGATAAAATGATTTCCATGAGGGAATTCTCCCCTCACAGAGCTCCAAGGGAATATTGGAATTAAGGAACATCCATGAGGGAATTCCTCGCTCATGGATCTCCAAGGAAACCCTGGGATAACACAGTGGGAATAAAGAATTTCCATGTGGGAATTCCTCCCTCAGAAAGATCCAAGGGAACACCAGGATTAAGGGAAATCCATGAGGGAATTCCTCTCTCACAGAGTGCCAAGGGAATATTGGAATTAAGGAACATCCATGAGGGAATTCCTCGCTCATGGAGCTCCAAGGGAACACTGGCATATGGCAGTGGGATTAAAGCATTTCTGTGAGGGAATTCTCCCCTCCACAGAGCTCCAAGGGAATATCAAAATTAAAGAGCATCCATGAGGGAATTCTTCCCTCAGAGATCTCCAAGAGAATATTGGAATTAAGTGACATCCATGAGGAATTTCCCCCCTCCCCAGAGCTCCAGAACACCGGGATATGGCAGTGGGATTAAAGGATTTCCATGAGGGAATTCTCCCCTCCCGGAGCTCCAAGGGGATGTCGGAATGAAGGGAAATCCACGAAGGAATTCCTCCCTCGCAGAGCTCCAAGGGAATTTGGGAATTATGGGACATCCATGAGGGAATTCCCCCTCTGAGATCTCCATGGGGACACCGGGATTAGGGAACCTCCAGGAGGGAATTCCCCCCACGGCCATCCCCAGCGCTGGGGAAGGACCCGGACACCACAGGGCGCCGCACACGCCATCCCCGCCTCGCCCTCCCGTCCCACCCGCACCGTAGCTGCCCGCAGGAAACGGGAGCACCCCGAGGGGAGCTACACTCACCCCCGCTCCCCTCGGGGCAGCCCCGCGGCGCGAATGGCGGCGTCTGCGGCGACAATGAAAGGCTATGGAGGGCGCCGCCGGAACCTCTGCGTCGGGCGGGTGGGGGCCGGGGGGGAGGTGAAAAGCGAAGCGCAGCGGCGCAGGGTTTAGCCAATAGGAAGGCTCAGATGCCCTGGGCTCAGCCAATGAGAGCGCGCGGAGGGCGCAGGCGCGGAAGCAGGGTCGGTGCTGCACTGAGGGAGGTGCGTGGGGAGCCGGGGGGGCTCGGACGGGCCCGGGGGGCTCCCGATGGGGCGGGAGGGGCTGGACGTGGAGCTTGGGGTTGGAAATGGGGCTGGGGGGGTCACAAATTGAGGCTGGGGGGCTCCGGACAGGGAATGAGGGGCTCTGCTCCATGGCCGCGGTGATCTTGGACCGGGTCAGGGAGGTCCGGATGGGGCTGGAGGGACTGAAAATGGCGCCAGAGGGGCTCCAAATGGGGCGGGAGGGGTCGAGGTGGAGTTTGGGGATGGAAATGGGGCTGGGGGGTCACGAATTGTGTCTTGGGGGGCTCCTGTCTATGGTCGGCGTGGTCTTGGACTGGGGCCGGGGGTCCGGATGGGCTCGGGGAGACTCAAAGCGGGGTGGGAAGAGCTCGAGGTGGAGCTTGGGGTCGAAATTGGGGCTGAGAGATCATAAATTTGAGTTTGGGGGGCTCCGGACAGGGAATGGTGGGCTTTGATCCATGGCCGCGGTGGTCTTGAAGCGGGACAGGGAGGTCCGGATGGGGCTGGAGGGACTGGAAATGGGGCGGGAGGGTCGAGGTGGAGTTTGGGGATGGAAATGGGGCTGGGGCGCCAAAAATTGAGGCTCGAGAGGGGGACTCTGATCCATGGTCGGTGTGATCTCAGACTGAGCTCGGGAAGACTCGCAGTGGGGCGGGAGGGGCTCGAGGTGGAGCTGGGGGTTGGAAATGGGGTTTGGGGGTCACAGTTTAGGGTTTGGGGGGGCTCCGATCCATGACCGCGGTGGTCTCGGACTGCACCGGGGGGGTCTGGATTGCGCTGGGAGGGCTCGATATGGGGCGGGAGGGGCTGGAGGTGGAGTTTGGGGTTAGAAATGGGACTGAGGGGTCACAGGTTTGGGCTTAGGGGGGGCTCTGATCCATGGTCGGCGTGGTCTTGGGCCGGGAGTGTCCGGATGGGGCTGGAGGGACTGGAATTGGCGCAGGAGGGGCTCCAAATGGAGTGGGAAGGGCTCGAGGTGGAGCTTGGAGTTGGAAAGGGGACTGGAGGGTGCCGTGGTCCGTGTGGTCTTGCACCGGGACCGGGGAATTAGAGCCGAGGCCTGGCGGCTCCGGCCGGGAGGCGCGGCTCCGGGGGGGGCGGCTTTTGTGGGGTTTGGGGCGGGTTTGTGTGGGGACTCGGGGCGGGGTTTTTGGGGCGGGTTTTGTGTGGGGTTTGGGGCGGGTTTTGTGTGGGGCTCGGGGCGGGTGTGTGGGGTTCGGGGCGGGTTTTGTGTGGGGTGGGGGCTGGGGGCGGGTTTTTGTGGGGCTGGGGGCGGGTTTTGTGTGGGGTTTGGGGCGGGTTTTGTGTGGGGCTCGGGGCGGGTTTTGTGTGGGGCTCGGGGCGGGTTTTGTGTGGGGTCGGGTTTGTGTGGGGCTGGGGGCGGGTTTTGTGTGGGGCTGGGGGCGGGTTTTGTGTGGGGTTTGGGGCGGGTTTTGTGTGGGGTTTGGGGCGGGTTTTGTGTGGGGTTTGGGGCGGGTTTTGTGTGGGGCTCGGGGCGGGTTTCGTGTGGGGACTCGGGCGGGTTTTTGGGGCGGGTTTCGTGTGGGACTCGGGGCGGGTTTTGTGTGGGGCTCGGGGCGGGTTTCGTGTGGGGCTCGGGGCGGGTTTCGTGTGGGGTTCGGGGCGGGTTTCGTGTGGGGCTCGGGGCGGGTTCTGTGTGGGGTTTGGGGCGGGTTTTGTGTCAGGGTTTGGGGCGGGTTTCGTGTGGGGTTCGGGGCGGGTTTTGTGTGGGGTTTGGGGCGGGTTTCGTGTGAGGACTCGGGGCGGGTTCTGTGTGGGAACTCGGGGCGGGTTTTGTGTCGGGACTTGGCGTGTGCTCGAACGGGGCTGGGGCGGTTTCCGCTCCGGGAACCCGGGAGCGACGGCGGCTCCGAGCCGGGGCTTGGAGCGGGGACCGGGAATGGAGGGAGCTCGGGATGGAGCTGGGGGGACTCCATGAGTTGAATCCTGGGCCGAGCTGGCACCGAGGGAAGGCTCGAGCTGGGCTGGGATTTGGAGAGGGAATTGCTGGACAGGGAAGGGATCTGGGTGAGGGACTGGGGGAGATCAGTAAATTCCTGGTAATTGTAGGAGCGACGCGGGGCTGGACAGAGACGAGACATCTCTGCAGCCAGGGCTTGGAACTTGGGGTTTATTGCACAGGGGCCTGGGTGCAGGGGCCTTTTGGAACTTGGGGTTTATTGCAAAGGGCCTGGGTGCAGGGACCTTTTGGAACTTGGGGTTTATTGCAAAGGGTTGCAGGGGCCTTTGGATGGGGTTTTGCAAAGGGCCGGTCAGCCCTGCGGGAGAGAAGACAGTGGTAAAGAGGATGAGAGAGAGGGAGAGAGTAAAAGAAGATGAGAGAGCCAGGCTCCTGTTATACTACAATAAATCTTCTTCTGTGTTGAATATTCTAATTCTCACCAATCTAATACAAGCTACAAATCCTACAGCATTTACATACAGCCTGTAAGAATCATTGCATGACCATGTTACGGTATTTTCTTTGAGCCAGGTGTAATGAGTTTTTGGAGGTCTGTAACACACCCAAGGTAGCTCAGCCACCTTTGGAGGTGTAAAAATCAGCAGGATGGCTTCTGTTGCAGTGTTGGAAACAAAAAAGTTTAATAAAAGGCAAAATAACAAACAGAGAAAAATTGAGCCAGGTGCAAGGTGTTCTTGCTCTTGGTAAAACACCTCACAAAAGCGATCAGTTTCTTTGTTCTCTTCTTTTTCTAGTTAATTGCCAGGCGGGACTTTCTGGCTTCTGTCTAATTAGCTATCCTTAAGTCTGAGGTGAAGTCCCCAGGGTCCTGTGAGGTGGCTTTTTCACTTAAATCACTGAGAGAAACTTCTCTGGTTCTCTGCTGCTCACAGTGACCCCGAGATGTGTCGGAAAGTCTCTTTTCCCAGCCCGGTGCTTGAAGAAGGAGTCAGAGCTCTTCATTTCTCAGTCTCAAGGTTGTTTATTGTTCCTTATCTATAAAATTCTTTCTCCTGTCCAGCTGAGGTCAGCATGACAGTCAGAGGCACTCTGCCTCCCCTGGGCAGTGTTATCTTTTTATACTAAAAACTACATGTACAATATTTACAATTACTTCCAATACCTTCACCTGTGTTAGACAGTGAGCTTCTGCTCTAAACTAATCCCAAAGTGCCACCAGCACAGCAGGAGATGGAGGCCAAGAAGAAGAAGAAGGAGAAAGGCTGGACACGCCCAGATTCCTCCATCTTGCCCCCTGAACCCCCATTCTAAAAACCCCAAAAATCTATTTTTTCACCCCGTGATAAATTCGCTAGCATTCCACTTAAACTCTCGTGGCTTGTAATCCTTCATGAAAGGTTGGTGATTGTTTTTCCCAAGGGCTCAATCAAAGGCACAGGGGGTCCTGGGCTCTGTGCCGAGGCCTCTGAGCCCCCTGGGCAGGGCTGAGTCCTGCAGGGCAGCCAGAGGGATCTCCTGGGTTCCCACAGAAACTTCTGGGCTGATTTCCTTGTGAGGGGACAAAGGATAATTCTGTCACTCTGTCATCAGGGGGCGCATTCCTGCATTACCATACCGCAATGCAACACATTCCATCACCATCCTGTGCTACATTTTAAACCCTAAAATCTCCTCTTTGGGCCCCTTCTGCCAAGCTGTAGGGTCTGCTCTGCCCCTTGGAGCTGCCTGCAAGCAGAGGGTGTTGTTTTATCAAAAGGGGATTGCCTTCAGTCCAGCCACACCATTGTTTGCCAGGTGTTCAGTAACTGAGGGATCTCAAAGCTTGCTTGCATTTCAATCTCACTTAGAGTTTCCATATTCTCAAAATCCTTTGCCAGGCAATCATATTGATAATTTTCCTGTTTCAGCAGATAACGCTGAGCTGTGTGGGAGGCTGGGCTGGGGAATCCTGAGGGAGCTGGGAATGTTCAGCCTGGAGAAAAAGAGGCGCAGGGGGAACTGCTGGGGTCTGGCTCTGCTCCCATGGAACGGGAACAGAGGGAGATTTTGGTTGGATGTTGGGAAAAATCCTTCATGGAAATGTCCAAGGTCAGCTTGGATCCACCTGGGATAGTGGAGGATCCATTAATGGGATCATCCTTAAGATCCCTCCTAATCCAAACATTGGAATTCTCTGTCCCATTGGGGTGGGGAGGAGGAAAACTGGGAAAAAGGAAGAGGAGAGGATGGGAATCCTTGGCAGGAAGGAGGAATTCCAGTTTGGGATGAGGAAACAGAAGTGAGGCTTGGGAATGAAGGAATGAGGTCAGGCCTGGATTCTTCACAGCTTGGAAAATCCTGAATTTGTGGATTTATTAATCCTGGAATTGAGTCTTAGTTAAAAAAGAAGGATAGGATTTATAAACTCATGTACTGATTGTGGCTCCCGGAGTTTGAAGCTCAGCATTTCCCAGATTTAATTCTGGGACTAAACCACCCTGTGGAATTCTCAGCCGTGCAGGAGGAGAGAAAATAAACAAGAAAAAGCACAGGAATGTTCTGGCCGCCATTCCCAAAAAACCTGGGGATGAAATGTTGATGGGAACATCACCCAGGGACGGTGCCAGCTCCTCCCCCTAATTAACTAATTAGTAACGCTCCTGGTTAATTGGGTGATCTCACCAAAGGTGAATCAGCTCCTTTGTATGGAAGCGGCCACTGGATGATGTTCAGGGAAAGAATTCCTGCAAAATCCCCGTGACACTGCTGGATGCCAAATCCTCATCTCCCTGCTGCTGATCCAGGCCTTGCTGTGCATGAAATGCCAGGATTTGGGGGCAGATGTGGCCAAAGATTCAATTATTCCCTAAAAAAAATGAGTGTGGATAATGGGAGAGTCCAGATCTGATCTGAGAGAAATGGTGAGGGAATGTTTTGGGAAGAACTTGAAGGAATTTCTTGTGAAATCCCTCAGGTGGCTCCTGGATGAAGGATTGTGACATTCCCAAGTTTCCAAACCCATTCCTGAATTCACAAAGAATTCAGAAGCAATTTGATTTTTTTTTTGTTTTATTTTTCTGCCAATCCCAGTTTTTCCATGGATATCAAATCCACATCTCTCTGTTAGAAATCCCAGGGGTTCCTGTGCATGGAATGCCAGGATTTGGGGGCAGATGTGGCCAAAAATCCAATTATTCCCTAAAAAAAAGAGTGTGGATAATGGGAGAGTCCCATTTGATCTGGGAACAAATTGTGAGGGAACATTTTGAGAAGAAGCTGAAGGAATTTCTTGTGGAATCCCTCAGGTGTCTCCTGGATGAAGGATTGTGACATTCCCAAGTTTCCAAACCCATTCCCGAATTTACAAAGAATTTGATTTTTTTTTTTGTTTTATTTTTCCACCAATCCCGACCTTTCCATGGATTTGCTGCCAGGAGTTCCTGTGGATGGAATTCCAGGATTTTGGGGCAGATGTGGCCAAAAGTCCAATTATTCCCTAAAAAAAGAATGTGGATAATGGGAGAGTGCAGATCTGATCTGGGAATAAATGGTGAGGGAAGAAATTTTGGGAAGAAATGGAATTTCTTGTGGAATATTTGGGACAGTGGAAGGTGATCCTTAAGATCCCTCCCCAAACCATTCCCTGATTCTCATCCTGAAATCCAGGATCATTCTGCCCCTTGGTTTTCCAAGAATTCCAACCATCTCCTTTCTTTAATGCTGGGGAAAAAAAATCCTTTTGTCTTTTAATTGGAAATTTAAATTTCTTCTCCGAGAGAGAAGAATTCTCCAGATCTGTTGCTAGTAGAAATATCATTTTATTGGGAAAAATCAAGATTTAAAGGATTTCATTCCCAACTGGATTTTTCCTCGGGAAAAAGAAATTAAAAAGAAAGGATTTCATTCCCAATTGGATTTTTTCTTGGGGAAAAAACAAAGGATTTAAATTTCAATTGGATTTTTCCTTGGAATATAAAACAGGATTTGCATCCCAGCTGGATTTTTCCTTGGGAAAAAGAAAACTCCAATTGGGAATGAAACTCTTCTGGTTTTTTTCTTTTTCCCAAGGAAAAATCTAGTTGGGAACGAAATCCTTTTTTTCCCCCAAGGAAAAATCCAGCTGAAAATGAAATCCTTTTTTTTTTCCTCCAAGAAAAAATCCAATTGGGAATGAAAGTTTTTTTTCCTTGGGTTAAAGAAAAAAGGGATTTCGTTCCCAATTGGATTTTTTCTTGGGAAAAAAAAAAGGATTTAATTCCCAATTGGATTTTTCCTTGGAATATTAAAAAGGATTTGCATCCCAGCTGGATTTTTCCTTGGGAAAAAAGGATTTTCATCCCAACTGGATTTTTCCTTGGAATAAAATAAAAGAATTTCATTTCCAACTGGATTTTTCCTTGGGAAAAAGAAATTAAAAAAAAAAAGGATTTCATTCCCAATTGGACTTTTTCTTGGGGAAAAAAAAAAAGGATTTAATTTTCAATTGAATTTTTTCTTGGAAAAAAAACCAAGAAAGGATTTCATTTTCAGCTGGATTTTTCCTTGGGAAATAAAAAAGTATTTTGTTCCAAACTGGATTTTTCCTTAGGGAAAAAAAAGGATTTTGTTCCCAATTGGATTTTTCCTTGGAATATTAAAAAGGATTTGCATCCCAGCTGGATTTTTCCTTGGGAAAAAAGGATTTTCATCCCAGCTGGATTTTTGCTTGGAATAAAAAAAAAGAATTTCATCTCCAACTGGATTTTTCCTTGGGAAAAATAAGTTAAAAAAAGAAAGGATTTCATTCCCAATTGGACTTTTTCTTGGGGAAAAAACAAAAGATTTAAATTTCAATTGGATTTTTCCTTGGAATATAAAAAAGGATTTCGTTCCCAGCTGGATTTTTCTTTGGGAAATTTGCCCTGAGGCGCAGCAAGGAGCTGAGTAAAGCTTGGAGCTGCCAGGTGAGTCAGGAATCCCAGGAGCAGAGACAAATCCAGGTATAAAAACCCCAGGAAGTGACAGCTCTGCCTGTGCTGCCCTGCCAGGCCATTTTTATAGGAATTCTCCTTTTGGGAACAGCCTCTGTTGTGTTTTCCTTTAGTTTCAAGTTTGTTTTTTTCAAAACTTCAAGAGAAAAAAATCCCTGAGGGGGAAAAATTCCTCCCTGAGGGGGAAAAATGCTCCTGGGGAATTCCATGGATCCAAATCCAGGTAAGAAACTTGGGATAAGGCTCAGGAAGAGCCTCTTTTAATTTATAATTAGATATAAATCCTTGATTTTTTTTTAAGGAAATTTCATTTTGGGAACAGCCTCTGTTGTGTTTTCCTTTAGTTTCAAGTTTGGGTTTTTTCAAATCTTGAACAGAAAAAAAATCCCTGAGGGGGAAAAAATGCTTCTGGAAAATTCCATGGATTCAAATCCAGGTAAGAAACTTGGGATAAGGCTCAAGAAGAGCCTCTTTTAATTTATAATTAGATATAAATCCTTGATTTTTTAAATGAATTTTCATTTTGGGAGCGGCCTCAGTTGAATTTTCCTTTGGAATTTTTTTCCTTGGTGAAAGCTTGGGAAAAATTTCCTGAGAATTCCATGAATGAAATTCCAGGTAAGAAACTTGGAATAAGAATCAGGAAGAGCTTCTTTGAATTGATTATTGAATAAATACTTGAATAAATCCATTGTATTTTAAGGAATTTTCATTTTGGGAACGGCCTCAGTTGAATTTTCCTTCGGAATTTTTTCTTTGGCGAAAATTTGGAAAAAAAAAACACGGAGGGAAATTTTTTTTCCCTGAGAATTCCATGGATCCAAATCCAGGTAAGAAACTTGGGATAAGGCTCAGGAAGAGGTTTTTTAATTTATAATTAGATATAAATCCTTGATTTTTTAAATGAATTTTCATTTTGGGAACGGCCTCAGTTGTATTTTCCTTTGGAATTTTTTCATGAGTGAAAACTTGGGAAAAAATTCCTCCCTGAGGGAAAAATTTCCCTCTGAGAATTCCATGGATACAAATCCCGATAATAACCTTGGTTAAGGATCAAGAAGAGCTTATTTTAATTTATTAAATATAAATCCTTGATTTTTTAAAGGAATTTTCATTTTGAGAACAGCCTTGGTTGTATTTTCCTTTGGAATTTTTTCCTTGCTGAAAACTTGGCTCTAACCACTCCTTGAAATCAGATTTTCCTGGGATTTTGCTCCCAGTCTTTTCCCACAGTTCTCTCCAGGGTTGTGGATTTGTTGGATCAAAAGAGGTGGAGAATTTTCACTTTAAATTCCAATTTTTTTTTCCAATTTATGGCTGATTTTTTTTCCCCATTTCATCTCTAAAATTAATAACGAAAAAAAGTCCTTAAAATCCATGGAAATAAGGGATGGAAACCAAATAAAGGATTTTTTTGGGATATAGCATGGACTAATCCTTATCTTAATTATACTGGTATATTGAATGTATTTAATTAAAATAAAAAATTAAGGTAATTTAACTTAAAATTATTTATTAAAAATAATAATTAAAATTATCTAACTTATAATTATTTATTAAAAACAATAATTATAAAAAATCTGTGGAACCGGAATTTTTAAGGAATTAATGATGCAGCAGCCTGAAAAAACTGGGAGATCTCAGGGTGGGATCAGGAATTCAGCATTCCTGAAGAAGGAATTTTTTGTTTTCCTGAGAATTCCTCAACTTTTCTTGGAGGGAGTGGATTGGTGTGGAATTAGTGAGGGTAATTAGCGGGAATCTCGTTAGTGGCACAGCAGAATTCCGGAGCTCCTGGAATGAATCCGTGATCCCGTGGAATGCCAGAACCTTGGAGAAGATGATGGATCATGGAGGAATTCCCAGTGATGTCATCAGCATTCCCAAATTAATTATGGGATGGAGGCAGGCCTTGGTGCTGGAAACCACAGCCATGAGGAAGATATTCCAGGAAAATCCCAACCCTTGGACCCAAGAAACTTCTAGAAGGGTGGAGAGAAACCGTTCCAGGGGCAGGATTGCCCATTCCAAAGTTGGGATTGTTTGGACTGAAGGAATTCCTGGGGAATATTGGGATTTCCTGAAGAATATTGATAATTCCTGGGGAATACTGGGAATTGCTGGAGAATATTGGGAATTGCTGGAGAATATTGGGATTTCCTGAAGAATATTGACAATTCCTGGGAATTCCTGGAGAATATTGGGATTTCCTGAAGAATATTGACAGTTCCTGGGGAATACTGGGAATTCCTGGAGAATATTGGGATTTCCTGGAGAACACTGGGAATTCATGAGGAATACTGTGAATTCCTGGAGAATATTGGGATTTCCTAAAGAATATTGATAATTCCTGGGGAATACTGGGAATTGCTGGAGAATATTGGGATTTCCTGAAGAATATTGACAAATCCTCGAGAATACTGGGAATTCCTGGGGAATTTTGGGAATTCCTGGAGAATATTGGGATTTCCTGGAGAACACTGGGAATTCATGAGGAATACTGTGAATTCCTGGAGAATACTGTGAATTCCTGGAGAATATTGGGATTTCCTGAAGAATATTGATAATTCCTGGGGAATACTGGGAATTCCTGGGGAATATTGACAAATCCCAGAGAATTCTGGAAATTCCTGGAGAATACTGGGAGTTTGTCGAGAATACTGGGATTTCCTGGGGAATATTGACAAATAGGAGAAATACTGGGAATTTAGAAGGAATATTGACAGTTCCTGGGGAATATTGACAATTCCTGGAGAATTCCTGGAATGTGTTTAACGTACCTGGATGTTGAGATGCCAGAGGGGAAGGGGAAGGAGCTGGGATTTGTAAATATGGATGAGCTGGAATTTTGGGATATCCTGGATTTTCCGCAGTGCGTGTTGATCTATGGGAGGCTGAAGATGAGCTGGGAATGGGAATATTCCAGGATATGGGTGGAATTATTGGGAAAATGCATGGTCAGGGATGCTGACAGCTCTTTCCAGAGGAAATCTGGAATTTTGGGATATTGTGAATTTTCCTCAGTGCATGTTGATCTATGGGAAGGTGAGATGAGCTGGGAATGGGAATATTCCAGGATATGAATGGAATTCTTGGGAAAATGCATGGCCAGTGATGTTGATGGGCTTTTCCAGAGGAAATCTGGAATTTTGGGATATCCTGGATTTTCTTCAGTGCTTGTTGGTCTGTGGGAAGCTGAGATGAGCTGAGAATGGGAATATTCCAGGATATGGATGGAATTCTTGGGAACCTGGGGTGGCAAGTGATAGTGACAGCTCTTTCCAGAGGAAATCTGGAATTTTGGGATTTCCTCAGTGTCTGTTGGTCTGTGGGAAGCCGAGATGAGCTGGGAATGGGAATATTGCAGGATATGAATGGAATTCTTGGTGAAATGCATGGCCAGGGATGTCGATACCTCTTTCCAGAGGAAGTCTGGAATTTTGGGATATTGTGGATTTTCTTCAGTGCCTGTTGATCTGTGGGAAACTAAGGATGAGCTGGGGATGGGAATATTCCAAGATATGAATGGAATTCTTGGGAAAATGCATGACGATCTTTTCCAGAGCGAATATTCCTGTGGTTAGAAATGCTTCCCAAATTCCTTGGATATCCAGCTGAACAGAGCCAGGAAAAATTCACGTGTGTTTATTCGGGATTCCTGCTTTTTTTCCCCTTGGATTTTAGTGTCTCCCGCTGGATTGGAGAGCGTTTCTCCGGGAGAGGAGGCCGGGCAGAGCGAGCTGATGAACGAGGACATCCGGATCCATTCCTGGCCTTGCTCCTACTACCTGGACACCAGCAAACAATGGATCCCTGGGAAGCTCTCCCTGACTCCCACTTCCATCAGATTCACGGCTGACAAAACGGGAGAGCTCCTGGTGGATTTCCATCTTTCCGGGATCAGCGAGATCAAGAAGGAATCTTCCCATTTAATCTTCAGCTCCCTCACCGTCCTGGAGAAGGGCACCAAGCACTGGTTCAGCTCCCTGCATCCCAACAGGAATGTGGTGTTCAACATCCTGGAGCATTTCTGGAGGGAGCAGCTGGTGTCCAGCCAGGAGGCCGGAGCGGGAGCGGCCTCGGAGTCCAGCAAGGGCAGGGAATTAACAGGAATGTTGGAGGGATCCCAGAAACGCCTGGAGGACACGGCCAAGGTGCTGCATTCCCAGGGGGAACAGTTCGACAACATCATGAGGGGACTTCACAAGATCGAGGGGGACATGGATGTGGCTGACAGGTTTGGAATGGGAACCTTCCCGCAGCTGGGAATGGTTTGATGGGCCGGGAATTTCTGGGGGAGGTCTTTGGGAAATGAAACTCTGGATTTTTCGTTGGAAGGATGGAGCAGCTCCATGAGGAAACACTGAGGGAGTTGGGAATGCTCAGCTGGAGGAGGGGAAAATGCAGGGAGAGCTCAGAGCCCCTGGCAGGGCCTGGAGGGGCTCCAGGAGAGCTGGAGAGGGACTGGGGACAAGGCATGGAGGGACAGGACCCAGGGAATGGCTCCCACTGCCAGAGGGCAGGGATGGATGGGAGATTGGGAATTGGGAATTCCTGGCTGGGATGGAATTCCCAGAGCAGCTGTGGCTGCCCCTGGATCCCTGGCAGTGCCAAGGCCAGGCTGGAGCAGCCTGGGGCGGTGGGAATTCCCTGCCCATGGAATGGGATCATCCTTGGGATCCCTTCCAATCCAAACCTTTGTGTCCGTGGGCTCAGGGGATGTTGGGAATTCAGCTCTGGGAATTCAGGAGTGCCCCAATCTCCTTCCTCCTGCCCGTGCCCTGCTCCAGAGGAATAAAACTGGGATAAGAGCAGGGTCTGCAGTGCCCATCCCTGCTGCCATTCCTGGGAAATCCGGAGCTGTGCCGGCTTCTTTCCTGCCTTTTCCTTCCCGCCCTTTTTCCCACCATTTTTCCCTCACGATTTTTTCCCCGCCTTTTTTGTTTTCCTCTGTTTTTTCCTTTCCCGCCCTTTTTTCCTGCCCTTTTTCCCTCACCAATTTTCTCCCCTCATGATTTTTCCCCGCCATTTTTGTTTCCCTGTTTTTTCCCTTCCCTATGTTCCTGCTCTTTTTTTCTTTCCCACCCTTTTTCCCTCACCATTTTTTTCTCCACCATTTTTGTTCCCCTCTGTTTATTCCTTTCCCGCCCTTTTTCCCCCCTCACCATTTTTGTCCCTCATGATTTTCCCCCACCATTTTTGTTTCCCTCTGTTTTTTCCTTCCCTTTTTCCTTTCCCACCCTCTTTTCTTCCCTACCTTTTTCCCCACAGCTTCCCTGGAAATCATTTGCCTTGATTTTCTAGGAATATCCCCAAGCCTTTAAAACACTTTGGATTTAACAGGAAAGAAACTGGGATTGGGAATTCTGGGCGAGCTTGTGGCAGGATTGGAATATCCAATATTCCAACACCCAGGGAAAAGCAGGAATTGTCGGGAGTGGGAACAGCCGGGGCTCCCTGGGAATATTTGTGCCAAGTATTTCCTTATCTTGGAGCCCTCTGGATAAAATTCCATCAGGAGTGAGGGGAATGCAGCTCTGGAGCACGAGGAGAGGAATGGGAAAGGACTCGGAGTGTGGGAAGGGACTTGGAATTCCACGGATTCAAGGGTGGCTAAACATTACCCAGCTCGGAGCTGCAGCAGGGAATTCCAGAGGGCTCTTCCCAGTTTTTATTGAATTTATGGAGCAGGGAATTCCTGGGAGTATCCCAAGGTTTTAATGGACTTAAAACGGGGAATGAAAACAGAATTAAATTGGGATTTTAGGGATGATTGTTGTCAGTTTTCCATTGAAAAAAAGGGGAATATTTTCCTTGTCCTCAGAGCAGGAGCTGAACCTGAACAATTCCAGCCCTGGCTCCCTTCCCTGTTTGCTGGGAATGTTTTCCTTAGGGAGCTGCCCCAACACTGCTGGAAAGGTGGGGTCTGGACACTTCTGGGAAGTTCCTGCTGGATTTTGGAGCCTCAAGCTGGAATTTTTAGTGTTTTATCTGGGAATTTGGGTGTGGAGCAAAGCAAGAGGCATCAGGCTGAGGGGGTGAAGGAAAAGGAGCAGGAAAAGGCCTTGGAAATGGTAATGGATGGTCAGGAGTGGGAATATTAAGGAGCAGACACGTGGAAATGGGCCTGGAAAAATCCACTTCCATTCCTTCCTTCCCAGCTGGGATTCTGGGAGTTTTTCCAATGGATTATGAGGAGAAGGTGGGGTTTGAACCACCTGCATCCTGGGAAATCGTGGATGCGTTTGAGGAGGGATTAAGGAATTTCCGTGGCTGTGGGCATTTCCTTGGAACTGCTGGAATATCCGTAGCTTCTCCCTCTCCCAACTCTCCCTTCCCTCTTCCAGGCTGTTGACAGAGCTGGAATCCCCCTCCTGGTGGCCCTTCAGCACCAAACTCTGGAAAACGCCTGTGGAAGCGAAGCCCAAGGAAACCCCCGCGGCTCCGGATGCCAGAAGCCAGGAGGGAATCCTGCTGCGAATCCCCGTGATCATCACGCACAGGACAGATTCCAGCGCCAAACCCGGCAAACTCACGGTGCTTCCCTCGGGCCTGGAGATCCAGGATTGCAATTCCCAGCTCCTGCACCGCTTCGAGGCGCGCGACGTGGACGACATCTGGGTGCACACTCCCTACGAGATCAGCGTGCGGCAGAGGTTCATCGGCAAACCCGACACCTCCTTCCGGCTCCTGGCCGCGCGCATGCCCGAGGCCATCCCCATCCTCGAGATGCAGTTCAGCAAGAAAATCCAGTTCTTGGAGGATGCTCTTGGATTTGCCGGAGCCAGGAAGTCCCCTCAGGCGGATCTGGGGACATCCATCTGGCAGGCAGGTGGGTGACAGCAGGTTCCGGATTCCAAAGGTTTTTCCAAGGAATATTCCAGAGGCAAATTGGCCCTGCAGTGAGTCATGGTGGATGCATGGTGGATTTATCCATGGTGAGGGTAAATGCAAGGGATAAACTCTAGGGTAGCTTCAGAGCCTTTTTTCCTGGAATTAATTCCCAGCTGGAAGAGAATATTCAGTAGCCAATAATTAATACCCAATAATTGCTATCCAATACCCAGTAATTAATATCCAGTGTCCCTTATCTAATATCTAATATCCAGTGTTTAATGTGCAGTGTCCAGTGTTTAATATCCAATATCCCATATCCAGTATCCAGTGTTTAATATCGGGTGGATTTGGGGACGTCCATCTGGCAGGCAGGTGGGTGCCAGGGGGTTCCGGGCTCCAAAGGTTTTCCAAGGAATATTCCAGAAGCAAATTGGCCCTGAGTCTATGGTGAGAATAAATTCTAGGAATAAACTCCAGGGAGCTTCAGAGCCTTTGGCACTGCTGCTGCTTTTCCTGGAATTAGTTCCCAGCTGGAAGGGAATCGCCAATATTCAATTGCCAATACTTAACACCCAATAATTGCTATCCAATACCCAATAATTAATATGCAGTATCCCTTATCTAATATCCAGTATCCAGTGTTTAATATCCAATATCCCATATCCAGTGTTCAGTGTTAAATATCAGGTGGATTTGGGAACGTCCATCTGGCAGGCAGGTGGGTGACAGCAGGTTCCGGATTCCAAAGGTTTTTCCAAGGAATATTCCAGAGGCAAATTGGCCCTGCAGTGAGTCATGGTGGATGCATGGTGGATTTATCCATGGTGAGGGTAAATGCAAGGAATAAACTCTAGGGTAGCTTCAGAGCCTTTTTTCCTGGAATTAATTCCCAGCTGGAAGAGAATATTCAGTAGCCAATAATTAATACCCAATAATTGCTATCCAATACCCAATAATTAATATGCAGTATCCCTTATCTAATATCCAATATCCAGTGTTTAATATCCAATATCCCATATCCAGTATCCGATGTTTAATATCAGGTGGATTTGGGAACATCCATCTGGCAGGGAGGTGGGTGCCAGGGGGTTCCAGGCTCCAAAGGTTTTCCCAAGGAATATTCCAGAGGCCATGGTGAGTGAGTCCATGATAAATCCAAGGAATAAACTCCAGGTGGCTTCAGAGCCTTTGGCACTGCTGCTGCTTTTCCAGGAGTTGATTCCCAGCTGGAAGGGAATAGCCAATATTCGATAGCCAATAATTAACGCCCAATAATTGCTATCCAATACCCAATAATTAATATCCAATAAATAATAACTAGTATTTAATATCCAGTATCCCATATCCAGTAGTCAGTATTCAAGTAGTCCATTATTCCAGGATATCCAGGCAAATGGCCCTAGTGAGTATGGTTATGATTATAGATTTTTTCCTCAAAACAGTTCCAATATCCCCATATCATACCCCAATATTCATATATTATCCAATATCCAATGTTTAATATCCAATATCCCAGTATACCAATTTAATATCAGGTGGATTTGGGAACATCCATCTGCAGGGAGGTTATTCACCCATATTTGGAATATCCAATGTGATCCATATTCAATATTCAGGTGTCCGCTTTTTTAGAGTTAATTCCCCCACCTACTTCAATATTTCATATCTAGTATTCAATATTTTTTTTTTTTAATAATGGATTTCCATATTTCTTATTCAAATGTTTAATATCATATTTAAAATATTATTTTAATATCAAAGTTTGGTTAATACTTATTATATCTCCAACATATATTATCCCATTTAATATCCCATATCCAATATTTCATATCTGGTATCCAGTAATATATTTCCATATTCTATATCTGTTTAATATCCATATTCATATCCAATACCAATAATTAATCATTTAATATCCTAATTACCCAGATTTAATATCCAATATCCCATATCGTAGTCAATATCCAATATTCATCTTTTTATAATTCCATAGTCAATTTTTAATATCCCATATCAATTTTATCTTATCCTATTTAAATTATCCAACAAATTCTCACACAATCATATCAAATATCCCTTTTCATATCCCATATCAATATATCCAATATTCAATATCCTTTATCCCATGTCAATATCCATCTTCCAATACCCACATATCCAATATCAAATATCCCATATTCCATATCCCATATCAAATATCCCATATCCAATATCCCATGTCCAATATCCCATGTCCAGTATCCCATATCCAATATCCCATATCCAATATCAAATATCCCATATCCAATTTCCAATATCCAATATCCCATATCCAATATCCCATATCCAGTATTTATCCTAAACCTTTAATTCCCTTAAATCCTGAACACTTTCCCCAAATATCCAGGAATCTTGAATTAAAACATGGGATAAACCTGATTTTCCCATACTAAAAACCCCAGGATTTTGATATTAGACAAGTCCAGGTGTGGGAATTCCAGAGATTTTGGAATAATTTTAAGAAAACTTTGGAGACTGAAAATTCCCAAGAAGAAAATTGACATTCTCTACAACTAATCCTAAAATTCCAGGATTGGTTTTTTAACCAACCTTGGGAATTTTCAACAGCTTGGAATTTATTCCTCCCAACATCCCTGAATCCTTTTTTTATCCTAATTTTTAATCCCAAAGGAACCAATCGAAGATGGATCCAGTACCAAAGATGGAAAACTGGAATAAATTCATAAATCCACCAATTTCTGCTTGGAATTCCAGCAGGGAAGGGGAATATCCTGGTTTTGAGGAATATTCCAGCTTGGAAAAGCTGCTGGATTTTTAAGGAAGTAAATTTTGGCCTCTGGAATTTCCTGTTGTCCCAAAAATTTCCCAGTTCCTGACGGAATTCCAGGAAATAATTGGATCTCCAGCCCTTTTCTAGAGGTTTTCCTGCTGTTTTCCAGCTGGATTTTGTTCTCCTTCCCTGGTTAATTTGGAAAACTTAGGGAAGCAGAGAGGAGCTGATGGAAATCCTGATTTTCCAGGTTTTTTCGTGTTTTCCTTGGATTTGTCACCATTCCCATTCCGTCACAAGGTGGCACTCACGGACTGCGTGGGATTCTTTGAGATTTTTTCATGGAAAACTGAATTTTTTTCCTTATTTTTTCTTCTTTTTTCCCTTTTTCTCAAATCAGGAGGGGAAAAAAATGTTTTTTCTGTTCCCCCCTGTGTGTTTTCCAATAGGGAACTGATCCAAGGATTTTTGGGATAAAAATCCCTGCAGGGCATGGAAATCTCTGGGAAAATTCTGGATTTTCCCTCAAAACTGCCACAATCCCACCTGGATCTTTTGTTTACACCAACTCTGCCTTCAGTTTATGCCTAAATTTATAGAAATTCCCAAAAAAGTCCATTTTGGCTTCCTTCCGTGCGGAAACAGAATTTAGGGAATTATTTTTATCTGATAATTACTGGCTATTTTATTTTAAAATATTATTTATTTATTTATTATCATTTATATAATAACAACAATAATAACAATAATAATAATTTCTGGAATAATTTTTTTTTTATTCTGGAATAATTTTTTTCTGGAATTTTTAAAGCTACTTTACACTTTTTCCCAGTGGTTTTTTTTGGGATAAACACTGAAATTTTGGAGCAGCTTTGATCCAGTTGTATCCCAAAAAACAGCTGAGAATTCCCGTGAATCCCCACATTCCAAATGATCCTGTTTTCCAAAGGCTGCCTAAATAAGAAATAAAAAAAAAAAAAGACTTAAAAAAGAAAATAGCATAACGTAAATAACATAAAAAATAAAAATAAAATAACAAAACATGAAATGAAATAAAATGAAGAAAAAATAAAAGAGAAAAAATAAAGAGAAAATTTTAAAAAAGAGAAAAATAAAGAGCAATTGTAAGGAATACACTTTGAGTATTCCCAGAATACCAGAATTTAATGGGAAGAATTGGATCCTGGGCATTCCCAAATTTCCATGGAGCAAAGCACAACTCAACCACTCTGATCCCAGAATTCAGCACGATCCTTAAGGATTCCATGAGCAGCAATTCCGTTATCCCAAGCTACCCTTGGACATTCCCAGGGATTCCCCAGCTTCTCTGGGAATTCCCTGAAGCTTCCCCTCCTTTCCAGGCAGGAGTTTTTCCTTAATGTGGAATTTCTCTGGCAGCCACGGGATTGCTGGGAGCCGCGATGAATCCCGGATCGCCGGCGGGAAGCGCCGAAGGGCCGGACAAGGAGCAGGTGCAGCTGCAGAAAGTATCCCAGGAGGAAGCCAAGGAGCTCCGACAGGTAAAGATGGGGATGAAATTCCCCAGAATTAATTCCCAGAATGACCAGGTTGGAAGAGACCTTCAAGGTCATGGAGTCCAACCCAGCCCCAACAGCTCAACTGAACCCTGGCACCCAGTGCCACATCCAGGCTTTGTTAAACACACCCAGGGATGGGGACTGCACCACCTCCCCGGGCAGCCATTCCAGAACTTTATCACTCTTTCTGTGAAAAACTTTTTCCTGATATCCAACCTGTGGTGGTTCCCGTTGTGGGTTTCTCTGGGTCTGGACTGAAGGCACTGGAGATGTTATTTCATGTTCACACGCAGGTGTTTATTATTTCTTATCAGTAAAACAGTCTCACTGCTGGGAGTTCAGCAGCTTTTCATGAGAAGGCACAAAATGGCCAACAATCTCTTGTTCCAAGGGCTTTTCAGACTAAACTATCCAATTAAGAGCTGACACCTGGATTATTTTCCCTTTTAACCCAACAACTGATCCCACAGAGCTGCAGTGGGGACTTTTCTGCCCAATTACAAAATGCCACCCAAACCCATGGAGAAGGAGGAAGAAGAAGCATGAAGAAGAAACCCAGGATGACACCCTGTGCCCTCCACCTTGCTTCCATCCACAACACACTAAAAATCCCAAAACCTCAATTTCTCACCCAGTGACACACCTGCACTGCTCTCTATAATCTATTTCACACCTTTGTGGATTCCAGTCTACCTTGGGGTCTGGGAAACTTTCTCCATGGATGAGGGTCAGAGTCAGTGCTGCCCTGGGGGTCAGGGCACCCCAGAGCAGACACAGAAATATTCCCACTGCCCTGGGTTTCCACAAAAACCTGTATTTCCCTTGGTGCAGCTTGAGGCTGTGTGCTCTGGTTGTGTCAGTGCTGCTGCAGAAAGAGCCCAGCCCCAGCTGAGCACAGGCACCTTTCAGGAGCTGCACAGAGTGATGGGGGCAGCCCTGAGTCTCCTTTTCTCCAGGCTGAGCACCCCCAGCTCCCTCAGGGGTTCCTCACAGGGTTTGTGTTCCCAGCCCCTCTCCAGCCTCGCTGCCCCCTCTGGATGTGCTCAGTGTCCCAAGGTCCTTCCCAAGCTGAGGGGCCTCTTTTTAATTTTTCCCTCTGACTTCTTATTTTTTCTGAATTCTTTGCTATTTCATTTTCCTGCAGTTTTCCAGCTGTTTTATTGGACGGTATTTTATGGTATTTTACAAGAATTTATTTTGGTTTTATTTAATTTTATTTTTAATTTTAATTTTTTATTAATTTTTATTTTATCTTATTTAATGTTATTTAATTTTATTTATATTATACTTTTTTATTATATTTTTCTATTGATGCAATTTATGTTTTATGTTATTTTTTAAATAATTATTTTTAAATATTATTTATTTTTATTTATTTGATTTTATATTAATTTACTTTTATTTTATTGATATTATTAGTGTTATTTTTGTAATTTTATTTTTTAAATATAATTGTTTTAAATTTTTAATTTTTGTTACTTTTAAATTGCATTTATTTTATTTTAATTTATTTTTATTTCATTTATAAATTATTAAATTGTTTAAATATTATTTCATTATTTATAATTAATTTTTATTTATTGTTTTTATTAATGTATTATTAATTTATTATCTATTTAAATATTTTTATTATTTAATTATTTAAATTGTTGAATTATTTAATTTTTTTAAAATTTAATTATTTGAATTTTGAGTTGTCCCTGCTTGGGACTGGATGCTCCTTAAGGTCCCTTCCCACCCAAATTCTGGGATTCTGGGATGTCAGTCCATGAATTATCCCATTGCTCCCAAGCCCTGAAATTCTGGGATTCTGGAATGTCATCCATGAATTATTCCATTGCTCCCAAGCCCTCAAATTCTGGGATTCTGGGATGTCAGTCCATGAATATCCCATTGCTCCCAAGCCCCTAATTCTGGGATTCTGGGATGTCATCCATGAATTATCCCATTGCTCCCAAGCCCTCACCGTGAGCTCTCCGCGTTTCCCTCTGGCAGATCCTGAAGAAGCTCAAGGGCCTGGCCCTGGAGACAGAAGCGGAGCTGGAGCGGCAGGACGAGGCCCTGGATTCCATCGGCAGCTCCGTGGATCGCGCCACGCTCACCATCGAGCGGCAGAACCGCAGGATGAGGAAGCTGACGTAGCTTCCCGGCCGGAGCGGGAGGGCGGGGGAGCCGGCATGTTCGGGACTGGTTTTTCCAGAGACACTTTGGGAGGGGTTTGGGATGAGGTTTGGAAAATGGCGCTGCTGGGGGTGAGCTCCTGAGAGGATTGAAGCGGTTCCTGGACTTGGGTGATGGTTGGATCTTGGGTGATGGTTGGATCTTGGACAGTGTTTGGATCTTAGATGATGGTTGGATCTTGGATGGTTGGATCTTGGATAATGATTGGACCTTGGATCATGGTCGGATCTTGGACAAGGTTTGGATCTTGGATAGTGTTTGGACCTTGGATCACGGTTGGATGAGGTTTGGATCTTGGACAGTGTTTGTATTTTGGATGGCAGTTGGATCTTGGATGAGGTTTGGATGTTGGATAATGGTTGGATCTTGGATGGTTGGATCTTAGATGAGGGCACTGGGTCACGTTTGGATCTTGGATGATGGTTGGATGTTGGATGAGGGTTGGATCTTGGATGGTTGGATCTTAGATGAGGGTTGGATCTTGGATAAGGTTTGGCTCTTGGACAGTGTTTGAACCTTGGATCACAGCTGGACCTTGGATCACTGTTTGGATCTTGAATGAGGGTTGGATCTTGGACAGTCTTTGGATCTTGGACCATGGTTGGATCTTGGATAGTTGGATCTTGGATGATGGTTGGACCTTGGACAGTGTTTGGATGTTGGATGATGGTTGAATCTTGGATGAAGTTTGGATCTTGGACAGTGTTTGGATTTTGAATGATGTTTGGATCTTGGATGGCAGTTGGATCTTGGTTGAGGGCTTTGGATCATGTTTGGGTCTTGGATGATGGTTGGATCTTGGGTGATGGTTGGATCTTGGATGAGGTTTGGATCTTGGACAGTGTTTATGTCTTGGATGATGGTTGGACCTTGGGTGGTTGGATCTTGGATAATGATTGGATTTTGGACAATAGTTGGACCTTGGATGGTTGGACCTTGGATAACGTTTGCATCTTGGATAAGGTTTGCATGTTGGATGACGGCTGGATCTTGGATCCTGGTTGGATCGCGCGTGATGGTTGGACCTTGGAACAGTGTTTGAATTTTGGATGGTGGCTGGACCTTGGATCACGATTGGACCTTGGATGGTAGTTGGACCTTGGGTGAGGTTCAGATCTTGGATGAAGTTTGGAAGCTTTTTTTGGATGAAAAGATCCAAATTTCCAGTTGGGATGAAACAGAACTCGTGGGTTCTCCACGGCCAAACGCTGTAAATAGGAAGGGATGTGACAAAACCTGACTTAATTCATTCATTAATTCATTCATTCATGTGCTTTTTCATTTTGCTGCTTTCCAATCCATGAATTCCCTCTCCAGCTCTTTCCCTGAAACCCTTTGGACCTGATCCTGACTTTTTTGATTTATTTGCACTCAGTGGTGATGAAACATTTCAAGGTTTTTCCAGAATTCCTAAAAGAAAAAAGGGAATATTTTCAATTGAAGTCTGAAGTTTACACTTGGCTCTGTTGATTGCAGAGATTCCCCTCCTAAATTTTTGATATTCCATAGGAAAAAAATTCCCATTTCATCAATCCCTACCTTTTCCAGCTCTTTTACCTCCAAGGAGCTGCTGTTAAATGTTTTTTTTTAAGTTATTTTTTTAGATTTTGATTTAAATATTTTTGGTGTCGCTTTCAAATCCGACACTTTCAGTGCAATATTTTCAAACAGTGAAGCTTCAAATCCTTGGATTCCGTGGGAATTTTTCCCAGTTTTTTTTTTGGAATCCAGCCTAATTTTGGGAGAAAAAGACCCCGAAACATGTCGAGGGTGTTGTTTGCAAGGTTTGTATTCCTTCAGCTTAGTTAGGACTGGAGTAAAATTTATTCCAAGTTTTTCCTGGCATGCACTTTATTGGAAAATCTGGTGATAATTCCATATCCATCAGTTATTTCCTGGGAATAAAATCCTCCTGGAGTTTCTGCTGTTGTTTCCCACCCCAAATCGCTGCTGGTGTACCGTGAGAGGAAAAGGAACGTCCTGCACCTCATTTTTCCGTGGATTTCCAAGTGAATTTCGCGCCAAATCCGTGTTTGTTGCGGCTGGGATGGGATCTGGGGGTGGATTGAGTCCAACCCAGAATTCCCAAAAGGAAATCTTTTGGATTTGAGTGGTTTTGGGGCGTTCTTTGTGCCATATTTTTTATTGTCGTGTGGTTTTAGCACCGACTCCGTATTTTGTGGGTTGTGTTGAGTCCAACATATCCCAAAAACCTCGGAATATTCCTTGGGAAACCCGTCCTGGAGCTGTACATTGGCTGAATTCCATGTGCCAGAAGGATTTTCCACCTGTAATTCCTTCGTATTAAATCTCTTGGAATTGTGATTTTCCTCTCCTGTCTTCACTTGGCTGGGAATCAGCGGGAAAAATCCATCCCTGTTTTCCTGTGGAATGGGATTTCATGGATTCTGTGGGGTTGGGCTTTAGGATGGCTTTATTTGGAATCCAAAATATGGAAAATATTCCTTGCTGGAAGGTGGCCCTGGATGAACTTTAAGCTTCCAACCCAAACCATTCTGGAATTCCAAGGCTGGGAAGAGTGGCTGATATTCCAGAGGGGCCTCAAAATCCTGGAAAAAACGGGCTGGTGGGATCCTCGTGGATTTAACAAGAAGAAATTCTGCCCTGGGTGGGGAGCAGTCCTGGGAATTGGGACGTGCTGGGAACACCCAGCTGGAAAACAGGAGCTGGAGGTGCTGCTGGATGGAATTCCCAAATGGATTGGGTCGGAAGGGATTTTTTAGGATCATCCAGGCCCATCCCCAGGGACGCTTTGCACTATCCCAGGTTGCTCCAAGCCCCTTTTTCCATGAGAGGTGGATTGGGATGGGATGATCCGTAAGATCCCTTCCATCCCAAACCATTCTGGGATTTTCTGGGATTCTTTGTGCCCTATTCCCGACTCCTTTTGCTGGCTGTAGATCCCAAACTCTGGAATTTCAAGCTGGTGTGGGATTCCACATAGAGGAACCCCAAAATCTGAGGGATTTGAGGGATTCCAAAGGGGAATTCAGCGTCCCAGGTGCCAGATGTGGGAACAGAACCCAGAATGGAGGTTCCAGAGACACTCACAGGTTGCTCCAAGCCCTTTTTCCATGAGAGCTGGATCCTTCCCATCCCAAACCATTCTGGGATTTTCTGGGATTCTTTGTGCCCTATTCCCGACTCCTTTTGCTGGCTGTAGATCCCAAGCTCTTTGGAATCCCACGCCAGCTTGAAATTCCATAGGGGAACCCCAAAATCTGAGGGATTTGAGGGATTCCAAAGGGGAATTCAGTGTCCCAGGTGCCAGATGTGGGAACAGGACCCAGAATGGACGTTCCGGAGACCTCAGGGACGGCTCCCTGTGGAACAACCTCCAAATTCTCCATGGATCATCAGAGGAGATTCCTGGATTTGGGAATTCTTCCTTCCCCACATCCTCTCCAGAGCCTTCCCAGCTCCCGGAGGTGAATCAGGCTTGGAAAACGCATCCCAAAAAAAAAGAGGAAACATCTTGGGCGCCGCCCCTGTTGTATCCTCCGAGCGAAACTCTCGATCCCGATGCCAGCTGCTCTCCGTGGCCTTAGGGCTGCCTGGCTTTCCACACTGTTTTTGGTTTTTTTAATGGATTTTGCTGCTTCCAAGCACAGCAAATTCCCGGAGTGAGAAAAATCCCGTTCCGGCTTGGGTTTGGCTGCTCTTGGGCAGTTTGGCCTCGTTTTTGTGCTTTATTGCAGCAAATGCCCACGGGATGTTTTTTGGGAGAGCCATTAGGGATGGAGGGGTGAAGGGGGGCCAGGAAAATTAAAAAAAAAAAAGGGAAAAACTCCTGAAATGCATCCTTTTCTATGTTTCCATAAAAAAAAAAAAAGTTGGGAAGAGTTGAGCTCATAAACACCCTGGAGAGCACGGTGAGGTTTTTCCCCCCTCTCTCCTTGGTTGGAATCACAGTTGGGGTTTGTTTTTTTGTTTTTTTTTTAATCCATGGAAATAATGGAAAAAAAAAATCGTGCTCCAATTTACAAGGAAATACCTTGGGCCAAATTCCTTTAAAAAAATTTAAAAAAGAAAAAAAAAAAGAAAAGAAAAGAGAAAAAAAGAAAAGAAGAGAAAAGAAAAGAAAATAAGAAGAAAAGAAGAAAAGAAAAGAAAAAAGAAAAAAAAAGAAAAAGAAAAGAAAAAAAAAAAAAGAAAAATAAGAAGAAAAGAAAAGAGAAAATAAGAAGAAAAGAAGAGAAAAGAAAAGAGAAGAGAAGAGAAAAAAGAAAAGAGAAAATAAGAAGAAATGAAAAGAAAAGAGAAAATAAGAAGAAAAGAAGAGAAAAGAAAAAAAAGAAAAGAAGAGAAAAAAAAAAAAGAAAAAGAAAAAAAAAGAAAAGAAAAGAAAAGAAAAAAAAAAAAAAGAAAAAAAGAAGAAAAGAAAGAAAAGAGAAAATAAGAAGAAAAGAAGAGAAAAGAAAAAGAAAATAAGAAGAAAAGAAGAGAAAAGAAAAGAAAAAAGAAAAAAGAAAAGAAGAGAAAAGAAAAGAAAAAAAGAAAAAAAAAAAGAAAAAAGAAAAAAAAGAGAAAAAGAAAGAAAAAAAAAAGAAAAGAAGAAGAAAAAAAAAGAAAAAAAAGAAAAAGAAAGAAAAAAGAAAATAAGAAAAGAAAAGAGAAAAAAGAAAATAAGAAGAGAAAAGAAAAAAGAAAAAGAAAAAGAGAAAAGAAAAGAAAGAAAAAAGAAAATAAGAAAAGAAAAAAGAAAAAAAGAAAAGAAAAGAGAAAAAAAAAGAAGAAAAGAAAAAGAAAAGAGAAAAAGAAAAGGAGAGGAAGAGAAGAGAAGAGAAGAGAAGAGAAGAGAAAGAAGAGAAGAGAAGAGAAGAGAAGAGAAGAGAAGAGAAGAGAAGGCTGCTGGGAATTGTGTATGGGTAAGTCTGGATCAGTGGTTGGGGGAGGTGGGAGTGGGAGCATGGATTTGGAATTCAGATGTTCTCCTGTTTGTGGGGATAAGGGAATTCCAGGATGGATTGGGTGGGAAGGGACCTTGGGGATGATCCCATCCCATGGGCAGGGACACCTCCCACTGTCCCAGGCTGCTCCAGCCTGGCCTTGGGCGCTGCCAGGGATCCAGGGGCAGCCACAGCTGCTCTGGGAATTCCATCCCAGCCAGGAATTCCCAATTCCCAATCTCCCACCCATCCCTGCCCTCTGGCACTGGGAGCCATTCCCTGTGTCCTGTCCCTCCATCCCTTGTCCCCAGTCCCTCTCCAGCTCTCCTGGAGCCCCTCCAGGCCCTGCCAGGGGCTCTGAGCTCTCCCTGGAGCTTCTCCTCTCCAGGGGAACATTCCCAGCTCTCCCAGCCTGATTCCTGCCCTTGGAGCATCCCTGTGGGATTTGATGGCTGAAGCTCTGTGAGATGGATCCCACCAGGGACGTCCCACCTGAGATCCCAAGGCCAGCTTGGAGCAGCCTGGGACAGCGGGAGGTGTCCCTGCCCATGGATGATCCTCAAGGTCCCTTCCAACCCAAACCATCCTGGCATTCCATCATTCCACGATGAGGAGCTTTTTTTCTGCTCTGCAAAATCTCCAGTAATCCCGTTTTATAAACTGGGAAGGCTTTTTGGGAAGTCCCCTGTCCCTGAACTCCATCCTGAGGGAAATGATTTCGTTGGAAAGTGGAGCAGCTCTGAATTGGGTTCATTTCCATTGTTTCTGGTGGTTTTGATGATTTGTGTTAATGTGAGGGATCAATTTTAGGCTTCATCCAAACTCTGGATAAACAGCTCCACTTCTGGAGAGTCACAATCCCAAATTCCCTCTTTTCTGGAGCCACCTGGATGTGCCAATTTTTTTCTGGGTTTGGGCTTTGTGGTGCCAAAAGCTGGGAATTTCAAAGGAAGGAGGAGATTTGGATGGTGGAGGAGCCATTTCCCCTCATGGCTCCGGCTCGGAATTTGGATGGAACATTCCTGGAGCCGTGGAAGTGCCGGGATCACCTCCCTGACAATCCCAATCCACCCCTGAGACCCCTGAAGTCCGGGCTGTAGGAATCGGGATGGAAAACCCAAATGCAGGGGCAGGACTTGGACTTCCATGATCCTGGTTGGTCCCTTCCAATTCAAATTCCAGGATTTTATGATGAGATTCCCTGAGGGGTGGAGAAAATTAGGGAACAGAAATGACTTTAAACTCTTCTGGGGTTTTTTTTCTTTGGTTTTCTTTTTTTTTTTTTGAAGCCTGGATCAGCTTTTCCAGCTGATTTTTTGGTGGCCTTGTCAGCTGGATCAGGGACCAACCTGTTCCCGAGGCTTGGAATTCCCGTGGCATCTCCTGGGGCAAATCTGGAAATCTCCAACTTCAACACTGGATAAAACTTTTCCATTTTAGTTTTTGGGGCTGGTGCCTCTAGAAAACCTGGAAACCCTCACTTTTCTGGCATGATTGAATTTGGAATTTTTGGTGGCTTTGTCAGCTGGATCAGGGACCAACCTGTTCCTGATGTTCGGAATTCCTGCGGCGTCTCCAGGACTCTCCAGCCTGAGATAAGAACATGTGATTTTAGGATTTCAGGGCTGGTGCCTCTGGAGAACATGGAAAATCCCACTTTTGGCATGATCAAGTTTGGATTTTTGGTGGCCTTGTCAGCTGGATCAGGGACCAACCTGTTCCTGAGGCTTGGAATTCCTGTAGCACTTCTTGGGACAAATCTGGGACTCTCCAACTTCAGCACTGGGTAAAACTTGTCAACTTTCATTTTCAGTGTTGGTGCCTTTGGAAAACATGGAAAACCTCACTTCTGGATTTTTTGTGGCTGTGTCAGCTGGATCAGGAACCAGCCTGTTCCTGATGTTCAGATTTCCTGTGGCCTCTCCTGGGACAAATATGGGACTCTCCAGCCTGGGATAAGAACATGAGAATTTAGGATTTCAGGTCTCGTGCCTCTGGAAAACACAGAAAACCTCACTTTTGGCATGATTAAATTTGGAATATTTGGTGGCCTTGTCAGCTGGATCAGGGACCAACCTGTTCCCGAGGCTTGGAATTCCCGCGGCATCTCCTGGGGCAAATCTGGGACTCTCCAACTTCAGCCCTGGATAAAACTTCTCAGTTTAGGTTTTCAGGGCTGGTGCCTCTAGAAAACCTGGAAAACCTCAAACATTTGCATTTCTTGTGGCCTTGTCAGCTGGATCAGGGACCAACCTGTTCCTGATGTTCGGAATTCTTGTGGCATGTCCTGACAAACCCCGGAGTCTCCAGCATGGGATAAGAACATGAGAATTTGGGATTTCAGGGCTGGTGCCTCTGGAAAAACTGGAAAACCTCAGGAAAAACTTGACCCTGGCACGAATCCCAGCTCTGTTGTCGCCTGAAGTTCAGGTGGGAGGGCAGAGCTGCTCCTGGCAGGAAGCAGGGAGGAAGAAAAGAGCAGGGAAGAGCGTTTGATCCTTTCCCTTATCTCCTGTTCTCCCACCTGCTCTTATCTCCAGGCCCTGTTTGTTTTCCCTGGGTGGCTCCTTCCCTCTGTGGCTTTTCCTGATGGAAAACGGAACGCTGGGATGAGCTCTGGGCAGAGGGGAAGCAGCCAGGGGAGATTATCTGGATTTTGTGAAGTTTATCAATCAATGCTCCTCGTTATCCCTGTGGGATGTGATTGATTGAGGGCCCCATCCCATCCCATCCCTTTGGGCTGCTTTTCCTCTGGATTGAAAGGATCAGGAGGAGCTGGCGGCTCCCTGCATCAGGGCCAGGAGCAGCCAGGGCAAGGTGAGGGCAAGTTTGGACTTTTGGCTCAGATTTGGAAGGCTGGAGGTGAGGAAGAATCCAGGATCACAGGGAAAATATCAGCTACCAGCTGCTGGAGCTGTTGGGAAGGGGAAAATCCACACTTCCCACTATCCCAGGTGATCCAAGTGTCCCGCCTGGCCTTGGACACTGCAGGGATCCAGGCGCAGCCACACTTCTCTGGGAATTTCATCCCTGCCCTTCACGACCCTCACAGGGAACAATTCCTTCCCAAGATCCCATCTAAATTTCCCCTCTGTCAGCTCAAAGCCATTCCCTGTGTCCTGTTCCTCCATCCCTTGGAAATTTTCTCTCTTTCCATATTTCTTGCAGCTTCCCCAGGTCCTGCAAGGTCACACTGAGCTCACCCCAAAGCTTCTCCTCTCCAGGTGAACATTCCCAGCTCTCCCAGCAGAGCTGCTCCATCCCTGGCATCATCCCTGGCAGTTTTTATGGAGGAAGGCCCGACTTCAGGAACATCCTTCTCAATTTTTTGGGAAGGCTCTGGGCTCTCTGCAGCAGCTCCAGCTCCTTCCCATGCTGGATCCAGGGCTGGGGCCGCTCTGCAGGTGGGGCCTCACCTGAGCACAGGGGCAGGATTCCCCCTTCCCTGGATCTCCTGGGCACCTTTCTTTTGGATCCTCATTTTTCCAACAAAACTGTTGCCTTAAACACTCCTGGGATCATGTTTAATATCAAGTTTGACATTTTTAAATTTCTCTCTGGTTTAGGATTTTTAGACTTTGTGCTTTCCAGTGTTTCTCCATGGAGAGCAGCGTGGGCACCTTGAATTTCCCCACCAGGATCTGGGATCCACGTCTCCGTGGCATTTCAAGAATTCCATCCCTGCAGCGCCGAGACCCTCCAATTCCTTCAGGCTCATCCCATCCTGGAATCAACCAGAGCGAATTCTATCCTGGTCGCTCCCGGAGCGCGGGGACCACGTACCAGGCGCTGCCTGAACCCCCCGTCCTTTTGGGCTCCCAGGAAGGTGCAGGTTCCAACAGAAAACAGGAGGAAAACTCTGCCAATTCCCAGCTCCTCCGGTGCCAAGGAGTTTGGCACTAAGCGGCTTTTCGCTGCCTGGTGTCTGGCGGTGCTGGGTCTTATTTTCAACAAACCCCGTTAAAGGATTACGAGGGCCTTGTTAAAATAATGCCCTTGGAGCTTATTCCTGATTGGAAGGAAAACAAGGATAAACAGAAAGGGCTCTCTCATCCCCAGGGTTATTGCTTGGAGTGCTTTGAAAGGAGAAAAAAGGAGGAAAACTGGCAGGAATTAGGGAATATATAAACACACACACACACTTGTCTGGGAATATAAAGTGAGTTTTGTTTCATTTCTACTTTACAGCCCTCGAAAAAAAAAATAATTAACAGCTCCACCCCCGGCCGCTAATTAATCTAATTAATACTGATGTTTGGCCATTGCATGAAAAGTTTTAGCTTGGAGAAATAATCAATTAAAAGGGAAAAGGGAGAGGAAGCCATTCCGAAGGGGAGTTGCTATATTTACCTTTTTAATGGAGTTTAATAAATGGCAATTAGAAATCCAGGGATTTTTTTTTTTTTGCATCGGCCGGAACCACGACAACAAAATGGGAAATTTTAAATGGCGTTTGCCACAAAGTGCTCACGTTTTCCAAATAAAACCCGAAAAGACTGGATGGCTCCATGGAGAGCTCTGGGAGCAGGGGACCTTTCCCTCAAGGCTTCAGCTTCATCCAGAGGGGGAAAACAGCAAACAGAGAAGATCCCAGTGGTGCCGATCCCTGAGGTCTCCTGTGCTTCCCGGAGATCAGATCCACCCTGTCCCTCTGCAGGTGGAGGAATGGAGGATCTGGAGCCAGTGGGAGCTGAGCAGGAATCTCTGGGATGTCACCCCAAGGGAGCAGCTCAGGAGATTGGACGATGAGTGGGAAATGGCATTCCTGGTGGGATGGAGAGTATCACAGAGTCCCAGAATTCCAGGCCGGTGTTGGAATATCACGGAATCCCAGAATTCCAGGCTGGTGTTGGAAGGACCTTTAGGGATCATCCTGCTCCAAGCAGGAACATCTTCCCCTGTCCCACGGTGCTCCAAGCCCTGTCCAACCTGGCCTTGGGCTGGTGACAGCTGCTTAAAGCTCATCCATTTGGAAAAAATTCCCACTGTCAGAGGAATAAAACCAAGCTGATCTCTGTTTCTTGTAATGTTCAGGATGACAGGGACTCATGAGTTCAAACTTTTTTTTTTCTGATTCCGGCCCAAAAGTTGGGTCATTTTCCTTGAGTTTCATTGGTGGACGCTCAGCTGCAGGACATCCGAGGTCTTGAGTGGGATGGGTGCATTTATAGATGGGATGGTTTGGGTAGGAAGGGAATTTAGGGATCATCCCAGTTCCATCCCGTGCCATGGCAGGGGCACCTCCCACTGTCCCAGGTGCTCCAAGCCTCATCCAACCTGGCCTTGGGCACTGCCAGGGATCCAGGGGCAGCCACAGCTGCTCTGGGAATTCCATCCCAGCCCCTCCCCACCCTCCCAGCCAGGAATTCCCACTTCCCAATCTCCCATCCATCCCTGCCCTCTGGCACTGGGAGCCATTCCCTGTGTCCTGTCCCTCCATGCCTTGTCCCCAGTCCCTCTCCAGCCTTGGAGAAGGAGTGGGGAGCCCCCAGGATGAGTGACTGGAATTTCATGTCCCAGCTCCGTCCCTGGCTTGGATTTCTCTCCCCAAATCCGTGTCTGACCATGGAATGGCCACCCTGGCCCAGCCCGAGGTCCCTCCTTGCTTCCCTGCTGGTTCCTGGAAGTGGGAATGGGACAGGGCAGGTGTCCATTGCTCTTCTCCCAAATAATCCATGTCCAGGGGTGGTGGAGCTGGAGATTGATCTGCTTTTGGAATCCTGCTGGTTTCAGGCATCCATGGATTCTCTGGCAAGGAATCTCTGCTGGATACTCCAGCTGCTGATTTAATTTGAACCTCTCTGTTCTTCCACTGAAACCAGGAATGACCAATCCCTTTTCCCTTCGTCTTTTCCCCTGGATGTGATAACCCTCCATCATCTCCCATCAATCCATCCTCAATACTTCCATTGTTAATAATTCCTCATATCCCTTTTTTTTTTTAAATTTAATCTTTGCCTTTATCCCAAATGATTTTTCCATCTTTATTGTGGTTTTCAGGCCTTGTTTGGCTTTTGGAGCTGCTGTGACCAGAAATGTTTGGCAGCAATATCCGGACAGGAAAGGGGATGTTTTCCTCATCCCATTCCAATGTCGGCACCACACGCTCACACCTGCACTGGCCCCTATTCCCAAAATTCCAGCCTGCTTTAATCAGATTAATGGAGCAGGCAGAGAGCCCCACCCTTTAATTAAATTTAATTAAATGAAAATGTTACATCCCAATCAAGTCCATTGTTTTCTTCGCTTGTACACAAGCCTGAATCCCCTGGAGGCAGGAGCCACAAATTCCCAAAGATTTTCCAGGAATGCTTTGTGGAGGTGATTGTTGACCAAGGGGAAAGCGGTGCCATGGATTGTTCTCACAGTTTACTGGGAGTTGGAGCCGAGTGTCCGGAACATTCCTTGGCACAAACAATTTGCTAAAATTGGTGCAGCCATCCAGACTTTTGGCTGAGGGTGGGAAAGATCCGGCGCCTCCTCGGGTCCATCATTTGGTGAGCACGAGCAGCACAACCGTTCTTGCCTTAAAATTCCTTATGGATACCCCAGGGAGCCTTTGGTGAGGGGAGGAAAAGGCTGGTTACATCCCAGATCAGCAATATTTGAGATTTCATCTGATTGTAAAGTCAGGGGCAGCCGGAGGAGACTTTAATCTGCTCAGGGAATCCTGGAATGGTTTGGGTTGGGAGAGACCCTAAATCCCATCCACTCCCACCTCCTGCCTTGGGCTGAGGCACCTCTCACGGTCCCAGGGGGATCCAGCCTGGCCTTGGGCACTGCCAGGGATCCAGGGGCAGCCACAGCTGCTCTGGGCACCTCTGCCAGGACCTCACCTCCCTCCCAGCCAGGAATTCCTTCCCAAAATCCCATCTAAATCTACTTCTTCCAGCTCAAACCCATTCCCTGTGTCCTGTCCCTCCATCCCTTGTCCCCAGTCCCTCTCCAGATCTCCTGGAGCCTCTTTAGGAACTGCAAGGGGCTCTGAACTCTCCCTGGAGCTTCTCTTCTTCAGGATGAACATTCCCAGCTTTCTCAGGAATTCTCCAGGCTCTTCCCTGGACACGCTGGTGGAAACTGGAGGTCCTGCTCCTTCCCATCTCTCCCATTCCTTCATTCCCTCAAGGAGAACAACCATGCTGTGTTTGCTGGAATCTCCAATTCCACTTCTCTGTGTCCTGGAATTCTGTTGGTTTATCTCTCTTTTCAGAACTCTTAAGATTGTCTTTAAAACCATCAGAATTTTTAGCAAAAAAAATCCCAAGATTTTGGAGTTTGGTGACAGCATTCCCAAAGCTTCCTCGGTGGTTGCACCAGCTGGGAATACGCTTCTGACTCCCAAAGAAATCTGAGGTTTTCCTTGGATTCTGAGAGTTGGAATTTTCCCAGAAAAAGAACAAAGCGAAACATAAATATTCCAAACCTTTTCTTTTCTTTTTTTTTTTTTTTAAGAGGGGGAAATTCTGTTTATTTTGTGTTTGCTTTGTTGTCCCTGCTCTGTTTGGAATCCCGAGTGTTTGAAGTCTCCAACCCTCGCTTATCTGGGAACATGTGGTTCCAGGGATTTCTGTGGGAATGCTGAGGCTCTCACACGTGCTTGGAAAAGCTTTGTGGAACAAAGGTAAAGGGAAAATCCAATAACCTGAGAATAAATTCTGCTGGCTGACAAGGATTTCAGAACCTGCCACCCCATGCCACCCACGTGTCCACTGAAACAAAAAGCTTTTCATCTCATTTTCCACTTTTTTGTCTCCTTTTCCCCTGCCAAAATGGAAGGAAAATTTCTTTCTTCTTTTGTCTTATTTTTTAAAATTTTAGGTTTTTTTTTTTTTTAAATCAGGTTGAACTTCAGGAGTTTTTATTGGTGAAGGCCCGACCTCAGGAACATCCTTCCCTATTTTTTTCTAAGGAAGCTGAAGCAAAATGTGCTGGAGAAAGGTTTGGGTTGGATTTAGTCCCTGATGGCTGGGAGAGGGTGGTGAGGCGCTGGAAGGGATTCCCCAGGGAATGGGCACATTCCCAAGGCTGCCAGAGCTCCAGGAGCATTTGGACAATGCCCTCAGGGTGGGATTGTTGGGGTGTCCATGCAGGGCCAGGATTGGGGCTGGATGATCCCTGTGGGTCCCTCCAGCTCAGGAAATCCCATAATTCCATAATTCCGTGACAATCCTGTTCCCATTCCATTTCTAAATCCCAATTCCCTGGCACAGCCACCCTGAGCCTGCCCCGGGGGCTCTGCTCCCAGGGAAATGCCTCAAGGGCAGGTTTGGATTTCTGGGAATATTCTCATGGGAAGGGTTGTCCAGCCCTGGCAGTGGCGGAATTCCCCTTCCTGGAAGGATTGAAAATCCATGTGGATGTGGCACTTTGTGGGGACTTTGTGGTGGCCTTGGCAGTGCTGGATGATTGGACCCAAAAAGGGCTTTTCCAGCCTCAACAATTCCGTGATTTTTTTCCACGTTCAGGCTTGACACCTTAATTCCATCAGCCATTCTCGTGGCATTACAGTATTTTTAGGGAAACCCACCAATCTTTTGGGATCAATGCCGGGAATAGCCAGGAAATTTCTTTCCAGAAGAAAGGATGGGAGGCTCAAGCCCTCCTCGCTAAAGCAGAAGTTTAACAAGGTTTGAACAGGGTTGGTTTGTGTGGAATTAGGATTGAAGGGGTGGATTCAGGGATGCCAAGGAAATGGGGAAAAAAAACCCTAAAGGAGAGAAGAGATTTTGAACTTGGTGAAGGAATTTTTTTGCTGCCACATTGGAATTTTAGTGGAATTTATCCACTCACAAATCCCATCCTTGCAGTACCTCCTTTCTCCAAATCCCAAATCCTGGCTCCTTTCTCAGCGTGAAAGATTCCAATGTTGGCACTGGCGGGGTCCAGAAAGGGAAAGTGTGGCTTGTTCTCCAAGGAGGAAATATTGGTGCAACTCCTGGAATGCGAAAACATCCAAAACTTTATAAAAGAGGATTAAAACTCTGAGGGAAAGAGCCTTGAAGCAAAACAATTCCAATGGGAGCCAGCAAGGGAGAACCATGAAAATAAATTATCTATTTATCCTGCAAACTGAGGGAGCTTGGAAATAATAAAAACTTCACAAAAGCATTCATGTTCATGGGAATATTCTGGAAATATTTTTTAAAAAGAGAGAGAAAAAAAAGGAGTTTTTTGCTCCTTGAAAAAAATGAAGAAATTTAAAGTTTATCAAGACTGACCCTCTGTGTCTGAGATTTTAATGGAAAATAATTCCCTCTGTTTGGTAGGGAATATGGATAAAGTGGAAAAGTTGCCTGGAAGAATTTGGAGGAACGAGGATTAAGTGGAATTTTTTTATTTGGGCTTGAGCGTAGAAGGGAATTTTTGGAAATTAAAAGCTGCTCAATATTTAATAAAAGATGGATAAAAATGGATATTGGCCTCAACTGGGAAAGTTTAGGACACAGAAAAAACAAATGGAGGCACAAAACTGATTTATGGCTCGTGGAAGTGGATACTGGGGAATGTGGGCAATTCCAGAAGTGGGAAGAAGTCTGGGATTTAGATGGAGATCGCTTGGAGAGGTGGTGAGCTCATAACCAGCCTGGATTTGCTGGTGGCTCCGGATCTCCTGCTCCATGCCCAGAAAAGCTGGCAATTCCTTCCAGGGATGTTCTCTGTTTGGAGCCAATGATTTGGAAGAAATCTCGGGAATTCTCCTCTTGCCAGAGGCAGGAGCTGTTACACCAGGAATGGCTAGGGATGCTTGACCAGGAAAGTGGGAAATGCCAGAAGGTCTCAAATTTGGGGGTTTTAAACAATTCCAAAGCTCCAGGCAAATGGAAATCCTGGTGTCCAACCCAGTGGATGGTGTTGGAAAACTCATCCTTAAGCTGCTCCTAAGCGAGCCAAGCTTAGCTGCCTAAATTAACCCAATTAATTTGGGCTGAAATGAGCTTTTAGATAATTGCAGAAACACCTAAAGCAGGTTTTTCAGCAACTAAAATAGATTTAAGCCAAAATAGCTCGGAGAGAGTGGGAATTGTCTGTGAACAATTCCCGACTCCTGGTTGCTTCCTACTTTTCATCCCTGAGCAGTTTACCTTAATATTAGGGAAACATTAATTAATATTAGGGAAAAAGAACCATATTTTAATTATTATTCATGATCCACCCCCTCCCACAGAAGATGAGCAGCCCTAATTTGAAGTCAGGGAGGTTGAGGCTGGATCACCACAGATCTGGAATGGGAATCATTGCACATGGAGGTCATTCCAGATTTGGGTTTCCCACCTGGATCACCACAGACCTGGAATGGGAATCATTGAACATGGAGATCATTCCAGGCGTGGATTGCCCACCTGGATCACCACAGAGCTGGAATGGGAATCATTGCACATGAAGGTCATTCCAGACATGGATTTCCTACCTGGATCACATAGACCTGGAAGGAGATCACTGCATGGAGAAGTCATTCCAGCCTTGGGTTTCCTGCTGGATCACCACAGACCTGGAATGGGAATCATTGCACATGGAGATCATTCCAGGCATGGATTTCCCACCTGGATCACCACAGACCTGGAATGGGAATCATTGCACATGGAGAGCATCTCAGCCAAGGATTTCCTACCTGGATCACCACAGACCTGGAATGGGAATCCTTGCACGTGGAGGTCATTCCAGACTTGGATTTCCTATCTGGGTTGCCACAGACCTGGAATGGGAATCATTGAACATGGAGATGATTCCAGACATGGATTTCACACCTGGATCATCACAGACCTGGAATGGGAATCATTGAACATCGAGATGATTCCAGCCAAGGATTTCCTACCTGGATGGCCAAGACCTGGCAGGGAATCATTGGTCATGGAGGTCATTCCAGCCTTGGATTTGACACCTGGATCACCCCAGGGCAGCCCAGTACTGCAGTTCCTTATGAACATCCCATCTCCTCTCTGGAGCACTTGGAATATCCAGAAAGGAAAGGAAACAGCTGTGGATGTTCAAGTTCAGGGATTGGAGATCGGAAATTCCAGGCTCTGCTCTGGGAGGTGCAAATCCCTGGAATGCTGTGCCATCCCTCAAGGTTCCCACCAACGCTCTTCAGACCAGAATCTGACTTTTCAGCTCTCTCATTCCTGCCCATAATTCCCATTTCATGAGGCTCAGGTCTTCCAGGATGGGATGAATCCCCCTCCTGTTCCCTTGGTTCATGGATTGCAGGGATGCTGGCTGGATCCCCCTGGCATTCCTGGGAATACAGAGATTTACAGCTCCCATTACCTTCCAGAGGAGTTAAGGGCTGTGCTCCTCATCAGAACCCACTCCCAGTTTATGGCTGTGGCCCTTCAGCCCCACTAATGATCCCAGAAAATCCTTGGGAATGTTCCCAGTCACCTGGACTCACTGGGAAGTCATGCAGGGAGTCTGGGGAACAAAAATCCTTTCTTGCATCTGGCTTTAATTACCTTTGGTTTTAATTAACTTCTGGGAGTTTCGTCTCAATCATGTGGGAAAAGCAGCTTTTCGTGGAGGTTTGTTTTCCATACAGGGAAAAATTGCATTCCATTTATCCCATCCCATCACCTGCAGCCTCTGAGGGGCTTTGTCCAATGCCACTGGCTCCTGGAGGGATCATGGAGATGATCCTGGGCAGTTCCCCATCCTCTTGTTCCCCTTGGATCCACTGAAAACTCCACCTCTCTCTGATTTTTGATTCCATTGGGTGATAATTCCTCATTTGGCCAAAAATTCCAGCTGGATTTAAGGATCTCAGTGGATTTGAGAGCTGGAGGGAGGAGATGGAATTAGGAATCTCCAGGGAGATTTGTCGTCTTCCCGTGCTTAGACGGGGCTTATAAAAAAACAGGGAGAGGGATTTTTTACACAGGCAGGTAGTCATAGGAAAAATGGGAATGATTTTAAATTAAAAGAGGGAATATTTAGATTGGATTTTAGGAGGAAATTCCTTCCTGTGAGGCCCTGGAGAAGCCATGGCTGCCCTGGATAGCCCTGGAAATGTCCAAGGCCAGGCTGGACAAGGCTTGGAGCAGCCTGGGGTAGTGGAGGGTGCCAGGGTTGGAATGAGATGATCCTTGAGGTCTCTTCCAGCCCAAACCAATGTAGGATTTGGTAATTCTGGGACAAGGAGTGAAATCCCTGGGTCAGGGAATGTTCTGGACACACCACTAACACTTGACCCGCGGCAAAGACACCGCAAATGAAACGGTGGGGAAATGAAACCCTGAGAGGAGGAAAAGCTTTTCCACACCCTATGGAAGCAGGGCATGGAGAGCACCACCACAGGAACGCCACAGGATTCAAGGAATGGGATTTTCCCTATCCGGGAAAAAGAGCCACTCCATCACTAAATGTGAGTGGGCTGAAAGGTTTTAGGATTGGGGGAATCTTTGTCCATGAGCAGCCTGGGAGAAGCCTTAGGAGGTCACGGATTTTTCCATAGTGTCTGGAAGAGCTGGCACTGCTCCCAGTTGGAGAGGGAGCACATTCCCGGAGCAGACATTTGTCCCCCCGTGGAGTTTGTGTCCAAAAGGGACAATGAAACATCAAATCCGGGCTCTTGGAATCCATGAAGTGTGAAATCATCCAAGCCATGACTGGGAATTTATGCAGCACTTGGAATTTTGTCCTCATTGTATTGGAGAGCAAAAATCCGGTGGTTCTGGAGGGTCAGGGGGACGCTTTGATTTCCAAACATCCTTCAGGCACTTGGGAATGTCGAGTTGAGGATTTGAAGGGTCTTTTCCAAACTAAATTGTCCTAAAATTCTGTGATTTCGGTGGTCAATCCCGCAAAGGCAAATCCGCAAAGAGGCCAAGTCTCTCCTAAAATCCCTGTCTGGGGATCCTCCACAGGACAACTCTCCAGGCCAGGAATTCACCAATGGATTTTAATATTCCTAAATATCTGCCCAATAGTCCTGGAGCTGGATATCAACTCCAAATCCTGCTCCTGCTCAGCCTGATCCATGAGATTATCTCCAAAGGAGGTGGAAAGGACAATTCCCAGTCACTGGTGTGGCCAAGGACTGGATCCCACACAAATCCCACAGCATCCCCCAGCTCTATCCCAGATCCGGCTGCCCTGGAGACTGGAACAGGAGAAAATCCCATGGGACATGTGGGATTATGCCCAATAACACTAGGAAAAAGGCTGGAATGTTAGGAAGAAGCTGGAGGATGATGCAGAATTGAATAATTTGAGGGAACATCACTGAGCTTAAAAATCTGGGGATGTGAGGGAGAATATGAAATTAACTGGTGGAAGCCAATAGGGAAAATCATCCTTAGGAAAACATCTCCAGAAAATTCCTTGGGAAGGTTTCACGGGGGTTAAACCGTGCAGAGGGTTTGATGCCCAAAATTCCTGGGGGAAATTCCAGGGCAGAAAAGCCTGTTTCCAGATTCCCCGAGCAGCTGTGGGTTGGTTTCCCAGAAGGGGTCAGTCTTTCCCAAGGATTTGTGGGGAATTACCCAACTCTTCCAGAGGGAAACACAGTGCCTGGATGGATAAAATTCGGGAATAGCAGGAGCAGCTGCAGCCTCAGGTGAAATCGAGCTCATTGCAAGTGGGAACTTGCCTGACCTCATATTCCTGGCATGTGGGAATTGACCTTGGAGCGAGAGGGGGATGAGATGGGAATTGTGCTCGGAAATCCCAAAATATGGGAATTAGCCTTGGGGCAAGTGGGCATACGAGGTGGGAACATCGTGTTCAGAAATTCCAGAATGTGGGAATTAACCTTGGAGTGTGGAGGGGATGAGATGGGAATATTGTTCTCAGGAATCATAAATTGTGGGAATTAGCTCTGTCTTGGAGTGAGAGAGGGAGATGGGATGGGAATATTGTTCTCAGGAATTCCAAACTGTGGGAATAAACTCTGCCTTGGAGTGAGAGAGGTTGATGGGATGGGGATATTGCGCTCAGGAGTCCCAGGATTTGGGAATTATCACTACCTTGGAGTGAGAAGAGGGGGTGAGATGGGAATATTGTGCTCAGAAATCATAAAATGTGGGAATTAGCTCTGCCTTGGACCAAACAGAGGGATGAGAGGGGAATATTGTGCTAAGGAATTGCAGAATGTGGGAATTAACTCTGCCTTGGAATGAGAAGTGGGAATGAGATGGGAAGATTGTGCTCAGAAATCATAAAATGTGGGAATTAGCTCTGTATTGGAGCAAACAGGAGGATGAGATGGGAATATTGTGCTCAGGAATTCCAAAATGTGGGAATTAACTCTGCCTTGGTGTGACAGAGGTTGATGGGATGGGGATATTGCGCTCAGGAGTCCCAGGATTTGGGAATTATCACTACCTTGGAGTGAGAAGAGGGGGTGAGATGGGAATATTGTGCTCAGAAATCATAAAATATGGGAATTAGCACTGTCTTGGAGCAAACAGGAGGATGAGATGGGAATATTGTGCTCTGGAATTCCAAAATGTGGGAATTAGCACTGCCTTGGAGCAAACAGGGGGATGGGATGGGGATATTGTGCTCAGGAATCCCAGGATTTGGGAATTAGCACTGCCTTGGAGTGAGAGAGGGAGATGGGATGGGAATATTGTGCTCAGGAATTCCAGAATGTGGGAATTAGCACTGCCTTGGAGCGAGCAGGGGGATGAGATGGGAAGATTGTGCTCTGGAATTCCAAAATGTGGGAATTAGCCTTGCAGTGAGCAGGGGATGAGATGGGAATATTGTGCTCAGAAAAGTGCTCAACATTCCCACTTTCCCCCCCTAAATCTCCCCTCAGGTGCTGTACCAGGAAAATCCTTTTCCCTGCTCTGAAGTTCTGGAAAAGTCCAACTCTGGCAGCAGAGATGGATCTCAGGAGAATCTCCTGGAGCTGTGGGCCCTCAGGGAGAGCAGCTGTGGAATTATTTAATCTGAATTATGCCTCAAAGCCAGGGAAAAGTGGGAGCATCCTGGTTCTCCAGCTGTAAAAACACTGGGACCTCCCACCTGCACTAGCAGCACTTTTCCCTATCGCGTTCCTGGGTTTCTGTCCCAAATCCCATAGGGATCCATCCCTCTGGATTTATATTTTTGCAGCCTGTGGATGCTGGGATCGACTTTAAAACTGATCCTGGGATGATTCCTGAAATTTGGGGAGACCCTGGAACCTTCACTCTGCAGTTCCATCCCTCCTCTTTTCCACTGGTGTCTTATCCGAATTTGAGCTTGAAATCCCTGGAAAGCCGCCCTGAGGAAAGGCACTGGTGATTCTGGTGGGCAGAATGATTGGAAAAGTGGGCAGGAAATCCATGTGGAAATCCTTGGATTGCTGCAGTGAGGGGGGAGATTCCTAAAAGAAGAACCTAAAAAGAAGATCCAAGGTAAGAAAGAAAGGAGGGAAAAGAGGAAAATGGGGACACAGGTGACATCCGAGGAATATTTCAGTTGGTCACAGCAAGGATAAACTTTTTCCTGGTGAAGTGAGCTGTAAATCATTGCATAAATAACAATTAAAAGCCATTTTAAAAATGATACTTCCCGTTTAAAGTCTGGGATTAAATATTTCACCTCATAAAAGCCAATGCTTCCTGCTGGATCTCCAAAATCCATTGGCTCTGGGTTGGGCGCAGGATGCAGCCCAGATTTCCACCTGGAGGCGTTCCCGGAGCAGGATCCCACCTAATTCCTTGTATGGATTGGTATTGCTGGAAAACCCAACCCCAGCTTGTCAGAAGACTTCAAATCAGGGCAAAATGTTCCCCTGGGATGGTGACAAACAGCCAGGGGGGAAATATTTCTCATTTCATTTTCTGTCAAGAAAAAAACACCTTTCAAATTCTGTTTGTTCTGCCTTGTTATCCAGGGAGATTTCAGTCACAAAGAAAATTCCTTGAATTTCAAAAAAATTTATGGGAGTTTCAGGGAATTCCATGAGGAAATCTCAGTGACTTTTGGCTCTGGTTTGGCCCTTTTCTTGTTCCATTTCTCTGTGTGCATCAGAGGATATAAATAAATATATTTCAGAATATTCCTAAGGATGTTTTTCCATAATATTCCTAAATATATTTTCCATAATATTCCTAAATATATTTTTCCATAATATTCCTAAGTATATTTTCCATAATACTCCTAAGTATATTTTCCATAATATTCCTAAGTATATTTTACATAATATTGCTAAATATATTTTACATAATATTGCTAAATATATTTTCCCTACGTGCAACTGTCAGGATCAGAATTCCAGCAAGAAATGGATTGGATTAAATGCAGACATCTACGTTTTCCTAATAATCTGTTTTCTTCCATGTCAATGGAGCCTCAATGGATGGGTAGAATCCCATCCATCCTAGAACTGAGTGATTTAGGAATGAGCCCATCCATCCTAAAATCCACTCCTAAGGTTGGAGAAGGCTCCAAGATCATCGAATCCTTTGTTGTCCATCAAATCCAGGAGAAAGTGCTGGGGTGGATTTCTGGAGCTTTTCTCAAACCGCTGCTTTTCATAAAGAGTTTGGTTTTCTGGTCGAGTTAAACCAAAGTGTTTTTTTTTTCTTCTTCCAGAATCTTCTCCATATCCACCGCTGTTCCCGGGTTTTGGGATAAGGAGGAGGAATTGGAAGGGACCTTCAAGCTCATCCCATCCCACCCCTGCCATGGCAGGGACACCTCCCACTGCCCCAGGTGCTCCAAGCCCATCCAGCCTGGCCTTGGGCACTGCCAGGGATCCAGGAGCAGCCACAGCTGCTCTGGGAAATACCATCCCAGCCGGGAATTCCCAATTCCCAATCTCCCACCCATCCCTGCCCTCTGGCAGTGGGAGCCATTCCCTGTGTCCTGTCCCTCCATGCCTTGTCCCCAGTCCCTCTCCAGCTCTCCTGGAGCCCCTCCAGGCCCTGCCAGGGGCTCTGAGCTCTCCCTGGAGCTTCTCCAGGCTGAACAATCCCAGATTTCCCAGCCTTTCACAGGTGTTCCCCTTCTCTTTCCGTTCTCCTTCCCAGAGTTTGTGCTGTACCCCTCCCACAGGAGCTGGTGCCTCTCTCCCCTTTGGATGCAGCTTGGAAAGAGGATTTTTAGCTCCTTTTTTCCTTTTTCCCCTCTCATCCCTAATTTTCAATTTTCACTTCCCAGCACCAAGACCAAATCACTCTTTCCTTTTTCTCCTCCTTCCTGAAGAAAAGAATTAATTAGGAATTTATCCACCATCATCCTTTTCCCCTTCCCTCCTCCTGCTCTCCCTTTCCCCCGATCCCAGCTCCTGGAATATAAATCATTTGCTGTGGTCGGCAGCTCAGCTGGAAAAACCAACAAGCCGGGTCTGTAATGTCACCAGCATCTCATTTAGGGGATTTATGGGGTCCGGCCTTAAGCACTTGCTGCTTTACAGCCTGTGAGTTCACTCCTGCAGGAATTCCCTCCGGATTCCACCTCCTTGTCCTTGGCTCTGGCTCTCCAGCTGATCTCGGGAATTTTCAAAAGGTAAATCCCCATCCCTTGGAAAATGGGATTTTAGCTTTGTTTCCGTCCCTGATTGGTCCTAAAGAGGATCACAGCACATTCCTGCAGCTGGGAAGGGCTTGGAATTGGGATGTGCTGGGTGCAGGACAAATGGAATATTTATCCAAGGTGGACTTGTAAAGGTTCACAATTGGGTGGGAAGAACGTGGCTGCCCCTTCCTTTGGGCTCCCTCTGAGTTTTCTGATTTTCCTTCAGTTTTCTCATTTTCCTTTGAGTCTTTCCCAGTGCCTGGAATTGTCAGGGAGAAGGGGAATCACCAAGCTGTCACTCCCTGCAGAGAACAAGGGAAGGATGAGGTGAAGTTCAGGTTGGATTCCATGATCCTGGAAACCTTTTCCAGCTGAAATAATCCTATAATTCTGTGATCTCCTCAAAGTTCTCAGCCACCTTCTCCATGTTCTCATCCACCTTCTGTCACAGGTTGGACACCATGATCCTGGAAGGCTTTTCCAGCTGAAATAATCCTATGATCCTGTAATTCTGTGATCTCCTCAAACTTCTCAGCCACCTTCTCCATGTTCTCATCCACCTTTTCCATGTCCTCAGGCATCTTCGTCACAGGTGGAACTTCATGAAGATCTTTTCCAACTAAAATGATCCTATGATCCTGTGATTCTGTGATCTCCTCAAAGTTCTCATCCACCTTCTCCATGTTCTCATCTGTCCTGTCAGAGTTTGGGCTCCAAGATCCTGGAGATCTTTTCCAACTGAAATGATTCTGTGGTTCTGGGATCTCCTCCATGTTCTCATCCAACTTTTCCATGTTCTCAAGAATCTTCATCACAGGCGAGACTTCATGGAGATCTTTTCCAACTAAAATGATCCTATGATCCTGTGATTCTGTGATCTCCACGTTCTCATCCACCTTTTCCATGTTCTCAGCCATCTTCATCTCAGGTTGGACTCCATGATCCTGGAGATCTTTTCCAACCAAAATGATTCTGTGATTTCCTCAAAGTTCTCATCCACCTTCTCCATGTTCTCATCTGTCCTGTAGAGTTTGGGCTCCAAGATCCTGGAGATCTTTTCCAACTGAAATATTGTGGTCTGGGATCTCTTCCATGTTCTCATCCACCTTTTCCATGTTCTCAGGTTTCATCAGGCGGGACTTCAGGGAGATCTTTTCCAACTAAAATATCCTATGATCCTGTGATTCTGTGATCCACGTTCTCATCCACCTTTTCCATGTTCTCAGCCATCTTCATCTCAGGTTGGACTCCATGATCCTGGAGATCTTTTCCAACCAAAATGATTCTGTGATTTCCTCAAATTTCTCAGCCACCTTCTCCATGTTCTCATCCACCTTTTCCATGTTCTCAGGCATCTTTGTCACAGGTGGGACTTCACGAAGATCTTTTCCAACTAAAATGATCCTATGATCCTGTGATTCTGTGATCTCCATGTTCTCATCCACCTTTTCCATGATCTTGGAGATCTTTTCCAACCAAAATGATTCTGTGATCTCCTCAAAGTTCTCAGCCACCTTCTCCATGTTCTCATTCACCTTTTCCATGTCCTCAGGCATCTTCATCACAGGTGGGACTTCACGAAGGTCTTTTCCAGCTGAAATGATCCTATGATCCTGTGATTCTATGATCTCCTCAAAGTTTTCAACCCCTTTCTCCATGTTCTCATCTGTCCTGTCAGAGTTTGGACTCCAAGATCCTGGAGATCTTTTCCAACTGAAATGATTCTGTGGTTCTGGGATCTCTTCCATGTTCTCATCCACCTTTTCCATGTTCTCAGGCATCTTTGTTATGGGTGGGACTTCATGGAGATCTTTTCCAACTAAAATGATCCTATGATCCAGTGATTCTGTGATCTCCACGTTCTCATCCACCTTTTCCATGTTCTCAGCCATCTTCATCTCAGGTTGGACTCCATGATCCTGGAGATCTTTTCCAACCAAAATGATTCTGTGATTTCCTCAAATTTCTCAGCCACCTCCTCCATGTTCTCATCCATCTTTGGTCACATATTATTATTATTACTATTACTATTACTATTACTATTACTATTACTATTACTATTACTATTACTATTACTATTACTATTACTACTACTATTACTATTACTATTATTATTATTATTTCTCCTCTGGACTCTACCCTGGGAGATATCTCATGGAATCCAGTGGAAAACTGGGAAAAAAAGTCTCTTTTCAAGGATAACCTGGCTTGCTGAATCATTCATGGCACATTCCTGCCTTGAGCTGCAGGGATGACTTCGGACACTGAGAAGATGCAGGTTTAATGAAAACAAAATGAAAAATAAAGAAAAAATACAGATGCAGATCCTCATGGAGCATTGGTTGTGTCTGGTTGTTCTCCTCACCCCCAGGAATCTGTAACACTTCCCAGCAGGACAACGGGAGCAACTCTCAAAGGATGGAGAGAGCGGGGAAGGGTTTGTGGATGGGAATCCATCCAAAATCCACCACAAACGTGCGGGAGAGCCAGAAGGAAAAGCCAGATCCATGGATCCCACTGGTTTATGTACATGTGGGAACCGTGGAGGCCATCCAGGGCCGCTCCCAAATCCCACCAATCAGCTCCTGCTGCTGCTCCAACGCCATTCCCAACCCTTTGGTTGCTGCTGTTTGCTTTTCCAGTCGGGCTCATTCCTGGGGAAAGATGGTCTGATGGGGAGGGCATGGATCTGAGACTTTGGAAAACATCCTTTGTTTCAGGGACAATTTTTGGGAGAGTTTGTTGAAAGATTTTCATTTTCGACCCGGAAAATATTGATTTTTTTTCTCAATTTTCATTTAATTTTGACAACTGCAAGTTTAAAAAAATTGTATTTATGGGATGAAATATTTTGGCTGTGTTTTCCAATCAATTTCAGTTCAATGAAAAACCTTGAATTTTGGAATTTCCTGCTCAAATATTCCAAATAAACCCATTTTCCTTTTCCCTCTTTCCCTGCAAAGTGTGAGGTGCTCAGGAAAACCACTTTTTATTCCTTGGGCTCTCAGCAGATCCATTCTCATCACAGACAAAGAAATAAAGGAAATGACACTGGCATTTTTGGGATAACAAAGAACCCTCTCCTCAATCCCACCATTTTTATGCTGATCAGTTCTGAATAAACAGAAATATTCCCTTTATTTTTTTTTTTTCTCTGTGGTGACAGCAAATGGTTCAGTTTGGGATTGGGAAGAGTGATGTCATTTAGCAGCTGCCTCCACAGAAGCCAAGCTATTAAATATCCTGTCTGTCGTTCCTTAGGAAATCTGGAAAACCTTCTGGAGCAGGAAGGAGCAGAATCATTGGGGCAATCAATCGTGTCTGGATTGTATTTTGCTGTTAAATCTCTTGGGGTCTTGAAATCCTCAACGAAGCCAAATTCTGCCAAAACGGGTGAGAAAATGATGGTTTTTGATGGAAATACGGAGTGGGGTTCATCCTGCTGAGGGTTCCATCTCAGATATCCATGGAAAACCAGAGCCAAGAAGCGGGAACTTCTGGAGCTCATTTGCCTGAAATGTTTGAGGATCATCAAAATTCCAGGGTTTTCTTTTTTGACTCCCTGGAGTGTGGAAGGAGCCAAGGGGAACGGCTTAAAATGTCCAATAAATCCAGCACAGGGTGGCAGGGAAATCGGGGATAAACTGGATTCATTCCTTCCCCACAGTAAATCGGCTTTTCCCAGAATTTTTTTGCTTTTCCCTTGTGTTTCTCTTGTTTTAGGGAGGATTTTACGGGGATTATCAAGGAATCGTGGATTCATGGAATGGGTTGGTTTGGAAGGGGTTTAGGGGTCATTCAGTTCCTGGAATCCCTGGAAGTGTCCAAGGCCAGGTTGGAGCAACTTGGGATTGTAAAACCCCTTCTCATGGACTGGGATAAAATGATCCTTAAGGTCCCTTCCAATCCAAACCATTCTGGAATTCTGGGATTCTAGGATAAATTGTTGATCTTTCCTTGTGCTTAATGATGCCTCCTGGAGATGAATATTCCCAAATCCACCTCTGAAGATCATGGAACCATGGGGTGAACCAGCTGTCACGATCTGACCTCAGAGCATTCCTGGGATATGATTTTCTTAAGGAAAAATCCCTTTGCTCCATGGATCTCTGGGATGGGGAAGTTACAGCCGTCCATCCACTGGGATTGTCCTGGAAGCTCTCTGGGAATACTCACCCCTGCTCCAGGATTGGAGACCCCTTCCTGGTGAACTCTTTTGGGATTTCTGATCAGAATTTTGGGGTTCTGCTCCTCAGCCGCTGCGCATCCTAAATCTGATCCCACATTGTTGGCTTCCTTTTGAAAACATTCCCGAAATCTGGAGCCTAATTACGCAGCTGTAAATTACCCACGGATAGTTCTGCTCCTGAAAACCAGAGCAATTCCATCTCCTGATGCCGCCACCTCCACTCTTGGAATGAATCCTCTGGAATGCAAACAGCGGGAAGCCAAGGAACTGGGGGGGTGCAAAGCAGCGGGATTTTTGTTGTGTAGCGCTGAGGTGTGACGGGGGCCAGTCAGGAGCTGGTCCAGCCCCACTTCCAGCCCCTTCCTTAATCTCATTCCCTTCAAATGTTTCCCCTGCGCACAATCCAGCAAGGGAAGAGTTCCACGCTTTGGGATTTTCCCGTGAAAAAAGGGAAATCAAAGAAACTGAGAACCTGGAGGGTGAGATTTAATTAATACTGGTTTTACTGGAATGGGTCCCTGCCTATGGAATGGGATGATCCCGAAGTCTTTTCCAGCCCAAGCCATGCTGGAATTCTGTTCACACTAATTTATTTCTAAGCTTAGTTTAAAATGAATTAAAAATTAGGCTTTAAATTGAATTAGGCCTAATTTAATTTAAATTAAAATTTTAACTTACTTTAAAATTATTTAAAAATTAGGTTTTTGAGCACAGGAAATGCTTCAGCTCACTTCCAGCTGGGCTCCACAGCTTTACATCCAGTGGTGTGGAAAACCAACTGGAATATCAGAAAAAACTCCTGAATCTTTGTCTTCATAAATCCTGGGGGGGATTCAGCTACAAAAGTTCACCAAGTTATTGAAAATATTAATTATCAGATTCATATTCCCAATTTCATCCATTAAAATGTCCGTGTTTGGAAGGACCTTTGTTTTTAACCTAATTTCCTATTTTTAAAGCAATTCACAGTTCCTGATTTGTCCCACCAGTGATGATTTATTAAAAAAAAAAATAAAGGAAGGATTTTGAAGATTTTTTGGGGGAATGTTTTTTGGTCCTTTTTTGTGGGTTTTTTTTGTGGATCTGGTTTGGACTATAACTGGAAAAGAGGAGCAGGGATCAGAGAAGGAGAATAAAAAGCAAAAAACAGGAAGGGATATTTCCAACTGATTTTGCTTTGGTGAAATATTGAGTGATTAAACATTAAATAATTGAACATAAGAAATGGGGATTTATCCCAGGGTGTCCCAAGTTTCCTTTCCAGCTGATAAACACCAGAGCTACAGGAATATGGATGAGCTGGCTGGAATTTTTCCTGGGAGATCTCTAATCCAACCTTCGCTTGGAAGAGGGAGAGGTAAAGGAAGGTTGGAATTCTGGATCAATCTGGAATCAGGATCTGACTCAATCAAGATCAGTCAGTTTGAGTCTGGATCAATCAAGATCCAGAAGAAAAGCCAAGTTGGACAGGGCTTGGAGCAACCTGGGATAGTGGAAGGTGTCCCTGCCCATGGAATGAGATGATCTTGAAGGTCCCTTCCACCCCAAACCATTCCATGATCCTATAAAAACATTCCCAATGTGTGTTTCTCTTCTTATTAGTTAAAAATTACTTATTTTTAATTATTGTTTTCCCTCTTACAGGAAGCAGGTGCATTCCCAATCCAAACCCCAGAATCCCAACCCCCAATTTCCCATTGGGAGCCAGTTTTGATGGGACATTTTCCCAAAACTCTGGGGCAGAACGGAATTTGTTAATCAAGAAATAAATAATGAAGAGAAGAACAAAACTGGCCGGCAGCAGGCAAAGAGAGGCAACACCTGCCCATCCCTGATTCCCTGCTCCCAAATTCCTGCGCCGGCCTTTCCCAGGGCTGTTCTCTTTCCCTTTCATGCTGCTGGGAAGGGCAAGGCAGGATTAGGGATCCCTCTGTCTCTGTTTTGTGCCCGGCTGAAGGCTGATAACATTCCCTGCTGACAGCAGAGCGATGATTAGCAGGGATATAAAGGAGGGAAGCGGCCGGGAAGGAATTTTTTCCATGCCTGGGCCACCGATGGCCTCAAAGCCTCCATTGTTGCCGGTGCCCAGGTGAACAATTTGTGCCTCTGAAGGAGGGAGATAGGGATCTCCACATCCCTCTGGAGAGCCATCCCAGCCTCCGGGACTCCTCCGACCTGCTGGAATGGCTTCAGAGGGTGTAGGATGTCAAAAGGGATGTGGAGCCTCCCGGAATTTCCTCAGCTCCGCCTCCACGCCCCGTTCAGCTCTGCAGGTGTTGGGTAAAGACACCACCGAGCTCTGACTTGCAGGGATATTCCCCAAAAATCCCTCCAGGCAGAAGTTTCATTGGGGAATTCCTCGTTGTGAGGGTTTTTTCTTTATTTGTCTACGCCAGGTGGGAGTTTTAGGGATGTAATTCCCTGGATAATTATCCATGTTTGTCCTGACTTGAGCAGAATGGATCCAAGGCCAAATCTGGACAACCAGAATAATCCTTGTGCTGCTCCAGAAAAATTCCCACCTTGGCCAGGTCCCACCTTCCATCAGGATGAGAATCTCCTTGGGGGTCCTACAGGCTTGGAAATGGTTAACAAAAGACTCCCCCAGATTTATGGAGCTGTTCCAGGGGAGGTTTAGGCTGGATTTAGGAAAAGATTCTTCTTCCAGAGGGTGCTGGGCACCCCAGGGTACAGGCACCAGGAATGTTTGGACATCCCAGGGATGCTCAGGGTGGGATTGTTGGGGTGTCCGTGCAGGATCGGGAGCTGCACTGGATGATCCTTGCAGCTCACTCAGGATATTCCATAATCCCATGGGTATTTCTAATGCAGGACACGAGATTCAAGCGGAATTCCCAAGTCTCTTGGTCCCAGCTGCATTCCTGTCCCGAGGAGAGGAATGAGTTGATCTTTAAGATCCCTTCCAACCCAAACCATTCCAGGATTCCGTATTTTTTCCCCAGATCCTGCAGGAATTTGGAGATGCTGCTCCCTGTGTGTCTGGAGGCTTTGGGAACAGGGCTCAGCAGAGCTTCTGCTGGGCTCAGTTTATTTTCACCCATTGAGACTCGATCCTTAATATTTTTAAAAGAAATAAATGGAATTTTTGGCCACCAGGAGTGGCACCTTGATGGGATTTTGGGGGAGTTGCCCTCTCCCTTCTGAGGCAAGCAACCTTAAAAAAAAAGGGGAGAAAAAAAAAGAGGTAGAAAGAGAAAAAGGACCCATTAAAGTGAGTTTTAAACCCAGAAAAAACAGACTGGGTGTCAGACTTCATCCCACTTCAGAAAGTGGAGGAGGATGTGGTTTGTCTTTGCTTTATCGAGCTGTAGCTTTATCCCAGCTTGGAAAAGCGGGATGTGAACTCCAGTGGGACATCACCGAGGGATCAGCGAACCCCTCTGCCACTGCCCGAAGGCTCCCTGAGCTGTGTGAGTTGTTTTTATTCCTCGGTGAGGATTTATGGCCGGTGATTCACGGAGCGAAGCTGTGTTTATTTTCCTTTTCCGACGATATTCCGCGCCGCCCGCGTTCCAGGAAACATGACATAGCTGTTATTGCTAGGAACGAGCTGCCGCCGGTGGTTTGCATCCACAGCTGCCCTCGGAAGGAAGGAATTCCTGGCACTGCTCCTCACGCTGCAGAGTTTCGTCCTTTCCGATATTCCTTGTTTGTTTTTTTTTTTTTTTCCAGATTTGCAAATCCAACCAGGAGATAATGAGGAATTTCCTCTTGGGAAGGGGGATTTGGGGTGGGTGTGTGTTGTCTCCTCTGGAAGAGATTAGCACATTCCCGGTGTTTGCATTCTGCAGGATCCAGAAGGGTTTGCGTCCATTTCTGGCCATGTTCTCCATCCCCAGTGGGGGAAAAAATGGGAATACCTCATCCACCGGCACAGGAAAATCCTACCTGTACAAGGGGCTCCAGTCCAAGGTCATGGAATCATGGAATGAGTTGGGATGGAAGGGAATGTAATCATCCCATTCCATGGGCAGGAGCAGCTTCCACTGTCCCAGGCTGCTCCAACCTGGCCTTGGACAATTCCCGGCATGGGGCAGCCACAGCTTCTTTGGGAATTCCATCCCAGCACCTCATCACCTTCCCAGCCAGGAATTCCTTCCCAAAATCCCATCCAAACCTCCTCTCTGTCAGTTTGAATCCATTCCCCTTGGTCCTGTCCATCCACCCCTTGGAAATCTTCCCTCTCCATCTTTCCTGTCGCCTCCTTCAGGTCTTGGAAAAACACAGTGAGGTCACCCCAGAGCTGGAAGAAATCCACAGCAGGTCCAAGTTTTTCAACAATGCTGCCCAAAATCCGATGGTTTTAGGAAAAACTCTGCCTGAAGAGGGGAATTATATAAATATTTTTACTTGGAATGACCAATTTTCCAACGGATAACGAGGGGAATTCTGTTTGTAGGTCGGTGGAACAGCACTGGAAGGAGTTTGGATGGGCTTGGAGCAACCTGATCTCCATGGAGATGTCCCTGCCCGTGGCCGGCTGGATGATCCTTAAGGTCCCTTCTGATCCAAGCCATTCCAGGATTCCATGGAGACTGGGCTGTGACGTCACAGCTCCACCGAAACTCTGAAGATGAAAACCATGGAAGCTGTTGGGATATTGAACACGAGCCACGACCAAGGACAGGCAGTGGGAAGCAGGATCATTCCTCATTCCAACAGGCACGGAGGATGTTTTCCCGAGGGTTTTCCCTCCTCCCAGCTCTCATCCAAACCCTGGAGACCAGGAACTCGCTGAGCACCCTCTGGTTTTGCTGGTTTTGGCTGACATCAGGCTGCCCCCGTTGGCTCTATCTGCATCTCAAGGAAATTATAAGTGGTTAACGAACAAAATCTGAATTGCGCCAAATGTGGGACATTTTGGCAGCCTTTGCATCCCAAAAATCTAATTCCCACTCCTTTATTCCTTCATTTAGGGAACAAACCCTCATAACAAAAATTTCTTGGAAGCACCACCAAAATTGATACTTTTAATAAAAAAAAAAAAGAAAAAAGCAAATTAAAAGAGTAATTGCAATTTTCTTTTGGGTTCAATTTTCCTACTGGAAAGTTGGAAAAGGTTATGGAAAGAAACATTTCTTTTTGCTGTGTCTAAACATTTTTATTCCAAGGAATAAATGTATTCCCTGGATTAGGAAAACAAAAAAAATACAAGGGAAAACCAAAGGTGGAATTAGTTCCTGCAGATCCACCTGGATCCCTGGAATATTTGGAGGAGGGTCCCAGACCTCGGAGTGGGAATTCATCCTCTAAATGGGAAATATTTCATGTCCCACCAGGCAGAGATTTATTCCCACTGATTTTAAATCCTCCCAGGGGTGGGGACTCCATCACTGCCCTGGGCTGGAAAACTCTTTCCATGAAGGAATTGTTCCCAAAATCCAACCTTAATCTCCTCTGGAACAACTTGAGGCTCTCATCCTGTCCATTTTTCCTTGGGAGAGGATCCCAGATCCCACCTGGATCCCTGCTCCTCTCAGGGAATTTTGGAGAGTGAGAAGGTTCCCAATGATCCAACTGAAAATTCTCTCCTGACCAGGATTGCTGGAGATGAAATTTGTGGGAAAAACTGGGATTTAAGGAAAAAATCTCCCTCTCAAGGATGAGAAAATGAACCCACAAAGTGAGTCCTGCATCTCTCTGCTCTCCTCTTCAGGAATGTTTTTCTCCTTCCCAGATTTTTCTTGCTCCCTTCAAATATTTCCTGTCGTAAATTCCTTCTCCACTTCCAACCTGACCCGTCCTGGGTCTCTCTGTGTGAGATGGGAATCCCAATTTCTGCCCGAAATAAGCAAAAAATGGGGATTAAACCCAGATTTCCTGCAATTTATGGAATAATTTAAACCTGGATTATCCAACAGGCAATGGCACAGCTCCTGCTAATGCTGCTCTGGGAGAAATTGTGAATTCATTACAATTAAAAGATGAGCCTGGGTTAAATTTGTGCATCCTGCAGCTGAAATCCAAGGATTTGCCAGGCCTTGGCACCACTGGAATTAAAATTAAAAACTAAAAATTTTTAAGTGGTCAAACCAGAACTACAAATAAAAAATAGTCAAAAGAAAAACAAAAATGAGAAAGCGGTGAAAAGAAACATTAAAAATGGTGAAATGGTAAAACTAAAACTAAAAAATGGTAAAAATAAAACAAAAAAAGTGTAAAAATAAAATCTGAAAGTGGAAAAATTGTAAAAATAAAAATTAAAAATGGTAAAAATAAAAATGGGGATTGGAGAACCTACTGTTGGGACAGGGATATAAAAAAAATAATGTACAAAGCATGAAATAAACACGGAATTCTTGGGGTTGGAGGTTGGATAGCACAGATGGATTTAATGGCATGGATGGAATTGTCACCATTTTATCTTTTTTTTTTCAATTTAATTTTAATTTTTACAATTTAAAATGTTTATTTTTACCATTTTTACCATTTCTTAGTTTTGGTTTTACCATTTCACCATTTTTCATTTTCATTTTGACCATTTTTTATTTGCAGTTCTAGTTTTACCATTTAACAGTTTTTAGATTTTATTTTCACCATTTTTACCATTCTTATAATTTTTATAATTATAAGAATTATAATTTTTTACCATGTTTATAATTTTTATTATTTTACCATTTTTACTTTTATTTTTACCATTTAACAATTTTTTGTTGTTCTTATCATTTTTTCTATTTTTACCATGTTGCTATTTAAATTTTTTACCATTTTCCCTTTTTTATTTATATTATTTTTTAATTTTACAATTTTAGCATTTAAATTTTTTTTTTACAATTTTTTGGTTTTATTTTTACCATCTAACAAGGTTTTACTTTTGTTTTTACCCTTTTTTATATTGGTGTTATAATTTAACCATTTTTTAGTTTTAGTTTTACCATTTACTATTTTTTAAATTTTTATTTTTACGACTTTTCCATTTTTGTATTTTATTTTGACTATTTTTTATTTCTAGCTTTAGTTTTACCATTTGACAGTTTTAAGTGTTTATTTTGACAATTTTGTCATTTTTACCATCCTTACGATTTTCACCATTTTTTCTTTTACATTTTTACCATTTTTACTTTTACAATTCTTTATTTTAATTTTTACTATCTAACAACTTTTTGGTTTTGTTTTTCCCAGTTTTTATTTTTACCATTTTACCATTTTGTTATGATTTAACATTTTTACTTTTATTTTAACAATTTTTGTTTTTACTATTTAACAATTTTTTAAATTTTTTTTTTACCATATTGGCATTTTAATTTTCACCATTTTCCATTTTTTTTTTTTTTACCATTTTTCCATTTTTTGTTTTTATTTTGACCACTTTTTATTCTTATTTTTAGTTTTACATCCAAGATTTAAATCTCTCGGGGACGGGAAGAGCCTGAAAACGACCCAGAAAATCCAAAGCACTCCGGATTAGGGGTGATATTAATTAATTCTCTGTGCAGAGATTAATTAATGTAACAAAACCATTTAAAAGGCTCAGAGAAATTCCAAAACTTTGCCTCACCTTCCCTCACAGTTTTTCAGGGTTTTACACTTTGTAGAACAAAGTGATAAAACTCTTGTAAGTTTTTAATTGTAGAATTATGTAGAATTGTAGAATTTTTTGATTAGAATTATGTAGAATAGATTTTTTAATTTGAATGATGTATAGTAATTTTAATAATTTTTAATAATAGTGTAGGATAATTTTTAATGTAGGTAGAATGCAGCTCTGTAGAGCTCAGAGGAAAGGAGTGGCTGGAATCCTTTTTATTAATAATTTATATATAAATAATTTATAGGACTTAATTTTATTGATAATTCAATTAATAAAGCTAATATCACTGCTTATTTTTGTAATTATTTTTATGAGGAAAAACGTAATTCTTTATGGAAAACGTAATATTTTATGGTTTGGGTTGGAAGGGATTTAGGGATTGTTCAGTCCCAAATCTCCTGCCATGGGCAGGGACACCTTCCACCATCCCAGGCTGCTCCAAGCCCCTCCAACCTGGCCTTGGACATCCAGGGACGAGGCAGCCACAGCTTCTCCTGGAAATCCACTCCAACCCCTCCCCACCCTCACAAAAAAAAATCAGGAATTCCTTCCGAGCAAGCTGGAAAACTGGAAATTCCAATGTTGACCGAATTGATGGAGCTCTGTTGTAAGAAATTGTAGTTGGTCATTAAGTTACCTCCTGAATTTCCTTAGGATGCTCTCGATTATATTTAATTTAAGAATAAAAATCAGCTGCTGCATCTGGAGGATTCGGGCAGGTTGATTTTTTGGATAAAAATTTTGGGACAAAAAATCCCTCTAAAAATTGTTCCCCAAAGTTCAAGCCTTCATTTACCTCAGTGCAGAAAACAAAGAGAGATTTTGGGATGCCGTTGGTTTGATGCCATCCATCAGCTCCAGGAGCAGCTCCCTCCATTCCTCACATCCCAAGGAGGGCTGGGATGGAATTCCCTTGGATATTGGGGGAGTTCTGGATGATTCTCTGGGATGCTCCCACCCAGGTTGGAATTTAAATGACACAAACTCCTCAGGGCTCCATTCCGGACTGAATTCCCTTCCTGGAAAAGGAATCCTTGGGATCAAAGCTTCCAAATCCTTAAATTTCCATCCTTGGAGCATGGATTGACAGCTGGGGAGGAATCCCATTCCTCAAATTCCAAACGTTTCCGAGGCATCACAAACCCTTCATTTACCTCAGTGTAGAAAACAAAGAGAGATTTTGGGATGCCATTGGCTTGATGCCATCCATCAGCTCCAGGAGCAGCTCCCTCCATTCCTCACATCCCAAGCAGGGTTGGGATGGAATTCCCTTGGATATTGGGGTAGTTCTGGATGATTCTCTGGGATCCTCCATCCATGCTGGAATTTAAATGACACAAACTCCTCAGGGCTCCATTCCAGACGGAATTCCCTTCCTGGAAAAGGAATCCTTGGGGTGAAAGCTTCAAAACCCACCAATTCCCAGCCTCGGAGCATGGATTGACAGCTGGAGTGGAATCCCATTTGTGGTGGTGTTCGCAGGGGTCCCAGGACGAGGGAAGAGATGAGAATCCTGACTCCATGTTTCAGAAGCTGATTTATTATTTTATGATATATATTATATTAAACTATACTAAAAGAACAAAAGAAAGGATTTCCTCAGAAGGCTTGAAAGGAAAAGAATGGAATGATAACAAAATCTTGTGACTGACCAGACAGTCCAAGCCAGCCGGACTCTGATTGGCCATTAATTAGAAACAACCACCTGAGACCAATCACAGATGCGCCTGTTGCATTCCACAGCAGCAGATAATCAATGTTTACATTTCGTTCCTGAGGCCTCTCAGCTTCTCAGGAGGAAAATCCTGGCAAAAGGATTTTTCAGAAAATATCATGGCCACACCCATTCCTCACATTCCAAACGTTTCCCAGGCATCACAAACCTTGCGTGACATCACTGCATTAATTAGTCACGGTGTTAATTATCACCGGCTCAGGTTGGGCTTCCCAAACTTCCAAAGGCTCTGCAGCACAGCAGATTTGTCATTCCAGCATGGAGCAATCCTTTTTTTCTGGATGGAGGGCTGGAATTCCTTCCAGGAGCTGTAAAGCTCCACGTGTGGCTCGGAGCTGTTTTAATGAGGATTCCCCTCAGGGCTGTCCCGACAGCAAATCCCATCAGCCCTGGAAATTCAACTCCTGACCCGAGGCTCCAAATCCATCCCCAGCCTCATAAAATCCACCTGGAGCCTTTGGGTGGAGCGGGAATGGCTGGAGATTGTGGAATGCACAGGTAGAAAAGTCCCTGCTTTATTTCCCAGGGCTGATTTGTCTCTGATTTCTCCTCACGAGTCCCAGGGTGGAGTTAAACCCGCTCTCGTTCCATGAGCTGCCAGGGCTTTGTGCCCTATAAATTTCCAGACAAACCACTCATTTTTCCTCTCTTTTTTTGGGGTTTTTCCTTCAGTTCTCTTGGAGTTGCTGGAGGGCAGATGTGGGGTTGGTGAATAAATAAAAATTCAGCGGGGATATGGGAAAGTTGGGCTTCCGCACAAAGCCTAAAAATCTGGGAATAAGTAAATGAATCCTAATTGATTTGGAGGGCAGGTGATGTCTGAGCCAGAATCCCAGGATGGGTTGGGTTGGAGGGGATTTAGGAATCATCAAATTCCATCCCCTGCCATGGCAGGGACACCTCCCACCATCCCAGAGTGATCCAGCCTGGCTTTGGACAATTCCAGGGATCCAGGGGCAGACCACAGCTGCTCTGGGAATTCCATCCCAGCCCCTCCCCACCCTCCCAGGCAGGAATTCCTTCCCAAAATCCCATCTATTCCTGACCTCTGGCATTTTCAAGCCGTTCCCCACCATGACAAATTATTCTGCTCTTGTTTTTCCCTCCATACCCTCAAAGACAAGAAGATGATTCTATCGGTCCCAATTTTCTGTGGGATAAGGAATGAGGAAATGCCTGGATCCAGTGAATATTTTTCAATATTTTTCAATCAGATTTCCATAAAATCCACACGCAGAGAAAATAATCCTAATATTGGAATAGAGCTGGTGGTGAAACTTCCTTTTGGCTGGGGAGAACTTCCGGTTTCATCAATTTTCCTGTCAGAACTCGACCATTTTTTAGCAGCCCAGGAATCTGTGGAAAATTCAGGATGGGAGAGTAATTTGGGGGATTTTAGGTCTCTAAAAATGCAGGAAAAATCGAGGAGTAGGGATGTTAAAGGAAGAAGCATTTAAATTTTAATTAAAAGCTTTAATCAAAGTTGTTTTGCCTTTTCTGTAGGGCAGGAGCCTCACGAAGCTCATCCTGAGCTGGGATTTAACCTGGAATTTAGTTGGGATGAGAGAAACTGGAATCAGCCTCTTGCTGTGAGATCTCCCTCATTTTTGTTATCCCAAGGTTTCCCCAAAGGCTGTGGGACAAATTCCTTCTGTCAGGAAGCGCTGGAGCTGCGAAGGAAAGCGCTAATCCACGAGTTCAAAGCCTGGAGGAGGAAATCCAACCCTTCCTCCAGGGAATTTTTTGAGGGAAGAGCGGTTGACCACAAGAAAATAAAAGCTCTCGTGGCTGATTGGGAGCAGAGTGAGGAAGGGTGGTGAGAAAGAAGCTTGGAATGATGAAATTCCAGCTGAGGAATTCCAGCGGGGAGGGAGCAGCTTTTGGGAGGTTCCCAGGCTGTCTGCTGCCTCTCAAACCACGGGAATTCTGCAGGGAAGGAAAAGGGAGAGGGATAAGCTGAGGATTTTGGGAATTCAAAGGTAAAAAATTTTGATTTTCTCCCTCTTCTTGGATTTTAGGGACAAAAGTCTTTTAGGAATGAATTCCCTTGGTTTATTCCTTGGATAAAATAAATTTCTGGGAATCTGAATTTCCTCTGGTTTTTCCCACACGAGTGGGAAGTCAGATGGCTTCACACCTACAGCTCATCCCATTAGGAGAATTTCAGGGTTCACTGACAATTCCAAGAGGTTCTGATGGATTTCCTCCAAGCATTTCCCAGCACGGACAGAGCCCAGCACTGGGAATTCAAATGGAACACAATTTCCTTAAAGCCAAATTATTTGAACTCCCCTGGATGTGTTTTCCTTGATTTTCCACCTTCCAGGATAGAACCAACCCTACATCCACGTGGATTCTTTTTGTGCTGTATTGAGGTTAAAAGATTGTTTGGGAAAGGGAAGGGGAATCCTTTGATGTCCTATCCATGGCAAATTTAAACCAAGGAAAGCTAAACCAGAAAAAAAAATGAAAAACAACCCAGAATTGACCAAAAATTCAACAGGTCAAAGAAAAACTCAAGCCAAGTCACAAAAGACTGAATTTCAAGGAATTCCACTGGATTTGGCAGAGGAAGGGCCTGGAATCCCTGACAGGCAGGAAAAGGGGGAATTCCTGTCCTTCCAGTGTGCTCAGAAATTCAGCTGGACAATCCTGTGAGGAAAGGCTCCATCAGGATCTTTACATTCCCAAGAAAATATTCTGCTTCAACACCTTGGCCTTTCCAAAACAGTGAAGTGATTGAGCTCCTCAGAGGATTTTGCCATTGTCATTTTCCCGTATTTTCGATGAATTTTTAAACGTTTATTTTTCCAATTTTCCAAATCAACATAAATTCTTCCCTTTCCAGCTTTGCATTTCTGTAATGCTAATGTGTTGCTTGAACTTACCAGGAGAAATAATCAGGATTAAATTTCCTGTTTAAATCACTTTCCCCCGCTCCATATTTTGAATTTAATGGGGGTTTTTTTTGCAGTTTCTTCGAGCTGCCCCCACCCCAGTATAAACCACGAGGCATTGGGGTGGAATTCCAGCCCAACCCAGCAAAACTTTTAGCACCCTCCCTTTCCCAATGAATTTTAATCCCAGTTACCCACACGGGGAAAATCAAGCATCAAAGTCGTTGTTGCTTCATACCTCCCCCAAATTCTTCTCCCAGGAGGGTGGGAAATGCAGGATTTTACCCCAGCTCTGAGCAAACCAGCCACAGAGAGCCCAGAGTATTTAATCCTCCCTAATTAAATCCCACTTTGCTTAATTAGGTGCTGCTCCAGGTGTTTGGTGACCATTTTTTTTTTTTTTAGGTTACCCCTCCAATCTGAGAGTTAAAAACCACTGAGACTCCTCCCCTCCCTCATCCCATCTCCAGGTTTATGAGCTCTGCTCCAGCCCAGGCTGAGGAGATGAATGAGCTCCCAGTCCCCTGGGCATCCTAAATTTTATGGGGTAAAATGTGACCTAACTCCCTGAACTTGTCATGCTTTGCCCCCCTCAGAGGAAAACTCGGCGGTTTTAAGAGCAAAGGGTTGGGGGAGGTTTGGTGTCCAAGTGGGAAAAATAACTGAGGTTGGAGGGAAAGTCGGTCAGGAAGAGCTGAGAAATTGGAGAAGACCTGCCTGGATGTTATGGGGGAAAGGAGCAGATTTATCTGATGATTTTATCTTATTATCTAATTGTTCTATTCATTTTATTAGTTCCCAAACCAGATAAATTATTTGTTACTTATCAATGTTAATATTTGTGTGGCAGTGTCCATATCCTGCCAATGGAATGGGGTTAGGATGAGATGATCTTTCCTACCCAAAACCCCTCTGTGATTCTGCTATTTTTGGAGATTTCTTTATTTTTGAATACAATTTTGGGCCTTCCGCTTGAGGAACTTGGTGCAAATGAACTTCTGTGTGGTTACACGGAATTGTGGCACTTTCTGAAATGTCTCCTTCTGGTGGCATTTTGGTTCAGATCCAGAAATATCACAGAAATGTCCAGATGGAAGTGTTGTCTCCTTGATCAAGAAAACGGGAATGCTCAGAGCTGGAATTTGGTTTGCTGGCTTTGCAGACAGGGATTGAGCTCCTCAGAGGATTTTGCTGTTGTTCTTTTCCCATTTTCAATGAATTTTTAAAAATTTATTTCTTTTACCAATTTTCCAGATCCCGGTGGTGTCACACCTGTCATGACCTGTGCTCAGGTGAGGCCCCACGTGCAGAGCTGCCCCAGCCCTGGATCCAGCACAGGAAGGAGCTGGAGCTGCTGCAGAGAGCCCAGAGGAGGCTCCAGGATGATCCCAGGGATGGAGCAGCTCTGCTGGGAGAGCTGGGAATGTTCCCCTGGAGAGGAGAAGCTCTGGGGTGAGCTCAGTGTGACCTTCCAGGACCTGGAGGGGCTCCAGGAAATGTGGAGAGAGACAATTGCCAAGGGATGGAGGGACAGGACACAGGGAATGGCTTCAAAGTGAAAGAGAGAATGTTTAGATGGGATCTTGGGAAGGAATTCCTGGCTGGGATGGAATTCCCAGAGCAGCTGTGGCTGCTCCTGGATCCCTGGATGTGCCTCCATCCCTTGTCCTCTGCAGCTCTCCTGGAGCCCCTCCAGGCCCTGCCAGGTGCTCTGAGCTCTCCTGGAGGAAACAACTTCTCCACAAGGACAAAATGTTCCCTGGGCCATTTTTTGGGAGCTGCTTTTCCAGGTGAGCTGGGTGGGTCACAGAAAATGAAGGATGGGACGAGGACACAGAATGAAAACTCATTTCAGGGAGCTTGAATTGTGGGGGTGAAGTAGGTGATTACTATCTGCACTTATCACCTTTGGATTATTCTGGTCCAGACCACTTTGGGCTGCTCCAAACTGAGAGATCTGGGGGAGAATCACCCAAACCAGTGTCAGCAGAGAATTGAATTTATTTTGGGGCTGAGTCCTTGGCTGTGCCAAAGCCAAGGAAGGGTTTTGCTGTTGGCTTTGGGGTGGTTGAGCCATGGGATCGCCCCTCCTTGAGGAAATTTCCAAGCTGGAACACAAACCAGAGCGGGAATGCAAAGGAGCTGCTGTTTTCCCTCATTGCCTCCTCTATTTTTCCTCAGTCAATCAACTCCTGCCTTAATTACACTGTGGAGAGCCCACGGCCACCAGGATTTGCAGGGCTGGTTCCCAAGAGAGTTCCCAAAGCTGCCGTGTTTTGAAAGGGGCTGGATTGTGTCGCCTGCTAAATAAACGTACAAAATCCTCTTTTTTCAGCAGCCTCGCCTCACACCTCGCCCTGCCACGGGAATAATGGCTGGAAAAACAACTCAAGGGCCACTTCCCACCTCCAGCAGCTCCTCAGTCCTCAAAGGAACGGGAAAAAACGGGGTGAGGGAAGGGCAAACACTGAATCTGCCCTCCAGGATAAGATCCCAGGGTTCAGCCCCTCTGGCATCACTCCCAAAGGTTGGAGAGGCTCAAGGAGTTGGATGCTCTTGAGGGAAAAGAAGCTGAGAGGAGCTGATGGAGTATTCCACGTGGGTTAATAAGGGAAGGATTGAAACCTGCTCTGCTCCTGGGATTTGAGGCTTTGGGATGAAGGGGCTGTTTGGATCCTGATGGATCCCCTGAGGGATGAGCCCAGAAGTTGGAAGTGTCTGGCTGGTCCACAGGTAACACTGGAATTCCACGTGCTGGTGATGCCTTATGGAGGCTGACCCAGAACAGAGATTGGACAGAGCTACAGAATAAAGCAGGGATTTATTCAAAGCATCTCCTCCATGGATGCACCTTGGGCAGCACAAGAGCCCAGCCAGGGCTGCACCCAAGATGAACCAAAATGGCCCCAAAATGCACGAGCGCTCCCGTGGTCTCTCCCTGGGATCAGTTCTGCTCCATTTGCACCTTGCAGTTCATTGTCCCATTCCAGCTTTAGCCCCGGCAGTCCCACCCTGCTTGTTTTTCTCTCTCCAGCCCACGGTGTTTGTGCTCTTGGGGCTGAGATTTGGATCATTTGTCCTTGGTGCCCAGCTGGAGCAGGAATTGTTTTGTCTCCCTGATCTGTGCACAGAGCTCACCATGCCCTGATGTGAAGCTCAGACCCACACACTAAAGCAGCACAGAATCTGAAAATACAAAAGCTCAAACCTGGGGCATCACTGGGAAGAGGAGATGGGCCCAGGCAGCTCCCAGCATGGAAGAGGAGAGTGGGAAAATGGAGGTTGGAATCCAAGCTTCTCATCCCTTCTGCTCCTGCAGAAATGGGTCCCTGGAATGTCTCCATTCGTTCCATCCATGGAATCAACAACCTGGGGGATTCCATGCAGGCAAAGGTGGAAGTGGAGCACAGGGACCTTCCTGTCCCCCTCCCTGCCACTGCAACAAAAACCTCTCTCCACATGCCAGGAAATCATGGATACTGGGGGATCTCGGATTATCCTGTAGACAGGAGCAGCCAGAAATCAGCTGGAATGGGTTGTTCCAAACAGAAACGAGCAAATCATGCAGGGACACAGGAACCATCCCTTGGGCCGCTCTTTTTCCCAGAATTTTGGGATTTTTCCAGGTTGGTGGTGCCCCTTCTCCATCCTGCTGTCTGGAGTGAATGCCTTTAAGGCCTCTAAATGCCTTTTGATCCCCTCCCAAAGCTTGAGTCCCACTGGGACTTTGTGCTGGGATCCCCAGTTTTTTGGGATGGGAGTCTCCAATCATGGATGTGGATCACGGAGACACCAAATGCCACACAGAATGAGAGGAGGAGGGATCAGTGTCCTCATGTGGAGAGGTTTAATCCAGGAGGGAAAGGATGGCTCCTACACACGGCAGAGTGAGGGAATCCCTGAAGTTCCAGGTTTTGGGGAGTTTCTGGAAAATACAGATTTTGAACTTGAATTCCTTTCAGCGGAAAAAAAAAACCTGCTATGAGTGCAAGTCTTGCAACAGGGAATTTGGGAGATTGGAGAGCAAATTTTAGGGGGGAAGTTTAAATTAAAAAGGAGGAAAAAATTCTTCATGGGAAGGTTCCTCACACCCTGGCACAGCTGCCCAGGGAATGCCCATTCCTGGAGGGATTTTAAGATGTGGATGTGGCACAGGGGGACATGGATTAGTGGCGGCCTTGGGGATTCTGGATTTACAGACTTGATGCTTTAATTTTTCCCATAGCCATCTCCATCGGTCAGTCCCCAAGGACTGTATGGGATGTCTCTGCCCATGGAGGGGCTGGAACAGGATGATCCTTGAGGATCCTTCCAACTCAAACCATTCCAGGATTCCCTGATTCACTCCACAGCAGGGATAAGGAAACCGTGGAACAGAGAAACAGCGGGAGCCATCCAAAATAAATTATCAACCCGATAACAAAGGCAGAAATTCCTATTTCCCCCCTTCATCCCAGCTGGAGCTGGCTGCTTAAATCCCAGGTTACCATCTGGAAAAATCCCGGATTTGAAGCCTTTTCTTGTGCCTGGTCAAGAAAGAATCCAAATAATTCCCACCTGGATTCAGCCAAAGGGTTAAACCCCTTCCCAGGGGGACACAGGAACAACTTTTCCAGCTGCCAGCAGCATCCAGGGCCAGCTTTATCAATCCCACCTGGAGCAAATAAAACCTGTGCTCCAAACCCTTCCTTATCTCCTGCTGTTTGCCTTGGGCTGTTTGGTTTCCAAAGGTCACCGGTGGAAGCAGAAGGAGCCATCCAAGGGTGATGTTTCCTTTGGAATTGGGTGGCAAATTTGCTGGGAGGGCACTGGAAAATGATCGGAAAATGGGGTAGGGAAGGTCGGGGGGTGAAGAGAAGAAGCAAAAAAAAATTTAAAGCAAAAATTTCAAGGAAAATTTTCAAAGAAATTTAAGAGGAGAAAAAAAAGATGGATGTGTCTGCACAGCCTTCAAAATCATGCAGCTGTTGAGGAAAAAAAGGGAAGGACAGACGAAAAATTAGGATTTCATCCAGCTTCTTTTTTTTTTTTAATTAAGGTTTTTTTTTTTAATATAAGGAATTCTTTCTTTATGGTTCTTTTACTCGCCATGCTGCAGGTGTCATCCTAATCAGGTTTAAATGTTCACTGTGCACCTTATCAGGAGTCACCTGGTGAAAATGCCAAATTTACTCCTGGAATCAATAAACTTCCAGCCTGGAAAGGAAATGGGAAGTGGGAGAGGAGCCATTGCAGCCACTGAAGCTGTTAATAAGATAATACAAGATTTTGGAGCAGAGTATTTCCCTCAATATCCACAAAATCCTCTAAAAACCCCTCTCTGGGCTGGATCACCACTTTGGAAGGGCTTTGGAATATGGAGAATTTATTTTAGAAACCAAGACCCCTGGATTGAAAGAATTAGAGACTTAATTAAAGCTGAATATAGAAATTAATTGAATTTTGTGGCATTGGGTTTTGTGCTTCTCCTCCTGGTAAAGCGCAGGGTTATGCCTGTAGTTAGACAAAGTGAACACAGGGGAAAATCTCAGGAATCTTAATTGGTCTGGAATAAAATGATGATATTTACAGTTTTTAGCAGGGATTTGTAAAAAAAAAAAGGGTTATTTCATAAAAAAAATTAAAATCTGTGGGTAAATCAGTGAAAATTGGATTTTCTCTTGATGCAAACCACCAATTCCTATCTGAGGCTTAAAAACAAATTCAGGGATCACTTCTGTAGGAAATGCTTAATACAGAACTATTTGGAATTTTTTAAAGTCCATCCTTTCTGTGGCAAAATTCCTTTTCCATATTTAATGTAAAACCACAATCATTTTACTGGAGATTCCCTGAAAACTCCTGGTGGTGAAGGAATCGACTGAACACAGGGAGGTTCTCAAATTGTGCATCCCAAAATTTCTTCCCTGAGAAAATTTAAGCCAATTCTCCATTTCAGGAACTCCAAGCACTTTGGAAATGTGAATGAATTAAATTGTGTCTGGTCTGAAGTAAGGAATTGCTTTTATCCCAGTTTTTTGCTGGGAAAACTCGGGCAGGGAGATCTTCAGTGACTTGTTCCGGGTCACAGCTGGATGGGGAATGGAAAAGGTTGACCTGGAATTTTGTTTAAGCCCATTTGCTCTGGGGTTTCTCTCCCTAAAACCCCCCAAAATTCCAAATTAAAATTCCATTTAAAGCAGATTCCTCCTGCAGGGAGTGGAATGGAGCCTGTGGAGGGAGGAATCAAGGCGAGGTCAGGGTGGAACACCAGGACAGGCTGGCACCACTGGGGCTGGAATTTTGTTTAAGCCCATTTGCTCTGGGGTTTCTCTCCCAAAAACCTCCCAAAAATTCCAAATTGAAATTCCATTTAAAGCAGATTTCTCCTGCAGGGAGTGGGAATGGAACCCAGTGAAGGAGGAATCAAGGCGAGGTCAGGGAGGAATGCAAGGACAAACTGGCACAACTGGAATTGAATTGGCTGGAATTTTCTTTAAGCCCATTTGCTCTGGAGTTTCTCTCCCTAAAAAAACCCCAAAATTCCAATTAGAGCAGATTCCTCCTGCAGGGAGTGGGAGCAGAGCCTGTGGAAGGAGGAATCAAGGCGAGGTCAGGGAGGAACGCCAGGACAAGCTGGAACCACTGGGGCTGGAATTTTATTTCAGCCCATTTGCTCTGGAGTTTCTCTCCCTAAAAACCCCAAATTCCAAATTGAAATCCCATTTAAAGCAGATTCCTCCTGCGGGAATGGGAGCAGAGCCTGTGGAAGGAGGAATCAAGGCGAGGTCAGGGAGGAATGCAAGGACAAACTGGCACAACTGGAATTGGAATTGGCTGGGATTTTCTTTAAGCCCGTTTGCTCTGGAGTTTCTCTCCCTAAAAAAACCCCAAAATTCCATTTAGAGCAGATTTCTCCTGCAGGGAGTGGAATGGAGCCTGTGGAGGGAGGAATCAAGGCGAGGTCAGGGAGGAGCACCAGGACAAGCTGGAACCACTGGGGCTGGAATTTTATTTCAGCCCATTTGCTCTGGAGTTTCTCTCCCTAAAAAAAACCCCAAATTCCAAATTGAAATCCCATTTAAAGCAGATTCCTCCTGCAGGGAGTGGGAGCAGAGCCTGTGGAAGGAGGAATCAAGGCGAGGTCAGGGAGGAACGCAAGGACAAACTGGCACAACTGGAATTGGAATTGGCTGGGATTTTGTTTAAGCCCGTTTGCTCTGGAGTTTCTCTCCCTAAAAAAAACCCCAAAATTCCAAATTGAAATTCAATTTAAAGCAGATTCCTCCTGCAGGGAGTGGGAGCAGAGCCTGTGGAAGGAGGAATCAAGGCGAGGTCAGGGAGGAACGCCAGGACAAGCTGGCACCACGGGGCTGGATAAAAGGATTAAGGATCTGGCTGGCTTTGGGAACAGGAAACGCTGTCTCCTTGTGGAGGGACTGGAACGAGTTCAAAGCGCCCTGCATGGGATGGGAAAGCTCTGAGGGGAACGGGCAGGCCCAGAATCCCGGGATGTGACCCAGGAGAGCTCAGAGCTGGGTGGATCCACAGCCCAGGGAAGGACTGAAATTCCGTTCCTTGCCTCTTTTGGCGCCTCCTTGGGTGACTGGAGCAAGGAACGGACAGCAGGAATCAGCTGGGATGTGCTGGAAGCCCCAGCTGGGCAGGAATCAGCTGCCAAAGGCCACTGGAGGTGCCAAAACCCAGGAGAGCTCCCAGGGAATGCGTCTCCCTGGAGCTGGAGGTCCTGTGGACACTCCAGAACTTTCCATGGATGCACTTTGGATCATTTTCCCAAATGAAGGTCCATGTCTCCATGGGATCAGAGCGTCCATGGACACATTTGAGGTTTCCAGCTGCTGGTCCATGTGGTCACAGGTCCTTTTCCTGTCCTCTCCATGTCCAATTTTCCCACACTTGATCCCTCTATCCATAAAATGGAATTAAACCCCTAATTAGTACAGCCAGTGTATCCCAAATAATTGTCCAGGTCGCCCTAAATTGGGTCATTATTTGGACTTTTGGACTGATTTGGCCTTCTCCTGACCCTTCACCAGAGGGACCCACATTTATCTGTGTAAATTTGCAGATTAATTAACACAGAGGAAATGAAGGGAGTTCAATCCCACACTTACACATTCCAGTGCTCCATTCCCAAATTTTGGGAAGGGCTCAGAACAAATACAGCAAAAACCAGAGCTGATTTGCATCCTGAGCACCTGGAAGCTTCATTTCCTTCGGGAGGGTGGATTAATTTGGATAACAATTAAAATCGGGCAGTGGGATAGGATTTTTGTCTGGATTTGGGAAGGTATTAAAGATAGAATCGTAATTGATGGATATCCCTGATTTTTCTGGAAATGTGCCCAAATTTTTCCTTACATAATTTATGGAAAACATCTTCTGTCCATCTCTTCCTGGCCAATTCCTGCAGTAGCATCCCTTGGATTTTGTGGTCTGGAAATTCCAAGTTTTATAATGAAAGCTGTGATTTTATATTGTATTTTTGTACCCCTTTTGGAGAAGGATCAGCGAAGAATTTGCTTTTTGATATATAAATAATTGTAAACCAGAAATAAATCTAATTAAAAATACAACAGTTAGATAAAATATAAATTAATATTTTTGTAGGTTTATATAGAACCTCCATGAAGCATCTTGGGTGTACATTTAGAGGAAAGAAAAGTGAAAATCTGAAATAATTTTTGTAGGGTATTATATTTTGAGCATTCAACATTTTTGCTTTAATTAATATTTAAGCACCTAATTAAAACCAACACCTCACCAGCTGGCTTCACTTGGAAATAAAATCAGCCCCTTAGTTTAGGCTGAACCTCAGTTTTAACTCCAAGATTAGTGGTGATATTTAAGCCAAACTGAAATTTTTGTGATAAGGGAATCTGCTATGGAGAGAAAGGCATGCTTGGAAATCCTTTGAGCAATCCATGGGATAATCAAGATTATCTTGGATGCCCCTGGAAGTGCCCAAGGCCAGGCTGGATGGGGCTTGGAGCAGCCTGGGATGGTGGAAGGTGTCCCAGCCATGGCAGGGTGGCACTGGATGGGTTTTAAGGTCCTTTCCAACCCAATCCATCCTTTAGGATGGATTTAGGATCCAGGCTTTAGGATCCTGCCTGGAAAATTGTGGTGATTTCAGCTGTATCTTCTCTAACTCTTCCTTTATCTTTGTCTTTGCCAGACATAATTTTCCCAGAAATTCCAAGACGTCCCTTCAACTGGGATTTGCAATTCCCACGACAATCCCCCAGCACAGGGACACCATTTCCCCGCTGATCTGTTCTTTTCACTCCTCTTTTCCCTTTGACTGCTTTTCCAAAGGAACCTGAGGTGCTGATCCCATTCCTGACCCCAGCCACGCTCCTCCCTCGGCGACGTCGCTTGGCTGCCATGGGGACGGTGACATCACGGGGACCTGGGGCAGATGTGACGTTCCAGGTGGTGACAGAGACCTCTTTGGAACACAGATCCTGTTTGATTTTCCATCCTTGCTCCGGATGGAAATTGCTCACTGTAGGAGAAATATCCTGCTTTGGATAGAGAATATTCCCGCTGAATTTCGAGGAGTTGCCTCTGCCCACAGGAATATTCTTCGGGAAACCGCCTGAGAGGTTTCAAAGGTGATAATCCATGATTCCATGATAATCCAAGTGCAGCATCAAGTGCAGAAATTTCCACTCAGGGAATATTTGGGGAATTTAAATCCCTAATAACAGAAGCTCCAAGCTTTTTCCGAAGCGACAGATCCATCCATGGTGTTACAGGAGCCACTGGAAAGTTCTCCCAGAGATAATATTCCCATCACATCTCTGGAAATTTCTCTTTAACCCCCTGCAGGTGAGCTCGTTCACCCTGGGCTCCCTTTGCAGGCCATGAAGGGATTTCTAAAGTAAGATTCCCTGGATTCATCCCAAATTTCCACGTCTGGATAATTTGCTCCCCTTGACTCCATTTCTGTATCTTCAGCAGCACAAAGAAATCCTGTCCCAGTTCATTTGGCATTTCCTTGGAAGAAATATTCCATGTATTTTTGCAAAAATCTCTCCCATATTTAAGACATTTCTTAATTTTCCTTCCATATTTTTGCTTGCAGAATAATTTTTCTTTCCTTCTGTCCCTGATCCCATGTCAATTTCTCATGTCTCCGAGCAGTTTTGCTACACCCCATTCCTAACTGATCCCAAAAACGTGTTAGAGGGAAAAATAATGGTAAAAAATGTGGGTCAGAGTGTCAGAAAAGGGACATAAAATGTAATGAAAAGGCTAAAAAACTGTGCATTTTTTGGATTTGGCTGGAATCTTCACTGGTGGGCTCTTCCATATGACCCACCCTTGGCTAGGAAAGATTTTTCCTTCCTCAGAAACCCCTTTAACTCTTGGCTTTTCCGCAGAGGTTGCCAAGGAGCAGCTCCAAAAGAGCAGGAATGATTTGGAGGAATGGAGCAGGAAGGATTTGGAGGATTTGGAGCGGGAATGACAACCAAGAATCCACCCGGGAATGACAACCAAGAATCCACCCGGGAAGTGCCACCAGCTCATCCCTATGGAAGCCATCAATCCCAAACCCTCTTGGATCCGACCTTCCAACACCTTTGGCCCATTCCCACCTGGGAATTGCTGCACCCAGGAGAGTGGATGGGACTTAAATCCCATTTTCTGAATCTTGGGTTTGGATTGTTTCGGCCCGATCCTCCCCGTTGGGATCCCTAATTGAATTATTTGCTCCGTGGGGAGCAGTAATTAGGAAAGAGCTCCCATTCCCTGGATTTTGGCTGAGCTGGAGCAAACAGGATTAGAATTCTTCCTCCCAGCTCGGCAGTGCAAATTAAATGTTTATTCTTTCATGGAGGGAAATGTCAGCTGCTTCAAATTACCTGAGAAAGATCCCAAAGGGCTGGGGAGTTTGGAAGATACAAACCTGAATTCTGGACAAAAATGTTCTGTAGGTTTGGATTTTTTCCCCCACTTTTTAAAAATCTCTTTGGATTGAGATCAGCTTGTGAACTGAATACTGAATTTATGCTTTTTTTTCCCCCTTTTCCTTAATTTTAAAATTTATTTGTTGAAGTCAGGAAGGCGCTTGAGTCAGAACTGATCGTTTAACTTTTATATCCTGTAAAATTCCAGGCTTACGAGGATCCTGTCAAGTCAAATTTGACTCCAAATTAAATTTTGGGCTGGGAATCAAGAGACGTGGATTCTAATCCCAGTGACCTGCTGTGTGACCTCTCTGGACCTCGGAATTCCTCTGATAAAACAGGGATAAAACAAACCTCCTTTCTCCATGATCTTCATCTCCCAGGATGATCCCACAATTCCAGGCGCCACGGAATAATTTTTCCTCCTTAAAGAATGGGAAAAAAATGGGAAAAAAATGGGAAAAAAAGGTTATTTAGTAGGTAAAGAAAAAGGTTTTGGAGTCCCTTGGAGCATTTCAGGGTCAAGGTTGTCCCTTTTGAGCTCTGCTGATGCCAAGTGCTGCTGAACGGGATCCAACGTGCACATTCCACTTCCTGCGCTGAAACGCAGCCAGTTGGAAAACTCATCCCAAAAAAAACCAATCCTGAACTCCACCTGCTCGGACAAGTCCTCTCACATCCTTATCAGTGCTCGGCCCAGCTCTGACCTCACAGGATTTTGGAACTGGAGAGGCTGTGGGGAGGAAGGAGCATTGCAAAATCCAACCGCTTTTTCTGAACTGTCCCATGCCCTGACTTGCTCTCAGCTCCAGAAGGGACCCATGGAGAATATTGGATTTTATTTTGGGAATTCTGCTGCACCCCTGTGACTCTGTGTCCTCCTGGAAGTGCAGGTTGGGGGGATTTAAAAGACCCGTGGTTGTGGCACTCAGGGATGTGGTTTAGTGGTGGATTTGAGCACTTGTACTCCATGGATTTAAAGGTTTTTCCTTTTTAAAGGATTCTGGGAAGTGATAATCCCATGATGGTGCTGTCTCTGAGAGCAATTAGTTTTTTTTAGGGCTCTGCCAAAGCAAAACTTTCTCCCATTGCCATTATTCCAGAAATGGAACTTTTCTCCTGCTCTGTAAATGCCCCCTGGCGCCTGCCTGAGCTGAAGGAAATTTGGCACAAACCGGTGATTTCCTCACGTTGGAATTTGGCTTTCCATGACCCTCCAGGCTGGCCAGGGATGGGGAGTGGTAGCTTTGGTAAAAGGACGGGAAAAGAACAAGGGACAAAAAGGTCTGTGCCCCTCCTGTGGCAACTCAGGTGACCACGGAATCATGGAATGAGGGAAGGGACCTTTGAGGATCTCCGAGTTCCATTCCATGGGCAGTGACAATTCCCACTGTCCCAGGCTGCTCAACCTGGCCTTGAACATTTCCAGGCACCCAGGGGCAGCCCCAGCTGCTCTGGGAATTCCATCCCAGCCCCTCCCCACCCTCCCAGCCAGGAATTCCTTCCCAAAATCCCATCTAACCTATGGGAAGCCATTCCCAGTGTCCTGTCCCTCCATCCCTTGATCCCAACCCCTCTCCAGCTCTCCTGGAGCCACTTAAAGGGCTCTGAGCTCTCCCTGGAATTTTCTCTTCTCCAGGTGAGCTCTCCCAGCTCCTTTCCACCACAGCTCATGTTGTTTGACCCCCTGCAATTCCTCAACCCAAAGAATCCCGAGGGATTTCCCACCCCAAATCCGCGCTCCCGCCGATCCGTGCTGCATCCCAAAATCCCGAACCCGCTGGCAGCCGCGGCTCAGAGCCATGGCAAGGCTTGGCTGGGGGTTATTTTACGAGTTCTTCCCTGTGGGGCTCTTTTCCTGCCCCCTTTCCTGGGAATTACAGGGGGACAGCCATAAATTTGTGCCACATCATCGCTCCCGTTCCGGGCCGAACCCAATATTCCCTCGGCGAGGCTAAATTAGGAGGAAATTCATGCCTTAAACACCTTGCAGGCTGCGCTTTTGACAAGTCATCGCATTTTTGTGTGCCCTGCTTTATTTTAAAGCCCCTCTCCAATGACATTCCTGAGCTGGGGCTGCTTTGCTGCCTCTGGAGGGGGGAGGAAAAAAAACAACGGGATGTGGAATATTTATTGCAATGCAGGGGGACAACCTGTCGGGTGATTTCAGCTCCTCAGACTGTCCTTGTTTGGCTCAGGACAGAAAGAAAATTCCATATATTCATTCAGGAAATCATCAGGAAAATAAGGAAATAATCAGACATGAGCAGGGGTTGAAATGTGGATGAAAGCACATGGGAAAATGGGAAAATTGTCTTCAAACTTCCCATTCCACCCTGATTTTTCATTGGAATGCTGTCCCCAGCCACCCAATTTTCCTCATAGGTACCCCAGGTGAATCCCTCTGGTCTGGAAGTCTTCAGGATAACCTGGGAGAGCTTTCCGTAACTTATTCTATTTTATATTTATTTTATTTTATTTTATTTTATTTTATTTTATTTTATTTTATTTTTTTTTTATTTATTTTATATTTATTTTATTTATTTATTTTATATTTATTTTATTTTATATTTATTTTATATTTATTTTATTTTTATTTTATTTATTTATTTTTATTTATTTATTTTATTTTTATTTCATTTTGTTTTATTATTTTATTTTATTCTTATTTTTATTTTTATTTTATTTTTTATTTCATTTTATTCTCCCAGCCTGGATGACTAAAGAAAGCTGCCCAATTCCATGTGTGGATATCAGAAGAAACGATCCTGGTGGAAATCCTGAGACTTTTCTCTGACCACCGGTTTGATAAGAGATAAAAAAATTATTTTAATTTGGGTTTTACCTCTATTAAACTATCACACCAATAAAAATGAAATAAAGACAAGTTCGAACTCCTGAATATCCATTATCCCCTAAAAATGCCTTTATCTGAGATTCTAGGGAGGAAAATCTCCTTTAACAACCTCAATTTTCCTGTATTCCTAAAATCAGAGAAATCTTCCATGTCCTGAAGGTTTAGAGGAGCTGTGGAGCCACTTTTAATGATTTAATTGACCCTTTCCATCCAATTAATTTTGGCCAGAATCTCTTACAGTGAGAACCCGACGGGTTTTGTGAGTGTAAACTCCAAGAAATTTGATTAAACTGGTTTAATTGGGAATTTCAACTAAATCCTGTGGATTTTAGACTGAAAAAACCCCAAATGTGCTGACATCCCAACAAAATAAATAAAATTATGTAGCTGTGTTGAATTGCGTTGGTGAATTTGGATTGGAAACTTCTGGGATGATCCAACTCCCCTTTCCCTGCTGAATTCCTTCTGAAAAATCATTAAATGCCAGGAAAAATGTGAAATCTCCTGAGTTTGGGTGAATCTTCACCTCCAGCCAATCCTCCGACCTTCCCGGGGCAGTGAACCAGGACAACAAGGACACAACCAAGGATTGTTTCTCCTGCAGGATGGACAAGGATGGGAATTCCAGGAAGGTCTCAGAGGGTCCCTTCTTTGTTGTGCACCCACTGAAGGTCCTGCAAAGGGAGCTTTTAAATTAATTAATTAAGGAATTAATGGAGTTCCTAGGGAATCAAAGGGTGAGGTTGTTGTGCTCCGTGGGGTGATGTTTAATCCCAAACCCCATGAGTGTCAAGTGAGCTGAAAAATGAGACTGAAACTCCTTAGGGACTCCTAAGGTCAAAGCTCAGCTCTGTCCCACCAAGGCTTAGCTATGCCAGAGCTCATCGTTCACCAGGACAGGGACTAAAGCTGAGCTTTAAGCTGTGAACCCGTCAGGCCACTCAATTTAATCTCTCCCTGACCAAAGAAAATAAATTCATTGTCATTCTTTATTGATTTCTATCCCCATGTATTTTATTTTTCCTATCAAAATAATTTCTGCTATAATCAATGTCCTGTCTAAATTTCACATTCTGTCTTTCTCTGGTGGTTTGTCATCCATTTAATAAGTGAAAATTGGGCTGAAATTTTACACCTGTGCACACAAAATTTCACTCTGGAAATGACCCCTTCCCCTTCAAGGTGAATCCTTCAGGATTTGATTTTGCAGTGGGAGAAAGTTTGGGATAAAAACATTTTCTGAGATGATTTTCCTTTGACATGTGATCACCGAAATGAGGGAACCTGGAATAACAAAAGCTGCTGGTTGGAAGTTCAGGGAGTTCACTGGTGCTGCCTGTGAGATATCCGCAGGATCCTTTATTTTTTGGGAGCCTCAACAGGGGTAGAAATCATGGCAAAAATAAATATTTTATTTAGATTTCCTGTGGGCTAAAAGGGGGGAAAGATTTCTGGGTCTAAATTCAGACTGGAATTCTCACAGGGATCTGCCCAGGAATATTTGAACACTAGGAGATCCTGGAGGCTGGGGTGGGCAGTGGGGAACTTAAATTGATTTAAAAACTGGGCCAGGAATTGTCCCGTGCCAATGCTTGACAAAATCCTGTGGTTTCCAGGAGACTGGTTATTAGTTATGGATAAAAAACAAGGGCAGTAATCAGGAAGAAATCAGCTAAATTTGGAACAGGAGTATCTTGAAATTGTAGCTTTAAAGCGCAAAGGAAGATGAAAGAAATCCACCTGAAATTCCAGCATCCTCACTCTGGGAGGGATTGCAGTGGTCAGTGTCTTCACTTCCATGAAATGCATGGAAAAGGTCCCTGTGAGGTGGCTGGGCAGGAGCAGAAGGTGACAAAAGCCACCTCTGTACCTTTTGTCACCTCAAGCTGTGCCCACATTGCAAACCCACCTCTCTTCCAATCTTCCTTCCCTTCTCCCTGTTTGGAAGTAAATCTCCCAGGAATTGTCCCGTGCCAATGCTTGACAAAATCCAGTGGTTTCCAGGAGACTGGTAATTAGTTATGGATAAAAAACAAGGGCAGTAATTAGGAAGAAATCAGCTAAATTGGGAACAGGAGTATCTTGAAATTGTAGCTTTAGAGCGCAAAGAAAGATGAAAGAAATCCACCTGAAATTCCAGCATCCTCACTCTGGGAGGGATTGCAGTGGTCAGTGTCTTCACTTCCTGAAATGCTGGAAGGTTCTGTGAGGCAGCTGGGCAGGAGCAGAAGGTGACAAAAGCCACCTCTGTACCTTTTGTCACCTCAAGCTGTGCCCACATTACAAACCCACCTCCAATCTTCCTTCCCTTCTCCCTGTTTGGGGGTAAATCTTGAAGGTTGCCTGAAATACTTTATTTTCCCTTTGAAGACATTTTCCTGTTTGCTTTCCTTCCTTCCCCCCCGTGCATTTCCCTCCTTTCTGTCCCTCAGCCCAGAGGATGGAATAAATTAACGAGCAGCATGTGAAGCCCTGCTCTGCTTTAGTTACACCTAAATACTCCTAAGCCTATTAAGTTTATTCCTGGAACTGTCCTGGGCTCCCACCCCCAATAATTTTCCGTTCAGAGAAGATTTCATTCCCTTTGTTCTGATTTAATTTCCCTGCAGCCAGGGGCTCCAGTCACAAGCTGGCTGCTAATTAGCTGGCACTAACAGCCTCTCGTTAATTAGTTGGGAGGAGGCTTGGGGAATGTTTGCTGGGAGTCACATGGTGGGACAGCCTTTAATCACAGCCGTCCTGGAGATTTCTGCTTTTCCTTGGATTCTCCTTGGCGTGTCCAAGCTGGATCCATTGGAGGCGGTTTTAGAACAGGTGGAAAAGGAGAAGGAGCTCTTTGGTGACATTTTTTCCCCCAGAGGTGGTTCCTGCTTGGATGATGTGTCTGGGATGAGGTGAGGTGTGGATGTCACACACTGCTGGGCCAGGAGGTCACTGATGCTCCCCTCATCCTGTTCCCTGCCACCACACATCCCTCAAGGAGATCCCTAATTTGGGGATCACCACCGAGCTCCCCTCTTCTCCCCTGACATGGTCACCGTGATTTCCTGAGGGTTGGGGATGGATATTCCAGGTCTGGGTAGGATTATCCACATCTGGCCTGTCGCAGACATCTTTTATGGAAAATCCTTTCCTTAGGATTTCTCCTCCTGAGAAGCTGAGAGGCCTCAGGAACAAAATGTAAACAATGTTATCTGCTGCTGTAGAATGCAACAGATGGATCTGTGATTGGCCCATATTGGTTGTTTCTAATTAATGGCCGATCACAGCCCAGCTGGCTCGGACACAGAGCCTGAGCCACAAACCTTTGTTATCATTCTTTGCTATTCTATTCTTAGCTAGCCTTCTGATGAAACCCTTTATTCTATTCTTTTAGTATAGTTTAATATAATATATATCATTAAATAATAAATCAAGCCTTCTGAAACATGGAGTGAGATCCTCGTCTCTTCCCTCATCCTCAGACCCCTGTGAACACGGTCACACTGGCCCATGGTTTTCCCAATCACCTCCCCACTCAGGGCTGGGGAGTGGGGCCCAGGATGCCATCCCACCCCGTGGTGTGTCTGTAAGATGGATTTGGGGTGTCCAACTCCCAAAACCCAGAGGGTAGGACACGACCAGGAGGTTGGAAAGCGCTGCAAACGTCCCAGCTCCTGTCCCACTTCCCAGCAGACCAGGCGGTGTTTTTCCTGGCAAATGGAGAGGTCTGGTGATGCAGGGAGCCTGGCAGCCATGCCCACGCCCTCCCCAAAGGCCAAAGATGCAACTTTTGGCACTTGCCGGGCACCAGGTGCCTCTTTTCCATCTGGGCAAAACAGGAAATGAGTCAGGCAGGGGAGCAGACTCACACGAGGGATTGCCCGTGGAGAAGGGAAGAGACCGCCCTGGAGGTGTTTGTTATTCCTGGGCAGGGAGGAGACATCTGGACACCATGCCTGGAGGTGCCATGGCTGTGGGCTGGCAGGAGAGGAGGAGGACAGGTGGGAAAAGCTGGAATCTTCTGGCACTTGATTTACTCCAAACTTCTGGCTTGTGAGGATTCCTCCAAATCCCTTTTCCAGCAGCTGGAGCTGGAGGTGCTCTGCACTTCCCACAGGCCTGAGAGAGGGGCCAGAGCTGCAGCTTGTGGAATCCCGGAATGGTTTGGGTTGGAAGAGACCTTAAAGGTCATTCAGTTCCACCCTCTGCCATGGGCAGGGACCCCTTCCTCTATGCCAGGTTGCTCCAAGCTTCATCCAGCCTGGATTTTCATGGAACTTCCCCATCCCAGGGCTGGCACCGTCCCTGAGAGGTGCCAGGATCCTTCTGGGAGGCTCCAATCTCTCTGAGGAGGAGCAGCAGAGAGGTTTTGAAGGTCAGCTCTTCTCACAGAGGGAGGCAGCACCTCTGGGCTCTGCCTGGCACCCCCCTGGCACCATGGGTTGCTTCTCCCCCTCTGTTTCTGAGGAAGCAGAAATTCCTGGAGCTGTGTCCATTCCAGCCTAGAGGGTTCCTGGAGTTGTGGCCATTCCAGCCTGGCAGTGGTCATGCTCAGATGGGATGAGCCGGATCCAAGCTGAATGTGCTCGGATGTGATAGAACCATTCCATGGACATGGCGAATCCGTGACCTCAGTTGTTATCTGAGAATGGAATCTGTCCCAGATCTCACTGGCTTCCAGAAGAAACCATTAATTCCTGGGAAAATGGCAGATGCAGGGAGAGAAGCAAAACTGGGACCATCCTTCAGTCAGTGGGAATGAAAAATCTTTTCTATCTCTAAATTTTTAGGGTGCCTGCATTGGGCGTGCCCATCTTTGCCAGCTCATGTGGACAGATCCAGGTCACATTTCCACAGCTTTTCCAAGCTGGATTTAAGTCATCCTTTGTTAGACTCTTGTGACAAGTTTTGACCTTTCCAAGGATTTCTTGGATGCCAGGCAATGGCTCAGAATTTCCAGGTGGCAGCAGGAAAAGAACCTTTGTTGTTATACAATCATCTCCTACCAAAGAATGGTAAAAAAAAAAAAATCAGGAATGGACTTAAAAGGTTGTATTTTCTGACTGTCTTTGTTCAGTATACTGGAGGTGGAACCCATCATCCAAATTACTGGACAATGATGGAAAACTTTACTGGAATTTCATTCCAGATTGCAGCAAATGAAAGGAAAAGCTCTGACCTCAATGGACTCAAATCACAGGATTGCTTCCACGTGGAATATGTTTGGCTCTGCTGAGAATTCCAATATTTTCCTTGTGTTCCACCAAAATCCCACCTCAGAGGACCCAGATGGGCCTGAAGATCTGGACATTTGAGCAAGGGAAGATTTTTGGCTCCTCGGTTTGAGTGGTTGGGTAGGTCAGTGACAGCAGGTTCCTTTGGAAAGAACTTCCCACTGGGATTCACACCGAATCCATAGGAAATCACAATCCCAGGAGAGACAGGAGGCAACCTCGAGCTTTCTTTGGAAAACCATTCCTGTCAACAACACTTGGATGCTTTTCCCGAGGTGTGGACGGGCGCCAGGACAGAAGTGGGCTCAGTGAACGTGTGTGGGCCAGGGCAATGAATTTCCTTAGGTAAGGAGATCTCCGAGCTCCTGGGATTATCTCCGAGGCATTTCCTCCCATTGTTTGGCCCTTTGCTTGCAGCATTCTCCTGTCCCTCCTACCCGGGGGTTTTCTGGGATCCATCCAAAGGCTGGAGCGTCATGGAAGTGGCACCTAGGAGGAATCATGTCACACTAGCCTGTCACCAGATCTCTCCTTCAAACCTTTCATGAACAGCCTTGGCTGTGCCTTCCAGTCAGGGAATTTTTTTTTGTTACTTTTCCAGGAATTTGGTATCTTGTTCCTTTCCTTTTCCATGCTCATGAGGCCTCACGGCACTTTGACATTTCTCAGCCACGGGAAGAACGTTTTGGAGGAATCATTTCATCCTTTCTGACCCTTTTCCCTTCCTCCCTGGGGGAATATCTTGCACATCTCCTGGTTTTGGTTGTTTGGAGTCGCACTAAAGTCCTGCCCAGGTTCCACTCCTGGCTCAGCTCGGCTCTGATCCGAACAGGACCCACTCCTGGTGTGTAAAACCCTCTCAGCTGACAGTCAGGGCACTACAAAACACTTAAGAGAGTCCATGAGCTGAAAAATTCTATATTCAACCAGCCTAAAGATAGATTTTCACAATTTATGAATTTGTTGAGGAAAAATAATACTTTAAAAAAAAATCTCAGTTTTCCTGAACTGTTTTAAATGTCCACTTAAGAGCAAAAACATCTGTCCCTGTTGATTATACAAAGCTTGAGATGAGCCTCTCATGGAATCCTGGGATGGTTTGGGTTGGCAGGGACCTCAAAGCCCACCCAGTGCCACCCCATCCCATGGCAGGGACACCTCCCACTGTCCCCAGGTGCTCCAAACCCCATCCAACCTGGCCTTGGGCACTTCCAGGGATCCAGGGGCAGCCACAGCTGCTCTGGGAATCTGTTCCAGGGTGTCCCCACCCAGCTCGGACCTCTGGCGCTCAGCTCACCCCAAATCTTGACCCCCTGCCTGTCCCCATCCAGATGACAGCACTGGGCTGGGATAATTACAGCAGGAAGAGTTTTGGGGGAAATCTCTTGCTCAGGAAGACCCCACAACTTCACATTCACCCCAGAACTGGGAAAAAAAGATAAAATCTAAGTTAATGCAATTTTTCCCCATTTTAAGCCCCTGGGAATGCTGGATGTCAATCTTGGGTGTTTCAAAGCCTCATCTAAACAAAGTCCAGCCAGGGCTGGATCCAGACCTTGGTGCAAAACCACGTCCTAGGTGGGTGTGGGGAGTGGCTGTGACTTAGGGACCATTCATGGGAGGTTGGTGACAGTGTCCACCTTATTTTGGCAGCCAGGAAGTGTTTTCTGGCACACAAAGTGGCCGCAGGAATTTGCCTCCACCAGTGGGAGAGGGAACTTCTTAGAGCTCTTATTTGATGTAAATAAGGAGTAAGAGAATCACAGAAACACAGAATCCACGATCCAGAAAAAGCTGAATTGGGACAAATAAATATTATCCAGTCCAAGGTTTCCCCAGGAATGCCAAGGACACCTCTTGTCCCCAAGCGCCACATCCACACAGCTTTTAAATCTTTTGAATCCATTTAGAGAAGGACAAGAGGAAAACAGGACCCAGATGAATGTTGGATGCAGGAGCAGGGATCAAATTGGATTTGGAGGCAGCTCCCAAGGGTCTGCTATCCAAAAGGAAGGATGAATCCAGCTGGGACACGGTGTCCTCTGTGCTGGTATTCACACTTCCACTCAGGGCAGGGGGAGTGGAAAAGGGAAGGATCTGCTCTGGACTTCAAGGTATGTCCCAAACCAGGATTAAAATTCAAATGACCTTGGTATAATGAAGTAAAAAAAACAACCAAGTGAAAAAACACCCTGAGTTTGGGATGAACTTTCCCTTCAAATTCCAGCTGGGGCAAAGGGAAATATTCCACTGCAAAACCCAAAAATTTAAGGTTCAAAACCCACAAAATAAGGAGGTTTCATTTGAATATGGGATCGCTCTGGGTAGTGAGGGTGTGGAACTCCCTGATCCTGGGGGTTTTAGACACTGAAAGTTTTCTTGAGTTCATGGGGAAGCTAAAAAAATAAATAAAAACCAATGACATAAAAAGCCATTAAAATGTGCAGAAGTTGTGCCCAATCCAGGAAATCCCAAAGGCAGGAATTGTTATAGACTGTGAGAGGATTTGATGGAAGCATTTCCATACATTCCTTGCACTCATTTGGGATTTGCAGCTTTAGGAAATGGGATATTGTGTGAGGCAGGGGCTTGGGCTGAACCACTCCGCTGGTTTTAGGTCCTAAATCCCCCAAAATTCCAGACTTTGCAGAAAAATCTTCCCCCAGCAGTGAACTGAGTCTGGCTCACCTGCAGCTCACATTTATAACCTGACAAGTGTCAAGCAGGAATTTTTTAACTCCAGTGGGAGGAGTTGCTCAGGAAGGGAGCAACAAAAAGACAAATTTTGGGGAGAATCTGAACCTCTTTCTCCCTCTTTTCCTCTCTCTCAGCACCTTGGCTCCAACCCAGGGTATTTGATTGGTAGGCTGGGTGTCAGGTTCATCAGAGATTTGGTGTCAGGTTTATCAGAGATTTGGTGTCAGATTTATCAGAGTTTTGGTCTCAGATTTATCAGAGATTTGGTGTCAGGTTTGTCAGAGATTTGATGTCAGATTTATCACAGATTTGGTGTCAGATTTATCAGAGGTTTGGTGTCAGGTTCATCAGAGATTTGGTCTCAGATTTATCAGAGATTTGGTCTCAGATTTATCAGAGATTTGGTGTCAGGTTTGTCAGAGATTTGATGTCAGATTTATCACAGATTTGGTGTCAGATTTATCAGAAATTTGGTCTCAGATTTATCAGAGATTTTTCTGTTCCTCCACATCCGATTTTGGATAATTCCCCACCATGGATTCTTGCCACCCTACACCGCCAATTCTTTTCCAGGGGATGATCAAACATTGAGGAATCTCAATCCTGAGACTGTTGTCCAGTTAATTTTTTTAGAAGGAGGAAAAGACCACTTAAAAAAAGTATCACAGCCTCTTTTGCCCCAAATCCTGGAAGTTAATGCACTAAATCTGGGATTGGACATTCCCTTCTCTCCTGTCTGCTGCAGGGATGGGAAGGGTGGTGCAGACACCATAAACCAGCACAGGAAAATAATTCTGACACTGATTCTCCTTCTCTCCACGGTGAGCTCTCCTTCCAAAGCCAAAATAAAATCACCTTCCCAAAGTCCCTGCGGCCTGAGGATGAAGGAGGGAAGGATGAGATGGGATTTGGGAAGGAATTCTTGGCTGTGAGGGTGGCGAGACCCTTGAAATCCTTGATATCCCATTGATGTTTAGTCAAGGAAATAAAAAAAAATAATACAAAGGGAAGTGGATCAAGAGAAAAAATATTTAAAACCTGTTCTCTGAGCACTTCCGGGCCACATAGAAATGAATGAACAGGTCCTCACTAATCCATGTGGGATGGGGACTGTGCCCAACAGATCCTGCCTGTTAAGCCTGGTTTAAAGCCCACATTGTGGGAATCTATAAAGTTAGAGGGTTTTGTATTGGTGGGAAAGAAAGACAGGCAGCAGAGTTATAGATATTGCTGATGCATATAAGCTGTAGCGAAGACGTGAGGAATAGAACAATAGAGCTATGTATTAGCGACTCAGAATAACTTTCTAAGTTGCAAAATGTTTCTATAGCAAGGTTGAAATTATGAATAGAGTTTTATGCTTTGTCTTCTTATGAATGAACAAGCAAGTATTGTTTTAACCCCAGCTACATGTGCTTATGTTGATTGGATAGAATCACTGTCAATATGCTTTCTCTCTGTGTAATTGGCTAGGATGAGTATTTGGTGACTTGTAACAAGTGAGTTTCTTTGGCTTGTTGCCTGGATGCGAACTGTCAGGATCTTTGCATAGACAAAACTATGTATTATAAAGATTCTGGAAAATAAACGGTTCCCGACGCATCCATCAGTGGTCCCGTCCTGTTTGTGTCTGTATATAGCTAGCCAGCGCACACATGGAGACCTTGCTTTGGGAGAGGAGGAATAGGAGGTTCTACCTTTGTGCTAGGCTGAGTTTAAGCCTGGTTTAAAGCCCAGATGGAGACCTTGCTTTGGGAGAGGAGGAATAGGAACAACGGTAGGAGCTCCTGCCCTTGTGCTAGGCTGAGCTTTCTGGTCGTGTTAGTCCTGGCTGGCCATGAACCTGGCTTACTCAAGGTGTAGAAGAACCTTAAGGAGCCAGGATGGGTGAGAGGAGCTGGGTTCAGCCCCTCTGGGGTTGTTTTCCTCTCTCTCCTCAATTTTTAGGAGTTTTGGGAATGATGCGTTCACATGTTTTACCACAGCTAAGCTCGGCTTAGTGGGAACGAGGAACAAATAATGCTGCCAGCTCATGGTAAGTCTTTAAGGAAGGGATTCTCTGGGATGAGCCAGGGATGCGCTGAGCTTTCAGCGCATGAAAAAAGGATTTTCCTCACCACGGGAGCTGCTGTTGTGCATCCTCCCCCTCTTTTTGTAGATACAGCTGTTAAACAGCTGCCCGTGGCTCCCTGGACTTGGCCAAACATTTCAAGTTGCAACTCCTTCCTAAATATTCTGAGGATGGAAGATCCTGATGAAATTCCATGAATTGAAGCAATAAATATGACTTGCTGTGATTTTCTGTTTAATTTTATCCCAGAGGAGAAGGAGAGGGAGAAGTGGTGCTGTTTGCCCAGCAGAAGGAGCTGCAGACTGTCCCAAGGTCATCTCCTGCTCCAGCAGCACTGCGTGAGCTCCTCCAGGGGCTGGAATTTCCCATTCCTGCTCCATCAGCTCATCCAGCAGCACTGGGTGAGCTCCTCCAGGGGCTGGAATTTCCCATTCCTGCTCCATCAGCTCATCCAGCAGCACTGGGTGAGCTCCTCCAGGGGCTGGAATTTCCCATTCCTGCTCCCTGGTCAGCCCTAGAACAGCCTTGAGATCCGTTGTGTTGTTGCTATCAAAGAGAGATTTCCACTTTTGGGAAAAATGTGTCACTTGCTCCTTGCTCAGATCCCCAGGTCCTGGCAGATGGGGATGGAAATGAAAGAGGAAAAGTGGATTGAGGCCAGCAGCTTCCAAGGATGTGAAAAGATTGGGAATCACAGAATCATGGAATGGTTTGGGTTGGAAGGGACCTTGAAGCTCATCCAGTTCCACCCCACCATGGGCAGGGACAACTTCCACTGTGCCAGGGTGCTGCTAATCCCATCCAGCCTGGCCTCCGTGAAGAAAAATGAATGATTTTGGGATTCCATCTTTAAATTCCTGTTCAAAATGCTATTTCTGGTGTGCGACCCGATTTTATTGTTCCTGCTATTCATCCTGCCAACACTGAGCTCTATTTCTGCAGATAATTTCTCCTCATCGTTTTAAAAACTTGTTTTCCCAAATGAAAATAATAAAACAACTAAAGAAATTGTAATGTTCCCCATCTCCCTAATACTCTACAGGCACGAATTCCCTTAATTTGTTCCCACTGGGATCCTATTCCAGCATCCTTTAAACAAATATTTTGCCTCGGGGTGGGGGTGAGTGGCAAATCTGCCTTTACAAGGCCTCAGCTGCTCCAGCTTCGGTTTTATGGTGCTGAAGTAAAAACTGAAGCCCCAAACGTGTGGATTGGCCATTCCAGAGTTGTAGGAATTACCATTCCCCAAGGAGCAAATACTTCAGCTGGGATTTCTGCCAGAGGGAAATTTCAGGAGCCCTCTCGAGTAAATTGAACGCGAATAAATTCGATTATTGGGTACCCGTGACTTTAGGAGGCACAAGTTGCTTTTCCAGGCTCAGTATGGAATAAAGACAGGGAATGAACTTCTGGGGCAACTCTCCCAGAAATGTGGCCACCTAAATCTTTGGATGTTCCCATTGTATCTTCTTCAAATTTTGTGAAATCCAAAGGGAAAAATCAGGCGGTTTTTTTCCGCTCGCTCCAATCTTGGAATGTGAACGAAAAATCTCAATGGGAAAATCTCAAATCGCGGAATGGGTTGGGTTGGAGATAAAAATAATCTGACCTATTTCATCCTCCCTGACTTCTCTGGAATATTGTTAATGCCAGATTCAAATTTCAGGATTTGGAGCATAATCTCTCCAGCCTCAGAGCATTTATTGATTTTCCAAGGATTTTTCTAGGAAGCCTGAGGGTGTAGGGATGAAAGATCATGGAAGGAGACAGATATGTGGGAAAAAAGGTAAATTTGGGATGACTTTTGCTCATCTGGACTGGATATTGCTGGGAAAAAAGGGCTGATTTAAAGATGATGTCCAGAATATAAAGCATGGAATGTATTTTCCTATCTGTTTTCTTCCTGTTTTAATAAGAATGGCTGTTGTCAAATCAATTCACATAATAATTACTTTTATAATTATAGAAATTAAGCCATTGGTGTTTTATTTCAGAGGGACAAAATAATTCAATTCTCTGATTATAAAATCTGATGGAATAGGAAAATTTAAAGGAATAGTGACAATTTAATATTAATGGAAAAATGCTCAGCTGGGGGGACAGCTGCCTTTCCTAAATCCATGGAGAGCACTCAATTTTTAATTTGGGAATGGTGGAGCTCCAAACCAAAGCCTGACAGAGCAGAAAAGTGGGAATTCTCTCATTGGAGAAGTGGATCCGGAGGGATTTTCAGAGTTCTCTGACTCGGGAAGAAGTGGAGGCAAAGCTGCCCTTCAATCCTTGACATTGGAGACCTGATGGGAGGAATTTGTGCAGGAAAGAAGGAAGGAGACTTGGAAAAACACAGGATATGGGACAGACCAAGGTAAAGGATATTCCAGCTCCTTTTTCATTCCTAACAAGGCTGGAGAGGGAGGAGAAAGCACGGCAGGAATCAGCACACATAATCCATGGGAAATTCCCCACCCACTGCAAAAGATAACACAATTCCCACCATGTGGGAAACAATACCCATTGTTATCCCACATGGATCTTTATTTTTCCCTGTGCCCTGAGCCCTCACGCCCTCATCTGTTGTTATTCCAACAGCGAGGAAAGAAGAACACCAGGAGAGGTTCCTGGATAATTTTGGGAAATTGATGCCTTGTGCAGGCTGGCCTAGAACAGAGGCTGGGCAGAGCTAAAGAATAAAGCAGGGATTTATTCAAAGAATCTCCTCCATGGATGCACCTTGGGCAGCACAAGAGCCCAGCAGGGCTGCACCCAAGATGAACCAAAATGGCCCCAAAATGCACGAGCGCTCCCGGGGTCTCTCCCTGGGATCAGTTCTGCTCCATTTGCATCTTGCAGTTCATTGTCCCATTCCAGCTTTAGCCCCTGCAGTCCCACCCTGCTTGTTTTTCTCTCTCCAGCCCATGGTGTTTGTGCTCTTGGGCTGAGATTTGGATCATTTGTCCTTGGTGCCCAGCTGGAGCAGGAATTGTTTTGTCTCCCTGCTCTGTGCACAGAGCTCACCATGCCCTGATGTGAAGCTCAGACCCACACACTAAAGCAGCACAGAATCTGAAAATATAAAAGCCAAAACCTGAGGCATCAAAGTTAACATTCCTCAGCTGCATGGCAGGGTCCTGGCCCCCATGGAATTGTTGAGGGGAAAAATATTCCGTGTTCCCTGAGGACACCACTCTAATCTGGAGTCTCTTCTCCACTGTTTGCACAGAACAACTTACAAGGAAAACAGAAGTTCATTTTGCCATGATTTTCCCCCAAATTTTGGCCCAAAGAACAAGAATTCTTGGGGATCATTCCTTTAGACACCTTGGTCTCCAAAGCTCTCCCAGTCCAAGGATTTCCAAGCTATGGAGTCAGATGAATTCCCAGAGGATAGGATGAGCAAAATTTCTTCCCTATGGCTGCACTTCCCAATTTTTACTGCATGAAACAGAGATCCCAGAAGTTCAAAAATCTCCAGGGAATATGAGTTCACAATCTGAAACCTTTCCAGAAGACTGGAACAGAGCAGGACTAAATCCATCTTTCATTCCCACTGCTTTTTTGGAGTCTTGGTATTGCATCCCAGATAGTGTAAAACCAAAACTCCCGAGATCCATTTCCTTGGGGAACTTCTTGGGATTCATTCCCTTGGGGAACTTCTTGGGATTCATTCCCTTGGGAATGAGTCAAGCAAAGGGGGGTGTAACTGCCCTAAAATACATGGAATGCTCAGCTTGGAGAAAGGAGAAGAAAACCATTGAAACATGGGAAAAGCAAATTATTTCCAACAGAACATTCCCAAGACTGCGTCCAGTTTACTTTAAATTCTAATTACAACAGGAGAATGGGCAGGGAGATGGGAAGAAAGGTAAAAAAAAAAAAAATGAGGATGATTGATGACATCAATTTTCCAGCTTGGTGCTGACCAGGGGAAGGAAAAAAATCCCCCATCCAACTCCTTTTCCTGATTAATAAAAATGGGATGGAAATTTCATGCTGTCCCAACTCCTAAACACTTCCTAAGCCACATTTGGCTCCACAGCTGCTTCCAGCCTGTTTATATTCCTGAGGAGAACATTTTTTCCAGCCCTGTCAACAATTATTGTTCCCCCTCTGAGGAGGGCAGGAATTGTCCCTCACTTTTGGATGATTAAAAAAAAGCTTTGGCTTTGAAGTGCCTTCATTTGTTGGTGCATGGAATGAGGATAAACACGGAGAAAACCTGGAGCACAGCACATGGGGGGAGGTGATGGATGGAAAAAGGATGGACTCAAGCAAGGGACGTGTTGGAGCCCTGGCTGCTGAGAATTTCAGATTTCTGTGCTGCCAGGCACTGACCCCCAGAAGAACACTGCACTGACCTGAGGCCGTGGAGAAGCTTCCAAAATGGAATGAGAGAACTGGGATTGTGGGTGTGGAGTTTGGATAGAAGTGTGTGAGATCACAGGGGGGGAAACTCAGAGTTTAAGGGTTTAGAATACAGTAATGGATATAAAGCAAGGTGGAGGTTTTGGGGCAGAGGCTGCTCCTTCTTCTTGTTGTTTTTCTCCTTCTCCTTCTCCTTCTCCTTCTCCTTCTCCTTCTCCTTCTCCTTCTCCTTCTCCTTCTCCTTCTCCTTCTCCTTCTCCTTCTCCTTCTCCTTCTCCTTCTCCTTCTCCTTCTCCTTCTCCTTCTCCTTCTCCTTCTCCTTCTCCTTCTCCTTCTCCTTCTCCTTCTCCTTCTCCTTCTCCTCCGTGGCTTTGGGTGGTTTTGTGTAATTGGATAAAAAGTCCCCACTGCAGCCATGGTGGTTGGTTATTGGGTTAAAAGTGAAAATAATTGAGGTGTCATTTCTTAATTGGAGTTGATCCTTCAAAGGCCTTGTAGAGAGAGAGATGGGGCTCCATGTTTAGTTTGTGAGAGTGAAGTGCTGCAGAGCTCAGGGTTTGTGAGGCTGTGACAGAGATAAGAACTGATAAACAACTGAGTCCCAACAAGAAATTCCATCTTACACATTTAATCCTGACCCTGGCAAAAAAAGAAGCAAAGACTCCACAGGGATGGATGCACATCCCACCCGGAGGGTCCCTGTTGCCTCCTAGAAATGCAGAGGGAGCAGCAGGAATAAGTCAGAGCCTTGGGTTTGGAGATTTTGGCTCCTCTGGGATGTCAGGGTTTGTTGAAGGGCTCTCCATGAACTCGTCTGAATTCCCAGGGGATGGAGGGAGGAGAGGAACAAATCCCAAGCAAGCCCTGAGGGAGGCCCAAGCTGCAGCTGAGCCTCAGAAATGAGGGAAAATCAGGCACATTCCTTCCCTGGGCAATAAAGGGCAGCTCCAGGATCTGGTTGTTCCCCTGCTCTGTTCTGCCTTTTGTGTATTTTACATCAACATCAAGGCAAGGCAGCAATCAGAAATCGAGATTAAATTTATTCCTTTCTTAACCTTGGTAGTGGCTCAAAGAAATTCTGATTTGCTGCAATTCTGTCCTTCTTTCTCCCCAGATTTTCTGTGCACACCAGAGTTATTCCCCAGAATAAACCTAAAATCAGTTACAGGTTATTTAAAAAATTTCTCTATCCTGCCTTTTATTTTACATCAATAGCAAGGCAAGATCCAGTCCAGAAGTCAAGATTAAATTTATTCCTTTCTTATCTTTAGTAGTGGCTCCAAGAAATTCTGATTTGCTACAATTTTCTCCTTCTTTCCCCCCAAATTATCTTTGCACACCAGAATTGTTCATCAGAAAAAACCTAAAATCAGTTACAGTTAATAAAAAAATTCTCTACTCTCCCTTTTGTGTAGTTTATATCAACAGCAAGGCAAGGCAGCATCCAGAAATCAAGATTAAATGTATTCCTTTCTTATCCTTCGTAGTGGCTCAAAAAAATTCTGATTTGCTGCAATTCTATCCTTCTTTCTCCCCAGATTTTCTGTGCACACCAGAGTTATTCCCCAGAACAAACTTAAAATCAGTTACAGGTTATTTTAAAAATTTATCTATCCTGCCTTTTGTTTTACATCAATAGCAAGGCAAGATCCAGTCCAGAAGTCAAGATTAAATTTATTCCTTTCTTATCTTTAGTAGTGGCTCCAAGAAATTCTGATTTGCTGCAATTTTCTCCTTCTTTCACCCCAAATTATCTTTGCACACCAGAATTGTTCGTCAGAAAAAACCTAAAATCAGTTACAGTTATTCAAAAAATTTCTCTACCCTCCCTTTTGTGTATTTTATATCAACAGCAAGGCAAGGCAGCAATCAGAAACCGAGATTAAATTTATTACTTTCTTCTCTCTAGTTGTGGCTCAAAAAAAGTCTGATTTTCTGCAATTTTTTCCTTTGTCTCTAAATTATCTGTGATCAGTTATTCCTCTGAACAAGCCTAAAACCACATGCAGGTTATTTTGGTTTTTAAATGAACACAAAGGCCAGCCCTGGGCATTGCAAAGCAGACAGGGAGTGTTTATCCAGGTGAAATATCCCGGTTTTCACACCAGTCCTGGATGGGACGAGCTGAGAGTTCTCAGGGCTTTGTAATATCCCTAAATCCATGGGTGGGAAGACATTGTCATTTATTTTTTTTGTTGTGAAGAAGAAGAGGCACCTGCGGCCCAGCAGGATGTTGATGATGAATTTCTATTTTTTGCAGAACATCCAGGCAAGGAGAAGTTCATTAACACCATCTCCATCCTGTTCCCACCTCGGGGTAGCCAAGCAACCCTGGCGTCCCTGGTTCTATTTGGAGGAGGCAGGAGCGCGGATGTTCTCCGTCCGGGAAATGATATCGCGCTGATAACTCCGTGTTTGCTTACCTGCCTCCTGCTCCATCCATCCACCCACCTCCTCTCCACCCCCTGCCTGTCCCACAGTGATTAATGATTTTCCAGAGCTCTGATTTTTTAGCTGTTGTTGGCTCTGTTAATTAAACAGAAGCAAGGTTTGGCCCGGAGGCTCAAACTGGCGGCGTTTGCGTCACTTGGCTCTTGGTTCTGGGGCTCCTTTGGTTCCTTTTTGCTTCTGGATTTAAATTGTTTTCCTCCTGCAAGGGTTTGGTTCATTCCAAGTGCGTGGCAGAGAATGGAAGCCTTGGGAAACAGGGAAAGTCTGCAGAGGAGAAGGCTCAAAAGGCTCCAGGGAGAGCTCAGAGCCCCTGGCAGGGCCTGGAGGGGCTCCAGGAGAGCTGGAGAGGGACTGGGGACAAGGCATGGAGGGACAGGACACAGGGAATGGTTTTGAGCTGAAAGAGGGAAGGTTTAGATGGGATTTTGGGAAGGAATTCCTGGCTGGGATGGAATTCCCAGAGCAGCTGTGGCTGCCCCTGGATCCCTGGAAGTGTCCAAGGCCTGGATTGGGGTTTGGATCCACCTGGGATAGTGGGAGGTGTCCCTGGCCATAACAGGGGTGGAATGGGATGGGCTTTAACCCCTTTCCAACCCAAACCATTCCATGATGATTCTGCGATTTGAAGTCAGCATTCCTTTAAAACCTGCTCCCTTTGGAAACCTCTTTTAGGTTCCTCCAAACAGAGGAAATCCTTCTCCCAAAACCCCTGGCTGGACCTGTTATGATCCTTAAGTGTTAGAACCAAAATTCCCTTTTATTTCTGCAGCACAAAATCCTCTTCATTCAGCAGCCGCAGGGAAATAAATCAGATTTTTTTTTTTTTTTTACTCAGCACTGAAGATGTTGAGCTCTGACAGCTCTTGAATTTAAGTGGTTTTAGTGTCTCTAAGCCCCTCTCTCCTCCCTGTGATCTTCTGATCCCTCACAACCCTCTGGGAGCAAACGGTCTCAGGCAAATCCTGGCGCTTTTCCAGCTTTCTGTGCTCCCAGTTTGAGCAGCAGCCAGGACAGCTGGATCCTGCTTCTCCCCTCGGAGCAGGAGTTGATTCTGCACTTTCGAAGCCAATTCGCAGCTTTGGATAAAGAGGAGTTTGTTTATCACTTCTAGGACAGTATAAACTCATCCCTTTATCCTGGGATTGATCCTATTTATCCCTGGAGTTTGTGCGAGGAGGGCTTGAAGTGATCGGTGTTTAATCCGAGGTGGAATTGGCTGAAAATATAGGGAATTCCACACATCTGTCTGTCTAGTTTGTGTGTCAGGTTTTTACACCATCTTCATTTAGCACAGAGCACAAATATCCTTGGAAAATCCCATTTTTCCCCCAGAGTATATTCCCAGCAGGTGAAATAAAGGAGGAAAATCCTCCTTTACAAGCTGAGCATCTGGAGGAGTTTCCAGCCCTTTTTATCCCACATGTGGGGCGGGAAGGGAAAAAAGGCCTTGGAAAAGAGGACATGTGAGTTTTACCTTTAAAATGTGAGTTTTACCCTTAACCACCTCATTCCTGAAAATCCTTGGCTGCAGCCAGATGAGAAATCAGGAGACAGGGAAGAAACTGATGGAATTTGCCTTCCTGGGATTCCACAGGACACATCCCTCTAATTGGCAGAGATAGGAATTAAGGCATCGTTTAATGAGATCAAATGGGCTCGGGTGGATTTTCTGCCTTATCTGGCATGGAACCTTATCCAGGCTGATTTTAGCAAGGATCAGGAATTAGGGAACATAATGGGATTATCTTGTCTAGACTGAAGATGTCAGAGAGCAGGGAAGAGGCACGGGAGGGGAGGAGGGACTGCGATAAAGAATGTTCAATATTCCAACATCCAAAGTCGCTGCTGGGATTTGGGGCTTTGGGTCAAAATATCCCCTGGGACAACTCAGAGCCTGATCCTGACTTCAGAGTCTGAATCTATGAGGAAAAATTATTCTCATTTTACTCCCTATCCTCTGCTTTTGATTTTGGGGATTGATTTCCTATTTTGGGGATTGATTTCCTCTTTTCATTCCTGTGTTGTCCCAGAGTTGTTCTCCTGGCTTTTCTGGCACCAGAAGGAGTTAAAACAGGGTCTGACTGTAGGATTTTGTTTCTCTCCCTATCCCTCTCCACATCCTACGCCTTGGAGTAACATTCCCTTGGAGTAACATTCCCATGGTGTAATTTCAGTGATGTCACAGCTCTGGGATCATCCAACTCCAAACGAGCCTTTCCCCATGGATTAGATAACAATAATTTTAATTTTAAGGAAATTCCCTGGAATTTTTAAGGGAACACCCTGAGCACCAAGCTCCCCTCAAGGCATCTTCCACACACGATCCCATCCCCAAACTCAGAATGCTCTTGTCTAGTTACCAAAATACTTGAATTTTCCATCCTGTTCCTCTTATCACAACCTCTTCCTCCTTTCCAACTCCTTTTTTTCCCATTGGATTTTACAATTAGATTTTTCCAGAATTAGTGTAGGACTTTGGTAACCCCTCTTGTTCCTTGAAGTTCCACCACAGCATTTTTCCCTGCTGCTTTTCCTTGGCCAGGCTCAATAAACCAAAGCTCCATGAGGATTTTTTTTTTTTTTTTTTTTTTTTTTTTTTTTTTTTTTGGTTTTTTGTGGTTTTTTTGTTTCTTTTTTTTTTGTTGTTGATGTTGGTATTTTTGTTTTTGTTTGTTTGTTTTTTGGTTTTTTTTTTTTTTTTTTGGGAAGAGAATCTCTCCAAGCCTTTTATTACAGCAGGAGATGTTGTCATGTTGTCTCCATTCTTAAATCATCTGGGTTTTATTTTCCATTTCCAAACCCATAATTTGCCATTGATCCAGAAAGGAAGAGACTCTTCCTGGCAGCCACAGGGCTCCTAAAAAATAATGATTTTTCCTGGGCCAAGGACTCATTTCCAGTGGGTTCTCCTGGATTACAGATCAGATGCGTTGGCCAAGGTCATCCTAGGAATCACTGGCAAGGTGATGTTGGTTTTTTGGGATTTTTGAGGGGATGGTTTGGGGTTTTGGGCTTGGTTCTGATTTTGTTTGGTATTTTTCCCCTCCAGTGTCTTACATATTTTTATGGCTCATCAACACTGTGCTCGGAGCCATCCAGAATTTTCAGAAGAAATTAAATTAACCCAGCCCAGGATATTTTCCCCGAGAATTAAATTTTGTAGGAAAGAGGGAATAGTCAGAGCCCCACTTGCTCTTCTTTAAGTCCCTGCAAACTTGGTCCTAAATTTCCATAGGGAATACTCAGAGCCCCAGGGGTTGTTCCTTAAATCTCTCTGCAAGCCTGGTCCTAAAATTCCATAGGGAAGAGGGAATTCTCAGAGCCCCAGCTGCTTTTCCTTAAAGCTCTCTGCAAAACATTCACCAGATATAAAAGCAAGAAAATTGGGATTTTTGCCTTTTTTTTTTTTCCATAACAGACTAAACTTGAGCCTGCCCTCGGAGCAAGGAGTCAAACACAGGTTCCTGTTTTGTTCCCTAACCTGACCCTTTTTATGGAGAAAATTCCCCCTTTCCAGCTGATCCCGAGCTCCCAGCTGACCGGACCTCTCCCTCCTGTACATCTGCACGGAGGGAAATGACAAAATATTCCAATTTCTCCCAAATGTCAACTTAAAAAAACACCCAAAATAGGAAACAGCTGCCCCGGGGCAGCTTGGGAGATGTAAATTTAATTCTTGGAGCTGTCTCCACATCCCTCACTGCCACTTCCACGGTCCTGCTTTCACTGGAGAACACCTGGGAGCTGCTGGCAAGAGGCCGCCGGGGTGGGTGGGTGGGTGGGTGGGTGACTCCCAGTTGAAAACAAGCCATGAAAAAGCCTCTTCCATCCCAGGAAAAAAGGTAAACATGGAAGGAGGCACTCCCTGGAGCTGAATCAGATCCTGCCAACTTTATTCCGCTTGGTGTTGGCCCATGGAAGGTCTGAGCCGTTATCTTTGGAAACAGGAGGAGCTCCAAGACATCTCCTGCAGCTCCTGGTGGCTCTGCCGTTCCATCTTCCCACTCCAAAACAGGGAGAGCAGATTAGGTCTGGATAAATCCAAGTGTTCTCCTAAAAGAGGCTCCCACTTTCCTTCCTGTTGCATTCCATCCTCGATTTATTTTCTTTCCATTCCTTCCCTTTCCCATTACACATTTCCTCATGGATCAGAGGCAGAACTTGCTGGTGGAAAGAAACTCGAGTTCAGCTCAACTTCTAAGGGGTTTTTATTCCCAAGGATTCAGAGTTGGATAAACTTTTCAATAATTAATGCCTCAGATCAAAACTGAGGACCCCAGTAAATTGTCCAAGGCCAGATTGGATGGGAATTGGAGCAACCAGGGATAGTGGAAGGCATCCCTGCCCATGGCAGGGGTGGTAATGAGATGAACTTTAAGGTCCCTTCCAACACAAACCAATCCCTGGATTTCTGGGATTCTGGGACATAAGACCTGCCCTAAAACTTCTTCAGTCATGGAATTGTTTTGTTTCAATCCTACTGATAGGTTTCAAAGAAGGAAGTGACACAGAATGATATTAAAGACAAAAAAGAAACCTCTAAGGAAATCAAAAATAGGGATGGAAATGAAAAATCAATAGGGTTTGAGATACATAAACAGAGGAGGGGTGCCCAAATCATGGAATCACAGAATCCCAGGATGGTTTGGGTTGGAAGGGACCTGACAGTTCATTAATTCCACCCCTGCCATGGGCAGGGACACTTCTCCCACTGTCCCAGGCTGCTCCAGCCTGGCCTTGGGCACTTCCAGGGATCCAGGGGCAGCCACAGCTGCTCTGGGAATTCCATCCCAGCCAGGAATTCCCAATTCCCAATCTCCCATCCATCCCTGCCCTCTGGCAGTGGGAGCCATTCCCTGTGTCCTGTCCCTCCATGCCTTGTCCCCAGTCCCTCTCCAGCTTTTTTTGCAGGCACTAATACTCCCTGGAGACAGATCCCATATGCCCAGAATCCCTACATTTCCAGACAACCTTATCTCTTCATCTCCTTCCTTCCAAAACACACATTAAACCAGAAAAGCTCCAAGACTTGGTCACCAATAATTCCCTCAGAAATCCCACCAGGAACCAGGAATCCTGTGAGGGATAACCCTGGAGATTTGTTTATTCCTCCAGCCCACACTTCATTCTGGAGAAGCATCTGAAAACCAGAATAGCCCACAGTGTCTCAAATAAATCGAGACTCTTTCATTTACCTCCCTAAATTATCAGAAATTAAGATATAAGAAAGATTTAAAATCTTAAACTTAAAAGGAACTCTGAAAAACCTCACCTGAGAGCAGAATTCTTACGAGGGTTTTGTAGGCAAAAATCCAAGAAAATATTCATGTATCAAGAAATTCCAAGTGAGACAATAAATTCCTGGGATGTGGGGAAGCTGGAAATATTTACACCTGTAGGTCATCTTAAATTCCAGCCCCAAAGGTGGAATTGGATCCCTCTGTCCCTCTTAGGTCACCCTTTAACAAGCTCAAGGAGTTTTGATGGAATACGGAATTTTGGTCCTCAGCAAAAAAAGCCACGTTGAAAGGGAGGGACAGGAAAATTCAGGCTCTGCAGGGAACTCGTAGGTGAATTATTTCTTAATTGTGTTAATTAATATAATTATTTCAGGAGATAAAATAGGGCTGCTGCACCAGGAGAAGGTGAAATCGCTCTGAAAAAAGGGGAAGTAACTCTGAGACATGACCTAGAGTGTGGTTGTGAGCACCAGAGCTGTGTCTGCTTCCAGGGCTTGGGAATTCTGATGTTTCCACAAAAGGAAGAGATGGAAACCCAAACACCATCCCTTGATTTCACAGAAACCTGGGATGGGATGGAAAGGACCTTATAAAATCATCTCATTCCCACCTTCCACTGTCCCAGGCTGCTCCAAGCCCCATCCAACCTGGCCTGGGACACTTCCAGGGACGAGGCAGCCACAGCTCCTCTGGGAATTCCATCCCAGCCCCTCCCAGCCAGCAATTCCTTCCCAATATTCCTTCAATCCCTGCCATCCTCCAGTTAAAACCACTCCAGAGGTCTGTGCCATGTTATAACCACACAGTGCAGAGCATTTTCTCTGCCTTCTGAAGGTAAAAAAAGGAAGAAATTTTTTAATTTATAGAGAAAAAAGGTCAAAATACAACTTCAAGCTAATGGGGTTCACCAAATGTTGTAAGAGATGGAGTCAGGTGCTGGAATTGGAAGGGGGTTCTCATGCCCGTATCCTGTGGGAATGCAGAAAAGGACAATCCAGGTCTCCTTCTGACCTCCTCTCTGGTTCCAGCTGCACTTCCTCCACATTCCTGAATCTTTCTGTCCTTTTTCCAAAGTCTGAGCATGTCTTGGATTTTCTGGAGTTGTTTCCTCCTGTGCCATGCAAGCCATGGGGCTTTTGCCAGGATCCTCCAGAAATCCTTTTAAAAAATAAATATTATTTAAAGACTTGGAATATTAATGGTTCTCATTGTTTTCCCCATCATAATTTCTTATTTATTATTCACCAGGGGAGGTTGAGATTGGATATTAGGGGAAAAAATTCCAGAGGGAAAGGGCTGTCAAGCGTTGGAATGGTCTGGGAAGTGCTGGTGTCACCATCCTTGGAAATGTGGAAAAAACTTGTGGATGTGGCACTTGAGGACATGGTGGTGGTGCTGGTAGAGGGTTGGACTTGATGATCTTAAATATAGAAAAAAACATGGAATCGAGGAATTGTTAAATTTGGAAAAGATCTCCAAGGTCATCAAGTCCAACCCTCACCCAGCACCTCCATGTTCACTGAACTCTGTCCTCAAGGGCCACATCTGCACATTTTTTGAACAATTCCAGGGGTGGGGACTCCAATCCTTCCTTGTGCAGCCTCTTCCAAGGCTTTTTTCCACCATTTCTATGAAGAATTTTTTCCCTGATATCCAATCTAAGCTCCTCCTGGATGATGCTGTAATTTGAGGCCTACGAGATGCTGAAACTTGAGGCCTACATGGAAACACGGCGCTAAATTTAACAAATATGTGCGAAAATCTTAGATCAGGCCTAAAACCCTACAGCTCCAAGAAGGAATAAAACTCCCATAAATCCCCCCTCCAGCTCAATGCAAACGAAATTTACATAATATTCCGCCTGAAGACAATTTCTGCTTCCACCCACTAGATGGGAGCAAACATTAATTTATGGGATTGTGCCAGCTCTGGATATTGGATGTCTGATGCCAACGTGTGTGGTCTTGCGGCTTGGAGTTCCCTTTTTAGTGCTGTTTAATGAGGGAAATGTAGAACTTGGAGCAAATGGATTCTCGGACATCATAAAAAGCGGGGATTGGCCGAGGGCCAAGGGATCACTTCAAAAATTCCCTAACAAAAAAAAAAAATCAAGGAGTGGAAACCTGGAGTGTGTTTGCCTCCAGACCAAATCAAATATCCCTGTTTGCTCACGGGGTGGTTTATTTTTAAGCCTCGACTAAGCATCTGCAAAGAAAATATTTGGGATTTGGATCTCTCCATGTTCATTCCCTGCCTTCACCTTCTGACCAGCAGGCCGAGAATAAAGTTGTGTGTCATGGAAAGCTGAGCCGTGGAGGTTAAACAATTCCTAGAGTTTTATTTGGTGTAGGGATCAGCTTTCCAAGAATTGTCCATTAAGAGCAAGGAATTTTCTGTTGCAGCGGGGATGGATGCGGATGTTCCTAATCACGGTTTTAAAGGAATTGTTGATAAATAAAAATGTCAACGTAGCAACTCCTGAGTATCCAGAAATTGCAAGAAATTCCAGCAGAGCTCCTTGTGGGATTTGTATCCTGTGATGTTTGCACAAAGGTTTCTTCCCAAGCCAAATGCCCACTGTGGGGAGGGAATTGAAGGGCAGAGGGAGCTCAAATCCTGGGATATTTTCCTGGAATTTGGCATCCCAGCCAGTCCAGACCCTTTAGTGGAGGGGATTCCTGGTGAATCCTGAAGTTTTGGCTTTGTAGCAAATACTTTTAGGTCTCAGTCCCTCAGTTTTTGGGAGTGCACAACAAATTACGACTCTTTCGGCCTTGGACTTTCCTTTGGGACTGCTGGGAAAATCCCTATGGAATGTTTGTATTCTTCTGCCAGTTATGAGGTGGCCTAAAATGACTAAATTTAGATGTAGATGTTAAAATATGTAAAATTAGGAGATATTTGTGGTCCAGAAAAGAAAAAAAAAAGAAAGAAAAAAAAAAAGAAGGGGAAGGGAGAAAAAGAAAAAAGGAGGAAAGAAAGGAGGAGGAAGGAAGGGAGGAAGAGAAGGAAGAAAGGAGGGAGAAAGGGAGGGAAGAAGAAGGGGAAAAGAGGAAGGAAGGAAGGAAGGAAGGAAGGAAGGAAGGAAGGAAGGAAGGACACGGAAGGAAGGAAGGAAGGAAGGAAGGAAGGAAGGAAGGAAGGAAGGAAGGAAGGAAGGAAGGAAGGAAGGAAGGAGGAAAAGGAAAAAAAAGAAGGAGAGGAAGAAGGAAGGAAGAAAAGGAAGAAGAAAAGAAAGGAAGGAAGGAAGAAGGAAGGAAGGGAGGAAGGAAGGAAGGAAGGAAGGAAGGAAGGAAAGGTGTTTTTCTGACAGTATTTTCCAACTCTCACTGCTGGAGATATGAAAGAGCTTTATGGACAGAATCATCATTTCGTGATCTGCGTTTTCCAGGTGGTGGCATCTGGCAGGATGGAAGAACGTCAAGGAATGACACTTGAGGCAATTTGGTCCCTCTCAAGAAGTTTGTAAATGAAACCCCACAGTCCTGGTTTGTGCTCTCCTGTGCACAGGAGCTCCTTGTGGATCCTCAGCACTCAACATTCCCAGCATCCAGCAGGGAATCCTGAATGGTTTCCTTTGGAAGAGACCTTAAGGATCATCCAGTACCAGCCCCCTGACGTGACAGGGACACCTTCCACTAGTCCAGCCTGGCCTGAGAAGTTTTTCCTCAAATACTGACCCATGCCCATCATCCTCCCTCCCCATTCTCATGTCAGCCCCAAATAAATCCTAAAATTCAGGGAGTAGAAAAGAAATATTATTAACATATAATAGTAGGGATAATACTTCTAATTATTAACATATAGTAGTAGGGATAATTACTACACTACTTATTAATGATAATAGTAGGGATAATAGCTCCATAGTAAGGAATAATGTTTTCTCTTGTTTCCTGATATATAAATCCTCTGTGCTGGTAAAATCTTGTTAGCGACACTGAACTCCAGCTGAGTCATCCTCAAAAAAAAAAATTCCCAAAGAGAAACCCCAATCCCGGATTTCTTTCTTATTTTAATGAGAAGAGCAAAGCAAAGGGCACCAAACATAAACCAAGGCAGTAAAACCACTTTGTTTTAATTAAAGCTGCACAAAGCCCGGAGCAGCTTTGCCCAAGACGTGGAAGTGACAGCAGAGAGTGATCATTATTCCTAAGGGAAGAGCTGCCAGGAGAACACTGAGGGAGCTTTAATTTGTCGCGGAAAAAGCCTGTTAATTACAGCTAACGAGCTTTGAGCAGAGTCTGTAAAACAGTGGTCCCTGAGTGAAGAAGCCTCCTCCAGAATTAACCTTGTCATGAGCCCTGACAGAGGCCAGAGCAGCTCTGGGGACTCTCAGGAGGTGACGGGGTCTCCGGGCTGCTCCTTTAATTAGCCCTGGGATAACTCCAGAGAGTTTCCTGCTGCAGTTCCTGGGGGGACGGGGCAAAGGCCTCTGGAGCAGCCCCGCACCGAGGGAGGGATGTTTGTGCAAAGAGCTGACCCCCAGAATCACCGGGCTGGCCTCAGCATGGGGGTCAGGAGCCCAAAATGGCCCCTGGTCATTCCTAAGTGGGAGGGGGGTGGGAAAAGGGAGGGGGAAGCAATGCCAGGAGTGTGGAAGTGGAGTCCAAACTATGAGGGATATTTTTGAGGTCCCTCCCAACACGAACCATCCTGTGATTCCATGAATGTGCCTCCTGCAGCGTGATGCAGGACCCACATTTTCCCCATCGTCCCTTCCCAGGAATTCTTTTCCCCACCATGGAATATCCAGACATCCCTCAACACTTCCAAAGGGGAACAACCTCTCGCTGGGGTTTGGACTCAGGAGAACCACACAGAGACTTCGGGTTGTGCCTGTAAAAGCAGAGAAGAACAAATTTAAACCTAAAGGTTTTGATTTCTTTCCCTGTCCGTTGATGTTCTCCCCACACAAATGTTCGGGGGAATCAGGGGTGGATCTCTCTAAATTCCAGAATCCTTGAATCCCAGAGTGGTTTGGGTTGGAAGGGACATTAAAAATTCCCCAGATTCAAACCCTGGGGTGTGTTTAGATTGGATATTGGGAAAAATTTCTTCATCAAAAGGGTTGTCTGACCTGAGGGCAGGAGTGGAGTCCCCATCCCTGGAAGGGTTAAAAAGCCACGTGGTTGTGGCACTTGGAGACATGGGATAGTGGTGGTCTTGGGAATGGTTGGACTCAATGACCTTGGAGATCTCCAGCTTAAAAAATTCTGTGATTCCATGAATCTCTCACAGATTTATGAACGTATTTTTTGATAACTTGGCAAAGCAGAGAGGTGTTGGTCAATCATCAACTTCCTTATCTCCATGGATCATCTCGAGTGCTTTCCTGCCAGGTCCACAGGACTCCACATCCAAGGAAAAGAGCTGACACTTGGTTGAAATGCCCACTTTCCAATGAGGAGCCGTTGGATAAAGAATGTACACATTCCAAATTGATAAGGAAACTGATAAGGTCCCCTTTTGTGCTGGAAGATCAACAAAGGGAGGAAAGATGGTTCTTGAACTCTGCTTTGAGAGGTTGCAGAGGATGGCACAGATGGAGGTGTTCCCTGTCCCTGGAAGTGTCCAAGGCCAGCTTGGATGAGGCTTGGAACAACCTGGGATGGTGGAAGTTATCCCAGCCCTTGGCCACAGGTGGTCTTCAAGGTCACCTCCAACCCAGCCATTCCAGGATTCCTTGAAGAAGAACTCCTCATGCTCTGGGAAGTGGCAGCTCCCTGGAGAAAGGATTTATATTAATTTGTTTCACATTCCATCTGCACCATCCTGGGAATTCCTCCCTTGTGGCATCCCCTCAGACTTCCAGAGTCTCTTACCCGTTTGTGGATGAATTTCTGTGCTCTCCATGCCCACTGCCCTACAGAGATTCCGGATTCTCTTTCCCCCAGAAGCTGAGAAAAAGGGACAAAGGTCCTTGTCCTCTTCCAGGACAGGATGCTGGGCTGGAGTGACCTTTTCCCTGATCCAGGGCAGCTGTTCCCATGTTCATGAGCAGATCCAGAGGTTTTTAACGGCTGCTGCAGCCGCTCCCGGTTTTAGTTCTGGGAGATTCCAAGAATTCCTTCTGCATCTCCAAGGTCGTTGTGATCCCAGCCAGCCTTGGGATGCATTTAAACCCAATGGCACGGACAAATCCATGACTTTGCAGGAATTATTGCCTCTGCTAAAAATTTAATTGGGTAATGCAAGTTTTGATGTAGATTCCCCTGTGAACAGAGCTGGTTTTGGGGTTTTTTTGGCAGATCTTTACCCTAAACACCCCAGCTCCTGGAGCAATGGGATTATATGAGATAATCTGTGAAGAAAAATGCATTTTAAAAGTTATTCCTACAAGGATTTGATGATGTTCCACTGCTGGAATGCGTATGTGCCTGGTCTGACTCCACTGCCCTCATCCACTAAAAATCTTCCCAAATCTGCTCCCTGGGATATCATTCCCAGCTTTCCTGAGCTGTGTGGTCCAACCTCAGCACAAACCAGGACCTTGAGGGAGCAGTAATGATGCTGCCAGCCTCGGAATGCTCAGACTGTGCAGGGATTTTCCCTGGCCACACCCCTGTGATCCTGAGGGGAAAATCTGGGATAAAACTTTGAGGGGACACCAAATGTGGGGCTGTGACGCATAAAAAAAATCCACTTCATTCACTTTTCCGTTTAAAAGCTCAGCTCCCATTTGCACGTCTTTGGGATTCTGTGGTGATCCTGTTGAATTGGGAATTCCCCAGAGCCCTGTTGACGGCTTTCCTTGCCTCCATAAACCCACAGCTGCTTTGGCTGGAAGTCTCCTGCTCTTGGCATGGGATTCAATTCCCAACTAGCCACCTATGGAGTCTGAATGTGTCCAGCTTTGAGGTTCCTGCTGCTGGAGCGAGGAGGGATTTCTTTTCCCAGCTGTTTTTTCCATGGAGCAGCCTGGCATTCCCTAAACTCTTTTTCTGTTCCTTCTTCCCTCAAAACCACAACCTCCCCAGCAATATCCCAAATCCCTTTGGGATTGGCTGTGCTGTTGCTGCTGTGTTGACAAATCCAGAATTCCATCTCCCAGTTTATTCCAGCAGCTTCCATCATTCCCAACTGGTTTCAAGCTCCAGGTGCTGGGTTATGTCACCAGTAAGGCACATCAGTCATAAGGAAAAAAATTAATTTGCTTATCCAGAGAATCCTGGAGGATCCATGGACAAACCCTTCAGTATTCCATAAGGATTTACAAATTCCAGGTGTTTTGTCTCTGTAATAATCACAGCGGGTGTTTTCCTGTGAATCTCAAGTTTTCCAGGTTTTTGGGGATGAATAAAGAACGAGGGGGTCTCACTAAAATCCAGGAATGACTCCAGGGGAGGAAGGGCTGGGAGATCTTCAGAGCATCTAAAAAAAAACCTCCCCACACTTCAAATTGTCAGGAATCATGGAATAATTTCAGTTGGAAAAGGGCTCCAAGATCATCGAGTCCAACCATTCCCTCACCACAAAACCAGGTCCCCAAATGCCACGCCCACACATTTTTTGAATACTTCCAGGCATGGTGATTCCAACGCTTCCCCATTACAATGCCTGACCACCCTTTCCATGAAAAAATTTTCCCTAAATATCCAACCTAAACCTCCCCTAGCACAACCTGAGGCTGTTCCTCTCCCCCTGGACAGGAGCAGCAAGGGGAGTGTGTCAGCATTTGCCTCCTGAATTCCTCCTGCTGTCATTCCAGGGACAAAATTCCCCGGGCTTGAGAATATCATTCCCCCCACACATCCCTAGTTTTTCCAAACATTTATGTAGATGGTTGATTTTATAAACGTTTTCAATTTCTCAATTTTTGTGGAGCAGTTTTTTTTTTAACACATGCTTAAATATTTCCCGATTCCTGGCTGATTATTCCATGGAATGCGCCAGCGATAAATTAGGAAATCAACCATCATTTCTTAGTTCTGAATCTTTATTCCTGAAAAATTTCACTGGCTCACCTGAATCCTGATTGGAAAATATTTAAGCGGCTAATTCCAGGAGAAATAATTGTGTCTGTAAACTTTGGGATTTCATTTGTTTGGACGCTCACATAATTCCATTCAATAAAAAAGGGAAGTATTCCTTGATCCATGAATCCATGGGTTTGGGGTTTTTGTTTTGGATGGGTATAAAATTTTGCCAATATCCCACAGGGAATTCCAAAATTCACCTCCAGGCTGTGTGGAGCACTTTGGAAACACCCATGCATTTCCTTGCATTATAGATTTTATTGGAATAAACGCTCACTCCCTGCTCATTTCCCCCTTTTAACTCCTGACTTTATATCCTTTGATCCTATCCAGCATCAAACCTTTCTCCTCCTTGCTGATTTCCTGGTGTGTCCTTCGTTCTTTGGGAAAACTATTCCATATGTTCAATCCTCATGGGAAACCTTTTATCCGTTTGCTGCCCCTGATTCTCACCGAAGAGGGAACCAGGACTGAAAAGAACCCAGGAACTCTCTGGGAAGAGCATCTCCATCCCTCAGGAACCCCAAAGTTCCTCTTCTCCCGCTTTTGTCCTTTATTATGGAATATAAACTCCCTACAAAAAAAAAATAAATTGTGGGTTTTTGGTTGTGTGTTGTTATTGTGGTTCAAACTCATGGTTCAAATGGAGGGAATGGCAGTGTTATCCAACAAAAATGATTTTCCAAAGCAAATCCCTTCTGCCAAATCCCGTCGTGCTGGCAGGATAATGGCATGGAGCTGTGCCAGAGGGATTTAGGTTGGATCTCAGGGAAAGGTTCTTCCCTCAGAAGGTGGTTGGGCACTGCCCAGGCTCCCCTGGAAATGGGCACATTCCCAAGGCTGCCAGAGCTCCAGGAACATCTGCACAACTCAGGGACAGGGTGGGATTGTTGGGATTATCCTGGGCAGGACCAGGAGCTGGACTGGATGATCCTTGTGGGAATCCTCCAGCACAGGATTTTGTACAATTTCTACAATTTCCCTACGAATTTCTATGATTTTCCTATGAATTCCCACTGGAGTATTCCTGGTCTCCCATGTGTTCCTGAATCTACTAATGAACATGGATTTCTCATCTGATCCTTCTTCCCTCCTCCCCTTGCTGTGTCCTGGGGATCTCCTCCTGGGCAGGAGAGGATTCCTGCAGGACCAGGTGTCTGAATTGCCAAGGGTTCAGGGCTGGAGAATGGCAGGTGGAATCCAGGTTGTGGTTTGGAGAGAAGGAGGAATATGGAAGAAATTCCAGGAGGGGGCAAGAGGGATTTTTGGTGTTCGGGTGGAGAGAAAAGGGATCACAGCAAGGATATCCAGCCTTGGGTGGGCTCAGCACCTCGGGATGAAGGTGCTAATTTGGAAAGGGACGTGGAGAGGTGTGGGAAGGTGGATTTGGGAGACAGAGAATGAGTCCAGCAAGAGTTAACTCAGCCTGGTGCCTCCTCTCACCCAGCGCCTCCCACACTTCCCAAATCCCAGGCTGTGCCTTCCTTATCAGCCCCCGGGGCTGACACTTTGCCCAGGGATGTTTCCCGAGGGATATCAGTGCTCCTGCTTCCCTTCCCAAGGGCTCCTATCTCTGCCAATTTCTCAGCAGCTCTTCGCTAGGGCGAGCCCCAGGCAGCGAGGCTGTGGCTTGGTTTGGAAAACTAAACCTCCAGCACAAGGAAAACAGACCCACCCGTTTTTCTGAGCCTGTTTTTTTTTTTGCAGGAATTGCAGAAAAAAAAAGGAAAAAAAAAAGAAAAAAAAAAAAAAAAAAAAAAAAGAAAAAGAAAAAATTTAAAAAAGAATCCCAGGAATATTTGTGTGCTGTAATTAAAATGGAATCATAAGATAAAATGTGAATGTTTGTACACAAACCAATCAAAACTTGGGCAGGGATGAATGGCACATTGCTAATTTTGCTTTGCTTCGAAATAAATTGCGCTAAAACAGGGAAAGAAATATCTGGGATCGTCAATTCTCCCTGGAATTGGAGTGGTTGGAGAGAACCCCCTTGCTCCACCTGCCACGAGGTGTCTTCAGGCCTGGTTGTGACATTTAATGACTTTTGTGACACCTCCAGTGAGTCCAGGCCCCTCCCTGCCCTGCTCAAGGTGTTGGGACATGATAGAGCTGCAGTTAAAGGAAAACTATGATCCTGAAAAATCCTTGGAAAATGGAATATCCTTCCTAAAAGGATCAACAACAGCAAAAGGAATGTGGAAAAAGAACCCCAGGCAATCCCAACTCTGTGCTTTCCCGCTCTTCACAATTCCAGGATTTTGAAAACCTGAAGGTTTGGATGGTAAATATGGATGAGTAGCGAATAGGGGCCTGAAAAATGAGGGATTGTTTCCCACAGTTTTACCTGCTGGAAAAGCTGCATCTTACCTTGGAGGGATTCTCAGGGAGAACCTGAAACATGGTAGGACACAAGGGAATGGATGGAGCTGTGCCAGGGGAGGCTCCAGTTGGATTTTAGGGAAAGGCTCCAGTTGGATTTTAGGGAAATGTTCCAGTTGGATTTTAGGGAAAGGCTCCAGTTGGATTTATGGGAAAGGTTCTAGTTGGATTTTAGGGAAAGGTTTAATTTTTATTTTGGGGAAAGGTTTCAGTTGGATTTTAGGGAAAGGCTCCAATTGGATTTTAGGGAAAGGTTTCATTTGGGTTTTAGGGAAAGGTTTCATTTGGATTTTAGGGAAAGGTTCCAGTTGGATTTTAGGGAAAGGTTTCACTTGGATTTTAGGGAAAGATTCCAGCTGGGTTTTAGGGAAAGGTTCCAGTTGGATTTTAGGGAAAGTTTCACTTGGGTTTTAGGGAAAGGTTTCATTTGGATTTCAGGGAAAGGTTTCAGTTGGATTTTAGGAAAAGGTTTCATTTGGATTTTGGGGAAAGATTTCATTTGGATTTTAGGGAAAGGTTCTAGTTGGGTTTTAGGGAAAGGTTTCACTTGGATTTATGGGAAAGGTTCCAGTTGGATTTTAGGGAAAGGTTCCTCATCCAGAGGGAGGTTGGACACTGCCCAGGCTCCCCAGGGAATGGTCACATTCCCAAGGCTGCCAGAGCTCCGGGAGCATTTGGAAAATACTCCCAGGGATGCACAGGGTGGGATTGTTGGGGTTTTCCATGCAGGGCCAGGGGCTGGATTGATGATCCTTGTGGATCTCTTCCAGCTCAGGTTATTCCATGAATTCCATGACCTGGGAATGGAACAGGGTGTTCAGTTGGGATTTAATCCTTAGTATTAAAATCTGTCATAGCTCTTGCGTTACTTCAGTATAATAATTAATACAAAAGAAATACTTGAAAATTATTGAATTAAAAATAGTTTGTTTCATGACAAAATTTTAGAGCTTTTGGGGGATTTTATGTATTTTTTGTTACTTATAAAATTTTCAGTGAATGGAAGATACTAAACAAAACTAAACATAATTTTCCATTGGATATGATGGGTCATGGTTGGAAAATGCCTTTCTTAAATTTCTATACATAACCCAACTTTTTGGGCACAGGAAAACGGAACAGTTATCCCTGATTCCAGACACCAGGTGTGGAAAATGCCATTCCTTGGAAAAGCCAGGGTAACTCCACAATAAGGGAATTAGGACAGTTCCAGGATGTCCATCCAGTCCCTGCTCTGGGAATATTTCTGGGATAATCTCAGCTGTACCTGTTCCCTGCACTGATCCTATTCTGGGATAATCTCAGCTGTACCTGTTCCCCCAATCCCAGTTTTTTGACATAATAGAGGATTTGCTCCAGTGAGGATTTGGGGGATTCTGGGAATCATGGGATTATTAAGGTTGGAATGAGCTCTGAGCTCATCGAGTCAACAGGGACCCAGCACTGCCAAATCCACCCAGTCCATGTCCCCAAGTGCCACATCCAATTAAAAACACTTCCAGGAATGGTGACTCCTCTTCCCTGGTCACCCCGTTCCAATGCCTGACTGCCCTTTCTGTGGAGAAATATTCCCTAAAATCCAATCTAAACTCCCTGTGGCACAACTTGGGGTTGTTTCCTCTTGTCTTGTCCGTTGTTCCTTGGGAGAAAAAAACAATCCCAGCTGGCTCCATCTTTTTTATGGGATTGCAGAGAGCAGGCAGAGATCAATCCTAAATGGAAAACACCAGTCCCAGGAACCCTAAGTGATAACACAACTGATCAGCTGAGATCAAAGCTCTCCAGGATCAACTGAGTCACAAACCACAAAAGATTTGCCTCAGTCTGGATTTCAGGAATTTGAGCAGGATCCGGCAATTCCAGGCAGGAATTCTCTGGGCTAAGATTGGATTCTGGATTTCAGGATTCTGGATTTCAGGAATTTGAGCAGGATCCAACAATTCCAGGCAGGAATTCTCTGGGCTAAGACTGGATTCTGGATTTCAGGATTCTGGATTTCAGGAATTTGAGCAGGATCCAGCAATTCCAGGCAGGAATTCTCTGGGCTAAGATTGGATTCTGGATTTCAGGATTCTGGATTTCAGGAATTTGAGCAGGATCCAGCAATTCCAGGCAGGAATTCTCTGGGCTAAGACTGGATTCTGGATTTCAGGATTCTGGATTTCAGGAATTTGAGCAGGATCCAACAATTCCAGGCAGGAATTCTCTGGGCTAAGACTGGATTCTGGATTTCAGGATTCTGGATTTCAGGAATTTGAGCAGGATCCAGCAATTCCAGGCAGGAATTCTCTGGGCTAAGACTGGATTCTGGATTTCAGGAATTTGAGCAGGATCCAGCAATTCCAGGCAGGAATTCTGTGGGCTAAGACACCCCAGCAGTGGGAAATCTGTCCACAACTGCCCCTTCCAATCCTAATAAAATATACAATAATCAAGGATAACATTTAAGGTAATCTTAACAAAAAGAAATTGAAATAAAGGATTTTTTAAAATCTTGGTTTTACTTTTTAAAAAAAATTTCTTTATAAACAAATTGGTAGTGAGGGAGTGGCAGCCCAGGAACTTCCAATGAGTTCGGTGCAAACAAAAGCTGGAAAAGGCTCCAATCAATTCCATGGAGAAGGAATCACTCCAGAGGCTCCTTCAGACAGCAGATCCAGGGAGCTGCTCTGTTTCTCACTGCAGCTTTGACGCTTCCAGGGATTTATGCTGGAGGTTCTTCCAAAGGCTTTCATCCCTCTTCACTCTGCTTCTCCAACTTCTTGAGGAGTTGGATGTTGGGGGATGAATAAATTTGGTTTTCAGTGCCCCCATTTGGCCCTCGTTGAAATCAGCAACACAAATCCGAATGATTCCAGCAAACCACAGACAGAACTGTAGGCTCTGGTGAAGAACTTTGAAGATTCTTGAAGAATCAAAGCTCGAAACATTTCAGCAAGCGGTGACAAGGACGTGATGGAAACACAAAGCCACATTTTTGACAAACCCAGTAATTTCCAGAGCTCAAAGCCACCAGTCGTGCAGAATTAATGATTTTAAAGCAGGAATAACTCAACTGCTGGGTGTGGCAGCACATAAAGCTGTTGTAAAATACTCACTGAGTGTGGAGAGAGTTCACTGACCACAGCACCCAAAGCTGAGCCTCTGGTTCTTAAAATCAGAGCAAGAGTCAATGGAAATGGAACCATTTTCCTTGATAATTCCAGTGTCACTGACCTGCTTTTTGTGATAATTCCAGTGTCACTGGCCCAGTCGTTATCAGAATGAAAATCCAGTTGGTCAAGTCAAGGCCACCAGTTCTGGAAATGAAAGCGTGAAATTCTGAGGTCAGAAACCTCACCAGGGACAGCACTGACAGCAAAAATATGAGGAATGGTTTGACAGGACCAGGATGGAGTTTTTAGGAGAAATTGGGGCTTGACCCTGAAGAATTTGCTCATCTGAGCTTGGCTGTGGGGTATGGGTGCAATAATATTTTGCAGCACCTGCCTCCAAAAATGAGGAAAAAAATAAAAAATCCATAGAAAAATAATTTAATTTTCTTTTTATAACCTGATCAAGTAAAAGATTCCGTGCTCATGGCAGGGGGGGGGGTTGGAATTTCATCTTTAAGTCCCTTCCAACCCAAACATTCCATGATTCCATGAGTCTAAATCACTGATGACAACAGCATCCCTTTGATTTGAATGTTGATTTTAGGGGCTTTAGGGCATCATGTTTTCGAGTGTTTATTTACTCCTGAAAGGAAAAAAAATATGATTTTTTGAATGAAAACAACAGTCTGAGGGTCAGGTAATTCTTGAGGCTGGGAATTCGGCAAATGAAGGACAAAATAAGGCACCATGTAAAAAGAAAATCCACAAGAGTGATCACAACCACTGGACTCTCACCTTCATGTCTGTTGTGACAGCAGAATATTTTACAGCTCCTAAATAGAAAAAAAAAATCAAAATAATCAGAAAACTTTGCTGTCTGAGCAGTTCTGGTTCACCAAAAGGCAGCACTTCAGTCACCCTCTTTTATTCAAAAATCACCTTTATTTCCCTCCTTTGCCTATGAAAAATCCTTTTACTCATAACCCGAGGGATAAAATATCATTTGCACGAGGCCTTTGCTGTGCAATTTGCAGCAAAACCCTTGGTTGGCTGCCAGGCTCATAATCCCAGCCCCTGCAGAATGAAATGAAGACATTAATATCAGTTTTTATTAAGCTGGTAATAAGGCAGAGTTTAAAGCAAACGCAGGTGGAGGAGATTTGATGCCAAGGCTTTAAACACATGGCTTGAACGTGGCCAATCCCGGCTCCAGGCAAGATATTTGGGAAGGGCAAGTGGAATTCCTTGTTTTAGGCTGGAGAGTGCAGCCAGAATCCCAGAATTCCAGAGAATTCCAGAATCCCAGGATGGGTCAGGCTGGAGGGAACTACAGTGGGATCACCTGGAAGCAGCTCCCTGCTCCAGCAGGGCTCATGGAAAGTGAAACCGTAAAATATTCACGTTTCCCCTACCGGGGGCAATTCAGATATTTGCCAGGGTGTTCCTAAACCCCTTTCTGTCCCCAGGAGGAGCCCAAAGCTTTGATTCCCTTTGAGACCTGTGGTGGTTCCCGTTGTGGGTTTCTCTGGGTCTGGACTGAAGGCACTGGAGATGTTATTTCATGTTCACACTCAGGTGTTTATTATTTCTTATCAGTAAAACAGTCTCACTGCTGGGAGTTCAGCAGCTTTTCATCAGAAGGCACAAAATGGCCAACAATCTCTTGTTCCAAGGGCTTTTCAGACTAAACTATCCAATGAAGAGCTGACACCTGGATTATTTTCCCTTTTAACCCAATAACTGATCCCACAGAGCTGCAATGGGGACTTTTCTGCCCAATTACAAAATGCCACCCAAACCCATGGAGAAGGAGGAAGAGGAAGCATGAAGAAGAAACCCAGGATGACACCCTGTGCCCTCCATCTTGCGTCCATCCACAACACACTAAAAATCCCAAACCTCAATTTCTCACCCAGTGACACACCTGCACTGCTCTCTATAATCTATTTCACACTTTTGTGGATTCCAGTCTGTCTTGGGGTCTGGGAAACTTTCTCCATGGATGAGGGTCAGAGTCAGTGCTGCCCTGGGGGTCAGGGCACCCCAGAGCAGACACAGAAATATTCCCACTGCCCTGGGTTTCCACAGAGACCCTCCCTCTGTTTTTGGGAGCACAAGGGGTGAGGATGGCCCCGTTCCCCCTGGAGCTGCCCTGACACGCTGCCCTCTCACTCTGGGTTATCTGCAGGTCATGGGAACCACGAAGGACATTCCAAACCCACCAGGTTTGAATCCCTCAATCCCTCCAGGGAAGGATTTGGCCGAGGGCAATTGTCACAGCCTCCTAATCTCCACTTATGAGGTCGATTGGAGCTCCTGTTTCCACTGCTCCCGAGGTGCCATTGTCACTGTGGGACCAGGTCATGGGATTTCTGTCACACCCCGCGCACTTCATGTGCCATGGAAACGGGCTCCACCTTCTCCTCCCAACCCCTCCTTCCTTGGGTTTTATTTTTTTCCTTCTTTCCTCCCCCTCCTCCTCCTCCTTCTGCTTTCCCTCAGCTCCTTTTAGCTCAGGTTTTAAATAGAAACACCCTCAGCACATCCCCGGGCCAGGAGAAATTGTTTCAGGGGTCGGAGATGGAGCTTCCCAGATCAAGGGCCATTTTTGGCAGGGAATGGTCCTTTTTTTCCAGGGAATGGCCCCTTTTTTTCCAGGGATTGGCCATTTTTCCCCAGGAAGTGACCATTTTCCCCAGGGAATGACCATTTTTCCCAGGGAATTCTGCAGGCCCAAACAGGACTCTTCTGCCTGGGAGCAGAATAAGTTTAATTTGGGATATTCATTCTAGGAAACACATTTGGGAGGAAAGCAGTTGCAAGCATCCAGAGAAGGATGAAGCTTCTCAGGTTGAGGGTTTGTGTGCCCAGGGCTACTTCTGTCAGCTCAGTACAGCCCATCTGAGCTGGGTGGACAAGAAAATCATGGAATTCTGGAATCACTGAGGTTGGAAAAGATCTCCAGGATCATGGAGTCCAACCAGTGCCCGATGCTCACCTCGTCCCCAGCCCAGAGCACTGAGTGCCACCTCCAGGAATTCCTTGGGCATCTCCAGGGATGGGGACTCCAAACCTCGCAAGGAAGAGTGAGAGTGAGCTGGGCACTGGTGTCTCCTCCTGAGATCTGGAAATAAATGACAAAAGAAGGAAAACACCAATAAAAACGTTCCTTGTTGCGAGTGGGGTTTTTTGACCCCAAATTTACAAAGTTCTGGGTGCAGGTGTGGCACCAAATCTGCCCCAAACTCTGCAGCTTGGACAGTTTTGGAGTTGGGTGTTCTGGATAACATCCAAGAAATTGGATGGAAATGAAATGGTCTTGAGGCAGGGAGAGTGTCCTGGTGATGTCCTTAGGGTCCTGGAAGGGTTTGGAAAACCGCCATGGAAAGCAACGCACACCCAGAGCAGTTTTGTCTTTGATTCCATCATAGATTCCCAGAACTGGAAGGGACATTGGGGATCATCCAGTTCCAACCCTGTTCCATGGGCAGGGACAGCTTCCACCAGCCCAGGCTGCTCAGAGCTCCATCCATTGTCCATTAAATTTGGGAGCCAAATCCAGAGCAATCTACCAGCCCAGCCCAGCCCACCTGCTCAGAGCTCCATCCTTCATCCAGTAAATTTGGGAGCCAAATCCAGAGCAAGCCCTCGTTTGACATCACCCTGGGCCAGACCAGGGAGCAAATCTGGGGCAACACCAATTTTTGGGGCTCAGTTGCAGCCTCTTCCCTCATTTCACCTCATGGATACATAAACGGGAGCTGGGAACGGGGCTGGCAGTCGGGAGTGGGAGCAGCCATTGGAATCAGTTCTTCCTGTGGTAAAATCCCAACCTGCAGCAGGTTCTGGGTCGTGGAAAGCTCCACCCTCCATTCACCAAAGCCAAGCTGGGCTGTCTCTGCAGCCGGGGAATGGTTTATGCACCAAAAAACCAGAAAAAAGTGTGGAGGTTTGTGTGTGTGCTTAAAACCCTTCTCCAAACATCCGGCAGTGGAAAAGTATCCGAGTCCTGCCCACAGCAAAGCAGATTTTCCACGAATCCATTTGATCCCAATGATGAGAAACGTATGGGGAGCTGATGCTTCTCTTCTCCTGGGAGGGGGAGAAAACCAGCCCAGAATTCATCCATCAAATAATCAGGATAATTGCAAAATAAATACAAAGCAGCCAGTTGGCAAACACGGCCATTCAAGGGATATTTCCCACTAATAATTCCAGGGCCACTGGGATAACGGTGTGGATTAACAAGAAACCAAACCACCACGGAGCTCATGTGACCCTCTGTGGCTGTCTCGTTGTAGAGAAAGGCTCCACATTTGCTTTGAATTATTCTGTGCAGGTTTATTTTTTTTTTAATGCATTGTTTTCTATGTGTTTCATATTCTTTTATGTTTCTTTCTGGGAATGCTTAATCCGTCCCCATGTTCTCCTGCGCTGTTCCAGCAGGACAGGAATGGGCTGCTGAATTTACCTTTTTAAATTCAATTTATAGCCAGGCAACAAATATTCCTCTCTCCTCTGCTCATGGTAAAGCAGCGTTCCTGCAGCAGGGAATTATGGATAAAATCCAGGGTTATTTTATTTGCCTTGCCCTGGCTGCAGAGACTTTTCCTCCTTGACAGCCCTCACATCTTCTCATTTAAATTTAATCTCAAAAAATGCAGCAACTTTTGTCATGTATTTTATAGATATCAATAAAATGTGGGTTTAAAATGTGGGGTTATTTTCAGGTTTTTCAGCCTGAATTTAAATATTCACATAAAGTTGCCATTAGTGCTGAATTTCATCTCTTTACATAATTGATTCCTGCACCTATGGAATGTCCCTGCTGCTCTGGATGTTTTAAAGATGATGTGGTTTGGGGAATTCATGGATCTGACTTTGTTTGTATCACTCAGGGCAGTTTGAGGCATAAATATAAAAAATTTTAGATTTTTTCAGCCCCTTCCTCTATCCACTGAACTTCCCTTCTGATTCCTTCCCAGTTAGTCCAAGTGTCAAGAACATAAGGATGGGAATAATTATCCTTTGATTATCCTTCTTCTAACCACAATAAATGATTCCAGAAGAATAAATGATTCTGGAGAATAAGGAAATCAGAAAGCTCATCTTTTCCAGGGATCCACTCAGGACATGATCCCACAGGATGCATTCTCCAGTCAATATTTCCTTTGCTATTGGAAGCAAAAATCATGCAATACCTCAAACCCAAGAAAAGCAAAAATTTGGGATAAAACTCCAAGATTTCCTTCCATCAGTTTGCCATGGGTTTATATTTCAGGAATAAAAATGTGGATATTGCTTGAAACTCTATTTGTCCCCTGTCCTGGCTTCTCCCAGGAAATATTTTCCAACCAGGGACAAAAGTCTGGACTGAAAAGCAAGAAAGAAACAAACAAAAAGGGGAGGGGTCTATTAATTTATTAAACAATTATATTAATTTTAATCTTGCTCCAGGGGAGGTTCAGGTCAGATACCATGGAAAAATTCCTGACTGAATGGTTAAACATTGGAAGAGGCTTCCCAAGGAGGTGTTGGGGTCTCCATCCCTGGAGGTGTTCAGCAAACAGGAGATGTGGCATTTTGTGACTCGTTCTAGTGACCGTGGGGGTGTTGGGTTGAAGGTTGGACTGGATGATCCTGGGTGTCTTTTCCATCCTTAATGATTCCCTGATTTTGGATGGCAGCTCCAGAAGGAGCAGCACCTCAGGATATCAGTCTTATCCAAACACCTTGTGGAGGAATCCAGTGGCGCCAGGCACCCAACCCAGAGAGGAAATCCTGATTTTAGTGATGTCAGCAAACTTGGGGATCATGGGATCCTGACAATCCGTGCTGGGAATTTCCTTGTTCAATCAGGGTGTGATTTCACCGGGAAAGGCTCATCTTAGAAGGAACTGCTCAGCTGTCCAAGCCAGTTCCAAGGACCTGAGGATAAAAATTTCAGCTGTTTTGAGGTAATTCTGTATGTTTTTATCCATGTTCGAATAAAGGAACTCTTTCTACTTGGAATTCCTGATCTCCATCCTTCTTTTGAGACACAACCTAATGCACTTAGAGAGGTTTGGCTAGCACAGCAATTAAAATAATTTGTTTTAAATCCAGGGGCACAACCTCTAATCTCTCACAGGACTTGTTCCAAAGATTTTTCCTCAGCTACAAATTAATGCTCGGCCCTTGGAATGGGGTGGCCAATAATGGTGGCCAGAAAGTTCAGAAACCTTGGAGAGCCTCGAGATCACTTCACATCCCTTCTCCTTGCTAGTTCATCCTGGGAATCAGGCATGGCACGTGGGATTTCACCTGTTTCCACATGAGGAAATCCAAATCTCCAGTTCTGTGGTGAAAATCAAACCATGGAATGCTGTGGGATAAGCTGGAGAAAGAAACAAACTCTCCAATTTCTTTTGGTGTGTTCCAGATTTCTGCAGACCTTTAGGAGGATTAGAAATGTGTTTTTGGGAAGGGCCATTTCAGAGGCATCTGATATTATCAGAATCAACAAATCATGGAAATATTATTTGTAAGGGACAAGCAGAGGTCTCAAAATCCCAGGTGGGGCAGGACTAGAGCCAGCTGTGGGTCAGGTCAGCCTTGGTTGTGCCTTGCACACCTGGAAGGATGAGTGTTCCAGAGCTTCTCCTGACTAAGGGATCCTGCTTGAGCAGGATGTCCAGTGCTCCTGATGCCTCAGGTTTTGGCTTTTATATTTTCAGATTCTGCGCTGCTTTAGTGTGTGGATCTGAGCTTCACATCAGGGCATGGTGAGCTCTGTGCACAGAGCAGGGAGACGAAACAATTCCTGCTCCAGCTGGGCACCAAGGACAAATGATCCAAATCTCAGCCCCAGAGCACAAACACCATGGGCTGGAGAGAGAAAAACAAGCAGGGTGGGACTGCAGGGGCTAAAGCTGGAATGGGACAATGAACTGCAAGGTGCAAATGGAGCAGAACTGATCCCAGGGAGAGACCCCGGGAGCGCTCGTGCATTTTGGGGCCATTTTGGTTCATCTTGGGTGCAGCCCTGGCTGGGCTCTGGTGCTGCCCAAGGTGCATCCATGGAGGAGGTCCTTGGAATAAATCCCTGCTTTATTCTTTAGCTCTGTCCAGCCTCTGCTCTAGGTCAGCCTGCACAGGGCATCAGTCCCTTCCAACTTTATCCATGGGATGTGTGATTCCCTGGAATTTGCCACATTGTGGTGTGGTTTGCCTGAAATACAGTGGGTGGCCCTCAGGTTTATTCCCATCCTGGGTTCCCCTTGGCACTCACTGTTTTCCCCGGCTCCTGCTCCAGTCTACACCCAAACCCCAGAATGTTTCTAATTGAATACAAAGTTAAAAGATTGCATTTATTCCTCTCTCTGTCTTACAAAACCACGATGTTCAGGTGTCTTGTGTCCCACCAAATCCCCAAGGATTTCAGTATGGACAAAAGAAGTCTTCCTCCTTCCCAAATGCCTCAGTCTTTTATGACCAAAGCCTCACTGAAGTACTTTGGAAAATTTGATCCCAGCTTCACATAAACCTGAGATCAGGCCTGATACAATTCCGAGGCTGAGGGAATGAGGAAATAACAGGACTTTGCTGTTTGGAAGGGGGGGATGGGAGAAGAGGACAATTAAATGGGAATTATTTGGCTCTGCGTTGATCCCAAGGGACTGCTCTGATTCCATAATCTAACTTAAATGTTGACCTTTACGTTGTCAGTGTAAAACCCAAACATATTAAACATGGCCTGGGGTTCCTGTACAAGATACTACAAATTGAGGAAGAGAGGGAGAGGGGTGGAATATCCTGGAGCCAAAGGAAAGACCTGATTGATAGATGAGGCCCTGGGGAGGGCAGTGTTAAAATTTCCTGTCTTTTCTAAAAACCTTAAAAAAAAAAGAAGAAGAAGAAATAAGGAGATTTGTCATTTATGTGTGGTTGATGCATTGATGCATTCGGGTTCCTCTTTTCCTGATTTTTTTGTTTGGAAAGAGTGGGGTGGGAGGGGGGAAATCCCACTCTAATTTTGATTGGGAATCTTGCCAGGCTTCTGTCATCACCAGGAAAACGGTTCCTTCAGTAGACACATCTGGGCAACTTCACGCCCGTTCCTGATGGGAGCTGTCAAATCCTGTCCTGGAGAGCAAAGGGAAAGGCTCCCCATTCCCAGAGGGAAAAAAAAGAGGAAAATTTGCTTTTGTTTAGCTGGAAAGTGGGTGGACTGGGAGGAGAACAGATAATTTCTTAGAGACAACACCTTCCCTGCTCATCTCTTTGCAGCACTGGGGTGTTTTCCTTATTTTCCCATCTTCTACCACAACTCCCTTTTCCTGTTTTCTCCCTTCTAAACCTGGTATCACATAAAAAAATAAAAAAATTAAAGATTTCTCTTAACATAGTTATGCATTCTGTGTCTAAACTGAGGCACAGGGAGACACAAGGTAAATAAATATAAACTGTGAAATATGAATGGACGTGGACACAAACATGCAAATACATTGTGGTGCATAATTTCATAATTTGCGTGTAAATTGTGTGATCAGTTCAGAGAGCAGCCCTTGGAAGTTCTTGGAAGGACCTGTGGAGACCAGGTGAGGTTGCTCCAGGCAGGAATGGGAAAAGTTTTCCCAGTCCTCCTGAAGCAGATGGAAAAGGCCATGGGGAGCTGCTGCCATCTCTTTATGGATACAAATATGGAAGGAGACATGAACCAAAATTTCCCAAATTTTCTGCAGATTTGGGGAAATAACTTTGCGTTTCCTGGACAGCGGTGCCAGGTCCTTGTTCCCTCCTCTTCCCTATCCCAAAAATTCTCTGGATGAAGCCTAAGGAAGGAGAAGAGCCTGGCTCTCGTGACTTGCAAATTTAAATTCTTACCTGCCTTTTATTGATCCCTCAAATCCAGAGCAAGAAAAGCAACCTTGGAAAGACCATGAGTGAGGACCAGGATTATCCACTGCTCCTGAGCCCCAAGGATTCATGGAGCCCTGGATAATTTTGAAGAAGCTTCTGGCAAAATCCACCAGGAAACTTCCTCCTCCCGTCATTTTCATCGCTGCTGCCTCCTTAAATATTAAATTAAATGTTAAATTGAGTGAGTTATTGGGGAAAGTTTGAAAGCTCAGGGAAGCCTGTGGGGATCCTTGCCTGGGATTTTTGGGATTGAACCATAATCCTTTCCAGGACAGAGCTTTTCCATGGAGCACCAGCATGGGAATTAAGCTGCATTTTTGAAGTGTTTCAGAATATCCCCAATAAAAAGGACAAATTCCAGCAGCGTTGCAGATAAACTAAACTTCGTCCCAGGCTGCTGGAGCTCCTATAATTCCTCCTTGGATATTCCATAGCAGCCATAACTGGGATTATTGCCCTTGTAAGTTATTTTTCCCATCATTTATTATGGTGCACTTGGGGTCCATAAAGCCATATTGCAATAAACTATGGAAAAATAAAATCATAAAAATACCTCCCAAAAAATCCTAGGACATAAAATGTACAGGAAGAAGACAGAGTTGTGCCATTGGAAAAAAAATGAAATAAGAGATTAATTTTAAAAAGCACATTATTAGAAAATAGTTCCTTAAACTGAAATATTAGTTATTACATTATTCATTAATATTGATGGGAAAGTGGTATCAAAAGTTATAAAATTTTACAGAAAATAATAGCAGTAGTAATAATAATAATTGTAATTATAATACAATAGAATTATATATACTATGAATAATATACTATTTTATAATACATTATAATTAATAATAATAATAATATTTCTTCTTCTAAAGTACAAGAACAGTGTAAAAAGTTGAATGTTTCAGAAAATAACTTTATGTAAAATAATGTTGTTAATAATTAATAATCCTGCTCTGTATTTTTCAGCTATTGAGGGGCCTACTAGGAAGTTTTAATTCGCTGAATTTCTGTGTTTATTTTTATTTCATTTTATTTTTTCCAATATTTATTGTCTTGGAGTATCACAATGTTGGAGGCCGGTGAGAAAACTTCCAAAGTAAGTTCCAATTATCTCCTTGTCTGATGTGGAATCTAAGCTGAGGATTTATTTTTGTTATTCCATAATTAGTAGAACAGATAAGGAATAAATTCCTGGAAAACAGTGGATTGTCCTCCCACACAGGTAGAAACCCCCAATCAACCAACCCCACAAAAGACAAACCCCTATTATTGGTGTTGTTCCCATTTTTCCATCAAAATGAGGAGATCCTGGAATAAGTGACAACCTTGGAGAGCCAGCAGTGGCCATGGAGCCTTTAGAGCTGAATTTCTCTCAAAGTTCAGGAAAATAATCAACTTTGGCTGTTCTCTCAATTTCCTGGGAAGAAATCAAGAAACCTCTGGCAGACTTCAAGCGTTGTCTCCGTATTAAAAAATAAAGATCATTTTTAATATTCCCATAAAGAGCATTTTCGTATTCTCACCAATTTCTCCGGGAATGAGAAAAATGTTCCTAACCTGAGTGTGCACAAATTGGGTCTGGAGGCAGCCAAAGGAAAATTCCTGACGGGTACAGAATGGGAAGAACTGGGATTTTCAACTCTGCATGGAGATTTTGAGTGGTCAGGGCAGGAGAGAAGATGATTTTATTATTATTTCATTATTTATTTACCAATATAGACATGGATTTAATCATCAAAAGCTTGATGATTATTTAATTTCTATGGCAATGACTTCCTCCAAGTAGAAATTACCTTTAGGGGGAATCTCTGTGTGCCTTGCTGTAGGATTTGTTGTCCCACCACCAATCCTGTGTGATCCAGTGGAATTTATGGAGAAGACAATCGCAAGATTTAAGTGGAATAAATCTATTTGGTAAAGCCAAGGCTGGTAGGAAAACCCGTGTGTGCGCCACAGAAATCTCTTTACACAACATTTGTCCGAAATATCTGGGAGCTGAAACTCAAATCAAACTCCTTTTGTTTTTTGGGATGGACCAGAAGATTTTTAGGAGCTCATATCTGTTTTTTTATGAACTCCAGGATGATCACCTGAAATTTTTGGAAGTTCTCAGGTGGTTTAACCTTGAAGTGGTGAAACTTCGCATGGAACTTTCTACTCTTAGCAGCCAATATTCAAAATATTTCACTCTTGTTGAATTTAAACTCAGATAAAATCCTTGCTTTAGTCTCCAATGGCAAAAGTAGATTATTTTATCATAATTCAGATTAAAAGTTCTGAATTTATTTGAATTTGCTGTTTCATTCAGTTATTGTTATATAGCCTGGTTCTGACTTATATTGAGACATTTTTCTGCAAAGAAAGGGAATCTTGGAGCAGCACAATTATGGGATTAAGCCTGGAAATCCCTAAATTGAAAAACTGGAGGGTCATGGTTGCATTCAGCCCTCCTTTGGGTTCATCAGTGTTGCTGTGTCGTGGATAATTTTCCCTTTTTTCAACACCGTACAAAATTCCTTTAAAAAAAAAATGCATTTTTGGAGAATGTCCAAATTTAAATACTTACCTGCCTGAGCAATTAAATTCATTTTTCTTCCCCAGGCATGGAGCTGTCTGAGCCGAGCTTTGAAGCCCCTGAGCAAACAGGAGCCTCCAGCTCATCCCAGCACCTGCAAATTCCAAAAGCAGGGAATTGGAAGCTACGGAATTTTCCCATCATTTCCAAACTAACCCCAACCCGGCCAATGGAAAACTTTGGATGGAGTCAGTGGATTTTGGACCAAAAAAAATGAGCTCTCCTCAGCTGAGAGCCGCTCTGACCGCCAGGTGAACTTCATGCCCTGGTTGAAACCTCTCCACTCACCACGAGTGTCTGCCCATCCCGGCTTTGCTCAGCCTCCGGCGCGGAATTCCCGCTTCCAACGGGTCAGGAGGAGAAGCTGTGTGGTTTTCTAGCTGCTGCCCAGTGCTGGGTCCAACCTCTGAGGGCCCCGTGCTGGAAATTCATCGCCGCTGAATCACACCCATGAGCTCAGCTCCTGCAAGACTTAACAGCTGTGGAATTTCTCAAGGAAATTCTGGAGTCTCCATCATTTCTTGTCATTTTTAACTTGGTGGGGGCACTAGGGCTGTCATTCCGCTGTTGGACAATCCCAGGATCTTCTCCCAAATTCCCTGTGCTGCATTTAGGGGCAGCTTGGCATTTGCTGCTCTCAAAAATCTATGAAAATATGAATTAAATAAATAAATTTATACCTCTATATTAATTAACCCTTGTTTCCATGATATATAATTATAATATATATTATAATCCTCGTGATTATAATAATTTCCTGAACAATCACTGGCCAATCCAACTAATTAGTCAAAATATATCAACAATAATTGCTAGAAACAAGAATTTTATTTCCAATGGACATCGAATCTCTAATGGAGACATGGAGATTAAACCCTGCAATTTGTTAATATTTTTTTACTTCACTTTTTCTTCTCTTTTCAGGTGTTTCCCCTGTCGAGCTGCATTCCTGGTGACCACTGGCATTCCTGCAAAACCTAAACTGGAGCTGATCTTAAACACTCTCTATCCAGGTGAATGGCACTGGGAAGCAATCAAAAAGATTCTCTGGAATGCTTCAGGTGAAGGAAAATTCTCAGGATCCCTCTCTTAAGATTTTCTCCTGAGAGTTCTTGCAAGTTTGTCCTTCAGTCAGGAGATAAATGCCTCTTCCACACCTCCTGTGGTCCCACACTTTGTGATCCAAGCTGAGCCCCACATCCCTCTGTGGCCAATTATCATCTAATTATCTCCTTCACTCCCAGCCCTTGGAATTCTGGGGAGCTTTGAATGCAATGCTTTGAATATTGAAATATTTTGGCGAAGCCTGTGGGTCCTCCAGCTCCAGTTCAGAAAGATGCAGGTTTTCCAGAGCTCCTGGAGGTGCCATGGGTGGGATCCCTGTGGTGATGTCTCCATTAATCTGGAGTTCCATAGGTTTATTTGGAGAACCACAGCTTGCCTGAAGTGAGTTCAGTTTCTGCACAGGCCAAAATTCCGGTCATCAGCTCACAGATAACTATTTTGGGCTCACCTGTGTTATTCCTCAGGGTCCACCTGGCTACACTGAGTAGTTTCCCAAGTTTTATAATGGGAATTTTTGTCTCCAGCTCGGAGGAACTTGCCAGCACTGAAAACTGGTCTTAGGGCTCTGAACGAGCACCTAAATTCCACCCCAAACATTCCCAATTAATTCCTCCATCTCTGTGCTGCTTCCCACTTGACATCTATATCTAACCCATAAATCCTGAACCTGATCAAATTGTCCTCTGGATGGACCTGTCTCACTTTACTGGCTCTCAAAAACCCCAGAAAACTGGTCCAGCCTCAGAATTTAACTTTTAGTGGGCTGAGATTACTGCAATTCAATTCCACCTTAAACGCACAGGGGTGTTGTGAGCATTAGTTCATATTTTATCAATAACCATCTGCAGCTGAACTCCGGGGGAAATTTACATGGAAGAGCCTGGAGATTTATGGATATGTGGGTGAAGGGTCATAAAATGCACGTGGGTGTGCGTATTTTAAAAATCTCTCTCCGTGCACATATTTATCTGTACCTGTATATTTATCCAGGCCAAGAGGGATGAATACTTTCCCTATGGTGCATTCCCTGGAATGAGAATATTTCAGAGCCAGTGGGATTTGTCTGGCCTGGTGTTAAATGCAAGATCAGATGGAGATACAGGGCGACGCCGGCAGAAATATTTTATTTTATGTTGCTGGTTTCACCATTTCTGTCTGCTCGGAGCAGCGCTGGCCCCGCAGCCGGGGCCGGGGCGATGACGCCGGTGCAGACAGGCGGGAGGGGAGGGATGTGATAAATGAGGGATTGAGGTGGGGAGCTTTGGCTCCTCACGCTCCCAGTGACTCACCCGGCGTGGAAGAGCCACCCCAGCGGCCAGGCAGCAAGCCTTCCATGTGGGAATCCATAAAATCAGAGGGTTTTGGGATAGCTGCAAAAGGCCATGCCTCAGAGACAGCAGAACTGTGGTTAGAGCTAAGCAGCAGCCATGAGATTGGTCAGCAGAAAAATTATTTAAAGTGTAGAAAAGCAAAGACAAATAGAACAATGATTTGTGTATTGATGCTTGTCTAGAATAACTCCGTAAGCTGCAGAAAAGTTTATCTAGTGAGATATTAGGAAGTTTTAAGCTTAATAATGGAGCTCTGTGCATTGTGTTTTAAGGTTACAAGCAGGTATTGTATTTGAAGTAAGCAAGTATTGTTTTAACCAATGGTACGTGTGCTTATAGTGGTTGGATAGAACTACTGTCAATGTGCTTTTGCTCTGTGTGATTGGTCAAGAAAATTATAAAGTAAGTTGTAACATTAAGTTCTGTGTCTGCTACCTGGGATGTGAGCTGCTGGCATCTTCCCATTGTCATAGCCATGGAATGAGGCTGATGCTGGAAAATCAAACAGCTCAAGGCACGTTCCCGGCAGTCCTGTCCCATTTGTGATTTGTACACAGCCCCAGGCTGGCGGTACTTCCATAACAACATGAGCAGCAGCAGAGGCTGGGATCAGCCCAGGACTTGGGGCTGCTGGTTTTCTGGTGCTTCTCGTGGCCTGTCGTTGCTGGATGGCTGGGAATTGGTGCCAGATGTGCTGCATCTGCTCCTTGCAGCAAGGGGAACCTTTTCCAGCGGGTGTTTCTCATTATCCCAACATTAATATTCCCTGTCCTACCCACAAACAGTCACACAACTTCACTGAAGCCTGAGGAAGGTCAGTCCAGTGTGGAAAACATCTCCAAAGGTCAACCAAGTTCTGCCACACTGATCTTGTTTAGGAACCCAGAGGTCCAAAGGGAAGGATTATGAAAAGCAAGGATGTGGAGGGTGTGGAGACATTCCCCAAACTCAGCCCTTAATTCTGGGCTCATCCCAGCTGTGAGATGCTTCCCAAACCCAGTCCTAAATCCCCAGTCCTGGACTCATCTCAGCTATGAGACACTTCCTAAACTCAGCCCTAAATCCCGGATTCTGGGCTCATCTCAGCTGTGAGATACTTCCCAAAATCAGCCCTAATCCCTGATTCTCATCTCAGATGCTTCCCAAACTGAGCCCTTAGTCCCCGATTCTCAGCTCATCTCATTTGTGAGACACTTCTTAAACTCAGCCTTAAATCCCTGATCCTGGGCTCATCCCATCTGTAAAACAGGATAAAGAAAACACCACTTTTCCCTGGTTAAAATGAAAGATGATCAAAGCAGAAGCTCCCTCTTAAATGTCTGTGTGGAGTCACATGTGAGCAGGTGTGTCAGTAAAGTGCCATATTTATATTTATAGCAACAGCTATATTTATATTTAATGGTTATTTTTATTCACATTTTTACTTCTATTTCTATTTCTATTTATTTGGGTTTTATATTTACATTTGCATTTGTATTTATTTTAATTTTAATTTTAATTTTAATTTTAATTTTAATTTTAATTTTTATTTTTATTTTTATTTTTAATTTTTATTTTTAATTTTAATTTATTTTTAGTTTTATGTTTTTATTTTTATTTTTATGCTTTTATTTTTATTTTCACATATTTTTACATACCTATTTTTAGTTTTGCATATACATAATTTTATTTTACATTTTGACATATTTTGACATATCTTTACACGCATATAAAGCCATTTGTGTGGGGCCTCTTAGGAAGCAACCTCCCTTCTAAACAAGCATTACTTAATGACTTCTTACAACACGCTGACTTCACGGGGACATCTTCCAACACCTTCAAAAATTAAAAACTTGGGGTTTTTTTTTACGATTTCTAAACAGAAAAAGCTGCGTTAAAAGTTCCTAAAGAGCAGGGCAGATAACCTGGGAGCTGTGACTGCTGTCCCGGGGGGGCTGTTTCTCCTCAGGATATTTGGGATGAGGAGTGACAAGCTGAGGACACCCCGGGTCACCGTTATCTCGCGACCGTTATCTCCACGCTGCATCCGCGGGGTCGCGGATCCGGGGGAAGCGGATGGGCAGCCTGATCCCGCTGTCAGGAGCAGGGAGTGAAATCCTGGCCAGCAAAAAGAGGCTTTAAGTAAGTAATAAGCAGATATATTATATTAAGCTAGGAAATGCAAAGGAGTTAATAAACGACGGGTAGTTTATTATGATTTATAAATGGTTACGAAGGTTTCTTTTTAGGTGAACTGAGAGAGGTAATTGTGGGAATCCACAAAATCAGAGGGTTTTGGAAAAGCTGCAAAAGGCAGGCCTCAGAGACAGCAAACTGTGATTAGAGCTAAGCAGCAACCATGAGATTGGCCAGCAGAAAAATTATTTAAACTGTAGAAAAGCAAAGACAAATAGAACAATGATCTGTGTATTAATGCTTGTCTAGAATAACTCTCTAAGCTACAGAAAAGTTTATCTGGTGAGATATTAGGAAGGTTGAAGCTTAATAATGGAGCTCTGTGTGTTGTGTTTTAAGGCTCACAAGCAGGTGTTGGATTTGAAATAAGCAAGCATTGTTTAACCAAAGGTACGTGTGCTTATAGTGGTTGGATGGAACTACTGTCAATATAGAATAGATACTGTACAGATATAAATACTGTCAATGTGCTTTTGCTTTGTGTGATTGGTCAAAAAACTTATATAGAGTGAGTTGTAACATTGAGTTCTGTGTCTGCTGCCTGGGATGTGAGCTGGTGGCATCTTCCCATTGTTATAACCATGGAATGAGGCTGGTGCTGGAAAATCAAACAGCTCAAGGCAGTTCCACAGCAGCTGCATCCCGTTTGTGATTTGTACACAGCCCCCAGCCGGCGACGCAGCTCAAGGCACATTCCCAGCACTCCCATCCCATTTGTGATTTGTACACAGGGATATTTTCCACCCTCCTGGCATCTCCGGAGCCTCCATCCCAGCACATCCCTGCCTGCTGACAGCCCCCTCCAGGCTTGGCTTGCACCCTCCTGCCCGGAGGCTGCGCTGCTGCTGGCGCCTGCCAAAGGATGGGGCGGGAGCCTTGGGGCCTCTGGAGAAACACTCAGCCCGGGAAGGTGCTTGGGACAGGGAGTTCCAGCCCTCAGGAGCTCCTGGGAAGATTGGGAATCCTCTCTGAGTGAGCCCAAGGTGCTGGAGATGAAGCAATTTTTACATGAAACAAGATTTTCAACCTGCATTGAAACTTCCATCTGAACCTCAGAGTTTAACCCTTTAAAACTTAGATTTTGAATTAAAAGATTAGAATTAAATAGCTACAATTTCCTGGTAATTTCTGGTTTTGTTTTTTTTTTTTTTTTCCTGTAAAATAGTATTCCAGTTTCATTCTGAAAAATAAGAAAGAAAAAGGGAAATCTTAGCAAGTGGTAAAAAGGGAGAACTGCACACTGCTATTATTTTGCCATAGGAAAAAATTGTATTTTGCTATAAGAAAAAATTGTGCAATAAACCACTTTTTTTTTGTTGTTGTCAAATCAGTAGGAAAATGTCACAATGAACACAGGGTGTTCCAGCTGTCAGCAGCTCCTGAGCACATTGGGAATCCTCTCTGAGCGTGCCAAAGGTTTAAAACTTAAATTTTGAATGAAAAGATTACAATTAAACAGCTACAATTTCCTGGTCATGTTCCTCTTTTTTTTTTTTTTTCTTTTTCCTTGCAAAATAATATTCCAGTTTCATTCTAAAAAATAAGAAGGAAAAAAGGAAATCTTAGTAAGTGGTAAAAAGGGAAAACTACACACTGCTATTATTTTGCCATAGGAAAAAATTGTGTTTTTCTATAAGAAAATGTTGTGCAATAAACCACTTTTTTTTGTTGTTAAATCAGTAGGAAAATGTCACAATGAACACAGGGTGTTCCAGCTGTCAGCAGCTCCTGGGCAGATTGGGAATCCTCTCTGAGTGAGCCCAAGGTGCTGAAGATGAAGAAATTTTGACTTGAAACAAGATTTTCAGCCTGAATTGAAACTTCCATCTGAATCTCAGAACCTGACCCTTTAAAACTTAAATTTTGAATTAAAAGATTAGAATTAAATAGCTACAATTTCTGGGTCATGTTCCTTTTTATTTTTTCCCCCTTTTTCCTTGCAAAATGATGTTCCAGTTTCATTCTGAAAAATAAGAAGGAAAAAGGGAAATCTCAGCAAGTGGTGAAAAGGGAGAACTGCACTCTGCTGTTATTTTGCTATAGGAAAAGGTTGCATTTTGCTATAGGAAAAAAATGTGCTATAATCAGTAGGAAAATGTCACAATAAATGCCAAGGAATAGCAGAGATTGAGGAGGGGGGGAGGAAGGTGCCAGCAGGGACAGTGTGACAAGTGGGGACGTGATGGCTCAGGGAAGGAGTTGTTTTGGAGCTTCGTGGAACTGCAGGTCAGAGGTGGCCATTCCGTGCTCAAGTGGCTCTCCTTGGATAAAATCACCTCTCACATTTCATCAAATTCCCTGTCCTAACCTTAAAATAATTCCAGTTATCAGGGCTGGGATTCCTGGGCCTTTGCTGTCCCTGCACAAACAAGGGGGCAGCAGCAGGAGCAGCCTCTGGAGGCGCCTCCTTTTCCCTCCTGGGTGTTGGAAAAGCTGCAGGTGGCTGGAATCCTAAATTGAACAATTCCAGAGAATCCCAGAATCCCAGGTTGGTATGGTTTGGAGGGGACATTAAAGATCATCCAGCTCCACGGGCAGGAGACACCCTGTGGGCTCAGAGAATTTAATTGTGGATGTGACTAAGGAACGGAAAAATAAAGGAAACAAGGTGGGAGTGGCAGCTGTTTGCCAGAGGGATTTGGCCCAGCAGGAATTGTCCAGGAAAGGCACCACCTCACCCATCCCAGAGGAAAGCAATCCCCAGGATTATCTCCTACCCATGGACCAGCTGGATGTTTGGAAAAGTTTTCCTGGTCCAAAATCCAGGACATCCAAAGCTGGTGGAAGGTTTGGGTTGGAAGGGGACCATGAAGATCACCCAGTGCCACCCCTGCCATGGCAGGGACACCTTCCACTGTCCCAGGGTGATCCAAGCCCCATCCAGCCTGGCCTTGGGCACTGCCAGGGATCCAGGGGCAGCCACAGCTGCTCTGGGAATTCCATCCCAGCCCTCCATCACCCTCATAGCCGGGAATTCCTTCCCAATCTCCCATCTAAATCCGTCATCCTTTATCTTAGTCCTCATTTTTTTCCCTCAGGAAACAAAAGAAAACAGGAATAAGAAAAAGGCAATATTTACAGTTCTGGTTCAGTCCAGAGCAGAGTTCATGTGGTCAATGATTTTAATAAAATTCAGCATTTCAGCAACGGTTTTCTTCCTGCTGGTTGGTGATGGGTGAAGGCTGCTGCTGGTAATCCATCCTCATCCAAACCTAAAGGGTTTGAGGCTGGAAAAAGCAGAAAATAACAAAGTTAATCAGAAAATAGAGACAAATTGAGAAGGGAAAGACAACTTAAAGCAAACTGTGGTTAAACACAACTCAATTCTCTGTCAAGCTGAGAAACTCAATGTTAATGAGCCCTGGGCTTTGTGGGGTTCTAGGGCACACGCTCCTGTCCATGAGCATTCCAAATAAAGTCACAATCCTTGGCTCATTTGCATGGAAAAAAACTTTCCTGACCCTCCAGCTGTTCTCGCCCCAGTGTTTGCAGTTTTATAACTCAAATATCAGCTTTTGTTCGCTGGCCAAGCCCAATGAAAACATAATATTTAAATATAAGCCCCATTTACCTTTCAAGGATCTTTCCTGTCCAAAAAATTCCTGGTAATTTGTGTCGAATCCAGGCCCTGAAGTCATTATTCATCCCTTCCCTGTGCCTGTTCCTGTTAATGGGCGCTAATTCCACCCCTGTGACATCATCACTGTTGCCACGGCGACGGCCTGTGATGTCACAAACACCAGACAATAGCCCCTGGTTAGGAACGAGCCAGTGGGAAAAGTGAGTCAGGAATGAAGGGAAAGGGACTGGAGAAAAATATCCCAGGATGCAAACTTCCCGGCAGCGTTTTCAGATGAGTTTCCACCTCGGTTTTCCTGGGATTAGGGGCTGGCTGGGAGCGCTGGGTGTGCGTGTGTGCTGGGTTCCTGAGGGACAATGTTGTGTTGGGTGAGGGGGATTGAGTCATGCTGGGATCTGAGGGGTGACTTCTCCCGAAAATTTGGGGTGTTGGATCTTAGAACTGGGGCGGGGGGAAATTCCCTGAGGTGAAGATTTCAGCCTGGACCTGTTTAAAGAGAAAAAAAACAAAACAAAACAAAACAAAACAAACAAAACCCAAAAAAACTCAAAACAAAACAAAACAAAAATTAACCAACCCCCAAAAAAACACAAAACAAACAAAAAAAAACAAAAACCCAACAACAACAACAACAACAAAAAAAAAAACAAAACAAAAAACAAAAGAAAAAAAACCCAAAACAAAACAAAAAACCAAAACAAAACAAAAAAGAAACAAAGGAAAGGAAAAAGGCAGGGATGAAAAATTGAATGTTTAATCTGCTGTCTTTGGTAATGTAAATAATGTATTACTATTTATATAAATTAAATATTTAGATAGATTAATTTTAGTTGAATATTTAGATAGATTTAGATGGATTTTAGGAAGGAATTCATGCCTGTTAGGGTGGGCAGGCCCTGGCACAGGTTTCCCAGAGCAGCTGTGGCTGCCCCTGGATCCCTGGCAGTGCCCAAGGCCAGGCTGGAGCTGCCTGGGACAGTGGGAGGTGTCCCTGCCCATGGGATTGGTCCTTAAGGTCCCTCCAACCCCAGCCATCCTGGGATTCTGTGATTCCATGACCGTATTTTGTTCCTTTGACAGAAAATTCCAGCAGGAAGCAGCTAAGAGGGAAGATGTTTTCTTCTCCCTGCCTTCCATGTAGATCATTACCTGAATTTTCCTTCTTCTTCCTTTCTTTTCCTTAACTTTAATTACCCCCATCCCCTGATCACTTCCCCAGAATCTTTGGGGGTTTTTTTCCTAAACACTGCTCAGTAAACCCACAAATTTCTTCAGGAGCTTGGCTGAAATTTTGGGATTGAAAGTTTAAAATGTAAATTTTAAATGTGGGGTCCTTCTGATGCCTCAGGTTTGAGCTTTTATATTTTTCAGATTCTGTGCTGCTTTAGTGTGTGGGTCTGAGCTTCACATCAGGGCATGGTGAGCTCTGTGCACAGAGCAGGGAGACAAAACAATTCCTGCTCCAGCTGGGCACCAAGGACAAATGATCCAAATCTCAGCCCCAAGAGCACAAACACCGTGGGCTGGAGAGAGAAAAACAAGCAGGGTGGGACTGCAGGGGCTAAAGCTGGAATGGGACAATGAACTGCAAGGTGCAAATGGAGCAGAACTGATCCCAGGGAGAGACCCCGGGAGCGCTCGTGCATTTTGGGGCCATTTTGGTTCATCTTGGGTGCAGCCCTGGCTGGGCTCTTGTGCTGCCCAAGGTGCATCCATGGAGGAGATGCTTTGGATAAATCCCTGCTTTATTCTGTAGCTCTGTCCAATCTCTGTTCTGGGTCAGCCTGCGCAAGGCATCACTTCCTTCCTGTCTTTTATTCCTTCACTCACATCTTCTCCACTGCATGCATTTCCAGGTCTTCATCTGAAGATTTTAGGTTGAAGGGCTCTCAGTCCCTATTTTCAAGTGAGATTCTTGCCATCTGAAACCAATCCTGAAGAATTGCCAAGCAAAAATGTCCCAATCTCCAGGGGTTCTTTGCTGTGCATCCCTGAAAAACTGGCTGTGCAATCAACCCCTGGATTCTCCCTCCCTCTCCTGTTTCCCACAGAAGAATTTTCACGTCACTGAGGACTTTGTGAGGTCTGGAAATAAACAGAGGAACCCTGGGAAGGCCGGGAAACATCAGCTTGTGGTTCCTGCGGACATCTGCAGGGAAAAAATCCCAGAATTTCCCATGGCTGCCAACAAATGGAGTTTTACAACACCCAGACGTGCCAGGAAAAGGGTCAAAGATCATCCTGGGTCCAGGTGGCCAACTGGGCTAGTGAGGGCTTCTGTGCCAGTTCCTGCAGCCAGCAGCTCAGGAGGGAGGATTTGGCCGGAATTCCGGACATCTGCCCGGAGCTCTGGAGCCCAAATGACCGGATACCCTCGGCAGCTGAGTCAACAGCACAAGTGCAGGCAAAGCTCAGCTTTACAAGGCTGGGGCTGCACCAAGAGGCTTCGGAAGTCGTGATTTGGGCTGGGAAGTCAAGGGTGGGCGGGCCAGATGTTGGTGAGATCCTTGGAATGCTCCAGAGATGGTTGATGTTCCCAGTGTGTCTCCCTTCCGTCCTGCTAGGAATGGGTTTTGGTGCTGATATTTGCATTCACGCTCCAATAAAAAAATTTTAAAAAGGGGGAAAAACCCCAAACCCCAAAGCAAAATTCAAGGCGGGAAAAGTGGGAATGAGCCCAAACCTGAAAAGGAATTTCGGGATGTTCCAGTGATCTAAGGCAGTGTTGGGAAGCGCTATTTTTGTGGAATGTTCATATTTTACTTCAATTTGTTTTGATTTTATTTGGATATTCTGGAAGGTCCATCCATGTATTTCATCCCAATTTTTAGTAAGATATGGGATACAACCAGACTGGGAGGGATCTGAATGAAGTCAGGGATTCAAAGTGGAGTTTTATCCATGTGGAATAACAAATCCTCTTTTCCTCCATGGTTCCTTAAGGCCATGGGATCATTCAGTGAAGCCCAGAGGTCATTAATTATTCTAAAATCAAATTTTTCTGCTTTTATGTTTGAAGATTATGAATTGACCAATTTCTACAGGGACATTTATGCTCCTGAAGTTTAGAATTAGGAAAAAAATAAACAAACGTTCATCTAAAGAAACATTATCACACTTTTGGAAAGTAACTCCTAGAAAGGTGAGATAGATTGCTCAGAAATATTGTGGTTATTCACCACATTCTTTTAAAATCTGGCCAGAATCGTCTTAAATCAATTTATTCCAATAAAAATGAATGGGGAGACACAACAGCTCAGACCAAAAAGCTCTTTAGGAAGAAACCCTTGGGAGATGCCTGAAAATTAACACAAAAATGGGCATTTCCCCCCAGTATTCCCTTTGATCTTCCATGGGAATTTCACAAAAACCAGGGCTGCTGATTTTGGCCATCTTTAATTTCAAATGGCCAAATATTCGTCCAGAACTCCTTTTTCATGTTTTAAGAACTCACTTTCCATTCTCAAAATCCGTCAGAAGTAACAGTGGAGGGGTGCTTTTTAGGGATATCTGCCTTTCAGGAGGAAAAAATATTTGGATGCGGTTTCTGGGTCAATTCTAGGAATTACTGGGGGAAAAAAAATCTATTTAAGGATGCAGCAAAACTTTTCAGGTTTTTAAATGATCAGGGGATGGTTTTAACAGATTTTAAATTTTGGATTAATAACAGGAGTGGCTGCCAGTAAATCCCAGGAATTAATCCTGCTCGACAAATTATTTGCAGGATTGGTCACGTCCAGTTTTGGGGTTATTTTTCACCAAAGAAGTTGATAAAACAGGGATGAACTCAGTTATGTGGTGCTTGGAATTTGGGTGAACAACAGAATTCTGGGATGGGTCAGGCCGGAAGGGAGCACAGTGGGTCACTGATCCCATCCCCCTGCTCCATCCATGTGTCCAGATGGATCTGGAATATCCCCAGGGAGGAGACTCCAGCCCCTCTCTGGTCTCTGCTCAGTTCTGGGCACTGCCCAGGGCAGAAGTTCTGCCTCATGCCCAGGTGGAACTTCCTGGGGTCAGTTCCTGCCCGTTCCTTGTCCCATGGCTGGGCCCCATGGAGCAGAACCTGGTCCATGCTCGGCAGATGTTTCCAGACTTTGATAAGATCCTCAATTTTCTCTTCTTGACCCCAAACAGCCCCAGGTCCCTCAACCCCTCCTGCTGATGTTCCAGTCCCCTCGTTATTTGTGTTGCCCTTCACCTGACTCCACCCAGGAACTCCACGTCTTTATTTAGAGAAATTAAATTTTCAGATAATTTCCATCTCAAAAAATTCTTGGATAAAAGCCCCATTAAGCACATTTGGAAATTAAGATTACAATGGGCTCCTTGGCTGATGGACAGCTGAGGAATAGGCATGAGGCAGATGAGACTTTGGGATGGAACTCCTTCTCCTGGGACATCCGGGGAGTGGTGCCACAAACCAGGACATTGCTGTTTTTAAATGTTGTTTTAGGTGAAATTCCTACTCCTGAACAAATGAATTCCTGAAGAATTGAGAGGGAATAGAGGTCATAACTTAGCTTATAAAATGAATCAAGCAAAGCTGGCAGGGCCCTTACAGGCTCTACCTTGATTTTGTCCCTCAGAGGGAAAATGGAAATAAAATTCATTTTTATTTAATAATTTGCTGTGAGGAGATGGATCCTTGCTTGGATTTTCCATCATAATTCCAGAGGATATTTGAGATAGGACATGAAGAACCCCTCATTATAACAATTAATTACACTGGGATGGTGGAAGCTGTCCCTGCCCACAGCTCAGGATTGGGATGAGATGATGCTTAAGGACCCTTCCAGAATTATCTGGAATTCCATGATAATTTCTGCTGGGATCCAAAGGCTGAAGGGAATCACAGCACTTTTATCAATTTTCTCATGTGAGGTCTGCACAGAAAACAGATTAATCAGGGCTGTTCTGCGGGAAATTGGTTTCTCAGTGTCTTTGTTTTTGTGGTTTTCCCTCCAAGCTTTGAGCCTGGAGGGAGCAATCCCTGGCTCTATTTAAATTATCTGCTTGTGTATTTTATTCCACGAATGCTGATTTGATTTTTTGGAATTCCGCGCTTACATTGCCTCAAAATCCCATTAAAAATGAGGAATTTGATGATTTTTTTTCCTGTTTTCTTTTTATTTTCTTCAATGTAAGACTGTGGTGGGTCTTTGAGGCTCAGATTTGTCTCCAAGAGTTCAACCCCAGTCAGCTCTGATGGACTCGGTTCCTTTGGCCAATGGTTTCTCTTCTGTTGATTCGCTTCTGAAAAGGGAATAAAAGGGGGAAAATGGGAAAAAAATAGAAAAAAAGAAGGAAAAATGTTGTATGGAGGGTCTAAAGCCCTCCCATCCATTGGATTCCTCACACACAAACACACTGGGAGTGGAATCTGTCCATCCTTCAGTATCATGAGTTTGGTTTAAAGTGTTGCCTGGATGGGAAAGTTTTATAATCACATTCCCTGGCCTGAAGTTCTGTGGGAAATATCAGGTTAACCTGGCTGGAAGTGGCTGCCAGAAAACACAGAAAATTCCTTGGGAAGCCAAACGTTCTACTCCAAAGCGCTTCCAAACATGGAATGCGTGTGAGGGTGTCTATTTATGCACAGAGAGAGACACACACGCATAACACACGTCTTTTAACAGGAGACACACACCCCTCCCAAAATCCATTCCCACTGGGAATTCCATTGGCATCAAGGTGCTGACATTTGGGACAAATTCAAACTTTTGTCTTAATCAACAGGTAAAATATCTCAGGCTGCATTTGAAGTTTAAAAAATTGGTTTTTTTACGCAAGCATTTTATGTCGGATAAAACACGGACCAAAAGCTGGAAGAAGCGGATCCTCATCCCAACAGAACTTTGGTTCCTCTCTCAGCTGACTCAGCTGCTGAGATTTCCTGTTGTCAACAAATAAATTGGGATGATTCAGAGCAGGAGCCTGGTGGGGTGCTGGGAATGCTGCTCCTCCTGCTCCCTCTCCTTCCCTTCCCTTCCTTTCCATGAATTGTGGTGGAAGCCCAGGCAGTGAAAAGCTCCTTGGGGAGCATCCAAAGCATGGAAGGTGTCTGATCCCATCCCAAATGGGCAACCAGAGCCGGTGAAAAATGGCCAAACTGATGTCGTGAGCAATTTCAGTATTGGCACCTAATTACCACTTCTGAGTGCTGAAAGTCAATTCCCTTTTCCCAATAAACTATTTCCTAATATCTTTCCTATTAAAATTCTCATTCCCATATTTTCTTTTTATTAAAACTGGTGTAATTTTTTTTCCTCTTTGCTACTTAAACACATTTTTGTACTACTTAGAATGTAGATTTTAAATAAGCCAGAAATTTTGATAACTTCCAAAATGATTTGAACAGAAAATACTTTATGAGTTGTCTTTTCATTAAAAACCATAATATTTTTATGTGAGTGTAAGAACACAAAGCCCCACAGTCATTAGATTTTTTGGCATTTTTCGAGTTAATATTTTATTGAAAAAATGAAAATATTGACTCAAAATAACATTAAAAAAATTAAATGTATTATAAAGCAATAACTCTCCACATTAAAGAGCACAGACCACCAATAATTCATACAGACCATTGTGGTGGTCCACAAAATAAATATTTGGGAAAGAAAGCAGCAGGAGATCCTAAGAGTTTTATGGAAAATGGTCCAACAAAAGTTTTTTCTGCTATTCAGTTCTTCATCAAAAGGAAAAATGCAGTGAACCACGGCTTTGGGGGAAATGTTCCAGAGCGTTGGGAAATTTTTGCTTCTGAAAGGATCCCAAAATCTCTGCAGCTGCCTCAGAGCAACAGGACAACTCTCAGGGAATTTTCTGGGGTTGCCACAGGGGTTTTTCAGCCTCTTCTAAGCTGGAAATTTCAACAATTGCCTCAGAATTAATTAATTTCCGACTGGACCATGAAGTGGTCAAGAACTTGGAATTAAATTAGATTTTGGCCTTAATGTCTTGGCATCTCTTGAGTTCACCAAACATTCCCGGTCCAGCTCTGGGCTCTATTTAATGGCTTTAAACTGTCAGAGGGCAGGGTTGGATGGGATATTGGGAAGGAATTCCTGGCTGGAAGGATGAGGAGGCCCCGGAATGGAATTCCCAAGGGAGCTGGGGCTGCCCCTGGATCCCTGGAAGTGTCCAAGGTGAGGCTGGACAGGGCTTGGAGAAACCTGGGACAAGAGAAGGTGTCCCTGCCATGGCAGGGGTGGAATGAGGTGAGCTTGAAGGTCCCTGGCCACCCAAACATCCTGGAATCCCATGATTCTAAAAAGACAGAATGTGGCCTACACTCTCATTGATACATTGATCAGAATGAAATCAGAATTGATCATTGACTGTCAGATTATTCAAGAACACCAAAAAACCCAAAAGATGTAACACAGACTGACAGCAAACAAATGGAGAGAAATAAAGCCTGGAATTCCAGAAAGACTGTGGAGCATGGAAGAGGGTGAGCAATTATTTAGTGTTATTGTAGGGGGATAATTCCAATGGATGGGATGAGACATGGAAAATTTGGATGGAGAATTGGGAATCTTAGGAGAAGTTTCCAACAAGAGCAATGGATCTCCTGGGGTCCTGGAAGGAGCCTGGGTGTTACTGATGGATCCTTGGTGGTGAGCTGGGAAATCTCCTGGGATCCCAAAAGAAGCCTGGATGTTACAGCTGGATCCTTGGTGGTGAACTGGGAAATTCCCTGGAATCCCAAAATGTGCCTGGATGTTACAGCTGGATCCTTGGTGGTGAGCTGGGAAATCTCCTGGGATCCCAAAATGTGCCTGGATGTTACAGCTGGATCCTTGGTGGTGAACTGGGAAATCTCCTGGGATCCTAGAAGTGGCCTGGATGTTATGGCTGGATCCTTAATGGTGAACTGGGAAATCTGGAATCCCAAAAGGAGCCTGGATGTTACCAATGGATCCTTGGTGGTGAACTGGGCAATCTCCTGGGATCCCAAAAGGAGCCTGGATGTTAGAGCTGGATCCTTGCTGGTGAACTGGGAAATTTGGAATCCTGGAAGGAGCCTGGATGTTACTGATGGATCCTTAATGGTGAAGTGGGCAATCTACTGGGATCCTGGAAATAGCCTGGATATTACAGCAGAATTCTTACTGGTGAACTGCTGGCAATCTCCTGGAATCCCAAAAGGAGACTGGATGTTACAGCTGGTTCCTTGCTGGTGAACTGGGAAATCTCCTGGGAATCTGGAAGGAGCCTGGATGTTAGAGCTGGATCCTTGGTGGTGAACTGGGAAATCTGGAATCCCAAAAGAATGTTACAGCTGAATTCTTACTGGTGAACTGGGCAATCTCCTCGAATCCCAAAAGAAGCCTGGATGTTAGAGCTGGATCCTTGGTGGTGAACTGGGAAATCTGGAATCCTGGAAAGAGCCTGGATGTTACTGATGGATCCTTGGTGGTGAACTGGGAAATCCCCTGGGATCCTGGAAGGAGTCTGGATGTTACAGCTGGATCCTTGTGGGTGAACTGGGAAATCTCCTGGGATTCTGGAAGGAGCCTGGATGTTAGAGCTGGATCCTTGGTGGTGAACTGGGAAATCTGGAATCCCAAAAGAATGTTACAGCTGAATTCTTACTGGTGAACTGGGCAATCTCCTTGAATCCCAAAAGAAGACTGGATGTTAGAGCTGGATCCTAGCTGGTGAACTGGGAAATCTGGAATCCTGGAAAGAGCCTGGATGTTACTGATGGATCCTTGGTGGTGAACTGGGAAATCTGGAATCCTGGAAAGAGCCTGGATGTTACTGATGGATCCTTGGTGGTGAACTGGGAAGTCTCCTGGGATCCTAGAAATGGCCTGGATGTTATGGCTGGATCCTTAATGGTGAACTGGGAAATCTGGAATCCCAAAAGGAGCCTGGATGTTACAGCTGGATCTTTAATGGTGAACTGGGCAATCTCCTGGAATCCCAAAAGGATGTTACTGGTGGATCTTTGATGGTGAACTGGACAAGACCGGGGGCTAAGACAAGAGTCAGAGTTCACATCCACGGGGTGGGATTGTCTTCCTCCCTGGATCAGCCTGCCCTAATCCACCCTGGCGGCTGAGAAACAAAAGCCTGGGAGCCCAAACCGATTCCTGTGTCCCACGGGAGGTGATGCCAAAGCCGGGGCTTAAAGCCAGGGGTGGATTAACCCTTTTTGTTGGGAAGCTATTTCAGCTGTGCTCAAAAATAGCTGCTGGAGGCCGCCTCAATCCCTGTCCTGGCTGGTGGGGCTGTATTCCAGCTCCTGGATCAGGGAGCTCCCTTGGATTTAAGCCGGGGCCTTATCAACGAGTCAATGCGGGGCCATTTATCTTGGCGCTGTCACTCAGGGCAGAGCTCCTTATCTCGGGACGGGCTGATAACGCCTCTTCTCACCCCGAGGGGGAGGTGATAGCGGGGCTATCTCGGAGCTTTACACCCCGCTCTGGCCTCGGGTGACATCCTCGCCTTGATAGGGAAGGGCCAGGCTGGAGAAAAGCCTCGAGCTGGGTTTATGTGGGCAGGGATGAAGGGGAAGATCCAAGGTGGCGTCGTCTGGGTGGTTCTCAGGGAAAGGGCTGTTTGTGGAAAAAATTGGGGAAGAATGGGAACAAATGGGGAGAAATGGGGAAAAAGCGGGGGAAAATGGAGAAGAAATGGGAAAAATAGAAAAAAAAAAGAGGAAAATAGGGAAAAACATGAAAAAATGGAGGGAATGGGGGGAAATGGGGAAAGAGGGGAAAATAAATTGTATCTGTGATGTGTCTCACTCCCAGAGAGAGATAACCACAGCCAGGCTGCTCCAAGTCCCATCCAACCTGGCCTTGGAGAATTCCAGGGATCCAGGAGCAGCCTCACCTTCTGTGGGCACCCTGTGCCAGGGCCTGCCCACCCTCCCAGCCAGGAATTCCTTCCCAATATCCCAATATCCGTGCCCTCTGGCAGTGGGAAACCATTAAGCAGAGCCCAGAACTGACCTGGGAATGTTAATCTGCTCCTGGAAAAACACAAGGGGCTGGGAGAGGAAATCAGGTGCATGGGACAAAGGATAATATTAAGGAAGGGCAAAGTGTGGACTACCTGATACTGATAAACCTGATAAACCTGATAAATCTGATAAATCTGATAAATCTGATAAATCTGACACCTTTTGTGGCCCAGCTGTGCTGTTCACATCTGGATTGCACCTGCAGGCCCCAGACCAGGCTGTTGGTCGGCGTGCGACTGATTTAAACCCGTGCCAGAATTCCCAGGAAAAGTTTGGAAAACATCATCTCCTTCAGTGTGATCCAAACCCATCCCATCTCCTCAGCTCTCCCAGTGAGAACCGAGCTCCTTCTTCCTGGTTGGATCCCAAATGTTTCCAATGCAGATATTTGCAGATATTCCAAATGTTGGGAATGCTGGAGCACAACCCACTGGCTCCACATCTGCCTCCCTTCCCCTCCCCTTGCTTCCTGCATTACATCCAGAGGGGCAGGAAGATTTTGTATGATCCTCTTAGTACCCTGTGGAAACCAGGATTTTCTCCCAAACCACATTTGTCATGTAAGGAAGAGTTTGAAAATACACACTTTAATTTTTTCCCAGGATCCACTTTTGGAGATGAAAAGAACAATTATTTCCCTGATCTTCTGAAAATTCAACAACTTAAAAATGTCCGAAGCTTGTTGAAATTACATCTTTAATTTTTTTAAAATAATTTCATGTTTCTATTTTTCAAGGAAATTTCCAAAATGTTTATGAGTAAGCAGGATATGAGACAGAAGAAAGAGGAATTTGAAAAAGTAAAGAAATTTTATTATCTTTAGTTGAAAGTAGTTTTCAGAAATGAAATAGAAAATAATGAGATTTTTTAAAACAATGTAATGGGATTTTCTTTAGGGTGAGTAGAGGTTCTGAAGAAAAAAATGAGAAGCAAAAATGAGGAGAATAAAGACAGAAAGAGTCAGAACCCAAAAAAGAAGAGGCAATTTTGTGTCTGTGTGTGTGTGCGTGCAAAACTTTTCCACTAGAGGAGAGCTGGAATTCCAGCCCCAAGGAACACTCCCATAAATTAACCCGGTTTTGTTTTCTCAACCATCCCTCAGCCCCACCACAAGGTCTCGGGGCTGTGCCATTTCCAAACCACTTTGGGACTGTCAGCCATAAATCCTGGGCTGTGGAAGCCGTGGAGCAGAGAGTTATGAGCTGGGCACAAGGTGCAAATTGCTCGGGGTTAGCGCCAGAATCCTTTTTTTCCCCTCCTTTTTTCATTCCCCCCTGTTTTTACCACAAGGATCTTTTATTGTTATTCCTTTTCTTGTTCTTTTGATTCCTTTATTTTTTGCAGTCTCTTCCCCACTGTCTGTTTTTCTTTTTTTTTTCAATTAATATTTTTCTTTCTTTATTTTTTAAATTATTCTTCTTTTTTCCTCCCCCTTTTAGTTATTAACAGGAAGAATAAACAAGAAGAAATTAGGGAATAATTTACTGTAACAACCCCTCTATTGGGGTGCTGCTCCCAGGACATTCACAGAAAACTTCCCCCTTGCCAAGGGAGATTTTTCCTTTCTTTTCCTTCCTTCTTCCCTCCCTTTCCCAGCTTAATGTTCTCTAACAATGAAGGTGGTCTCATTCACACAAAACTCACAGCGATTTCAAGAATAATTGAAATTTCCATTTTAATAACAAATTGAATTTTCCATTTCAATAACAATTATTCCTTCCTGGAACATAGAACTCCGAGAATCTGTGTCACATTGAGTCTGATGCTCCCAGAGGATATTTTTGGTGGAAAAAAGAATTGGATTGTCAGAAGAGTCCTCTGTATGAGCAGAAGTTTGGGCATTGGACAGCTTGAACCAAAGGGAACAAAACAAGAGAAGCAATGGGTGAAAATGAAACCTATGACTGAGTTTGTGCATTTTGTCTCTCCAGGGATGATGCTGGATAATTATGAAGAGTTTTAACCGGATATTTTTGGAGGTTGAAGATATATAGTGCAAATTAAAGCTCATAAAGCTTCCTGCAATCATCAGTTCCTGACCTCATCTCTGCTGGATCTCTCTTCCTGTGGAAAATGGGAGAATGTGGGGAAGGAGAAATGAAGATCCTTCTTCTCCGCTGTCCGCCATCATCTTCACTCATTGGCAGCACTCACTGCTGTAATCCAGTCAGGAGATTTTGGATGCGTGAGAAACCAACCCTGAGGTTGTTAGTCCAAAGGGGTTGGGATTGGCTGTGCTGTGGGCAGCCAACACATTGTGTGAGAACATTCCCTGGATCCATGTGAGAACCTTCACTGGATCTGTGTGAGAACCTTCACTGGATCCGTGTGAGAACCTTCACTGGATCTGTGTGAGAACCTTCACTGGATCCGTGTGAGAACCTCAAATGGATCCATGTGAGAACCTTCACTGGATCCACGTGAGAACCTTCCCAGGGTCTGTGTGAGAACCTTCCCTGGATGCGCGGGAGAATCTTCACTGGATCCGTGTGAGAACCTTCACTGGATCTGTGTGAAACCTTCACTGGATCCGTGTGAGAACCTTCACTGGATCCATGTGAGAACCTTCCCTGGATCCGTGTGAGAACCTTCACTGGATCCATGTGTGAGAGTCTGTCCGAAATCCTGCATTTTCTGCCTCACGATTGCCAAAAAGACCACCGAAAGACCTGCTGAGCCAGTGCAGGGTGGGGAAGTTGTGTGCCTCTTAGCTACCTGTCTCCATAGGTAGTTACCTGTCGACTTCATGGGACATTCTGCCCCCTGATTCCAAACAATGGATCTGGACTCCCCGCCTCTCGGCCTGGCTGGCTTTGGACTGTGCATATGGCCCCTTTCCAACAAGGAGACCCCCCCTGGCCTGCTTTCAACCATTGTGACAGATAAACAAAGATGCGGGCTTCTTCATCAACGGATCAAGACAAGAAGACCCTGTATCACCAGACCCCCGTGTACCTTCTTCTAAAGACTGGGACTGAACTACCAAAACTTGCCCGCCCCCAGCTCGGTGGTGGGGAGGGAGAGCTGTGCTGTTGGGAGGGGGGAAAATTGCCCAGAACCAAAGCGCGGGCACTGAAGCACGAAAACAATGGTTTCTGTTAGTCATCTGGACTCTGAGTACCTGTACCCTGAGTTCTGTGTTCCTTCCCCCCTTTTCATGATGAAACCGCTTCCCTTCCCCCAACGAAGGACAGTATAATTAGGATCCCAGAACAGCCGTCCTTTCGAGATCTCCCCAAGACCTGGTACCCTGCTGAATTTCTGACGGCTGGACCGCGAGAAGCAAGACCACGGTTTTGGTAGCTATGACCCATATCCTTTTTCCTTCCTCCCTCTTTTTCCTTGTCTTTTCCTCTTCTCTCCAGTTCCCCCCTTTCACCAACGCCATTCTGCTGTGATTTTCAATAAAACTGTATCTGATTTGTTGCTGTAAATCCTCTGTGCCTTTTTGGTTATTTTTGCACCTAAAAAATCAACCCCGCCATCTGTACCCCCCTGGGTCAGATCGGGACACCATGTGAGAACCTTCACTGGATCCGTGTGAGAACCTTCACTGGATCCGTGTGAGAACCTTCACTGGATCCGTGTGAGAACCTTCACTGGGTCTGTGTAAGAACCTTCCCAGGGTCTGTGTGAAAACCTTGAGTAGACCCATGTGAGAACCTTGACTGGACCTGTGTGAGACCCTCCACAGCCTGTGGATCTGTTGGAATGAATCCAGAGGAGGCCCCAAAGCTGCTCCAGGGCTGGAGCCCCTCTGCTCTGGAGCCAGCCTGGGAGAGCTGGGAATGTTGCCCTGGAGAGGAGAAGCTCCAGGGAGAGCTCAGAGCCCCTGGCAGGGCCTGGAGGGGCTCCAGGAGAGCTGGAGACGGACTGGGGACAAGGCATGGAGGGACAGGACACAGGGAATGGCTCCCAGTGCCAGAGGGCAGGGATGGGTGGGAGATTGGGAATTGGGAATTCCTGGCTGGGATGGAATTCCCAGAGCAGCTGTGGCTGCCCCTGGATCCCTGGCAGTGCCCAAGGCCAGGCTGGATCACCCTGGGACAGTGGGAGGTGTCCCTGTCCGTGGCAGAGGTGGAAAAAGATTATCTTTAAGGTCCCTTCCAACCAAAAATCATTCCATGATTCCATGGTCCAGGTGGCCACATGAGCTCCAGTGGATAAACTTCATCACAGTGGGAGAGAGAAAATAAAAACTCTCAAAGCAGGAGTAAGTTTTGGCTGTCAAGGGCACACAGAGTGTGTGAGGGGGGCTGCTGTAAAAAGAATCATTGTTGATGGTGTGTGGGGATTTCTCCTCCTAATAAAAGGTGATCCAATAAAACCTGGCAGCCTGTTTGCGTTCCCACTCCAGTGTCCCACGTGCAGAAATGGATCAAGTTGGAACTGCACGGAGCAAAGCATAAACAGCATTCTTCAGGAAGAGGCTCGGCTGCTTTAAGAGCATTTGGAGGTCTCCAAAGGAAAATATAAGGAGGGATTTGAATATAGCAGATGGAATGTTGGATTTTTCATGGCAGCACTAAAAGTCCCACTTAGAGGAGGGCTGAGCCGTGGAATTCAGATCCGGACTATCCATACCTCCAAATTCAGGAGCTTGGAGCTGGGTGTTTGCCTTGGTCCCTCGCAGAGACATTGGATCCCACTTAAAAATAAAGCCCAGTGTTTTCCTTTGGATCTCCTGTCCCGCTGGGAAAGCTCTGGGGTTTGGCGTTAGAACTGTGGGAGGTGCTACCGTGAAAATTCATCCTTTGTGTCCCAAGTCAGCAGGATGAGGGAGTCTTTGGAAATGCTGCCGCTGAAGGTGAAGATGATCAGAGGGAATGGAGCATCCATGAGGAAAGGCTGGGAGAGATGGGGTTGTTCAGCCTGGAGAAAAGAAGGCTCAGGGAGAACTGGCTGAGCCCAAAGGGGCTCCAGGAGAGCTGGAGACGGACTGGGGACAAGGCATGGAGGGACAGGACACAGGGAATGGCTCTCATTGCCAGATGGCAGGGATGGATGGGATCTTGGGAAGGAATTCCTGGCTGGGATGGAATTCCCAGAGCAGCTGTGGCTGCCCCTGGATCCCTGGAAGTGTCCAAGGCCAGGATGGGGCTGGGAGCAACCTGGGATAATGGGAGGTGTCCCCATGGCTGGATGATCCTTAAATTCCTTTCCAAACAAAACCATTCTGGGAGTCTCCAAGGAAAAAAGGACAGGACCTGCCATTCCTAGGTTGTTCCTAAGAGATATGGGTCCACACATTCCCAGATGCTCTTCTCCTTCGGCCACAGGCAGAGGAAGTTGGTTTCCACTCAGTTATGACCCACCAGAAAGCCCAAAATCTTCCCTGCAGGAGTTCAGGGGAAGCAATTTCTGAGCATCCCAAATTTTGTAGAGATTTTCACTCCGACCTCCCCACACCCCCTTCCATTGCTCCTTCCTGACCATGCCCTATTTTTTTTTTTTCTGGATAAACAATCAGATCACGTAAATTTTGTGTTGGTTCATCCTTTTTTTACTGCTATCAAAAATCTGAACTCTTTTCCTTTCTCCTACACTGAATCCTCAACAATGATGACGATGATGACAATGATGGTGATGAAGATGATGATGATGATGGTAATGATGGTGATTATGATAATGATGATGATGGTGATGATGATGATGGTTCATCACGTCCTCCTTATTCATTGTCAGACATTTCCCTCACAGAACTCACTCACTATGAATTTCCATTTGTACCTATTTTCCCACCAGGTTTTCCAGCATTTTTTTGCCTCCAACCCACGGTATTTAATCCATTCTATGTTTATTTCTGAGAATGTCATGTGAGACAGTGTTAAAAGCTCCAATAAAATCAATGTGTGCATTGGCAGCTCCTGCTGCAGCTACAAACTCGCTACTGTCTGTAGTGAGACATTTAATTGGTTTTATGTCAGTTTGTTTATTTTATCTTTTTTTTCCCCTTGGTCTTTCTGGGCATCTGGGCTCTCTTTGGTCTGAATTCCCCTTGTTTCTGTTTGAAACAAATAAATAGTCCATTATTTACCCACTTTTCTCCCTTTTTAAACATCTTAACTTTCTTCTTCCACAATTTGTTTTTTAGTCTTGTCCCCTTAAGGAATGGTTTTCTTTTATTCCCTTTGCTCGTAGACCACCTCAAAGATGATTTTACTACCAAATTCTCTCAGTGTCTTCACAGGTATTTATAAAAATCATCTGACACCACTCTGGAAGAACTCAGGGATAGCTGAAAGGATGGAGGAGAGCTCCAGGAATGTTGTTTCCATCTGAACTTTGGGAAACCCGGCCATTTATTAATAATCCCTACTGGGCGGTGGGAAAAGGCATTGACAGGTTGGGAATTCTTCTTCCTGCCAGCTGGGAAGGAAAATGAGGGACCTCAAGAAATTAAAATATGACAAAAATGATGAACAGAGAGAGGAGAAAAGAGAAAATAATGGATCCTAAAGAGCCTGGAGATTCTGACACTCATAGAATTGGAGTTCAAGCTCAAATCCTTGGTTTTCCCGAATAAATCTGGAGAAGATTCAAGATTTCTCTCAAGGAATTAACATCTTCTCAAATAAATGAACAAAATATTTTTGAGAATGCCTTTAATCCCTAGGGGTTTTACTTCCAGATCTGTTTAAGAGTGATAAAGTTTTATTTCTTGCATCATTCTTCTTTCTGGTTCTGAAAACTCTCCTGGGTAAAAAATCTTACCTATGTCTTTCCTGAATTTCCAGCCTCTATGGTTCTTCTCAGAGCTTTCTTTTTTAGTGATGAAAAGCTTGTAATGAAATCATGCAGAGTACAACCAAGTCATATTTTGATGATTCATTTCAAAAATCAAAATAATTTCAATAATCAAAATAATTGCTTTTATTTTTCAGTCCATTCTGACAAATCCCTTCCTCTCCTGAAAATGGTCTGAATGTCCAGTCAGTTCAATTATCGGGTTTTCTCATTATTCTATTTTTTAAATTCAGTTTTTAATGTCGAAGGCCCAATATACAGAATTTAACACCAGAATGACTCCTGGAGCCCAAATTTGCTTTCCTTTCTGAAGTGTTCCAATAACTCAGCTGATTTTTATCTCACTGATGTCTTTTTCATTCTCCTAACACTACAGAAGGAATTTTCCCATGAAGTCCACACACCTTGAGCTCTCTTCAAATCCTGTTTCCCAAGAACGCACAGTCCTGGATCTGTTTGGAAATTAAAGAAACCGCATTATCCTGACAAATTTGCTTTCTTTTCCGTGCCAATAATGTCTAAGTGGTTGATTGACAGGAGACTGTAAATATATATGAATTATGTAGCCATGGATATCACCTGGGGGTTTTGAAGGAAATGGAATAACGGGTTGACATTGGATATAGGTGGGGTTTGGGCTCACGCTTTTCTAGGATTAATGGAAAATCTCTCCATAATTCTGCAGTTCTAGTGGGTGGGATTTTCACAAAAACCTATGGAAGTCACAAAACCAAAGAGAGGAGCTAAAGTCATCTCTCATCTATTAAAAAAAAATCAGAGTAATTTCTTCCGGATTCCTTGCAAAAATAATTTTCTTTCCTTGTGCCTCCTTAATTTTGGAATTGTAGAATTGCTTGGAAGGTACCAGTAGAGTTCTCTGGTCCAAACTTCAATTCCTTGGAGCACCAAAGTGATGAACAGTGCTAGACCAGGTCAAGCCTTAAAATTTTGGTAAAAAAACCCCATTAAAATAATAATAAAAAGAAGAAACACACACAAACACAACATTTTTCACTGAAATATGATATTGAACAAAGAAAAAAAAGTAAATTCAGGGTTGAGCATCAATTTTTCACCAGAAAATGTTTTCAGAAAGGGGAAGAAACACTGAGGAGTTCTTTATGTTTTCCCTAAGAAATCTGTTCTCCTTTTTTCCAGCAGCTCTTCCCAGATGGTTTAATGACAACAAATGTCAGGGGTTTCCAGTTAGGTCACCACCAGGATTATCCACGAAAAAGAGATATAAAGGGAGAAGCATGGAATAAATCCCAGAGGAGTGATTGTATCAGCTAAACCACTTTAAATATTGAATTTTTCCCTGTCCTGGAAAGATTCCATCTGAGGCCAGAAGTGAATATTTGGATAATTGGGTCTTGTCTCCTGGAGCAAGTCCTTCCTTTCAGCTCCTCTTCTCGCCACTCCCATTCCCAGCCCGTCTCTCCTTCCGTGACATTCCCTGGAAAGACACACCCAAGATTAGTTAATCTCCATCAAAACTCCATTATTCAGGAAAAACCACACACATCCCCTGTCAGGATCCATGGAAAGTCTGACCGAGGTGGCCGTGACCACCCAGGAGCCTCCAGGGCTCGTCCGAAAACACCTCCAGGCTTATTTTTGTTGTTATCTTGGAAACCAATCCCGAATTTTTTTTCTGGGACACCTTTTGTTGTCTTTTCCCACTCAGGGGAGGTCGGGATTGACGCTGAGGAGGGATTTATCCCACGTGGCTTCTCCTCATGGCATCTTCCCAGGAAAAACCCAACGGCATTGTCCAATCCCTCCTTGTTTGTGTTGCAATTGGACCTGAGGGTTTAAGCGAGAGAAGGGGCTTCTTTTGGATAAGTGTTAAAAAAAAAAAAAAAAAAGATTCCTGCTGGGAATAATTTACAATTTAATAATAAATGCTGGGAATGGGGTTTAAAATCACAAAACTTTCCAAGTTTTTTTAATCGAAACTATTTACTGCAGAGCTGACTAAAATTTAGGAATTGTTTCCTTCATTTTTAGCTGGTTCATGGCAGCAAATCCAAATTTTTCTCCCTTTCCTAAAGGAACGAGTTTGTGCTGTGCATCTTTTGCATATGTTTGGGTGTGAAAAAATTCAATATACAACCATTGTGGCAAATGAGCCTTGTGGGGTTTTTTATTTCATGGAATTGTCCAGGATCACCTGGACAAGATTCCAGGAAAAACATTGCAGGTGATGCTTTAAATCACTCCCAGGAATATGGATGTTTTTAATCTAAAATAAATTATTTTAGGGATAAATGAGACATCAGACATATTAAGATAAGCTCAAGTGCCTGATTAAAGCCCACACTACATGTGGCAATGGGTAAAATGCTAATTTTTCAAAGATCTAGCCAGAAAATTGGGATAATAATAGATTTTTTAATCTCTTTTTCCTATTTACAATGAGGGCTTTCTGAAAAGATGTCAGTGAATGAGTTAAATCATTGGGTCTTATTTTTATCACGGTGATAAATTTGAAAATATTCAGCTGGCCTCTAAAAAAATGAAATTTATAAATTTTTTCCATATAATTTGAGAATATATAAATAAAAATATTCTGAGAAACTTTGGGATGAATCCCATGAATATTTTGTCTATTGGGATTTCTTCGGTGCCATTCCATGAACCTGTTGGGATGAAAACCACAGGAAAAGCAGCAAAAGGAACAGGAATTATTTATGATGGATTATAAATCCTGCTGGATTCTGCCTTCAGGCAGGGGAAGTTCTGCAGATGGAGCAGCTCCATGAGTTTCATGGAAAAATGAATGCTCGGGCAGAGGAACCTCTTAATTTCTAATGTGGTGAGGAAGAAAAAGAAATTCCAGAATCCCAGAATGGTTTGGGACCTTCAACCTCACATCATTCCAACGACTCCTCACCAAATATTTATGGTGGGAAATTTGAAAATTTCCCTTTCTGGGCAACATCCTGAAATTGAACAGAAGTTTTTACTCTAATTGCAAACATTGGCCTCTTTTAGAAGTTTCTTTATAAAAGGAAATCAAGGAAAATATTCCTTAAAAATAAAATTTTGCTATGAAATATTATTTCCCACCCAACTTTTTCAGTCAAAGTGAAAGAAAGTCCATTCTTTAGCTTCAAAATCCAATTTTTTTTTAGGGATAATTTTAGCTTGGATTAAGAAAAACTGACTTGTCATCCCTAAAATTCCAACACTCTTCCTGGCCATGGTGAATACTCAGATGTTGTCACTCATTTTTCCTTCCTCAGTGATATTTTTCCCAACTAAATGTTGGTTAAAAGGAGGTCTGGGAATCAAATAGGAATTCTGAGCACTGCCAGCAGCAGGAAATATTTGGGATTTGTTGGATGGATGGTGATGTAACACTTGGTGTGTGGATAAATTCATTTTATGGATAAAAACATACAAATAAACAAAATCTTTAATCCTGTCAATGATTTTTCTTTTGAAAAAGCCCAGCGCTACCCCGATTTGGAAAAAAGGATTGCCTTGCCTTATTCCCATTCTGGGAGTTTTCCCCATAATTTATTCCCTAACTCCCCAAAATGTTCAATAAATTTTATATAATGGTAGAGCCATCCCAGCTCCCGTCTTTAAGCTAAAAAACACTTTTTAAACATTTATTTTCATCAGAAAATGTTGCTGTTGGTCTGTTTTAAAAAGCTTTCGATGGCAACTAAGGAACATGAAATCCTTGGGAACTGGGGGAACGCATGGAATGGCAAATATTTTATACACAGAGTTATATTTTTATGAAATTGTGAGTATTTAAATCAAAATTTTAGCTGGAAGCTGCACATTCCTTCCTTAAAATCTGCAGAGTGGATACAACAAGCCTTGGGAATGACAGAAAAATTGAGCTGAGCTCATCCTAAACTTGTTCCAACTTTATCCATATCAAATATTTTGTATGCCTGACTTGGAAAAAAAAAACATTGCCTTGCCTTATTCCCATACTGAGAATTATTCCCATAATTCCTTGCCTTATTCTCCAACTCTCCAAAATCTACAAGGAATTTTACACAATGGTAGAGCCATCCTAGATCCCATCTTTAAGGTAAATAACATTTTGAAAACATTTTTCATGAGAAAACGTTGCTGTCAGTTTGTTTTAAGAGACTTCCAATGGTCAGTAAGGTACGCGAAATCTTTAGGAGCAGAGGGAATTCATGGGATGGTAAATATTTAACAGTTTTGCATTTATAAAATTGTGAGGGTTTGAATCAAAATTTTAGCTGGAAGCTGCAGATCCTTTCCTTAAAATCTACAGGCTGGATGCAACGAGCCTTGGGAACGACAGAAAAATCGGGTGATTTCAATGGTCAAAAAAAGGTTTCAATGGTCAGTATGGAACAGGAAATCTTTGGGAACAGAGAGAATTCATGCGATGGTAAATATTTCATACATAGTTTTATTTTTATAAAATTGTGACCATTTAAATAAAAAATTTTAGCTGCAAGTTGCAGATCCCTCCCTTAAAATCTGTAGAGTGGGTGCAACAAGCCTTGGGAATCAAGGTGAGCTCAACCTAAACTTGTCCTAACTTCATCATATTAAATATTTTGTGTCCTGGAGCTCCAGCCAGACAGACATTGATACAATTCCAGCTCTTCCCTACTGGGTTGTGAGGCTGAGCTACACCATGGGTGGTGTCAAGGCTTTCAAGGTTCTTTTGCACTGTTTGTCACAGCCATGGAGAACTTTCCCTTCTGAAATTTATTCCCGTCCCATGAGTGACATCCAAACTCCTGCGATCCGATGGGATTCTGGAGATGTGGGAATGAACATCCCTGCTCTGGTCCGGGCTGCAACCATCACACACAAAACATCAGGAAAAGAGGTCTAAAAAAGTAATAGAAAACTTTCTCTTTCAAAATTTATTCCTATCCCATGTGGGAGATCCGAACTCCTGCGATCCGATGGGACACGCGAAATCTGCGATCCAATGGGAGACACGGGAATGAGCCTTCCTGCTCTGGTCTGGGCTGCATCCATCACACAAAAAGCATCAGGAAAAGAGATGTAAAAAAAATAATGGAAGAACTTTCCCTTCCAAAATTTATTCCAATCCCATGTGGGAGATCCGAACTTCTGTGATCCGATGGGACACGCGAAATCCGCGATCCAATGGGAGACACGGGAATGAGCCTTCCTGCTCTGGTCTGGGTTGCATCCATCACACACAAAACATCAGGAAAAGAGATGTAAAAAAATAATGGAAGAACTTTCTCTTCCAAAATTTATTCCTATCTCATGCGGGAGACCCAAACTCCTGTGATCCAATGGGATTCTGGAGATGTGCGAATGAACATCCCTGCTCTGGTTTGGGCTGCATCCATCACACACAAAACATCAGGAAAAGAGATGTAAAAAAATAATGGAAGAACTTTCTCTTCCAAAATTTATTCCAATCTCACAGGAGATCCAAACTCCTGCGATCCGATGGGACATGCGAAATCTGTGATCCAATGTGAGACACGGGAATGAGCCTTCCTGCTCTGGTCTGGGCTGCATCCATCACACACAAAACATCAGGAAAAGAGGTCTAAAAAAATAAAGGAAGAACAAGAGAGGATTTTGCAGGCAACAGAGAACTCACACCAAATATTTATGGATGATATTTAAGGAAAACACGGCTCCTGTTTAATGCTGTGGGAGGAATATTCCAGCATGGGTGGGATACTGGAAAACCCTGCCTAGGATTAGATAATTTAAACAAGAGTGAATTAATCAAGCAATTAGTCTGAAAGAGGCTTAAAATGTCCTGCTGTGACTGAGACCATCTGGATTGCAACATCAAGGAAAAAAGCGGAGAGGCTGTAAGTTAAAAATGCAGAAAGCAACTCCTAAATTTTGGAAAACACAGGGGAACAAACAATGTAGAATCCCAGAAGGATTTGGGTTGGAAGGGACCTTGAAAATCATCTCATTCCAACCCCCTGCCATGAGCAGGGACACCTCTCTGGTGGAGGTGTAAAAAATACCCCAAAACTCACAGCTCCATGTTAAAAACCACCAAATCCGGGTGCTCACGGAGATCTAAGCCTGGGAATCTTCTCTTTGTGGGACCAGCTCCAAGGCTTCAGTCATTAGGAATGACTAAATTAAAATGTGGTCTTAGTTTGAGAGGCTTCAGAGGAGCTGGAGACGAGGATTTATCATTGCTAATTGCAAGAGTTTAAGACTTTTAAGCCTAATTTGGGCACAGATGCGTTCTTCTCTCTAGTGACCGCCTCAGTTAAAATAGTTTAAACACATCTGGTTAGGATGAGAATTGCCCCACCTTAAGAGCCCAAAACTTGGAATTTTGGCCCAATTCTAAACCTTATTCTTTGAATAATCCACGCTTAAATCTTTGATCGCCTTGGGGCTCGTTGCAGGGAGAAATGCGGTTTGCACTTCGTGTTGGGGTTGAGAATTTCTCATCAGCAATTTGGAGTTCTGTAATCTCTGCCCCAGAGAAAGCTCACCCCCAGCAGGACATTTAAACCCTGGCTGAATTGAAACACTTGAGAAGTCAAAAAAAATCCCACTGTGAAATTGAAACATTTCATCATTCATGCTATTTTCCTTGTCAGTTTAGATAAAAACCACACTTCCTGTAAGGGAAAGGTTTCGTCAGGGATAGCTTTTGACCAGCTGTATGAAAAGGGGTCCTCAAAGGCAAAAGTTCAAAAGATAAAACCAAATTTTTGCAACCTGATTTTATCTGTTATTCAATGAAATTGCAAATTTCCTTCTCAGTAGGTCAGAACTGAGTTTAACTGATCTGGAGCTTTAAAATAGCAAAACATGAGGGGGGTTTTGCCATGTTTTTGTTTCATTTTGACTTTTCATCTCCACTGCTCTAATTAGCACTTCAAGACATGATGTGATCGTGACTTGCATGACATGATCCTGTCTCCAGCTCTAAATCTTCGTGGCTGCATAAAACCAACAGGGAATGATCCCTGGATCTTGATCCCTCTTGAACCATGACCATGAGTTGGTTTGTAAAGTGAAAGCTAGGCTAAAATCTCACCAAGATATTTTTCCTAAAAATTGAAATTTTTGTGTTCCAGGGCATGAAAACTTCTCTTTCAGTTTTAACTCTCACACTCACAACAGCTGTGACTACATCAGGCTTTGAATAAAGCCCTGATTAACCTTGGTCTGATTTCATTGAGGACGTCCCTGCCCATTTCATTGGGTTTGGACTAAAAGGCCTTTACAGATCCCTTCCAACCCAAACCATCCCATGAATCTGTTCCCAAAGGATTCCATAATTCCATGATTCCCTGCACCAGCGCTGATTGCCAGGCTGAGATAATTAAATCAGGATAATTAAATGAGGGAAAACAACTTTATGTCAGCACAGAGGTGGCAAAGCAGGGCCATTGGAACATCCCCAAAAGTCCCACCATGTCCCTCTGAAGGAAGGTTTGTTTTTCCCTGGATTTTCACCCTGCCATTATCTCTTGGCTGTTTCTGTGAAGAAAATGTCCCTGTTAAAGGCACTTTGTGGAGCTGAAAGAAGGTGATGATTCCCAGCCTGGAAAAAATTCCATGAAGCCAATGATTCTATTCCCAAAACAGCCCCCAGGAGCTGCTGTGCAATGGATTACTCAGCATTTTAAACAGAATCCTTTTCACAGGAAAGGAAGCTCCAGCAAATCCAGCAGCCCCTCTTCCCTGAAAGTTTATGCTAAAGCAAACTCCCTGCTGCACACACCAGAATTCCTGGGATTGCCTCTTGCAGGGGATCAGACATTTTGGGAGATAAAGTTCCCAGAGTTACAGTCTCTGATACAATCAAGCCTTTTTTCCATGAGTTCGTTGGTACAGAAGAGCTGAGTCTTGGCTGCACTGACCCATCCAAGAATAGCTTCCAGAGGATGGGAGGAGTGAAAACCTGGCATAAATGGCTTTTATGTCACTCATCCCCCATGGCTGTGGCAGCAAGGGACATGTCAGGACAAGTGCCAAGCACCACAAACCTGCTCACGGCTCTGTCTGGGTGAAAATCTATTTTTTGCTGCAGATGAGAGATGTTAGGGCAGGCCTGGGATCCAGGGGTGTTTTAGCACACAGTCAGGAACAGGGTCCACCTTTTATTTTTGCCACATCGTCATTAAAGGGGCTGGAATGTGCCCAGTGGGAAAAGGAGTTGGGGGTTTTGGTCAACAGAGACTGAACCCGAGCCCAGGTGTGCCCAGGTGGCCAAAAATGCCAAAGACATCCTGGTTTCTATGCGAAGCAGCAGGAGAAGGGATTTTCCCCCTGTGCTGGGCAGTGCTGAGGCCACACCTCAAATCCTGGGGTCAGTTTTGGGTTCATCATGAGCAGAAGGACATTGAGGGGCTGGAGTGTGTCCAGAGACGGGAACGGAGATGGGGAAGGGTCTGGAGCCCCAGGAGAGGCTGAGGGAGCTGGGAAGGGGCTCAGCCTGGAGCAAAAGGAGGCTCAGGGGGGACCTTGTGGCTCTGCACAGCTCCTGACAGGAGGGGACAGCTGGGGGGGTTGGGCTGTGCTCCAGGGAACAGGGACAGGATGAGAGGAAATGGCCTTAAGTTGCACCAGGCGAGGTTTAGGTTGGACATTCAGGAAAATTTCTTCATGGAAAGGGTTGTCCAGCCCTGGCACAGCCGACCAGTGAAATGGTGGAGTCCCCAATCCTGGAAGTGTTCAAAAATGTGTTGCTTGTGCACTTGAGGGAATGGATTAGTGGTGACCATGGTGGTGGTGGCCGATGGTTGGATTTGCTGATCCCAAAGGTCTTTTCCAACCTAAAATATTCCATGATTCCGTGTGCTGGGCGTGGATGAGATGAAGACTCACCTCAGCTTCTTCCAGAGTGTTTTTGAGGATAATCACCAACCTCATAAACATGAGACCAAAAAATTTCCATTGTTTTCTTCACATACAACCCATTTTCCATGTTTCTTTCCAGAGCCGCTGCAAATCCACTCTGTTCACATTTGCAGATATTTCAATATAATATCCCATTTATCCAAACCTTTTAAGACAGTATTTTTGTAGTTCTTGTGGCAAACAAGGACACAGAATTCTATAATGGGGAACAGAGGCAAAAGGAAACGGGACACTTCAGTTTCCACCGAGTTTGGAGTTTGGATTGAGGCCCCAGGACCTGAATTAACCTATCAGGAATGATTTTGCCTAAATTAGGAATTTGTTGGCTTCTCCACAGATGGACTGGGGATAAATGTCCTGATTCATCCAGAGATCTGTGTCTCTTTACTTTGACTCAAGGGAAATTCTGATACAACTTGGGGAATTTGAATTCAGGTGAGACTGGTCTGATTCTTGCAGGGTCATTTTTCAAAACTTTGGTCATTTTTCACTACTGTTTCAAGAAAATCTCTACTCAACTTCAACATCTCTAAGAGTTCTTGGAGTAAATCCAAGATTTTTTTCAATAATTCAGCTTTGAGGAAAAAAATAAAGGTTTGAAGTCATACATCAATGTAGAATTCTGAGCATAAATGGGGGTAAAATCCAACTTCCCCATAGCTGCAATATGAAATTATTTTCTCTTTTCTTTCCATGCTTTTAACTCAGTCTGATTTTTAATTCTGCTAAAAAACGACACCCCAAACATTGATTTTAATAACAGAAATCTTCATTAACCAACTCTATATGTGATTCAGTTGTGCTGCCTGAATGAGTTAGAAATCCTGTGAGCAAGGAGGGAATGATTATTAATAAATGAATTAATAATAATACATAAACATAAGTCCCAAATGAATCCTGATAAACATATTTATTAACCTTTGAAATATAAATAACCATTCTTTCTCTGGAATTTACCGAGCTGCTCACCCTGGTCAGGCCAGAAATGTGAGCCTGGCCCAGCCCAAGGTGTGAGCTGTAGGCCTGGTTCACAGATCACACCCCCTGAGCTGGGTGTTCCCATTTCCCTTGGACAAAAGTGAGGGAAGGGATTGTCCAGAGCTCCATTCCACCCCAGCAGGGCGCAGGGAGGTAGTCATGGGATGGAATGAGGCACCAGGAACACAGAACCCCGTGCTGGAGGCCAGGGTGAGTTCCATGGATGTTCGAGATTGCAAGGCAAGATGTTTTCTATTACCATCTGTATGGCAGATTGTCTTTTGTCAGGTGGGCAGTTTGCCTTATCTCTCTCTCTGAGTGATCACAATCACACCTCCCTCTGGGGGGGACATTGCTGATAACACCCATTGGATGTCACTGCGTGGCTGATAAGAACTACAGCATCCCATTGGGAGATGTGAGCCCAGAGGGAGGAGCCAAGAATTCCTGCCTGGATAGAATCTGGAGATTCTGGAACACCAGCACGTCTTCTGCACTGGATTCCCCAGAGGAACAGCAGCTGCCTCTTCCCCTGGATCTTCAGAGGAAGAATACATCCTTCTCTACAGGATCCCTGCTCCAGCAGAACCACCCCTGACACTGCAGGAGGGCTGCAGCCACAATTCCAATGGGACTGCTGCCAACACCCTGACCCACAGGGTGTCAGGTTGGGTTCTGACTCTGTCAGTGTTGTTCTAGTGGACTGCATTGTTTATTTTATCCTTTTATTTTTTCTTCCCTATTAAAGAACTGTTATTTCCTGCTCCCATATTTTTTGCCTGAGAGCCCCTTAATTTAAAATTTATACAATTTGGATGGGGAGGGTTTACATTCTCCATTTCAGGGGAGGCTCCTGCCTTCCTTAGCAGGCACCTGTCTTTCCAAACTGAGACAATGGACCATTGCAGAGCCCTCTGTCCAGAGATGGAATCCAGGGCTTTGCCTTTTCAGGCCTGACTGACTCACTGCACCTGGAAAATGCAGTTCTTCTTCCCAGGGCCGTGTTTGCAGCTTTTATTTTGGCTCCAGGCTTGGTTCTCCTGCTTTTATCAGGCTTGAGGATTTTAGCTGGTGGCTTTTGGGAGAGAAAAACATCCCACTTTTGTGGGGTGCTGGTCCTGATCCACCAAAGGGAGGGAATTGTTTTTTTTTTTCAAGCTCCATTCCACCCCAGCAGGGACCAGGGGTTGTAACGGAGTCGGTGGGCGGCTTTTGCCTTTCACCTCCAGCCTGGGCAAAGCATTGCGTATTTTGGGCCTGGGAGAGAAAAACATCAGCCCTCACTTTTTGTGTGGGCTTAGGCTGGACAAATTTGGGGTTTTCTTGCATAACTCTCTGGCCCTAAGAGACTCAGTGGTGTGTGTTCCCATTTCCCTTGGACAAAAATGAGGGAAGGGATTGTCCAGAGCTCCATTCCACCCCAGCAGGGAGCAGGGATGGAATCAGGAACACAGAACCCAGTGCTGGAGTCCAGGGTGGGTTCCATGGGCCATTGCAGAGCCCTGTGTCAGGAGATGGAATCCAGGGCTTTGCTTTTTCAGGCCTGACTGACTCACTGCACCTGGAAAATGCAGTTCTTGTTCCTGCGGCTGTGTTTACCAAGCTCCAGGCTCGGTCCTCCTGCTTTTTCATGGTCCCGTCCCACAAAACCAAGCTGGAATCCACTCTGGTGGAGCGGCTTTCGCTTCACCTCCAGCCTGGGAGGGAGAAACATCATCCCTCACTTTTTGGGTGGGCTTAGGCTGGCCCAATTTGGGGTTTTCTTGCATAATTCTGGCCATAAGAGACTCAGACAGTCTGATGAGTGTCACTGGAGAACGGGGAAAATGAAAACATTCTATGGATCCTTAAAAACCTTCATTTTGAGAGGAATATTGGCCTGCACGGGCGAGGCGGGTGTGACACGGAGGGAGAGAGGAATGAAAATGAGCCCAGATGGGTGTGTTAGTCCCAAACCTTAACCAAACACCAGGAGCTGATGGAATGCAGCCACCTTTCATGTTCCTGCAGCGCAGGATCTCTGGCATCCCCAAGCCAAGAAGAGACACAACAAGCTTTGCTCTGCGTGAAGAAACTCCAGGGAAACTTTCCAGAAATTTGCTTCATGTCTCTCAACAGGTTTGGGAGGAATATCCAGGAATAACAAGCCCTACAAATGCCAAGCACTTAAAACTTTAATGCTTACATAAAACCCTCTGAGCCCATTAATTGCTGGTTCTTTCGTGACAGTGGAGCTGTTCTTCATCTCCTCCACACAGAGAAGGCGCTTGTGCTCCTCCACTTTAATCCCTGAAACGTGACAAGAGAAAATGTTGTTGCCTTTCCCCGTTTTCCCTTCTGGGATCTCGTTGGAAATTGTGTCCTACACCTCTTTGCTCAGAGAACTCGCGTTCCTTCCAATCCTACCTGGGGAGCTCGGCTTGGGGCAGTTCCTGGCTTTGGTTCCAGAGGTCACTTCTCCAGTTCCCAGAGTGCCACCAGGAATGGTGGCTCTTGGTGCTAAGCCAAGCTGGAAAATCACTCCAGGGAGGCAGCAAAGAGGCAGCTCTTTGGTTCACCAGATGTCCTCAGCCCAAAAAATGAACCTCCCATCGTGATGTACAAATTAATTAAACTGCAGAAGCCAATTAAGTTTTGCCTGGTGTCTTGAGAAGTTGTTGAGCAAAATGTGAAATCTCACATTTTTTTGTGAGATTTGGGGCGCCACATTGGGCAGAATATGGGAATTCATAAGCTTGGCGAGATTTTTTTTTCTTTTTTTGGGAAAACTGGGGACTTCAAGGAAGTTTAAAGTCTCATTTGCAAATTTAGGTCACATGAACATGAGGTAAAACAGAAAAAAAAAATAAAGTAAAATAAAGTAAAATTAAATTAAATTAAAATGAAATAAAAAATAAAATAAAATAAAAACAAAATAACAAAATAACAATAAAATAACATAAAATAACATAAAATAATATAAAATAACATAAAATAAAATAAAATTAAAGTAAAATAAAATAAAATAAAATAAAATAAAATAAAATAAAAAATAAAATAAAATAACAATAAAATAACATAAAATAACATAAAATAATATAAAATAACATAAAATAAAATTAAATTAAAGTAAAATAAAATAAAAATAAAATAAAATAAAATAAAATAAAATAAAATTAAAGTAAAACAAAATAAAACAAAATAAAATAAAATAAAATAAAATAAAATAAATAAAATAATATGCAGGATTTAGAGAAGAGGATCCTCAAGCTTTAGTGAGCATCAGGTTTTGTGGAACATCCTTGTGAATTCTTGAGAATGCTAAATAAAAGGAATTCATAGAATCGTGGAATGGTTTGCGTTGGAAGGGACCTTGGAGATCCTCCAGTTCCAGCCCTGCTGTGTGCAGGGACACCTCTCACCACCCCAGGTCCCTGTGGGTTTTCCCCCAGGCTAATCCACAGCCTCGCTGCAGGTCCTGCTTCATCCCCTGCACTCGGGAGCAGAGCCAGAAAAACAGGATGGACAGGAGGAGCCTGGGAAAACCTCCGGAATCACAAATATCTGATATCCCACGGTTTCAAAGCACCCTTCTGCTGGGGAAGAACAGAGTTTGGCTTGTTCTTCACGGGCAACTTCTTCAGGGGCCTGACATCATCTGACGTTCCATGAAATCCACGGACCATGGGATCGCTCTCCTTTCTTGCAGGTGACAACGGACACATGCCTGGTGGGTAATGTGTTTAATTAATATATCTGTCATTGCAGCCAGACTTTCTGTTGGGTTTGGCTCTTGGGAGGTTCAGGATTGGGGAGGTTTTAAAAATACCTGGGAACTCCTGACCCCTGGAGGTGTTGCCTCCAGGGGTTTGGGGAGTGTGGTTTTTCTGGAACCATCTCTGAACCATTTAACAGCATCTCCTGCTGATTTTCCTCTGGCACAAATAATGAGGGAGACAAAAAGGCAGTGTTCAATGCTGCCTCTGGAAAAGGCTTTCCCAAAATACACGAAATAAATACATGAATACATGAAATGGAAGTGCATTTCTTTTGACTTTCAATCCAGACCCACTCCGTTTATACTGAAAGAAAATAAAACTGAAATGTGAAAGAAAAAAAAATAGTCTATGGATGTTTAATTGGGGAAAAGCAGCAACCTGCTGCCAGTTGGTAGAGAAGGACACAGGGAAGATTTGAAACTCAAATTTTTTTTCACCTTCATGGATCACTGCTCATTTCCTACAGACCCTAATAAGCCAAAATCTTGAACTCTGTAAAATGTGAATTTTCTCCTCACACTGTAGCAAAAGGGAGATGATTTTGGCAAGGTGACTTTGCAGCATTGAGATTTGAACAACTCCCCCTCATTCGCTGCCTGGATATCAGAATATCCTGAGGTATGGAACAAAAGGGGAACATCTAGGCAATCTTTGGCCCTTCCCCTTCATGCCCCCAGGCACTATGGAAGGGTTTTTTGTGTAAATCCAGCCCCAAAGCTGCTCCTGCTCCTGGTGAGGTCACGGGGTGCTCCATATCCTCGGGGAGGAAATGACACAGCCAGCGCTAACCAGGGAATTTCATCCAGGATTCGTGGTCTGGAAAGGGAAAAAGGGATGACCTGGGGACAGCCTGAAGCCACCATCGTCTTAAGAGCAGAAAAAAAGGAACAACGGGAAAAAAGGCCACGGAAAGATGTGTAAAGAAGTAGAAAATGTGTGAACTGGACACAAATAAGCTCAAGATGTACATCCAGGGTCAGACCAGTCTTATTCCATCTTTCCCTATCCCTGATCCTTCTCTGCTTTGCTTTTTGTATCAATCACCTAAAATTATGTGAGACACAGATATGAAAATCCATCATCCCCCGGGTCCTTGTCATCTGTGTGTGTAAAGAATGCCAGAATTGTGGCAGTGATTGAGGGTCCCCAGGACGAGGTGAGAGATGAGAATCTTGACTTCGTATTTCAGAAGGCTGATTTATTATATTAGGATATTATATTATATTATATTATATTATATATACTATATTATATTATATTATATTATATTATATTATATTATATTATATTATATTATATTATATTATATTATATTATATTATATTATATTATATTATATTATAAGAAAATGCTCTACTAAAACTACACTAAAGAAAGAGAAAGGAGACATCAGAAAGCTAGAAAAGAATGAACAATAAAATCTCGTGACAGACTCAGAGTCTGTTTAATTAAAACTGGCTGTTTTTTTTAAACAGGCTATTTAATTCACATGCTGGGTGAACAATTCTCCAAATCACATTCCAGAGGAGCAAAACATGGAGAAGCAGCAGCTTCCCAGCTTCCCTGGAGAAGAAATCCTGGTGAAGGAAATTTTCAGGAAATATGCCAGTGACACAGATTGTTTTTGGGTTGGAAGGACCTTAGAGATGACCCAGTGCCACCCCTTGCCATGGGCAGGGACACCTTCCACCATCCCAGGGAGCTCCAAGCCCTGTCCAGCCTGGCCTGGGGATTCCACAACTTCCCTGGACAATCTGTGGTACCAGGAATGTTCCAACACTCAAATCATCTCTAAATTGGGAGGATGCTTAAAGTCTGAAGTTCCTGCTATAGACTGTTCCAACCACTTAATAAATTCCAGCACAGATGTGGTCCCACAGATTAATTATTTTACAAATATATTCAGGTCACGTATTTGGACAAGAAAACCATTTTTGAGGACAAGCTACAAACCACCAAGGCTTTCATGCCAGCCTACAGCAGTCTTAGATTTCCTTAGCCTTCCATGAAACATCCCTCATTAATGACTGCTCAGATCAACAGCCTGGTGTGACTCAGCTCTAAAGAAACAGGGATTAAATTCCAGGCTGGCTCAAGGAATACACAAAGCGAGGTGTTGTTTCAAGCAGCAAAATTGTCCTGGTGAAGTTGTCCATGGGCTGTGCCAAGTTTGGGTCTCCCCAGGCTATGGAAAGGAAAGTTGGTTGTGGTTGTTGCCACCAACAAAATCTGTTTTTCCCAGCAACAGCTGACACTCCCAGGAGTAATAATAATAATAATAATAATAATAATGGTGATAATAATAATAATAATAATAATAATAATAATAATAATAATAATAATAATAATAATAATAATAATAATAATAATAATAATAATAATAATAATAATTTTTTCTTCCTCTCCTCATAAATTGCCCAGGACAACCGGCACAATGCAGGGGAAGTTCTGGAACTTGGCTATGCGTGTTGTGTGCAAAATCTGGGCTTTGAGAGGCCCTGGGGAATGCAATGCCCTAAAAATCCTCCCATAAATGGCCATTCTCCCAAAGCTCGTGTTAATTACATAACTGTTACTCCATTGAGCAGAAAGACTAATTAGCAACAAATAACCCTTCACGTGTCCTTTTGGTGGGGTGTGGACCCACATAGGATCTTTTGGAAGCCACAAAACATTGGTAGAAAGCCCCAGGGAAGCCACAAACCTTGAACTTCCCACTTTTCAGAACAAAATGCTGTTGCCTGAGGATCTCCCATGGATTCAGACAACTCCAAAGACACAACTTGGAAAAAACCACTCAAACCTTTCCCCATCTCCAGGCTCTTCCCTCTTTCCCTTCAGGTGAGTTGGAATGTCTGACTGTGTAATCACAGTCAGAAGTTGCTCCCAAGGGGGCTTTGGGATAAATTTGGGATGTGGGTGAGGATATCAGGGAATGCTGCTGGTGGGGAGCTGCACTAGAACCTTGGACAGGGCCTGCTGGGCTCTTCCTGCTGGAAGGATCCTTCCCTTTCCCGTCTTTGGGAAGCATTTGAAACGGAAAAGTGAGATTATTCTCATTAATCACCACTGTGTTGGCATTGGATTTTCATGGGCTGGCTAAAGGAAAAATTGTTTTTCCTTTATTTTCAACATTACAGGAAAGAAAAAAAAAGTAAGAAAGAAAAAAGTTAATATACTGGAAAATAAAAAGTGTCAGAGATATTGTTTTTGTTTTTCCTTTTCCTTTCTCTTTCCTGTCCATTCCACTCCCCTCCTTCCCCTCCTTCCTTCTCCCTCAAAATTCCTGATACGATTCTTCCAGTAGGAAAATTTATGGCTCAACAATGGCACAGCCCAGTGAGACAAAATAATTCAGGTTCAGCACCAGCTCAAGTGCAGCCACACAACTTCCAGATCCAAACCAGCTGCTCCGCAGGGAAAGCAGCACAAAATCCAGTGGGCTGCAACATTCCCACTTCCAGCGGGGAAAAAGGGAGAAGTGATGAAATGTTGTTACCACTTGCAGGTTGTCTGGAGGTCTGGGTGACCTGAAATATGCACTCAGATTTGTTCTGCTGCTCCAGGTCATGACATAATTCACATTTCAGGGCACTTTAAGTGAGAGAAGAAAGGCATAAACCCCCCCAAGCTTAGAAAATTAAAGCTGTGGGACTTAAAAATAATTGGAAATTTAAGCCTTGAGGCCAGTCCAAGCTTTGATGTCTCTGACTTTAGGTCTAGGCAGAGGTTTTGGGGTAGCAGATCAGTAAATTTCCTCAAGCCATTGCTAATTCTGAGTGGTTTGATATTTTTGTCTGCCTAGAGGAAGCATTTGGAAGCTGCTTTTTCATGGATCACTGGGAGACAGTAGTGGTTTGGGAATCTCCATGCTTTTGGCAGATGTTTCCAGCTCAGGCAGCCATGGGAAGGGATTATTCCAGCTCTTGGCAGCAGAGATAAAAAGGGAGCCTTGGTCCGAATTACACAAAATTTATTTGTGTGAGTTTTATCCCTCTCAATGCTGTAATAAATCAATATTTTAATCCCTTTTTAATAATTGGAACCGTGAGGAAGAAACAAAGAGAATGCTCTACTTTCTTCCTGAAATATTTGCAGCAGAACCAAAAGGAAGATATCCCAAATTTGGAAGTGGGAATCCACATGAGGTGGATTTTTTTAAACTTGTCTGCTCCAATTAATCCGGTTTTCCCAAGGCACTTCAACTGAGCTGCCAAAAATCCTTTAGGACATTGTTTTGTGACATTTAAACATAGATTCAAATTTAAATACAGATTTATTGAGATAATTATCTATTTTTATTTATATTTCTTTAAATCTGAGGGTAGCGGATCCTTCTGGCCACTTCTGGATCACAGAACAAGGAACAAGGGAAGAAGAAAAGGCCTCAAGTTGCACCAGGGGATGCTTAGATTGGATATTAGGAAAAAAATATTTGCGTTATCAAGCATTGGAACCGGATGCCAGGGAAGGGGTGGAATGATTGTCACTGTCAGGGGAGGGTTCGGATGGATTTGGAGAAGGTTCCTCCCCCAGAGGGTGCTGGGCACTGCTCAGGCTCCCCAGGGAACGGGCACAGCCCCAAAGAGCTCCAGGAGCGTTTGGAAAATGCCCTCAGGGCTGCCCAGAGTGGGATTGTTGGGATGTCTGTGCATCAATCCAGGGGTTGGATCGATGGTCCTGATGGATCCCTCCCAGCTCAGGGTATTCCATGTTTCTAGGATGGTTAACCTGGAAACTCCCTAAAGGCCTTCAGCAACTCTCCAACATTTTCCCACTGGAGTCTCCCAGTTTTTACTCCTTGAAATTCAGGACTGATGTGCTGAAAAGGGCAGAAAAATAATAATAAAAAAAATGGGGCTAGGGGAGATTTCTCCCCTTCTTCCACCACAGGACATCCCACGGCTTTCACATCCTCGTGTCCCTCTGTGTCCCGGTCTGAGAGCACGAATCCATCTCTGTGTCCCAAACCCAGCCCTGAGTGTCTGATCCTGGCACTGCTGCCTTGTCCTGTATTTCCCTGGTTTTCCTTTTTCCCCCCCTTTTTATTCCATTCCCCTCCCATGTTTTGAAGGCCCTCTGGTGCCTGTTTTGCTGGCAGGGAGAGAAGAGCTCCAAATCACTGTGGCGATCCCCTCACCAGGCTGGTGATTCCATGAATTCCACTGGCACAGGACACTTCCCAAACTTCCAGGCACAGGATCTGGGCTTATCCCTGGATACCAACAAACACTGTCTGATACTGCACACCCCTGCCCTTCCAGAGCCTCTCCTGTGGCTTTGGGAATCTATGGGATTTTCTGGTTTTTTTTGGGGAAATTGAGGCTGATTCTAAATTGCTCCATGAAAGATCTCTATAGGGATACAAAATCCCATGGATTTCAGCTAAAACAAAGGAGCAGGCTTTGCTCTTCAGATCTTTTATGCCACTGCTTCTCCTTTTCCTCTCACTCCTAACCCCAAAAAAGATCTCCCACTCCATAATTATCCATCCTGTTTCTCCAGAGCAATTTTCCCAGCACATTTAAGTCCATAACTTGGAGTTTTCTGACAGTCTGTCCTTAGGGCAGAAACCTGAGCTCAGCCAAAGTCAACGGGAGTTTCCTCAAGCAAAAACAAACAAATTATTTGTTAAAACAAATAAAAAATTACCTGGTCCCTGTGGATGCCCACTTTCAAAGAACCCAAATTAATTTTACCGGGGCCTGAATTGACCCTTAGAAGATCTGGTCACATGGAATATTTTTCCATTGGAAAACACTTCCTCACCTCGACGAGAGTGAAGTGCTCTGGGGAAATGTGTTGGTTTTGGTGGAGCACTGGCAGGATATGAAACTTTTTGGGATATTTCCAGCTCTCCTGCCACCTCACCCATCTGATGCTTCTCTTGGAGCTGCCTTATCCTAAACTCCAGGCTGTAGGGATTGGGAGTTCCTGGACAACTGAAATCACCCCAGGAAGAGCTCCCTGATGCCAGTCAGTCAAGAAGCAGCAAAAACATTAAATTAAACACTCACTTCTTTATCCCTTCTCTGCTCAGAGCACCATTTTTTTGAAATCCACCTGATTTTTACACATTTAAAGCTTTAGGATATTGAATCATGGAATATCCTGAGTTAGAAGTGAGCCACAAGGATCGCTGAATACAATTCTGGCCCTGCACAGGACAACCCCAACATTCCCAGATTCCCACTGTGTCCTTCACTGATGATCACTGGAGCAGGATATCAAATCTGCAGACCAGCGATAACAAATCTTTGCCCAAATTCCTGTGATAAGTCCCTTTTTAGAACTAATTTTTAATATTTTGTAAGTGTTATAAGCAAAAAGGATCATTATGCCCACATTTAATTAAAAAAAAAAATTAAGTAAAACAGGGAAATTTCTTTCATGCCAGTTCTCCCAACATGACTTGGAGATGATGAACAGGATATGAAAACTTCTGAAGCACCTTCATCTCCAGATTTTTCCAATCCCTTAATTTGAAAAGGTTTTTGGATGCTTTTCCAGCCTGACTTAATCATCTAAACTCAGGCCACACTTGCTGGAGTTGTGAAAATGAAGGACATGGTATGGACTGGTGCTCTAATCCCAGATCCACACATCCAAGGGAACTGGGAAGAGCAGGTTTAATCCAGGCCTCATCCGCTCTGGATCCTGACCTTTAGCAGAGCCAGCTGAGGGGTTCAGCTTTCCTTAGGACTTCTCCTGTTGGGCTTCTGCAAAAAGCAGGGATTTCAGCGTATTTTTTATCCACCAGAAGAGACAGAATTCCTCTCTCTCGCAACACGATTCCTGCGAAACTCCAGTTGTTGGGATTACACCCAGTAAAGGCTGGAGCTGCACCGTTCTTCCACACATTCTGCCTTCGTTTTGGCTGCTAATCCATCTCAGAGCCAGGGGCTGCTCTCCTGACCTCCCACACAGCAGAGAAGCCATATTCCCATCTTCCTGCTATTCCCAGGAGATGACATGTCCCTACCCTCCTGCATCGGCACAAGCCCACGGCTGTGTGGAATATGTGCGAGCATCTGATACTCTGCTAAGAGCCCGAAGTGTTTTACACCACATTTTAGGTGATTTATGGCACTTTAGCACATTCATAAAACACATCGCGTTAAGCATATGCATAAAAATAATATATAGGTTACCACAAAATTTTTTATGACCTTAACCAGATCCGTCTTGGAATGTCGGCTCGAATGTTTCACTCCTGCAGGTGAAAAAACAGATTATTTCAACGGAGCTTAGGGAAAGTTGTTTAGTCAAGACAACAATATTGTGGAGAGAGCCGTTACCTTGGCAGCGCTTTGCTAATTTAAGGACTAACGAGCGTGGCTGGTTCCTGTCCTCCATCCAACACGAGGTGTCCGTGACTCCCGGCTCTCCAGGCTGCATTCCCCATTCTCCTACTGTTTGCAGCCAACACAGAGACAGGGATTAGGGAAATGGGATGATAGAAATGCCCTCTTCAATCCCTGGAGTCGGTGGGGGTTTCTTCCAAGGGATGTGATGTCAGTGAGGTGTTGGGAAAAGCGAGCAGGTTATGGATGTGACGGGAATCCCAGAATCCCGGGAGAGCTTGGGTTGGAAGGGACCTTCAAGATCATCCAGTGCCACCCCAGGATGGGCAGGGACACCTCCCACTGCCCCAGGCTGTTCCAAGCCCCATCCAACCTGGCCTTGGGCACTTCCAGGGATTCAGGGGCAGCCACAGCTGCTCTGGGAATTCCATCCCAGCCAGGAATTCCCAATTCCCAATCTCCCACCCATCCCTGCCCTCTGGCACGGGAGCCATTCCCTGTGTCCTGTCCCTCCATGCCTTGTCCCCAGTCCCTCTCCAGCTCTCCTGGAGCCCCTCCAGCCCTGCCAGGGGCTCTGAGCTCTCCCTGGAGCTTCTCCTCTCCAGGGGAACATTCCCAGTTCTAGGATCTGCTTCCTGGCTGTTGGGGTCATACCAACAGGTCCCCTCTCCCTGCAGCTTAAGGGTGGGAATTTCTCTCTGGCGATGGCAGGAATGTCACCCCAGCTGCCTGCAGTGCTGGGAACTCCACCAAAGCCCCAATAATCACGTCATGCCCTGTTTATCATGAACGTAGTGATGCCTCAGGTTTAACTTTTATATTTTCAGATTCTGTGCTGCTTTAGTGTGTGGGTCTGGGCTTCACATCAGGGCATGGTGAGCTCTGTGCACAGAGCAGGGAGACAAAACAATTCCTGCTCCAGCTGGGCACCAAGGACAAATGATCCAAATCTCAGCCCCAAGAGCACAAACACCGTGGGCTGGAGAGAGAAAAACAAGCAGGGTGGGACTGCAGGGGCTAAAGCTGGAATGGGACAAGGAACTGCAAGATGCAAATGGAGCAGAACTGATCCCAGGGAGAGACCCCGGGAGTGCTCGTGCATTTTGGGGCCATTTTGGTTCATCTTGGGTGCAGCCCTGGCTGGGCTCTTGTGCTGCCCAAGGTGCATCCATTGAGGAGATGCTTTGAATAAATCCCTGCTTTATTCTTTAGCTCTGCCCAGGCTCTGCTCTAGGGCAGCCTGCACAAGGCATCATGTACGTTCTGTAAGGGGAAACCATCCTACTTTCATTCAATCATCCTAAAATAAAGTGAGTGGCATCCTCAATTCCATTTTCTATCTTGGAAATCAGCAAATTCTTAATTGCTGTGTCTCCAAAGACAGTTTAGGCTCTTCACAGATTCTTTACTTAAGAAAGGCAGGGAAATGAAATGAAATGAAATGAAATGAAATGAAATGAAATGAAATGAAATGAAATGAATTCTTGACAGTTTTATTTTTAATGCCTTTGTTATAAATGTCTGAGATCCTGTTTCGATGATGATATTCCAAACAAATTTAATTTTGTCTTCATTAATAGGTACTAAAATAGTATAAATCTGTTTAAATTGGTGTGAATGAATAATAGCATTTTAATTGATTGATCCTCTCAGGAAGCACAGAAAAGCTGAGAGAAATAAGAGGTATAAAAGAAGGAGGAAGACCTTAAATTCTGATTTAAAAATTCATTGAACAGGATGATATTTATTTTCTTTTAAAGTTGACTTCCTCAGGATTTGTTTGAACACTATGAAAGCTAAAAAAAATGTTGAAAATTGGTTTGTTTTTTGTTTTGTTTTAAAAGAGCTCATTTCCCCATATAATGACTAATTCCTTCAAGCTGAAACTGCAAGAAAAATATCAAATATTGCGAAGATTGGCAAAAGTGTTTTATCAACTTATTGCATCATCCCTTCCTCCATAAATAAGGATGGAAGTCTCAGATTTCACTGTTCCTTTTTTATAATAAGACCTGTACAAGCTTCATTTAATAATATTACTAATATTATATGATAGTTATAAATTAATTATTAAGTTTTTTTGTTTAATTTATTTAATATTTCTTGTGAATCATGCTTTTGTTTTTTTGGGGGGATAACTTTTCTTTTTTTCTTATTTTTGAGGATTTGGGGAAGATGATTTAAAATCTGTTTTTCTTTCTTTGTTAATGGATGTTTTTCCCCAAAGGAAAAGGAAAGTCATAATTTCAGGTGCTGGGGCTTTAATTAGTTAATGTTTGAGATTTGGCTTTAATCAGTTAATGTTTGACATTAATTAATGTTTGAGATTAGCAGCTACCTGATGAAGATAAGCTATTAGATGGCCTGGAAGATTTCCTCCAGAACCCCAGAATGGGTTTGGTTGGAAGGAACCTTGAAAATTATCTTGTTCCAATCCCCTGCCAGAAGCAGGGACACCTCCCACCACCCCAGGGTGCTCCAAGCCCCTCCAGCCTGGCCTTGGACACTTCCAGGGATCCAGGGGAATATTCCACCTCATCCCTTTTCCACCCTCACCTTCCTCCTCCTCCTCCTCCTCCTCCTTGACCTCTCTGGTTACAGCTGCCCACAGCCCATGCCCCAGGAGACTCTGGACAGGAGCAGAAACCCAGAGCTGTGGTTTCTCCACCCCTCTGGGATCAGAAGGAGCCTCTCAGTTGCTTTTGGCTGCTCCATGTGCAGCTTGGCTGCGGCCGCATTTCCGTGGCTTGTTCTCACCCGCCTCTCTCAGCTCTGACGCCTTTTTTTGCCTCTTCCCAGCCCACCTGACTTTGTTTTTGCCTTGTGGGATCCTTGCCCTGTTTGGACATGCAGAGGAGACGCTGTGGCTTCCCACTCTCTTGTCTTGCACTTGTTCTGAATCATTCCTTGGCTTCTCCAGTTCCTCATTTTGGCTTTTCTCAAGTGTCTGACTTGGTGGCCGTGTCCTGAAAATCCAACAGCCTCAATGCCTCACTCACCCTCAGCGCTGGCCTGAGAGGACAAACCCTGAAACAGAGATTTTGTGCTCCCCAAATGAAAGTGAGGTGAATTTGATAAAGAATTTTAGATGATCCTGATGCCTCAGGTTTGGGCTTTTATATTTTCAGATTCTGTGCTGCTTTAGTGTGTGGGTCTGAGCTTCACATCAGGGCATGGTGAGCTCTGTGCACAGAGCAGGGAGACAAAACAATTCCTGCTCCAGCTGGGCACCAAGGACAAATGATCCAAATCTCAGCCCCAAGAGCACAAACACCGTGGGCTGGAGAGAGAAAAACAAGCAGGGTGGGACTGCAGGGGCTAAAGCTGGAATGGGACAATGAACTGCAAGATGCAAATGGAGCAGAACTGATCCCAGGGAGAGACCCCGGGAGCGCTCGTGCATTTTGGGGCCATTTTGGTTCATCTTGGGTGCAGCCCTGGCTGGGCTCTTGTGCTGCCCAAGGTGCATCCATGGAGGAGATCCTTTGGATAAATCCCTGCTTTATTCTTTAGCTCTGTCCAGCCTCTGCTCTAGGTCAGCCTCACAAGGCATCACCTCGTTGCTCTGGATCCCATGAGTTTCCATGAGGTGAAGTGGATCCCATGGTGTCCAACTCCGTCACTGCTCTGTTCCCATGAGCTTCCATGAGCTGGGATCCTTGTCCATCCTTGGATTCCTTGAGCTGGAGTCCTTGGAACTGGGATCTCCTTGCTGGGGAGTTCCCAGAGCTGTGGTTTGATGCCGAAGGTGGCATCAAATAAATCCTCCTAATAAATCCCTGCTTTATTCTTTAGCTCTGTCCAGTCTCTGTTCCAGGTCAGCCTGCACAAGGCACCAATCCGGCCTCCCCCAGGTGATCCCGGGATGTCACGAGGTCGTTGCATGGATGAGGTCCTGCACAAACCTTTTCCAAGCAGTGACACACACAAGAGGAAAGAGAGAGAAATATTTTGGGTGACCTCAGACTCGGTTCAGCCCCTCCTCAAAATTACTGGAAAATTTTATACAAGAGAAAAAAGTCCCTGAATTTCTTCTGACCTCTGAAGTTGGAACCCTGTGGTGAAAAGGGTTGTTGACCTTCTTAGGCAATAAATCAGAGACTTACAGAGGGACTCCCACATGTCTCATTGTTTTAATTGTAGAATCATGGAATATCTGGACTTGGAAGGGACCCACAAGGATCATGGAAGTCCAGCTCCTGGCCCGTTGGGACTTCATTTGGTTCCATTGTAATTTAGCACATGGATGTTCTCGCATTCCCTCATCCATAACCTTCCAAAGAGCTCTGAGTGCTGCCTGGATCCCAGAGGGGCCGGGGGCGCCCCTGGAGCTGGGGACACATCACACCTCTCCTTTCCTCATCCCAACCCATGAGCTTTCCATTGCATCTTGCAATCCTTTCCTCCCCACACGGCCTGCAGTGGAGATGCCATGCAAAGCACACCAGAAGAGGAGAATCCCATTTTCTGGCCCCTCACCCAGCATGGATGTGATGACATCCATGAGTCAGGAAGAAGTGTCATGAGGGCTTTATATCATTCCTGGTTTTCCAATCTGCACAAAACCCATCCCGCAGGGCTCATGAACCGCAGGTGTAGGTGTGAACACAACCTCTGGCTGCGGTTCTTGCAATTCCCAAAGTTCCTGATTCAGTTTCCTTTGTGTTGATTTTGATGAAGAGGCTGAAAATCTGGAATTCCTTGGCTTTGCTCACACTCCACATCAGAACAAAGCAGGTGTTCCCTGAAATTCCAGCTTTGCCTTGGAAATGGGAATCCTGGTTCTTACCCTGTGCTGCAACCCCCAGTTTCCACAACATCCAACAGATCCTTTTCCTCTATTTTGCACCTTCTGGGTGCGGGACACCAGCTCTGATTTCATGGAAAACTCCATGGCATGGAGGAGAAAAAAATGAAGAGGAAGAATGGCAATCCTTGGGTTCCTCTTATCTCACCTGGACAGATGAGAAAGACAAAAAACTTTTATTTTGGGGACTGGGTGGGATCAAGAGAGGAAGAACATGGACAGGAGAAAGATGGGAAAGTAGAAGAGTGGAAAACTATGAGCTACAGCTGCAAGGTGTTTGTGATGGAGATAATTCTAAAAATTATGATTTTTTAGATTCATAATCTAAATCGATTTGATTTAGGCCAAGGAGTATCCATTGAGGCCTTCTATCTATTGAGGTCTAATAAATCCCTACTTTATTCTTTAGCACTGTCTGGTCTCTGTTGTAGGTCGGCCTTCACAAGGCATCATGGAGATATTTTTTGGGAGGTGTTGAATAGGTGCAGCTTCTTCCCACCCCTCTCACTTGCCCTCTGTTTCCCTGTGGAGCTGCTGTGGTCCATGCCCAGCTCCAGCTCTGGTCCACAGCATCCCATGGAGGTGAGGGATCCCATCCAGAGGCTTTGGTTGTGCCACCGCCTTTGGCATCAAACCACAGCTCTGGGAACTCCCCAGCAAGGAGATCCCAGCTCCAAGGACTCCAGCTCAAGGAATCCAAGGATGGACAAGGATCCCAGCTCATGGAAGCTCATGGGAACAGAGCACTGAGGGAGTTGGACACCATGGGATCCTCATGGAAACTCATGGGATCAGAGCAGCGAGGTGATGCCTTGTGCAGGCTGGCCTAGAGCAGAGGCTGGACAGAGCTAAAGAATAAAGCAGGGATTTATTCCAAGGATCTCCTCCATGGATGCACCTTGGGCAGCACAAGAGCCCAGCAGGGCTGCACCCAAGATGAACCAAAATGGCCCCAAAATGCACGAGCGCTCCCGGGGTCTCTCCCTGGGATCAGTTCTGCTCCATTTGCATCTTGCAGTTCATTGTCCCATTCCAGCTTTAGCCCCTGCAGTCCCACCCTGCTTGTTTTTCTCTCTCCAGCCCACGGTGTTTGTGCTCCTGGGGCTGAGATTTGGATCATTTGTCCTTGGTGCCCAGCTGGAGCAGGAATTGTTTTGTCTCCCTGCTCTGTGCACAGAGCTCACCATGCCCTGATGTGAAGCTCAGACCCACACACTAAAGCAGCACAGAATCTGAAAATATAAAAAACCTGAGGCGTATCAGAGGGAATGGGACACCACGGGATCCACTTCACCTCGGGCAGTCCGAGCCCTCAAGTGACCCCTGCTGCCCTCACACGAACCGCGCTCAAATTCCCCTCTCCTGCTGCTTATCCACAAATTCCCAGAGCCCCCATCCCTCTCTTTTCTCCTCGGAATGCTCCACATCCACACCGGTGCTCTGGCAGCAGAGGGCACTGCCCCCTTGGCCATGTTTTCCCCCTCCCCGCCGCCGCTGCAGGGCTGGGCTGGCTCTCAGTGAGTGGTGCTGTCTCTCTCTCTCTGTCTGTCTGTCTGTCCGTCGGGAGACTTGGATTTGTCTTGGCTGCCGGCTCTGACATGCCTGGGAAGGGCAAGGAAAGGAAATGGGTGGGAGCTCCCACTTAACCACGAACTTGTTTTGCCCCCTCCTCCTTTTCCCTCTCCCTCCATCCCCTTCCCTCCCCATCCCCAGCCAGAGGGAGGATTGGGCTGCATTGCTCAGAATTGCTCCGGAACTTGTTTTTGGGTTTTTTTTCCCTTTTCTTCTCCTTCAGATGAAACACGCTGGGAGTTTCTCCCTTTTCCATGTGCTCCCATCTAACCATGAACTTGTCTTGCCCCCTCCTCCTTTTCTCTCTTCCCCCATCCCCTTCCCTCCCCGTCCCCAGCCAGAGGGAGAATTGAGCTGCGTCGCTCAGAATTGCTCCAGAACCTGGGGCTTGGGATTTTTATTTTTTTTCCCCCTTTTTCTTCTCTTCCAGACAAAACACACTGGGAGTTTCTCCCTTTTCTATGTGCTCCCAGCCAAAGGGGGTTGTTGTTGCAGGCGGGTGTAAGTGTGGTGCAATGTGTGTGTATGGGCTGTTCTGAGAGGTGCTTTGCACTCGGAGCAGGCAGGAATCACACAGCTTTTGGAAATATTTCTGCATTTTATTCCATCTTCCTGAGGATTTAATCTCAGTGTGGCTGTTTAGGATTTAAAAACGAATTTCTTTTGCTGTCCCTGAGCAATTTGGTCCAGTGGGAGGCTGCCCTGCCACTCCAGATGAGGTGATTCATCAGGTCCCTTCCAACCAAAGCTCTTTTATGATTCTGGAATTTATTTTCCACACTTTCCAAGTTTCAGATCCATCTTGACAAGTGATGATCCGACTCTAAGTATCACCATAAACACCTTTTAAATCTGTTTTACCTTTAATCTGTCTGCCTCCAAAACCTCGAGAGAAAACCCTGTGGGGATGTGCCCCAGTGGCCTCTGTCCCTCTATCTGAATAAAATTGCAGGATTCCTCTGTCTCCTTTATAGACATTGGGTTTCCCAGTGGGATTTTCTGTACAGGAGGGTTCAGTCCCCTTTTATCCCAAACTCCGTTTATCCCAAACTCCTGGCTGCACATTTCCCTCTTCCTTTCCCTGTGGAAAATCCGCCCCATGGAATTGTGAAGACACCAACTCGCATCTTCCCTATCAGTCCCTTCCAACCCAACCCATTCTGGGATTTTCTGAGAACAGGGATTCCTGTTTGAAGAAGAAAACCATTTTGTTTTGCAATCTCTCCACAGCCAAGAGTTTTTATTTTTCACCTTGTTTGACAGCCAGTGCTGCTCTGCTGTCCTGCTCCCTTTGAAGCCACCTGAGCTCACAAGGGAATCTGGGAAGCAGCTGGGCTTTGGGTTTTTATTTTGCCAAAGGTGGCATCCTGAAAAAGGGTGGCAAATGATAGGATGGGAGGGCTGGTGCTGCACTCCCAAACCAAAATGAGACACGGGGGGAAGGAAGAACCAAACACACAAAATAATTCCCCCTGGTTTGGGAGAGGAAACGTGGAAAACTCACAGCCCAGGCTGTGGCTTTGGGGAGAAGAATGCGAGCAGTCACTTTCTCATCCTGTTCCTGTCCTTCCAAGGCTTGTGTGAAAAGGCTGATGCCGAGTCCCAGTCAGCCATAAAACAACAACAACAACTCTGCCCAGTGGCTGGGATTTGCCAATCCTGAGCTTTCCTCACCTAGCCCGGCACTGGGAAGGACGGAAATCTGCAAACCATCGCAGCTCCGAGCGCGGAATCCTCGCCGAATGTGATCTCACCCGCGGGGACAATCTGATGGACGGAGTGTTACTTGTTGTTCCAACACCATGGCAATGTCTCCAGGAGGAATACAAATCACTTGGAGCTGGGAGGCAGAGCCAGCTGAGCAGGTACCAGGAATGTGGGAGTTGCTTATTACTCACCCAGGGGGAAGAGCTGCTGCTTGTTTTTTTAATTATATTTTTACTCGCCTCTACTCATCACCCCCGCACAGCACCAGCGCTTTTTGTAATGAAAATAATGAGATAGAGCCCGATGCAGGGAGCACTGAGCACATCCTGGTTTTCCATTGGATGTGTGAACCAGGTGGGACTTTTGTACTGGCAGATCTCCGGCCTCGTCAAATCTCAGTGGGTGCAAATCTGCTGAAGTCAGTGAGGGCTTCTCATCTATCACTTGTTTTATTAATATTGCTCTGTCTGCAAGTCCGGACTCTCCAAGAACACATCTTTTATTTCACTGCTTCTCATCGAAGGCAACGTGTGAGTGCTGATTTTCCCGGGCTCAGGATCAGCTCCGGCTCTTTCATTGTTGCTTTTTTTTCCCCCTCTCTCTCCCTCTCTCATTTTTTATGGCAGCGTTGGAATTGCTGTCAGGTTTACAGTGCAGTAATAATCACCTCATTATTATTAATAACCATGGCAACAGAATGGAAATTAATCACTCCACTTCTGTTTATCCCCATGGAAACAGAGCCAAAACAAACAAGCCTTATCCACAATGCCCATTCCTAGAAATCAGACATCCTGCAAAATTCCCAACTAAACAAACCAGCAGCTCCAACTGCCTGGGTTAGCCAGGAGCACCTATGGAGAGGGCAAGGATATTCTGGCATGGGTGCTTCCTCAGGTTCAGATTAGCAGGGGACAAATATTTTTGGGAATTTTGCTTGGTTTATTGGTTGGTTTTACTCTCCAGCTTTTGTCCTGGTGTGACTGAGACACAGTGACAGCCATCCTTCTGCTTCCCATAAAAACTGGGCTTCCGACAAGGACGGAAAGAGAATTTGGATAAGGGTCTGGAAGGATAGGACAGGAGGAATGGTCTTAAGGTGAAGGAGAGCAGGGATGGATGGGATATTGGGAAGGAATTCCTGGCTGGGAAGGTGGTGAGGGGCTGGGATGGAATTCCCAGAGAAGCTGTGGCTGCCCCTGTATCCTGGAAGTGCCCAAGGCCAGGCTGGACAGGGCTTGGGGCAGCCTGGGACAGTGGGAGATCCCTGCCCATGGCAGGGGGGGTTGAAACCAGATCATCTCTAAGGTCCTTTCCCAACCCAAACCATTCTGTGATTCCATCACAAGTAGGATTACAATGGTCAGGTGTTGGAAGGGAGGCTTCAGAGAAATATTCATTGCTGATAACACCTCTGGAGATAACACCTCTCCCCAGGTGCCAAGCACTGAAATAAAGTTCAGTGGAAAATTCAGGAAAAAGTTCAGGAACTATTTAGGCAGAAAGTGAACACAAACCCAATATTTTCTCTTCGCACCGTCACCATCCTTGTTTGCAGGAGGAGTGGAGGATGTCATGCTCATTCCCTGTGCGCAGAAGTGAAACTCCCATGATTTTTTTTTCCACAGGAAAATCCCTGTTTTTCCCCAGCCATTCCTCATTCAGATTCAACAGCACAGTAGTCGCTGCCTGTCCCCCCTGCCCTGCCAATTACTGCGTTTCATTTAGGCTGTCACCAACAGATAATCTGAGCTTGCATCTGCTTTTTCCTGGGGCTTAGTGACACACCTAGGGGACCACTTCCCAGGCTTTCAAAGGAAAGAATTCCTCCCTCAGACGATCCTTCAATCCCAGGGATTCTGCTGACTCTTATCTGCAGATGCAGCAGCACAGATTAGGGCTGGTGAGGAAAGATGAGAGAGGCAGGGAAAGTAATGATGATTAAACCCACAACCCTCCCGGGAGCCTTTTTTTTTTTTTTAGCAGGATCTGCTCAGGCTGAAACCCTCCGAGTAGCTGAAATCAGCTGCGTGCTGGAAACGTTTATTTTCCCTTTTAAAAAAGTGGAATTCGACCACGTGGAGCAGGAAAATCGAAGTTGCCACGTCTTCCAGAGCCTCCAGAGGTTTTGATGGATCTTCTCGCTGGGCTGTGGAGTCTCCTACAACTCTGGAAAATCATAAAATCAGCTTCTTACCTCCCTCTCTTACCTAAAAAATTGGGAATAAACCCCTCTTATTTTCCTAGATAGCCCTTTTAAAAATAATCTACACACTGTGTACATTTTTTGTACGCATTATGTTCATTTTGGGATTGTCTTGTTGTCTCACTGTCCTCTGGATTTGTACAGAGATCCTGAATCCTGTTCAAATGGAGGAATTAAACCTGGAAATGACAGAGGGAACAGAATGCTTTGATATTTAACTGACCTTTTAAGCTTCCCAAAAAGGCAGGGAGAGTATAATTAACTGGGATGGATCCCATCTGAACTTCCTCCAGCCAATCCTCCTGAATCCAATTAAACACAACTTTTCCATGTGGAGGTACAGTTGAGGAGAGATGGATGCTGCTGTTGGGTTTTCTGCCTGTTTTATATGATTCCCCTCCCAGAATTAGGATTTTTTTTTAATCCAGGAGACACCAGCACTGACAGACCCCTGAAATTCCTGGTCCTGCATCTCCCAAGCCACCAAACAAGCAGGAATATTCCAAAGGAATCTGTGCATTTGCAGTTCTGCATCATAAAATATTGATGTGGTCTCTGCTGTCTATAGAAAAATTCCCAGATTTCCACGAATAGGTCTGTGGGATGTCGTTTGACAGGTTATTTGACTAAAAATGACTCCCATTGATTGATGTGGATTGGGAATGTGTGGGCGCTGTTTTGACACAATCCAATGTTTGAACATGGATATTTGATTTCCATGAGGATGTCCTCCCGAGCCTTGCTCTGTCCCACCTGGACTGCTTGAAGGTTCTCCTGGATTGTATCTGCTCATCCCAAATGTCCTCAGGAAATTTCAAACGGCAGGAGGTTCTTATCAGTGGGAAAAATTAATTATAAAGAAGGAATAAACGATCTGGAGTCAAATTTTATTCCGTCATGAGCAGTGAGAGGACAAGAGGCATAAACCGAAACACAGAATTCCATCTGAACTTGGATTTTTTTTTTTTTCCTGGGAAACACAGAATTCCATCTGAATTTCCTCAGGAAATTTCAAACGGCAGGAGGTTCTTATCAGTGGGAAAAATTAATTATAAAGAAGGAATAAACGATCTGGAGTCAAATTTTATTCCGTCATGAGCAGTGAGAGGACAAGAGGCATAAACCGAAACACAGAATTCCATCTGAACTTGGATTTTTTTTTTTTTCCTGGGAAACACAGAATTCCATCTGAACTTGGAATTTATTTATTTTCTTTTCTGGGAAGGTGTTTGGACACTGGGCCAGACCGTTCAGAGACGTTGTGGAGTCTCCATCCCTGGAGATATCAAAACCCAACTGGACACAGCCTTGAACAACCTGCTCCGAGCAGGGCTTTGGGGTTGATAATCCCTTCCAAGAATTCCATAATACTGGGCTTGTGTGGTGAGGAAGGGTGGCTTGGACTTGGAAGTCAGAGGGAAATCTAAGTGAATTCTCAGGTTTCTCGAAGACTGTAATTCTGTTTGTTAATTCCTGTTTGTGTGTGTTCCCTGCTCCTCCTAAAATTGGATTTGCTTACAGAAGTCCTGGATTTTACAGATTCCTGCCCCTGTTAACAGAACCGCTTCTAATAATTGATAATTGGAAAGGTTTCCTGTGATTTTTTGAATGCAACTGATATTTTTCCTGTTTAATATTTAGGATGGCTCAGCTCTGACTTTTTGCCTTTAGCAGAACCTTTCCAGATGCTCATCTGACTCTCCTTTGTTCCAGGACATTGTTGCTCCTGTTGGGATTTCACTCTGGTTCATCACTTCCCATATTTATGGACAAATATCTTTTATTATTCCCCCTTTTTAATCTCAAACTCTTCCCAGTAAAGCTCCATGGAAAATGGTTCAAAACCCATCGCCAGACCTGGATGAATTCAGGAACAAGGAGTATAAAACATCCAGGAAAACAGAATTATTTGGCTCTGGAATAATCTGGGGTTCTTCAATAGCTGTGTTTGAACAGCAAAATTCTCCTTACGATGGGAAAGTCTTGACCTCCCATTTCTTGAAGCGAAAACAAATCATCAGGGTTTGTATCCTGGAAAGAAAATGAAATTGTAGAGCACTTAAAAAGGTGAATTTGTCAATCAGCTGAGTGAAACGAGTCACAAGTTTTGCAAAAAGTGGGATGGGGATTATTAGTTTTAAATCCAAAGCAGGATCCAGCCCTAATGTCCTTCCTGCTCCTCAGTGGAGTTACAGGAAAACTGTAACATTTTTCAGGATAGGGCTGCCAACACAAAGTCATATTTTATACAAAAGGCGTCCACCGACAAACTGTGACCTTTAAAATGTTATATAAAATTTTACCAGGAGATGCAAACAGGTTTTTCATGTTAGCAGGGACAGTGAAGGGAGGAAAATTATTTTCTTCCCATTAATTGGAGGCAGAGGTGGTCCAAATGGAAGCTCAGTTATCTGGGGAGAATTTGGGATTTCAGAGCCTGTAGAGGCATCCAGGGATTTTTGACACACTTGATATGAAAGCTTTAAACCTCAGATTACTGATAATGCTGAGTTTATCCTGACAAAATCTGCAAAGACATCAGTTCCTCAAAGTACCCAACAAATTCTTCCTCTTGGGGTTTTGATAATTGAGAATTTGATCATTTTCTGATGAGATAATTATAGGATTATAAAGGTGGGAAAAGACCTCCAAGATCAAGTCCAGGCTTTGATCAAGTCCCACCACGAAGTCAGTGTTCCTGAAATCCACTGCAGAGCCTCATCTTTCACTTTGCTCTGGAAAATTTGCTGGAAAGTTGTCTCCAGAGCAGGTCCTGAAGCTTTCCCTGGTTCTGTATAGCCAAGTCAGTGTTTGGATTTATGGAAGTCAGAGTAGATAACTCAAAACTTAAAAAAAAAATTATAAAAGGCCTGCCTTGTTTTCCATTTATTTCCTTGCAGGTTTTATTTGGGTTTGAATTCTTTAGGCTGTGTTGGACAACCAATGACCAGGAATTGGATTAAATTCCTTGTTTTGAAGGGGAAGGTTTTTTTATCTGCTCTCTTCAGTGGCTCCTTGTCCTGAACATTCCCACAAACACAATTCTCAGGCAGTGTCTCCAGACTGACTGTTCCCAAATCCTGGTTTCCCAGAGCGGGACTGAACTGGAGCATCTTCCCCCTGACAGAGAGCGGGTTTGGATGGGATTTTGGGAAGGAGTTCCTGGCTCTGAGGGTGGGCAGGCCCTGGCACAGGTGCCCAGAGCAGCTGTGGCTGCCCCTGGATCCCTGGAATTGTCCAAGGCCAGGTTGGACAGGGCTTGGAGCACCCAGGGATGGTGGGAGGTGTCCCTGCCCATGGCAAGGGGTGGAATGGGATGATCCCTAAGGTCCTTTCCAGCTCAACCCATTCCATGATCCTACGATCCTGTGATCTCCCAATCCCCTCTTTGGATTTCCAAGGATTTTATTTTATTTTATTTTCAATGCCAAAGGACAAACAAATTCCTTCTCTTGTCGTTCTGCATAACTTTGCCATTCCCAGCATTCGGGTGCACTCCAGATGTTTCCATGGATTCAGTAGCAAAGTTCAGGGCTCCCACAAGGGTGGAAGGATCTCGTAAAGAGCCGGAGCAAAGAAAACAAAAAACGTGGCAGAGGAATTCCAAGTATGATTCCTAAGCTGTTTCCCAAAAAAAAAAAAAAAGCCACATTGTCCAGATAAAACTTAGTTTTATATCCCTGAAGCTCTGGAGCAAACCTGGTTGTGATCCCAGCTTATCTCAAGATCCTTGTGCTCAGTCCATGGTCTAACAGTGACCCAACAGAACATTCCCAAAGTCAGGGATGAGAGAGATTTCCTGACTTATTTTCCACTCAACATTTTTATTTGTGACTAAATGTGAAGTCAAATCCTATAATCTTTTTTTTTTCCTTGGATACTTTTGCCCCAAACTGTGGATAGTAAGGCAGGTTCTGAGTGAGCTGGGTGCTGTTCAGACACAGAGTTAAGATAATTCTACTCCTTAGACTTTCCGTAGGAAATCTCAGCTTCCCGCCTGGAAAATATGGAAATATAATTACCAGGCCAAAGTTTTTATACAATTAAAATAATGTAATTAAATCCCAGTGACTTTTGTTTCAATAAATAGAGGAGTTTAATTTTATAAATGTCTCATACCAGCGTTGTTAACGGAAGGTTTTCTATTTCCAGCTCCAAAAATATGTTTTAAAAATATATTTTCAGTTTAAAATAATCCTTTAGAATTAGAGCAACATCACCTTTGTCTCAAACCAAATAAGGATTTTCTGTTCATTAAGGATATTTTGGGATTTTTGAGATGCCTTCAGAGAAGGAAATATTTTCGTGTCTCATTCTCATCAGATGGAAAAACATCATGTTCTTTTTCCCCCATTTATTCTAAATAGGAATATGCTGAAATTTTCACATTGAAGAACTCTGTTGATAATTCATTTAATGAAGGAATGACCTCTAATTAAATTGATTTGTTGTTTAAAAATCTTTTATTCCAACATAATATAACCCCCTGCAGTGGAAGGCGTCCCTGTCCATGGCAGGGGGTTGGAATGACATGATCCTTAATGTCTCTCCCAGTCCAAACCATTTTAGGATTCCCTGATTCTCTGTTGGTGGGATAAGCAAAGGGATGGGAATTCTGTCAGGAAATTGTAACAGGAAAATAAATCAGACAACTGGACTTTTTAGCTCTTCCCAATAAAATATTGGGAATATTTGTGTTGCCCTGTTCTTCTAAGTTCTTCTAAGCCTTCTGATGTTTACATTTTTGTAATGGAGTTTCTCGCCCACTTTTCACATAAATAATGATTGTTTTGCATTCCTTTCTGGAGGAGGAGAAATTTGATGGACTGTTGGTTTGACCAGTGTCACTGGAGAGGTGGCAATTTCATCCTCCAATCCATGGCCACTTTTGAAAGCGTATAAATATTGGAGTCAGAAATAAACTACTCTCTTTTTTACCTGGAACATTTCAGCGTGTGCGTGCCGTTCATTTCGTGTCCTCTCGCGATGTATTTGTTCTCTAGTGATACAGCTTGGGAATGATCTCTGGAAATGGGGAGGCTCCATGGAAACCTGGCTGCTTCTTGTAGGAGAAAAAAGGACCCAAACTTGGCTAGGACTGGTGGGCTGGAAATGGGGCTGGAAGTGGGAGTTTTCAGGAATAAAGCAGGATTTTGATGGGATGGGAGCGCCAAGGAAGGGTTGGCAGAGGAGGAAAGGATCAGGGAATGCAGAGGAGGTCGAGTGAGGCTGGGGTTTGGCTGCTCTGAGGGTACCAATGAATTGGGTGGAGTGTGGGGAGTCTGGGTTATTGGGTGTGGGAATGGAGATCATCAATTAACTCAAAATTTAACTCAAATTTAACTCAAATAACTCAGCAATTAGACTTTTGTTCTTACTTGACTGAAGGTGAAATGGGCCTGTCCGTTTCCTTTCTTTGGGGGGAACCTGCTTTCTTAGATTGTACGGATCCCAGAATTCCAGGATGGTTTGGGTTGGAAGGACCAACAGGATCATCCAGTCCCTCTCCCTGCCATGGGCAGGGACACCTTCCACTATCCCAGGCTGCTCCAAGCCCCTTCCAACCTGAGCCTGGACACTTCCAGGGATGCCACATCCAGAATTTCTCTGGGCAGAGCTGTGGAATGCCATCCAGATTGGAGGCCCATGGATTTTCTCCAGGACACAGAGTTCATCCTGCTGCTCCTTCAGGCATGGAAATGCTCCCAAACCCTCAGGGATAATCCTGATGTGTTACAGCATTCCAGGTTTTGCTCTTCACGTTCAGTTCCCTCTGATGCTATTCCATGTCTTGTCCTCAGCTTTAGTCAGCTGCAAGCAATCAAAGAGTTGCTCCAGGATCAAGGAAAAGAGTTAAAATGTTCTGGGAGAAATTCCAGATGGAAATGAAAGGTTGGAGGGGAGGAAGAATTGTGGGATTGACGCTGTACCTGCAGACCATGGGCGGGTTTAGCTGGGCAGATTCTATAAGAAGCTGAACTTTCGTGTAGTAATTGAAATTACTTTTAAAAACTCATTTTCCTCTTATTCCTCTTGCTGTTACTCCACAGAAAGTTCAGGGAATGTTTCAAAGAGTAAAGTGTGTTGCAGCTTTATTTATTTATCCATTTATTTATTTTTTACAACATACAACTCTTTCCCCATTACAAATCAAAACAAAAATGTTCTTTCAGTTAACTTTATTTTATGTATTTCTGGATATTCCTACATAAGTAAATCAATGTCAAATAAAGAAAAAAAGATCCATAAAAATAAATAACATTGGCTCTCGTTGAGTGAAATCAAGATAATTATTTCCCACAAGATATTTTGAAGATTCCAAAGTTTCCTCAGTGCTCCAGTGTTTATTTATCAATGAAAAACCTGTGAGAATAAAAAGAAACTCCGTGTGACATGTCTGGGGAAAAATTTTAATGTCTTCTAAAAATATGTACAGTTTCTGTAAGTTCTGTAAAACATACATGGCCCAAATCTGATTCTTGATATTCTAATTCCTTATTCAAGAGGAATTCCTTATTCCTGTAGTTCAAGAGCTACAAACAAGAAAGCTGATGGAAAACAAGTGTATTTTAAAGAGATTCTGGAAAGAATTCCAGAATGGAGAATGTGCAATCAAATATGGACTTTTTTCCATCAGAAATCAATCCTGCTCGTAAAACAGACTTTTTTTTAGAGGGACTAAAGCTCTTTATATTCCTACAGGAAAATTTTTCCAGCCTGGAGGAAAAAAAAAAAACCGAACAACTTTGGGGTAACCTAATTGTGATATTCCAGGACCTGAAGGAGCCAACAGGGAAGCTGGAGAGAGGCTGTGGACAAGGGATGGAGTGACAGGATGAGAGGGAATGGCTTTAAACTAGAAGAGGGAATTTTATATGGAATATTGGGAACAAATTCCTGGCTGGGAGGGTGGGGAAAGGCTGGGATGGAATTCCCAGAGAAGCTGTGGGTGCTCCTGGATCCCTGGAAGTGTCCATGGTCAGGCTGGGGCTTGGAGCACCCTGGGATAGTGAGAGGTGTCCCTGCCTGTGGAAGAAGATGATCCCTAAATTCCCTCCCAACCCAAACCACCCTGGGATGCTCTGATATCGGCCCTGCGCTGCCACATCTCCATCGCCACAATGGAACGGGGACACCCAGCTCAGGACGCCGGGACATCTGGGATGGAAGAGGATGGATAATGGCTGCATTTAGGTTTTGGTGGAATTTTCTTCCTCCTCCAAGGTGCACAGTGAAAGAAACCACCCTCTCAAGTCCTTTTAGCCAAGCATCAGAGCAATTCCTTGAGCTCAGGGAAGACTTGGGATGCTCTGGAAAAATTCCGCCGAAACGATGGAGCACGGACAAGAACAACCAAGGAAACTGGATCTTACTTCTCCTGAGTCAACATCCAAAAGGGACTTTTTGGACCACCTACGATGATGCCAAGACAAGCCCAGAGTTCCAGGGTGTAGGAAATGATTCCCATCTCATCCTGCCCCACATCCAAGGCATTACAGGGTAATAGAGCCCAGGAAAGGGGATAAATTCCTTGCAAAAATCCCCCGTTACAGGTCCCAGCGCTGGTGTCCATCCATGTAAAACATCCCATCTAAAATGTGGCTCTTGAGTTTTACAGGGATCCTGTTGAGTCACCAGAGGATAAAAGCAATTCCTTGAGGTATTTATGAGAGGGTTTTTGGAACCAAAGTGGGAAAGGCCTCCTGATTTGCCATTCAAGTTTTGTTCCCTTTAATTGGATCAGATTGGAAATAGGCTGGAAATTCACTATATCCCAAAGAATAATACAATGGTCTGTTAAAAGGATCAATGGAATTCTCGTATTTATTTTGTCAACTAAAATTGAAGGCAAAGATATTTCATTTTTCTAATTGTTAACACTCTCGCAATGTTTGCCAGATGTGACCTTTCACTGAAGAAGTGGAAAATTTTCCTTTAAAAATTAAAGGCTGCAGTTATCCAATGTTCTGCAGAGCTGGCTCCTCTGCTCCCACTTCTGTTTAGTTTGGATCTTCCCGTGTTTCTTCATCAGGTGCTTCCCAGTGTCCTCCCCGCTGATAGGATAATCACCGAACATGCACGGAAACCTTTTCCAAAGGGGAGCTGGAGATTTGGGGAAGCAGAACTGAGACTCTCTATATTCTCCTTCCTAAAGGAAACCAATTATCCCATCGTTTTCCGATGCTGATGCCTTATGGAAAGAAAGTGCTTCTTTATTTTGACAGTTTTCTTTTTGCTGCTTTGAGTATAGCAAAGGACACCGCTGAACTCCCAGGTGGGGGTTTTTAGTCTCTTGCCTTAAATCTCTCTTCTTTCACAAAGCAAAATTAATTTAATTACTTAATTAAATTGAGGAGATAAGTGCAGTGATTTAAAGTGAGCTTTCACTCAGAGAGGGACAGCCCAAATGGAGATGGATTTGGCTCTTTGGAGACGTCGAGAATCAGATTCTGACTGATCCATACAAACAGAAAAGGAGTCGATGCTTGGTTGAGTAAATCAGAGTAAAACCAACCTTAATTTACACCAATTAAAGAACTCTCCCAGGCCTTCATCAAGGGCCCCTGAGCTCACCCAGTTGCCCAGACAGAAACCCCACAGACACATCTGTTTCCTGCCCTCCCTCCTTCCACCACCACACCCGCTTTTATCTGCAGCGAGCTCTGACTCACTGCGAATCCACAGGACAGATTTGCTGTTAGGCTTCAAATTAAGAAGCAAGAAGTAAATTGTTTTCAGGGCTCCCTGGTGGAATTTTGGGTGGAGGATCGAGGTTCCTTGTAATTTATTTTTCCCACAGTATGTTGCAGGGATGATGGAAGAAAGTTGTTTATGAATTGCGAGTATTTCACGTCTCGAAACAGCGTCAAGGGCGCTCGTCAGAGGGGAAGGACGAGCTTTTGATGTGGCCCAAGGAATAATAAACCAGGATAAATAATCCCAGCTACGTTCACTCTGCATCAGCCAAGGGGAGGAGATCATGGGATTTGCCTGAATTTCTATAGCACTTTTGCGTGGTCACAGAACAAACAAAGGAAACATCCATCAGACCCTTTGAGATGTCAAAGCCATCGGAAAACCTGCGGCTCTCTCGCTTAGACTTTTGAACCCGACCTTTTTTATTTTTTCACTTGGCTGGATCCGTTGGATTTGGCAGCCTCCGGAGCACACACTGCTCCTGCCCCAGTCCCCACACAATTAATGCTCAGAAACAAGCAGAGGAAGGAGGGAAGAATTGAATAAATTAGGCCACACCCCTGGCTTTGAGGCCCGACATCATGGTCCTTGCCAGGGCAGAGAAATGGTGTGAGGAGGGCCAGTGCTTTCCTGAGTGCCAAGAGGAAAATCAAGGCACTCAGGAAAATATCATGATCCATAGAAGCAGCATCAGTTATGCACCAAGGGAACTGCTCAGCCAATGGAAATTTGGAGATTCCCCTGGTTGGGAAAGATCAATGTCACCCTATGGGCAAAGCTAAATCTGTAAACTGTCATATGAGGAAAAATAAATTCAAAATTTAAAAAGCCACTAAAAATCCTTCCCCAAACATGAAAGAGTTGTTCTGGCAAAATGAAATCTCTTGTTTTACAGTGAATTCTGCCTGAAGTTGTGTCCACAGTTTGGCCACCAGAAACATCCCTGCTTGATCCACCCCAGCATCCAACCTTGGCCTAAACCAGGACAACCAGTGACACTTTCACAGCATCCCCTGCACATGTGTGCTCCTTCCCAAACTTCCACTCAGTAAAGAAGATAATTTTCACCTTTTTCCTCACTTCTGGCATCATTATCCTTCCCTCCTCTACAGATTCCATGTTACATCACCACCAGCCTTCCCTACTCTGAGGGAACCACCCCCTGTTAGGATTTTTTCCAATCTCCTTGAACTATTGAGAAGGAATTTAATAACCTTTCCATGCCATGAGAAAATGGAGGATTAATGGATGGATTTGAGGCCAAGGAAGAGCCATGGTGAGAACTTTAACAAGGAGATGGTGTCTGGACCCCGTGCATGTGGACAAAGCAGAACATGAGAAATTTTAATTCCAATTGCTGCTCTTTTGTTTTCCATGCTGTAAGAGGCAGGATATTCTGCAGGGTACAGAAAAATTTTATGGTTTCAGGGTTTAGAAGCTGATTAATTCACAGACATCCCACTGCAGGAATGTTCTGCTCTACATGTATGGATACAGCATCCGTGAAAAACCCCAAACTCCTAAACCCAAATTTTAATCCATCCTAAAATATTTTCTCCTTTACAGCTTTCATTACATCCCTCCTATGCATTTCTTCCAGGATGAGGGGGAATGGCTTCCCAATGCCAGAGGGCAGGATTAGCTGGGATATCAGGAAGAATTCTTCTCTGTGAGGGTGGTGGGGGCCAGAATGGATTTCCCAGAGAAGCTGTGGCTGCCCCATCCCTGGAAATGTCCAAGGCCTGGTTGGACTGGGCTTGGAGAAACCTGGGATTGTGGAAGGGGAAGGAGCTGGAAAAGAAAACCCTTAAGGTCCCTTCCAACCCAAATCATTCTGGGATTCTGTGATTACCTTGAACACGTCAATTTCTCAAAAATGGGATAAGATCATATGACAAGGATTTGGGATAGAGTCCATCTTACAGACCCCATAGGAATTTTCTCCCAGCTGTGAATAAATAATTTAATGCTCCTGTTTCCCTTCCCAGTATGGCAGTGACATTTTGCCATTCTTATTTTTTTCAACATGCAAATCTTTCCCGTTTACAAATCAAAACAAAAATGTTCTTTCAGTGAATTATGTTTTATGTATTTCTGGACATTCCTACATAAGTAAACCAATGCCAAATAAAGAAAAAAAATCCATTAAAAATGGATCTTATGTCCATCACACCAAGGCTGAGAGCAGCTGGAGGATGCTGAAGATGTCTGATCAAAATTCTAATTATAGTTATAATTATAATTATAGTTCTGGTGTCACAGAAATTTTATCTGGGGTTGGATGACACATCCATGGGAGTTTTCCTGCTCTCTGCCTCTCCTTTTCCTCTCTGCTATCTCAGGCCTGGAAAAGTCTATTTTGGCCAAAAATCCATGCATGAGGTCCATACCAGTGTTGAGGGAAGGAAGCAGAATGTGGAATTTTTACACATGTGCTTCCAGATCCTCGGAGAGATCCATGGATTGCTGCTGTGTACCTGCCCAGTCGTTAAAGGTTGAATTAATTGCATTACCACAGCCTTCCTTCCTGGCTGGGCCTTCCCTGGCAATGTCCTGATCTCTCAACCTTTAGATCCTCAGGGAGCGCTTCTAAAGCTGAATCAGCCTTAGGCTGGGAATTGCTGGGCAAGAAGAGTCCTGGAGTTTGTCTTTGGACAAATGGGACGTTTAAAGAGGAGTTTTTCATGGGAATGAGACAAAAACCTGCAGACATTCAGGTTACTTCCCTTACTAATTGAGCTAATTAATTTTTCATGCACAGATGTTATAACTGCGGTAACACTTGGTAATTATTGAGTACTTGTTCATAATTCAAAAATCATTGGATTTCCACTTTCTGTACGGTAAAAAATGTTGAAAGGACTCCTCATCTTGCCTTTAATCACAGCCTGGTTCTCACTCTTTATAACTACTAATTTTGTTTTTAATTATTTGTTTTTTCCTACATATTTTCTGTCCTGTGGGGTGTTAATTTTCAGCCCAATTTTGTCCACTGCTCTCCTCAGATTCCTCTCCCACCTGGAATGTCATTATTTAGGGATGGACAGCCCAATATCTGGTTCCAGGGGAAAACGCAAAGCGTCTTGATGACTTCAGTGATTCGTCAGCAAGATCTTCCAAAGTTCAGAGAGTCAAAAAGAATTCCCTGATTTATCCCCTTCCTTCCCAGTACAGGCATTCCAGGAGAGGGTGTCTGACACATAACATTGCTTCCATAATAATCTCCTATATCATAATCTCTCCTAACCCATAATTAGGTTGGATATTGGGAAAAATTTCTTTGTGGAAAGGGTTGTTCAGCCCTGGCACTGCTATGCTTCCTAAAAATCCCTAAAAATCATCCCATCCCTAAAAGTTGTGTGGATGTGGCACTTGTGGACAGGGGTCAGTGGTGGCCTTGGGTTAATGGTTGATCTTTGATTTTAGGTGCCTTTTTCCAACCTAAACAATTACGTGTTCCTACAGTTGGTCACCTCAGACAGCTCCTTGTCAGGGTGAAGCTTTCCGAGGCTTTTTGGGTTTGGTGTCAATCCCAGATTAAACATCCCTCCCCTCCTGCTTCCCTCTCTCCTGCCCTCGCGTCAATCCCAGAGCTCTTCCGACCCTGCAGCTTTCCTGACCAGGCAGTGAACTCCACCAAGGAGCTGATCCGGAGGCGAAAACAAATCCTGATTTTTTTTTCCCCCCCAGGTTCTTTTTCAGCTGGATCAGTTCCTTGGTCAGGGTCAAGGAGCGGCCGCACGAACTTTAGTGTCAGAGGGGGACCAGAGGAGGTTAGGGACAAAAGGGGCAGAAATTCAAAGTTTTGGCTTTGCAGGAACACCAAAATTATAACCACAGCTTCCCTCACTTATCCAGGTGGCTCTTCCATGAATGACTGGAGGCAAGGAAGGCTCCTAAAAAAGCCACACTAAAATCCCGGATTCAGGATGACAGCGCCTACAATCAAGGCACAATATACACAAATGTGCACAGCGTGAGCCTTTGTTTCCACTGAAATAATGCAGTGCAGAAATGATGAATATTTCCTTATCTTGGCTGCCTTCCTGAAACGGAGGAAAAATTGGCTGGTGCAGAAGGGAACACCCAGGAAAACATTTCGTGGATAGACTGGTTATTCACTCGTATTCATTACGTGGTTGTTGAGATCACAAAGGGTTTTTTTCAAAGGTAAAAAATACAAGGATGAAGTCAAAATTAAGAAACAAAAGACTAAAAATGTCATTTATTTCCCCCCACATTACTGGGGTGGAAAAAGCCCCAGCAAACAAAAGGGAACACGCCATATCTACCAACAGAAAAGCAAATAATTGAACAATCAATTATTTCACTTTCCATATATGTTTTGTGAGCCAGTGCTGAGGATGAGGGAGCAGTCACTTTAAACTGAGTGAGAAAGGAGGGAAAAATAAATAAATCAGTTTAATAAAAGCCAGTGGGGTTGGAAAAATTACTGAGAAAAGGGAGAGGCAATTTTTGTCTGTTTTAACACCCACATGCAACAGGGAATAAGTGAAAATCAGCCCTAGGGATAATTTACGGATCCTTCTTGAATCTCCACTCAGGCCCAGAATCCATACATTAGAAAGTTAAACAATAACAAGCAAACTCCCAGAGAAATATTGCAGAAGAGGTGGAAAGAACCAGCTTGGGAAGGAAAAAAGGTGTTGGAAAGCACTGCTCTTTCCTGCTGGCATTCCATGGAAGCTGGAGGTCCCATTGTCTCGGGATTTCTGCTGCTCACAGTGACCCCGAGATGTGTTAGAAAGTCTCTTTTCTTAGCTCGGCAGTCAAAGAAGGAGTCAGAGCTCTTCTAGTCTCATTCTCAAGGTTGTTTATTATTTCTTATCTATAAAATTATTTTTCTGGCCTGCTGAGGTCTGTTCAGCAGGACAGACAGAGGCACTCTGGCCACCCTCAGGGTGGTGTTACCTTTTTATGCTAAAAACTACGTGTGCAATATTTACCCTAACTTCCCAATACCTATCACCTGTGTTAGACACTGAGCTTCTACTCTAAACCAATCCAAAACTGCCAACATCACAGCAGGAGATGGAGGCCAAGAAGAAGAAGAAAGGCTGGACACACCCAGATTCCTCCATCTTGCTTCTTGAACCTCCATTCTAAAAACTCTAAATATCTATTTTTTACTCCGTGACAAACCAATTATTATTCTACTTAGACTTTTGTGGCTTGCAGATCTTCATATAAGGTTGGTAATTTTTTCTGTGGGTCATAATCAAAGTCCCAGGCGTCTTGGGCTCTGTGCCAGGGTCTCTGAGCCCCCTGGCAGGGGTTTGAGCTGTTCAGGACAGCCAGAGGGATGTCCTGAATTCTGACACCATTGCAAAGATGTTCCCATGGACACAGATCCAACCCCAGCCCGAGCCATTCCTGCTTATCAACACACAGTGGGGGCAAGGATTCCCTTGGCAGGGAGACTGGCTCATTCCTCATGGAGTTACTGGTGGTCTGAGCCTCTCTGTCCATATAAACATTCCTCACACCCCAGGAAGCCGCCTCCAGATTTTCCATGAACACAGGCTCCGAGCAAATTTGGTGCTGTAATCCAAACTCTCGAGTTTATTTGGCCTGAGCAGAACAAAATCCTCAGCAACCAAATTCCCAGGGTCTGGCTGTTGCTAAGCAGGGTGTGAATTCTGGATCCTAGAAAAGTCCCTCCTAAATGAGGAGTTCAGCTCCACTTGGCCATCTGCAAGGAAGTGTTGAGTCACCATCACTGGGTCTCCAACGTCTCCATTGAGGGTCAACTCCGCTCCTAAATGGAGGTGTTGAAGCCACCTGAGATGCAGAAGCCTCACCTTTCCCAAAATCCAGAAGCTGAGAAGAAATTCTGGAGCTCTTACATTCATTCCTGGACCACAGCCTTGGGATTCACCTCTTTTAAGGCCATGGTTCATCCTTCTTTTCTGAAATTTGACTGATTCTGCCATCCTGCGTGGGCATCTCCATCTGCTCAGGGGATGTGCCAGCACAGTCACTGATAGAACCTTCTGGTCCATGCGTGAGCCTCTCTGGGCCTCCACTCTTACAGATCTGAGTTTTCCACAGCTCTTGATGTTGATTCTGGTTCCACATCAACAAATCCAGGCTTTAATTTTGATTTATTTGAAAGCCCTCATACAGGTGAGGATCTCCATGTTCCTTGTCAGCTTCTTTGTTTGGGTTAATCAAGAGGATTTGCTCTTCCAAATTTGTCATTCTGGTGGTTTTACCAGCACTAAATCCCTAAAATATTAGGAACATCCATGTTCTGTAGGAGTGAAGAGACTTCATCATCCATTATGTCCATAAATGGGCCTTGCCAGGGACCACAGTGAGGGAGGATTTTGAAACACAGGGACAACTTCAAAACAGCACAGCTAAAAACCCAGAAACGTAGGAGAGACATGGATTAGGATTTCCTCAGATCGGATACTGGTTTTGTTCCGAGTTCTTAATTTTCCAGGCAGCTGTTCATGTAAAGGCACGTCTTTGAAATTCCCCTGCTTTCCCAAAAATATCCCTAATACTCATAATTTATCAGTGCAAGATTTCAAACAATCTCTGCTCCAGACACAGGATGCAGGGCTTGGCACATGGACAAAATGGAAAATGTGAGGGTTTCTCAAAATTTTATTGTTTTAAGCTTTGGTAGTGGGGTTAGAGCACAGCGGGAGTGCGAGGGAGGAAATGGGATCTTCCAGTGGAAAGAGGGGCAGCTCTTTTAGGAGATTGGGGATTGAGGAGGGGGATAAAGGGGTGGGATTCAGTTTGTCCCTCCCCAAAAGGGAGCACCAGGAGCTCTTTCCAGCGCAGAGTGGTTAAATCAACTCTTTGCAGCAATGCTCAGATCTCTCTTGAGAGCCAAGGGGAAAAAAAAAAATCAAAGAATTCCAGACTGTTTTGTGGAAATGTTGTGTCTGTCCTTTCATTCCTATTCCCTTCAGCTAAGGATTAGCCAAGGGCTTTCCCAGGCCTGGCCCAAGCAGGAGCACGAGGGCAGGAGTGCGTTTCCCTCCCTGGAAGCGCTGGCATTGGGATGGACCTGTTGCATTTCTCCACCAGAACAGACAAGCCATAAATCCCACCATGGGGTGATTATTGAAAAAGCCAGGTAATAACACTCATCCCCAAAATGAGCTGTGGTGGTTCCCGTTGTGGGTTTCTCTGGGTCTGGATTGAAGGCACTGGAGATGTTATTTCATGTTCACACTCAGATGTTCATTATTTCTTATCAGTAAAACAGTCTCACTGCTGGGAGTTCAGCAGCTTTTCATCAGAAGGCACAAAATGGCCAACAATCTCTTGTTCCAAGGGCTTTTCAGACTAAACTATCCAATTAAGAACTGACCCCTGGATTATTTTCCCTTTTAACCCAATAACTGATCCCACAGAGCTGCAATGGGGACTTTTCTGCCCAATTACAAAATGCCACCCAAACCCATGGAGAAGGAGGAAGAAGAAGCATGAAGAAGAAACCCAGGATGACACCCTGTGCCCTCCATCTTGCTTCCATCCACAACACACTAAAAATCCCAAACCTCAATTTCTCACCCAGTGGCACACCTGCACTGCTCTCTATAATCTATTTCACACTTTTGTGGATTCCAGCCTGTCTTGAAGTCTGGGAAACTTTCTCCATGGATGAGGGTCAGAGTCAGTGCTGCCCTGGGGGTCAGGGCACCCAGAGCAGACACAGAAATATTCCCACTGCCCTGGGTTTCCGCAATGAGCTGGGTATTTCTCTGCCTCCATAAACCTCTGAGTCAATGGAAATTAACCTGCCTGAATCTCAGCAGCAGATTTGCTTCCTTTAGATCTGGATCCAGGTTGGAAAAGCTCTCAGAGAGCATTGAGTCCAATCCTTAATCCAGCAGTACCAAATCCACCATTAAATCACATCCCCAAGTGCCACCTTTCACATCCTTTAAGGTTCTCCAGGGATGATGAATCCACCTTTTATATACCCTACAGTAGGTACCATAAATTAAATCCAATGTTGTCCCTCTGGACGTGACATCTCTGTTAAAATTCTCTTCAGGTTTCCCAGGAAGATGAATGAAGTGCTCGTGGCTTTTGGAAAATCAGAGATCTTCCAAATTTATACTGATTTTAGGATCCTAAATTGCTGAGGTGACCATGTCATCGGGCCTTCCTGGAATTATGAAGAATTCATGCAATGATTTATAAAGCAAAAAAGAAATCATGTAAGATGTTCCCTCTTTTGCTTTTATAACTTGAGACAGGATTTCTTTGACTCACTTCAAGTCCATAATTCCTGTTTAGGTTATGAAAGTTTCCCAGGACCTTGATAAACCATTTAATAACCATAAAACATGAGGATTCTCGCTGTTTTAACACAAAATTTTCCTTTTTCTCTTCTATCTGCAGACACTTATTGATGACTTTAAACTTTTCATGGTCAGATGTTCAGTTTTCTTTTTCAACAGCTTTGCCAGACTGGGATTTTTTTGGAACTTTTGACTGAAGTTTTTTCATGCCCATGTTTCAAATTATTCTTCATGGTTTAAAATGAAATCACCATGACTTTCCTTTACAAAATTACCTCTCCTGTCACTCCATCCTCTTGTACATCTTGGAAAATGCTTTGATTCATTCTTTAAAAATTTCCTTCCTTCCTTCCTTCCTTCCTTCCTTCCTTCCTTCCTTCCTTCCTTCCTTCCTTCCTTCCTTCCTTCCTTCCTTCCTTCCTTCCTTCCTTCCTTCCTTCCTTCCTTCCTTCCTTCCTTCCTTCCTTCCTTCCTTCCTTCCTTCCTTCCTTCCTTCCTTCCTTCCTTCCTTCCTTCCTTCCTTCCTTCCTTCCTTCCTTCCTTCCTTCCTTCCTTCCTTCCTTCCTTCCTTCCTTCCTTCCTTCCTTCCTTCCTTCCTTCCTCCCTCCCTCCCTCCCTCCCTCCCTTCCTCCCTTGTGTAAAAATGAATTTTGTTCTGATGACTGAATGAAAAAATCTTTCCCCAAAATTTCTCGTTCCTGGACATTGCAAATTTTAAAATATAAAATTTTTTAAAATGTAAAATTGTCAGGGAATTGTGTAGAGCAAGAAGGTCCCCCCTGAGCCCCCTTTTCTCTGGGCTGAGCCCCTTTCCCAGCTCCCTCAGGAGTTTTCCAGCCCTTTCCTCAGCTCCATTCCCTTCCCTGGACATGCTCCAGCTCTTTTGTGGCACATGAATTCCATGGGGAAAATGTAAATTGAGTATAAAACAAATTAATTTTTAGCAATATTTTAATGTGCTGTTCTGTGTTTTCCCAAAATAGCCGTGACCCCCCCCAAAATTAATACCTGGTGCAGTTTGCGCTTTGTGTGTTTGTATCCTTTGGGATGAGATCAAACAAAGTTTTCCAACACAATAAATCTCCTAAATAAATATATCCTTTCTTCCACCTGATTTCTTTGGGAAATAAAAAAAATCTGATCTATGGAATAAATATTTTGGCCCATAAGGTTTTGCCATGGAAACTTGAAGTGTTCCCTGCGAGTTTTTGGCACTGCAAGGGCTGATGAGGCCACACCAACCCATTTTCTCTTTTTTTAGGGAATAACTGAAGCTTTTCAGCAGGAACACGGGGAAGGATTAAGGTTAATAACACACTTTGATTGAATTTTTGAAATATTCCCCTGAATGGTTGGTGCAGCTCATCCAGTTTTAAATATGGAATACGACAACATAATGAAGAGCGGTGAGGCATTTGCAGAAATAAGAACCCAAATATGCTCTGGGTTGTGGTTTTGGGGTTGGATTTTGAAAAATTTGTTTGATTTTACACATTATTTATATATTTATATATTATTTATTTATATACTGGGTATATATTTGTACATTTAAATATAAATATTATTAAAATATATTTATATATAAATGTATAAATAAAATTATTTAATGCATGATTGATATATTTAGATATTATTCATTTATATCTTACTTATCTATTTATATTCTATGTGTCTACTTGTGTATTTACCACCTTTTATGCATCTTTGAGCAGGGAGGTTGGACCAGGTGACCCTGCTCTGATTTCTGTGATCTGGGCTGGTTTATTTGCTCTAATAATCTCTCTCCTCAATTAATGAAAAACAGATTAATTATTTCTGTTATTAATTGTGATTTTAGCGGCATAACAATAACAACAATGGTGTAATGACCTCACTTATTAGGAAGTCATTGTGTAATTGTCTGGTAATTGTGTGAGGGGAAAGAGTGAGAATTTTATGAAGCAAACAAATGTGATTTTATGGAAGAAAAAAGCAGATTGAAAACGTGATTTTCTACACATTTATATTGAAAAATATTATCTCTGTCTATCTGTTTATCTAAATATCCTTTAAATAATAAGCAAAATCCTTCTTCAAGCTTACAAAGAGAATAAAAAAAAAAAAGATCTGACACCTCAAAAATGGTCCCTGTACCCCCTCTGACCCTCCCTTTTTAACCTCTACATTATGAGCACAATGCAACCGCTGTAAGAATAACAAAAAGCAGGAAAATCCCAATTTTTCCTGGAGTTTTATTGCTTGAATTCCCATTTTGGTCTGTCTGCAGGGCTGTGCCAACACATGGTGAGTAAATCCTATATTAGAAGCAGCAGGGAGGGGCAAATTCCCTTATTTTATTATTCCTGCTATTATTTTTGACCATGGCCGTCAGAGGGAAATCATTAAAGGAAATCAATCCAGGATGTGACCAAAGCAAACCTTTTTGATTCCAGCCTTTTTCTGACTCATTGTTCTCTCTGGTTGCTCTGGCTGCAGGGGCTGTTTATCCAAGGAAAAGTTCACCTGGAAATGTAAAAAAAAATCTAAAGTTTTCACAGCAAAGCTCCAAGAAGACGAAGCAGGGAGTGTTGATGTTCTGGAACATCCTTTGGCTCCCAGAGCTCTGAGCTCTGCTCATCCAGCCCCACCATCCCAAGGCAGATCCCGAACAGGGAAATCCCTGGGAGTGATTCCCTGCCCCATTGGGCTTTTCAGGGTGGAGAGGAGAAGGAAACAGAACCAGGGCCTGCCTGGTTTGGAGCTGAACTGGAAAATATTCCCACTCCTTCAGTGACATCACCTTTTTCACCTTTTTTATTTCTTTCCCTTTTATTCTCTACCATCTATTGTAAATTCTGGCAACCCCAATGAGGGGAGAGAATGATGAATCTGACTCCACCTTATCAGAAGGCTAATTTATTATTTTATGATACTATATATTAAAGAATACTATACTCTACTAAAGAATATAGAAAGGATACTTACTAAATGCTAAAAAGATAATAATGAAAACTCCTGACTCTTTCCAGAGTCCTGACACAGCTTGGCCCTGATTGGCCAAAGAGTGAAAACAACTCACAGCAGAATCCAATGAAACCTGTGGGTAGCCAATCTCCAAACACATTCCACATGAGCACAACACAGGAGAAACAAATGAGATAAGAATTGTTTTCATTTTTCTCTGAGCTCTCTTGCTGCCTTTCGGCTTCCCAGGAGAAAAAACCCTGGGTGAAGAAATCACGTTCAGAGAACGTGAACGCCACAACCTTCCGTCATTCCACATCTCCTCCATTCCACATCTCATCCACCAGCTTCCATGGTGTCCTCAGCATTCCCTGGTGGAGAAATCACGTTCAGAGAATGTGAACACCACAACCATCCACCAGCTTCCATGGTGTCCTCAGCATTCCCTGGTGGAGAAATCATGTTCAGAGAGTGTGAACACCACAACCATCCGTCAGCTTCCGTGATCTCCTCAGCATTTCCCTGTTCTCTACTGAGTGTCTGTGCTGCCGTGGCTTTGATTTTCCAGCTGTTCTTTGGACACTGGGACTCATCCTTGACTCCAAAACAGGAATGGGAATAAACCAAACACCGGATTTGGCTCCGTGCTGGGATCTTTCTGCTCAGGGATGCTGGACTGTCCATTCCTCATCCCTTGGGAATGATCAAACTGATAAAGTTTATCAGGGAAGCCAGGATTCCTCGAGAGTCCTCTGAGAACAATAATGAGGAAGCCAGAAGGAAATCCAGAAATTCTGGAGGAGCCTTCCTGAGCACACAGAGAAAGATCCAAGCCTGAATTTTTAGGATTTATGAACAACAAATGAAGAGAGGCTGCCAGGGATGGTTTTGCCAGGAGATCTTCCCTGGATATCTTTTGAATCTGATACGGGATTGGAAGGGAGCCGCTGCTGCTCCCTTTGGTGCTGTGCAGGCTGTAAATATCCCTGGAAATCTGTGCTTTTTCCAAGCAGCTGAAGGCTGAGGGAGAGTTCATGGAGCACAGCATGGAAAGAGCAGATTGATGAGGCCTGGAATGCAAAACTTTCCTAATTAATGTGGGAAGGAATTCGTGAGGAAACACCTCTGCGGGTGCTGTTTCTGAATCCACTGTGGATAGACCAAGGTGCTCGTATTTACCTGAATCTTCCAGAATTCCTGAGTGCACAGAATACTAAAGAGGAGTAAAATTTCCCTGGATCTGGCATAGGCAGAAATGTGGAAATGAAAATGAAAATGAAAAGGAAAAGGAAAATGAAAGGAAAAGGAAAAAGGAAAGGAAAAAGGAAAAAGAAAAGGAAAAAGAAAAATAAAGGGACATGTAGTCCCTTTCTTTTTTCCTTCCCTTTCCCTTTATTCTCTTCTCATTCTTATTTTTCTTTTATTTCTTCTGTTTTTTATTAATTTTCCTTTTCTTTTCCTTGCTCTCCTCCCTTCCTCATTTCTTTCTATCCTTCTTTCTTATCATATGGAGCAAACCTTAATAATTTTTTCCCTCTTTAAGCTTTATTGAATATCCAGATGCCTGAAAACAATTTTTAAATTTTATATTTGAAATATATGGATTTTTTTTTAAATATATTAAGTTTCACTGGTAGAACAGGGGGAGAAACTCAAATGATGTTTTTTGGGCAGGGACACCTTCCACTATCCCAGTTTGCTCCAAGCCCTGTCCAACCTAGCCTTGAACGCTTCCAGGGATGGGGAATCTACAACATCTCTGGAGTAATTAACTCCCTGTTTGTTGTTAACAAACTGTGGCTCATTACCAGAGTGCTGACAGCTAAATAATCCCACATAATGCCATAAATATCTATTTTAAGGCCAATTTTCCTCATGAAAATGGGAAACTGGGCAATCTTTAGCTGAAAGAGCTAAAAATCCCCTACAGTGACCCCAGCCCAAGGCACTGTGATACCAATTAATTAATATTATTGTTATTTTTATTACTCCATCACCAGCTCAGTGCCTCTGTGCTCCAAGCATGCTTTGGCACATGTGGAATACAGTAGCACTTTGGAGCTTGACAGGTTCCTCCCTTTTTTCCACTGCAATTCCACGATGGAGCACAACTGGACTCTGATCAGCGGGACAGATTTAATTGGAGCTTAATTTGTTCTCCTGACAAGCTCTTAGATACAGAGCTGGAAACAGTAAAGAAAATAGAATTTCTCTGGTTCTGACCTCCACCCTCCCAGGAGATAAAAGGAAAAAAAAATCCTGGCTTTTCTGTCTGCTGGAGATCCAAATCTTCAGGGAACAATTGGGTGGAAAATAACAGGAATAAATGAGAATAAAGGAGGTGGTGCCAAAGCCCAGTCATCCACCTCTGCCTCGTTTCCACGGGAGGGAATTCGAGTGGAGAACATTTCCCTGCCTCCCCACCCTCCTCATAAAGCAGCCAACAAGCCAAGAGGGAGCAGTTAAGGGACTCAAATCCCAACCCATCAAGTTTTCCAGGTTAATTCTTTGCCACTTAAGCCTCGGGGAGGGCTCAGAGCTGACCCAGTGAAAACCAAACCGCAGCAAAGGAACCCGTGGAACAATCATTCCTTACACGGCACCTTCCGTCCCCAGTGATTTCAGGGCACTTTATGGAGTGGGGAAAGTGAAGTTCTGCCACCTGTTCTGCAGGACCCAGAGGTCGTTAAATGTGCTGGAATTTTCTTCCCTGGATGGGGACATGAAACGGGGTCTGGCTGAACCTGATAATCTTGGGCTGTCAGCTCCTTTCCTGAGATTTATTTGCCTGGGAGAGGCTGCCTCCAGCTTGGAGAAACCCTAGGAATCAGTGTCTATACATGGAAATATCCAGGACAGAAATTCCTAACACAATTCCTGGACAAACCCCTCTTTCTCCATCCATTTTTTTTTTTTCCATGTCTGGTCCAAACCCTGCTTATCTGAAAGGCTCTGCTTTTAGGAGTTATGGAAACAGATAAGGAACGGCTTTCCTTGACTTAGTGTAGAAATCAGGATGCCTTTGGAGTCTCCCACCAAACCAATGGCTGGATCCAACCACGTTTGGCTGGGAAGGAGCAGAAGAATGACATCACTGAGCAGCAGAGCTCCAGTTTTCCTCGTCATTCCCGGGCTCCATCCAGACTTTTACAGGAAGAGCCCCTGGCCCGCCAGTGACCTTCACGCTGTTCCAGAAGATAAACCTTTCCTAGGGGTGAGGAATCCTGACGTAGCCAATTTAGGTCAGCCCTGGAACTGCCAAATGTCTGCTCTGGAGTAATTAATGAGGCTGGGGGTCCTGCCAAAGCCAGGACTTGCTCTCCTGAGGGGGATAACTCAGAGCTGAGCACCAGCCACGGGCTCCAGAACCTACCGAGCAAAAAGATGGGCTTGGGAATGAGCAAAAAAACCCCATTCCAGCCCAAATCCAGGCTGAGGTGAGCCTCGCACATTACCTTTTTGTCTGATGATTCCTTTGGAAAAGACAATCGGATGGAAAAGCCCTTAAGATCATCAAGGAGTAACAGCATTCCTGCAACGTGTTCTTTGGTCTCTGTCACATGAATTGAACCTTTCCACTGCAAACACAGGAAAACGGCTTCATTTGGCCCACAAAAGTGTTTTGTCTGCTGGGAACCCTAAAATGACACTGTGAAGCTCACTTTTCAGTTCCCAGAAAGAAAGAGAGAAAGACGGGAAGAAAAAAAAGAAAAAAAGGGAAAAAAAAATAAAAAAGGGAAAGGGATGTGTCTTTGCCAGACAGGAAAGTATAAAAGTCAACATTTCCATGAAGACTAAACAGGTGGGAAGTAATCAAGGGAAGGGAAGGCTGAGGTTCAGAGCCGATCCTGCTCAGTCTCAGGCTGTGCAGCTGCCTCAGTAGTGGGGTTTACGAGCGAGGTCAAGCTGCTCGTTCCGTCTGCCTTGGATCCCAAACAGCCCCGTAATGAAGGGCCATGTGTGTGAGGAATAAAGTCATCATAAAACACGAGTGAAACCTGACAGCTCTGAAGATTAATTCTGTTAATCGACTTGGCCTGCAGCTCTCCTTCTGTTCAGCCTCAAGCCCAGCCTAACTCCTGCTTTTCCCTGGCTTGCAGGGTGTGCGGAGTCCTGCGCACATGGAATTCTCTCTCCTCGTTCCCTCCTTGTCTTACTTGGATTAAAACCCAGCTGAAACGAGTCTTGCAGCAAAGTGGCTGCCTCAAATCAGGCTGAGGGTTTCATTCCTGAATTAATTCAGTGATGGCGATATGTAAATAAATGAGGGTTATTAGGGTTTAACTGGTATTTAAAGAAGGGCTAAAGAGGTCACAAAACCCGAGAGATTTGAGGACAATTAATGAATAATTGATTTGACGGAGACCAAAATTAGTTAGTGAGGAGAAAAATACATCCCCAATGTCCAAGTGTGGCAGCAAAGGCTGTTCTTCAGAAAAGAAGGAATTCCAATTAAATGAGCCATGGATGGGAAGGGAAGGGAAGGGAAGGGAAGGGAAGGGAAGGGAAGGGAAGGGAAGGGAAGGGAAGGGAAGGGAAGGAAGGGAAGGGAAGGAAGGGAAGGGAAGGGAGGGGAGGGGAGGGGAGGGGAGGGAGGGGAGGGAGGGAGGGAGGGGAGGGGAGGGAAGGGAGGGAAGGGAAGGGAAGGGAAGGAAGGGAAGGAAGGGAAGGAAGGGAAGGGAAGGGAAGGGAAGGGAAGGGAAGGGAAGGGAAGGGAAGGGAAGGGAAGGGAAGGGAAGGGAAGGGAAGGGAAGGGAAGGGAAGGGAAGGGAAGAAGGGAAAAAGGAAAAAAGAGGTGTGTGGCTGGTTTGAGTCTGCTTTTAAATAAAATCAGTCTCAGGGTATTAATGAGGGTAACAACAGGAGCATATTTGTAGCAGCATTTTCCTTTTCCTGCAGTGATGTGGAGATCGTGTCCATAAAACAAAACCCACAACAAACAAAAAGAATAGAAAATCATGGAAACCAAGGGAGAGAAAGCCTGGCAACCACAGGAAGAGGGATAAAGATTAAATTCTTTCAGCAAATCACTTTGGAGATGTCCCCAGAAAGATTAAATACCTTCTGTCAAACAGCAAAGCTGAAATGGGGGAACGTTGAACAAGTCTGGGAAGGAGGAAGGAATGGAATAGCTCTGTTTTTATTAGGAGCCACGTGGTAAGAAGTTCACAGTCCTGGCAAAAAAAAAAAAAAGAACCAGATTATAAAACTTTAAACTCCACGGGCTTGGAGCCCGAGTTTTGAGTGGCTCCTGAGAGACACTTGGGGGCTTTGACTCCAGAGTGACCTCGGAGTGGCTCCTCAAGCCAACGGAGAAGGACTGGGCTGAGCTGAACCAGGTCTATCTTTGGCACCGTTTCCAGCCTCGGAGCAGTCAAGATTTAATCACTGATAGTGACTGTTGATAGCTGAAGTGGCAGGTTAAGGACTTCCAGACTGAAAGCTCTTGTAAAATAATCCATAACGTGTTGGCAAAGGTACAAGTCCTCTTTACGTCTGGGCTCTCTGCTTGGTTTTACTGCGACTTTTCAGAAAGGAGCTGAAAACTCACCTTTATGAGCTGCTGGGTAACACTTCTGGTAGCTTGGTTGTCAGTCTGATTAAAAAAAAATAAATAGAATAAAAGAACATTTTCATGTGTGCAATCCATTCTGTGCATTTAAAGCAACACAGGAATGTCCCCAAGATGTCTCAGTTGCATGTCTTGCTGGGTAAGGATGAGTTCCTTAAAGCAGAATTGGTGAGAGAAGAATCACAGGGGGGAAAAAATGTTCAAAGGATTTAAGATCCAGAGCTGCGAGTTTGAATAACCAGAGTCTTCCAAAATTGCTCCATGGCCTTTTTTCTGGGTGGGTTTCTTGTTCTAACTCTCTAAATTTCATAGAATCACAGAATTATAATTGGGTTGGGTTGGAAGGACCTTAAAGATCATCCACTCCCACTCCTGCCATGGGCAGGGACACCTTCCACCATCCCAGGGTGCTCCAATCCCTGTCCAACCTGGCCTTGGGCACTTCCAGGAATGGGAAATCCACAAATTCTTTGAGGGATGGGAAATCCACAAGTTCTCCAGGCAACCTGAGAGATTTGCAGGGACATGCCTTGGTTTCTTGGCCTGCAACTGCCCTGATTTTACCCCATGTCCAAAATTACATTTTTTGGTGTTTCTCTGCCAGGTGCCTTTGCCAATGCTCCCAATTCCACCCCTATATTTGGGAGAACAGGAACTCATTTCCCACCTGCTGCATCCTTTTTTTGGGACTCTTTTACTGTCAAGAGGATTTCATTTGGTGCCCTATCACCCAACATTCCTTGGCAATCCATAAAAAAGGAGGGAGAGGGACTTTTTCTACAGATAATGGTTACAAACTGATAGAGAGAGGGGGTGGATCAGATATTGGGAAGGAATTCTTTATTCAGAAGTGGGGAGATGCTGGAATAGAATTTCCAGGGAAGCTGTGGCTGTTCCTGGATCCCTGGAATTGCCCAAGGCCATGTTAGATGGGGCTTGGAGCCACCTGGGATAATGGAATTTTAAGTTTCCATTTTTAAGATTTTTAAGGTTTTTTTTCAATTTTTAAGATTTTTAGGTTTCCATTCCAACCCAACCCAGTCTAAGCAAAAAAAAAAAAAAAAAAAAAAAAACCACAACCCAAAAGGACAGATGGGGTAAAGCAGCCACAGATATTTATGTGATCTATTTTGGCTGCCCCACTGAATCCCTTTGTATTTCTTATTGTCCCAGCTGAATTTTATTGATGCAAAAATTCATATAATTTTTTTTTCTTCATTTCCTGCTTGTTGACTGCCCCAGGACAAGCACCAGCACCTCCTTTGTCACCTCCTGTCCTCCTCAGCCCAGCTATGTTTAACGAACCATGGTGTTCAACTTTCCCTGCCTGGTACAAACCCCAAAACGAGAATTCCCAAACATCTCCCAAGCTCAAATCTCCATCCTCTCCACAATCAGGGTGACCTCACTCAAAACTTTCCAAGGAAAACCCTCTCCCAGATTGTGGTGGTTCCCGTTGTGGGTTTCTCTGGGTTTGGATTGAAGGCACTGGAGATGTTATTTCATGTTCACTCTCAGGTGTTTATTATTTCTTATCAGTAAAACAGTCTCACTGCTGGGAGTTCTGCAGCTTTTCATTAGAAGGCACAAAATGGCCAACAGTCTCTTGTTCCAAGGGCTTTTCAGGCTAAACTATCCAATTAAGAACTGACACCTGGATTATTTTCCCTTTTAACCCAATAACTGATCCCACAGAGCTGCAATGGGGACTCTTCTGCCCAATTACAAAATGCCACCCAAACCCATGGAGAAGGAGGAAGAAGAAGCATGAAGAAGAAACCCAGGATGACACCCTGTGCCCTCCATCTTGCTTCCATCCACAACACACTAAAAATCCCAAAGCCTCAATTTCTCACCCAGTGGCACACCTGCACTGCTCTCTATAATCTATTTCACACTATTTCTTGTGGATTCCAGTCTGTCTTGAAGTCTGGGAAACTTTCTCCACGGATGAGGGTCAGAGTCAGTGCTGCCCTGGGGGTCAGGGCACCCAGAGCAGACACAGAAATATTCCCACTGCCCTGGGTTTGCACACCAGGTCACACCTGCCAATGAAACCTCTGATGCCCAGTGCTGTAATTTCAGGTTACTTATTGCTCTGCTGGACTGCTGGGAATCTCTGGCTCCGGGCAATTTTATCCCAGGGAGCTGCTGATCCTGCTCATCCAATTGGGTCAAGGTGCATGAAAAATCCATCTGCAATTCCTTGTGGATGTTCCTCGTGCAATTCCTTCCTCCAGCACCAGCTGTCAGCCTGTCTGGCTCATGGACAGGCCAAAGGAACTCGTGTCACTCGGGGAACTTCCTGCTGGCGTGTGTGACACATGGAATGCCACGGGCATGGACATTAATCACTCCCCACTGGAAGGATCCAAATATTTTGGCAGTTCAGGAGCACGGCTCAGTGTTTGGGAGAGGTGAGAGAAATTCGTGGCATCGACGGCCAAGGATTCCAGTGTGGGAGGCTGAAAACACAAACAAGTAATGTACTGGAATGGGATATCTGTGGAAAACACATGCTGAGAATGAGAAATTGGGGAGAAATGCTTCCTGTGAGGGTGGGGGAAAGCTTATCCAGGGAATTTGTGGGTGTCCCACCCCTGGAAGTGTCCAAGGCCAAGTGTGATGGGGCTTGGAGCAACCTGGGACAGTGGAAGGTGTCCCTGCCCATGGCAGGGGATAGAACTGGATGGGATTTAAGGTCTCTTCCAACCCAAAATCATTTGGGAATTCCATGATTCCGTATCAGGTGGGATGCTTACCTCAGCCAAGGGGCTCAGCCAGGAGACTGCAGAGCCAAACTTGCTCCTCCTTGAATTCTCTATTTATGGTTTCTGGCTGATTTAGACTGAAAAGAAAAAGTGGAGAAGAATGCTCTTTTTAGTGCCTCAGGATTTTAATTTTAGGATTTCATTTTTAGCCATTCCACTAAAACCAGACACCCTCACTCACCACTGTGGCTTCCAGGAGGTTCTGTTCCCATTGGGAATGATGAAATCAGGCTCAGAGTTCAATCCCTTCACCTTAAAACTGCTCTGGATGGATTTAGGGACTGATCAGATGCCAGGAGGGACAGGATGTATCTCATACAATAAAAATCATCTCAGAGCGAGACATTGCAGGCCACTCCAGCCAGCCCGAGGTCCCTTTACAGCAACAGAAGATCCAGAAAGACCAACCAAAAATATCAGATCTGTTGCTGGAATCACCTGTTGGTCATCCTGCCTTTAAGGGAAATTCAGATCTGGGGGCCAATATTTCACATCCTTTAGGTTCTCTGCGATGATTCCTGTCCAAAGTGCTCACCTGCTCCAGCCAAGGACCTCTGGGTGTGTCCAGAAAGGGAATTTTAAGGATTTTAGGGTCTAAACAGGAGGTGCCCAGCATTTGTTTAGTTAGGACAAGGAGGGACACTTGGATTACTTGGAAATTACTTGGAATGACTTTGGTCATTCATACCTGAAATCATTGTAAATCTTTCTTCCAGCTCCTAAGCCTGTCTTATTTTTCAGTCAGATGTCAAGAGTAATTCCAGATTTATAATCCAACTTTTCCAATGATTACATATTGCACCAGTCTAAAAATAAAGGCCCGGCTGTCCAAACTGCACCTGAGCCGAATCCACGGCCTTCTCCATGACTGGATGGGTTTAAATCAGCACCACAATCAATCTGTGGGATTTGCTGCAGAAATTCCTGTCCTGAAGCAGGAATTCCTGCATGAAATTCCCTGGCATGTGTTATGGAACAGGTCAGAGCGCACGATCCTAATGGTTCCTCCTGGAGCTCGAGCTGCAGGCTGAGGAATTACTGCCAAGAGCGCTGAAGGGATGGGAATTATGGGAGGTTTTATTTATCATCCTCACCAGCACCGGTGTCACTCAGAGCCACCTGAGGTTTGTGGTGTAGGAATCACATTATTTCATTTTGATTGATCTGTTGGTTTGTTTTAGGAGCAATAAATCCAGATTTAGAATCAATTAAACTCATTTTTCACCTCACTCCCACACACCCTCCCTGTCAAACTCAAGGTAAACTTTAACACCTCCCCCTCCCGTTTTATATCTGGGCTTTGTGATTTATTTTCAGGAGCGAGACACTGAAGGCAGAGTCAGTTTTTCCAAAGAAATAAACCTCTGGAATCTTAGGAAAGAGCAGTCATACAATACCCAGGGTGGACAGGACACAAAATTAATCACCCACAAATAAATCAGGAGTGCGAGGGAGGGCAAATGAGCGCCTTGCTCCTGAGGCTGGGGTTTGTCAGGGAGGGATCTGCTCATTTCTCCCTCATGTGAGGCCCTTCCTAGACCTCTTTGGGTGTATCCATCCTGTTATGGGGCAGAGCAGCCTGGGGCACAATAGTGCTCCCTCCTGACAAAAATCCATGGATTTCCTTTCCTTTCCTTTCCTTTCCTTTCCTTTCCTTTCCTTTCCTTTCCTTTCCTTTCCTTTCCTTTCCTTTCCTTTCCTTTCCTTTCCTTTCCTTTCCTTTCCTTTCCTTTCCTTTCCTTTCCTTTCCTTTCCTTTCCTTTCCTTTCCTTTCCTTTCCTTTCCTTTCCTTTCCTTTCCTTTTCCTTTCCTTTCCTTTCCTTTCCTTTCCTTTCCTTTCCTTTCCTTTCCTTTCCTTTCCTTTCCTTTCCTTTCCTTTCCTTTCCTTTCCTTTCCTTTCCTTTCCTTTCCTTTCCTTTCCTTTCCTTTCCTTTCCTTTTTTAACCATTAAATGAATCTAAAAAAAGTTTAAATTGAATTTTTAATGATTTCTGCCATATTACTCCAATAATAATTTTGGGATACGCCACATGAAGACATTTTCCAGATCCACAAGGAGCATCCATCAACGTGAGCATCACCTGGAAATTCTTGGCCTTAAAACTTGAACCTTCCTTTTTTCATTCCTTCTCCTGGATTTTCTGCCCATTCCTGTCTTTTTCTGCCCATTCCTGTCTTTTCTGTGCTTTATTTTTTTCTTTCACTTGTGAGATGGAAGTTTTAAAGCTGAAATAAAAGAGTTCCCTGGGATATGAAAGAGCTCTGTCCACTGAAAAAGGAAAAAAAAAAGAATCATGAAATGGAGAAAAAAAAAGGAATTCCTGAGGGTAAAAGCTGCCAACCCTCATGATGTAAAAAATATTTGATGTGTAATCATTTAATATTAAAATAAAAAGAGGGATTGCAAATCCCAGTGTGATAATGGGAACCATATTGGTCAGGAGAAGATGTGCAGGCAGAATTTACTCTGTGGTTAATTCTCCAGCAAGAGAAAAAAAAATCCAGAAGATCCAATATCTCTAAATTCCATGGAATATTTTTATTCCTTCCTCCTAGAATAGATTGTCCTGCCCACGGCAGTGGCGAAGACCCCAAACCTGGAGGGATTTAAAAGTAGATGTGACACTTGGGGACATTGATTAGGGGGGACCTTGGCATTGCCAAGAGAACAGGATTTGAGTTTTCCTTGCTTGGAAATATCTGGAAAAATAGAGGACAGGAGCTAAAATCAAAATTTAAGAGTTTTTAAGTTGATTTATTATTAAAAGAAAACTGGAGCTCGCTTTCATTTTCCAAAGCTGTGCAAGAGGCACTGAAAATAAACACAAAAATCACCTTTTTAAAAATAGGTACAAAATAGAAAACCCCCTATTTATCTCTCAGCACATGGCAAAATGATCCAGGGAAATCCAGTTTTGTCAATGCTGTATGAAAGGAAAGAGGAGGTGGCACCACCTAAATACGCTCCAAGATTAAACCTTCTCTGAAATTCCATCACAGCAAAACCCACAGGGCGTTTGCTCTTTCTCTTCCACGCTCCCAGCAAAGGGGGAAAGGCTTTTCCCAGACTTTCCATTTATTAGATGGATTGAATCCTGGTTCTTCCATTAGAACTGGGAAAATCAGGCAGGGTGGGACATCACATCTCTTTTAATAGCACAATTTGAGGCTCAGCAGCCTGGGAAATTTGATTTAAAGCAAACCCACCCTGAACCACAGCAGGATTTGAGCTCTGGGTTTGACAGGGTTCTTTATTTAGTGGGATTATTTTAATATCCCTGTCCTTGACATTCCCACAGAACAGAGCCTTCCAGGGAAAATGGAGCTGGAGATGGTGGGAGGAGGGAGTTTCTCAAGGAGAGGCTGTCACAGAAGAGCCTTTTGATGGGAAAGGAAGGCTCTGACTACTGGAAAGGAAAAAAAAAATGAAGGCAGAAGAACCAGGTGAAAAACAAGATCCCAAATAGTTTTGGGAATTAAAGGAATTCCTTGGTGAAAGGTCAGACTTCTGCTGGTAACTGGGAAAGAAAACCATGGAATGTTTGGAGGGAATATCTGTCCCTCACCCATGGAGCTGCGTCCAGTCCAAGCTGATTTAGGTGGACACCTACAGACTCCAGCAGGCCTGGAAAGAAGATGGGAGTTGTTATCCCAAGGGATTTAGATGAATATCCCAGTGGTATCCATCAGGAATTTGTTTGTTTTGTTAAATCCTTCCTTTTTTCCAAAAACCAACACTTTCCCTCTGCCGTGGCAGCTCCCAGATTAAATAAGTGTCACTTATTTAAGTGTCACTGCGACACATTTATGTCATGTCTTCTCCCAGATTAAATAAGTGTCACTGTGGTCCTTTCATCCACCTTTTCCATTTCCAAGAGTTCTTCCCCCATTATTGTCTTGTCAAGATTCCTTATCCTCCTCAAGATAATTCAGAGATTTTCCTGATTTCCCTTCCTGGCTGTTTTTGCAGCACCTTTTCTACAGCATCCTGACACGACCATGCCCTGGATGGTTCTACCTGACAAAAGCAAACTGAATTAAAAATTGAAATCACATCTCCTGGTCACTGTGGAAACCAGAATTCCTGAAGAAGACCTGGGAATCCTCTGGGTTTTCTGGGAGTGGAGATAAGCAGGAGGAAGGGAAGTGCTCCAGCCAGACCCAGCTGTGTGTTGCTCACTCATTTCCAGGAGGGCACAGAGGGATATCAGGTCCCATCCACCATGGGGTGGAATACATCCAGAGGAGGGAATCATTCCATGATTCTCCACCAAAAATAAGGGAAATAAGGAAAAACTTGCATTTTTTTGGTGGCGACAGCGTCACTGCTGGGAGTCAAAGCACCAAAGTTAATTTTTAAAGGATTTCTGCAAATGTTGTCCAATGTGTGTGGATTTCTTTCCTCTGGGGTGAGGATCTGAGGTGATCCTGCTGGAACAGATTCCAATTAGCAAATCCAACAGCAGGAAAACACCTCAGGAATCCAACATTATCTTCTGGCAAAACCTGACACTGAAAATCCCTGAACTTTTCCTCCAATACCTTCTGGACCTCCCAGATATTTTGATTTCCAGGTGACAAAACTCAGGGTCTTGGGGACAGCAGCTCTTCAAGTGTAACAGCTGACTGTTAGAAATTCCCGGTTGGAATTTTAGATGGGATATTGGGAAGAAATTCATTACTGTGAGGGTGGAGAGGGCCTGGGATGGAATTCCCAGAGCAGCTGTGGCTGCCCCTGGATCCCTGGCAGTGCCCAAGGCCAGGCTGGATGGGGCTTGGAGAAATCTGGGATGGTGGGAAGTGTCCAAGGGGATTGAAGCAGGTGACATTTAAGGTCCCTTCCAACCCAAACCATTCTGGAATTCTGGGATTCAATGATCTCCTTGGGATCATTTCCTTGGACACTGAAGGGATTCTTGTTACAAAACAAGCACCAGTGAGGCAGAAATTTGTTTCCACGCATCCAAATTATTTCCATCCAGAACTCCATTGGACAAACCCACCCAATCTATAAAACTCCTCTCAGACTTTTCACTATTTCCTGACCCTCAGAAAACCAGCATCAGAGGCAATTAAACCTCATCAGGAAAAAGCATTTGGGGCAAAATAGGAAGCTCCCAGTCCTGTGAGTCACTTGGGAATGTGTGGGGCTGGATATTTAAACCCCAAGATCTTTAGGTTTGCCATGCTGTGCCCTGCCTGAAGGCCTGGAAATTCTGGGAATGCTCCATGAAAACTCCAGGAAAGCTCCAGGGAAGCTCCAGGAAGGGCCATTGCTGGGCCTGGCAGGGCTCCAGGCTCTGGGATTGTTTAGGGGCCCAGCAAGGAGCAATGTCCCATTGGGAAAGACCTTCCATGGGCATGGGAGATCAGATGGGGTCAGATGCCACCAAAACTCAACTCGAAATATCAATTTTTTAGTTACCTGAGCACCAGGGATGTGTCCTGCAGCCCACCAAGGATCTGGGGAGACCTTGGGCTTAACTTCCACACATCCCTCAGGTGAAATTTCCTTTTTTGGTTTTCCTGAGGGAATGGCAGTGGGGGACATAAAAACAGATCCAGTAGGAAATTTCCAGAGGCCTACAGAGTATTTCTTACAGGACTGACCTTCAAGTATCATCTTTTTCCACTTTTATACTGAAAGGCTCTAAATTTTCTCTTTTTTCCCCCAAAATCTGGTGATTCTGGATGCACATGGAGGGAGAAATCATTCTTTTGGGAGTCAACTCAGAATAGGAAATAACCCCTCAAGGAAGATCTGAAGGACACATTGGAAGTTTCTCCCAAAATCTACATTAGGGATCACATGATGAGTTTTAAAATTAGGATTCTCCTACCTTTAGATACATGAGTAAGACCACAAGAATTCAACATTATTTTAGAGTGATTCAGAGGAAAATTAAGCCAGATTAGAGTCAAATTTGCTGATTCCCACCTGGAAAATACACCTGGAAGTGCCTTCCTCAGCCTTCACAAAGAGATTTGTGCCTGCAGCAGCTCAAAGTATATTATTACCACCAAAATATCCGTATTGATATCAGAATGATTAATTCTAGCAATTTTACCATTGATATCCCAGTGGGAAATATCTCAGTGGAGACAACTCAAGTGATGGTGCCAAGATCCAGGGAATTTAATTCTGTGCTGGAAAAAAACAGAAGGAAAAGATGTGTCAGGATCAGGAATCCACAAAATGAGGTTATTAAGATAAGGCAGACAATGGTCCATGCACAAAAGCAGTTCAATAAATACATTTATTTTTAAATTTTTTTATAGTCATCCCAGAAAAAATGGCTTTTTAAGGGGGATTTTGAAGGAAGTTTGGGAGGAGCAGCCACACTATCCTGAACAGCAGCCAGAAAAAACAGCTCTGCCAAAGTCATTTTTCAGTGGCAAGTGGAGTTTTCACCTAAATTATCTCTGCCACAAAAAAAAGGGTCCACTTTCTGTGGAATATTTTGACATTTCATTGAAAACTTCAACACAGGAAAAGTGAAATGTTTCCAGCTGGGAAATTGTGTCCTGCACCATCACCAGAGTCCCTGATGGATTGATTTGGGATGAACTGTCTGGGTTCACTTCCATTGAGGGGCTCCCAAGGCAAACAGCATCTCCCTGGATGCACATGGCCGTGAATTCCCACAGAACTAAGGATTAATCCTGTTTATTTGTGATGGAACTCATCCAGTGCTGGGCAGCATCAAAACCTCTCCCTACCTGTGATGATATTTTATTTTATTTTATTTTATTTTATTTTATTTTAATTGTTTTATTTTTTCATAATTTTATTTGATAAGTTTTCCGGAGAAGCTGTGGCACCCTATGGATCCCTGGAAGTGTCCAAGGCCAGGCTGGATGGGGCTTGGAGCACCCTGGGATAGTGGGAGATCCCTGCCCATGGATGGGATGATCCTGAAGGTCCCTTCCAACCCAAACCATTCCAGGATTGATTTTATGATGGAATTTCAGGACTTTTTGGGATTCTTCCCTTGCTCTGAGCTGTTGTGTCCCTTGGAGTCACTCCCCTTCTCTTTCTCCCTGTGGTGTCTGTCCAGGTGACAAAATCCATGGGAAAAGGGATTTTCTCCATGTGCTTCTACCATATCAGCCATGTTTGGACCCCAAAAATTAATTAACAGCTGTCCTTGATGGAGCCAAAGGAATTTCCTTGCATTTTAAGTGGGTTTGAAAGGGGAAGGGAGAAATTGGGACTCTGGAATTCAACAAAGGGACCCAGAGCCAAAACATCTGGGCCAGATCTGTGCTTTGATGGGAAGAGTGACTGTGGGATGTCACTGTCATATTTTCTGGGAAAACCCCTTTGCCCAGGGTTTCTCTTCTGGGCAGCTGAGAAGCCTCTGGGAAAAAGGAAAACAATAATTATCTGATTTGCTTCTCCTGTGTTGTGCTGCTTTGGAATGGGGTTGGAGATTGTTTGTCCAATAGGTGATTGTTTGATTGGTTTCATGTGAATTGTTTTAAATTAAATGACCAATCACAGTCAAGCTGTGTCAGGACTCTGGAGAGAGTCACGAGTTTTTAATTATTATCTTTTAGCCTTCTGTCTGTATCCTTACTCTATTCTTTAGTATATTTTTAGTATAGTATTCTTTATATAATATAATATCATAAAATAATAAATTAGTCTTCTGAGAACATGGAGTCACATTGATCATTCCTTCCTGCCACGGGGGACCCCGAAAATACCACAGTGGGATTGCTGGACTTTCTGAAATTGGACAACAATTTCACTTGATGCCAAAGAGAAAGGCAAACAACCATGAGCTCATAAAATCACAGAATCCTAAAAAGGTTTGGGTTGAAGGGGCCCTGAGGTTCACCCCATCCCATGGGCAGGGACACCTCCCACTGTCCCAGGCTGCTCCAAGTGTCCAACCTGGCCTTGACCTCGCTACTGAATTTGGGTTTTTTTAGCCTGGTTTTCCCTCAGATACTTTTCCCCTTCCTTGTCCCAAAAAGAGGTGATTCCAAACCACGACGTTTAGTGTTGGTTAATTAAGACTGTACTCACTTTTTGTTGTGAGGTAGGATTAGGAGAAAAGTAAAGCGGGTTTAAAATGGTATAAAGAAAAAATTTATTAATAGTAACTAAAAGAAAGAGTAAGAAGAATTATATTAAAACTTTTAGAATACTTGTCTTTTTTCTACAACATTTTTTTTTAATTATTGACAATGTAAAGAAATAAAATTTAAAATTTCAGTTGGTTTGCTACTTTAATGAATGAATTCCACGGGTGGGATGGGGCAGCAGACACCCGTGGGTGGGTGTTTGTGTGCAGGGAGGGGCACGGGGGGACAGGGGCTTGTTGCCATCGCTAAAAGAGGCCAAAAATAAAAGCGGTGAACTCCATGCTCCAACCTCCAGCTGTGTAAACTCCGACTGCAGCCTCGTGTGGCCAGTTACTCCTGGAAAAGGAGAGAGGAATGGCTTGGCTCCGAGGGATTTGCCCATCAAACCGTTCCACGCTGCTGGGCAAACAAAATTCTTTGAATAAAGAAAAGGAAAAAAAAAAAGAGGGGAAAAAAAAAGCATTTTCTACTACCAAGCTCTAATAAATTGAAGCCCTGCACCTCTCATGGCCTTGGAATGATTACATGAATTTTTTTTGCTACATAATCATCAATAAATCAAGCATAGCCCATTAAACAATAGATGCCTCCGAGGCCTCTCTTCAAATGTGCTTTTGATAAGAGGCAGAGAATTTTTTTCTGGGCTTGTAACGTTTTTCTTTCCTCTGTTTGTTTTTTCTAAGGGTCAAATAATGCTGTTAAAAGAGCAGTTAATATATAGATGTATTTTTCCATATTCCCGGCATGGTGTTTGACTTTGGGAGATTTATGGAATATCTTTTCCCAGTTCAACAATCGTGTGTTTTGTTGTACTAAAGAGGTATTTTAACAGGAGTGGGGATTCTTAATAAGTTCACTGCTGTCTCCTTTCCAAAACAGGCCTGGGCCAAGATGGGGAACAGAGCAAATACAGGAATCTATGTACATAAAAAAGATATATATATTTATTATACATATATATATTTTATATATACTTATATATTTATAAATATATTTATGTATTTATACATCTATAAAAATATGCTAATATATATTTATAAATATGTTTTCTATATTAATCTATAAATATAAGAATATATACTTATGTATTTATATATGTATATAATTTTATATTTTTATATATGTTTGTAGATAGAACACTCTCATGTGGGTCTCACTGGTTTATTTTCACATCACGAACTCCTAAAGGTTGGGATGGCTTGGCCAGAAGCCCCTGGTCACCTTTTGGATGAGGTAGGACACACCTGACAGTGAAAGGAGGAAGGGTTAAGTGGCCCGGGCCACATTTTGGGATGGAGTTCAGGTGGTTTGGGATGGAGCTTTGCCAAGAGGGGGTGAGCTGGCCTGATCCATCCAAACACCCTTCAGATGTCAAATGTCTCCTCTGAAGGAAGCATCGCTCAGATTCTTCCACCCCTCAAATCAGACCTTTCTTCTCATCGGATTAAAATTCCAACCCTGGTTGTGAGAGAGTTGCAGGAACTGCTTGGTGCCATTGTGGAACCCCAGAATGGTTTGGGGTGGAAATATCATCCCATGCCTCGGGCAGGGACACCTCAAACTATCCCAGGTGGTCCAAGCCCTGTTCAACCCGGCCTTGGACACTTCCAGGGATCCAGGGGCAGCCACAGCTTCTCTGGGAAGAGGAGGAACTTGGCTTCTTGGGTTCCAGGGCCTCCCCACTCTCCCAGGGAAGAATTTCCTCTCATGACCCATTCAACAAAGTCTGGGCCTGCTGTCCCAGGGCAATTCCAGCAGGATTGGACCCTCCTGGGGGAATTTGCTCCTGCAGAAGAGCCAGTTGATCACAACAAAGCAAAACAAACCATCCTTGGAACACAAACCCTGTGAGGAACCCCTGTGGGAGCTGGGGCTGCTCAGCCTGGAGAAAAGGAGACTCAGGGCTGCCCCCATCACTCTGTGCAGCTCCTGAAAGGTGCCTGTGCTCAGCTGGGGCTGGGCTCTTTCTCCAGCAGCACTGACACAACCAGAGTGTCACAGACATCCTTTTCACAAAAATCCTTTCTTTAGGATTTTTTCCTTCTGGGAAGCTGAGGCCCCAGAAACAAAAGGTAAACAATAGGTTATCTGCTTCTGTGGAATGCAACAGGTCAGTTCTGGATTGGCCCAGATTGAGTGTTTGGAAATAATGGCCAATCCAGACTGAGCTCTCTCGGACACAGTCTGAGAGAGCAAGGTTTGTTGATCATTTCTTTACTTTCTATTCTTAGGTAGTTAGCAGCTTCTGGAAACTCTCTTTTTCTTTTTCTTTTAGTATAGTTATAATGTAATACATATATATATATCATAACATAATAAATCAAGCCTTCTGATCATGGAGCCCATCTCGTCTCTTCCTTCACCCCGAAAACCTTGTGACCAACCGTCGACACCAGAGCACACAGCCTCAAGCTGCACCAAGGGAAATACAGGTTGGTGTGCAAACCCAGGGCACAGGGAATATTTCTGTGTCTGCTCTGGGGTGCCCTGACCCCCAGGGCAGCACTGACTCTGACCCTCATCCATGGAGAAAGTTTCCCAGACTTCAAGACAGGCTGGAATCCACAAAAGTGTGAAATAGATTATAGAGAGCAGTGCAGGTGTGTCACTGGGTGAGAAATTGAGGTTTGGGATTTTTAGTGTGTTGTGGATGGAAGCAAGATGGAGGGCACAGGGTGTCATCCTGGGTTTCTTCTTCATGCTTCTTCTTCCTCCTTCTCCATGGGTTTGGGTGGCATTTTGTAATGGGGCAGAAAAGTCCCCATTGCAGCTCTGTGGGATCAGTTATTGGGTTAAAAGGGAAAATAATCCAGGTGTCAGTTCTTAATTGGATAGTTTAGTCTGAAAAGCCCTTGGAACAAGAGATTGTTGGCCATTTTGTGCCTTCTCATGAAAAGCTGCAGAACTCCCAGCAGTGAGACTGTTTTACTGATAAGAAATAATAAACACCTGAGTGTGAACATGAAATAACATCTCCAGTGCCTTCAATCCAGACCCAGAGAAACCCACAACGGGAACCACCACAGGTTGGATATCAGGGAAAAGTTTTTCACAGAAAGGTGATAAAGTTCTGGAATGGCTGCCCGGGGAGGTGGTGCAGTCCCCATCCCTGGGTGTGTTTAACAAAGCCTGGATGTGGCACTGGGTGCCAGGGTTCAGTTGAGCTGTTGGGGCTGGGTTGGACTCGATGACTTTGAAGGTCTCTTCCAACCTGGTCATTCTGGGAATCCCTTTCCATATGATTCTTCCAGGGCTGTGGGGATGGGGCTTTCCCTGGAGGTGCAGCCTAAAGAACAGTGGAATGTGCCCCAAATAACGGGAAAACTCCTTATCCCAGGCAGCAGGGCAGAGCACTGTTGTAGTTCATCACACAGGAGCTGGAACTCTGTCTTATGAAGAAAGTTAGGATTTTTCTTCATCCCAAGGGCATAAATAACTTGACAAAATATCCTGTAAGGAAACATCTTTCCATTTAGGACCAGATTTAGGATATTCAGCGCTGCCTGGAAGAGCTGATAAGCCCTTAGTCTAGAAACCATCCCTCAGCCCTTTTTCCATGTGCTTCTCCCTCCTCAGAGCTGTCAGACAGGACACAAAGGTCGGCTCTCCTATTTTTAAGAGCTTTGTTTTGGATGTTATTCATGAATTTTAGCTGTCGAGGGCAAGCCCTGGCGGCTGCTGCCAAAAGAAGCAGCTGTGGTGCTGTTTGCCTGGAACACAATCTGCTTCTGGAGAGAACTCCCAGGTGGTTCGGGAGAAAATGAGTGTCAGGAGATCACATCTTGTCCTTTCCTGGGGTTTTTATTTGTTTTCCTCTCCAATTCTTCCTCCCCCTGGGCTCCTCGTGCCCTTTGGATGATGCTGTGCCCTCGTGTCCTGTGAGCACAGGGGCAGAGCTGAGCTGCGCCACAGAAGTTAAATCTGCAGGTTTCTTTGTGGGTTTTATATACTTATTTATATTTATGTTCCAGAGAGGGATCTTAATTCTCCTTTTCTTCAAAGCTGAAAGGAAATTCCAGGTTTCTCCTGATGCAGAGTGGAAAAGGGAGAAGGATGTCCATGATAAAACGTCCTCAGGGTCAGCCACGAGAAGCTTCACTGCTCCTGCTGCCACTTCCTGTAGCCATTATATTTTCTGAAAAATCCTTTCCTTAGGATTTTTTCTCCTGAGAAGCCGAGAGGCCTCAGGAACAAAATGTAAACAATGGTTATCTGCTGCTGTGGAATGCAACAGGTGCATCTGTGATTGGTCTCATGTGGTTGTTTCTCATTAATGGCCAATCACAGTCCAGCTGTCCAGACTCGGTCAGTCATAAGCCTTAGTTATAATTTCTTTTTCTATTCTTAGCTCCCCTTCTGATGAAATCCTTTCTTCTATTCTTTTAGTATAGTTTTAATGTAATATATATCATAAAATAATAAATCAAGCCTTCTGAAACATGGAGTCAACATTCTCGTCTCTTCCCTCATCCTCAGACCCCTGCGAACACCACCACAACTTCTTTCAGATTTTAAGACACAATTTTGGGCCTCTAATTGGAAATGTCACTGAAAGATGAGCCTTGACTCTGATTTTTAGGTAATTAATAAGGGAAAATTCTCCTTTCTGCAGGTGCCAACAGCAAGGATGGGACAGAGGGATTGTGATTTTAGCTTAGAATTTTCTCTCCTGCCAAGTGCAGCACGGAAAGCCCAGCCTGAGGTCACCCTTCAGGTATTCTCAGGCCTCTAAACCGAAATGTTCCTTCACAGACACTTGGATTTTAATTTGTTCTCCGTGAAAAAAGAAACGGAGGGAGCAGTGAGTGAGGTGGGACTGGAGAAAGACCATCAGCCTTCAGCAGGAATTCACTGCTGGGGATCCTGCAGCACTGAGGAAACACAGAGGAAAAATTCCTCCGATGTAAATTGTGACAACTTGAGGCGCAGCAGTGCCTCTTGGTTTAATTAAAATTAATTTCTTTCCACTTTCTTCCTGCCTACTGCAACCCCTGTTATTAAGAGAGCTAAAACCATTGCTGGCTTTGAGGCAAAAGTAGCAAATAATTCAAATAAACTGGATGAGTCTTACAAATAAGATTCCATTAATTTGAGCAGGTACCCAAAACCTCATCTCTTGTCTGTGGGTTTTTTTTTTTTGTAGATCTTGCAAATCTGTGATCAAGAGATCGTTTCATTTTTCCAGAAAAAGGGAAAGAATAGGAAAGGAGGAAAGAAAAAAAGAAGAAAAAGGAATGGAGCTTTCATCAGGTTCAGATCCAAGTCCTGCTCGGGTTCAGGTTTAGTTCAAAAGTGGATGTCTAGGTCTTGTTTTTCCTGACACACTTCCCTCATCCCTGTCCAAGCTGCTCTGAATTTGTCAGCGGGGAGCCTGAGGAAGAAATGGCTCTGTTTGAGTTGAATCAGAGCAGCAGCTCTGCTGCCTGCCAGAAACCCTGACCTTTCCCAGTCTGAGGCAAATTGTCCTGAGTCTGTCCCATTTTCCAGAAAACCTCGGCTGGCATTTCTGCTTTCAACCTCCTCCGTGAAAAATCAGCTCTGGTGAGTTCACAGGTGTTTCTTAACACTTTCCATCCCATCCTTTTCCCTGAACCAATTAACTCAGCCTGGACTTAGCAGGAGGTGTGATCCTGGTAGCAATTAAAAAAATACAAATGAAACATATTTCTGGAAGTTTAACATCTGCAGAACTTGCGTGGAAACTTCTCCCCTTCCAAGAGGGATCTCCCATGGCTGCTGGATGGAATCTGGTGCAAGCCTGAGTGACCTGCTGCTTTCCTCTGGGAGACTCCTGGATATTTATGGAACATGGCGTCCATCAGCTGGGAATGACTTTATGGAACATCTCACTTCATTATTTTCAGGGAAACTGCAGCTTTGTGTCCTGATGCTGGAGCGTCAGGTGTGAGGGAAAAAACCTGAGCAAACACGGCTTCCATTCTCATTCCTGAATAAATGAGCTCTCTGTGGAGGGCATAATTTCTAATTACACCCCAAAATGCACTTTGGGGGGGTCACAGAGTGTCTGGATTAAATCTACTTGCAGGAGAATCTTTCATGGAGTCTTGGTTTTCCATTAATCTCCAGGGGGCTCCAAGGGGATGGGGATGGATGGCAAAGGAGAAGAAGAAAGGATCGGAGAAGGAGAAAGGGTCAAAGAAGTAATGGATGGGGAAGGGATGGCTCAGGAGAAGGATCAAGAGTCAGGACTATTTTAATTTCTAACCCCAAACCAGGAGGGAAATCGTTCCAGGATAATGGATACAGCAGCAAGCTGGGATTTCAGCCATGGGATTGCCATATCTTCCCTCTCCTGCTGTTCATTGTGTGACCTCGGATAACTCCTGATTCCTGCCTTTTGTCACTGAAACTGATTCCTTGTGCAGGCTGGCCTAGAACAGAGGCTGGACAGAGCTAAAGAATAAAGCAGGGATTTATTCAAAGGCCTCCATGGATGCACCTTGGGCAGCACCAGAGCCCAGCCAGGGCTGCACCCAAGATGAACCAAAATGGCCCCAAAATGCACGAGCGCTCCCGGGGTCTCTCCCTGGGATCAGTTCTGCTCCATTTGCATCTTGCAGTTCATTGTCCCATTCCAGCTTTAGCCCCTGCAGTCCCACCCTGCTTGTTTTTCTCTCTCCAGCCCACGGTGTTTGTGCTCCTGGGGCTGAGATTTGGATCATTTGTCCTTGGTGCCCAGCTGGAGCAGGAATTGTTTTGTCTCCGTGCTCTGTGCACAGAGCTCACCATGCCCTGATGTGAAGCCCAGACCCACACACTAAAGCAGCACAGAATCTGAAAATATAAAAGCTCAAACCTGAGGCATCAGTGTGACCTTGGGTAACTCCTGATTCCTGCCTTTTGTCCCTCCTCTGTGTTAGCTCAGGCTGCTTCCCACTGGGAATTCACAACATGGAAATTTCCATCCTTTTCCACCAACCTCGTCTCCACAGGATTTATGTTTTGCCCCAGAGCTGAATATGCTAAGCCCAAGTTCTTTTGAACTCTTGGATGGCATTCCCAGAGGTGACCTGCACTCATCCCATCCAAATTTAATTTTCTTCAGAGGTCCCTAGGAAAGGAATTCATGGAGGACCTTGGATAACCACACTTCTTATTCAAACAGCTGAGCTGAATTCCTGACTTTTGCCTGTTCTTTGAAAAGCTTGAAACAGGGAGAACACATCAGGCACTTTGGAATTCCAGTACCTGGCTGATTCTTGCCTTGAAAACTTCCCCAGGTTCTGGAATATTCTCATGGCTTCACATGCTGGGAACCTCCACTCATCCAGCCTGCCACCAAGATCTCCGTGGTGAGCAGTGCTAGGACAATTCCGAAGGATTTCAGGGGAGTTAAACCTCACACAATTCATGGAATCGATGAGAACTGGACATTTTATAGCCATTTAAACAATCCTGTTTAATTTGGGTTGGAGACATAAAGTTATGAGGGGACTTTTGTGACTCTTTCCAAGCCAAGCCAAGCCTTAAATTAAGAACTAAATAGCAGCAATAAAAAGATTTGTTAGGTGGCCCCTTCCTCTCCAAGTCTTAATAAATTTCTCAGTGGTTGCATTCCAAAGGGTGAATTTTCGGGAATAACATTACAGATTAAAATTAAATAATTTTATTTCTCACAAAAAAAAAAAAAAAAGGAAAAAAATATGGTTTTATTGATTTTTTTGCTTTCTCAGATTAGATAAAATTGTATACACTTGGGAATGTGTTGTTCAGAAATCATGGAATCATGGAATAATGGTTTTGGTTGGAACATCCTCCCATTCCACCCCTGCCATGGGCAGGGATACCTCCAACTATCCCAGGCTGCTCCAACCCCTGTCCAGCCTGGCCTTGGACACTTCCAGGGATCCAGGGAAGGCCCAGATTCTCTGGGAATTCTATTCCAGGGCCTCCTCACCCCTGAATAAAGAATTCCTTCCCAACATCCCATCTAACCCTGCCCTCTGGCAGTGGGAACCATTCCCCTTGAAATTCCACTTTAAATGCAGCATTCTTAGTTCCAGTTCCTAGTTCTTAGTTCCAGTTCCTAGTTCTTAGTTCCAGTTCTTAGTTCTTGCCATCCATTTCTGTAGACAGAAAAAAATATGAAAAATAAACCAGAAGGGATCAGAAGGATTTTTTAGTAATTTTTCTCCCATTTGAGCTCAATTACTCTGCAAGAGGATGGGCAACACATGAGGTTGCTCTTCCACTTTAAATCCAGCATTCCTAGTTCTAGCTCTTAGTTCTTAGTTCCAGTTCTTAGTTCTAGTCTCAGTTCTTGCCGTCCATTTTTATAGGCTGCAAAAACCTTGGAAAATAAAAGAGAAGGAATTAAAACCATTTTTTGGTTGCATTTTTCTTCCCATTTGGGCCCAGCTCCTCTGGAAGAGGACGGGGAACACAGGAAGCTGCGATTCCACTTTAAACCCAGCATTCTCAGTTCTGTTCATCCATTTTTTCCCCACACACCCTCCCAAATTTTATCCACAATTCATCTTTTCTTTTCAACCCAGGATCCTTCCAGCTCTTCTCCCCAGCCCACACAACCACCACCAGCTGAAATCCGGTAGCACAAAAGCTGCTACTGTTCCCTGGGTGGGTTGGAGTTGCAGATTTTCCCTGGCAAATCCTGAGACAATATTTGGAAGTTGTTGATTGGGAGCCGTTTTAAGCGCATTAATCACGGAACAAACACGATCCCGGCCTGCCAGGCCTAATAAATCTTCCTAGAATTCCACCTCCCATCATAAACACATTCACAAGCACTTAAGCAATCGCTGGAAGATGAGCATTAATTCCCTAATTTGCTGAATCAATCAATCAATGGGAGGTCGGGATGAGCAGGAGCTGAGCTTCCATCCCAAGGGGGAGGTGTGGGATGAACTCCTGGAGCCAAGGATCTGATGGAGCAGCCTCACAAAAAGCTGTTAGCACGTTGTAATTAAAATGACTCCTGAAGCTCTTCTGCACACGAGATTGGAATTTTATTGTGCTGAGATCTGTAATAAGTCTTAATTCCTAACAGGCCTTCTCCATCCTGAGAAACTCCTGGAAACTCCTGAAAAACTCCTGAAAAAAATCCAGGAAAACTCATTGCTGGAGCAGAGGAAGAGCTGCCTCAATCAGGAATTAAAACCACAACCAAATATCAATTAATTTGCTTAAGATTAACATAGAGCAAAAGGGATTTAAGAATTAAGGGAGGTTTTTAAAGTTTCTTTTCAGCTTTTTGAGCATTTAGCAGGATCCAACCCTCTGGTGGAAACATCAGCCTGATGGAAAGATAGAAACCATAACGAAGCTGCCAAGTTCCTCAGAATTTCAGGTCTGAGTGGAATTAGATCATTTAAGTGGAATTTCATCATTTAATTGGACTTTCTACTCCTCCCTCATTGTTTTATTTCACCCAACCACATTTTGGATCAAGCTTTTAGGGGCAGGCACTGATTTTATTCTCTCTCTACAGCCCTAAAAGGAAAATCATGACTCCACACCAATGATGATTTGATTTGATTTGATTTGATTTGATTTCATTTCATTTCATTTCATTTCATTTCATTTCATTTTATATAACTGGATCTCCATCCAACCTGCTGAGTCATGGAATCCCAGAACGGTTTGGGTTGGAAGGGACCGAAAGGATCATCCCATTCCATGGGCAGGGACACCTTCCACCATCCCAGGCTGCTCCAAGCCCCATCCAACCTGGCCCGGGACACTTCCAGGATCCAGGGCCAGCCACAGCTTCTCTGGGAATTCCATCCCAGCCCCTCCCCACCCACCCAGCCAGGAATTCCTTCCCAAAATCCCATCCATCCCTGCCCTCCTTCAGGGCACTGAATCCTGACTCGTTTCTTGACTAAAAGCTGAAACTTTTTCCATCTCTCCCATGAAAAAGGGCAAATGGGAGAGGTGAGGGGTGAGGTCGGGGTGGGATTGTGAGGAAAGAAAGGAAGAGGGACGTTCCCATCCATGGATTCATTAATCTGTGGATTCATTCCCTGCAACAAGCTGAGGCACGGAGTCAGCAGAACTTCAGAGGAAATGAGATGTAATTCAGGAGAAGGAGAAACAAGCAGCCACTCTTCTCAAATCCCTCTCTCAACCCTTTATTTTAAATTCCTGCTGCTTTCTGAAGTTCTGTTGTTGCCAGAGAAATCGTGGTGGCCAAATGCAGGGGGGTTTAATCCATTAGCTTTTTCAGCCATTCCTTCTGGGATGAAAATCTCTGGGCTTTAGAAACACGAGCAGGAGATTCATATGGGGCTTCTTTTGACACAGAAAGGAAAAACTGAGGGCGATTCCACCAGAAATTCACCAAGTTTTTCTCTGGAAGAGTCAATGCAGCAAGGCTGGAGGATGGGTCAGGGAAATTAGGATGAGGAAACCCCAATATCAATTTTTGCTTAGTCCAGAAGGATGTGAGATATGGAAATATTTGGAAGGTAGAAATCTGAGTGTACAAAGAGAAACTGGTGGGATAGAAATGTATAATAAAATTCATAGAAATAACAAATTTTGGATCAGAAAACAGAAGGTTTACAGAGAGAAGAGCGAAGTTTTGGGAGGATTCCCTAATGGTAACAGAGGGAGAAAGGGTCCTTAAGGGTTTTAAATGGATCTGGATAAATGCAGAGAAGGATGTAAAGATTAATTTGAAGAATCTCCAGGCAAATCTCTGTGAAAAGTGAGGTCCATGGACAGAATTCCTGGGGGTTTTCTTTCCTACTTTGTCTTTTGGTTGCTGTTTTATTTCATCAGTTGCATCTAACAATTAATTACTTTGCGTTTTGAAGTGGCTGCATGAAGGGGAGATGAGAATTCTCCTTACAGGACCACAGAATTAAAATCCTTGGCTCACAGCATCATCCACATTGTCCCCATTCATGCTTTTCCTCATTATTATAACAGGATGTTCTTCCAGAACCTCATTCCTGTTACCAGGAAGCTTTCCTTAATTTAGAGATGAGTTTAGACTGATTTATTATAATTATTTCCCCTTCAGTGCTTTAATTGTCTCATGAACAAACCCCAAACTGCTCTCAGTTGATTACACAAGACAAAAATTCCTAGATCATTCCAGACACTCTCCTTTTCATTTCCAGGGAATCCAATTAATCCTTGCTGAGCTCCACTTCCAGTAGGAATTCACTTTTCCTTCCAGGAAGCCCTTGGGCTCCCAGCACATCCCAACAGGAAGGTTTTCCCCATATTTAAAGTTAGGATTAGGTTTTCCCCATGTTTAAAGTGCAAGGAATTGAGGGTTTGTATTTCTGGCCTCAAACTGGGAATTTGTGTAGTGGATCTGTACAGAAAGGGAGATCCAAAAGTCGCCTTTTCCCACAGGAAAAGTTTCCCAGCATGAAATAAAAATGGAATAATGACCCCACTGTTCAGACGCACCTTGGAAATGGAATGAATGGAGCTGACAGGAATGATTTGGGAGTCTAGAAATAATTTGTCATCAAGGGATTAAGAATGGAAAAGGCTTGGATTACAAGCAGCAGCAGCAAATGCCTTTCCCATCATGTGCTGCCGCCGAGGCCAGGATGCGTTTTACCTCTGTAAGCAGCACAGAATTCCTGCCTGCATCTGTCCTGGAGCTCTCCCTGTGTCCCAAACAATCCCTGCCACGCTCTTTGAACCCACAGAGCAAGGTTGCTGCTGGAGATTAGCTCTGCTTAACATTCCCCACCCAGAAATCTGACGTCGTTTCCCCGCCACAGGAAAGGAGAGGTCGGAGGACGATGATCCGGTGGGGATGGGAGAGGGAGCTGTATCCTGATATCCAGGGGCGCTGCTGGGATGCTGCTGGCCAAATCCTGGCAGTCCCAGGCCATGTACCTGGTTTTGAAAGCAGCAGACAGGTGCTGGGCATTTGCAAGGATCCAACTAGTAAAAGGCTGGATATTCCTAAAAAAAAAAAAAAAAAAAATAAAAGGGGTTTTGCAGGATATCCGTGACCTCATCCCTTATCCCGAAGCTCCCGGCTCTTTGTAATCTCTGAATGTCAAAAGGAAACTGGGAAAGACCGAGCTGCTCTTCCTCAGTGAAAGCGCTGACTGCCCAGTTTGTTGTGTCCTGGGATATTTCCTGGAAGAAGGAATCTCGTGTTTTATAGCTCCGTGGCTCTGATCCATCTCCCTGAGCTTTGGAGCAGCACTGGAATGACACAGAGCATCCACCCCGGCTGCTTTCCATGCAGGGATTCTCCACGTGGAGCTGCCAAGCTAAAAAGTCACCAGAGAGGGCTTGGCTGAAGTCTGGGCACCTTGCAGTGAGGTGACGTTGATCATTAGAAGCAGAAATTAATTAGTGCTGATTGGGTTTGTGGGTGTCTTTTTGACAGGATGAATATCTAAGAATTCCATACAGAGTGGGAACAAGGGAGTGCTTAAATAAAAATGTAATAAATGTAATAAAAATGCTCCTCTCTTTACATCCCAGACAGAAAATTCATCCAAGAAACACACCCTCCTTCCCAGAGCTCTTCCAGACACAGCCCCTGTGGGAATATCAGCTCTCATGAGATCCCAGAGGGATCCTTCTGCTGCTGGAAGAGTGGGAAACATTAAAAGGAATTTCCTGGAAAGGATGTGGGGTTTCCAGCAGTGAAAGAGTGCAGAGATTTTGCTTCTTTTTTGCCCAGGTCAGGATTAAATGTGTGAGATGGTATTTCTTGTTGGGACTCAGATGTTTATCAGTTCTTATCTCTGTCACAGTCTCACAAACCCTGAGTTCTGCAGCACTTCACTCTCACAAACTAAACATGGAGCCCCATCTCTCTCTCTACAAGGCCTTTGAAGGATCAACTGTCCAATTAAGAAATGACACCGAAATTATTTTCACTTTTAACCCAATAACCAACCACCCATGCCCGCAATGGGGGCTTTTTTATCCAATTACACAAAACCACCCAAAGCCATGGAGGAGGAGGAGAAGGAGAAGGAGAAGGAGAAGGAGAAGGAGAAGGAGAAGGAGAAGGAGAAGAAGAAGAAGAAGAAGAAGAAGAAGAAGAAGAAGAAGAAGAAGAAGAAGGTGAAGAAGGTGAAGAAGGTGAAGAAGGTGAAGAAGGTGAAGAAGAAGAAGAAGAAAGTGAAGAAGGTGAAGAAGAAGAAGAAGGTGAAGAAGGTGAAGAAGGTGAAGAAGAAGGAGCAGCCTCCACCCCAAAACCTCCACCTTGCTTTATATCCATTACTTTATTCTAAACCCTTAAACTCTGAGTTTCCCACCCTGTGATCTCACACACTTCTATCCAAACTCCACACCCACAATCCCAGTTCTCTCATTCCATTTTGGAAGCTTCTCCACGGCCTCAGGTCAATGCAGTGTTCTCTGGGGGGTCAGTGCCTGGCAGCACAGAAATCTGAAATTCTCAGCAGCCAGGGCTCCAACAAAAGAGAAATTGGGATAAATATCTGTCAATATTAATGTGGGCAAACTTGAGCCTGACTTCCAGAGGAGCCCTCTGAGCTTTGAGGGAATCAATCCCAGGATTGAGGGCAGTCTTTGTGCCCCAGTTTTTAAGGAGAGAGAATTCCTGATCGCTTCATGATCAAATCATGTCCTGTCCTGGCATTGTGGTCTCAGCTGGGCTGGAAACACCTGGAGATCATGGAAAAGCCGAGGATGTGTCCCAGCCTCGTTCTTATTCACCTGATCCAGGTAACAGAGGGTGCCAGAGGATGGGAACAAATATAAAATTCCCAAAAAATCTTAATTTGTGATCCGCATGGTATTCACAGCAGGGCAAGAATGTTTGATCTGCTGCTTTCCTACTTTTATTCCATGAATCCTTCAAACCTCCCTTTCAGCAGCTTCCATCATCCCTTTTCCTTATCAGAGTGAAATCCTAATGCTGCTTCTCATCTCTCACCTCCAACTGTGCAAGAATCTGGGAGAAATATAAATCAGGGGCTTTCAGTGCTGTCCCTCCCATGATATTGTGGGAACTGTTATTTATTTATTTAAGGGAATTGCAAGGACCTCGATAAAGGATCTCCAAATTTTTGTAATTATTTCAGTGGTGATGTTGGTGATGTCTCACATTTAATCATGAAGCAAACCTGGCTTTCAGCCTTCAGCTTCTGATCTGCATCTCCCATCCCAACTCCTTTTATCCAAGTTACTTTTTCGGAAGACAACTCAATCCTCACCATCAGCTACACAATCCTTTCCACACTATCTTCTCCAAAAATCCTCTGCAGAACTTGGAAAAAATTCCACCTAAATGACTTATTGATAGAATATTAAAATTCTTGGCAGAGGAATTTTGCCCTCTTTCCAGAAGTGTTTGCTTTCCATGGCAAAATTTGATATTTGCAGGCAAAGGAAATACCTGAAGGTCACAAATATTCCCAAGGACAAAGCACAGCAGGATTTTGTGGGAATTGTGGGTTTTGGTCTCCCCATTCTCCGGTCTGGATCCTGTTTTTTGGTTGGACTACATTTCCCATGATGCTGCAAATCCAAGGAATCTCGTGATCATCCCAGCGAGGTGGAACTATGAGGTATTTGCTGACATGAGCAGGAGCAGAATTATTGGAATTATATTCCAATGAGAAACTGCCACACATTTTCCAAACCTGTCTTTTCAGGCTTTAGCCAGAAGTGTTCATTCCTTCAGCAGAGGGAATTTTTACCAAAAATCAATGTTTTCTGTGGAAAAAAATCTAAATTACCTTTGAACCTGGTTGGTTTTGAGTTCAGAATGAATCCCAGAGGAGCCATTCCCTAAGGAATTTTGGTGTCAATTAGGAACACTTGTTAGGAGGGGACGCTGGCTTACAGGAGTTAAAGATTAAGCCAGAGATTTTAAAATCTGTCTGTTCTCTGGACTAAAATGAATGCATATTTCCTCTTTAAATCCTGGCTCAGGGGAAAAAAAATGTGTAAGAACCCCACAAATTAGGCACAGTTCTTAAAAGGGTCTGTCCAATCATCTGGGTGTTCCAGCATTCCCATTTTCCTGTGGACTTTAATTGATCTGATTTTTGGTGTGAACGGCTTTAATCGATCTGATTTTTGGTGTGATCAGCTTTAATTGATCTGATAATCTGATTTTTGAGGTGATTTGCTTTAAATTGATCTGATTTTTGATGTGATCATCTTTAATTGATCTGATTTTTGATATGATCTGCTTTAATTGATCTGATTTTTGGTGTGACCAGCTTTAATTGTTCTGATTTTTATGTGATCGGCTTTAATTGATCTGATTTTTGATCTGATCGGCTTTAATTGATCTGATTTTTGGTGTGACCAGCTTTAATTGATCTGATTTTTGGTGTGATCAGCTTTAACTGATCTGATTTTTGGTGTGATCGGCTTTAATTGATCTGATTTTTTATGTGATCGGCTTCAATTGATCTGATGTTTGATGTGATCGGCTTTAATTGTTTTGATTTTTGGTGTGACCAGCTTTAATTGATCTGATCTTCCAGAGCTTTTCAGTTCCCATCAATGCCATGTATTGTATTTCCATGGATACGAAGGGAGCCAGGGATGACCAGATCCAATGGAAGGGCTGGATGAGGAGAATGAATCCAACGGCAGGCTGCCCTAAGTTTTTACAGACATCCCTGACCTTCCATGAAGCTGAAAAATGGAAAAATATCCCTTCAGGTGAAGGGATTGCCAGTGATGGAAAATGTGATTTTGGCAATCCCAGTACATGGATAAGTGTGGGAGAAGCCTCTTCCTCGTCCTGGAGCTGGGGTTGCAGACCTTCAGATCCTGAAGTAAATGTGTTTGTGGGAAGGAGCTGGGGCTGCCCAGTCCCTGGAATTGTTCCAGGCCAGGTTGGACAGCGCTTGGAGCACCCTGGGATAGGGGAAGGTGTCCCTGCCCATCAGGGGTGACACTGGATGATCCCTTCCAACACAAACCATCCTATGAATCCTAGAGGAGTGCCAGGAATCCAGGCAGAGCTGCAGGAAGGGTTCCAAGAGGCCAAATCCATCCCCAGGACACAATTCCACACAGGCTCTGTCTCTGTTTTCCTTGCAGTGTACCCCTCCTGCTTAAGAAATCCTTATCCACACCCTTTTCCAGGCTTCCTAATCAGGGTTAGGGAAACAATCCACGTTTTTCTTGGTCACCTCAGGGCCATTTTGGATCAGATATGAGGATGAGAACAGGCATGATGTCATTACCCCCCAAACCAAAATAATAATAATAATGATGAGAATAATTAATGATTATTTCCCTTTGTGTGCTTGCCCATTTTGGAGAGTGGATTGAGCTGGAGAGGGACATGTTTTCCATTAAATAAAAATGGGATTTCAATTGAAAAATAAATTAAATTAAACCAGGAGTTTTCGTCTCTGAGGTTGCTTGCTCCTGGCAGTTGTGGCCATGTGTCAGAACAAAGCTGGGGTCAGAATTTAAAGGATTTGGAAAAGCCAAACTTTGAGTTGCCTATTTAAACTGCAATGCATGGAATAATAATGGTTTTTCACTGGCCTCCAGGTAGTTTTCCCCATCTGGAGATAAGGAGTTTTTCCAGAACTCTGGTAAAAAGACAAAATCTGGAAGTTTGTGCTCAAACTTCTCACCAAACCCTTGGATTTGAGATGAAATTCCTGTCAACTCCTACACTGATGCCTTGTGCAGGCTGCCCTAGAGCAGAGGCTGGACAGAGCTAAAGAATAAAGCAGGGATTTATTCAAAGGATCTCCTCCACAGATGCACCTTGGGCAGCACCAGAGCCCAGCCAGGGCTGCACCCAAGATGAACCAAAATGGCCCCAAAATGCACGAGCGCTCCCGGGGTCTCTCCCTGGGATCAGTTCTGCTCCATTTGCATCTTGCAGTTCATTGTCCCATTCCAGCTTTAGCCCCTGCAGTCCCACCCTGCTTGTTTTTCTCTCTCCAGCCCACAGGGTTTGTGCTCTGGGGCTGAGATTTGGATCATTTGTCCTTGGTACCCAGCTGGAGCAGGAATTGTTTTGTCTCCCTGCTCTGTGCACAGAGCTCCCCATGCCCTGATGTGAAGCCCAGACCCACACACTAAAGCAGCACAGAATCTGAAAATATATAAAACCCAAAACCTGAGGCTTCAACCTCCTCACAGACTGAGACACAACCTGTGCAGGGTGTTACCACTGCTATTATAATTTAATTAATTCATTTTTAATTAGACAATTTAATAAATAAATTATTAACCACCCAAAACATGGAGTTAAAATTAAATCCAGACTCATTTTTCTTTGCATGTGGTCAGGTTCCCTGAGCAGTGAGCTCCACGAATTCTCAGGAGCTTCAACTCACTGGGAATTGCTTTCCAACACGGACAAGCATCTTCCTAAAGAGCTGTTAGAATCCAATCCAAGGGGAATTGAAAGTGTAGAATTGGGTGTGAGGGATCACAGCCACTGTCCAGAGAAAACCCTTCAGCTTGGGCTTGACTTGAGCAGGGAATTAACAGATCCCAGATGCTGCCAGGTTTGCTCCAATAAACGCACTGGGAGATGGATCAATAAATGGGTGAAGAAGTGGGAAAGATTAAGGCTTTTTCCCAGTGGTTGAAACAGAGATATCCCTGTGCTGTATTTTTGTTCATTTAGATTTTTTTGGCTTTTTTAGGGGCTAAAACCCTTCCCTGGTGAAAGAGCTTCACAAGACTTAGAGCCTCAATAAACCATGCAGTGGTTTAGGACAGGTTTAAATCCTATTTAAATTGATTTATGCTGCAGAGCATCACTGACCTGGGGTATAAACGACAGTGAAATGTCCTTTGAGTGGCTTGGAGCTGCCAGTCTCCTCCTCAGAGTAGGAGACTCACCCAATTTACTTCAGATTTATTCCCCATCCCTGGAAGATGAGTGGGGAGGTCCCAGCACCATGGAATTCTGCTAGAAGGGCTTTTCCCAGCAGAGCAACCGGGGACAGAGGGAGATGTCCCTGCAGGGGCGGAGCTGCATGATCTTTGAGGATCTTCCAACCTGAACCATTCCAAGATTTTGTGATCCTGGGAAGAAAACGAGACCTTTGGCACCTGTAACCTCCCACCATGACTGTTTTCAATGCCTGCCCTCCCATCTCCAACTGGATCCTTTATCCATGATTTAGTGTCCATCCTCCAGCTATCCTGGTCCACATCATCAGCTTTTCCTGCAGAAAAAAATGGAAACTTTGCATTTTACAGGCACTTTTTACTCTCTTCTCTCTAAAAAGGCCCCCTGATCACCAAGCCATAATTCCAGTATTTACTGCACATTATTTTTCCTTGAAGTTTCAGTTACCACCACGCAGCCAGAGCTTCGTATCATTCCCATTTCCTCTTCCAGCTGGCTGAGGATGTTGGCAGGGAGGTTATCAAGCCAGATGCAATTTATTGTTACTGCCTTCTCCCCTTGTCCAAACATTTTTCTAACCTGTGGAGCTCTCTGGGATCGATCGTCTCCGATGATTTTTCTTCTGCCAAGCGCTGAGCTAAAAATGTCTTTTCTTAATCAAGGACATGTCCACAGGGGCTTGACTTTGATATGGAGTAGGATATTGAAGGCTTTTGATTAAAAATGTGGGGGGAAAAAAAATTGGGAAGAATCCACCAACTGATAGCAAATTCAGGCTCTGGTTACAGTAGTTTTACTCCCTAAAATACGACCCTATGATTTTACAGTGCTTTTCTCTGGGATGATTGGAATCAGATTGGGTTTTTTTCCCCCTGAAGTTCATAGTTAGAGAAATGCCAGACATCCATTTTTCCGTACTGAACCAGCTGTGGGGCTCCTTGGAAAACTGACGGGGCAGTCGGATGTTGAGTCTTTAACTCCACACCTTGCTATGAGTTGTGTTTAACCCGCGGCAGCTTTTTCTAACGTGAAATTATTATTTTTAATTTTTTTTTCTCTACATTTAGTCAAAAAATGAAGGAAGATCATGGAACAATTCTCCTCAGGGGGCTCCAGAGCTGCTCCCAGGGCTAAAGCTCCTCTGCTCTGGAGCCAGGCTGGGAGAGCTGGGAATGTTCCCCTGGAGAGGAGAAGCTCCAGGGAGAGCTCAGAGCCCCTGGCAGGGCCTGGAGGGGCTCCAGGAGAGCTGGAGAGGGACTGGGGACAAGGGATGGAGGGACAGGACACAGGGAATGGCTCCCCCTGCCAGAGGGCAGGGATGGATGGGAGATTGGGAATTGGGAATTCCTGGCTGGGATGGAATTCCCAGAGCAGCTGTGGCTGCCCCTGGATCCCTGGAATGCCCAAGGCCAGGTTGGATCACCCTGGGGCAGTGGGAGGTGTCCCTGCCATGGCAGGGTTGGAATGGGATGAGATTTCAGGTCCTTCCAATCAAAACCATTCCATGACTCTTGTGGCAGTCGTCCTGGGAAACACTGGAATCAATAAATCTTCCTTTATGAAAATATCACCTCTTCATTTCCTAGGATCTGATTGAAAAAAGGTTTACAAAACTCATTGAATAAAGATTATTTTGGTCCCACTTTTTTCTTTAATTGTTTCCTTATTCGGAAACTGGAATTGTCTTTTTTTTAAAAAAAAGAAGTATCAATTAAAATCTGAAATATTTTATTCCTAGTTTTTAACTCACTCGAAATCTGAGTGTAAATGGCTATGAAATATTTGGACACAGTGACAAGGATGGGATTCAAGGTGAGGAAGCAGAGGTGGTTCAGGATTACATGTTGGAGCCCTGGCTGCTGAGAATTTCAGATTTCTGTGCTGCCAGGCACTGACCCCCGAGAGAACACTGCATTGACCTGAGGCCGTGGAGAAGCTTCCAAAATGGAATGAGAGAACTGGGATTGTGGGTGTGGAGTTTGGATAGAAGCGTGTGAGATCACAGGGTGGGAAACTCAGAGTTTAAGGGTTTAGAATAAAGTAATGGATATAGAGCAAGATGGAGGTTTTGGGGTGGAGGCTGCTCCTTCTTCTTCACCTTCTTCTTCTTCACCCAAACTGAACAAATCCATAAGGTTTGACTTTAGTAGGGCTAAAATAATTATAAAATAATTATAAAATAATATATAAATAATGATAAAATAATTATAAGATAAAGTATAAAATAATTATAAATAATAAAACAATTATAACATAATTGAAAAATATGAATAAAATTATGTTGTTAGCAAATAATTAAATAAATTAAAAACTTGTGTAGGTATTTTAAAGCACTTTTAAAAATGAGCTATGATAATACCCAGAAAATAAAGGCATGGAAATCCAATTTGTGTTTATATCCAGTAAAAAACCTAAAAAACTTACAGTGGGATTGATCCAGGAGATCATGGAATTTGCCAGGACTTTGTCCCAGAATTTATGGAAGAACTGACACACTGCAAATCCATCTAAAATTAACCTCCAGATTTCCATGCTCGTGTGAAGGAGCATTACCCTGTAAGAGTCTGAATGAGGGATGTGGGACTCTAGACAGCTCTTCAAAATGCAGTTTATTGTACCCAAAATGCAGTTTATTGTATCCCAAATGCAGTTTATTGTATCCAAAATGCAGTTTGTTGCATCCAAAATGCAGTTTATCGTATCCAAAATGCCGTTTATTGTATCCCAAATGCAGTTTATTGTATCCAAAATGTAGTTTATTGTATCCAAAATGCAGTTTATTGTATCCAAAATGTAGTTTATTGCATCCAAAATGCAGTTTATTGCATCCAAAATGCAGTTTATTGTATCCAAAATGTAGTTTATTGTATCCAAAATGTAGTTTATTGCATCCAAAATGCAGTTTATTGTATACAAAATGCAGTTTATTGTATACAAAATGCAGTTTATCGTATCCAAAATGCAGTTTATTGTATACAAAATGCAGTTTATTGTATCCAAGATGTCACAGCAGTGCAGGGTGGTGGGTGACAAAGCTGTGCCCACAGCTGTCAGCTCCAGCTGCAGGCAGGCCTGGACACCCTTAGTTTAGGTTACATTGCATTCTATACTTTTCTTTGCTGAACATCTTCATACAGTAGAACCAATCTATACCTTAACTTTTATCTCTAGCCTATCATAAGTGCTATAATTACCATATTCATGTTACTGTTCTCCAGTCACTAAAAGTCAGTACATTACAGTTTGAGCTAGAAGTTGTTTTTCAGTTTTCTTGCAGTGGAAAATTCTGAGACCTTTTTTTACTTGCACCATTTGCTGCCTTGCTTGCCTGTGCTATCTTTGTGCTTGGTAAAAACATCTTCTTGTTTGGGGTGGGTTTATCCTTTGCTCTAAGCCATAAAAACCCCTTCTAACTAACACACCCTTTGCCTCCTTGGTTATCCAGTAAGGCTGGCTCAGCAATTCTGTTCTTCTATATCAAAACTTGCTTCCATCTCTATTCCTTCATCAGACTCTACATTCAAAAATCTTTCTGCCAAGCACACACATATCTGTGAGACTTCCTTGTCAAACTTTCATCCGTCCCAACATTACCCCCACTGAGCTCCAGGATGAATGCTGCTGTTTTCCAAGCCATTCCTCCCCTGGTTTCCAAGAGAAAATTTGTCACGTTTCTTTCACTCACAGGGAAACGTTCCGAGAGCGCAACAGGTGTTTGGCTGGAACTGGGTAAGAGCGAAAACAAAGCCCTCGGCAAAGCTTTCCTCCCACCTGCCCCTCCACAGGCTTCTCCAAGACGTTGGGAAAACATGGAAATCCTCCAAAATCCCCCTGGTGAGGTCTGAGGTCATTCCATGCTTCAGCTGCTCACCCAAGGTGACCTCATAGCCAAGAGCGTGACCGTATTCCCGTTAAATTGATTAATAATGGAGCCATCAAAAGATTCCAGTGCTCCTGCCAGCAAGGAAGGGCTTGGAAGCACGGGTCAATTCTCCAAGGAATTTTCTTTAAAAGTTCTTAATTCCCTGTGTTTTTGGAGATGGATTTTTTAGGAGGAAAGGGCAGGAGGAGCAGGAGCTTGATGAATCCACTTCCAACTGTCTGGAAAGGATCTGTTGGGAATGTGGGATGAACTGTAGGAGTCATCCTGGACTGTGTAACTCAGCCTCTCTTTTCAGATGGATTTCGTGGTTCTGTCTGATTTATTTGATTAAATCGATTAATAGAATGATAAATGGATTAATAATTGGGCAATCAAAAAGATTCCAGTGCTCTTGCCAGCCAGGAAGGGCTTGGAAGCACTGGTTAATTCTCCAAGGAATTTTCTTTACAAGTTCTTCATTCCCTGGGTTTTGGAGATGGATTTTTTTGGAAGAAAGGGAAGATTTTATTTAGAGGAGCAGGAGCTTGATGAATCCACTTCCAACGGTCTGGAAAGGATCTGCTGGGAATGTGGGATGAGCTGGAGGAGTCATGCTGGACTGTGTAACTCAGCCTCTCTTTTCAGATGGATTTCATGGTTCTGTCTGATTTATCTGATTAAATTGATTAATTGATTGATAAATTGATTAATGGCAGAGCAATCAAAGGGTTCCAATCCTCCTGCCAGCCAGGAAGGCCTTGGATGCATGGGTTAATTCTCCAAGGAAGTTTTTACAAGTTCTTCATTCCCTGCCTTCCTGAAGGTGGATTTTTTTTGGAGGAAAGGGCACAAGGAACAGGAAATTGATGAATCCACTTCCAGCTGTCTGGAGAAGTGGAATCAGCTGTAGGAGTCATCCTGGGTTGTGTAACTCAGCCTCTCTTTCCAGGCAGTTTTCCTGGATTTTACAGATAGCTGGGGAAAAAAAAAAGCGGGGGAGGAGAGAGATTGGGATCATTAAGATTCTTTTCCTTTGCTCTCCTCCATTTTTCAACTGAAATAAAAAAATGTTAGAGGAGTAAAACTTAATGCATCCAAATTTGTACAGATTCCAGGTGAGTTTTATGGACAAAGCCAGACACTCGTTCTGAGCTAATTGTTATGACTGCGACCGGGAGAAAAACATCAAAACTTAAAAATCCCAGTTTCTCCTCAGTTTTCTGGTAACAACCATACTCAAAGTAAAGAACAACTTCTTGGATTTCTGCCCATGAAGGATCTGGCACAGGAGATGAATCCACAGAATCCCAAGATGGTTTGGGTTGGAAAAGACCTTCAAGCTCATCCCAATCCCTGCCATGGGCAGGGACCTTCCACTATCCCAGGTGGATCCAAGCCTCAATGTCCAGCCTGGCACTTCCAGGGATCCAGGGGCAGCCAGAGCTGCTCTGGGAATTCCATCCCAGCCAGGAATTCCCAATTCCCAATCTCCCACCCATCCCTGCCCTCTGGCAGTGGGAGCCATTCCCTGGCTCCTGTCCCTCCATCCCTCGTCCAAAGTCCTTCTCCAATTTTCTTGTAGGCACAGAAAGGCCCCAGAGCCTTTTCCAGGCTGAACAACCCCAACTCTCCCAACCTTTTCCCTTGCACACTATTCCCATGAAAACCTCTAAATACAAACAGGAAATCTTAGCTCTCCCTTAAATCCAATGGAGAAAAATTGAGGGATCAAATCAATTTTAAACTTCTGCTTTGGATTAATCACACATTAAATCCATTAAATTTACCTTCATTGACCAATTATTCTTAACCAAGTTAATTAGCCTGGGTACTGCCATCTACAAATAATCAGATTAATCCCATCACTAATTAATTAGAAGATTTAAAAATGTCCTTCTTAATTATCACAAAAATGACTGAAATAATTTAGATTTGATAAGTCCCATTCTTATTAGGCTTTAATTATTATTAAAACTCAAGCTGATTATTTTTTTTCCTAAGTTGTTTTTAGGGACTGTTTCCTTGTTTCCCTCTCTGTTTTAGGGAAATGGAGCTTCGTTGTTTTGTTGCTTGTTTTGTGAGTTTTTTAGCAGCTAAAATAAAATATTTATATTTTAATTTGATTTCCAGTTTTGATTAAAAATGTTCTTTTTATTCTCTTTTAATTCCTACTGTTCTCCTTTCCCTTTGTACCATCAGAGAACTTTTGCTCTGCATTTAAATTTTCCTTTTGTTTGTGGCTTTTGTTTCTTTGTTTTTAATTATTTTAAGAGAGGAGACTTGGAGGGACTGAAAAAAACAAAGCATTCCTCCAAGTTCCAAAATATTTACACAATTTTTTTTACCTTTTGTGTTGTTCTGAAGCCCTTTTTAAGCCATGGATTATGAAATGTCTTCATCTTTCAAGTTATCTAAATGAAAATTAAATTTTATTACCAGAAAAGAGTACCTGGACACCCAGTCCAAAATATAGAACAGGAAAAGGTCATGGAGATTCCTTTGGGAAATTTTATTTCCTATTAAGTTTTCTGCTGCTCTTTCAAGTGCATTTTTACATGCAGGTTTAAGGTTTTTTTTGGGCAATGTTGTTTAAATAAAAATAGGTTTTCTATTCTAAATTAATATCTTCTCCGTAAAAGCTTTATTTGTTATTCTCCTGTGATTTTTTATTGTTATTTTCCCTTCATAACTTTAGAGATGAAATAACCTTGGACTGACATCCTCCATCCACAAAAAGCCGATCTTTTAAAGGAGCAGAGAAAATGAAATCCTTTAAAATTCTGATAAAATAGAATGGAAATATTGGGATATTTCCTTTTTGAAGGTAGAAAACTACTTTGAAGTGTCTAAAATTTCAGTGGGGTGTGGAAGCATCTGGAGAAGCTCTTCCAATGCTTTGGGACAAATCTGCTGAAAAAAGATTGGAGTCTTGGGATGTTTTATCACTGCTTTTTATGGGATTGAACCCTTTTTGCTCTACTGGGGAATCCCAGAATTCCAGGATGGGTTGGAAGGGACCAGAGTGGGACAGTTGGTGGCACCTCCCTGCTCCGGCAGGGCCATCCCAGAGCACAGGGCTCAGGATTGTGTCCAGATGGATCTGGAATATCCCCGGTGAGGAGACTCCAGTCCCTCTCTGGTCTCTGCTCAGGGCTGGGCACTGCCCAGGGCAGAAGTTCTGCCTCCTGTGCCGGGAGAATTCCTGGGCTCAGTCCCTGCCCGTGGCTCTGGTGCCATTGCTGGGGCCCCTGGAGCAGAGCCTGGCCCTGCTCTGGCCCTCCCTGCACCCAGGGACACCCAGGGACACTGAGGGACACCCAGAGACACCCAGAGACACCCAGGGACACCCAGGGACAGACAGGGACAGACAGGGACACCCAGGGACACCCAGGGACAGACAGGGATACTCAGGAACACCTGGAGACAGTCAGGGACACCCAAGAACAGATGGGGACACCCCGGGACACCCACGGACACACAAGGACAACCAGGGACAGACAGAAACACCCAGGAATATTCAGGGATACTGAGGGACACACAGGGACACCCAGGGATATATGGGGACACTCAGGGACACCTAGGGACAGATGGGGACAGACAGGGACACCCAGGAACATGCAAGGACACACAGGGACAGACAGACACACACAGGGAGAGACAGGGACAGCCAGGGATACTCAGGGATACTCAGGGGCACAAGGGGACACCCAGGGACACCCAGGGACACCCAGGGACACACAGGGACAGACAGGGAGACACAGAGACACCCAGGGACACATGGAGACACCCAGGGACACTCAGGAATACTCAGGGACACTCAGGAACACTCAAGGACAGTTGGGGACACCCAGGGACACCCATGGACACCAAGGGACACCCAGGGACATTCTGGGATATTCAGGGATACTCAGGGACACACAGGGATACTCAGGGATACCCAGGGACACTCGGGAACACCCAGGGACAGATGGGGACACCCAGGGACACTCAGGGACACCTAGGGACACCCAGGGACAGACAGGAACACTCGAGGACACTCAGGGACACCCAGGGACAGCCAGGGACAGATGGGGACACCCAGGGACACCCAGGGCTGAGGCCCCTCTCAGCTGGGACTCCTCTCCAGGCTGAGCAGCCCCAGCTCCCTCACCCTTTCCTGGGCACTGAGCTGCTCCAGGCCCTTGCTCAGCTCCAGGAGCTCCCGGCCCTGCTGTGCTGAGGATCCAGAGCTGGACACAGCACCGGGATGTGGCCTCAAAACTTTGGGAATTTCCATCTTCAAGCGGGTCCCTCGCTTTTGTCCCATCCAGTGACAGATTTGCCCGGGACAGACCTGCAGGGCCTGGCCCTGTGGCCATGACTGGCCAAGGTGGGCACTGCCTGGTTTCCCAGGCATGCCAAGGGATCCATCTGCACTTCCTAGAAGTTTTTCCATCTGGAGTTTGAACCGAGGCCCATTGGAACACGAACCAGGCAGAACCTGCTGTTCATTAGGGCTGCCAGAGCTCTTGCCTGCCTTTCATGTTGGGTGTTTTTGACGTGATCCGTTGGAGCAGATGCTGGCGGTTGCTGTGCTTTGCACCACGCCAAGTCTCGGATGCTTTCCAAGGTTCCTTCCAGCACCACGGGGATCAGGGGGTCACCTTTATTCCTGTTGAATGCTTAATAGCCAGTCATGATTCCTGTTATCAGATGGGGAGGCTGATAAGGGGCTGTGAGCAGAAATAAAGCTGGTTTTCATCGCTGGGCTTGTTTAACAAATGTGTTGCAACAGAAGTTTGAGGCCTTGGACATCCAAACCCCAAAGCATTTTGCACTCCTAACCTCTTCCTCCTGCCTCTCCTCTCCTCCAGGAACAGAAGGAGGTAATTTCCAAGGTCAGCATGTCCCCCTTTTATTCAGATGCTTCTTTGAAAGAGAAAGAAGGGAAGAGACACATTCCTCTTGACCTGCGAATTCCAAGCTTAAAAGGACTCTGCTGAATAACCCTGCCCTCGTTTGAAAGGCTCATTGCTAACATACCTGGGGGACAGCCAGATCTGATAGGGAATATCACTCAGAATTCTTTCATGGAGCTCATTTCCTAATCTCTGAGCTCCATCACTGGAAGGTTAATAGGAAAAACAACACATGGGAATATTGCTGCAATCAGGCAAAAATCCCAACGCTGTTTACACGGTTACACAGCTTTCATGTGCAGACAGCAAACAGATGGCTCCCTGAGCAGAAAGACACCTAAATTCAGATTTTTTTTTCTCTCACTGGGATATAATTCCCTCTTCTACCTGGTTCAGCAGTGCCTGGAGGCCAGCACTGGGATGAGGGATGTGTCACTCAAGGTGCTACAGGGATTCATGGCAAGAAGCCCCAGAAAATTAATAATTTAAATGAGTCGTGATGTCCCTGTTTGAACAGGACCAAGTGCAAAGTGGGGTCAGGATGAGCCTGAGATCAATCCAGGCTGGGGATGAAGGGATTGAGAGCAGCCCTGGGAGAAGGACCTGGGGGTGCTGCTGGGTCAGAGCTGGACATTCCCTGGTCATGTGCACTGGGACCAGAAATCCAGTTTATCCTGGGCCGATCCCCCAGCCTGGGCAGCGGGGAATGGGGGAATGGGGGAATTCTGCCCCTGTGCCCCTGTGCTCAGGTGAGGCCCCACGTGCAGAGCTGCCCCAGCCCTGGATCCAGCACGGGAAGGAGCTGGAGCTGCTGCAGAGAGCCCAGAGGAGGCTCCAGGATGATCCCAGGGATGGAGCAGCTCTGCTGGGAGAGCTGGGAATATTCACCTGGAGAGGAGAAGCTCTGGGGTGAGCTCAGTGTGACCTTCCAGGACCTGGAGGGGATCCAGGAAACGTGGAGAGAGACAATTTCCAAGGGATGGAGGGGCAGGACACAGGGAATGGCTCCCACTGCCAGAGGGCAGGGATGGATGGGAGATTGGGAATTGGGAATTCCTGGCTCTGAGAGTGCCCTGGCACAGGGTGCCCAGAGAAGCTGTGGCTGCCCCTGGATCCCTGGAAGTGTCCAATGCCAGGGACAGGGCTTGGATCACCCTGGGACAGTGGGAGGGGTACTCCAGGAGGGCTGCAGCCACCATTTGATGGGACTGCTGCCACCGCCCTGTCCCACAGAGTGTCAGCTCCTATTCTGACTCTGCCACTGTTGTTTTGCATCACTGCCTTTTTATTTATTTCTTTTTTCTCTAATAAAGAACTGTTATTCCTACTCCCATATCTTTGCCTGAGAGCCCCTTAATTTTCAAAATTATAATAATTCGGAGGGAGGGGGTTTACATTTTCCATTTCAAGGGAGGCTCCTGCCTCCCTTAGCAGACACCTGTGTGTTCAAACCCAGACAGGGAGGCAAAGGGCAAAGCAAATCAAAGCTCCTCATCCCTCACGCTGAAGGTGAGAATGCAAGACCTGGAGAAAAGCCAAAGGGGAGGAAATCCCAAGGGAGAGGGATGGGGAAACCCTCGACAGAGAAAATGCTGAGTTGCTGCTGCTCACCGAGTCTCAGCACAAAGGGGAGGAGGTTTTTCCCACTCTTGCTGAGTTTCAGCATTTTGGGTTTGACTTGCAGTTGATTTTTTATGGCGTCCCAGCTGCTGGGAAATTTGAAACAAGACTAAAGTGGGTATAAAGTATCCCCAGTGACAGAGCTGGGTGAACACTTTGCCAGGGTATCAATAACAGCATCAAATTATGCTCAGAAATGGGAAAGACCTCATCCAACCTGTGTTGAAATCAGGGGAAAAGACTTTCTTGGACTTTGGAGTGGTTCAGTCTTGGCAATTAAAGCAGATATTGGACAGACTGTGCTGCAGAAATCACCAGAGGGAATTGTTAATGCATTGACAGCACCACCCCACATGTGTAACCAAAAACCAGCACAAAAACCTTTCGATATTTGCTCATCTCCATCACTTGGGCCAGTCTGGAAAGTCTTAGGATTAACAGGTTTTGGACTATGAGGTTTTGCTCATGTAAATTAATTTTCAATATGAGGAGAATCAACTGGGAAGAACAGGAGTTGTTTTTATCAATTTTGGTTTTATATGTTTGTTTTATCAGTCATTTTGGTCTGATTTCTCCCCGTGCTGCAGGATGATGGAGCAGGAGTCTCCAGGATCCAGTCCCAGGCAGTCCTGACTCCCTCAAAGCCTTGGCTATGGATGCTTTTTTTTTTTTTGTTGCTCCCAAAATTCCCTGAAATAACTTTAATTTTCAATACAAGCCAGGGCACTGAGGCTGAAAAGAAGGAGATGAATTGTGGGAAGCTTTAAGGGTTTTAATTGGATTTTTGAATGGCAATTTTAAAACATGAAAAATTCTCCTTTATTTCCCTTTTTTAGATTTTTTTTTTGCAGGTGAGTCTCGTTTGAGTAACATAGAACAATTCAGGTAATTGGTGTCATTCACTTCTATATTGAGATATATAAAGATATAAACAGATATAAACAGATATAAACAGATATAAACAGATATATTCAGATCCACACCCACACGTGCCTGGGTGAAATCTCACACCAACATTTTCCCTCTCAAATAAGACACACTTTCCTCGTCTCTTTTTCTGTGTGGTTTTCTGTATTTATATCAGCATTAAATGTAATTTATGACGTTTGCAGCCTTGACAGTGTGAATACATTGCCATTTATTAGGCATTGGCAAGGCATGAAAACATCTGGTTTCCGAAGAAACACGGGATTTTTCTGGAGCTTTCGTTCTGTTAGATGGAATTACTTTGGGAAAAGTTCCAGAGAGAAACCTCTGGCTCGATAGCTTCCAGCCACATTCCTGCAAGAGCCCTTGGCATCAGCAGCTGGGGAAGTTTGGGGTTTGCTCTTTTCCTACATCCAAGGGGCAGCAGGGAATGAGAGGGAGGGAAACACAGGAGTGAACCGGGATCGTATCGTGCACTGCCTGAATTCTGTAGAATCCCAGGATGATTAAGGCTGGAAAGAACCTCCAAGATCATCAGTCCAACCTTTAATTGAACACCCCCACGTCCACTAAACCACGAATGGCCACATTTGTTCAATTTTTGAACGCCTACCTTGTGTCAACCTAATCCGTTGGAAATTTATCTCCAGAATTCCCTCCCAGGTGGAGCCTGACTGATGGGAAGGGTCCCAGCATGTGACAGCTCCCAGCAGAGGTCGGATGTGGGAGGAAGGAAACCTGGGTTTGCTACATCTGTACCAGGAGCAGCTCCAGTCCTCCGAAACAGAATTTTAATCTCCAAACCATGGGAAAGTTTTTGTTGGATGTCTGTCAGTCTCTTCTCCAACCAGCTCATTCCTTTGGAGGAATGGTGGAAAAAACTGGAACAAAACCTGTTCAATCTTGAAAATGCCCAAGGATGGAGATTTTGCTGCTGTGGAATTCTAGGAAGGACACTCGGGAAGGACAAAAAACCCGTCCCAAAGTTGATAACAACAGCTGCAGACTTGGGATGAGAACTTCCAAGTGGCAACAGGTCACAGTGAAGAAAAAACCAACCCTTAAAGCAGATTAGCATTGAAGCAATGTCAAATCAAATACTTCCGGTCAGCTCAGTGAGTCCAAGTGAAACAACCCTGTTTCAAGGAATGCTGAAATATTTCTTTTTTTTCCCCCCAAAAAATGCCAAAGGAAAACATTTTGACAGATGCATTTCCATTTAGTGAAAGAAGGAAGAATTAATCTTCTCATCCTAATTTAGAGCGAAAGCACATGGTGCAATTCCCCCCCAGAATCCAAAATCCTGAAGTTCTGAGTAAGGAATGAGGGAAGGAGATGAGTAAAGTAGGTCATAACAGATCTTCTGGAATCTGGGAATCTGGAAATGTATTCCACAGCCTTGCACATTTAAATGTGCACACAGTGGCACAAAAATAACCATCTTAGTACCCCAAATTTTGTGAAGGAATTGGATGGATTCCATTGACTTAAAAAATCCCAACAACTAAATCAAATCCACACTCTCTTTCCAAAAGATAGCAATTTTAAATGATGGCAAAACTAGAAGAAAATTCTTCCTTAAAGTTCACAAATCCATCCACGGATTGTTCTCCTACCTTAGCTCTGCTGGAATTCCCTGCTGCATCCTGGGAATCCATACCTTCCCCTCCATCAGTCTGATTCCTGCCGTATTTGCAAGGTCCTGGATGTGATATTTCCTGATATTGATATTTCCTGCCATTGTTTGCTGGGTTTTGTCCCTTTGGAGCAGAACAAGCCTAAATTTCTGGCCTAAAATTCCCTGGGAGCTGTGGAAATCTATGGAGGATTTATGAGAAAATTGATCTCCATGAGGCAAAACCTTCTTTTGACAACAATTAAATTCCTTGGTGGATGGGCACACCTACAGAATTCCTGAGGAACTGGGGATCTCCTGCCATTTTTTGACCCATTATCTTTAAATTCACTCTGAACACCTGCCAAAAATAAAACTTATAGGGCAACAATTCCTCAAAAAAAATTGAAATCTAAGCGTAGAACCAGCAATATCCTCTTGATTTCCTTCGTCACCAGGAGCTGTAAAAAAGTGCTTCAAGCCAGGTTTGAGGGACAAATCAGAGCATCCTCTGGCTAAAAATAGTTGGATTTTAGACTTTTTTTTTTTTGCAGATGAGTCTTGCTTGAGTAACCCAGAACCATTCAGGTAATTGGTACCATTCCCTTCTATATTGTGATATGTAAGGATATATTCAGATATATACAGATAGAAACAGAAGTATTCAGAGACGCACCCACCCCTTGGCGTGGGCAGCCTGCTTCTGCCAGACAAAGCTTTAGGGCTGTGCAGGAAAAAATAAACAAAAAAAATGTTCCTGGTTGTGAGGAGTCTATGGACCATCCAAGGCTTGGCTTCCTGCTCCTCAGATCCACCAGGGAATTCCCAGAGGTGAAGAAGGAACTGAGATGGGAGTGGTGATCTGCCTCAATAATGCCTTGTGCAGGCTGACCTAGAGCAGAGGCTGGACAGAGCTAAAGAATAAAGCAGGGATTGATTCCAAGGACCTCCTCCATGGATGCACCTTGGGCAGCACAAGAGCCCAGCCAGGGCTGCACCCAAGATGAACCAAAAGGGCCCCAAAATGCACGAGCGCTCCCGGGGTCTCTCCCTGGGATCAGTTCTGCTCCATTTGCATCTTGCAGTTCATTGTCCCATTCCAGCTTTAGCCCCTGCAGTCCCACCCTGCTTGTTTTTCTCTCTCCAGCCCACGGTGTTTGTGCTCCTGGGGCTGAGATTTGGATCATTTGTCCTTGGTGCCCAGCTGGAGCAGGAATTGTTTTGTCTCCCTTCTCTGTGCACAGAGCTCAGCATGCCCTGATGTGAAGCTCAGAGCCACACACTAAAGCAGCACAGAATCTGAAAATACAAAACCCAAAACCTGAGGCATCACCAATCTAAAGAGCCTCCTAGAGAAAGAGAGGGTGGAACAGAGGGCTGGAGCACCTGTCCCATTGGGAAAGGCTGAGAGAGTTGGGATTGTTCAGCCTGGAGAAGGATCTGGGGACTCCTCATTGCAGCCTTACAATCCTTTAAGCAAGACGGGGACAGACTTTTTAACCAGGGCCTGCTGTGACAGGACAAGGGGTGATGGGTTTTAGCTCAGAGAGGGTTGACCCAGAGCAGATATAAGAATGTTTTGTGACAACAGTGGAGAAACACTGGCACAGGTTGCCCAGATACATGGTAGATGTCCCATCCCTGGAAATATTCAAGGCCTGGTTGGACAGGGTTTGGAGCAACCTGCTCCAGTTGCTCATTGCAGGGATGGGGCAGCCCCAGCTTCTCTGTGCCAGGGCCTCACCACCCTCACAGGGAACAATTCCTTCCTAAAACCCACTCTAAACCTGATCTCTGTCAGCTTAAAGCCATCCTCTTGTGCTGTCACTGCAGTTCCAGCCCTTTCCAGCTTCCCTGTAGGTCCTGGAAACTCTGAGGTCTCCACACAACCTCTTCTTCTCCATGTGGAGCAGCCCCAGCTCTCCCAGCCTGGCTCCATAGGGAAGGTTCTCCACTCCATGGCCTCCTCTGGACTTGCTCCAGCAGTTCCACGTCCTTTTCATGTCACAGGCACCAGAACTGTCCACAGTATTCCAGGATTTGGCTGGTCAGGCACAGAGGGGATTCACCAACACAGAACCCAGTGTGTCCCCTGTTTTAGCAGTGCCTGTGGATCACCAGGCCTCGTTCCTGGGCCTTGCAGGAAAAGGGATGAGCAGAAGGCACACAACAATTGCTGGAAACAGAAGGAAAAGTCTTCCCCTCTGGGCTGCCCTGTTTGAGGAATGATGTTTCCATCCAGTGATGTTCACTAGGAGGGGCCTAAGATCGCAATCCAATAAATTTAAGGAATTAAACACTCAAGCCTGAAAGAACTCGCCCTCAGGCAGAGTTATAAAACAAAGCCTACACACACACACACACACACACATAGAAGCTTTATTTTTTATTTTCCAGGATAAAGAGCCAGTCAGTCATGGAGCCCTGGTTCCAGAGGGAAGAGCCAAAAAGGCCTGGAAAGCAGATTTATCTCGTGTTACTGATGGTGGGCTGGCCTGGCTGCAGGAAGCTTTAGCTCCCCATTAGCACAAGGGATGGCTGCAGGAATGTGGCCTCCCTGAGTGCTGCTCTGACTGCTCTCCATGGGAAAACTGAGGGAAAAGCATTCCCTCAGTGCCATGGTGGTCGTTGTTTCAGCTCAGATCAGGTACAGCAGGTACAGCCTGGATGTGGAAATGCTGCACCAGGGCTTTACCGCCCGTCCATTCCTCTGGCTCTGCTCACAACTCCTCACAAATAATTTTGGAGCTCTGGACAGGTTGTTTTGGACTCTTCAGGCCACTTGCAGAGCTCTGGAGAGGTGAGATGTTCTTATCTAAATCTTATCACTTACCTGGTTGGATGGGTATCCACATGGCTGTGGAACATCTGAGCCTGTCCCATTCATCCATGGCTCTCTTTTTAGAAATTGCTTTAATTTTATGAAATAAAAAAAAAGCAAAATAACCTGAATTTTGAATGGAATTTGGCTTTTGAGAAGTGCAATCTGTTGCTCAGAACAGACAAAGCTGTTTCTAGTTAAAAGTGGAAATGTTTTCCTGCGAGTGTCTTCTCCAAAGGCTCTCATTTGATTTTAATTTTGAACAGAAATAAAAACAAGTCCAGGGGCTGTTGTGGGTCCGGTCATGCGAGAATGGATGACAATGAGGTGCTTGAATTCAGCATAAAATGAGGGTAGGGCGAAGTGGATTGGCTCCAAGCAAAATCCATTAGCACTGTAACCTGTTTGGGATCATGGCCAGCAGGATTCTGCATGGAATTCTCCAAGAAAACCCAAAACACGGAGGGATCACAGTCCCTGGGCTTCTGACAAGAAATAGGTTTGGGGGAAATCCTAAAATGCACTTGATTTAATATAAAGCTGGCTCCAGCCCATTTGGAACGGGAAAAAATCCCAAGTACGTGGGTGATTGCTCCGTGTGCTGCTCGAAGCCCTGGTATTCAGGGGTAGTCTGAAAAAAGGCAGAGATTGATCAAGAACAAACAGGCAGAGCCAAACAATCCTTGTTAAGAGACACGAGGAAAGGAAAAATCAGAATTGTTATTGCTGGCAAGAGGCTTAATCAGGCCTGAGTGATGAAACAGATGAAGTTGGGTTTCCTGGAGAACAAGATTTCTCTCAAGGTTAAATTCTGGTGTGTCTACTAAACAGGATTTTATGGATCATCCAGTTCTACCCCCTTCCACCATCCCAGGCTGCTCCAAGTGTCCAACCTGGCCTTGGGCACTTCCAGGGATGCAGGGGCAGCCACAGCTTCTCTGGGCATCCTTTTAAAGATTGCATTTAAACCCTTTATAAAACAGATTTGACATTTTCTTTTTTGTAAATTTAATTTCTTCCCTCTTTTATTACAAGAAGCTATAAAAAGGACAGTAAATTTTAAAATACCCCCAACTTACCCCAAATTTACTTTTTTTTGCTAAAGTTTGGGTTAAAGGAAATCTGAAATTAGGAATTTTGTACGCTCTCCCGCCTCTGTACACCCCTGAGTGCTTAATATGGGCAAATCCAAGTTTTATTTTGTTGCAAACATAAAGATTCACAGATTCTCTTTCCCAACCACATTTTTCATTCATAACTGCAGAAAGCTGGAAGTTAAACTGTTAAACTTGACAGAAGTTCAACAAAGCATTCAAAAATATTGCAAGAAGAAGAATTCATAATCATTGGAGACTGCATGGACTTGGCACAACCCATACAAATTCCTCAAGATTCCCCGGATAACTTTTCTGTAATTATGAACTCCTGTAGTTCCAGCTTTATGCCATCCACTCTTCCTTGCACAGGGAATTTTGATTCCAAAACTTTTCTTTGCACAGGGAACTTTGATTCCATAACTCTTTGTTGAACAAGGGGATTTTGATTCCAAAACTTTTCCTTGAACAGGGAATCTTGATTCCAAAACTTTTCCTTGAACAGGGAATTTTGATTCCAAAACTCTTCCTTGCACAGGGGATTTTGATTCCAAAATTTTTCCTTGAACAGGAAATTTTGATTTTAAACTTTTCCTCACATGGGGAATTTTGTTTCCAAAACTCTTTGTTGCACAAAGTAATTTTGTTTCCAAAACATTTCCTTGCACAGGGGATTTTGATTCAAAAACCTTTTCTTGCACGGGGAAATTTTTTTTTCCAAATCTCTTTGTTGCACAGGGAATTTTAATTCCAAAACTCTTCCTTGCACAGGGAATTTTGATTCCAAAACTTTTCCTTGCACAGGGAATCTTGATTCCAAAACTTTTCCTTGTACAGAGAATTTTAATTCCAAAACTTTTACTTGCACGGGGAATTTTGATTCCAGAAATTTTCCTTGCCCACCTGGCAACAAGAAGCCAAAACAGCCGAGATCCATGAGGCTGGAGCAGTCTGTTACTTCCCTAGGAGATTCCCCAGGAAAATCCTCCCAGGGATTTTTGGCAGGTTTGATTTTACCAGGCAGCACCAGGAGTGTTCAGGCTGAGCTGAGAATTGGCACTGGGGATAATTCCTTCATCATAAAAACCCTTCCAAAATTTACCTTGTGGTGCGGCCACGGTAGCAGAGCTCAGGGGTCTCCTGAGGGTTCTCCAGCACTTCCTTGAACAAGAAAAATGACAAATCCACTGACAAATCCGGCTGTAAACCATTCCTACACTCCACATATCCTTTTAAAGACAGACACACATCATCAAAAGTGCTCTGCAAAGGAGCTCTGGAGCAGGTGGAAGAGCTTCATCTGGAATAACCATCCCAGGACAAGGCTTTAGCACAGGAATATTTTCCACAAGCAGATTCCCATTTCCTGATGCAGCTCGTTGGATGTGGGATTTGACGGCTGAGTTTTGCAGGGACACTTCCCCCACAAAGCACCTCCATGCTTTGAGAGGTTTCCTGGCAGAATTTATATCCCAGATGTGACTTCAGGTACTCAGACTCAGACCAGGCTGGGTTATGGTGCTGAGAAACATCTGCACGAGGAGTTTTGATGAGGAAAAAGTGCTTCCAGCTCCAGGATTAATGTTTTATCCTGTCTTATCCTGTGCTCTGCCTCCTGCATGTTAATAACCATTTTAATGTGCCTTTCTGGTGGAATAACCGGGCCATTAAGGGATGAAAGGATTTAAAGTTATTATCATTAGCCTGGAGCTCTGGCAGAAAGGAAAGATGAGACTTTCTTTGACTGTATTTTGGAGCTGATGGAAATTCAGAGTGTTCCTGGGAGTTGCTGCCTTGGAGATTCCCTGTCCTGCCTAGGTTTTTGTGCTTCCATGCAGGTTCAAATATTCCTTAGACCTCTCAGAAGGAAGTTACAGGATAAACAGAGGCTGGCACCGATGGCCAGGCTGGAGCTACACCCAGAATACTCCCCAGAGGATGCAAAAAAGCTTAAACAGCACTTTAAGCTGGTCCTGAAGTAATCCCAGTTTGGTCACCTTAAAGTTTGACTCCAGAGCATAACTGTGGATGGGCAATCCAGCAAATTCTGGAATCACTCCCATGGTTCTGCGCATCTCTCTAATTCTTTGGGAATTTATTTCCATCAGTATTTTCCCACAGGTAAAATTTGCAGTTTTGTTAAAGTAGTTCCTGCTTGAATGAAGACACAAGAAAACAAATCGTATCAAAATATTTGGGAATGATTTGTTCCTCTGTTCACAAGCCATTCCTGGTTTCTTCTGCAAGTGTGCTGAGCTAGCAGACTTTAAGGAAGACTCCAGAGCTCATGGAGCTCAGGAGCAGGAAAAAGACAGTGGAATTCTCTGTGCTGGTGCTCCACCTCTTCTGGTTTATGGGTCTCTCCAGGTTTCCACATGGACTAAATCTCCCTCACCCTTTGGTGGACCTAAAAACATTTTTGAGGCTTTTGCTATTTGTTCCTCGAGTTTTCCAGAGCAGAACCCATCACAGGTTGACAATCCCAGCTTTGGAAAGGTTAAAATGTTCTTGACTTTGATCCAAAGCTTTTTTACCTCAATCTCTGACTCAGGGAGGGCTTTGGATCAGCCCTCGACAGCTCTGCAGCTGTCACCATTCCACATCCCAACTCTCCCTCTTCTCTCCTCTTCGTTGTTCCCTCTTTCCACCCTGGCAGATGCTTTCCAGGACCTTGCTTCATTGGGAGTCCAAGCCAAGCTCTGCTGGTCCTGCGGTGATGAGTTCCAGTGGGAGTGGCGCCTCTGGACACCCCCCAGTGGAAAAGGAAGCCCCTTCCTGCCCCTGCTCTTGCTTCCCCTGGGTCTTGGGTTGGAAATGCAAGATGTGGCTGGAGGTGTGTGTTCTATCCCCATCTGTCAGAGCTGGGGCAGTTATCTCTGTTCATGGGGCAGTTTTCTTTATCTCTCCCACAGCCAACCCTCCCTCCAGGAGATCTCTTCTGTAATTAGCCATTAATTATTAATTATCTGCTGTCCATGGCCACTGAGTGTCCCTGCAGGGCTGATCCAATTCCAGCATCCCATGGGGAGATGCTGCGCCCAGGGGAGGAGCCAAGCATTCCTACCTGGATCCAATCTGAGCCTGGAGCAGCACAGCAGCCTTTGCCCCGTGCATTGCCAGAGGAGCAGCTTTCTGCTGCCCTGCATTGCCAGAGGGAGCCCAGGCCCATCTGCAGCAGCCCTGGAGCTGCAGAGGAAAACTCCCCCCTTGTGCAGGATCCCTGCTCCAGCAGCAGCACAGCTGGCACTGCAGGAGGGCTGAGCCCCCATGGGATGGGGCTGTGCCACCCCTGACACACAGGGAGCCAGGGCATGGTCTGACTCTGGCAGTTTTTTCTTTTTTTTTTTTGTACTATTGCATTGGTTTGTTTAATTTGCCTAGTAAAGAGCCATTATTCCTATTCCCATATCTTTACCCCTTAATTTCAAAATTATAATAATTTGTAGGGAGAGGTTTTACATTTTCCATTTCAAGGCAGGCTCCTGCCTTCCTTAGCAGACACCTGGCTGCTCAAACCAAGACACCCTGTGTTGCCAACCCCATAAATAGCAAAAGAGAAGCCAGACAAACCCTAAAGCGGGAAGAGAGACACTCTGTTTTATCCTTCTATCTGTTTTATCCTTTATCCTATCAATAATCCTATTACTGATTATCTCAATGAACCTCCATGGGAATGAAATGAAGGATGTGCTCTTTTAGGGTGAGCACCTCCTTTGGGTGCCTCGTTACTCTTCCTGCTCATTAATCCCCTAATTAGAGCTCATTTCGCAGTGATTTTTCCTCTCAGCTACTCTTGCTCTGCTTCTGGGTGGGATTTCTGTGCCTGATCCCAAGGATCTGTGCTCCTCCAGATCTCCTGGGACCATTAAATGTGCTGTGAGAGAACAATACTGGATACACCAATAAAATCATGGGTATATTACTCAAGCCATGGATTTATTACTCAAGCTATTACGATAACTTTCCACCAGCATTTTATATCTTATTTCTTATCCACCTCCCCTCCACCCAGGACTGAAGAGTTTTCTTGAAGGGAATTTTTATTTCAAATTAAATCCTCTATTTCAGCAAAGTAACTCCATTTTTTTTTAATTCTTCCTTGTTTTTTCACTTCAATTTTCCTCACAGAGAAACTCCATGACATTTTCTAAGCACCACTTGCCTCTGGCTGGTTACTTGAAAGGGAACCTGGAAAAATTGCAAAATAAAATGTTGATCTTTGAAAAAACCTATGTTTTATTTATTGAAGCATCCAAGTTCTTTTATCTCAAAATATTCTAGTTTTGTTTGCACATTTTTTAGGGTTTTAACAGAGGAATCCCCATGTATCTGATCCAGTGGAGTGAATTTATTCTCCCTGCAGGATAACCACGACCTGCTTTTCCTTTTGTTGAATATCCAATGTTTTCCCTCAGTTTGGGAAAGAAATTTCTGGAATCATCTCTCCTGATATCAATTTATCTCCCACAAGCTCATGGTGCTTTCCAACATTCCAGGATAAGGAATGATCCCAACAGCAGAGTGGGCTTCACCTCTGAGTCACAGCTAGAACTGGACGAAGCCAAAATACCAAAGGAATACCAAAGAAATTTGGGATAAAAATACTGATTTTAAAGTCAACAGCTCAGAACCAGGGCCTGGCAATCCCCAGGACCAGGCAGCTCTTCTGCTGAGCCAGGTGCTCCCAGCCCAGGATGACTTAACCCAGTTCTACAGGCCAGGATTAAATCCCATATCCAGTCACAAACCTAATTCTCTAAACCAGGATTAAATCCCATATCCAGTCACATTAAATCCCATATCCAGTCACATTAAATTCCATATCCAGTCACAAACTCATTTCTCTAGGCTGGGATTAAATCCCATATCCAGTCACAAACTCATTTCTCTAGACCAGGATTAAATCCCATATCCAGTCACAAACTCTTTTCTCTAGGCCAGGATTAAATCCCATATCCATTCACAGTTTATATCTGGTTGATGCTAATCAGGAATTGTAATTTAAATTCTGTGATAAAAAATTCCATTTTTTTAAACTTAAAAATGCAGTTAAATAAATTTCTATAAGTTTTTTTTACAGTTGGTTCATACTCAGGGCCTGACATTCCCCAGGACCAGGCAGCTCTTCTGCTGAGCCTGGTGCTCCCAGCCCAGGATGATTTAACCCAGTTCTACAGGCCAGGATTAAATCCCATATCCAGTCACAAACCCATTTCTCTAAACCAGGATTAAATCCCATATCCAGTCACCAACTCATTTCTCTAGGCCAGGATTAAATCCCATATCCAGTCACATTAAATCCCATATCCAGTCACATTAATCCCATATCCAGTCACAAACTCATTTCTCTAGGCTGGGATTAAATCCCATATCCAGTCACAAACTCATTTCTCTAGACCAGGATTAAATCCCATATCCAGTCACAAACTCTTTTCTCTAGGCCAGGATTAAATCCCATATCCATTCACAGTTTATATCGGGTTGATGTTAATCAGGAATTGTAATTTAAATTCTGTGATAAAAAATTCCATTTTTTTTAACTTAAAAATGCAGTTAAATAAATGTCTATAAGTTTTTTTTACAGTTGGTTCATACTCAGGGCCTGACGTTCCCCAGGACCAGGCAGCTCTTCTGCTAAGCCTGGTGCTCCCAGCCCAGGATGATTTAACCCAGTTCTACAGGCCAGGATTAAATCCCATACCCAGTCACCAACTCTTTTCTCTAGACCAGGATTAAATCCCATACCCAGTCACATTAAATCCCATATCCAGTCACATTAAATCCCATATCCAGTCACAAACCCATTTCTCTAGACTAGGATTAAATCCCATATCCAGTCACATTAAATCCCATATCCAGTCACAAACTCTCTTCTCTAGGCCAGGATTAAATCCCATATCCAGTCACAAACCTAATTCTCCAGACCAGGATTAAATCCCATATCCAGTCACATTAAATCCCATATTCAGTCACAAACTCTTTTCTCTAGGCCAGGATTAAATCCCATATCCATTCACAGTTTATATCTGGTTGATGCTAATCAGGAATTGTAATTTAAATTCTATGACAAAAAAAATTCAATTTTTTTCAACTTAAAAATACAATTAAACAAATTTCTATAAATTTTTTTTTAGGGTATCAATATTATTTATGACAGGATTTGGAAAAGCCTTGAAATAATCATAGAATCATGGAATGGGTTTGGTTGGAAGGGATTTTATGGATCATCCATTTCCACCCCCTTCCACCATCCCAGGCTGCTCCAAGTGTCCAACCTGGCCTTGGGCACTTCCAGGGATCCAGGGGCAGCTGCAGCTTCTCTGGGCAGCCTTTAAAAAATTGCATTTAAACCCTTTATATAATAGATTTAACATTTTCATTTTTTAATTTAATTTCTTCCCTCTTTTATTACAAGAGGGTAAAAAAAAAAGGACAATACATTTTAAAATATCCCCAACTTCACACCAAAACAATTCACTTTTTTTTAATTCCATATATTTAAAAATCTGAAAGAAATAAATTTCGTATTAATTTAAATGTTTTAATTTGTGGGAAGCCTCTGTCAGAATACATCCACTGCTTTCAAAGAGTCTCAGGTACCTTCTCTTGAGAGAATCTTTCTGTGATTTCCCTGATTTTACCTCAAACCCTTTGGATTGCACCCAAAGTCTGTTGGAATCTTAGAAAGAATCCGATGGATTTTGATGGATCACAACTTCCATGAATGACAAAAACTCTTCCAGATGACAATTTCAGCTCAGCGCTGCTCGAGTATCCAAGCTGGGAAAACTGCTGTGATGTTACTTGAAGGAAATCAAGCAAGAAAAGAAATTACTGAGCCTCAGTCCAAATTAAAATTCCCTTTGGAAAACAACAAATAAACTTTGCCATCTGGGACTGTCTGGTTTTCCACAACATTTTTATTAAAAGCAGCCGGGTACTTCCCCTGCCTTGGACTGGTTTAAGGAAGGAGAAGATGTTTATTCAAGGAGAAGATGTTTATTTAAGGTTCCTAATTTGTTTAGAGCTGGCAAATGAAATCCCTGGTTGTGCTTGAGCTCTGAGCCCCTTTAAAGAATTGCTCTGTTTAAAGGAGTTTTTGACGTGGATCCATCCAAGTGTGTCCCAAAATGGGAATCATATGCCCAGAGAAACCAGAGCTTGGCACTTCCCCATGCTGGGATTTGGGAGCACAGGGTTGAAACTCTCCAAACTAAAAGAAAAATTGGGGTGGGGGGGTAAAAGCAATTTTGCTGTGTTTTCAAAGAAATTCTTCACTTGGTTGTTGATTAATGCCATAGAAAAACACCAATTAGCTGAGATATGTGTTAATCACGGGGTGTTAATCATTTTTAGCCACTTGAAGGATCAGAAGAGGAAACCAACTGTTAATTTTGGTTTAGAGAGGCCAAGGAAAACCTGTAAAAAGCAGAGAATTGGCCAAAGGCACTACTGTCACTTTTATTCCTAGAGAAAAGCAGGAATAATTCCTTGGCTGTTCCCCCAAGTAGCTGCAGGCACCTGGGTCCAGCTGTGGGTGCATTCCTGAAAACTCCCAACATCATCCCTGCTCCTTTAGGTGCTTCCCTTGATGCCTTGTGCAGGCTGGCCTAGAGCAGAGGCTGGACAGAGCTAAAGAATAAAGCAGGGATTTATTAAAACCCTCCATGAATGCACCTTGGGCAGCACAAGAGCCCAGCCAGGGCTGCACCCAAGATGAACCAAAATGGCCCCAAAATGCACGAGCGCTCCCGGGGTCTCTCCCTGGGATCAGTTCTGCTCCATTTGCATCTTGCAGTTCATTGTCCCATTCCAGCTTTAGCCCCTGCAGTCCCACCCTGCTTGTTTTTCTCTCTGCAGCCCACGGTGTTTGTGCTCCTGGGGCTGAGATTTGGATCATTTGTCCTTGGTACCCAGCTGGAGCAGGAATTGTTTTGTCTCCCTGCTCTGTGCACAGAGCTCACCATGCCCTGATGTGAAGCCCAGACCCACACACTAAAGCAGCACAGAATCTGAAAATATAAAAGCTCAAACCTGAGGCATCACCATGGCTCAGTTTGTGCTCTGAGGGATTTAAGGTGTTTTCCAGCTCCCTCAGCCAGGTGTTCTGCTGGGATCCATCCCCCTGGAATTGTTCTGGGGAGCAGAGCAACAATCCTGGTGGATCCACCACTCCAGCCAGGGGAAATGCTGGAATGACCCAAATTAATGAGGATGCATGGAGAAACATGGTCCCTGATGAAGAATTCTAATCAGCAGCTAAATGTGCATAATTCCCAGGGAAGGAATAACTCTCCTATAGGATCCATCTTCCGCCTCCAGGATGATTCCTTCATCAGCTTCTCCCCTCAACATTCCTTTCTCCATCTGACCAGCTGTGGTGGTGTTCACAGGGGTCCCAGGACGAGGGAAGAGATGAGAATCTTGACTCCATATTTCAGAAGGCTGATTTATTATTTTATGATCTATATTATATTAAAAGAAAATGATATATTAAAACTACACTAAAAGAATAGAAGAAAGGATTTCATCAGAAGACTTGAAAAGAATAGAAGTGGAATGATAATGAAATCTTGTGGCTGACCAGAGAGTCCAAGCCATCTGGACTGTGATTGGCCATTAATGAGAAACAACCACATGAGACCAATCACAGATGCACCTGTTGCATTCCCCAGCAGCAGATAATCAATGTTTACATTTTGTTCCTGAGGCCTCTCAGCTTCTCAGGAGAAAAGATACTAGCAAAAAGGTTTTTCATAAAATATGTCTGTGACAACCAGCCTCATGATATAGCTGCTCTTAAAAGTTTTCTTCCTGGTTCTGGGACCACCCTAAATTACTATTTCATGGGAATTTCCAGTCATCCCTACTTCCCAAGAAAGCAGCAAGTTTCCTGCAGTTTTCTGATGGGAATATTCTGTGCTTTAAATGGCTTTATTTGGTGAAGCTCCTCCCATCCTCATCCATTTCTCTTTATTCAACTAATTTGAATCAGCCCTAACTTTTCCAAGATTTTCTAGACCCAATTCCTGTAAACATTCAGGTCTCAGTTACATGAGTGGAAAACTAAAATATCCCAGGAATATGAGTGGGTTTATAGCAGATTTTCCCTGGATGTGACGGTGGGTTTTGGTGACAGCAAGGTCAGTTCTCAATTTTATTGCTTTATTTTGCAGCGAAGTTTTTGAAGCAGAATAATTCCCTTTTAACCTCATTTGTTCCCTTCCTCTTCTGAGTATTTCCTTGTCATTTGGCTTAAATTTCATCAAAATAATTTGGAAAAATTAAAGCACTGTCTTAGTTCTTAGAGCTGGAGAGAACCTGTTTTGTTTTTTACCAAAATGCAGATAAAGCATGTCTATCAACTATTTTCCTTCATGTTTTATTTCAGTTTTGGTCAAATATCATAAAATACTGTATGTATTATAAACCTATCCTTATCAGAGTTAAAAGGTGAATCAATATGAGGATCAATATGATTTTCTAAGAAGTGATCCCAAAACTTGGCAAATATTCTCTCCCAGACCTTTTCTGTCTTCAATATTATTACAGAAGAGATCTTTGCTTCTCCCTATTCTCAATCTCTCCTTAATTCTTTATTTTATTATTCCACCATCCAAGACTAAAGGAGAAGTCATTGGTTTATTTTTTGGGGGATTTTTTTTTTGCTTGTGCAGTAACTTCCTTGAGCAGCCATCTTGCTTTTCCCCAACTCTCTTCTATTTAATATTCTTTTTCAATTTTTTTGTTTGTTTTTGAGAATCTGATTCTTAATTTTTCATGTTGAAACCCAGTGACTTTAAATGACACTGGGAAACTGTTTTGGCTTCAAGCCTGGACTCTGAAGCTGTAATTCCTTCCTGGATGAATCCACTTTCTGGGAGTATTTCATTTGCCTAATTATCATTGATTTAATCACTGTAGATTCTCTTGCTGCAAACCAACGTGGATCTTCTGTGGGCTCTGTGTGGTTTCTCCTTGTGGGGACATCCAGGATGGATATCCAAGGGATGGGATCCAATGGGATCAGAGGCCTTTGGATCACTCTGTGCCTTGGTCTTCACGACACAGAGACATTCCAGGCCCGCTACCACTAATGCAGATCTGCACCTCCCACAGGGGCTCACAAAACCCCTCTCATTCCCTTCCAAATCCTTCAGAAGGTGGAAATCCAAATGATTTTTGGGTGCTCCCTCACAATGGAAGGATGGTCGTGAGACCCTGAGTCTTCTCTTGCCCCTGTGAGAAGCCTCAGATGCCATTGGAGATCTCAGACCAGGGAATTATGGAATTTTGGGATGGTTTGGGTTGGATGAGACCTTAAAGATCACCCGGTGCCACCCCCTGGATGGGCAGGGACATCTCCCACTGTCCCATTGCTCCAAGCTCCATCCAACCTGGCCTTGGACACTTCCAGAGATCCAGGGGCAGCCACAGCTGCTCTGGGCGCCTGTGCCAGGCTCTCCTCACCTTCCCAGGGGACAATTTCTTCCCAATATCCCATCTAACCCTGCCCTCTGGCAGTTTAAACCCAAATCCCATGGAATATCAGGGTATGGCTTGGCTGACCCCTCACTAGTGGAGCTGGGGAAATGATGAATCTGATCCATCACTCCATTAAGGTGGGATTCCCCTCAGCTAATTTTCTGTACCTAATTGAAACAGGAGGAACAGACTTACAATTAGCCCTCCAAAGAGTAATTTCAGGTTTTTTAGATTATTACATTAATAATTGTCTCCTGGAGGTGATTTGGAGTCACCTGTTGGGGATATTTCACTTCCCAGTGGCTAAACTGAGGTGGGAAGGATTTCATTCTCCAGCTACTTTGGAAGACCCACCCTGAAATTCCGGGATATAACTTTCCTTGTCTTGTAGCGTGATTCTCTGCTGAGTTCCACCCTTTCAGCTCAGGGGTGGTTTCACCCTCCATTAATTTGAAGGAAATAGAAGGAAAAGTTGCTCTTTTTTTGATTATTTATTTTCAATTTTCTGCCACTCAACTCCCTGAATTTCAACGACCCCTCGGCTATAATAAGCAAACAGCAGGCAGAAATACAGATTTATGGCAGAAATACACTTGGCTGGATCCCTTTTCCCTGAATATTCCCAAAAGCTGCGTGGTTCCTCCGCTCCTCCAACCTCAATGTACATAACAAATTCCTTTTGTTTGTTTTTTGTCACTTCCAGGCTGAAAGTCCATAACTAACAGCAAATGGTGGTTTGTTTTCCATGCCATGGTTGTATTATTTATGTCCTGGCTGCGTTTATAACTTTCACTCCCTGCCCATTTCTCGAAGAAAGGCCTCTGATGGCCATTAATTTGATGATGTATCTGGAAGGAACGTGCCAGCACTTGTCTCCCAATAAATTGGAATGGACAGGAATGGGTTTGGGCCGTTGCCAGATAATTGGGTTTGTGGGTTTTTGCTACTCGGGCTGATTTGGACAGAAGAGCTGCATTTAACATCTGTGTAAGAGCAGAGCAAGAAAGGAAGGGCAGAAAAGCAGAGAGGGGGGTAAACAGCCACCTTTTCACAAAGAAAAAGAAGATATTTTTGCTGCCCTACATGATAAATTAGCCAAGTCCTGTCTCCATTAATTAACAGTTTAGAGGTCTGTACGTGACAGGTGGGTGGCACTGGAGGTGGAGATTGAGAGGGTGGAAAAGGCCAGGTTGGCTGGATGGGGTTTGGAGCAAAATGAGGAACTGACTGGGTGCTAAGAGCCCTCCTGCCATCCCTGGAAGCGTCCAAGGCCAGGCTGGATGGAGCTTGGAGCAGCCTGGGACAGTGGAAATTGTCCCTGCCATGGTAGGGGGTGGCACTGGATCATCTTTGAGGTTCCTTCTGACCCAAACCATCCCTTGATTCCAGCTGGATCTCCATTCACTCCTTCTCTGGCCATAAAATATATCTGTAAGGTGAACCCGCCTCACCTGTCTCCAATGTGTAAATTATGTTCCATGTATAATTACTTCTTTGACTTGAAATGCAGGGGTTTTACACAATGAGACTAACTAGACCTGGAATGATATAATATTTTTATTGCATTAATTAGTGGACTTGGGGGAAAAAAAAATTGACTTTTTCAGGCACAGAAGCTCTTTTTGAGTGTTAGGCAGTGATAGGAGAAATGGGAGAAGTTTTATACTAAAAGAAGATATTTAGATTAGATTTTTGAAGGAAATTCTTCGCTGGGAGGGTGTGAGGCCTCCAGAGAAGCTGTGGCTGGCCCTGGATCCCTGGAAGTGTCCAAGGCCCGGTTGGACATTGGGGTTTGGAGCAGCCTGGGATAGTGGAAGGTGTCCCTGCCCTTTCAGATCCTTCCAACCCAGCTCATTGTGGGATTCTTCCAAACCTGAAGTGGATATTTCCTCCTCCCTTCCAGCTGCTGGGCTGTGACAAGGGAGGTGAGGAAGAGAAGCCAAACCATGCCCTGGTGAGTTCAGTGCCTCTGACAAAGGAGTTGGGCTGGGTTGGGTTTTATTCCTGGCTTTATGTAAAATATTTATAGACTGCAGGCTCAGGGGGGCCATAAGTGATGTGGAAAAAGAGGCAAACCCAAGCCAAGAGTGAGCAGTGGGCCTAAATAACCATCCAGAGCTTAGAGACAGGGAGAGGCTGTCTCCAATATCCATGGTGGGAAAATCCTTTGGGATATTGAGGCCACACTTAATTGGCCGATGAGGGAATTAATAACAAGTCCCTGTCTGCAGGAATCTCAAGATTTATTCCAGAGCAGGGTTTTTTTTAATTTTTTTTTTCCTTTACAAGGCACAAAATGAGCTGTGTGTTGTAGTGTTTGTAATAAGGAAGGAGAGGGTGGAATTCATTCTGGGATGTGGGATCATTCCCGGCGTTTATCAGATGGCTCATGGAACGGGATGATTTCATTGTCTGGAGCGACTAATATCCCTGTTTCCAAGTGGAAACATGCAAATAAACTTAAAAATGGAGAATTCTCTCCAGAACTCATGGAAATATTTCCATAAAATTCAGCAGGATTCGGCTCAGCACCCTTATCCTCAGATTTTTCCTTCTTACAGAGGTAGGAATTGGATATCCATTGGGATATCTCGCCAGACAGCACAAACTGAAAGGCAGGAATCACCTGCCAAGGAAGAAAACAAACCCTCACATCATTTACTGTGCACACAAGAGAATGAAACCCTGTAAAAATGTTTAAATACACAAAATTAAAGTTGAACACAAGGAAAAAGAAATGCCACTGTCATAACTTAAAAACTGATTCTTTTTTTACCTGGATATGATGGCTCCTTGCCATGATTTCCCCTTGAATTATTTTGGGGTTAAAGCAATGAATATTTCACTTTTCCTTTTCCTTTTCCTTTTCCTTTTCCTCTTCTTCCCCTTCTCCTCCTCCTCCTCCTCCTCCTCCTTCTCCTCCTCCTCCTCATCCTCCTTCCTTTTTTCTCTTCCCGTTTTTCATTTTTCTCTTTTTTTTCTTCATCTTCTTTTCTAAAATAATCTACTTCCCTCTACATCAAGGCATGAGCCTCCCTAGCAGAATAAAAGCAGGAGGATCCTCTTCAAAACCTTCTCCCATTTCCAGTTTTGCCATGTTCTTAAGCAAATCCAGATTTTCCAAAAGGAGTCATCTAAATCCCCTCTCTTAATTAAAAAGCAGTGGCTAACAACTGTTCTTTCTCTACCAAATCCTAAAACATAAAGGGCTTTTTGCTTCAAAAATCATCTCTCTGGGATCTTCATCCTCAGCTCCAGGAGTACTTCCATGAGAATTAAGAACCTGAATAAAACAGAAAATCCAGACTTTGAGTAAAAATAGGAGATAATATTTTCCTCATGTTTTATTTTTCTAAAATGAGATATTAAAGAGTGGAGTGAGGGATTTTATATAAAAATACCCCTGTGTTGGGAAGACAATTCTTGAATGGGTTTTCCTCCACCAGCACCAACACAGGGGTCTGAGCGTGTTCAGAACCAGCTTGAACACAAACCCTGTGAGGAACCCCTGTGGGAGCTGGGGGTGCTCAGCCTGGAGAAAAGGAGACTCAGGGCTGCCCCCATCACTCTCTGCAGCTCCTGAAAGGTGCCTGTGCCCAGCTGGGGCTGGGCTCTTTCTCCAGCAGCACTGACACAACCAGAGCACACAGCCTCAAGCTGCTCCAAGGGAAATACAGGTTGGATAGCAGGAAAAAGTTTTTCACGGAAAGAGTGATAAAGTTCTGGAATGGCTGCCCAGGGAGGTGGTGGAGTCCCCATCCCTGGGTGTGTTTAACAAAGCCTGGATGTGGCACTGGGTGCCAGGGTTGAGTTGAGCTGTTGGGGCTGGGTTGGACTCGATGGTCTTGAAGGTCTCTTCCAACCTTGTGTGATTCTGTAATAAAGTAGGGATTTATTAAAAGGGCTCAATGATGTTCTTGAAGGTCTCTTCCAACCTGGTCATTCTGTGAATTCTGTGAATTCTGTGATGGAGTCAGCATCCCTGGAAGTGTTCTAAAATCACGTGGATGTGGCACGTGTCTGGATGTGGTTTAGTGCTGAACGTGGTGGTGGTGCCAGGCTGAGGGTTGGACTTGATGATCCTGAAGGTCTCTTCCAACCTTGTGTGATTCTGTGATTCTGTAATAAAGTAGGGATTTATTAAAAGGCTCAATGATGATCTTGAAGGTCTCTTCCAACCTGATCATGCTGAGGATTCTGTGAAAAGAATTCCCTAAGCAAGAGCATGGGGGGACAAAGTTTAAGACTTGCCTGGGAATGAGGAGAAATTTTTCCCATGGCATTTGCGATTCCTTGGGTGCGCAAAGTTCAAGGATTTGTTAGAACTGATGCTGAGCTCAACAGCCCAGGAATGACATCACCCCTGAACCCCACCCAGCGCTGGGGGAGCGGAAAGTCGGATAAACCCCGCTGGACACAGCTCCTTAGGAAACCAAACCATCTGCCAGCCCCTTTCCTTGGGGCTGCTGTTATCTTGGACTCTCTCCTTCCTGGCTGGAGAGCACCAGGAAGCGTTTAGTGAGTGGGTAATAATAGTTTCATGCTAATAGGAAATGGCAGCCTTGGAAGTGGCCAGACAAACTCAAACGGGACCCCACAGCTCTCGGAGCATATGTGGGAATCCCACAAAGCTTTGAAGTGCATCCAAAGCACACAGCCCCTTTAATTCCCCTGTAATTGCCAGTGTCAATAGTCAGCGGGGATCCTTGGGTCATTTATTGTTTTAATCTGGGAGCAATAGCGGCTGACAGGGAGGGACTCGGTGGCAGGGGAGGGAAGGGGAGAGGGAGCAGTGCCTGGCTGGGAGCTGGGGGAAATTCCCTTTCTGTGATGGGAGGGGAGGAACACGATGTGACTCCAAGGACACCTCAGTATCACCGGCTGGGGGCTGTGTACAAATCATGAGCAGGACAGGACTGCCGTGGAACGTGCCTTGAGCTGTTTGATTTTCCAGCATCAGTCTCATTCCATGGTTATGACAATGGGAAGATGCCACCAGCTCACATCCCAGGTAGCAGACCAAGAACTTAATGTCACAACTCACTTTATAAGTTTTTTGACCAATCACACAAAGCAAAAGCACATTGACAGTAGTTTTCCATCCAACCACTATAAGCACACATCCCTTCAGTTAAAACAATGCTTATTTCAAATACAATACCTGCTTGTGAGCCTTAAAACACAATGCACAGAGCTCCATTATTAAGCTGAGAACTCCCTAATATCTCACTAGATAAACTTTTCTGCAGCTTAGGGAATTATTCTAGACACGCAGTAATATACAGACCATTGCTCTATTTGTCTTTACTTTTCTACTTACACAATTTTTCTGCTAAATTATCTCATGGCTGCTGTTTAGCTCTAACCACAGTTCTGCTGTCTCTGAGCTGCCTTTTGCAGCTTTCCCAAAACCCTCTGATTTTAGAGATTCCCACACACAGGACACAGGGAGACAGCACCAAGGCTCATTTTGGGCTGTCTGCAGAGCTCATCCTGCTCCTTCCCTTGTGGTTTGCCAAAAACCTGGTGTGGAGCCAGAGGGGAAGGAGCTCTTGGCTTGCAAAGGAGACAGTGACTCTTTTTGTTCTGCTCCTCTCTGCTCCAGTGAAATCCCGCTGAGATTCCTCCATGGATGGTTCCAAAACTGCCATTTCCTATTAGACTGACGCTGTTTTTACTCTCTACTGAAGCTGGCCAGGGCAGGTCAGTAGGACTCCAAGTAGCCTTTGATTATCAGAAAAGTTACGAAATTCTTAGAGTTCCTTCAAGGAGTAAAGTACCTATTTCCACACAGAGTAAACATTCCAGCTCTGAGCTGCTTGGCTCCCGGTTCCTGCCATGTATTTGGGACCCTTCCTGCCTTCCAAAGACTGGCTTTCCCTTTTTTTTTTGCAGCAAATACTGACAGAAAAGAAGCTGAAACATCCTTTTTAAAAGTGGGAAGTCTTTGGGTTTGCAGCATGAATTTCCAGGAGGTTTCCAGGCCTGAAGGTCACTGAGGTTGGGAAGATGCTCAGCTGCTTTTTTGTGAATACTGAGCTTTACCTTTTCCATTTTAAACTTTTCTAATAATTTTGAGGAGTAGAAGGGTCATCTTTTGTCAAAAAAAAACAAAAAAGGGAGGGGGAATGTGTGTGACTTATGGGTGCTTGGGAAATATGGAATGGCTTTGTTGAGAGGGACCTTAAAGCTCATCCAGTGCCATGGGCAGGGACACCTTCCACTGTCCCAGGCTGCTCCAAGCCCTGTCCAGCCTGGCCTGGGACACTTCCAGGGATCCATGGGCAGCCACAGCTGCTCTCGGAATTCCATCCCAGCTCCTCCCCACCCTCCCAGCCAGGAATTCCTTCCCAAGATCCCATCCATCCCTGCCCTCTGGCAGTGGGAAGCCATTCCCTGTGTCCTGCCCCTCCATCCCTTGGAAATTGTCTCTCTCCACGTTTCCTGGAGCCCCTCCAGGTCCTGCAAGGTCACAGTGAGCTCACCCCAAAGCTTCTCCTCTCCAGGTGAACATTCCCAGCTCTCCCAGCAGAGCTGCTCCATGCCTGGGATCATCCTGGAGCCTCCTCTGGGCTCTCTGCAGCAGCTCCAGCTCCTTCCCGTGCTGGATCCAGGGCTGGGGCAGCTCTGCACGTGGGGCCTCACCTGAGCACAGGGGCAGGATTCCCTCCCTGGACCTGCTGGCTGTGAAACCAACAGAGAAAAAACAGATCCTAAAGGTTTTTTCCTAAGGGAGACAAAATATTGAGGGAAAAGATTTTTTAAAATTATCACAGAAAGAAGATCAAAAAGCACAAACTTCTTTCTTTGTCCATTTTCCCACATTCAGAAGAATCCAGTGCTTTGCTGGTGACTGGAAACCCTTCAGAGGATGGGAGTCACTGCCAGGGGTCAACAGATTCCAAGGAAAGAGCCCTCCATGGTTTGAAGTCCCTTTACTCTTTTTGGGGTGGTGTCTCTTCTCCTTCATTCCCTTTCCCACAGGGAGCAAAGTGGCATTGTCCCCAAACCCTGAGGTGGTTTCCGTGGCTGATGTCCCCCAGCTGCTCAGTGGCTTCTCCACTCCAAGCCTGCAATTTTATCCCAAAAATAAAAGGTGAACAAGAGGGAATTAAGCTGCTTTTCCCAGCCAGCCCTCAGGAGCTGTTCACTGGAGTTCATTTCTCCCACGGGCAGCTCCAGGGTCCATTTTTCTGATCTCTCAGCTGGATTTTTTTTTTATTCCTCTCTCTCTTTTTTAATTTTTTTTTTTTTTTAAGTGAAAGGTATCATGTTCCAAATTAAACTCTTGGAAATTTGCCAGCAGTGTTAAAAACCTGCCTAAAACATGCTGAGAAAAGGAGAAGTAAATTGGGGGAAATTGGGTTTTGGAGAGGAAAAAAAAAAAAAAAAAAGTTCTGGTAAAAGTCTTTCCAGCATATTTGTGAAACAATTTATGGGAACTCTAAACTAGTGAGAAAAATGCCTGAAAGGTGAATTTCCTCCATGAATTTCCTTCATGAATTTCCCATTCACACAGGGAATCAAGGAAGACGTTTCCCTAATTTAGCTATTCCTTCATGGATGAACATGTCAACAAAATTCTGCAGGTTCTGGAGTGAATATCCCAACTTTTTAAGGTGGTGAAAGGGTGAATTCCAGATATTGCATTGATCCTTCACTTTGTATAAACCTCATTTGTCAGCACAGCCTTAATTCTGAGAACACCTGGGATGTCCAGGTGGATCCTTGGTCCCTCATTCCATATCCTAATTCCTGTGTCCCTTTGGAGAAATTATCTGAGGCTGTGCTGAAATAAATAACTCCCAGTCAGGCATCTCCCTGCATTTCTCTAGAAAAAACACACCACCCCATCACTCCCATTATTTCTATGCCTCTTCCTCCTGTATTTCTTCTTATTTTAGGGATAAATATTCAGTGGGAAAGGGAGGGTTTGATACAGATCTTAAATAAACTCCTCTACAACACCATAATTAAGACATTCCTTGGAAAGTTAAAATCTCTTCAGTCTATCCGTGCTTTGGGTTGATTTGGGAATTCCTCAGGAAAACCCAGCCTGTGGGAGAACCCCAGAATAGGGATGGGACGAGGTTGGGCCAGAATGGTTGGGTCCTCACCTCACAATTCCATTGGGGTTGTGCCAGAGCTTCGTGTTTTTCATACTGACTTTGGATTTGCAGAGACCTTGCTTTAGAAGCAGGTTAAAAACATTTAAAATCATTTAATAAAATTAAAATGAGAAAAAAACAAGGATATCATGAGCTGGGACTACTCTTTATGTTGGGAAAATATCCATAGGGGTGAGGAGAGGTTGGGAACTTCACTGGGGAGGACAGGGAATGAATCCTCAGCAAGAAATGCCTTTAACAATGAACCTGCTGCCATTACACACTGAAACCTTGGGATCCATGGAGAATTCCCAATCATATTCCTGATGATCCAAACACTACTGCACACAATAACCTGAATAGATTTTTGGCAATTTTCCAGGTTTTACAGCAAGTCCCAAACCCTGGAAGGATTCAAGCCCCTCTCTGTCCACTCCAAGGGATTTTTAAGGGTATTAAGTAGATTTGATTTTTAAGGATATTAAGTAGACTCATGATTTTTAAAATCATTAAAAATTATTTTCTATGGGAGATTGTGCCCTCCTGGAAGTCAGATGAGATATTCCAAATTATGTTACTTAATCCAGGGATTGTAGGTGGAGGAAAAGCCCTCAATTTTCCCTGTGAGTGTGGCAAGTGCTCCACGAAATTCCTGCTGTTTTCCTACCAGAGTTCCCTTAAAATGTTCTGTCCTGTATGGAAATGGAGATTTTAAATCCCAAACCAGCCCCTCTGATTGCAGCTCTGATATTTATTTGGGAGATGGATAGAAAAAGCAAACTCAAATTAAATCAAATACTTGCAACAAGAAAAGTTGTTTTGTGAAGAGGAAAATAAACTTGGTCTAGAGAAGAAAATAAACTTTCCCTACAGGAAAACCTGAAATAATGTTCATTTTTATTTATTTATTTTAAATGGTTTATTTCAAGCTTTCTTTAAAGTATAATAAAAAATCCCACTTTAGAGAGAGGTGCTGAGTTGAAGGAAAACATTCACTTCATTGGAATTTCAGTTTTTCTCCATGCAAACTTTGGAAACACCAAATACAGAGGAACTTCAGCCTCCCCGAAATGTAAATCCTGTATTTTAAACACACATTTTAATAGGAATTCTCCTGAAGGGGTTTTTTTTTTAAAGCAGAGGATGTCTCTGAATCTGTATGAACTCCATAAACACTGAAATTAAAATTTGGATAATTGTTCCAGCTGTGATTTGGGAAATCCAGCCCTTCCCCGAAGATTATATTTGGGAAAACGTCATGTTTCAGAGACACTTAATTCCATGTTCAACCTGTCCTCTGGGAATCCCAGAGTGCTGATGGAGCCTGGAGCTGGTGCAATTCAATCCCTGAATTCTCCAGTGTCATTCCCTGAACTGCACCAGGTGATGGAGAGGAAGAACAAGACCTGGATGCTGCGGAGAAGATTCCTGGTCCCCCCAAATCCAGGGACAGGTTGTTTCCTGCCTGGAACCAGGAGAAGTTGGGATAAAAGCCACGGGAAGCAGATCCAAGTGGAAGCTTTTCCTGTTTGCTCCTTTTGTTTCCCTTTTATTGCTCATAAAAGGTGTTCATTTGTAGGATTCTGAACTCTGGAATGTTTTATGGCTGGAGTGGTTGGGTCCTCACCTCACAGTTCCATTGGGATTTTGCCAGAGCTTCATGCTTTTCATACTGACTTTGGATTTGTGGAGACTTTGCTTTAGAAACAGGTTAAAAACATTTAAAATCATTTAATAAAATTAAAATGAGAAAAAAACAAGGATATCATGAGCTGGGACTACTCTTTATGTTGGGAAAATATCCATAGGGGTGAGGAGAGGTTGGGAACTTCACTGGGGAGGACAGGGAATGAATCCTCAGCAAGAAATGGCTTTAAAAACGAACCTGCTGCCATTACACACTGAAACCTTGGGATCCATGGAGAATTCCCAATCATGTTCCTGATGATCCAAACACTACCACACACAATAACCTGAATGGATTTTTGGTCATTTTCCAGGTTTTACAGCAAGTCCCAAACCCTGGAAGGGTTCAAGTCCAGGAGCAGGAATTTGGCTGCTTTAGCACCAAACATGGGCTGAACAAATCCATGTTCCATGAGAATTCCCATAATTCCCATAATCTCCTCCACAGGATTAAGATTTCCCCTCCTGGACCTTTGTATCCTTTTATTTTGTTATGGTCACTTCACTGCATGAATAAATTCCTCAATCCCATCCCATAACCAGCCACTCTTCCTTATCCAACACTCCTGAACAATGGTATTCTCATTTTTATTTAGGTTTTCAGGGAAATTAAATAGGAAAAAATAGGGCATTATTAAACTATTTCAGAATGAGATAAACAGGGAAAATAATATTAAAAAAAAAAGAAGAATGTTTTTGTTAGTACTAAAAGCAGCTGTCCTTAATAATCCAAAATTAAAATTAATAGGAAAAATGACATGGAATAAAAAAGACCTTGGAAGAAGACAAAAATTCCTTCTTGAACTTTTTGTCTTTTTTTTCCCCCAAATATTTGCTTTCATCCCCTGATTAAAGATGAAAAAAGGTATTTTGGAGAGGACAGCTTTTTCCATGAGAAGAATGATGTGGGTTTCACCAAATTTCCCAGATTCCCAAGAACCCCTGGGAGGTTATTCCCGAGCAGCCACTTTTGCAGCTCTCACCTGTGATATTCCTCTCCTTCCCAGCCTTGTAGCAGCACCAGAGGAGCACTTGCCACAAACTCCCTTTCCTGCTTCCTCCCTCCACCAAGTTTGGAGTTTATTATTCCCGTAAAAAATTCTTTCTGTTGGGTTTTCCCAAGCACGTGCTGCAGCAAAATAGAACTTTCCTCCAAAAGTAGTTGGTGGTCCTTTCCTGACCCAGAAATCCAGAGTCAAGAGGATATTTTACGGAATTCTTTAGTGGATAAGGAGAAGAGAGACCTGGCCTGATATTTGTGACTGTGTGGAGAAGGTGAACCAGCAGGAAAAGGAGCTTTGGGAATGCTGTGGGTTCAACATTTTTTGGGATTCATCCATGGCAAGAGTTTCTGCCTCAATGCTGAGAGGTGAGGAATTTATCCAGTTGGGATGGAATAATTGCATCCATCTCTAGTTTGGGTTCTCAGGACTCATTCAAACGCATCAGGGAATCATGGAGAAAGTCCGCCAGAATTATCCTTCCACCTCTGAGAGGAACAAGTGCATCTCCCCAGGCATTTATCTGCTGGCCAGACTGAGAAGCACAGATACTTTTCCTGTGCAAGGTGCAAATGGAATGCTTTGGGTTGGGATCCAAGGGATTGGGTAAGGGCCGGCTTTATCTCTCCCATTTCCCGAAATAAAAACCCCAAAACAATAAAAACCACGCCAATAAATTTGCAATAAATTGGAAGCACCAGCAGCAGTGAGCGCGACTGTAAAATCTCGTCCAACTCCCCCTTCTCTCCCTGTCTTATTCCAATTGTGCAGCTCCTGTGTGATGACCTTGAAGGCTGCAATGTTTCCTATCACCCCATTCCCACAGCCCGAAGGAAAAGTTCCTTCAAGTCCTTTTGCAAAGGGGAGGGGAGGGGAGGAGGGGGTGGCAGAGGGCGGATTTCCCATTTCCTGGCCTCGTGCCTTGGCTTGGGAGGGCTGGGATGGCCCCCCAGGTTAGTCCAAGCCTGGAGACGGATCAGGCCGTGCCTGTTGTGACTGGAACACGTCAAAAGACAAGGGATCCAACCCCAGCGGTGCCGTTCCCAACCCGTGCCATCAATTAACTCATTAAAAAGTGAAACTCAGAGCAGCGGGAGACATCAAATGAAAAGATTTGCAAACGAGTCCTCCCCACTGGGCCTTTCAGGGATTTCTGGGAGGTCCTTTTGCTGCTGTCTGGCTTTCCCACCATCTCCTGTCGCTTCCTGCATGAACTCCATCCCCTCTGGATCCCAAAGAAAGTCCCTTTTTTCCATCACTTCTGAGGCTTCATTGTGGCTTCGCTCCCTGCCAGAGGCAAACCTCCAGCTGCCCTCAGGAAATGTCCCAGTCTCTCCTCATTCCCTGGGCTCCTGGCCAGAGGCCTCTCTCCCTCTGGCTGCTCCCCGTCCTCCAGAAGCTTCTCCCAACCGAGCCAGCTCAGGTGTTTTCAGGAAAGAAAATTCCTCCTTCCACTGTCCCCGCCCAACCTGGCCCTGGACACTTCCAGGGATGGGGAATCCACATTTTCTCTGGAAATCTGTGCCAGGGCCTCACCAGCTTTGGTGAAAAATCACAATTAAGTCTCTCTGGAGCCTTTTCTACTCCAGGCTGAACAATCCTTAACTCCAGCTCCTCCGAGTGTAATCCAGAGGGACACTAGAGGGAAAATGAGGTAAAACTTCATGGCAAAGTGGGCAGAGAGGTACCATGAACAGAAAATGGAAAACAGGGAAAAGAAACGCCCAAGGGAATGATCCAGGGGAAACACAACCTCTCCCAGTCTCACTTTCCCCTCACATTCCCTCCCAAGGAAGCAGTGGAAGGCTGGAAGGATTTTGCACTCCTTTGGAGCAAACACTGGTAATTCTGCAGGAATTAATAATCCCAGAGTGGTATCCATGGCATCCCCGGGGCAGGATTTGGAGCTGTTTATGTCTGTTGGCCCCACTTGATGCCAAATCCTTGCCACTGACTGACTCAGGCACTAAAATTCCTTTTTTTTTTTTCCTCCCAGATGTTTTTTATTTGGCATAGAACCTTCCAGGGTGCCTTTCAATCATTCCTGCTCTCCATGTTCAGTTCCCAAAGAAAATTCCTTCTGCTGAGTTTTCTCCCTCTAAACCATCCCCAAATATCCCAAATGTGGTGCAAGGATACTCTGAAGTCTTGGGGATGGTTCTTTTTCTTGCACTGAGCACTTAGAAATGCAGGAAAAGGAGCCTAAAATCCAAGGGCTGCAGGGTGGAGGAGCAGGAAGGGCTCTGGTATCCATGTGGAGACACAGGATCACTCTCCCTCCCTGGAGACTCATAAATTAACTGGATAAAAATAAGGATTTACAAGGATCAGCCACCACTATTTATTTATGTTTTTCTGGGCCACACCAATGGAATCAACAGAGCTGGGATTGAATAATGATGGGACAAATTATTCCAGGGAATGGGCTCAGAAGACAGAAAAAAAATAAGGGATGGGGGGTATTTTTCCATATGGATTGAAAATGTTTTCCTCTTCCTAGAAGGGAGAAACGTTGGTAATTATTTTCAGGACAAATCTGTCAGCAAAAGGGGTTGAATTGTTCTTTGAAATCCATGATTAATAACCCAATAAATCTCTATCCTAAGGATTGGGAAAGGTGAGGAAAGATTTGCTGTCTAGAGACAGCTCTGACTCATCCATAAGTTATGAACTCTCGTGTGATAATTGTGCTTGGGAATATTTTAAATCCACTAAAATTCCTGGCTGGCAGTGCCACACCTCCCCAGTCCTGGGCATTGATGGATCTCTCCTTCCCCATTTTGCTCCCCTGATGATTTTCCCAGAGTCGGTCACTGGGTTCAGTGAACTCAAAGCCTCTCCCCTTCCAGGGCTCTGGAATTTCTTCCTGGCACGGAGACAGGATTGCTCCTTGCCAGTGACTCAGAGCTGGCAGGAGGGAAGGGGCTTCCTGAACAACACATTGCACGTGTCCAGTTGGGCAAGTTATCCACGCAAACCTTTGCTGCCTGGCATCAGGGACAGGGCTGGGAATCTAGAAAGGGAAGAGGGAGGTAAATTCCAGATATTAGCAGATCTGTTCCTGGAGCTGGCCTTGGTGGAAGTAAAAAGAAAAGAAACAAAAATCTCTGAATTCTGTTCTGCCACTGATAAAAGATGGGATAAGCAAATGGTGACATGATAAGGAGTGGAAGGGAAAGGTTAGGAGTAGGATTGTGCCAGAAAAATAGCAGGATGGCTGCCATCCCATCTGGATATGGATCTGGAAGTGGCAGGGATATCCATGTATTTAGAGGGATTTGGGGTAGGAAGTGTAAATTGAGGTCAGTCCCCACCATCTCAGGATAAAACACTGGGAATATTCCCTTAAATATCACTTTAACAAATATCCCTTAACCAGACATGGAACTCCTCTTCAGTATCCCCAAATTTTCTGGGAATCTTTTACTTTCTACTTGTGGATATCATTGCCATAAGATGGAAGTTTCCTGCAAAATTTCTGTAAAATTTAAATTTCTCCATACCCCATCCCTCTGCCTGGTGGGTTCCCAATAGAGAAGCGAATTCTGGGATAGATGGGATTTATCTTTTTAGGATATTTCTGGAATGCTGGAGGCACTGACAGGGGATAGCACAACCTTCACTGCTGCTCTGCAAGACACCTCTTGGAGTTTGCCCCTCTTTGCCAAGAGGTTTTCCTTCCTCCATTCCCACTTGGAACGCAGCTGCCTCCAGAACATTCCTAGGAAAGTCAATATGGATTCTCCATGGAGGAATCCCAGAGCAGCTCTGTGGTGTCAAAGACACCAAGAGACCTCTGGAATCGGGTCCCCACGCTGATAAATACCCAGGAGTTGTCTTGCCATGGATAAAAACCCCTTTGGATTCTGGCACTTGGCTTATCCTGATCCAGCTCCTTGTTTTGGCAGCAATTCCAGGGCGAGGCTGCCCTGAGGGAATCATTCCACCCCTTCCCTTGGATTCTCCAGTGAGGAAAATCCCCGTGCTCAGCCACAGTAATGTGAACCTTGATTAATGAATGATCCCAAAGCACTTTGGCATCCTCACACTCCACAGGCATGGAATGCCATGGATTAATGTGCTCCCTCACCTTCAGTGTGTCCCACATAGCTGACTGGTGGGGAAATCAGGGAAAACCAAGGAAATAAGGAAAGCAGGTGGGAACAATCCTACTCAGGATGAGGAGACACCATTTGTAAGTGTTGAAAAAAAATGTGTTTTGGTTTTTTTGTTTGTTTGTTTGGGGTTTTTTGTTTGGTTTTGTTGTGTTTGGTTTGTTTGGTTTGGTTTGGTTTGGTTTGGTTTGGTTTGGTTTGGTTTGGTTTGGTTGTTTTCCCCTAGGATTTGGTCCTCCTGAAATGGAAGTTTTCACGAAGCAGTGGAACAGAATTCCAGATTTAGGCTTGGAATGACCCAGCCGTTCACAAGTCAATGTTAACAGTGCTGAGAAATACAACACTAAGAAGTGTCAGGTTGCTCCAAAAATCCCAGATTCCCCAAAATTAGAGGAAGCAAGGGAGGAAGTGAACCTCAGGAAGATGTTTTGGAATTGCAGCATCTCCTGGGACTCCTCATGGAATGGTGCCTCCTGTCCTCCTCCTCTCTCCCTCAGGGATAATCCAACCTGAGGGGGGAAGTTCATGGAGGAAGAAGGAAACGGAAAAACAATTTTTCCATTTAATTTTCCCAATTAAATTTTCCCAATTTAACTTGCTTCTCTGCTGGGAGACAGGAAAAATAAAGCACTGCAGCTGTGAGAGACTGGAATCAATTGGGAGGCTGGGTTTGGATTTCCTTGGAAAAAATTTACAGCTGCCATTGAGTTTCAAGCATTTCAAAAGAAGATATGAGGAGACCAAATTGAATTTGAAATGGAGATCCCATAAAGGTGAAAAAGAGCCAAAATCCATGTGCTAAAACCTGGGTTTTACATGGAAAAATGGAGCAGGAATGACCCTGCCACAGGTGAATCCAGCATGGATTTCCCTTAGCCATGAGCTTCCCTCCCTGCCTGAAGCTCAGACTCAAAGTTTGCATGGATAAATGATAAATAAAACAGGGAAAAGCCAATTTCCAGCCCCCAAAAATAAGCAGGATAATCTTAAATCCATAAATCTAAACTCTCTTCCATCCCAACCCAGCAAATTCCCAGAGGGAAACAGCCTGGCCCTGCTCTGCATCCCACAAAAAAGCAATCCCAGAAATTCCAGATTCCTCCTCCCAGCACCAGGAGCTGGGATCCAAATCCCACAACTTTCTTGTTATTTAAAGCTGTTGGGTGATTCCAACACATCCAAATCCAGATCCACAATCCACGCTCTGGGAATTCATGGGAAGCTCTGAGTTTTCACAGCTCGAGCAGGAGATTGCAGTGGAAATGATTCCACCTCCTCTTCAAAGGCTACAAATTTGGGATTCCCTCCATCAGGGACTTAAAAAAAAACGTTAATATTTTTAAAAAATAGAAGGAAAGGTCACTTTCCCCCTAAAATTTGGATAAAATTTAGTTTTATTGCGTCCATTTGGACAACAATTACCTCCTATTTCAATGATTTGTTTTGATCTATTAATGTATCTTTTTTATCCACTTTAATTTAAATCTCTAAATTTCAATCAATGGAACTGGAAATGTTTCAAATAGAATCAAACTTTTTTGAGGAGGTTAAAAAATAGGACTTGTTGAGCTTCATTTTTACCCCAGATCAAGGTGGAATTGTCAAGGAATTCTGAAGCAAATCTAAAGGAGTGAAGTCTTGGGGTGATTTTCAACAACAATAAAAGAATTCTTGGCTTCTCTCACTATTTTTTTAGGATTTCAACCACAAAATTCAAATTATGGGAGCCCAAAATTAAAAATTATTTCAGGTATGTTTCATTAATGATGTAATTTAATGAGATTTATTTCTTCTGTCACATGAAAATGCTTTAATGTCCAATCCCCTCCTAAGGCTGACAGCTAATTTTGAATTCTGATGTCCAAGATTTGGTTTTGAGGGGGAAATAAAGAAAGATTTTGAATTGGCTGCCCCAATTGTCCTTTGTTCTGTTTTTTATCTCTTTTTGGATTAATTAATCTGATTTTAGAGCAGCTAAAAGAAGAGGACAAGTGCAATTGTTAATTTTGAAATAGATGTGCAATAAATTAAAGTTCACTTTAAGAATATTTAAGATACTGGAGATTAATTACTGTTTATGAATGCTCCAGAGACTGAAAAATTTTTCTTTAAATAAATTAACTTTTAAAAAAATTTAAATAATTCAAAAGATAAATGAGTAATTATTTAGTATTTTAAAGTTTTATTTTTAACATTCATTTTGATTTTTCTTTTTTTTTTTTAGTTTTCACTTTGATTTTCATTTTCATTTTTCATTTTTATTTCTTTTTATTTTCATTTCTCTATTATATTTCTTGGTTTTAATTTCTCAATTATATTTCTTATTTTTAATTTAATTTTTCCTTTATATTTTTTATTTTATGGTTTTATTTTCATTTTATTTTCATTTTTTCAAAAATTCCATTTCCATTTTAATCTTTATTTAGTTTTCATTTTTATTTTTCCCCAACCTGTGCTACGCATGAGGTCAGCCTAAAGAATCCAAGGCCAGTCTTGACTCAAATCTCTGTTTTCTGGGAAGTCGAAGATTAATCCCAGAGATTGTTCGGTTCCATTTCTGACATCTCTTGGCTCTTTCCTATGTGTGATGCCGCGACTCGGAGTTATTTTTGGGAGTACACATCCACCTCCCCACGCTGCTCCGTGTGAAACACGGGCAGGGTTAAACCCTGAGGAGATGATCTGTGAGCTTCCAGCAAGGAACGGTTCATTCCCGCCTTTCCTTGGGAAAAATTCACCTCAGAGCCGTGGAAAAGGAGGCGTCCGCTTGTCAGAAGGAATCGCAGCTCTGCTCACAAATCACAGGAGATCATCCAGCAGAGCCAGCGGGATCCAGAGAGCGTCCAAAAGTGCGAATGTCATTTCCTGCTTTAAACCGATGCCTTGAGAGGCTGACCTAGAGCAGAGGCTGGACAGAGCTAAAGAATAAAGCAGGGATTTATTAAAACCCTCCATGGATGCACTTTGGGCAGCACCAGAGCCCAGCCAGGGCTGCACCCAAGATGAACCAAAATGGCCCCAAAATGCACGAGCGCTCCCGGGGTCTCTCCCTGGGATCAGTTCTGCTCCATTTGCATCTTGCAGTTCATTGTCCCATTCCAGCTTTAGCCCCTGCAGTCCCACCCTGCTTGTTTTTCTCTCTCCAGCCCACGGTGTTTGTGCTCTTGGGGCTGAGATTTGGGTCATTTGTCCTTTATAGCAAAATCAGGACCCCAAATGAAGGAATGATTGGCATCTGACTCCAAGGCTTCAGAGTGCTGAACACTCACTTTATTAAAACTATACTATATTACAACTATATTAAAGAGAGATAAAATACTATAATATATAATACTTATTACTAAGAATACTAAAGAAAACTCATGACTGTCTCCTGACAATCAGGATACAGCTTTGTGTGAGATTGGTTAAGGAAACAAAACAATTTTCAGTAGAATCTAATTATCAAATTCTTTCAGGTAAACAATCTTCTAACACATTCTACATGTTCACAAACACAAGAGGAGTCAATAAGAATTATTTTATTTATTCTTTTTAATTATTCTTTTCTCTACTTTTCTTATTACTTCTCTCTGTTCAGAGAGCATATGAATACCACAGTCCTTGGTGCCCAGCTGGAGCAGGAATTGTTTTGTCTCCCTGCTCTGTGCACAGAGCTCAGCATCCCCTGATAAGAAGCTCAGATCCACACACTAAAGCAGCACAGAATGTGAAAATATAAAAGTTCAAACCTGAGGCCTCAAACTGACTGCCACCTTGGATGAGCCAAATCTCCCCAGTGTCTGCTCTGCACTGGAGGACACCAGGCAGGGCCTCGAGCGGACTTTGTCCTCCTCAGGAAGTCCATGAGGACCAAAAAAGGTGTTGGGAACACATGGAATCATGGAATGGGTTGGGTTGGGTTGGAAGGGACATACGTGATCATCTCATTCCAACACCTGCCACAGGCAGCGACACCTTCCCTGGCTGCTCCAAGCTCTGTCCAACCTGCCCTTGGCATCAAATGGAAAAAAACTAAATACAAGGAATCTGTACATAGCTCTTCCCACATCCTTATCTTGATGCCTCAGGTTTTAGCTAAGAAACTCCATTACAAAAATGTGAACATCAGAAGGCTTAAAAAAACTTAAAAGAACAGGGTGACAAATTATACCATCTGTATTGTCTCACCCTTCACAAGAGACTGAAAATGGAATAAAAGTTTATAAAACACCTCTCAGTTGCCCCATCTCTAGATCAGAAAAGGGCTTAATCCAACGCACAGCCATCCCCTCACCCATTGTGGGATTGTTTGTAAGGACATCAGCTCACATCTTCCCTATGGATCCCAAAATCCCTGCCCAGGTGAGCGAACAAGGATCCCATCTTGCAAGGGAGTCACTCCCAGCCCTCCCAGCACGTGGGTTTGCTGTACAATCCCATTTCAGGCGATTTCTGCTCCTTGGAATAAACAGATTCCATCCACAGTGGCCCTAAATCAGGATAAATCCATGAAAACACTGTATGACTTCAGCTGCAGGAATAAAAGAGGACAGATCACAAAACCAACCCAGCTGCCAGCAAAGCTGGCAGAGTCCAAAATGGAATTGCTGCTGTTTAATTTATACTTTAAACTGTTTCCTAAACTAAGGTTGAGAAAGGGGATTAAAAATCAGGAAAATTTTCAACATTAAAGTGGGTAAAAAATGAAAATTATGATCCTTTTTTTCCCCTAAAATAAAACTTCAAGGAGCAAGAAGCCAATTGGTTAAAAATCAGGTGCCAAAACCACAGGAGAACCCGGTAACTGTGAGAAATAAATAAAAACCCTGTGAGGTTTTTGCTTTTTTTCCAATCAGATAAAAGTGGGAACACACAGAGGGAAAAACTGAGCCCTCATGTACAACTTTGTCGCCCCTACAAAGTGTCACCACAGGGATCTTACAAAACCAACACTCACTGAAGTGAGGATGGATCTCTGAGTCAGTGCTTCAGAGCCGGGACATGGCTGGATCAAATCCCTGGAGTCTGAAAAAGAAGGGAAAAAGTTGTGAAAATGCTGGAATCAGCCTCTTCCCTCCCAAACTGGGGTTCGCTGGGACTTCAACGCTTCAAAAATGGAATACAGAGTCGATGAATCCACCTGTTTCCTGGAGATGCCATTTATCCCAGTGGAATGGTTTAGTTTGTCATTATGAGGTCTGGGAAAACTCAGGGAATTTTGTTTCAGCTGCTTTGGAGCCACAGGAACAAAGTGAGATGCGTGGATGAATTGCTAATTTTGGTTGGGATTCTTGGGCATTTCCCACAGAGCCTTAACTCCAAGGAAATCTCATCTTCAGCACTTCTAAAACCCTGCCTACAGCATGTGGCACTTCTGGAGGACAAATTGAATGGTTGGACCAAATCCCAGATTAATCCCTTGTTTTTTATCAGGGATCCATTCCAGGGTTTGCTCCCTGCCCAAGGTCACGTCAGCCCAAGTTAATTCAGTTGAAACCTTTAGAAATCATTGGATCTCCTGTTTTTATTTGTCTGGGAACAACATCCAAAACCATAGATGGAGAATTGTGAAGATTTTGGGATCATCAAGTCCATCCATCAACTGAAATAAGCCTGGATAAAACAGAACCATCCCTACCTCCCTGAAAAATCCAATCTTTGCTTTGTTACCTCTCCTGGTATTTCAGAACTGTTGATTCATCCCAAAAAATTGCCATCATTTCAGAATGGTTCCATACCAAAAGAGGCTGGTGCCCTAAAGGGGAGATGGAATTTTCCATTTACCTGGAAATGTAACCAAAATTTGTACAGGAATGTGCAAACAATCCTGTCAGAAAACACACACAGCTCTTCTCACATCCACTGATGCCTCAGGTTTTGGCTTTTCTATTTTTCAGATTCTGTGCTGCTTTAGTGTGTGGCTCTGAGCTTCACATCAGGGCATGGTGAGCTCTGTGCACAGAGCAGGGAGACAAAACAATTCCTGCTCCAGCTGGGCACCAAGGACAAATGATCCAAATCTCAGCCCAAGGGCACAAACACCGTGGGCTGGAGAGAGAAAAACAAGCAGGGTGGGACTGCCGGGGCTAAAGCTGGAATGGGACAATGAACTGCAAGGTGCAAATGGAGCAGAACTGATCCCAGGGAGAGACCCCGGGAGCACTCGTGCATTTTGGGGCCATTTTGGTTCATCTTGGGTGCAGCCCTGGCTGGGCTCTTGTGCTGCCCAAGGTACATCCATGGAGGGATCCTTGGAATAAATCCCTGCTTTATTCTTTAGCTCTGTCCAGCCTCTGCTCTAGGTCAGCCTGCACGGCATTCCCAGTGCTGCCTTGATCCATCTTTTCCTGGAGATGTTTTTAGTCTGGAGCTCTGAAGAGCCCAACCTGTGCCGACCTCCAGCCATTACTCATGGAGCTGTCCCAACTCCAGGGAAACAAACACAACCTAAACCCAGCTCAGAGTCCAGATCAACCCTTGATCTTAAGAACCACATCCATAAATTTCATCCTATCGTGGACATCTGGAACTTTTGGTTGCATCCTTGCCTGTTTTTTTTTCTTATATTTACGGAATGTACAGGGTTTATTTTTCCTTCGGATGGTGACCACAGCACATTTTCTTTCTTTGGGAGCAAGATCCCAGCTGGATACGCTGCAGGCTGGAGAAGACATTTGCCTGTTGGATTTGTGAGCCATTCCTTGAAGTTTTCCATCCCCACACATCTCATTCCCAACAGGATTTCATGGAGGAGAATTCACAAGATTTCACTAAGGAGAGTTTAGTAGCACTGGCAATTAATAATCTTTCAAATCAAGCTCAATTCCCAGTAGCTCCTTATCTGAAATTCCATAAACCGTTGGGAAAAAGTGGCTCTTTATCAACTCTAAAGCAGGGCCTCAACACTAAAGGACCTACATTTAAAATTTACATTTATACACCTGGATAATTACTCTTGGATTTATTAATTACATAAACACAAGCCTTGTTCCACAGTAATCCGAAAATTTTAGGAGTCTTCCCACTGACTTCAGCAGGATTTGGGTCTTGCTCTAGAACAGTTGTGTATTTAATGAAATTGTGATATTATTTAATGAATATTAAATATGATCCAATTAAAATTTAACACATTTTGTCATCATGGCCTGCATTATTCTCTAGTTCTCATTGTCATCACTAATGGGATTTTATAACAATAATAAACTTGAGTTTCACTGATGAAATTCTGAGCTCAAGTATCTCCTTTCCTTGTAATCTACAGTTCTTCCCTGTATTTTCTTGATCCTTAATCCTCTGCCCAAAATGATGATTTTTTGTGGTTTCTTCTGTTTGTTTTCTGGCTCTTCACTACTTCCATTTCTCTCCCTAGCAGTGACTTGATCTAAAATTTAATTTAGTCATTATTTTCTCTCTCAATCAAGTATTTCTATTCCCCTATGGCTATAAAAAAGGATCAAGAAGGGAACACATTCATATTTAGGTTTTTCTTTGACCTAACACGAAGGGAATTTTTGGGAATTAGGTGCAGCTTTCCATGGTCTTGCAGGGGCAAAACTGGGAATGTTGTGAAGGAATCACAGCAAAGCTTTTAGGGAAAAAAAAAATAAAATCCAACTTTATTCTGACAGTGATGGTGGAAGAAGTGACATTTATCTGATTAAAAGGATTATCCCATTCTTGTTTTACCAAAACACTAAATTTGACCAATCCCATTATTTATTTGGGTTAAGCCACCAAGAAAAAAATGGATTTGAGTGGAACCAACTTCCTGAAGTTCATCCATTCTCATTCCAAAGGGTGTGGAAATCCTCAGTGAGCCCTAATTTATGCCCTGTCCAGAGCTGTTTCCATCAGCTGGAATTCTCCTCAGGAATATATATATATTTTTTAATTTTTAAATTTTTAAATTTTTTTTTCTAAATTGACGTGTCTGCATCAAACAAGGACTAAAATAAGGGAAACTCAGCTGTGTGCTGGGTGGGGGAGAAGCAGGAGAGAGAACCTGGGCAAGGTGGGAGTGAATCCCTCGGAAAAGCCAAGTCAGGATTCTGGGATGAGTGGAAAAGCTCTTGTAGCTCCTGGAAAATACAAATTTTGGCATCCAGAGCCATCAGGTTTCCCATTTTTCTGGAACACAATGAGTTGCCCAAAGGAAAATACCTGCAGCTATCAAAAAATTCCGGGTTCTACGTGGCTCAACCTGCAAAAATATTGGTTTTGTTTGTTTGCTTTTGTTTGGGTGTTTTGTTGTTTTGTTTTGGGATTGTGTTGTTGTTGTTTTTTGGGATTTTTTGTTTTTGTTTCATTTTGTGTTGGGTTTTGGTTTTGTTTGTTAGTTTGTTTGGGATTTTGGGGATTTTTTCATTCATTTTTTTGTTTGGGTTTGAGTTTTTTTGGGTTTTTTTGGGGGGGATGGGTTCTTTGCGTTTTTTGGAGGGTTTTTGGGGTTTTTTTTGCTTTTGGTTTGGATTTGTTGTTGTTTTTTTGGGGGGTTTTTTGTTTGGTTTGGTTTGGCCTGGTTTGGGTTTTTTGTTTGTTTGTTTTTTGGGTTTTTTGTCCGTTTTGTTTTGGTTTGGGTTTTTTGTTGTTGTTTTTTGGGGGGGTTGTTCTTTTGTTTTGTTTTGAGTTTTTATTGTTGTTGTTTGGGTTTTTTTGTTTTGGTTTGGATTTGGTTTTTTGTTTATTTGTTTGGTTTTTTGGGTTTTTTCATTTTGTTTTGATTTGGGTTTGGGTTTTTTTGGTTTTTTGGGGGGGTTGGGTTTTTTGGTCGTTTTTGTTTGGTTGGTTTGTTTTGGGAGTTTTGTTCTTTGGGATTTGGTTTTGGGTTTTTTGGTTGTTGTTTTGGGTTTGGGGTTTTTTGTTTGTTTTTTGGGTTTTTTTGGTTTTATTTTGTTTTTTGTTGGTTTTTTGTTCTTGTTTTTTTGGGGGAGTGGTTTTTTTTGTTGTTTTGTTTTGAGTTTTTTATTGTTGTTCTTTGGGGTTTTTTTGGTTTTTTTTGTTTCAGTTTGGGTTTGGTTTTTTTGTTTATTTGTTGGTTTTTTGGTGGTTTTTTTTCCTTTTGGATTTGGCTTTTTTTGTTGGTTTTTTGAGGGCGGTTGGGTTTTTCTGGTTTGGGATTTTGGGGTTTTTTGTTTGTTTGTTTGTTTTGGGTTTGTTTTTGTTCATTTGCTTGCTTGTTTGTTTTGGGGGTTTTGTTTGTTTTTTTTTTTTTTGTTTTGTGTTTTCTTTTTGGTTTTTTTTTTGTTTTGTTTCGGGTTTGGTTTTTTGGGGGGGGGGTTTTGGTGTTTTTTTGGTTTTTTCTCTTCCTTCATCTCTTGGCTCCCTGGGAAAGGACGTTGTTCCTGGAATTGTGTCCCGGTGCCTGTCACTGGACACCGACGGTGTCACGCTGGAATCACCGGCAGCTGAGGCCAGGAGGGAGCGATGCAATCCCAACGCAGCTTTCCAACTCCTGAAAGGAAAAAAAAAACCCAAAAAACCCAAAGAATCACAACTTTCCCAGAGTTATTAGTAGGTGTTATTACCGTTTATTAATGAAGCAATTAGTAATGGCTTCATGGCACAGACGGAGTAAGAGCTTAGCTCTCATCCTCATGGAAAAAAAAGAAATAATAAAAGAAATTATAAATAAAAGAAATAATATTTTGTTTATTATTTCTTTCTAATAAAAAAGAAATTATAAATAAAAAAATTATATTTTATTTATTATTTCTTTCTAATAAAAAGAAATTATAAATAAAATAAATATTTATTTCTTTTAAAGAAATAAAATAATAAAGAAATATTATTATTTCTTTATAATAATTTTATTATTATAGAGAAATAACAAAAATACATTACAGGCAAATGTAATTTTTATTACATTTATATTTATTATAAATGTAATAAAAATATTAATATAAATGTAATAAAAAATACATTTGCCTGTAATGTTATTTACAGGCAAAAAGGGGGAATGTTGCTTGAGATCGCACAGCATGATATTTGTAACAAGATAAGAGAACTGATAATGCCAAGACCGTGGGATTGATCCCTGTCTGGGCCATTCATTAAATTTGGACTGGATGATCTGTCTGGATTCCTTCCAGCTTGGAATATTCGGAGCTGATTCATCCCAGCAGATTTAGATATTCCAGATACCCTGATGTGATTTCTGCAATGGAATTTACAGCGGGAGACCGACCCCTTAGATTTGTTTTTAGTGCTTAAAACCCTCACTCAGTTTCAATTTGATCTTTGTGGTGTTTTGGTTTTTTTTTTTTTTAAGGTTTAAACACTGAAGAGTGTGGGCTTGGCTCACATTGCACAGATCCCTTCCAGGTAATCCGTGGGACATCAGGAATCTCCAAATGCCGGGCTGGAAAAGTGGCATTTCCCACTTTGCACCTGCTGATCCCTAGGGAATTCTTCAGCTTTCATTCCATTGCAGCAATGCCTTTAAAAATAGAGCCTGTGGGAAGCGAGGAGGCATTTGTGGAGGTAAGGCTGAGCTTTGGGAGAGGTGACAGAGGCCAGGCAGAGGTGACCAAGGCAGCCCAGCAGGAAGTCCTGGCTAAGCCAGCCCCAGTTCCCACCTGTTCCCTGCAGTCCTTTCACAGGCACTAATAACAAAGGGTTTGTGTTTCCCCGGGGCCCTTCATCCCTCCTGATCCCAAAGCACTGCACAAATGACACCTCCGAAGGTCACAGCCATGGGCTGGAATCCAGCCTGGCCCGGCCACAACAATGGGAAGGGAGGAGAGGCACGGCCAAGGACAGCAGGGAGAATTCCCATTTATGCTGATGCGTCAGGTTTTGGCTTTTATGTTTTTCAGATTCTGTGCTGCTTTAGTGTGTGGGGCTGAGCTTCATGTAAGGGGATGTTTTTTTGTCTGGGAACAACATCCGAAACCATGGATGTAGAATTGTTAAGATTTGGGGATCATCAAGTCTATTCATCAACCCAAATAAACCTGGATAAAACAGAACCATCCCTACCTCCCTGAAAAATCGAACCTGTGCTTTGTTACCTCTCCTGGTATTTCAGAACTGTTGATTCATCCCAAAAAAATCCCATCATTCCAGAATGGTTCCATACCAAAAGAGGCTGGTGCCCTAAAGGGGAGATGGAATTTTCCATTTACCTGGAAATGTAACCAAAATTTGTACAGGAATGTGCAAACAATCCTGTCAGAAAACACACACAGCTCTTCTCACATCCACTGATGCCTCAGGTTTTGGCTTTTATATTTTCAGATTCTGTGCTGCTTTAGTGTGTGGCTCTGGGCTTCACATCAGGGCATGGTGAGCTCTGTGCACAGAGCAGGGAGACAAAACAATTCCTGCTCCAGCTGGGCACCAAGGACAAATGATCCAAATCTCAGCCCCAAGAGCACAAACACCGTGGGCTGGAGAGAGAAAAACAAGCAGGGTGGGACTGCAGGGGCTAAAGCTGGAATGGGACAATGAAGTGCAAGATGCAAATGGAGCAGAACTGATCCCAGGGAGAGACCCCGGGAGTGCTCGTGCATTTTGGGGCCATTTTGGTTCATCTTGGGTGCAGCCCTGGCTGGGCTCTTGTGCTGCCCAAGGTGCATCCATGGAGGAGATGCTTTGAATAAATCCCTGCTTCATTCTTTAGCTCTGTCCAGCCTCTGCTCTAGGTCAACCTTCCCAAGGCATCAGTGTGAAATGTGCTTTTCAAGTCCCCTCTGGAGCTGGGGTTGTAAAGCAGCCCAGGGTATCACAGGGTGCTAAAAATCCTTGGATTTCACCCTTGGAAGAAGGAAGAGAGATGGGAAAAAAAGGTAAAAATAAAAGGTGAACAGGGCTAATGACAGCACTTTAATTCAGCACTGTGTTTCCAGAGAGGCTGCACAGTTTCAATCTGGTGCTCAGGCTGTTAATCCATCCCCTCCAGTGCCCTTTCCCTGGATTAGTTGTGCTGTTTATCCATTGTTCCAAGGCAGTGAAATGACTCACACCGTGCCTGTTCCCAGGAAATCCTGCCAGGTGAGGGAGGGTGACATTTACTGGGGGACCTGTTAATTGGAACCCACCCTAATAACACAAACAGAACAGAAATTCTCCAGCTCTGCGTGGCCTGGGCTTTATCATTCCATCTCTGAGAAGCTCCGTGTGCCTGTTCCACTGGGCAGCCCCGAACAATCCCCTCTCACAGCTCCTGCAATCACAAGGAAAGGCCAAATGGTTCCTGAAATGGAATATTCAATGGCTCTGGGAGGGGTCAGGGAGAGGGAAATGCATTTTCCCAGGAGACAAAGCCAAGCATTTGTCCCTTAGGGAGCCACTGCACCTTTGCAGGTTGGGAAGAGCCCCATGGGAAGCCTGGGAAGGGATGCACAAATCCATTTCCTCCATTTCCTCACCAATCCACCACAGGATGCACCCACAGGGTGACATCGGGTGGTGGCAGCTGGAGATCCATCAAAAATGGTCCCAGGCTGCAGTGTTGCCCTGTTTTTTTAAGTTTTTCTAAGCCTTCTGATGTTGACATTCTTGTAGCGAGCTTTCTCACATGCTTTCTGTAAATAATTATTGCTTTGCGTTCCTTTATGGAGGAGGAGAAAGTTGATGGGCTGTTGGTCTGTCCAGTGTCATTGGAGAGGTGGCACTGACACCCTCCAATCCACTGTCCCTCTTGGAAAGCTGTAAATGTTGGAGTCAGAAAATAAACTTCCCTTTTTTCTCCCCTTGAGAACAGCGGTGTGCGCGCTTGTGTTCTTTCGCGTCCTACAGCGACACCAGAGGTTCCCTTGGATCTGCTGCTTCTCATCCCTTTTCTCACTCCAGGAGAATTTATTCCCCAGGATTTGCAGGTGAAAGCAGTGGGAAAATGAGGCAGCCGCTGCTCTGTGCCTGAATTAAAGCAGATCCAGGGAATTTTCCTTTGGGGGTGATTCCTTTGCTTCAACAGAAATGTTCAGTGCTACTCATCCACCCCTGAGTGCTGGGGAATCTTTTTTTTTTTTCTGTTTATCCTTAGGAGCTGGTCCAGAGGGGGATCAGAGGGATGGAACACGTCTGCTGCGAGGAAAGGCTGAGAAAAATGGGATTGTTCAGCCTGGAGGAGTCTCCAGGGAGACCTCATTGCTGCCTTTCAGTGTTTGAAGGGAGCCCAAAGGAAGATGAGACAAATTTTTAACCAGGATCTGTTGCAATGGGACAAGGAGTGATGGTTTTAAACTAAAAAAAAGTGGGTTTAAATGAACTTTAGGTGGGATTTTTTTTGTGATGAAGGTGATGAAACACTGGCCCAGGCTGCCCAGAGAGGTGGTGGGTGTCTCATTCCTGGGAATATTCAAGGTCCCTTCCAACCCAAAGAATTCCATGATTGTGATCCATCATTCTGCCAGTCCTGTGGTCATCCTTGCTGGACATGGGAATTCAGTTTTCATTATTCTTCCTGCCTTATTTTCCTGTGTTCCTATTGAGGAGTTCTGTCCAGATTTTAGGTTTTCCTACACCAGGAGCAGATGCAGTTTCATTGTTATGTGCTAAATTATTTATATATTATAGGGAATACCATGAATGGAGCTAATCTTAATAATTACAGGCTAAAATAACTCAGGGCATGGAAGGCTGGGATGGAAAAATCCATTAATCCAACCACCTTAATTAATTAAGGACCTCTCCTTAGGGTTTTCCAATCAGGATTTCGAGCCTTAGTTTGGGTATATTTGGTGTAAAGATATTCAGGCCAAGAATTTGGTTTTAATCTGTAATTAAAATGTATAATAATGTATAATTAAAACAGTTAAATAATTAAAGTTTAATGTATAATTTTCTGCCTTGTCCAATGGAATCTTTGGGATTTCACTTGTTTGTTTTTTTTAAGCCAAGCCACCAATTGGAGTCATAGATCCTCAACAAGAGGTCAAGCCTTGGTTCAGAAGTGCAGAGCGAAAACACAGAGCCTGTCCCAGTGGATCAATCCTCTCCCTGTGCATTCATCCCTAATTTGTGTCTTCTTCCAAGAAGGAAATACAAATCTTAGAATCAAAATGATTTTATAAGCACAGAACCCCAGAGAGATTTGGGTTGGAAGGGACCTTAAAGCCCATCCAGTTCCACCACTGCCATGGCCATGGGCACCTTCCTCTATCCCAGTGAAGCCCCATCCACCCAGTGAAGATCAGGGAATTACCAATATCCCCATTTTAACCCTTTGACCAACTCCATTTGAATTTCCCCCTCCGCCAATGCTGAAGAGCAGCTAGGGATTGATTATAACTAAAAAAAATAGGGATTAATTATAACTAAAATGTCATGGCAGCAGAAGGTCCAGTTGTTTCTTTTTTCTCTAGCAATTGAAATATTTGGGTTGTCCCAGATGCCACCAAAACACAGAACTGGAAGCAAAGGGATTGTGGCTGAAAAGGAATGGGATTGTACAGAAATCTACAGAGTAAGATGAAAGGGAGAGCCAAAAATTGAATCGGGAAAGGATCCCCAGAGTGCTGCAGAAGGATTAAAACAATCACTTCTGCCACTGTAGGGGAAAAGAAATAGAAAATAAAGGAATAATAACTTTAAAAGGTCCCCCTCTGCCATCTGGTAGGGAATTACAAAACATACCAATGCTAAAAGCCAACCTCCATCTCCCATTCCACTTCTCTTCACAGCCAAAACCACAGGGGAGCAAATAAAATCCAGATCCCAAAGCCAAAGGGTTCTCCTATGGATCCATCAGATCTCTGGGAGTCACCTGGGTCCCACCTGCTGGAATGTCCCCGCTCCATCCCCTGCCCTCACCTGATTCCTGAGCTCCAGATGTGCCTTGGGAGAGACAGACAGGGGAAAAGGAGGGGATTCACCCCAGACACAAGTGGGCAGGGGATAACAATGTTTCTGGAATGCAAATGAGACATTTCCTGTGGTCAGCAAAACCTCTGCCGTGGCTGGGACTGCTCTGAATCCATCGCAGCCCAGCAAGGGGAAAAAAGGGACAAACCTTTGTGGATGAAAGCCCTTCCGTTAAGCAGGGCTTCCCAAAGTGCCAGAGGTGCTTGCTTCCCTAAAGGCCCTGAAGGAGCAGCCTGGGAACTGTGGAGCACACGAGTTTGTTCTGGGAGGTGTGGGGGTCATCGCAGCCACAGGGATGGAGGGAAGAGCCACGAGATTCCTCTGTGTTCCACAGGAGGGAAGGGGGAACTCCATCATTCCTGGGAGATCCATGAGATCCCCTGGATTCCACGGGAGGAGAAGCACAACTCCATTCCTGGGAGAGCCATGAGATTCCCCTGGGTTTCACAGGAGGGAAGGGACAACTCCATTCCTGGGAGAGCCATCAGATCCCCTGGATTCCACGGGAGGGAAGGAACAACTCCATCATTCCTGAGAGATCCATGAGATCCCCTGGATTGCACAAGAGGGACAACTCCATTCCTGGGAGATCCATGAGATCGTCTGGATTTCACAGGAGGGAAGGAACAACTCCATTCCTGCAGGTAGGGAACTCCAACCTGGACCACTGGAGCTGATCCCCCAGGAATCCCTTTGCACACAGATGTTTGGGAAGGGCTCAGTCACTGAAACTCCTTTGTTTGCGGTGTTTGGGGTACATCCCTGCCTCATCTGGAGGTGTCTGCTCCAGGAAGGGCCCTGATCTCCCCGGTGTCCTCCATCCGCCAGGTGTCCTGCAGCCTCAGGGGATCTCCAGGGACACTGGATGCTGCTGTTGATGCCGGTGAATCATCCCAGCTGTCATCATGGATGTCTCCTGGAATCGGAGCTGTCTGAAATGATCCTGTGTTGCCTCCAGCTGCAGCCCCAGCGAGGCACAGCCCCCTTGCAGTTGTGCTGTCACATCTGGCGGAGCGGTGCAGGAGTGTCAGAGCCCTCAAACATCTCACTTGGCTCGAGGTGCCTGGAGGCGTGCACCTAAGTCGAGCTTAAATTCCTTCTTTGCAGGTGTTTGGTCTGCCCTGGGCTCAGAGCCTGGAGCTGGAGGTGTGGGGGTCTAAATTAAACCCTCTGCTGGTACCTGGTCTTGGGTTCTCTGCTGCTCACAGTGACCCCGAGATGTGTCAGAAAGTCTCTTTTCCCAGCCCAGCAGTCAAAGAAGGAGTCAGAGCTCTCCAGTTCTCAGTCTCAAGGCTGTTCATTGTTTCTTATCTATAAAATTCTTTCTCCTGTCCAGCCGAGGTCCGCTCAGCAGGACAGACAGAGGCACTCTGCCTGCCCCCAGGGACGTGTAATCTTTTTATACTAAAAACCACATGTACAATATTTACAATAATTTCCAATACTTGTCACCTGTGTTAGACAGTGAGCTTCTGCTCTAAACCAATCCAAAAGTGCCACCATCACAGCAGGAGATGGAGGCCAAGAAGAAGAAGAAGGAGAAAGGCTGGACACGCCCAGATTCCTCCATCTTGCCTCCTGAACCCCCATTCTAAAAACCCCAAAAATTTATTTTTTCACCCCGTGATAAATTCGCTGTCATTCCACTTAAACTCTCGTGGCTTGTAATCCTTCATGAAAGGTTGGTGATTGTTTTTCCCAAGGGCTCAATCAAAGGCACAGGGGGGTCCTGGGCTCTGTGCCGAGGCCTCTGAGCCCCCTGGGCAGGGCTGAGTCCTGCAGGGCAGCCAGAGGGATCTCCTGGGTTCCGACAACCCTGGACCAGCTCAGCCCGTGTATCCAAGGAGAGAGGATTTATCCCCCTGGATTTCAGGGTAGTGCCCAGCTTGCTGAGTGTCCTAAATTTAGGTTCAGCCTGTAGGAATGTCCCCATGGCAGCCAGAACCAATGCAGCTCTAACTGCCCGAAATTTGGGATCTGGTTCAGAGCAAAATCAACTCCAAATGAGGCTGAATGTGATGTGGGAGCTTTGGGAGATCTGGAGAGGAGAAGCTCCAGGGAGAGCTCAGAGCCCCTGGCTGTGCCCAAAGGGGCTCCAGGAGAGCTGGAGAGGGACTGGGGACAAGGCATGGAGGGACAGGACACAGGGAATGGCTCCCAGTGCCAGAGGGCAGGGATGGATGGGAGATTGGGAATTGGGAATTCCCGGCTGGGATGGAATTCCCAGAGCAACTGTGGCTGCCCCTGGATCCCTGGCAGTGCCTGAGGCCAGGTTGGATAGGGCTTGGAGCACCCTGGGACAGTGGGAAATGTCCCTGCCCATGGAAAGGATGGAACAAAATGACCTCTAAGTCCCTTCCAATCCAACCCATTCCATGATTCCATGAAAGTTCTGAAGGCTCCTGGCATCCGATATAATTCCAGAACCATTCCAGGATGGCTTGGACAGCCCTGAGAAATGGTTCCTTGTCCCCCTTCACTGGGAAGGACTGGAGGAGTCCGGATGGACCCTTGGACAGCAGGTGGATCCCACTTGGCCTCCTGGTTTGGGGCATGGATGGAAAAAGCTGTGAGACCGTGGAAAGGGGAATCTGAGATCCAGCTGAGGTCATGCCAGCCTGGCCATTCCCTAAAAGCCATGGATGGAGTGGCCAGGGCTTGGCATTTGGGTAACAAAGGGAAGGAATTGGCTCCTCCACACCTGAAATGCAAACAGAGCAAACCCATTGTGTGAGGAGGTTCACGGGCAATTTGCCAAAACAAATAAACACAAAGTTGTGGCTTTATTTTCTCCCTACTTGTTAATGCAGCAGGAAGCAAGACAGGAATATATTCCAGTTGCCACTTAGGGGGGAAATTTGTAGAATTTTTATTTTATTTTAAATTATTTTTTATTTTATTTTATGTATTTTATTTTATTTTATTTTTAAATGTTTTTTTTCTTATTTTATTTTTATTTTATTTTATTTTATTTTATTTTATTTTATTTTATTTTATTTTATTTTATTTTATTTTATTTTATTTTATATTTATTTTTTAAATGTTATTTTATTATTTTATTTTATTGTAATTATATATTATTTTATTTTATTTCAGTTTCAAACTGGGAGATGTGTCAATTTAGGGAACACCAGTTTAGAATACCCTAAGTCACATCAGACCTCTAAATAAAATTATTTCGTTTTTGTCATTTTGCTTGATCCTAAGCAGGAATTTATTTCCACAGGTTCTGTACGGATCCTGAGATCTTTTGCTGCTCTTCCTCCCAAGCTCCCAGGCCAATAAATCATATTCTGATATAAATTTTCATGCCTGAGTGTGATTTCTGTTCCCACCACCCGATCACTTAGAGATAAGAGAAGAAACTCCAGTGAAGCTTCCACATGCACAGACATGTCAGGATTTGGCTTCATGCCTCAACAGAGGAGTTTTTCCAGAATATTCCTTTCCTATAGACTCAGGCAGAGAACTCCAATCCCAGAGTTTCCAGCGCCGCATCTCTCCCTAGAAAGAGAAGGTCTAGCAGCAGTGACAGAGTCTGAGTGGAGTAAAAGGTGCCCAAGAAACTCTTTTCTTCCCAGAATAAATAAGGATTTTTAAAATCGCAGAATCCCAGAGTGGTTTGGGTTGGAAAGGACCTTAAAGCTCATCAACCCCTGCCATGGGCAGGGACGCCTTCCACTATCCCAGATTGCTCCAAGCCACGTCCAACCTGGCCTTGGACACTTCCAGGGATGGGGAATCCACGAATTTTTGTTTTGCATAGAAATTCCAGAATCTATGAGAGTGCCTGTGTTTGTGTGTCAGGAAGGAGGAAAAGTGATCAGGGCAGGGCTGAGGGAAGAAGGAGATGGGGGGAGATGGAAAAACTTTGGCTCATGGAAAATCTAAAGGATCCCTTGCCCCCACTGCAGCATTCCTTCCCAAAACGTGGCCAAGCAGCCCAGGGGGGTAGGATAATTGAAAAGCAAGAGTGGGATGGTCTGTAGATGGGGTTTTAATCTTTCCACAAAAACTCATAAAGGCTGAATGGCCCTCCTGAGGCCCCACTTTATTGCCACAAATTCCCACTGCGTCCCTGGGAGGAGTAGCTCACACATTAAAAGCTCCTTGCGAGTCCAAGTAAAAACAAATTCCTTCAGCCACCTCCTCACAGCTGCCAGAAACCCCCATTTCCCCAGCAATTCCCACTTTTTCTTCTCCAGGCCAGGGCATTTCATTTTCCAGGAGAGCCAGTGGCTCCACCAAAACTGAGGGTGGGATTTGTGACCTCCTTCCTGCAGCCTTTAGGGTTAATAATGACACATGTTATTCCTCAGGTAAATTCCCATTTTCTGAAGTTTTCCAGTTCTTTGGATGCAGATCCTCACAAAATTACTTGATTTTCCCACTAAAATAGAATCATAAGGTTGGAAAAGTCCTCCAAGATCATCCATTCCAAACCCCAACCAAATTCCACTGTGCCCAATAATCCAAAGTGAAATGCTGATATTTCAGCCCCCTGCCCACTCCTTCTTCCTCCAGGATAAAAGAAATTGTGGATATCTGAACCCTTGGGATTATGTTTTGTATTTATTCCTCTTATTTCCTTTTTTTTTAATGACTGGAAAGGATGATTTGATTAAGGTGACCTCTAATTAACTGAAGATCCAGTTGGGGCCAGGATCTCTCCCACATTAAAAGAAACTAAGAGAGTTGGATAAATTGTCCCTCAGCTCTTCGTGTGTCTTGTTAAACAATCCTGTCCTGCAGTAATATTAATATTTGTACTAATGTTAATATCTGTAGTCACATTATCATTTATATTAATATTTGTATCCATATTAATAATTATAGTATTAATATTAAATATATTAATATATTTAATAATAGTAATAAATAGCTATAGAGGTGTGACTTGAATATGAAAATTCACATTACAAATACACTTTAAAAGGATCTGGCAGCATAGTGGGTCCCTGAACTCCTTTCTCCCTATAAAATCCATCTTTGCTGCTCGTCTGCAGATCCCAGGAAAATCTTCCTGCATATCCCGCTGGGGATATTTCATTCTCACCCACTCCCTACAGGTGAAATGATCAGTGGATAAACAGGACAGAGGTGGCTTTCAGAAAACCAGCAGAAGTTTTTGATACCTGGAAATCAAGATAGAAATTCGAGTGGTTGTCCTTATCAATAGATAAGATCTACATTATCAGTGTAAGTGTTGGTGTTAATGTCCATGGAATTGTGGAATTCCAGAAGGTTTGGGTTGGAAGAGACCTTCAATCATCCCATCCATCCCTTGCCATGGCAGGGACACCTCCCACCATCCCAGGCTGCTCCAAGCCCCAATGTCCAGCCTGGCCTTGGACACTTCCAGGGATCCAGGGGCAGCCACAGCTGCTCTGGGAATTCCATCCCAGCCCCTCCCTCTTGGGGTTCTGTGGTTGAAATGGCTCTCAAGGTATTGGAAAGTTTCTTTTTCTCCCAGCCCTGTGACTGAAGAAGAAGTCAAGATTCATCAGTTCTGCTTTTCAAGTCTGTTTATTTTCTTTTATCTATTCCATTCTTTCCCTGACCTGCTGAGATCTGTCTGGCAGGTCAGGTTGTGACACACTGACCACCCTTGGGGTGATGTTAACTTTTTATACTAAAACCTACATGTGCTTTATTTACAATAATTCTCCAATCCCTATCACCTATGTTAGACAGTCTGTCTCTAAACCAATTCAGAAGTGTCACCATCCCAGCAGAAGATAGAGGGCAAGAAGAAGAAGGACAGGACACACCCAGATTCCTCCATCTTGCCTCTTGAACCCCCATTCTAAATCCCCAAAATTCTACTTTTCCATCCCGTGACAAATTCACTATCATTCTACTCAAACTCTTGTGGTTGTAACCCCTCACACAAAGTTGGTAATTGCTTCCATGGGCTAAAATCAAAGGCACAGGTGTTTTTGACTCCGTGCCAAGGTCTCTGAGCTCCTTGCCAGGGTCTGGAGTCCTCCAGGGCAGCCAGAGCTATGTCCTGGGTTCTGACACCTCCCCACCCTCCCAGCCAGGAATTCCCAATTCCCAATCTCCCATCCATCCCAGCCCTCCTACAGCCTAAGGCCAACTCCCCTCGTCCTGTCACCACAAGCCCTTGGGAAAGGTCCCTCTCCAGCTTCCCTGTGAAGTGACAGCAGCTCCGTTTGGGCCCCCGAGCCAAAGCCAGGATCTCCTTGGAGCTCTAATCCAAGCCTGGATTCCCTTGGTAGCTGTAGATCCCAAGTGCCAGTGGGAAGCCCCAGGGATTCCCAGACATCCACGGGTCTTACACATAAAAGGATTTTTGGGGGAACAGGGATTCCCAGATATCCATGGGATTTACACAAAAAAGGATCCTCGGGAGAACAGGGATTACCAGATATCGATGGGACTTACACAGTAAAGGATTTTTGGGAGAATCAGGATTCCCAGGACATCCACAGGATTTACAGAAGAAAGAACTTTTGGGAGAAGAGGATTCCCAGATACTCATGGATCTCACACAACAGGGGACCCTTGGGAGAACAGGGATTCCCAGATATCCATGGGGTTTACACAAAAAAGGATCCTCGGGAGAACAGGGATTCCCAGATATCGATGGGACTCAAACAGAAAAGGATTTTTGGGAGAATCAGGATTCCCAGGACATCCACAGGATTTACAGAAGAAAGAACTTTTGGGAGAAGAGGATTCCCAGATACCCATGGATCTCACACAACAAGGGACCCTTGGGAGAACAGGGATTCCCAGGTATCCATATTATTTGCACACAAAAAAGGATCCTTGGGAGAACAGGGATTCCCAGGTATCGATGGGATTTACACATAAAAGGATTTTTGGGAAAGCAGGGATTTCCAGGATGTCCATAGGATTTATGGAGAAAAGGACCTTTGGGAGAACAGGGATTCCCAAATATCCGTAGGATTTACAGTACAAAGGACCTTTGGGAGCACAGGGATTCCCAGGTATCCATAGGATTTGCACAAAAAATGAACTTTGGGAGAAGAAGGTTTCCCAGGTAACTACAGGATTTATACAAAAAAGGACCCTTGGGAGAACAGGGATTCCCAGATATCCATAGGATTTACACAGAAAAGGATTTTTGGGAGAATCAGGATTCCCAGGACATCCATGGGACTTGCAGAACAAAGGACCTTTTGGAGAAGAGGATTCACAGATATCCACGGACCTCACACAACAAGGGACCTTTGGGAAAACAAGGATTCCCAGATATCCCTAGGATTTACACAGAAAAGGACCCTTGGGGGAACAGGGATTCCCAGGTATCTATAGGATTTATAGAGAAATTATAGGGATTCCCAGATACCCATAGGATTTGCACAAAAAAAGACCTTTGGAAAACAGGGATTCCCAGATATCCATAGGATTTGCAGATAAAAGGATCCTTGGAAGAACACGGATTCCCAGGTACCCATAGGATTTGCACAAAAAAGGATCCTTGGGAGAACGAGAATTCTCATATTCCATAGGATTTGCACAAAAAAAGACCTTTGGAAAACAAGAATTCCCAGATATCCATAGGATTTGCAGATAAAAGGATCCTTGGAAGAACACGGATTCCCAGGTATCCATAGGATTTGCACAAAAAAGGACCTTTGGGAGAATGAGAATTCCCAGATTCCATAGGATTTACAGAGAAAAGGATCCTTGGAAGAACACGGATTCCCAGGAATCCATAGGATTTGCACAAAAAAGGACCTTTGGGAGAATGAGAATTCCCAGATTCCATAGGATTTACAGAGAAAAGGACCCTTGGAAGAACAGGGATTCCCAGAGATCCACAGGATTTGCACAGAAAAGGAACCTCAGGAGAACAGGGATTCCCAAATATCCATGGGACTTTCATGACAAAGGAATTTTGTGCAGACTGGAGCAGCAGCTGAAGGCCAGGTGAAATCCTCCAGGCCATCCACATGCAAATCCCAAAATTCTGCTTTCTTTACCTCTGAGCTGAATTCCTGGCTTTAGCTGGAGCTAATCCTACCCCATATGAAGCATAAAAAGTCCAATCCTCCCAAGTATTCCTGATCCAATCAGACCCAGGAACTATTCTTAGCCTGACCTTTGAGCAAATTGCTCTGGTTTTATTCAGGTTTATTGATGATCTGGGCCCCCTGTGAGCGAAACAAATTCAACTCGAAGACCTTTGCAATTTGCAAAGGTCATCCTTAATCTGGACTTGATAAATCCATATTTTAGAGTAGGCACATTCCTGATCTTTAATCTGGACTTGATAAATCCATATTTTAGAGTAGGCACATTCCTGATATTATAAGGGAAGGAAGGAGAAAGTGGGATAAGAAAGAGAAATGACCCAGTGGGGCTCAGGAAAACAGGTGGAGGGAAAATGGAAATGCCAGGCAGAGAGCCAGGGGTAGAAGGGATGGAAGGACAGCCTGGAAAAGTGATGATCCATGCTAAAGGGACAACGTTCCACTGGGATATGGGGAAATCAGCTGGGATATGAGGAAATCAGCTTCCTGCCAGCCCAGGGAATGTGGGCTAAAGGCTTTCAAAGCTGCTGATTTGGGGCAAAGAAGAGCAGTGAGAAGAGAGCAGTCATATGAGGGTTAAATAATATTGGGGATTTCTGGGATTAAAAAATAATGTTCGGAGTTCTTGCACTCAAAAAAAAAAAAAAAAAAAAAAAAAAAGAAAATAAAAGAAAAAAGGACAGGGAATGGTGAAATCAAGTTTGATTACATAGCAATAAATTCCCCCAAAAATCAATTAAAATAATTCAAGGCAGTTTCTGTTCCCTTTCATTTTCATGTCAAAATTATCAATTCCATGCACGGTCCCTTTGGAACGGTTTTCATTCTTCATTTTTCATGAAGGGAGGAACGTGCCTGGGATTGTGGAATCTGATTTGATGGCCACAACCTCAGACCAAAAAAAACTCGGTTTCATTCATTGAGGAAATTTCAGATTTGATGAAAAAGCCCTTTGACTCCAGGCTTCATCATCTGTTTATTATTTGAGGAATGGGTTTTCAGTAGGAAGAAAAGTACAAGTGTTTTCCCTCTGGGATTGATGCCTCTCCCTTCCAGCGACCAGACTTTTGTTTTTTTTAAAGTCCAGGCAAAAATAAACAGAAGGGAAACCTGATACCACTTCCCTAATGTGGACACAGTAGCACTGGAGGAAAATAAACCAAGCTCCCTGCCCACTAAGGATGGGAAAAGAGACCTTGCCCTTCAACTTCAGCCAGGGAAAATCCATTTGGAAATTGGGAGTGGAGGATGGAATTTTCTGTTGGAATTTTTTAATGGTAAAAGTAATGAAAGAGTGGAGTGGATGGTCAGGAGTTGCCTGTGGGGATTTATTGATCTACCAGTGTTAATTGAGCTGTTCTCGGGAGGCAAAGGGAATCTCGAGATTCCCCCTGATTCCAATTTTCTGGGAGATTTTAATTTGCATTTTAATCCTCAGGAAGATCAGGAGAGCCAACTCTGCTTCAAGCCCATCTCTTGATGGAGGCCACAAAAAAGCAGCTGTCAAAGAGGCATCACCAAATAAAGATCTTTGCAGCTGCAGTTCCTGGGAGAATTTCTCTCAGGGTCTCTGTGGTCAGGATGACCCCGAGATGTTATAAAGTCTGTTTTTCCCATCCCTGAGATCGAAGAAGGAGTCAGGATTCCTTGGCTCTGGTTTTCAAGGTCGTTTATTCTCTGTTATCTATCACATTCTTTCTCTGACCTGCTGAGGTCTGTCCGGCAGGTTGGCTCATGGCACACTGACTGCCCTTGGGGTGGTGTTGGCTTTTTATACTAAAAACTCCGTGTACTTTATTTACAATAATTTTCCAATCCCTATCACCTGTGTTAGACACTCTACTCTAAACCAATCCAAAGGTGCCACCATCACAGCAGAAGATGGAGGGCAAGAAGGAGAAAGAAGGAGGACAGGACACACCCAGATTCCTCCATCTTGGCCTCTGAACCCCCATCCTAAAAACCCCAAAATTCTCCTTTTCTACTTTGTGACAAATTCACTATCATTCTATTTAAACTCTCGTGGCCTGCAAATCTTCACAAAAAGCTGGTAATTGTTTCCATGGGCTAAAATCAAAGGCACAGGTGTCTTTGACTCCGTGCCAAGGTCTCAGAGCCCCTGCCAGGGTCTCGAGTCCTCCAGGGCAGCCAGAGCAATGTCCTGGGTTCCGACAAATTTCAGGGCTCAGGAGCTTGGAGGGTTTTCCAAAGGAATTTGGAAGTGACCTGGAAAGAAATCGTCACTGAATTTAGGAGGATGACACCGTTACTGACAGAATGTGCTACAAAAGGCAGGAGGAGGCTCTTGCAAAATCCCCTGGCCTTAAATTGAGTAGATATGTTGGAAATTATATGGTTTTCTAATTAATTTTTGGGGTTTTTTAAATTAATAATAACTAGGATACTAATTAGAAATAAAGTGTTGGTCTTAAACCACTTTTAGCCACATAGCTGAGTATTTTTACACAGATTTTATTGGGAAAATCACTGAAAATTTAAGATTAAAAAAAAAAAAAAAAGTTTTTCTAAACAGACCCTGAGGTGCTTCAATGGGCAAGGGCTGGGAGAAGGAACTGGATTGTTGGAACTGGATCCAAGGAGTGCAGGATTTATGGAGCACAAGGACATTCTGCAGGAAGCAGAAGATAAAGGAGAAGGTAAAAATACCCAATTTATTTGTGTCCCTGCCAGAGGAGAAAGATCCCACAAAGATTAAAATTTATTAGCACGAACACCAAGAAATCAATAACCAGTAAAGGTTAAATTTTTGGAAATGAATTAAATAATTACAGAGAATTGTGTAATTTAGAGCCAATGAGCATTAATTTCTTTAGTAAAAATTTAGAACCAACAATAATAGTCAATGATAAAAAATTAATAACCAATAACCAGTGAAGCTTAATTTCTTTTAAAATAATTAATTAATTAATTAGAAAGAATGGTGTAATTTAGGGCCAATGAACATGAATTTCTGTAGTAAAAATTAATAAACAATAATAATAACAAATAATAATCAATTAATAACCAATAACCAATAACGAGTAAAGGTGCATTTAAAAAAACAATTATTAATTAAAGAGAATTATGTCATTTAGAGCCAATGAACATGAATTTCTGTCGTAAAAATTAATAACCAATAATAATAAGCAATAATAACCAATAACAAGTAAAGGTTCATTTAAAAAAATTAATTAATTAATTAAAAAGAATTATGTAATTTAGAGCAAATGAACACTAATTTCTTTAGGAAAAATTAATAACCAATATTAATAACAAATTAATAATCAATAACAGTAAAGGTTAATTTTAAAAATTAATTACTTAATAAAAGAGAATTATGTAATTTAGAGCCGGTGAACATTAATTTCTTTAGTAAAAATTAATAACCAATAATAATAACCAACAATAACCAATTAATAACCAATAACAAGTAAAGGTTCATTTTTTTAAAAATAATTAATTATTTAAAGAGAATTATGCAATTTAGAGCAAATGAACATTAATTTCTTTAGTAAAAATTAATAACCAATAATAATAAGTAACAATAACCAATTCATAACCAATATCCAGTAAAGGTTAATTTTTAAAAAAATAATTAATTAATTAAAAAAATTATGTAATTTAGAGCCAGTGAACATTAATTTCTTTAGAAAAATTAATAACCAATATTAACAAATTAATAGCCAATAACCAATAAAGGTTAATTTAAAAAAATTAATTAAAGAATTAAAGAGAATTATGTGATTTAGAGCAAATGAACATTAATTTCTTTAGTAAAAATGCAGAATTCAAGACAAAGTTTTGTGTCAGTGTCCACGTGGAGGCTGGAACTCTGTTGGCCACAGAATTGGGATTTCACAACTCATGGAAAGGCAACTTTGTCCTGTTCCTGTCCCGCTGCGACCACAAACAGCTTCAGCTCAGGACAAACATCAACACCTCGGCTGACATCACATCCTCTGCAACTGGAGAGATCCACGGAACGACAGGAGCTGAGGGGAAAAAAGAAAAAGGCTGCGAAAATAAGGAAAATCTGGGAAGGACCATCTCCAGGAGAACGCTGGGGTGTAAAATGAGGCAGAACCAAATCAGAGCTGGCTGCCAGCCAGGGAATTCTGAGTCTTTCCAAAAGGTCTGGGGAGTTCTACGCCTTTTCTTTTTTTTTTTCCCCCCATTCCCACATTCCCACCCTGGGATGTTCCCAGGGGAGTTTGGTAATTCCAGAGCTTGCTGTGTCTGTTTGAAACCAGAGCCGGCAAAGACAGAGACACTGAACTCGAGGTCATCCAGACCTGGCTTTCTCCTCATGTTCCAAAGGGTCCAGCAGTGGGAAAGGATTTCATCTGGCCTTGAAAATCTTGTCTTTATTCAGTTATAACATTTTGGGGCCCTGGGAAGTTGATTTTCTTCCATTTTATCTTCCATTTTATCCAGGTCTATAAAGATGTTTCTGTGGGTGACTGATTCCACCTCACAGAGAAATATTTTCATTTTTTATACACAAAGGCTTGAACTTCTGGAGGAGAGAGAGAAATCAAATGGGACTATCCAAAAAATGAAATTAAATTGATCTTATCAAAGAAGGGTTAAGGAAAGAGGAGAACCTCAGGTGATTCTAACAGGAATTAAATTCATCAAGATCATCAATATTGGTAAAGTGAAGTGGAGAAAATTATAGGAATATTTTTCACACCTTATTCACATTTATGGACTGATAAAATAATAGGAAGAAATCTCAGAAAAGGATTTCTGGGATCATCTGATCCATCTCTTTTGACCTTTGAGAATGAAAAGGGAATTTGGCCCAACTGACTGGGGAGAACCAGCCAAGAAATAAAATTTTAATGCTTCATGAAGTGTGAAAACTCAAAGTCACCACACCCAGGTTGCCACAAATCTTGATGCAGCATCCCAGAAATTATGGCTTTGACTTCCACTACTTTAGCTATATCATTTGGATAATTTTATTTTCCTTCTGATTTGGAGCCTTTTCAAAAAAATACTTTAAAGGCTTTATGCAACAGATGAATCTTACAATATGTCTTAAAAAAATAATGATTCTAGGAAGAGAATTTAATGAAAAATATCAATTATCCTCTGTGTTTTCCCAGGTTTAGGTGAGTTAAAATTATATCAAGGGAGGAAAATACAATATAAGCCCCTCCTAGATAGACACACAAAAAGAAAGGGTGTTTGAAGCAGAACGAGGCGTGGGGAGATGAAAAATGACAGCAGGAAAACAAGGGCTGATGATTAGGAGATATTTCCTGAAAAACCACAACCACCAGATGACTGCCACTTTCCCAAGGGAAAGGGTGGGAAAGTTTTCCTTTTGGCTTCTAATGTTGGATAAAGCCCTGAGGGACAATTCCACAGAACCCACTGTTGTCGGTGCTGATGCCTCAGGTTTGAGCTTTTATATTTTTCAGATTCTGTGCTGCTTTAGCGTGTGGGTCTGAGCTTCACATCAGGGCATGGTGAGCTCTGTGCACAGAGCAGGGAGACAAAACAATTCCTGCTCCAGCTGGGCACCAAGGACAAATGATCCAAATCTCAGCCCCAGGAGCACAAACACCGTGGGCTGGAGAGAGAAAAACAAGCAGGGTGGGACTGCAGGGGCTAAAGCTGGAATGGGACAATGAACTGCAAGATGCAAATGGAGCAGAACTGATCCCAGGGAGAGACCCCGGGAGCGCTCGTGCATTTTGGGGCCATTTTGGTTCATCTTGGGTGCAGCCCTGGCTGGGCTCTGGTGCTGCCCAAAGTGCATCCATGGAGGGTTTTAATAAATCCCTGCTTTATTACAGAATCACAGAATCACAAAAGGTTAGAAGAGACCTTCAAGACCATCGAGTCCAACCCAGCCCCAACAGCTCAACTCAACCCTGGCACCCAGTGCCACATCCAGGCTTTGTTAAACACACCCAGGGATGGGGACTCCACCACCTCCCCGGGCAGCCATTCCAGAACTTTATCATTCTTTCTGTGAAAAACTTTTTCCTGCTATCCAACCTGTATTTCCCTTGGTGCAGCTTGGGGCTGTGTGCTCTGGCTGTGTCAGTGCTGCTGGAGAAAGAGCCCAGCCCAGCTGAGCACAGGCACCTTTCAGGAGCTGTGCAGAGTGATTCTTCAGCTCTGTCCAACCTCAGCTCTAGGTCAACCCTCACAAGGCGTCAGTTCCAGCTCAGGTTATCACTTCTGGCCTGGGAATTATTGCCCTGATGCCTCAAGGAGCTGGAGGAGAGGCTAGACAGAGCGAAGAGGAATAAAGTGGAGATTTATTGAGGAGCCTTCAAAGGCCACACACGGGCAGTACCCAGATGGCTCCAAGATGGAAGCCAAAGAGAGCTTGGTCATGAGATCTCACACTTTTATAAGTTTTAGTCTATTTGCATATTGGAGTTAACTGTCCAATTAATAGCTTCAAATTGTGAAGTTTCATCCTGCTTGCTTGCTCACCCTCCTCTTTTCATGTTGTTCTTGCTTGAAGTTTGAAGAGATTGGCCTGAAGTCTGAAGAGATTGTCCTTGAATCTCCAGCTAGAATGGGATTGTTTGGTCTTCACCACCCTATGAAAAGATCCTAGTAGCACCTTATATAAAGCTAAAAACTTTATATATAGATTTTAAATAGTTATTTATATTTATATTTTTTATTTTTATATATTTATATTTATATATTTAATTTCTATTTCTATTTCTATTTCTGTTTCTATTTTGATTTAGATTTAGATATATTTATATTTATATTTATATTTATATTTATATTTATATTTATATTTATATTTATATTTATAATTATATTTATATTTATATTGTAATGCAAATAAAGAATTTATATTACATATATTAAATACAAGATATTGTTATAATATATATATAAAATATATATTTATACACCAAAACTAAGCAAAAAAACCCAAAACCCAAGGTATCAGGCCCAGACCATGTTTTGTGTTGAATTTTGTATTTCAGCAATGATTTTCCCAGCTTGCATAAGAGCATTTCAGCAGCTGCAGCCACCTAATCCTCCAAAGACGTTTTTCCAAATGTTTGGCTATTAAAATCCACACAGTAAAATTCTGGCTGGAAGAAATAAAGATTCCCGTCCAGCAGATCCTCTGCTGGGGTAATGTTTTGACACTTTAACCTGCTTTAAATGCCAATGATAATGACAGCAATAATCACTTTACTATTTAATTTTTCAATCATTTTATCTCCCTGAGAGAAATGGAAGGTAATTAAGACACCAAACCTCACATAAAGGCCTCTTCCAGCCTGCATTTTGCATTTTATTCATATTTTCTCTTTCCAAACCTCTGCTTCCCCCTTTCCCTGGGAAATGCCACGCTTTTCTGAAGGTCAGCTGGAGAAAATAAAAGGCTTTTTATTAAATGCAAACCGTGTGGATTTTCACTTGTGCTGCATAAGAATTTGCCTGTCATTATGAAGCGGAATTAAATCTTTTATAAGGTAAAAAAAGGGAATATTTTTCGGATGGTGAACAACAAATGTGTCCTGCAGCAAGTTCCTGGGCTGGGAGTGCTCTTAAAAAGCTCTGCTGATTTTAAATTAAATTCCTGGCTTTAATTTCTTTTCTGTTTTGGTTTTTTTTTTTGCTATTTTAGAAATACATTGGGAATCCCATCCAGGTGGTGACCACGCTGTCCTTGGAGTTACAGATTTCCATAATTAGAAATATTCCCCGTGTCCAGCACATTACAGAGGGAGCTATATCTTTGAGATACTTATAAATTCAGAGTCCTGCTTTTTATAATATTTTATATTTCCTTCAGTATTTCATGAAGAAATAAGCAGCTTTAAGCAAGTTTCATTTATGTTTGAGCCCATGATTCTCCACATATAGTTTTGAGGCTGTTTGGCCAAGTTTTGGCCAAAAATTCTTCACAAAACAGGAGCAAGGAGCCCATGGAATACAAGATGGAACTAAAACCTGGAAAAATCTGTGCTTAGGATTTATTCTTCCCATGCATCTGCTCCTCCATCCTGCCCCACTCTCAAATGTCAGCTCGGCCTGACCTCCCAGGCTGAACCCTGCCCTGGTTTCAGTCTCCATTTTGGGGGATTTTGGTGGATTTTGGTGGTTAAAATGCTGCAGGCTGAGGGAACTAAGAGCACCTTGGTATCCACCCCTAATTCCCAATGGGAATGTCAATCCAGCACCTCCAGAGAGGAGAGACTTCAGCTGCAAAAATAGAAATCAGTTTGTGTCTCTGTTTAGGAAAGGAGTTCATTCTGCTTTCCTTAATTCCATGCGGATGCTGCTCCTCCTCAGGAAAAGGAAAGTTGGATTTGTGTTGCTCCTGAAATGAAATTCTCAATTTGAATATTTTTCTCTGGATGAGGCACTAAAAAAGCTCATTCCTGGCTGCCAGTGCCAGTAAAGGGAATCATAAAATCATAGAGTTATTTGAATTATAAGGAACCTTAATGATCATAGAATTATTTGAATTATAAGGAACCTTAATGATCATAGAATTTTTTGAATTATAAGGGACGTTAATGACCATAGAAAAATTTGAATTACAAGGGACCTTAATGGTCATCTAAATGTTGTTAAACCTTATAACAATGCATCGGAGCTGGCAAAAAAAAAGTGATTTATTATCTACTCAGCTTTTCCTCTGAAGAAATTTTATCTTATCTCTCATTCAGCATCTCTATCCATACAGTTAATTAGCCCTGCTTCCTAATTTGCCCTCTAATCTCAGCCATCAGAAAGTTCCAGTTGAAGTTTATCAGCTAGACATTGGATAATGGAGAGAAAATCCTAATTTCCAATTTCCTGCCATCCAAAAATAGATGGAAAGTGTCTGAATGTCCAGAAGGAACTTGATGAGGGTTAAACTGGACACTTCTTCTTCAGGTGCCACAAAAAATGTCCTGAATGGAGCAGAATTCTATTGGTCATCGAATTCCATCCAGGATTTCTCCCAGTTTTTTCAGCTCCTGTTAAATTTTGTCCTGTCCTACAACTTGTTCCCAGCTCCTGTCAATGTGGGGCTGATTTCAGAGGCTTTGAGCTTTAAAGAGTTTCATTCTTTAAGTGTTGGAACCAGTTGGTTACTGAGAATTTCAGATTTCTGTGCTGCCAGGCACTGACCCCCAGGAGAACCCTGCATTGACCTGAGGCCGTGGAGAAGCTCCCAAAATGGAATGATAGAACTGGGATTGTGGGTGTGGAGTTTGGATAGAAGTGTGTGAGATCACAGGGTGGGAAACTCAGAGTTTAAGGGTTTAGAATAAAGTAATGGATATAAAGCAAGGTGGAGGTTTTAGGGTGGAGGTTGCTCCTTCCTTCTCCTTCTCCTTCTCCTTCTCCTTCTCCTTCTCCTTCTCCTTCTCCTTCTCCTTCTCCTTCTCCTTCTCCTTCTCCTTCTCCTTCTCCTTCTCCTTCTCCTTCTCCTTCTCCTTCTCCTTCTCCTTCTCCTTCTCCTTCTCCTTCTCCTTCTCCTTCTCCTTCTCCTTCTCCTTCTCCTTCTCCTCCATGGGTTTGGGTGGTTTTGTGTAATTGGATAAAAAATCCCCATTGCAGCCACGGGTGGTTGGTTATTGGGTTAAAAGTGAAAATAATTGAGGTGTCATTTCTTAATTGGACAGTTGATCCTTCAAAGGCCTTGTAGAGAGAGAGATGGGGCTCCATGTTTAGTTTGTGAGAGTGAAGTGCTGCAGAGCTCAGGGTTTGTGAGACTGTGACACAGATAAGAACTGATAAACATCTGAGTCCCAACAAGAAATTCTGTCTTGAGCGCTTTCAAGCCCAACCCTGACCCAGGCAGAAATAGAAGATAAAAACATGATATAAAGGCTTATCAGCACACCCAGCCTGCTGGAGGGAGGGGTTAATTCCCTAACTGCCAAATTCTGTGGACGTACAAAAGACAAAAACTGCTGTTCCCAGGAAGTTTTCCTTTAGTTCAAGCTCTGTAAGGACTCTGTTATTAGATTTTAAATATCTTGAGTTATTAACAATGCTGATTTACTCTCTCCTGCACAATTTTGTTGATGGTTCTGCTTTCCAGAGGATTGACGAAACTCTGCTGAGTGTAAACGGGATTTATCCCACTAGGAATGGAAGGATTTTGCTATAATCCATAGTTTCCACCCCATTATCTCTGCACTCCCCTGCAGCTCTGGCCAAACTTGGAATTTTCATCAATTCCCATTTATAGCATCAGTTTTATCCACCCATCTCCATTCCTTCTAAAACTGAAGAGATGTTTGGGTTATAAACTTTATAAGGAAAATTTTCGGATATTCCACAGTGTCAGGGAATTAAAATTACCATATCTTTAGGATGTTTCAAGGACGATGCAAAATGAGATCCAGATATTTTGCTGATAAAAGAGAATAAAACTCCCTCAAAATGGAGGCCAGGAAAGTACAAAGGTGGCAACTATTTAGGAATGTTTGTTTCAGGAATTAAGTTTAATAACCCAGAACCTCCCCACTGCAACTAAAGGAAAGTTCATGTCCACAGGTATGGAAAATAGAGATTTTCCCTGCCGTAATGCCAGAAAAAAGGAGACTTTTTACGCCTCAAATGCCATTTTATTCCCTATGGATTTGTGGTTTGGAGATTTTTTTTCAGCACCTCAGAAAAAGGGTAAAAAGTTGCTCTTACTTCACACTAAAAACTTGCTCTGGGCTGGTTTTGCTGTCCTTTGAATTATCTCCTTGCCATTAAAGGCATCCAAATCCAACCCTAACCAGTCACAAGAAACTGAGTTTGGAAATTAATAGGACCAGGAGCCCCTGTGGGGGCTCCCCTCTTACCTAAATATCATTATCTTTTATTTATGGCCCCTCAGAACCTGCAGGGCCTGAGGGACATTTTGCCCGTGTTTATCCTACACGCTCCGTGTGTTGTTTTTTAAATCCTGTCATGTCCCATATAATTGTAAATTGTCTCCTGAGGATCCAGCCTCTGTTTTCATACAATTTCCCATTATTTTTGCTCAGGGTATGCACTGATACCTTTTTATTTTTCCTTTCCAAACTAACAGCATAAACAAAATAAACCCTGCCCTGCGCAGCACTTTGTTGGCATCTTCTCCCAAAGTCACACCAGGAATAAATTTATTTTTCAATCCAGGATAAAGCAAAAGGTTGTTTGTAGAGAAAGGAGTCAGCACTTTATATTTTATGCCTCATGAATGGTTTTTTTTCTGCTGGAATTTGGGATAGCTCTCATCAGAAAGTTGCTTCTTTTAAAGGTTGGGGTTGGGGTTGGGGTTCAGTTTTTCACTTCAGGCAAAAGGGTTTGGCTGGGGACATTTTTCTTTTGTCACTATAAAGCTCTCCTCTTGGATTCAGTTTGGATATTAGGAGAAATTTCTTCCCTGATAAAAGAGATCCCAGGGAAGTGGTGGAATAACCATCCCTGGAAGCATCCAAAAACCAGGTGGATCTGACCCTTCACACCACAAGTTCGTGGGCATGGTGGGATCTGGTAAAAGGTTGGACTTGGTGACTTGGTGCATTTTTCCAACCTTAATTATCCTGCAAATCTATGATTCCACTTCCTAAGTCATAATTCCATCCTCCAAAATATTCTCCAGATCCTTCCCTCTCAAATGACATCAAATTTTGAGGAAAATCTCCCAAATCACACACAGGGATTGATCCCACCCTGCTGCAGCCACCCACACCCATTCAGCTGCACTGATCAAACCTCATCAATGCCACTAATTATCAATATTAACTGGGAATGAATTGCCGCTAATTCCTGCTCATAAGGAAACCCTGATATGCACAGAGATAATTCTTGCCATCCTTATCTGCCAAGCCAATCCCACCCCTGTGCTGGAGCTGCCCTGCTCAGATCCCACGCAGGAATTTACAAGCAGAAGTGGAGTGAGATGAATTTCACACCCACTGAATAAGTTGTAGTCAGATTTAATAAAAACCCACTTAATTATGTGTTTTATTTTGGCTTCCAGTGCCTCCCTGCAGACATCTGGGCCAGCTCCTCATCTGGTGTAAATGAATAATGCTGCACTGGTTGTAATTAGAGGTTGAATTATTTAGGACAGCTGAAATCTGGGCTCTAAATAAAAATATTTCTGCTTCAGCTGAGGTGAGAAAATGAGAAAATTCCATGCTTGGTTCTCTTTCTAAAATGTAAGGTTTTAAATTTCTGTTGTTTTGTACAGAAATCAGCCCCTGAGCTTGGTATAAATCAAACATTGTCGGAGAGGTTTAAAGATGGTAAATGAATGAGGAAAATGTCCTTTCTAAATTAGGAAAATTTCTTTTCAAAAATTCTGTTCTTCTCTCTTCATGACTGGATTATAAACTCAGTGGAACTTCTAAAGCTTGAAAATGGATAAGGAAAGATGGAAAGGGAAAAAATGCCCCAAAAACTGAATTTGTAAGGAAAAAATTCTCGGCTTCTGAAAGAAACACAATTTGAAAAATCCCTTTAGAATGATATTGATGTGGAAGCACAATTCCATCTATCTTCATGACTCTCCTGACATTCATTCAGGAATGCATTCCTCAGAATTTTGGTGTGGAGTTTGAATAGAAGTGTGTGATATCACAGGGTGGGAGACTTAGACTTTATCTTCTTGTTGTTCTTCTTGTTCTTCTTGTTCTTTTTCTCCTTCTCCTTCTTCTCCTTCTTCTCCTTCTCCTTCTTCTTCTTCTTCTTCTTCTTCTTCTCCTTCTTCTTCTTCTCCTTCTCCTTCTCCTTCTTCTTCTTCTTCTTCTTCTTCTTCTCCTTATTCTCCTTCTCCTTCTTCTTCTTCTTCTTCTTCTTCTTCTTCTTCTTCTTCTTCTTGTTTTTCTTCTTCTTCTCCTTCTCCTTCTCCTTCTCCTTTCTCCTCCGTCCCTTTGGGTGGTTTTGTGTAATTGGATAAAAAGTCCCCATTGTAGCCATGGGTGGTTGGTTATTGGGTTAAAAGTGAAAATAATTTCGGTGTCATTTCTTAATTGGACAGTTGATCCTTCAAAGGCCTCGTAGAGAGAGAGATGGAGCTCCATGTTTAGTTTGTGAGAGTGAAGTGCTGCAGAGCTCAGGGTTTGTGAGGCAGTGACACAGATAAGAACTGATAAACATCTGAGTCCCAACACGAAATACCATCTCAAGCATTTACCTTGGCAAAAAAGAAGCAAAAAATCCTGAGGAGAAGGAAGCAGTGAGGGGAGGGAAATGAGTGAAAATACAGGTCCATGGTGTTCTTTTGTTTTTTACCTCAGGGACAGGCCTGTGGCTCACAGAACAATCATTAAATGCAGCCAAGGTCGGAGTTGTCAGGAGCTGTGGTCACTCCTGGAATCAGAGCCAGGATGTGGGAAATAGATTTGCAAATAATTTTTCAAGTTTGATAGAAGGTTTACATAGTATGTATTTGTATGTAAACTTTGAGATGAAAAATGTTAATTTAGAAATAAGATATTGTTGAGAGAGAAATGGAAATAGAAATAAGATAGGTATTGTTGAGAGAGAAATGGAATTAGAAATAAGTTTTAAAGGATGTTTTTGTAAATAAGATTCGATATCTTAGAGAAATAGAACTATGAAAGATGTATTGTAGTAGAATTTATTTTATTTGTAGTAGTATGTAGTACTTGTAGTAGAAGTTATTTTAGATTATTAGTTTTATTTAGATTATTAGTTTATTAGTTTATCATTATAGTTTATTTATATAGATTATTTAGATTATTAGTTTTAAAGTATTTATAACATGGTGTAGTTAAAGCTGGTAAGTTAATACTTACATTGTAATTAGGAAATAGCTGGTTTTTGATTGTAATGGTGTGAATTATAACATCTGTATTGTCTCACCCTTCACATGAGACTGAAAATAGAATAAAAGTTTTTAAAACACCTCTCAGTTCCCCCATCTCTGGGCCAGAAAAGAGCCTAATCCAACTCCAGGACACAATGCTGGCACAGGGATTTATTGTTTCCTGAGCTTGCTGGGCTTGATGTCATTAAAGTGTCACCGGAATCGGCGCGGCAGCTCCGTGTCACTGAGCAGCAGCTCCGTGCTTGCCAGCACAGGGCAGAGAAAATTTAGGATTTCAAGGGGTTCAGATGCTCAGGGAGGTCTGACAGCTCACTCTCCTCATTCTCATGCTGCTGAGCCTAATCTTTCCTGAAGGACTGGCGTGAGATCCGTGTTTCCTGACGGGAGATAATCCACTGGCGTCACCGGGATGGGAGACGGCGTTCCCGGAATGAGCAGGCACAAGAGGTGTTGCCTTGGAATCAAAAAAGAGCCCATCCCTTCCAGCACCCTATCTCCCATGTGCTGCTCCTCAGCACTGGGTTTTCCCAGCAATTCAGAGGCCAGAACAAAATAGTAATTAATGAGTGTCAATAATTCATTGGGAGGATAATGAGCGATTGATGTGTGGATGGGTGTTACAATAAAAAGACAATTAGAGGTCACAGGTAGAATAAATCTCACCTAATTTTTTTGTTGGATCTTAAAATCTCAGAGCATCTTAGACTCTCCTTTCTAATCACTTCAAAACTCAATAAATTATTTTATCGTAAAGTATGTATCTAAAAAAGCCTGGATTATTTGGCTTTTCTGGGGCTGTTTTTCCTCATGATGATTACCTGGAACTTCATTATTTCCTTCCATAGAACTAGAGATAGCTGAGCTCCATCCCACCTCTTCTTGCCCTGGAATCCAACAAAATTTGGATTCAGTCATGCTGTTGTGGGCCTAGGCCTTGTGTGTTAGAGTGGACAAGGATTCTCTGGACCCCAGAGAAAGGATCAGTGCCCAAGGGGTGACAAACCACCTCCTTTGCCTCTGCTGAAGGGAATTGCAGCTGACCCCACTTCCAACTCTTTCCAGCACAGCTGGAATCCTTCTGGCAAGAGGAATTGCATCCTGGCAATTCCACTGCCACCTCCCAGCACCCCTGAAAGCCTCCTGCATGTCCCCAGCCCTCCCTGGACAACATCTTGTCCCAAAATCTCTCGAGCACTGCAGAAACTTGAGTTTGGAGAGCCCTGATGGGACTCTGACTCCATGAACGGTGACACCACCATCAGTTCTGGGGCCTGTGAGGGAGCAGGGACTGTGTGTGCTTGAGGAGCAGCCTGGGAGCAGCCCAGCCACCCTCAGAGTGCAGTGACTTTTAGCTTGGGGACATCCTAGGTGTGTTCCAAAGGCCACTGATGTCAGCAGGAAAAGGCCTTTTGATTTCCATGCGCTTTGGACGAGGCCCAGGAGGAGCAGCGAGTGAAGTCAGGGCCGCTCTTTCTCACAGGCCTGGAAATCTCTGGTATTTGCTGAGCAGCAGTGAGTGTGGGTCAGGAAGGCAGCTGAGCTTTCCTTTCCTCTCAAACTTGTTTGTCTTGCTCTGCAGCCTAGAGCAATAGAGTGATTCCATGACAAAATTCGGGCCTGGAGAAGCTGACGGAGCAAAAATCGCAACCAATAGAAAACCTACAAAGGCTCCTCCAAGCTGAAGAATTTCATTCCTATTGCCTGGTGTGAGAAATCACTATTCACTTTTCATTGTTTAGGAAGGCTTATTAAACATTATCAAAAATACAGCAGATGACTGAATAAAGAAAAAGTGCTATGGTGCTGGGAGAAAAAGATTTTCCCCACCATGTGCTCAGCCCCCTCACAAGGGAGGATTTCCCTTTTTAACCCTTTAACCCCTCCCAAAGTTCTGTCCATCAGCCCCTTCTTTGCTGTCCAGTGGTGGAGATCTCTTCCTCAAATCCTGATTTGGAGGTCAGATGTCCCCATAGTGACAAGCCAGCCCTCCCAGATGTCCCAACTCCAGCTGTCCTTGATAACCACACCTTTGATCAGGGATATTTTCTGTTTTGCTGGGATAGTTGGGCTGCTGCCCCGGGATGGTTTGCACGTAATTCCTGTGTCATGCTTTGCCTGCCTGATGTTGGTGTATTTGGCATTTTGGTTTCCCAAGCAAATATTTTCACTGATGATTTCCAACTGCTGGAAACAAGAGGGGAGGGAATAAATATCTTTATCAGACTCCTGAAAAAGGAGAAACCAACCTGGGGAGGTGTCCCTGCCATGGCAGGGGTGGAACAGGATGGGATTTTTAAGTCCTTTCCAACCCAAACCATTGGGATTCTCAGATTCTAAGATGCTTCCTCAGCTAAAAACCAGCTGATTGAAAAATCCCATCCCAGAACTCTAAAGTTAACATTTTTTTGCAGCTGCCCCTTTCTTTATCCTGAATACCGACATTTACTGACAGTGATTGCAATGGCTCAGTGCTGATTAATACCAGTTTGCTCTGGAGTCATGTGGGGTTTCCTAATTTTATTAGGATTTGGTTGTTGTTTTTCAGTGATACAGAAAGAAAATTCATCTCCAAGCCAGCAACAAGAATTTGCCACAGTGAACATGGAAAAGAGGATGGAACAGCTGAGAAGAGGGGGAATTAAGCGCATTTTAAAACTTTTAAATTAAAATAAAAACCAAACAAAACAACCCGGCTGGATGACAGAGGGGAAAAAAGAGAAAAAGGAGAGGGGAAAGAACACAAACTCAGCAAAGTTCCAGCGTCCTCTGAAGATTGCTGATGCTCAGAGATTGAGAGAGCCCAGATTTCATTTCTTAGCAGCTCAGCCAAGCAGGACAATCCCCAGGGACCAGATCCAGCTCCAGAGGTGAGTAGCCAGAGGTTTATCCCAAAGGCTACTGGGATGCTGGCATTCTTTCAGCTGGGAAGATGGTAAAATATGAACATTTTAAAAGCTCACAGAGCCATAAATCTGAGCTCTATCACAGGCCCAGCACTGATAGAGACAGATGTGTGAGGAGCTCTTTTATGCACACACAAGCAAACAGGGAAGGGGCCAAAAGGGAAGGAATCTTTCCAGGCTCAGCCATTTGAAGCCTACGGCTCCCATAAATCTCCCAAGCAGAGGGCTCAGGCCAGATCTTCACTGCTGAGTTTTTGTTTATTGCCTTGTATGAAAGGAATTCATATCTGGCCTTAATAGATTTAAGAAAATGAGTAAAAAATAGGTGGGGGGAAAAGGGAAATTCTGCACGTTGTTTTAATGCAGGGGCCAGAGTGAATGAGAATCAATATCCAAGTGGGAGGTGGGTCTCTCCTTCCTCTCCATGCCCCTCCAGATTTTATGGAAATCATGTCAGGAAAGGCTTCTGTTCTGCTTCCTAAACAGAGGAACTTAATCTTATACAAATCTGAGCCTCCTTTAGGCCTATTTTTAATCCCTTATCCAATTTGAACCAAATTTGACATCTGAGACGTGAGGATCTGGAAAATTAAGGATGAAAAGATCTGTTTGGAGAGCAGCTTGCTTTAAGAAAAAGAAGTTGCACCTCTTTACAGGTACAGATAAAAAGCTCTTCTTTAGAGAAAAGCTGCAAAAAATCCTGTGGATTTTTGAGCACCAAAAATTTGGGCTATGGCTCTGGAGGAAGCCTGATCCTGTTCCTGTGGCTCAGCCCCTCAGGATCAGCTGTTCTTTGCTTGATCAGCATCTTCTCTTGCTTTGAAATCTCACAGAAACCCTCCTGGCTGCTTTGGAATTGTAGGGACACCTTCCACCATCCCAGGTGGATCCAAGCCCTCTCCAACCTGGACTTGGACACTTCCAGGCATGGAGCAGCCACATCTTCTCTGGGAATTCCATCCCAGGGCCTCCCCACCCTCACAGCCAAGGTCTTCTTCCCAATATCAGATCTAAACCTCCCCTGTTCCATCCTAAATCCACTCCCCCCTCACTATCCCAAGAGAATCCATTGCCTTTGGAAGAGCTGCCTGGGGCTTTTTGTGAGGCGAGAAACTAAAAACAAATTAAAAATTTAAAAAAAAACCCAAACAATTTATTGACATCATCAGAACCTGCTTGACCAGCTCTGTCTGTGCTGCTCACAGGTGTTGGACAGTGGGTTTTTTCATGGCTTTCAGCTCAAATAAACCCAAGGAAATCGAAGAACTCAACCCTTACTCCCAGGAGCTCTTCACGAGTGGCAAAAGTCTTTGAGGAGCAGTCACTAGAGAGCACCAAACATCCACACTCCCTCCAGGTGGCTCCTGTGCCATGGGAATTACTGATGTGGGATTTTTTTATCTCCATTTACCTCCACATACCTCCCTAGGCCTGGGGTCCAGCATTCCAAAGGGGTTTTCCTTGATGTTTTTTGGTGGGAGTTGTTTGGGGGTGATGGGGAAAAAGAACAGAAAGCAACATGGTTTAAGGAAATATTTTAGGGTGACTTAGGTCCTTGTGCCACAGAATTGCTGGCAATTAGGAGAAACAAAGGAAATTAAAGATTTCTTTCTTTTTTTTTTTTTTTTCCAGAGTGCATTTGGGTTTTGTCCCAGGTGAAGCCTCCTCAGGGACCTGCTCACCTCAACCCTCAGCTCCTCAGAAATCAGCTCATTCATTCCCACCCATGAAGTTCTTCTGCAGCTTAGCCAATCCATGATTTTAAGGAATTTTCTGTCTTGAGCTTTCATGGCATTTTTGGGCCTTTTCTCATTTTTTTTTCATTATTGCCACCTGCATGGAAAGAGGGAAATGATTGTGTTTAAAGCACCTGTGAAGTCATAAAGCAGCTGTGAAATGAAATATTTGGAAACCAATGAGCCTCAACTCTGCTCTTTTCATGGCCTTGCTTTCAGTATTTTTTTGTGTCATGTTTTACCACTCACTACCAGCATCACAGAATTTAATTGTATCCATTTTATTCAGCACAGCAAAAGAGCTTGGCTTCAAGCATATTTAGGAACTAAAATTTCTCTGGGATATCTCATCTCATTTTGAAATCTATGGGTTGGGTGTGTTGCAGAAGGGTCCATGAGGGTTGCTCATCCCAATTCCTCCTGTCCCTGTGCATGAACACATCTTCCTTTTTCCCAGTCCTTTTTCCTACAGAAATTGTTCCTTGGGCAAACCTGTGAACAAGATAAAGAATTCCACTGATGTTCTCAAGAATTAGGATGGTTTGGGTTGGAAGAGACCTGAAAGATCAACTCATTCCACTACAGGGACACCTTCCACTGTCCCAGGTTGGTCCAAGCCCCATCCAACCTGGCCTTGGACACTGCCAGGGATCCAGAGGCAGCCACAGCTTCCTGGGAAAGCTGTGCCTGGGCCTTGAGCGCAACCACCTCAAATGAGCTTTGTAGGGCACCACAGAAATGCTCAGCACTAAAATCTGTGCTGGAGGTGACAACAAAGAAGGAACTTCCCAGAATCATGACACAGGTGACAGAATAGCAACAAAGGTCACAGAGTCATGGCACAGGTCACAAAGTGTCATTTTAGTGCCTCAGTTTCCCCATTTGTGGGGTGGAGGTGATGCTGCCTCAGGTTTTAGCTTTTATATTTTCAGATTCTATGCTGCTTTAGTGTGTGGGTCTGAGCTTCACATCAGGGGATGGTGAGCTCTGTGCACAGAGCAGGGAGACAAAACAATTCCTGCTCCAGCTGGGCACCAAGGACAAATGATCCAAATCTCAGCCCCAAGAGCACAAACACCGTGGGCTGGAGAGAGAAAAACAAGCAGGGTGGGACTGCAGGGGCTAAAGCTGGAATGGGACAATGAACTGCAAGATGCAAATGGAGCAGAACTGATCCCAGGGAGAGACCCCGGGAGCGCTCGTGCATTTTGGGGCCATTTTGGTTCATCTTGGGTGCAGCCCTGGCTGGGCTCTTGTGCTGCCCAAGGTGGATCCATGGAGGAGATCCTTTGAATAAATCCCTGCTTTATTCTTTAGCTCTGTCCAGCCTCTGTTCTAGGGCAGCCTGCAGAAGGCATCATTTAACCTGAGGCATCAGAGGCTGCCATCCTTCAAACCTCACTTTCCCAAAAGAGAACTGTATGGATTTAGTGTTGGAATCTTCTGGGGATAGAAAGGAAGAAGAGCTTTTAATGATCAGAACCCAGGAGGAACCTCGTGTACCCATCTGGCCTCCCCTCCTGACCTAGGAAAAGGCAAATTTCCTGCATTTCCTCCTGGGATGATGCGCTTTGGATTCACTTCTGCCTTTGATAGAAGGTGTCGAATCACAGAATGATTTAGATTGGAAATACTCTTCAAGATCATCAAATCCAACCATGAACCCAGCACTGCGAACTCCACCAGACTCTTTGGTTAATCAATAGGAAAAATTAAAAAAAAAAGACATAAAATAATTTTAAAATATCAAACCTAAACCAAATTAGATTTATTTTACACCATCAGTTCTTGCAAAAGAAAAAATATCAGAACTGAAGATAAATAGGCTACCCTTAAAAGCTGAAAAGTGTTTTTTGATGGGGTGAAGGCAGGATTGTTGCAGGTTTTAAAGCAGAATGATTAAAAACCAAGCACTTGGATTTGTCTGGAACTTTTGGTTTAACTATTCTTGCTCATCTAAAATTAAAGACATTTTATAACCTAGATAACAGGCACTATGAAAAATCTCAATGTTTTCCTCTCAAAATACGAAGATGAGCAGTTTTGAAACATCTCTCCTTTTTTCCTGGCTGAAAAATTTTGCCAAACTGCAAATTAATTCCACAAATACATTTTGTTCCTCCACATCTTAAACATGGAATTTTAGCAAATTCCTTTAGACCAAAAAACCGGGGCTGTGTTCCTGCATTTTTTTCCATATGTGTCTATTCCATAGGTTTGGGTAGGGATAAAATTCCCATTGTTGTGTGGAGATGTGTTATATGTGCACTACATAAATATTTTTATTTTACTGAAGGTTTGTTGTACACCAATGAAATTTGAAATTTTTTAAGGAAGTCTTAATTTTTTTTCTGTAATTTCCCAGTGACTTGCATGAGCTCTGAGAAATCCCATGGGGCTGAGTAGGAATTTTTAGTCTGATTTAACATTCTTCAACTGAAATCTTGATAAAGTTGTGCAAATCTATATCACACACCCACAAGAAAGGATCCATTTTTCCCTTAAAAAAAGACTCAATTTCTCCCTAAAAAAAGGACTCAATTTATCCCTAGAGGAGAGAAAGGAACAGAAAAATGAGGTTCTGCTTTCTCCCTAGAAGAAGATTCCATTACTCATTCACTAATTAAATATGTGTGTTTAGAAATAAAAATAAATAAAGACATGAATAAATAAATAAACCTTTCCTTGTCCCAAACCTTAATCGGAACAGAATTTTCCGTGCCTTCCCCGTGGTTTCTGGTTTGTCCCAGGATCAAAGACCAGTGACCATCGCTAAGGAAAATAAAAACCCCAAACATCTGCCTGCCCAGTATTTACAGAACAATCCAAACTGGACAAAAAAAGCAGTCCAGAGGTTGAACAGCTCCACATTATCACGGAATCATGGAGTGGGTGAGCCTGGAAGGGACCTCTGGTGTTGGAGTCTTTGCTTCTTTTTCTGCCTGGGTCGGGATTGAAGCGCTCAGGACAGTATTTCATGTTGGGACTCAGATGTTTATCAGTTCTTATCTCTGTCACAGTCTCACAAACCCTGAGCTCTGCAGCACTTCACTCTCACAAACTAAACATGGAGCTCCATCTCTCTCTCTACAAGGCCTTTGAAGGATCAACTGTCCAATTCAGAAATGACACCTCAATTATTTTCACTTTTAACCCAATAACCAACCACCCGTGGCTGCAATGGGGGCTTTTTATCCAATTACACAAAACCACCCAAATCCATGGAGAAGAAGGAGGAGGAGACGGAGAAGGAGAAGGAGAAGGAGAAGGAGAAGGAGAAGGAGAAGGAGAAGACAAAGAAGAAGAAGAAGAAGAAGAAGAAAGGAGAAGGAGAAGAAGAAGAAGAAGAAGAAGAAGAAGAAGAAGAATGTGACGGTGAAGAAGAAGAAGGAGAAGGAGAAGAACAAGAACAAGAACAAGGTGAAGAAGAAGGAGCAGCCTCCACCCCAAAACCTCCATCTTGCTTTCTATCCATTACTTTATTCTAAATCCCAAACTCTGAGTTTCCCACCCTGTAATCTCACACACTTCTATCCAAACTCCACACCCGCAATCCCAGTTCTGTCATTCCATTTTGGAAGCTTCTCCACGGCCTCAGGTCAGTGCAGTGTTCTCTTGGGGGTCAATGCCTGGCAGCACAGAAATCTGAAATTCTCAGCACCCAGGGGTCCAACACTCTGGAGATCATCTGGTCCAACTCCCTGGCTTCCAGTTATTTGGGAAGGGCTCTTTAATTCCACCCTACTGGAGGTCCTAAGGCAAACCCAGTTTTTCCATGGATTTCCATTAACTTTGAAGCTAAACAAGCCACACCCTTAAGGATAAGTCAGGAATTAGCTGGTTAAAGCTTTAAACTCATTTAATGAGGGTTTTTTTTTGTTGTTGTTTTTAAGCTGTGTGGAATGAAATCTTTTGGGATAATATCTCTAATATTCCTTGGGAAAATGATCTGTCTCCTCTGCTGCATCTCCAAACAAGAGCCACTAATTAATCACTATAAAAACATCCTGGGGAAGTTGGGATTGTCCAACCTGGAGAAGAGAAGGCTCCAGGGAGACCTCAGAGACCATTCCAGTGCCTAAATGGGTTCCAAGAGAGCTGGAGAAGACTTGGGACAAGGAATGGAGGGACAGGACACAGGGGATGGCCTTAAGCTGGGGAGTGTGGGTTTAGATGGGATATTGGGAAGAAATTCCTTTTTATAACGGTGAACAAGGTGTTCTCCATGACCTGATAAGGTTTTTAAGGACATCAGTCCTCTCTGCACATGGAATTGACCAGGAAGATCCTTCAAGGAATCCCTGACTTGGCCCTTATCCACTGCTGGAATTCTCCTTGTGAAATTCATGGAATTGGACAGGAAGATGCTACAAGGAATTCCTGACATGACCTTTATCCACTGCTGGAATTCTCCTCAGGAAATTCATGGAATTGAACAGGGAGATCCTTCAAGGAATTCCTGACATGACCATTACCCACTGCTGGAATTCTCATGAAATTAATGGAATTCTCCCCGTGAAATTCATGGAATTCTCCCCACCTCTTGTCATAGAGGCCTGGGAATCCTGTTGGAAGACTAAAGAAAGGAAGAGGTTGGGTATCTCAGCCTTATTTGTGGCAGCTCTTTCTAAATCACCCATCCCACCCAGAAACAGGCACAAATTTTCCTTGGCCATCCTTTTATATTAATTTATTACAATTATTAAAAGCTCTGGATATCCTTGAAAGTGTCAACTCTGCTTTAGCCAGTTTTTCCTCACACCATCCATCCACGTCCAGTTTTTCATGCTCTGCAGAAATGAGATAAAATCTTGTTTTCCTTTATCCCAGCTCTCAAAAGTGACTCATTAATGTTCTCCTGTGGCTTCAGGTCTTGACAAAAATAAATCAAATGAACAAAGAGCAATTTTCCATCCTCGCCCTCCCTCTTTCCTTCTCCGCCTGCTTTTATTTGCTTTTTCCCTTGGATAAACTATTTGGAAAACATTGCAAGAACACTTAATTTGGATGACATGAAAGCAAATTTGCCTGGCTGATTTAAGGGATGTTTTCCCTTCAGGAACACACGAACAAATTTGGGGATAATTTTCCTATCAAAAGACAGAATGTTTGAACTAAAAGGAGACTTTGCCCCAGCCCGAATTCCAGGGACAATGTTATTCCCAGATGTGGATGGGAATGGAGCTGTGCAGGACACAGATCCTGAGCACAGGGAATGAGAAAACCTCACCAGAGCTGCCCTTCAGGGTTTCAAACCTTTCATCTTTCATCATTTCAGAATTTATAATTGGTGGCACCTTCCAGAGAAAATCTGAAATCTGTTTTCTGAGAAATGCTGGTCTCATATAAAATGAGTTTTTGCTCTTCGTGGCTCAGTGTGGGAGCAGGGAGCTGAAAATCCTTGGGATCATCATAAACCAGAGGAATTGTTCTCCAAGGCCACTCATTTGAAAGGAATGTCACAGTTTTGGGACACTTTAGTGACTTTCTGCTTTTCACATTTCATCTCCTCTCCATCCTATGGCTGAAATTGTTTGCAGATGAAAACAATGGAAATATGGGAAAACCCAGGAGAGCCAGCCTGGTGTTTACCCAGAGAAAAAGGAACCTCAGCCCAAAGGAGATTCTCCAGGAAGGAATTTTGTGGATTTTCCTCTTTTTTTTTTTTTTTTTGAAGATGCGAGTTTTGGCCAACAGGAATGTACAGGTTGATGTTAATATGAAATAATATAAAAAAAGGGAGGTTGTGCAAGAATTAGGTGCTGGGTCAGGCATTGGGGTGGAGTTCCCCTTATGGGATCCTGTGGGATTCCTCATCCTGTAGAAAATCTGACCCTTCCCAGCATCCCAGGGCCTGCTCCACACACCAGCACTTTCCCAAACCCTGCAGACAAACTACCTGATTATTTTTGATCCCCCAAGGACTGTGTGGACCTGGAAAATGGGAGCGAAATGTTTTTAAAATAAAAATTAACAGCATGGAGCTGTGCCAGGGATGGATTAGGTTGGATATCAGGACAAAGCTCTTTTCCAGAGAGTGCTGGGCACTGCCCAGGCTCCCCAGGGAATGGGGACATACCCAAGGCTGCCAGAGCTCCAGGAGGGTTTGGACAGAGAGAGATTTTTGGGATTGTCCTGCGCAGATCCAGGAGTTGGAATCCTTGTGGGTTCCTTCCAACTCAGGATATTCCCGGGGTTCACCAGAACTAGAAAGGTCTGCTTGGCAGACCTTTCTGAGGAAATAATTTTCCTGGTTAGAAAAGAAAATAATTTCCTAGGTTAGAAAAGAAAATACAACCAATGCTCTGCTCCCATCCCTTATTCCCTTATTACAGCTCTTTTCATGCCTCTGCAATTCCAGATATCCTCTGGTTCTGGGATGGGGAATCAGGAATAGGAATGGTCATTAAACCTTCTGTTGGCAGCCAGTCAGTGCTGGACATTCCTCACTTCTCTGAATTTCAGAGTCACAGCTACCCCTCACTCACCTTCCCACGTCATCTAAGGAGCCCCATGCATCCCTAATTTTGGGATGTTCTTCCCAAAAATACTCTTGCATAATGATGTAACCACCGGTTGTGACTCCCTTTTCCCTGCTCAGTTCCTCCTTTCACAGGAATGTCCCTTTCAGAGAACCACAGAATCATTAAATTGGACAAGATCTCTCAGATCATCAAGCCCAAGCTATGATTCTGTGATTCCACGGCAATTTCCAGAGATCCTGGATGTTTGCAGACCTGAGTTTTGGCTGAGAAAGGATGGCATCATGATTATGATGTTGAGCAGCGCCTCTAAGATCCTGGAAAGAGATCTTGGCTCTGTGGCAGGGACCATGTAACATCAGAAATATCTGTGAATATGTTTTTACCTAATTTTAGCTATTTAAACCTCAATCATCCAGCTTGGCTTTGGAGGTAAAGAGAGAGAGAAGCTATTTCCCATCCTGAGAGGGAGGAAAAAATCCCTTTCTGGATATATTTATTCCTCTACGGTGATTTTAGGGGGTGACTACACAGACAAAGCAAACTGAAATCAGTCCAAACTCATTTCACAGCATCCAAGCTCTTCACTTTGAAGCTGAGCTTAATCCTTGTCCATCCATGCTCCAACATTTCCACGTGCAGGAACCCTTTTAATGAATATTTATTTAAAGGTTTTACTCTCTTCCAGCCTGGGATTAGCAGATTTATTCACATATTGTGTAATGACCAACAACTCCATAAAATAGGGGCAGCGCTTGTGATAAGATTTTATCCAGTATAGGTTTGTCGTTCTGGTGTTAGAGCCCTGATTTATCCAGTGGCTTTTTCCCCCCTTGAATTCTCATTCTTTCAACACCAAATTTCCTCTGCTGTTTTAACAACACAGCAGGGATTGATTCCATACAGGAATCTGGTGGAATTCATATTTCTTGTGTCTTTTTTATTAGGTCTGACTGGGGATATGGTACAAGTTAAGGGCAACTCTGTAATCGCTTGCACATGATGGCTGTAGGAAAGGATGCCGTGTTCTTACCTTCATCCAGCTCCAAGAAAGGGGCAAAAAAAAAAAGGGAAAAGGGAAAAAAAAAATGTTAATCATTTATTTCTGCTTCAAACACGTGCAAATTCCATATGGGGGCAGTGCCTGGAAAAAAAAAAATTGCTGTGGAAGGGGTGAAAAAACAACCATCCCTCTCCCACAGGGATAACAAAGAACACAGTCCCTGGAAGAGGTTTGTCTAAACAAAATAACAATAAAAAGGAGCAGCAAACCCAAACCAAAACACAGGGAAGAGATCAGGAGGAAAGCCTGGAGGAGTTCAAAGCCATCTGTGCGTGTGTGGGGCTGGAGGGCCTCGCGTTTTTGTGGCCACTCTGGGCTGAGATCAGTGCCAGATGTGGGGACAAATGGGCACTTGAGTGACCAGAGGAGGACAAGGCTCGGTCTCCACTGACTTCATCCTGGGAGAGCAGGAATCATGGAATCATGGAGCCATGGGATCATGGAATCACAGAATTCCTGAGCTGGAAGTGCCCCACAAGGATCGTGGAGAAGACTCCTGAAGATGAGAGTGCCTGGCTGGGTGCTCAGTGTTGGGACATGTGGAGAATGGAGCCAGAAATGTGAAAAAGTGGGGGAAAGGTGGGAAAATGGGAAAAAATGGGGGGGAAAGGAAAAAAATTGGGAAGAAATGGGGAAAATGAGAAAAAATTGGGGGAAAAAGGGGAAAAAATGGGAAAATCCATTTTTCAAATGGGAAAAGGTAGGAGCCCCCCAAAAATGCATCAGATTTAATTAGAAGGGGCTGTCAGAGAGGAGGCTCCCAGAGCTGACCAGTACCACCACTGGTGCGTGATGGGAGATCACAGAGGAGCACCAGCTGGTGTTCTCCAAGCCTTGGATTCCATGGATTTGCTCCCAGAGACAGCACGGAAGTGGTGGGCATCCCTCCTCGTGTTTGTCACGTTTGGATGAAGGATGCAGCTGGGCAGGCCTTGGCTTTTGTAATAATATTTCGATTTTTCAATTGAAGCTTCTGTTCTGCACCCCTGATTGCAGCACGGCTGCTCAGCCACCCCCAGATTCCCAGGAATTTGAGGCGACAGGACTTTGGGCTGTCGACTTTGGGCTTAAAAACTCAACTTTTGGGCTTAAAACCTCAACTCAACTGGGCTTAAAAACCTCAACTTTTGAGCTTAAAACCTCAACTCAACTGGGCTTAAAAACCTCAACTTTTGAGCTTAAAACCTCAACTCAACTGGGCTTAAAACCTCAAATCAACTGGGCTTAAAAACCTCAACTTTTGGGCTTAAAAATTTGACTCTGCTCGTGGCAGTGGGACCAGACCTGAGCTCCCTGTGACCCACACACCCATCTTGTGTGACAGCCAAATGTAGATCACCCAGCGGTGCCAGGCCAAAAAACTCAGAGAAGAATCTGAGTTTTATCAGCTTCTCCAGGTCTTTGGATCTGCCCAGAGGGAAGCAGTTTTTCCTGGGATTACACACAAATGTGTGTGTCTCACTCTGTGAGAGGATTCTGCTGAATTCTTGCTGTCTGTGCTCAGAAAAGGGCAGATGAAATTTCCGTGTATCAAACAGGGATTCAGTTTTTATTTCTGCCTTGTTTATCTTCCCTGAACAAATATTCTCTGTATCCAGAATGGAAGATTGCCTCCCTACAGATTGAAATGATGTTTTCCATAATTTCAGCTTGCCTCATCAATGCATCCACACCACAGAATCAGCTGCAAATGGATTTCAGTCTGTTCTCACCTGATGGTTTCCAAAATCTTACAAGAACAGCCTCACTCATAAAATCTGCCTTTATTTTGGGTTGTTTACATTTGTCACCATGATTCCACAGCTGATTTAAATAAAAGTCACTTCTCTGCCTTCCAGTGAGCAGTGATCTATCAAATTTGAAGTTTAGCCCCAGTAAATCACAATCTGCTGTTTTCTGGTGTAACTTAAACCAGGAGGCAAAATGTCAAAGAAGTACTGAAAGCAAAACAAAAAAAGAGAATGGCAACATTTTTTGAAGGAAAACAAATTAAATTCTGTGGAGTTTGGTGACTGTCAGGTGGCAGATCGTATTCTGAGCGATGGTTGCTCCTGAGAGCTTCCTTCAGAGTTTAGGCCTGGTTGAAATCATGGAAGTGTTGAGAGAAGGGAGCAGAATTTTCTTTTATTGGAGATTGTGCCTGACTTTCCCTCAAAATGTTTCAGGTCACCACGGCCTGAGATCATCCCGTCAGCCCAAGTGGTGTTACTGGGTGTTCTGAAGGAGAGCAGGGAGGTCAAGAGAGAATCCTGGAATTATTTGGGGTGGGAATGATCCCTAAGATCATCAAGTCTACACTGCCAAGGTCACCACTGACCCGTGTCCCCAAGTGCCACATCCACAGGGCTTTTAAATCCCCCAGGGATGGGGATTCCACCTCTGCCCAGGGCTGGATAACCATGGAAGGAATTTCCAGGAAGGAATTGCTGCTGATGTCCACCCTGAGCCTGCCCTGGCCCACCTGAGGCCGTTCCCTCTGCTCCTGTCCCTGTTCCCTGGAGCACAGCCTGATGCCCCAGCTGTCCCCTCCTGTCAGGAGCTGTGCAGAGCCACAAGGGCCCCCTGAGCCTCCTTTGCTCCAGGCTGAGCCCCTTCCCAGCTCCCTCAGCCTCTCCTGGGGCTCCAGCCACTTCCCAGCTCTGTTCCCACATGGTCACCACTGTGTCTTCCACAGATGAACCAGAAAATAAAGAAATATTTTCCAGGGTGATTTCCTTCCTATGGAGTGTCCCTCCACGTCTCCCAAGGACAGGAATTGTGGCCACTGAGGACTTGACAGGAGCTTCACCAAAACACCACAATTGGGATTGATCTAATTTAATCTCAGTTCTCAGAGTACTTCGGAGACAATATTTTTTGAAGCGTCACCATGCTCTAAAAGTTCTGTTTAAAAAAGTTCCTACCAAGATGGATTGAAAAGAGCCTGGTTCTTGCAATTTTCCTGCACTAAATGAAAACAGCCCATGTAGGCTTTGGATGACATGCAACGAAAGGGTCTTGCCTGTCAGCTGCTCATAATTAAACAAATCTCTTTTTTTTTTTTTTGCAAAATAATCCTCTTTTTTTGTCCCCTCCTCACATTCAGAATCCTGCCCAAATCCTCTTTCCCATTGGTATAACCCATATTGCCTTTACAGTCAGGAATTTTACAACCTTCCAAGGAAAAGCGCTGATGAAGAAATTTCTTTTCAACCCTTTCTAGGATCTGTTTTCTGCCTGAAACTCCAGCCCCCTTGGTGATTCACATTCATGACATGAAAGCATGACCTGGGTAGTTCAAACTATAATTGAAATATTAATTAAAATGCAGATGTAATTCCAAAGCAGCCATCCCAAACAATTACAAGTTTCATTTCTAGACAGTTGTTTCGAGGCTGAATTTTTTTTTTTATATGGAGTTTTGGATGGATTTGGGGCTTTGAGTTGTTGTTTCTGGAGGATTATTTGTTCTTTTTCACTTCCATTTGATCTGGAATCTTTGTCTTTCATTAGTGTAAAGCCATTTCCTCCCGCTGCTCGAGCCCTTGAGTTGATTAAGTGGTACAAAGCATTCCTGGGCCACTCAGTAAATAACAATGCAAACATGTTTATGTAACACTTTCATGTGCTAATGAGGTTTTTATGTTGGAGTTGAACGCTCGCTGTCCCGGAGTCTGGGACTCTTCAACTCTTGGCTCTTTGATGTGAAGGGAGCACATTCGGTTTTCATTTTGGGGAGATGAAGCTGCTGTTTACCTTCGGTGTCACTTCTCCACGAGGGAATGCTCCAGATCAGTGGCACTGAAGGGAAGGAGTGCTGGACCCCTGGTTAGTGAGAATTTCAGATTTCTGTGCTGCCAGGCACTGACCCCCGAGAGAACACTGCATTGACCTGAGGCCGTGGAGAAGCTTCCAAAATGGAATGAGAGAACTGGGATTGTGGGTGTGGAGTTTGGATAGAAGTGTGTGAGATCACAGGGTGGGAAACTCAGAGTTTAAGGGTTTAGAATAAAGTAATGGATATAGAGCAAGGTGGAGGTTTTGGGGCAGAGGCTGCTCCTTCTTCTTGTTGTTTTTCTCCTTCTCCTTCTCCTTCTCCTTCTCCTTCTCCTTCTCCTTCTCCTTCTCCTTCTCCTTCTCCTTCTCCTTCTCCTTCTTCTCCATGGGTTTGGGTGGTTTTGTGTAATTGCATAAAAAGTCCCCATTGCAGCCATGGGTGGTTGGTTATTGGGTTAAAAGTGAAAATAATTGAGGTGTCATTTCTTAATTGGACAGTTGATCCTTCAAAGGCCTTGTAGAGAGAGAGATGGGGCTCCATGTTTAGTTTGTGAGAGTGAAGTGCTGCAGAGCTCAGGGTTTGTGAGACTGTGACAGAGATAAGAACTGATAAACATCTGAGTCCCAGCAAGAAATTCCATCTCACACATTTAATCCTGACCTTGGCAAAAAAGAAGCAAAGAATCCACAAAAGAGGCAAGTTTTTATGGATTCCCCACTTTTGGGACTGCAATAAGCTCTCCAGGAGAAAACTCCTGCTCCAAGATTGGTGAAGCCATTTCAGAACATAAATTGGAGCTGCCTTCCATGGGTCTTGAGGATAAAATTTTCACGGATGGAGATTTAGGTCACTTCTGTCCATCTGAGCGATGATTTCAGGAGAAGTGGAGAGAGGACAAGCACTGAGCTCTTCCCCCTGCTGAGCAGTGACAGGAGCTGGGCTGGAGCTGTGTCAGGAGAGGTTTGGGGTGGATTTCAGGAAAAGGTTCTTCCCTCAGAGGGTGCTGGGGCACTTAACAGGATCCCCAGGGAATGGACGCATTCCCAAGGCTGCCAGAGCTCCAGGACAATGCCCCCAGGGATGCACAGGGTGGGACTGTTGGGGTGCAGGGCCAGGATTTGGATCCATGATCCTTGTGGATCCCTTCCAGCTCAGCATATTCTATGACTCCATGATTCTCTGACTTCCATCTTGGTCAATTGCACAGAAATTCAGCCAAGGACTTCCTTAAACTGAAATTTAAAAAAACCCACAAATTGTTACAACCTGAGCTATAAGGAGGAGAATTTCTAAAATTCTAACAAATTAGTGTTTCTCACAAACTAGGCATAGAGGGAGATTTACCACACACACCCCAAATAATTTAGACTTGGATTTTTCCTAAATCCATCAAGGTTGGAGGAAAGTATTGGCCACATGGAATGGGTCTGATCCAGGCTGAAAATTCCAAGGACACTTAGAAAGCAATTTATGCCAGGAAATTCCACATCAGCCCCTGAGCCCCACCCAAACCCTGGGTCTTTATTAAAAGTTTGTGTTGAATTCTTCCCAATCTTAATGAGTACAATTAACATGAGGAGTACCATGCCAAAAATAAAGATTCATTTGACAGAATAGTCTTAATTAGGTATTAAGAAATCAATGTGGTATTTTATGTTGCCAGTCCAGTCAATGGGAATTTTCTTTCCCATTCAATTCTGTGAAATCATGGCAAAAAGCTTCATCTGGTACAAACAGAACACAGGCTATTGAAAATTATTTGTTCCAAATGAGGGCCATGAATCAAAACTTCTTTATTCCATTAGGAACTGTCAGGATTTATGAGAAACTTTGGGATCTGGAACAAAATCTTGAGGATCCATTGTTCAGGAAAATCTTCCTTTGTCCAAGAGCCTTCGGTTTCAACAGGGAAGCGTTTGAGGAGCAAAGCCCAGGGCTGATAATCAGTGTGATCCTGGTTCCTGGGGATCGGGCAGGCAGAGATGAAAGTCTTGTTCCCCTCCTAATCAAACCTGGTTTCAATTTCTGCAAGTGGGAGTGTTCCATGGACATCAAACTGCTCGTTAAGGGACGATTATCCCACTGAGGGATCCAAACCTGGTGCTCAGCTGCCATGGACTGGGACACCCCACCTCTCCCCAGGCCTCTCCTGCTCTACATGGAATTTATTTCTGCTGGCTAAGATTTCACAACAGGCAGGTATTTATGGGAAAGCAGTTTCCTAGCTCTGATACTTCTACTCTGGGCATTTTTATTTTTCCAGTCATCTCCAGACTCTGGAGGGTTGAGGGTGGTCCCTGCAGTGCTGCTCCTGTGACAGGTGGCAGAAGAGGAGGCCAAGCTTGGTGTCATTTAATGTAAATGCCTTATAAAGGGTTCTACACCTTCACAGGAACATTTTGGAATGGATAAAGCCTCTAAATAAATTGTTGTCCTCAGGGTCTGGCAAAGCAAGGAGAGGGAAAAGGTCATTCCAACCCGCCACTGACAAGCAGGTATTTCTGACATAAATGGTGTAACCAGACCTAATAATAATAATGATAAAAAATAAGAGAAGGAAAATGCTGTCAGAGATCCAAACACAGGAATTTTATGTCATGAAAAGCTTAAATGTCCTTTGTGCTTTGTGAGCTTCTCCTTGTCACTCATCTCACCTTGATTCACCCACTCAGCACTCCCCCAGCACTTCCCAGAGCACCCAGTTGGTTTCCAAATCTCATTCCCGGGCTTTATTCCTGCATGAATAGGCTGGTAACACTCTCCAGATGTTCTATTGTCCTTCAGGTGATGGGGAAAATATTTGGTCCAAAATTTCCTTCCCTTGTGATGGATTCTTTGTGTTCCCGGCTTTTCTCAGTCTGAATAAATGGAAAGCCACACCAACAGCTCTTCTGTCTGCAAACCCAGAGGTTTTCCTGAATTTGGGGGCTGGAAAACTTGTCCTGTGAGGAGCAACTGAAGGAGCTGGGGGTGTTTAACCTGGAGAAAAGGAGGCTCAGGGGGGACCTTATTGCTCCCTACAACTCCCTGGAAGGAGGCTGTGGTGAGGCAGGGGTTGGTCTCTTCTCCCAGGTGACAAATGACAGGACAAGAGGCCTCAAGTTGCACCAGGGAAGGTTTAAATTGGATATTAAGGGGAAAAAATTAATAGAAAAGGTTGTAAGCATTGGAGCAGACTGCCCAGGGCAGTGGTGGCATCACCATCCCTGGAAGTGTTCAAAGAATGAGTGGATGTGGCATTGAAGACGTGCAGTGCTGGGTTGGCAGTTGGATCTGAGGATCTTTAGGGTTTCTTTTCCACCCTTAACAATTCCACGATTCCCTGATTCAAGTGTGTGCCCAGATCTTCTTCTCTGGGAAGTCACTGCTTTGCTTCCCCGTTCATCCTTCCCAGAACACGAATTCCATCTCCCTTCCTGTTTCTGGTCACTGTTGCTCCTCTTCCTTCCCCCTGGACCCTTTGAGCTCCACATTCCCCACTTCAGAGTGGGGTTTGCCCACTGGAAAGGTCAGGACAGGTGGCACCAGGGTGACTGAAAACCCTGGATGCCTCCCAGGCCATGGAGACCCTCCATGGCAGCAATTCGAACAGCAAGGATCCTTTCCAGTCGTGGGATCCGCCTTTACTGGTTTGGCTCAGGGATCTTGGAAGTCTCTGCCAATATAAATTGGATTTTTTTTGCATTTGGGGTTGGCACAGAGTGGAGGCTGAACTTCAGAGCTTTCTCCTCCACCTCCAGGACACGGTGTCTGTCAGACAATTTTAATTTCTGTGTCTTTCTGCTTGTGTATCCTTCTTATTTAGGGAATAAGCTGGAATTGGGAGGGAAAATAGATACAGCAGGTGTGGTTTCACAGCTTTGATGGGTTAAATCATAAGCAAGGCAAGATTTTATAGAGGTAATTTTTTTTTTACATTATACGAATATCATCTCTTCCTATAAGTATTTCAGGCAGTACTTTTCCCCTAAAAGCGAGGTCTCAGGGAAATTTCTCTTTCCCATCAAATTCCAAAGTCACAAACTGTCAGTGGTCACTGCTGTAGCAGTGTTCCAAAATTACTTTTGTTTGTCTAAGAGATAACATCCATTGTCAGGTGAATTAATTTTACCTCAAGGCTTTGGCTCAGTCAGATTCATCAAAACACACCAATGAGGCTGCAAGGATTGTTCCTGACATGAATTTCCCCCCAAAAATATGACAATTATGGCACCCAATCTTATCCCATTTAATTTCTCCTGCTGGCATATGGAAAGGTTTGAGATTTTGTACTCAAGCACTCTCATTTCAACAGGCACGAATCACAGCTTTGATGGGTTAAATCATAAGCAAGGCAAGATTTATAGTGGTAAATAATTTTTTTTAACATTATCTGAATATAATTTCTTCCTGTAAGTATTTCAGGCCGTACCTTCTCCCAAAAAAACAAGGTCTCAGGGAAATTTCTCTTTCCCATCAAATTCCGAAGTCACAAATTGTCATTGGTCACAGCTGTACCAGTGTTCCAAAATTACTTTATTTTTGTCTAAAGAGAGATTGTCTAAGAGATAACATCCATTGTCAGGTGAGTTAATTCTTCCTTGAGGCTTTGGTTCAGTCAGGTACATAAAAACACACCAATGAGGCTGCAGGGGTTATTCCTGACATGAATTTCCCCCCCCCAAAAATATGACAATTATGGCACCCAATCTTATCCCATTTAATTTCTCCTGCTGGCATATGGTTGAGATTTCGTACTCAACCACTCTCATTTCAACAGGCAGGAATCTTGCCCAAGCAACGGCTGGGCAAATCCTTATTTCTCAAATATTTGGTTTAAAACTCGTAAAAATAAATAAATACATCATGCTTCAGGTCATCCTGTTAAGAATTGGGCTTTCACTCCAGGCTTAGCAACTCCAAGCAGATTCCCTGTCTTTGAATATTTTGTTTTCTGAAATAAATGGTGCAACCAGACCTAATCATAAAGATAAAAAATAAGAGAAGGAAAATGTTGTCAGAGATCCAAACACACGAATTTTATGTCATGAAAAGCTTTTATTTTGGTTCTTATTCTCGCTGGTGCACAGATTTATTGAAAAATAAATAAAAAAAAGCCCTGACATTTATTCATTTTCCACTTAGATTATTGTGGTTAAATCAAAAAGAAGTGTCAGGGCTTAGGGAGCTGAAAGCAGCTCCACTTTTTCCATTGTGACTTGGTCACACGGTTCCCATTTGTTCCACGAAAAACCTCCTGGTTTTGGTTATTTTCCCTGTCTGGAACGAGATAGAATTCCAGTCCTGCTGCCAAATCTCCTGTATCGTGGAGGAAACTCTGGCATTTTGGGCTGTCTCCCTGGGTTCAGCATGTTCCACAAGGAGCTGCTTTATTATTATTATTATTATTATTATGATTATTATTATTATTATTATTATTATTATTATTATTATTGCTGTTGCTGTTTTGCTGTTGTCATTATTGTTGTTTTTTTAATTTTATTGTGGTTATTTTTATTTTATTGTAATTTTTATTTTTATTTTTATTTTTATTTTTATTTTTTTTATTTTTATTTTTATTTTTATTTCTTATTGTGGTTGTGGTTATTTTTATTTTTCATTGTGGTTGTTTTTCTTTACTTTTATTATTTTAGGGGTTTGTTTTTAGTGTTAAAATTATAATTTCCAGTGGGCTCAGGAGATTCTTCAAGACATTATTTGAAACCCTCATTTGGACGATAGAGGAGGGAAGGAAATCTTGAGGATGGTCCCAAGATGCAACGGAGAAGACGTGGGGTCAACTCCAGCTCCCATCACATCTGGGGGCTGTTCCAGGTTGAAATATCCCAAAAATATGCTGGAGTCCATGGGAAGATTTTAGGGCACATGGATCAGCCCCATCACGTCCATGTTCTGCTGTTTGCAGTTGGGTTTCGAGGAAGAAAATGAATCTCCCACCTTTTCCAGAGGAAATTTGGGCATGGAGTCCAACACAGGTAAATTCTGTCAACTCCTTTCATTGCTGCCCTACAGGATTTTAGTCCACTCCAATTCCATGGAAAAATGAGTTAGTTTAACTTCTGCAGAAGGAAAACAAGATTGGCTTTGTCCTAGACAAAAATTTCTCTGTAATTGTGGTTTATCGCCAGTGAGATCCTTGGAATTGGAATTCTATTGGAAATATATTCAGTGGATCAAGAGTGACCACTGAGTTTTAATTGAGAAACTCTCCACTAAAGATTCCCAGGAAAAGTCATCATTAAAGATTCAATGAGAAAAGGAAGGAAAATGAAAATAAAATTAAATATAGAGCTAAAGATTGCACAGGGTGCATTTAATTTCAATACAGATCTACTTATCAATGCCAAAAATTACTGATGGATTAAAAAAAGATATTTTTATATTGGATTTAACCGACTGGTGGAATTTATTTGCTCTACAATTAGCTGGATTTAATTTAGATTTTATTGACTCCACAGACAGGTCCCTGGAGGGGAGATGCCCTCATCAGGTGAGACCAGTCCCACCTAAATTCCAAGAGCTGTTCTTAAACCAGCCATGAACACAAGAATTCCAAGATGTCATATGAAAACAACACTAATTTAAGGAAAATACTGTTCAGAACCAGAGAAATATTTCATTTTATTAGCATGGAATTGTCACATTTTGACACTGCCAGCAGAAAAATATTTATGAAAAGGGAAACATCTTGTTCCAATCAAGGGAAATGTTTTATTTCTGCTTTCTCTGTTTGACACATTAGAGCATGAAGTTACTGTTCCACACATGTGACACCTCATGTAAAATTAATAACAATGAAATTGCAAAGTCAGGGAGGGATTTTAAAAAACTTTATTTTGGGGGGATTTTTTTTCAACTTAAAATTTGCTGAAGAACAAATGCTTGGATTTTATTTCTGAAAGCTCCCCTGGCTTTAATTCAAAATAGAGTTTGTGTTCCTCAAAGTTCATAATTGGACCAAAATCTGCAGTAAATCACCTCTCTTTTACACACTTTTCCCCCCTTATATTTTCCTGTTGCGATAACAAAATCACTGAATAATGGCAATGGTTGTAATTTTAAATGACTGGTTTGAAACATAAAGGAAAAAAGGATCTTCTAAACAATTACTCATGGAAAAACACAGCAACAATTCATCTTAATCATAAAAATATTCAGTGGGTTGGGTTGGAAAGGATCTCCAAGATCATCCATTTCCATGGGCAGGGACACCTCCCACTGTCCCAGGCTGCTCCAAGCCCTGTCCAACCTGTCTTGGACACTTCCAGGGATCCAGGGATTGCTGCAGATTCTCTGGGAAAGCTCTGCCAGAGCCTCCTCATCCTCCCAGGGAGGAATTTCTTCCCAATCTCCCATCGAAATCTCCCCTCCTTCATTTTAAGGCCATTCCTCCTTGTCCTGTCCCTCCATGTCCCACCAGCATGGATGTCACTGGTCTGGAGAAGGCTCTGGCCTGGTTTTCCTGCAGGATCTTCCCAAATTATCTCTGAACACAGAAAATATTGGGTTGGAGCTCAACCCTGGGGAGTGCTGACCTCAGAAAAGCATTTGAGGTTTTCCAAAGGCACTTTTCCTTCTGGCGCAGGAGGAAACACCACCTAGCAAACATTTCCCATTAAAAACCTGCAAGGTAGGGTGGGATAATCCAGAGTGTTCCACCACAAATGTGAGAAACCCACAGTGTATTTGAAATTATTTATTGGTTCTACTATTTTATTTCTCACCACCACCTCAACTGTCGTGAAAATTTAGGAATAAATAATTTTCTTCAAAGCATTTCTGTGTCTTGCCATAATGATTTTTTTCCCTGTGATTTCTCAACCAGCTCTTCCACCGGATAAAATCTTCTCCCATGTGTAATCCATGCTTAGGAATGAGTTTTTCCTCGAGCTTCAGGCTTGCTTGCACATGTTCCAGCGTTCACTTGTTGCCACGTTCTCGCTTCACTCCAAATCAGGGAGGGAAATTTCGTAACACCAGAAGCTCCAACAACTGCTGGAAGTCAGATTTGCATTCTATCTCTGTTTTTCCTGATGAAGATTGACTGGGGACTTGGAAAGAGAGAATTTTTTGGATTTGGTTTTGTTTGGGTATTTTTTTCCCTTCAATCTGGAGCTCAAGGATATTCAAACAACAGGAAAAACCACTCAGGAAATACTTTGAGATTTCCAGTGAAAGTCAAAGAAAACAAATACATTTCTTTAAATTATTTCTGGGGTTTAAGTATTGATGAAAATAATCTCTGATATTTTAGACTGGAAAAAAGAAATAAAAGTCTTCTCCCTTCAGCATTCTCATCTGCATTTGTAGGAGCTCTTACAGCAGAAAATTTCAAGGTGGAACCTTTGATTCTTGTGAAATTAGGAATCATCTTTAGCTCATCTTTATTTTGGATTTTAAATTCAAATTTTAAATTTTAAATCCTATTATAAATCAGGAGTCATGTTTATTTCATCTTTATTTTGATGAACTCCTGAGCATCAAATTCCCTTCAGGAATTTTGAAATTTTTCAGTGTCACAGCCTTCACCTGAGACCCTCTACTTTATCTCCTTCCTAAAACTCCAATCTGGAGCAACGGGTGTCCATAAACTCAATTTGAGTTAAAATATTTTATTATTAACATTATTTGCTCTGCTGACAATGAGCAACATTGAGCATTCCTTGAGGGAACCTTCCTACATTTTTATTCCAATTTCTCTCCGTGCCAGCAGTGATAGAAACCATCCCCACAGCCTTTTTCCAGAACAGAGGGATGAGACTTGCTCCTGGAATCCCAGCTTCTTCCCCGGACCAGAAGGAGTTGGAGGAGCAGGTCCTGTGAGCTGTTTGATGGATGTTCCTTGGCAGGGCTCCCTGTGAGATTCCAGGGATTGCGGATATCGTGCGCTCACACGGAATTGTGCTGCTCCCATATGTGCACACGCGGGTGCACTTAAACAGAACCACGTTCCCACAGCAGATCCATGTCCCAGATCCATCCGTGTTCCAACTGATGCCTTGTGCAGGCTGGCCTAGAGCAGAGGCTGGACAGAGCTAAAGAATAAAGCAGGGATTTATTCCAAGGATCTCCTCCATGGATGCACCTTGGGCAGCACAAGAGCCCAGCCAGGGCTGCACCCAAGATGAACCAAAATGGCCCCAAAATGCACGAGCGCTCCCAGGGTCTCTCCCTGGGATCAGTTCTGCTCCATTTGCATCTTGCACTTCATTGTCCCATTCCAGCTTTAGCCCCTGCAGTCCCACCCTGCTTGTTTTTCTCTCTCCAGCCCACAGTGTTTGTGCTCTTGGGCTGAGATTTGGATCATTTGTCCTTGGTGCCCAGCTGGAGCAGGAATTGTTTTGTCTCCCTGCTCTGTGCACAGAGCTCACCATGCCCTGATGTGAAGCTCAGCCCCACACACTAAAGCAGCACAGAATCTGAAAATATAAAAGCTCAAACCTGAGGCACCACTGGATGTGGGAAGAGCTGTGTGTGTTTTCTGACAGGATTGTTTGCACATTCCTGTACAAATTTTGGTGATGTTTCCAGGTAAATGGAAAATTCCATCTCCCCTTTAGGCCACTATCCTCTTTCAGTATGGAACCATTCTGGAATGATGGGATTTTTTTGGGATGAATCAACAGTTCTGAAATACCAGGAGAGGTAACAAAGCACAGGTTTGATTTTTCAGGGAGGTAGGGATGGTTCTGTTTTATCCAGGTTTATTTGGGTTGATGACTAGACTTGATGATCCCCAAATCTTAACAATTCTACATCCATGGTTTTGGATGTTGTTCCCAGACAAAAAACCATCCCCTTACATGAAGCTCAGCCCCACGCACTAAAGCAGCACAGAATCTGAAAATATAAAAGCCAAAACCTGAGGCATCATAACACGCCTCCCAGCCTATGGATAACCTCAACACCCTCTGACAGGGGCATCCTCCTCTTCCCCATCCCTCCTTCCCCAATTTTTGCACTCATGTCTATGTATTAGCAAAGAAACTTTATTGTTGTTCTGTTTTGCTTAGTTGCACGTCTCACATTTTTTACATTAATTAACAAATTACTCAATGTGAGAGAAGCAGCAACTCCTGTGCTGGGGCCTCCACAATTCCTCCAGGATTTCCAAAGAAACTCCTTTAAACCCAACGGTATTCCCAGGCTTCCCGCTGCCCTTTGGTTCCAGTGGCTGGATAATGCTCTTTTCCACCACCAGGTTATCTCAGCTGCCTGATAACAGCCCAAACTATCTCAGCTTGTCTCAGTGCCAGCCTCTCCGAGTGCTGATAACTTAAATGATAACGGATATTTACAACTAACGGCTCCCCGAAGGTGAAAGTGGAAAATGGAGTCCTTGAAGCAAAGGCATCCAAGAGGAAGCGCATTTTAAGACAGAAAAATGCATTTTATAAGACACAAGGCAGATGTTAATTCAAAATTTAATGGTCACCTGTGTCGGGACAGTGGAAACTTTTTGTCGGTAAGATCACTGCAAATCCTTAATTAAGGAGTTAATTAAAGAATTAAGCGACTCTTTGATTTTTAGTCTGGCAGGATCCCACTCTGTCACAGCCCAAAAAAGGGGAGAGACTGTTGAGAGCTGATGGCTTTGTCCAACATCTTTCAACTTCCTGACAGGAGGCTGCAGGGAGGTGGGGATCGGTCTTTTCTCACAGGTAACATATGACAGGACAAGAGAAAACGGCCCCAGGTTGTACCAGGAGATGTTTAGATTGGATCTCAGGAAAAATTTCCTCACAGAAAGGGCGGTCAAGCACAGGAACAAGACACCTGGGGGAGTGAGGGGGTCCCTCAGTTTGGGAAGGACATTGAGACACTTGAGTGTGTCCAGAGGAGGCAACGAGGCTGGAGAGGGGCTGGGAACACAAACCCTGTGAGGAACCCCTGAGGGAGCTGGGGGTGCTCAGCCTGGAGAAAAGGAGACTCAGGGCTGCCCCCATCACTCTGTGCAGCCCCTGAAAGGTGCCTGTGCTCAGCTGGGGCTGGGCTCTTTCTCCAGCAGCACTGACACAACCAGAGCACACAGCCTCAAGGGAAATACAGGTTGGAAATTAGGAAAAAGTTTTTCACAGAAAGAGTGATAAAGTTCTGGAATGGCTGCCAGGGGAGGTGGTGGAGTCCCCATCCCTGGGTGTGTTTAACAAAGCCTGGATGTGGCACTGGGTGCCAGGGCTGAGTTGAGCTGTTGGGGCTGGGTTGGACTCGATGATCTTGAAGGTCTCTTCCAACCTGGTCATTCTGGGAATTCTGTGATGGAGTCAGCATCCCTGGAAGTGTTCTAAAATCACGTGGATGTGGCACGTGTCTGGGAGTGGTTTAGTGCTGAACGTGGTGGTGGTGCCAGGCTGACGGTTGGATTTGATGATCCTGAAGGTCTTTTCCAACCTCAGTGATTCCGTGATTCTGTGGTTCCAGTGTGTTCTCAGATCTTATCTGGGAAGCTGTTCATTGCTTCCCTGTTTATTCTTCCCAGAGCTCTGCAGCATCAACTCATTCCCACAGGTAAAGGTTTATAACCCCAATAAACAACGGTGTTCTCTCTCTTTCCAGACCACAAAATAACTGTTTCTCATTATTCCAACCTCTCCCAAGTAATGACGCCAGCTCAAATCCTGCCATTCCCAGCAGCATCCTGCCCCATCTCCAGAGGCTCCTACTCCAGCAATTTTTCTCAATTTCCCTATTCAAACATCACTCCCTTGCTCCGTGCTGAATACATTCTCTTTGCTTTCTGGAAGCCTCTCCTCCAGCGCCTGCAGGCTGTTCCCAGGTTCCCTGTGCTGTGCTTTCAGAGCCAAGCCATTCAACCTGACATGAGTCAGAGGCAGCTTTCCTCAGCCAATTAATCATGGAATTGGGTTTCTCCCATGGTGCCTCCTCTGGCTCATCCGTATCCTTGTGGTAATGAAGGGCCTGGGAGTGAGTGCAGCATCCCAGGGTCAGTGCAGGATCCCAGGGGGGAGTGCAGCATCCCAGGGTCAGTGCAGCATCCCAGGGGTCAGTGCAGCATCCCAGATGTGAGTGCAGCATCCCAGGGGTCAGTGCAGCATCCCAGGGGTCAATGCAGCATCCCAGGGGTCAGTGCAGCATCCCAGGGGTCAGTGCAGCATCCCAGGGGTTAATGCAGCATCCCAGGGGTCAGTGCAGCATCCCAGGGATCAGTGCAGCATCCCAGGGGTCAGTGCAGCATCCCAGGGGTCAATGCAGCATCCCAGGGGTCAGTGCAGCATCCCAGGGGTCAGTGCAGCATCCCAGGGGTCAATGCAGACTCCCAGGAGTGAGTGGAGACTCCCAGGTGTGCTCTCTCCATCCCATTATGGGGCTGGAGCTGCTTTTCCTGCTGCCTCACATCATTCCAAGGCTGTCCAGCCCAGCTTTTCAGTGCTGGCTTAGCAGTCCCAGCTCTGCCCTCTGTCCATCCTCACCCCAATCCCTTTCTCAGAATAACTTCCTTACCTGCTGATGGGCAGTTGGTTTCGCACTTCCACGCCCAATGGAGAGGGATAATCTGCTTTTCCCAACTCTGCTGTCCTGTGGTTTCTCCCCTCTGTGTCCATCTTTCCTTTCCTGCTCTGTTCTATCTCTGACCTGTCCCAGTTTTTGCTAATCCTGCTCTCCCCTCCCCTGATGCTGATAACCTTATCCCAGACCACACCAGTCAATTTATTCCCTTTAATACCTGCACACACCTTTGCAGCCACCTGGGGGGAAGCAGAGGGAAAGTTTTAACAAAGAATGTTTTACAAAGCTTTTCCCAACCTTTCATCCCAAATCTGACCTGCTCCAGTGATTCCTTCCCAGACGGAATTGTGGCAGCAGGTTCTCTCTGAACCTGCCTGGGGCAGAATTGCTCTGCCAAAGAACCTCTGCCTCTTCCTGTTTTGGGATTTTTCCCTCTGTGCCAGGAGCATCAGGATCCCATCTCAAGGCCACACCCACTCCGCTACATTAGAATCCCAGAATTCCAGGATGGATTGGGTTGGAAGGGGCCTTAGAGATCATGCAGTTGCAACCAACCCAGGGACACTCACAGGACTAAATTGTAATTCCTTACCTGAGAAACTGCAGAGAAATCACCCCAAATTTCCTTTATCTGCTCAATTCCAGCTGAGAAGCAGCTCTGGATGATGCCAGGTGCAGGCTGCCGTAGAACAGACTGGACAGAGCCAAAGAATAAAGCAGGGATTTATCCAAAGGATCTCCTCTGTGGATGCACCTTGGGCAGCACCAGAGCCCAGCCAGGGCTGCACCCAAGATGAACCAAAATGGCCCCAAAATGCACGAGCGCTCCCGGGGTCTCTCCCTGGGATCAGTTCTGCTCCATTTGCATCTTGCAGTTCATTGTCCCATTCCAGCTTCAGCCCCTGCAGTCCCACCCTGCTTGTTTTTCTCTCTCCAGCCCATGGTGTTTGTGCTCTGGGGCTGAGATTTGGATCATTTGTCCTTGGTGCCCAGCTGGAGCAGGAATTGTTTTGTCTCCCTGCTCTGTGCACAGAGCTCACCATGCCCTGATGTGAAGCTCAGACCCACACACTAAACCAGTACAGAATCTGAAAATATAAATTCTAAAACCTGAGGCATCATGGAAGCACCTGGAAGCAGAGGGGTGTGTTGGGGTGACAGCACATGGGGCATGAAGAAGCATGAGGACAGCCAGAGGCCTGGGAGAGGTGACAGAACAAAACCAGGAGGAGAATGTGCCCTCAGCTGCTTTTCCCCTCCATAAAATTGTCCACTAAAACATCACACCTGTCTTTAAAACTGCAGACCACTTATTTTTTGCAGGTTTTTTCCTTTCCTTTAGGTTTTTTATTTCTTTTCCTTCCACCCCATGAATTTTGAAGACATGAAATCCTTAACAGACATCCAAGCACCTGGGGAGCATTAAATGACCCATAATCACTTCTCACAGGTCAGGGGATGTAAATCAGCTGATAATTTTCTCTCCTTCCCCTCAGACATCTTCCCCTGATCCACACTTTCAGCTGCCTTTAACAGGAGTGTTTATGGAGGATAACACCATTCCAAGCACTTCCTGCATCCATGTGTTCCTCATTTGGAGTATCCCATACAAACATTGCTTCTCGTGGCATTCCCAAATAAAAACCTCATGGGCCTGAGTCCGAAATGCTGCATAAAGTTCTACCGCTGTGGTATTTCAGGGAAAGAATTTACTTTTTTTTCCATCTTTTTTCTTTTCTTTTCTTTTCTTTTCTTTTCTTTTCTTTTCTTTTCTTTTCTTTTCTTTTCTTTTCTTTTCTTTTCTTTTCTTTTCTTTTCTTTTCTTTTCTTTTTTTTTTTTTTTTTTTAGGCATGAGGACAAAATTCTTCTCTGGGTTTTATTATCTGAACCCCTTCAGAAAAATCAGAATTTCCCAGAATTGCCTTTATCTGGTCATGATGTATCAAATCCAGGCTGATTTAGAGTTCAAGTTGGTGCCTGCTCAGTGATTTTCCCTCCAGCTTCACTCTTCTTCCCTCTTTCCCTTCCAGATGGCACTGGCTGGGTCTTTATCAATAAAATCCAAATAAATGGGGAATCAAACTCATTTTCACCTCCAGAAAATGAAATGAAATTTCACTTCCAGGCTACTTTGTGCCTTCAAATCCAACAGGAATAAAAATGTCTCAAAGCGGGGGAAAAGTGAATTTCTTTCCTCTGTGCATCATAATATCTTGGTTATTCTGACAGAAAACAAAATAATTCCAATTGTTTGAAAAAAAATTTGTATTTCATTAGTTTTAGTTAATAAATGCCATTAAATAATTAGCACTGAAGCAAGAAAATACTTTAATGTATTTTTTTCAATTCATCTTGTAGTACTGGTACATTTCCTACTCTTTTACCTAAGAATATTCTCTATTTTCACTGAATTAACTTTAGCTGATTTATAATAAAGGATTGTCTGTGAATTTCGTTCATTTTTCCATCTATTTTTTTCCTTTCTTCCCTTTTTGAGTCTGTTTCTCCCTCTAAACTTTCTTTTTCTTCCTCTGAGATTTGCAGCATTTCTCCATCATTCCAGATATCTAAATGCTATGAAGGTATGAATATCCAAATGTATGAAGGTCACTCAAATAGTCAAGATATTCACTGAAAAATGTGAATAAACCAACCTGAGAATAAAGAAATTTCTTTCTTTCATCTTTTTTTTTTGTTTTGTTTCTGTTTTGATTTTTTTCTTTGGGATTTTTTTTCATTATTTATTCTGAGTTTTCCCTTTAAAAAATGTGAATTTAAAAATCCTTTTCCTAAATTTTTTTTCGGTCGTGGTGTTCAGCCAAATTGCTTTTGACACATTAGGAATAAGGTGATTTTTAGAAAGTAGATTGAATTCATTACAGTTCCATGCCTCATGAGCACCAAAATGTCACTCATTCAAATGAAGATGTGAGACAAATTTTGCTTCATTGTCCCAAATTTCTGTGCCACAGGTGAGTGGGAGAAGGAAAGAACCAACATATAAATCACGATTTTCTTTTTAGAACCAACAGAAATGAGATCATTTTTGTCTGTCCTCTGCCATGAAACTTGATCTTTTTGTCTATAACCACAAAAGAAAAGCAAAATATTTGGTTAAATCATAATCTAAAATTTAGGAACTCATAAGAGTCCAGCAAGTGGAATTTGAAGGAGGAAAAATAATTCCAAACTCATGGCACATTACCTGCAGGGTCCTCTCTACCAGGAGTGGACACTTCTTTCCATTGGATCTTGTAATTAATACAGAGAATTTTAATGCATGAAGATCTGAACTTATCTTCAAATATGGAAAATCCATGGAAAAGCTGCTTGGGGTCCCTGACTAGGAAATTCCTGTTTTGGACAAGAGGAGACTGAAGTGGAAGCAAAGTAGAGAAAATAAAAAGGATGTGAAGTTCAGGACTTTGTGATGAACTGACCCTTGGAGATATCACTGCATCACTTCCTCACTGTTTCCTTTGGGATAACCTCACCTCGAGGTTATTTTTGCCAGGGTTGGGATTAAATGTGTGAGATGGTATTTCTTGTTGGGACTCAGATGTTTATCAGTTCTTATCTCTGTCACAGTCTCACAAACCCTGAGCTCTGCAGCACTTCACTCTCACAAACTAAACATGGAGCCCCATCTCTCTCTCTACAAGGCCTTTGAAGGATCAACTGTCCAATTAAGAAATGACACCTCAATTATTTTCACTTTTAACTCAATAACCAACCACCCGTGGCCGCGATGGGGACTTTTTATCCAATGACACAAAACCACCCAAACCCATGGAGAAGAAGGAGGAGGAGGAGACAGAGAAGGAGAAGGAGAAGCGACAGAGAAGGAGAAGAAAGAAGAAGAAGAAAGAAGAAGAAGGAAGAAGAAGGAAGAAGAAAGAAGAAGAAGAAGAAGAAGAAGAAGAAGAAGAAGAAGAAGAAGAAGAAGAAGAAGAAGAAGAAGAAGAAAGGAGAAGAAAGGAGAAGAAAGGAGAAGAAAGGAGAAGGAGAAGGAGAAGGAGAAGGAGAAGGAGAAGGAGAAGGAGAAGGAGAAGGAGAAGGAGAAGGAGAAGGAGAAGGAGAAGGAGAAGGAGAAGGAGAAGGAGAAGGAGAAGGAGAAAAAGAAGGAGAAGGAGAAGGAGAAGGAGAAGGAGAAGGAGAAGGAGAAGGAGAAGGAGAAGGAGAAGGAGAAGGAGGAGAACATAAAGAAGAAGGAGCAGCCTCCACCCCAAAACCTCCATCTTGCTTTATATCCATTACTTTATTCTAAACCCTTAAACTCTGAGTTTCCCACCCTGTGATCTCACACACTTCTATCCAAACTCCACACCCACAATCCCAGTTCTCTCATTCCATTTTGGAAGCTTCTCCACGGCCTCAGGTCAATGCAGCGTTCTCCTGGGGGTCAGTGCCTGGCAGCACAGAAATCTGAAATTCTCAGTAACCAGGGTTCCAATACTTACTCTGCTTTCCTGGAAAGTTTTGGGATTTGGAATATTTCTCATTTAGACTTTTTTTTAAACTTACTCTTCCACTGTGTGGACACAAGGGGGGAATAAGGACTCCCCACAACAATTTTTTTGCAACTGCCAGGACCTCAGTGCTGTCTCTTATCTCCCTCTCCTTTCCTCTCTGATTTTTTTATTTTTTTATTTTTAGGAGCCTTTCAGGCTGCAGGGAAGCTTTTTGTGGCTTGTGATAGGTGCAGACCATTCTATGAATTTTCTCCTGGTCTGTCTGGAAGTTTGAGATGGCAGGAGAGGACTCAGAGGACCTCAAGGACTCCTACTTTTCCTATGCTCTCAATCTGATTCCTGTCCAGGACATCCAAAAGGGAGAATCTGCTCATTCTCTATTTTTGGAATTAAGGTCTATTTACAGTTGCTCTGGAGTCTTGAGTCAGTCCAGAGTGTTTTAGCAGATGCTTTCTGAGGTCTTTGAACTCTTGCAAGCCACGGGGGAAGGAAAAAAAGCAGAGGATTTCTGCGTTTTATGGCCAAGGACTTTTCGGATTATTTAAAATCATCTCCAATGTAAACCAGCGGCATGATTTCCATCCAGCTCCTTCTGTCCCGAGCTCAGCTGCTGGTGTCGGAGATGCCAAGCACTTGGAGATGATGACAGGTGAGGGAAAGGGCTGCAGATGGATAAAACATTGCTGGTAGCATCCGGATGCTGGCTATGGAACGGGACAAGCAGTGCTGTAATGGAAGAGTGGCCGCTGTTCCCTGGCTCCAGAGCATTGGTGGTCCTTCCAGCAGCACCCTGGAGGATTTGTCTGGCATTTCCAGCCTCAGGCTTGGTAACGAGAGTCCTTGGTGGCCTTGGAGAAACATGGAAAGGTTTCAGATTGCTGCTGGCCACAGAAGATTGGGAATCACTGAGTTTGCCCAAGAATCAGCTCTGCAGAAAGGCCACGTTCCCCAGGGGACACTGGTGACAGCACAGCTGAAGTGGAGCTTGGCCTTTCCCAGCTTGCCTGTGGTCAACCACACAATTTGTTTGTTGTGCTGAGCCTGAGGAAGCTCCCAGTCAGAGCCGGCAGCAGCTTTGGCCTGAGGGGTGACATTGGCCAAGGTTTGGGGGGACACCAAGAGAGACGTGACCCTCGTGCTGGTGGCAGCACTGGGAGCTACTCTGTGCTTTGGGGCAAGCTGGGCTGAGGAGGAGGAGGAGGAGGAGAAGGAGGAGGAGGAGAAGGAGAAGGAGAAGGAGAAGGAGAAGGAGAAGGAGAAGGAGAAGGAGAAGGAGAAGGAGAAGGAGAAGGAGAAGGAGAAGGAGAAGGAGAAGGAGAAGGAGAAGGAGAAGGAGAAGGAGAAGAAGGAGATGAAGGTGAAGGTGAAGCAGAAGGTGAAGGTGAAGAAGGTGAAGAAGAAGAAGGTGAATAAGGTGAAGAAGAAGAACAAGAAGGTGAAGAAGAAGGTTAAGAAGAAGTTGAAGAAGAAGAAGGTTAAGAAGAAGGTGAAGAAGGTGAAGAAGAAGGACCAGCCTCCACCCCAAAACCTCCATCTTGCTTTATATCTATTACTATATTCTAGAACCAGTCCAGAGGACTTCCCACAAGATTCCCTTTCCCCTCCCTGAGCAGGAGGTCCTGGAAGTGACCACATATCCTTGTTTTTCCCTGCTGAGACAAGGCTGTGTGCAAACCCCTCCTTTGCTCCTGCCTGGTGAAAAACCTGGAGAGTTTTAAACACCCCCTGGAAATTCTCCCAGCACAATTCCTGGTTCAGAGGAACACAGGTTCTCTGGAAACTCAAATTCCCCGCACGGAGTCAGCTGGACGGACCAAGGTGGGACACGACAACCTTAGGGAATGCCCAAAGGTCAAAACCCCGTTACTGGTCAAGCTTGAGGGAATCCAAGGAATGGTTCTGGGTGCAAGTGACACATTTGGATCCCCACTTTGTCACTGGAGAGCAATAAACCTCTGAGGCCCAGACTGTCTGACCTATTTCCCCAGCTATTTCAGGAAGAGGTGACGACGTCACCGAGGGGGCTCCATTCTGCAAATGATCCCACAACCTCTGAAGTGACTTGAAAGGAACTCCTGTGCTGGTGCTCATCTGGAGGACACCCAGCATTGCATGACCCAAGCTTTCCCTCTTTGCATGAGTTCAGTTGCTCCTCTGCTACTGGAGGTTTTTAAACGGGGCTGCTCAACGAGGCGGGAGCTGTTTGATGAATGAAGCTGTGCAGCCACAGCTCCACTGGTCCATCTTAGCAGATTTAAGCCGAGCTGTTGAAAAGTGAGCAAGTCCTTGTGCCGTAAACATGGGAACAGAGCAGTAAATGACACGGCCACCCACTTCTTGGTCTCTTTTCACTGCCAAAGCAGTAAAAAGGGACCTTAGAGCGAGTGTGAATCCAGCCCTTGGAATATTTTTCCATTTGCTCGTATTTACGTTAATGAGCGCTGACACTCCAGACTCACATTCCCAGCTCAGTACTTCACCAGACTGACCAGCAACAAAACCAAGGAGATGAGACTAAACAGATGATTTGATGAGGCTTTTATTATGATGATGATGATGATGATTATTATTTTATTCCTCTAGTCTGTGGAAGGAAAAGACAGTGGGCACACGTCTGGTTTCAAAAAGATAACAGCTCAGTTTGGAGACAGGTTTAAGGGCAGGAAAATGAAGAAATTCAAGGAAAATTGTTGTCTGCACACTCATTTAATAGGATTAGTTGGCAATGTTTTCCAGCGGGTAAAATGTTCCTCTGAGAAAGGTCAGCCTGCCTGGATGGAGCTGACAGCAGATTGCTTTACCTTCCGCTCAACCAGGAATAAAAAGATGCTGGAAAAGCCTCTTTGCTCATTGAGGCAGCTTTTTATGAGTCCTTTGCAGTGATGCAGATGGACACAAGGTGGACAAGAAATGAAAAGCAGCTCCTTTGGTCCATGTGGGCGTCCATTGTGTCCCCTGTGCCCCCCATTACATCCTAAAACCACGGCACCAGTGAGGGGAAGGGCTGTGGATTACATTTCCATACATTTATACATAAATAGGGATGTACCCATGGGCTGAATGACCTGGGAATGTGCACTTCCAGCCCAGATAGCCAACTGCATCCAAGGATGCATGAAAAGAAATGTGAGTGAAGGGATTCTCACACTCCGCTCCATTCTTGTGCTGCATCCAGCTCTGGAGGCCCCAGAACAAGGATGTGGAGCTGCTGGAGCAAATCCAGAGGAAACCACGGAGATGTTCCAAGGGCTGGAGCCCCTCGGATATGGAGCCAGGCTGGAGAGCTGGGAATGTTCCCCTGGAGAGGAGAAGGATCCAGGGAGAGCTCAGAGCCCCTTGCAGGACCTGGAGGGGCTCCAGGAGAGCTGGAGAGGGACTGGGGACAAGGCATGGAGGGACAGGACACAGGGAATGGCTTTAAAGTTACAAGGTCAAGTTGGATATTAGGAAGGAATTGTTCCCTGTGAAGGTGGGCAGGCCCTGGCACAGGTGCCCAGAACAGCTGTGGCTGCCCCTGGATCCCTGGGAGTGTCCAAGGCCAGGCTGGACACTGGGACTTGGAGCAGCCTGGGATCATGGAAGGTGTCTCTGCTCCTGGCAGGGGTGGAACTGGATGTGCTTTAAAGTTCCTTTCCAACCCAAACCTTCCTAAGCTTCTCTGATGACCAGGCTGACTCCACATGTCCGAAGTATGGGATGTCCCGTGTGTGCTCTGAGACACCAGAAGCTCTTCCTCCTTAGCCTGGATAAATACAAGCTTCATCTGCCAAATTAACTTAGGCTGGCTTCTTTAAATCAGAACAAATTCCTTTACATTCAACACAGAGGACCTTGCTCTGATGAAGCGTGACGACAATGACCACATCCTAAAGTCTCTGATCTCTGATCTCCAGGGCTTCTCATGCTCCCAGTGCCACCCCTGAAGAAATGCGGTCATAGAATCAATCCAGTCCATTCCTGATGTTTAGAGATTGGATGTGGAAGCCTTTTTCTACCTTAGGAGATCAAAGTGTTCCATAAAGCAGCACAGGATTGTTTTGCTGCTTGGCTGACTCCCTGGCTGCCAAGGTTTCCAGTGCAGATGTCACCACCAGAGGTGACCCTCACAAAGTGGCAGCAGAATCCTGACATCCCTCAGGCCACGCTCCCACCTCCACCACCCAGGCTTTTCCCTTTCCATCCATCATCCTGAGGCTCCTAGGAAGGGGATTAATCATTTTGTGCCTCGTTTTTCCACTGCGGGTGAGTCAAGCAGAGGTGGCTGAAGGGACTTGGACAGGTCCTCGGGACAGTGCCAGGAGGAGCAGGCAGGGAAGAGGCAGCAGTGAGACACCAGCTCGTGCAAAGCAGGGATTCACTCAGGCCAGCGAGGCAATGGAAGATTTCCTGCCCTTGCAGAAAGTAGAAATATTTTATTTATGGAGGAAAAAATTCCATCAAACATTCTCTCAAGCTCCATCCTGGTCCTTAAAAAATATCAACCAGGATATTCAGTGATTGACTTGATAAGATTATTGATCCACTGCCTGCTAAAAACAATAAACACTGGTTTTATAGCACAATTATCCTGACCCTTGACCCTGCACTAACCTTTCCCTGTTCCACAAGGGATAATTATCCCCTCCCCTCTCCCTGAGGAGCTGCTGATCTTATCCCCTCTTCCTTGCTAACACATCCTCCCTAACACATCTTCCTGCTCCTCAAATATCCCCTCTGCAGGCAATTAACATCACTAAGTTACACTCAGAACAATTTTTCCCCCACAAGTTCTTAGTTTGTTATTGTCCCAGACCTGCAGAAGGGTTTCCCTGCCTCCAAACTTTCCTGTTCTCCTACTCTGACACCAAATTAATAGAAAATTATTAAAATAAATTATTATTTATCCATACAGTTATTTCCTAGCTAAATCAGGGAAATTCCATCTGAAATGAGATGGATTTTAAGCCCTCTACCTGTATTTTAAACCTGTACCCACTGTCTGATGAGGGAAATAAATTATGGTGGTCTTGTTTCACGAGATGCTCTGTGGTAAAGACAAGAAATCATTTTCTCTCTCAGTGTCATGGTGAGGTACAAAGAATCTCTGACTTTTTTTTTGGCTGTTAATTGTTTCCAGAGCAAGACACGTCTCTGGAACAGGCTGTGGAATTATCCAGCAAGGTACAGCAGTGTGTGCAGAGGACATTCCCAAATGTTTCCTGAGGACACCAGTTCTTGGTGTGGCTTCTCCAAGTCGTGATCCTGCATTCAACAGAGCAACTTCAACCAGCTGGGTAAGACAGGCAATGGCTTTGAAAGGCAGGGAAAGGCTTCCCTCTTGGAAACAGGGAAGGTCCTGATGGTTGAGAGCTGATAATTGGGTTTTAAATGATGAAATTTCACGTTCTAGCTGGGTCAGAGATGGTGCAGAGCAGCTTCTCCACAGAAGAGAGAAGCTCTGCTGTGATCCTGATGCCTTGTGAGGGCTGACCTAGAGCAGAGGCTGGACAGAGCTAAAGAATAAAGCAGGGATTTATTCAAAGGATCTCCTCCATGGATGCACCTTGGGCAGCACCAGAGCCCAGCCAGGGCTGCACCCAAGATGAACCAAAATGGCCCCAAAATGCACGAGCGCTCCCGGGGTCTCTCCCTGGGATCAGTTCTGCTCCATTTGCATCTTGCAGTTCATTGTCCCATTCCAGCTTCAGCCCCTGCAGTCCCACCCTGCTTGTTTTTCTCTCTCCAGCCCACGGTGTTTGTGCTCTTGGGGCTGAGATTTGGATCATTTGTCCTTGGTGCCCAGCTGGAGCAGGAATTGTTTTGTCTCCCTGCTCTGTGCACAGAGCTCACCATGCCCTGATGTGAAGCTCAGAGCCACACACTAAAGCAGCACAGAATCTGAAAATACAAAAACCAAAACCTGAGGCATCCATCCTCCCGCCAGCATGTGCAGCAGGCAGCTCCCCTGGAAAGTCTCCAAGGATGGCATTCCAAGATTTCTCTGCCCAAAATGAGGTGTCCAGCACCTCTGTGCCTGCTTTCCTTAAGCCAGGAGTGCTGATTTCTGACATCGCCCCACAGAAATGATGCAGGCAGGTTGGCCTGGCCCATACAATCCTGTATGGGATTGGTAATTCCAGCTTCCATTGCATTTGGTGCAGAAAATCCTGACCTTCACTGTTAGGATGATAAAATTCCTTTGTGACTTCCAGTGGTGGCACAGCAGGTTAGGACATGAGATAGGACAAGGAGAAATGGCTTCAAAATGTGCCAGATGAGGAAATTGGTCACTGGAAGTGTGGCCAAGCTTTGGAAGAGGCTCTGCAGGGAAGTGATTGAGGAATTTCCCTGGAAGTGTTCAAAAGATGAGTGGATGTGGCATTTCATGATAAGGTTTGGTAGGATTGGCTTGAAGGTTGGATTTGATGATCTTGGAGGTCTTTTCCAACCTGAATTATTTCATGATTCCATGACTTTCGGGCCATGAAGTGTTTGCAGGCCTGCAGGAAAACAGAGAGCTGTTTGTGAGGCTGGGTGTCCCCTCTGGAGCTGGAATTGGAAGGATTTTAGGACCTCTATTCCCACCTGACTTTCACACAGTGGACCAAAGTAGTCCTGCAGGATCACCCAGTTCTGCCCATTTCGATCAGTTTTTAAATGATTTAATTGATCCTTTAATCAGTTTGGATTAAATCCAAATTTACCCCTTCGCCTTCTCCACTCCACAGTTACCTTCCGGGGAAAAATGTGGTATTTAATGGCATGGAAAAATAAATTTATCTCTGTGAGATACAAAATTCCCCAGCCTGCTTTAAGCAATAAGTTCAGCTCTAATCTCTGAATTTTAAACATTGACAAAAAGACAAAACTGCCACTCTGCCTTTTCTCCAAAATAAAACCAACTCAGCCTCACAATTTCTGAAGAATGTTTGTACTATCTGGTCTTAAGAAATTTGGTGAAGGAGACTTCAACCTTGTTCTCATAAATCAGCTGCAAAACATAAAAAAATATTTTAAAAGTAAAAAAAAAAGTCTCTTCTTGGAGATGTTTTTGTTTGAGGGTTTGGTTATTTATTTTTTGTTTGTTTGTTCTTTTAGTCCTTTGTGTTGAAATGTTTGCCTCGAATCTCCCGCGTCTTCCTTATTTTAATTTAATGTCATCACTTTTTACCCTCACTGTGATAAAAACAAAGGGATATTCCCTTTCTTTCTGGGCAGATACTTCCAGTCTCATTTTAATACACTGGGTTCAGGAAATGCAAAAAATAAAAATGAAGGAAAATTATAGGAGAAGCAATTCTGCAGGATTTGTAAAGATTTCCCAACTGGCAAAATTTTCTCTACAGGTGTTTCACACCCATTTTTATCTAATAAAATCAGAGGAATGAGCACCCTTTGCTTTTTGTCACATCAGCATCACAGGGTGACACCTCTTGGCAAAAAAAAATTATTCTTAGAGAAAAAAAATTCAGATTCAGCAACACTGAAGCAAATTATTAGTTTCTTGTTTTCAGCAAAAAAATCATTAAAATCTATGAATAGTTGAAAAGGAAACTCAGGTTACCCTGACCCTGATAGTTTTAACCTAAACTCCTGAGAAACTGGGGGTTATATTCAAAATCAGTTTTTAATTTTGGGTTTGGACTTGAAGAAGGATTAATTTAAAAATATTGAAATCCAAACACTGAAGCAAGATTCATCATTTCTCTGCAAGAGAAGAGAGTCAGAACTCACTTTCATCTCTCTTTTTCCAAATTATCAATAAATTAAAGAGGAGAAACTTGAGACTCTAAAACTCCTGGCCCTTTTTTAATTATTATTTTTATATAATTCACACTCTAAAAGCTGTGGGCTGCTCTTTTTCAAGGAAGACAAGTCTGGAAATGCAATGGTCCCAGTGCTAACCATGGTTGGCACCTTCTCCCTGATGGCACAGGAAAGTCTCGTGCACTCACAGGTATTTGGGTGGCTGTGAAGAATTCCAGGAGGAAACTAAAAGGGGAAAAAAAAGGAAGGAGATCTGGGAAAGCCCCCTGCTCTGTATCACAAGCAACACTCGTGTTTAATGTCTAAGGACATAAATTCTTTATTATTATAACCAGTCCTCGTTAAATCAGTCAACAAGCTTAGAATACAAGGAAATTAATTACAGCCTCTGCCGAGGTTTAAAGGAAAAGTCTGGAAAATTCATGGAGTGGTTTGGGACTCCTTTCTTCCTTCTGCTCCACTGTTGAACCCAGAGGGGATTCCCAAGATCTGCTCTGGGCTGTGAGAAGCAAAGTCCTTCCTAGGGGAAGCAGGAATTCCAGCAGGGAGAGGAAGAGCTGCTCAGGAAGATGTGGTTTAGCAGGGTGCAGTCTTTCCGTATCCCTGGGATTTAGGATTTCCCAGATTTTCAGCACTGACCCACTAGATCAGCCCTAAACCTGGACTGCCTGGCTGTAGAACTGAAAAAATTTGGAAATGGATGCAGCCAATGCCTTGTTCAGCCATGGATCTTTTCTCCACATTGTTCCTGGGTGTCCTCAATCCCATCTTTTTCCTGCTGCCCTGAAAACTGGGACAAGGCCTGACACGTTTGGTTTATTGAGTCATTTTGGCCAAGAATTTGGGTTCCACCTACAGGAAGGTGACATCTCCCACATGCTCATTCCCTCCTGAGCACAAACCCACAGCTCTCTGCTGCTTCACAGCTCCAGATCCCAAAGGATCCACAGAAACCTGGAATGGTTTGGTCTGGAAGGGACCTTAAACATCATCCAGTTCCACAGGAAGGGAACCTTCCTCTGTCCCAGGTTTCACCTTTTCTCCATTGAATCTTAGGGATTTATTATCTTGTGGTCACTGGTTTGCTCTTCCTCTTCTTATTCCACACATTCCCAGATATCGTCATCTTTTATACTTCAGGGTCCATGTTGTTTACATTATATTTTCTCCAGTTTTCTCCTATTTTTACCCAGTTTTTACCAAACACAGTCCCAATAAGTGAAAGAACTATCAGAGAGGGGAGTATTTCCTTTAGGAGGAATCACTCCTGCAAAATCTGCAGGGCTGGGAGACACAGGGGAGTTGTAGCTCCTCATTTGGGATTTGGACAAGAACTGTGCACAGTTTGGATGTCCTGAATCCCTCCCAGCTCAGGGCTGGGGTTCTCCTGTTCCAAAGATGCTGAGGAACCAAATGAGACCTAAAAAGCAAAGGAAGTGGAAATAAACCCCGTGAAATACAAGCCCTGCAAAGCAGAGAGAACACCCTGTTTGGCAGGTGGGAAAGGAGAAACGGAGCAGGGAAGGGAAGGAGGGAAGGGTCTCCTTTCCATCCCTCTGCTCTGTCTTTCATTGCACAACTCGATTTGATTTATGGCTCTGTGAGGCACTACCTCCGCAGTGTTGACACCTGAGAAACTCTGGGAAGAACCACTTCCACCAGAGACAAATGGATTCAGTTTTCTCTGGCACAGCTGAGGAACGTTCCCAGGGCAGAGGAGCTGCTTGGGAGCTGCAGCTTTTCTTTGGGGCTCAAATCCCAGCTGTGGGCTCGGATCCACATTTTATTCTCCTCCACTCTGGCGGGTTAGACTTTCAGATGAAGACATCTGGATTTGGTTGTGCAGGTGAGGAGCAGCCTCTCAGCTCTCTGTGGGACACCGTGGGGATCCAAGGCTTGATTCCGTTGCCACACAGAATCATTCAGGGCTCTTTGAGAGACCTTGGGATATTGAGAATATCTGCAGAGGCTGGGAGATGTGACCAAGGACCTACAGGACACTCGTGTCCTTCTGCAGCACCAGCTGGGGGCAAGTTACTCCAGGGCATCTCAGATGGTTCTCAGTGTCTGTATTTCATAGAATTATGGAATACCCTCATTTGGAAGGGGCCTAAAATGATCATGGGGTCCAACTCCTCACCCTGTGCCTGGGAGTGTTGTCCAAACGCTCCTGGAACTCTGGCAGAAAATAAAATAAAAACCATTGCCAGAAGTACAAATTTCTAAAAAAAAAAAAAAAAAATCTAAAATTTCTAAAAGATTTATCTGTGAGTGTCTCAACCCAATTTTCTAAGAACAGGTGCAACAATGGTTCACTGAATGCAGCAACCTGGATGTGGGGCTATCACAAAACCTCTTCTGTGTTTCAGACCGCACCACACAGTCCCAAACAATTCACCTAAACCCGAAAATAATCATTATATCAGTGCTTGTGCTCCACGTTGTGCTGTCTCCTTTGCTCTCTTGTTTTATGCAGATCAAACTCCTTTAACTGGTTTAGGGGACAGAGGTCTTGGTGACATCAGAGGCAAAAATAACCTTGTCCCACCACCACGTGGAGTTTGCCACTCCCATGGGATGCTGTGAATCCTTCGAATTGCCACAGAGGGGTGATGAACTGGCAGGAAAATGTGGATGTGAGCTCAGGAGCTGATGTTTAGGGAAAGCTGATGCTAAAGACTCCAGTGGTATCAGCTTACAGCAGCAGCGACAGCCACGGGCACTCCTGGAGACTCCATGCAGGGATTTTGGGAGAATTTTGTCCTTTGCAGGGACATTGGGGTGACCTGAGCTGCTGGAAGCGGCAGCGCTTTTATTTCAGGAACAGAACTCGTTCATTTGAGAGGAATGTCCAAGGCTTGAGGACACCCTGCTCTCCTCGAGCTGCTCCCATGGTCCTGAGTCACATCTGCCAGCCTGTGCAGATGTTCCAGACACCCACAGGGATCTCAAGCAGCTCTGGAGACCTGAGATTCAGCAATGCATCCAGCCTTAAGTTTCTAATTAAAGTGTCTGGGTTTGGTTTTTTGCACAGCAGAGAGAAGCCATCCATCACTGCTGTCTCAAGCCCTCTGAGCGGCTCAGCCCCTGGAGGTCCCAGTTTCTCTCCCAGTCTGTGATCAGGTGATGAGGACACGATCCAATTCCCTAAACACAGACATCCTGTGCCATGGAGGATGTCTGGGAATTCACAAATTGCTGGCAGGTCCAACTCAGGCCCCTTGGGAAGTCAAAATCCTTCTGCAATGGCAGGTGGAGACCAGATGAGTTTGGGAAGACTGAAACACCGAAAGCTGAGACACTAATTTAGGGAAATGCAGGATTTTTACGCCCATCCTGGTGAGGCTGAGCAGTTTTCCTGATCCTGATCCCCTTTCTTGGGTGGATAAATGTCTCTACCTTCCCTGAGAGTGTCTCTGGGTGGGGAAGTTTGGGCAGGCACACAACACACAGGCAGCCAAGCACTAAGGTACACCACAGAGATGAGACACAGGAGGGTCTTCTGTGTGGGGTTCCAGTGAGGGTTTATTGGGGTCCAACACCAAAGGGCTCCAGTGTCACCCTGTTTTTTTAAGTTTTTCTAAGCCTTCTGATTTTTACATTCAACTTTCTCACGCACTTTATGTAAATAACTTACTGTTTTGCACTTTTTTATGGAGGAGGAGAAATTTGATGGGCTGTTGGTTTGTCCAGTGTCATTGGAGAGGTGGCACGGTCACCCTCCAATCCAGTGTCACTTTTGGAAATCTATAAATGTTGGGAGTCACAAAATTAAACACCCTCTTTTTTACCTTAGAAAATCCAGTGTCTGCATTGTTTTATTTTGTGTCCTAGAGCGACAGTCCAGGGACAGAAGATGGGATACAATGGAGGGTGCAGGGTATAAATATGGGAAAGAATTCATAGAATTCCCAGAGTGACCAGGTTGGAAGAGACCTTCAAGATCTTTGAGTCCAGCCCAGCCCCAACGCCTCAACTCAACCCTGGCAGCCAGTGCCACATCCAGGCTTTGTTAAACACACCCAGGGATGGGGACTCCACCACCTCCCCGGGCAGCCATTCCAGAACTTTATCACTCTTTCTGTGAAAAACTTTCTCCGGATATCCAACCTGTATTTCCCTTGGTGCAGAGGGGGTGGAGCAGAGCATCAGGGCCAATGGTTTGAGGGCACAGGAGGGGTACAAAGGGCAGGAGCCAATAGGGAATGCCAGGGTGGATGGGTGGGGTTACACAAACCAATGGGGCAATGAGGAAGAGAGAACTTTCTAGATCATGAATGTATAAGGGTGAAAGGGCTAGGGAAGGCCGACAGGCCAATAAGGAAGACTGAACTGGGGTAAATTAACATAAAATACACCAAAAATGAAAATACGGCACGGGGAGAGGCACTGAAATTAAAAACCTTCTGATAGCAGTTTAATTTTTCAACTTTTTGTTCTCCGTTGCAGAGCTAAAATTGAGCCCTGTTTTTCATATCAAGCCTGTGTGGGGATTTTGTTTTTCTGTGTATTCCATCATGCAGCAGGTTATGTGCTTACAAGAAGTTCATGTTAAAAGGCCATAAAAATGTAAAATCAGAGTTGTCTTCACAAAAAAAAAAAAAAAAAAAAAAGAATGATTTAGCAGAGGATAATTTGGCTTCTCCTTAAGGCCTGACTTCTGCATTGATTTGTATTTGAATTTTGCACAGGAGTTATGCAGCTCCCTGGACGGTGCTTAGAGCTTAAAGGATGAGGTGGTGACAAATGCTGGGAATGACATGGGAGGAAAAAAATGGATTTTGCTACGTGAGCCATCAGGTTTGAGAGCAATCCGTTTTGGGAAGGACTGACGCAGACAGGAATGACCATCTCACAGTCTGCTTTATGTCCCCGTGGAAGTGTGGCCCACAGATTGCCCAGGAAAAGGAGGAGAAGGGAGAAATCCAAATTATTGCTGACATCTCCTCCAAAAATGCGAGATCCCAGACTAATTGTGGCCAGATGTTGTAGTAGGGAATAAGAAGGAAAATCTGGTTTAGTCTCACTGAAGGTAGCAAAACGTGGAAGAGTTTCACATCAGCTGCAGCTGAGTGGGAAAACCAAGTTTTTTCCAGAAACTGTAGAATAATGAGAATGAATGCATGGATTTTGGAAGTCCAGTCCTGCTAAAGAACTCAAAGCTCCTGACTTGAGTAAATTAAATAAATATTAACTGAACTTTCCAGGAATTCTGAGATAAAAATTGAATCTTTTAAGCTGGAGGGTTACGTTTTTGGGTTTTTTGCCTTTCTATTGAAGTTGGTAACACCTTTTCATGGAAATGAAACTTGGTTTGTTTGTTTATTGAAGAAAGAAAATCATAATTTAATTGTCCTTAAGTAAGAGAAGAAAATTAACGGCCAACACTTGGCAATATGGAATATCTGTGAATGATCTGGATTTCAAATGGCTTGTCCCAGCACAATTCAGGTTTGATCCCGTTATTTTTCCCTCAGACTCACTTTTTAAGTTCCTGTGACACAGATATTGTTGTTTGAACTGTGTATCTAAGGCAGCTCAGAGAGAAATTGTCTGTATTTCTGCCCTGATATAGAATACCATCACCCCTCTGAGACAGAGTCCTCCAAATCCAAGGTATTCCCATGACTATTGACCAATATCAGCCATTTAGGCTCCCAAATCCCTTGCAATCCATGCAAATAATATCACCCTGATGGTGTTGTTATGGCAAATTTCTAATCTCCTGTGTGGAATTCCCACTTGGGATGGTCCAACATTCACTCTCCCAGGCTTCAGCCACCAGGTCATTTTATTCCTCTAAAACCACCATCAGAAGAGTCTCATTCCTTAAATCCAGGCTTAATCTGGATTTAACTCTCAGCACATCCCAAATCCATGCCTGGTTTGTGTCCCAGCAGATGTTGGCAGCTGTGTTTTAGTCCTGACTCTGCACAGATCTTGTGTTCATGGAGAAAGACACCTCAATGTAATCCCAGGATTATCTGTTTCTGTCTGGACGTCCACAGGAAGGTTTTCTACCAGTGGATCCATTCCCCCATCCAGCTGTGCCCCAAAGACTTCAGCTAGATTTATATCCCAGCTTTTAGAGCTTGGATGGTTCTCCAGAGTTAACAACACCGGTCAAAGTGTAGGAGCAAAGCCTACCAAGTCTCAGGACCAAGGTTTGCACAGACTAAGCCTAATCTGAGCTCCTGGCTGGGAGAAAGCAAAGTTTCACTTTAAACCAGCTTTATTCCATTGCTCTTTCTGCTCCTGCTGTGTTTTGATTACCGAGGGGAGGTTAATGAGGGTGGGAGAGATAAGAGTGACTCAAGAGACGTTTAAGATAAGAAAGTTCAGAAGACCACAAACATCAAACTGATTTAGCACTCGGTTCCAGCTTTACCTCACCCAGTTTTTGCAGCGCAATTCCCTTTCAACAAAGTGCCATAAAGCAATTGGGATTTATGACCCTGTGGCAAAGTCAAGCAATCGTTTCCATAAAGTGCTGCAGACGGCCTGACCAAAGAAACTTCTGGAGCCAATGTCCAGTGGCTTCCACGTTCCAGGGATGCTTTAAAGCCCGGTGGTGTTTGTGATTCTCCACAAGCCTCAAGACTAAGCTGTGGTCGTGGCAAAACCATCCCAGACACTTCAGATGTCCCTCAGGAGTCACGGGATGGATCCAAACCAGAGTGGGATGGAATTCTCAGCTCTGCATCCAGGGATTCCAAAATCAGAAGGTTGTGGAGTTGCTGGAGCAAGTCCAGAGGAGGCCATGGAGATGTTTCAAGGGCTGGGGCCCCTCGGATATGGAGCCAGGCTGGCAGAGCTGGGAATGTTCCCCTGGAGAGGAGAAGCTCCAGGGAGAGCTCAGAGCCCCTGGCAGGGCCTGGAGGGGCTCCAGGAGAGCTGGAGAGGGACTGGGGACAAGGCATGGAGGGACAGGACACAGGGAATGGCTCCCACTGCCAGAGGGCAGGGATGGATGGGAGATTGGGAATTAATTGTTCCCTCTCAGGGTGCTGAGGCCTTGGAATGGCTTTCCAGATAAGCTCATCTTGGAGTGCTTGGGCTCAGGGCCCAGGCAGAGCTTTCCCAGAGCAGCTGTGGCTGCCCCTGGATCCCTGGCAGTGTCCCAGGCCAGGTTGGATGGGGCTTGGAGCAGCCTGGGACAGTGGAAGGTGTCCCTGGCATGGCAGGGGGTGGAATGAGATGATCTTTAAGGTCAGAACCCAGAATTCCCTGTATTGAGCAGAAGGGATTGATGCCCTGTTCATCCTGATGGTCCAGGCTGGGGAGTAGTTCTCCATTCTGTTCTCCGAGATCTCCCCAAATCCCCACAGAAGACTTTGAATTTTCCTTTTTTCTTCCTGGATTTTACCTCTGTGATTGTAAAGTCAGGCCAGTAAGAGAGCAGACGTTGGGAAGGGAAAACTTAGTGAGGGCTGGTGGTGCTGGGACAATCAGGGAAAAATGTTTGTGATGGATAAATTGGAGAAATTGTCATTTGCATCTCGAGATCTGTGACAAAGATCATGAAAGGAGGAAAAAAGTCCTTTAAATGTGACGTTGGCAACTTGTGTGGGACAACTGATACTGTAGGAAATATTTGCTTGGGTCTCTTCTTGGAATTATAGAATCATGGAATGGTTTGGATTGGAAGGGATCTTCAAGGTCATCTCATTTCACCCTCTGCCATGGACAGGACACCTTCCACTATCCCAAATTTCTCCAAGCCCCAATGTCCAGCCTGACCTTGGGCACTTCCTGGGATCCAGGGACAGCCACAGCTGCTCTGGCACCCTGTGCCTGGGCCTGCCCACCCTCACAGAGAAAAATTCCTTCCATTTATCTAATTTAAACCTTATCTATTTAAATATATAGCAACTAATTTACATTTATGAGATTATATCCACTTTCCAAATCTCCAGCCCTCAAGAGTGAGAAAAAGGAGCTCTAAATTACTTCGTTGGAACCTCAGGCTCCAAGCAGAAATCTGCCTAAATCTCTAGAAATCCTGAGGAAACATTTTCATGAGTTATCCAGAACATTCTTCACTTCAACAACTCATCCCTGTCCTGAAAACCTTCTCCAGAAATGGAAAGAAAAAGCAAAAGTCACATCTTGCTCTCTGGATTTATTATCAGAGTGGAGTTTGTGTGGTGCTTTGGGCGTTTCAGAGCCTTTTCCCTTTCCAGAGCTTTTGTAAATGGCAGGAAAAAATATCAAAGCCCTTTTCAGCCCGAAATTTGCAGCCAGGTAAAAGTTCCCTCTTCTTGCTTATCAAGAAATGGATTAATTGTGATGAGAGGTGCAGTATAAATAAGCCGAACAAAGCTCACTCAGCAGTTTTGCTGGTTTGGGTCTTTCACCCTTGGGAAGAGAATCCCAACGTTGGAACAGCTGAGGGAGAACCACGTTGTGGGGCTTTTCCAGGGAAGACTTTTCCTCCTGGATTCCATGGAAGAGAAGGATGAAAAGCAAACTCCAAGAGCTGTGAAGCTGTTTGGAAAGGCTGTAAAATGTGTAACATTTTACAACAAGCCATAATTCTTCTTTCTTTTTTTTTTTTTTTCCCAGGCATTATCTCCACTCCAGGTTATTTTATGGCTTTCTTTGTGCTTCTTGTAAGGAAAGTTGAGCACTCGGATCAGCCAAGTCAGGACGTGTTAAAAGGCACTGTGGCACTTTGCCCACTCCTTTTAAAGCCAGTGAATCACCTGGCTGGTGACATTCCCAGTTTTCCCTTAGAAAATAGGGAGGAATCCTTCTGAACATTCTCCTCCTGTCCTGGAAATTCCAATTTTAAGATGCTCTCCCACAGTTTTTTATTCCCTTTAGGAAGATTTTTTTTTTAAGTATTTAAATGTATTTTAATCTGCTTTTCCTCATTAATTTTAAGGAGTGGCTGAGTTGGCTAACTCAGAATTTAGGCCACTCCACCTGGATTTGTACAAGCTGATTCCTACTTACCCACTCAAAATTCCTGTGTTGAACATAGGAAATTAGGAAATACATTGAAAATAGGAGCAATCAGGGTGTGCAGCTTTCAGTTCCTGGGTGTTGTCCCAAATTTAGAAGCTGCAGAGGTCCAACCAGACACATGAAAATCTAAAATCTTAAATCTGTGTGAGCATAAACTGGCCTTGGGTCCCTTGTTCCTACTGAAAACTTGGAAATAGAGAGTGGCAATTTCATGATTTACAGCAAGGAAGAGACTCTCAAGAGCATTTTTATCCCATGCTCCCCATTGTATTAATTTACAATTAATGAAGAGAAAATGCATTTGAACAAATAAATTAAAAAAATAAAAAAGAACATTTTTTAAAAATCTCCCAAATTAATTAAAACTCTAAATCTCACTGATGACTTTCATTTGGGAAATTCTTAAGCAGTGTGGTTGATATTTTCTTTTTGTGAGTCAATTTTCTTCCTTCCTACCCACTGTTCACCTCTTGACTTTGCAAGGCCGAAGAATTTGATGACAAAGTTATGGAGAAAACCATAAATGGAAGAAATTGGGAATTGCAGCAAAATTATCCCATCCCTCTGAAATTTCCAGTTCTGCCCAAAGTGACTGGTAAAGTGGATAAAGTCTTGTCCTTTAGGAAAAAGAAGTCAAGGGATAAATGCTCCAAGATACTTGAACACCTCTTGAATTGTCATTCAGGCACTGGATAACACTGAGGATTTTGGTGGAGAAAAAAGTCAAATGAGCAGCTGAAAATCAAAATGAATAAAATATAAATTGGCCACTTTAATTCTGCCAAAATATAGAAAATGTAACTCCATTTGGGAATGATTTGACATCTCCATCTTACATTAATTAGTCTTTAAAATAGCAGCTCAGTGGCTTATTTTAAATTAAATATTTAATTTTAATTTAACTGGGGACAGAATCCAATTTTTAGATGATGATGATGCCTGGGATCAATGAAAAGGATCACAAAAAATTGTTGATAGGGATAAAAACTCCGGGGATTTTGTTTTCCAAGCCCATTAACATTCCCAGGGAGCATCAGATTGAGGTTCAGCTTCCACTCCTTTCCACAGGTTTCTCTCCCAGGGAATTCCAAAATAACTGCAGATTGAGGTTTCCCTTAATCCCTATGGATGTGCAAAAAATCTTTCAATAACAAAACAGATGCTGGGCTAATTAATTCTCATTAGACCCCACTTTTGTCTCCCTATTTACTCACCAATAATTTCAAAATTCAAGTGAAAAAGTTTCTGTTGTTACCCCCCCAAAAATGCACTTTTAAATTAATTGTAATTTTTTTTTCTCTTTAGATGTTTTTGCAATGTTTTGTTGAAAATTCCAGAGGTTTTTAACTTAAATCTGATCCTTCTTCAGGTCACAACTAAATTTAGAAGTAATTTTAAGCATCTCCACTTTGGATTTTTTTCTGCCATAGTGCCTCAGTCCAGTACTTAAATTGTAAATTCCGTCAAAATCCCAGCAAAACCAGACAACAGCTCATTTTTCCTTTGGAATATGAAGGCAATCCATCTTTTGTAAACCCTTAAATGCTGAATTTCAGCTGCTCCTCTGCTTCTTTTGGATTTTGCTGCGTGTGGCCACTTCCATATTTACAACCAGATTTACAAGGTGGAATGGAGGCTGTGGAATAAATGGTGTAAATCACTGCAAAGCTCTGTAAAAAAGGTCCCCCACAAAGCCATAAAAATGATGCATCTGCCAGGGATATTCCAGGGCCTTTTCCATGCAGGCAAACGGAGCTTTTGTCCTGCAATAATTCCTGCAAACCTCGCTCATAAATATGCACTGATCAGTGCTGAGAGTTGCTCAAGTGGATCATAATTTTCCAGATTTTGTTGACGCTGTTTTAGTTGGGATACCTAACACTGAATTATTTCTAGGGATGCAAAGGAATTGGCTCCCAGGGAAAGATAATTCCTGGGATTAAAGCACTTTGGAGAGGACACCCTGCGGGTGAGCTGGCATCTGAATTCCTCCTGCTGCAGACTCAGCAGATTTGGGTAAAATTCCCTGGGAAGTGATAAGATAAATCAGATTAAAAAATAAAAAATAAAAAAGGATTTGCCTCGTACCAAACCCATCTGGTGGATGCAGAGGAGATGAAAAAGAAATGAGTAAGAATAATTCCCAGATGAAAGGAGGATACAGATAATTAATAACAGAGATACTGCCTTGATTAGTAATTCTGTTTATCATGTTCACGATGCAAAAAGACGACCACAATCATCCTTCCCAGTCTGGCATTCAGGCTGAAAGTTCAGACGTGGAGGTCTAAAGACACGAAGAGGGAGATTTATCGTGCCAAGACTTTATCAAAATTTCATTATGTTCCTTAGGATATTGGCCTATTATTCACCTGTAATCACTAGGGAGAGATAGGCTCCTGGAAGGCTTGGGAAATAGGGAAGGAAGCATTGGAAAAGAAGAGGCAGGGGTTGTAAAAAATATTTAAATAATGTTCTTTTCCTGCATCGATGATCCATTTTTTAGTGACAGGCAGAACAGGAATCTGTTGTGCCTTACAGAGACTGGAAGCAGTCTGGACATGGAAAGATGTCCAGGAATTTTAAAACTCCATTTTGGGATTTATTTAATCCATTTAAAATAGAAAGCTAAGAGAAAAAAAAAACAAAAAGAAAAAAAAAAGGGGGGTGGGAGGAGGGTAGAGGGCAGGAAAGAAATTTCTAGAATTGATTAAAATACAATGATTTTCTCTTGAAAATTGGGGTTTGGGTCCAGATTTTTTGTTTCAATGGAATATACTGGATTTACAGCACAGAAAAGGACAGAACAGAATGGATTCCACCTTGCTGAGGAGCTCTCACAATTGTAAATACAGACGTAGATTGGTTTATTCAAAAGAAAATCATATTTTAGAAGCTACCACAGGGTAAAAAATCATCTAATCCCATGGGCAAGGACACCTTCCACTATCCCAGGCTGCTCCAGCCTGGCCTTGGACACTTCCAGGGATCCAGGGGCAGCCACAGCTGCTCTGGGAATTCCATCCCAGGGCCTCGCCACCCTCCCAGAGAAGATTTGCTTCCCAATATCCCACCTAAATCCACCTTAAAGCCATTCCCTCTTGTCCTATCAACTCTGTAAATAACCTCTCTCCATCTTTGGTGTGGGTTACCTCCAGGTACTGAAGGCAAAAATGAGGGACAAAATCTCATCTCCCTTAAATAATCTTGAAATACATGGATTTACCCTTTGGAGGTTTCTCTCTTTACCCAGAACTTCTCCACTTGGATTAATTACAAATTAAAAACGTTTTTTAAGCTTTAGAAGCATGAATTAAGTAAGAGAAATCCAGAGTGTGTTTGTGGTTTATCTTTTTGGGGTTTTTTTAGTGCATTAAGGTGTCAGATGTAGTCCTGAGCATTAAGAATTAAAATCCTGATCTAATTTAAAGAACAGCAGAGGGACCGTGCGTGGTTTTTTCCACGCTTACTCTGAGTTTGAGATTTGCAGTGCCAAACGGTGCCACAACAAATGTGAACAGAGCGAAAAGGGCCCAGAAAATATGAATTCAGGCTGCTAGGACACAAATCTAAATGTCAGGAATTGGGCATTATGGAAGTCAGGAAAAACCGGGATGAGTCAATCCCCGAGGTGAAAGAATTCAGCCAGATTAATCAATGGAATCCACAGAGACTGGAATGCTGAGATTATTCCTATAACATAAAACCAGACATAAAACAAAAAAAAAAGAAAATGCAGGAACGTTTATTGTGACTCAAAGAAAAGGTTAAAAATGAGCCATAGGGAAATTATGACATTGTCTGTATTGCCAAACCTTGAAATTTTATTGCAAGTCTTAAACTTCTCAGTATCTGGATTTTAAAGCTTTATATCTGGGTGATTCTATGGAACTTGTGATCTTTCCTGGATAATTTTGTTTAAAAAAAAAAGCAAAGGGCAACATTGCACAAAAGCGATGACCCCAAAAAAAAAAATATAGAGTAACCACGTTGCTAAACAAAAGTAAATGTGACCATCCAGGAGGAAATTCTGGTATTTCAAAATGGGCTTTCATGTGGAAATAATGCCAAAATCTGCAGACCTCTCACAGAATATGAAGTGGAAAATATTTAATTTTGAGGCAATTTTATAGACAGGTAGGACTTGCCCTCATTAGAAACAGCACTTGGAGCTGCTCGTGTAGGACATGCTCCCTTTAGGTGATGGTTTCCTTAATTCTCTTATTTTTTTCCAGGAGATGGTTCTGAATGGCTTCCAAAATACCAAGGGGATCAGCAATGTGTGGCATGGGCTGGTGTCACCAGAGCTGCAGTCCCACAGCCCAACCCCTGCCCCAACTGATAAAAGGGAAAACAAGTCCGCGTCACAATTGTAGAATTCCAGAATATTTTGGGTTGGGATGGACCTCAAAGCCCATCTTGTTCCATTTCTGCCATGGCAGGGACACCTCCCGCTATCCCAGGCTGCTCCCAGCCCCAGTGTCCAGCCTGGCCTTGGGCACTGCCAGGGATCCAGGGGCAGCCACAGCTGCTCTGGGAATTCCATCCCAGCCAGGAATTCCCAATTCCCAATCTCCCAGCCATCCCTGCCCTCTGGCACTGGGAGCCATTCCCTGTGTCCTGTACCTCCATGCCTTATCCCCAGTCCCTCTCCAGCTCTCCTGGAGCCCCTCCAGGCCCTGCCAGGGGCTCTGAGCTCTCCCTGGAGCTTCTCCTCTCCAGGGGAACATTCCCAGCTCTCCCAGCCTGGCTCCAGCCTTTGGAACATCTCCATGGCCTCCTCTGGATTCACTCCAAGAGTTCCACGTCCTTTTGATGTTGGACTCCAGATCTGAGCGAGTCACTCCAGGTGGGATCACTCAAGGGAGGACTAGGGGGGGACATTCACCTCCACAAACAGAGGTGACACCTCAGAAAGGCAAAGCAACATCAACAGTACGGCGGCAAAAATAAAAGACCAAATGTAACCGCAAATTGGCCATTTTTTCATGGAAATCTGAGGGTTCTTCATGGATTTTAAGGAATTCAGGACCACCACTGGCTATAGGGATTGAGGAAACTCCTTTCTCCTGCCTGTAGATGGAGAAAATATATCAACATTGTGGTGGAAAAGACTCTTGTTTGGGCAATCCAGTACTAGACACCCTTCCAGAAGGAATCCTAAGCTAGGGCCTGACACCTACAACCACCACTGAATTTTCAGACAATCCATCTGTTTTAGTGCAGATTCAATGTAGGAATTTCCATTTTCATCCAGGATAAACCTCCCTCTGAATCCCGGTGATGGTTGCGAGTGGGAGATCTGAGTCACTTCTTGGCTCGCTCCGCTCTGAGGTCAGAAACGAAAGCAGAGTTGCCCTGGGAGAAGGTAATCTCTGATATATTGGGATAAAATCTATCCCCATTATTCTTAGTTTGTGGGCTTTGAGAGTTCGAGTTAAGTCCTTCAGCCTTTGGGATTTCACTGGAAAACAGGGATTGGGAGCTCAGCTCCTCTAGGGTTTCTTTACAGTTGGTTTAATGAGCTGAACTAACTTATAGAGAGGGCAGTGGGGAGTGACTTCAGAGTGAGAGAGAGTGAATTTAGATGGGATATTGGGAAGGAATTGTCCCCTCTGAGGGTGGGCAGGCCCTGGCACAGGTGCCCAGAGCAGCTGTGGCTGCCCCTGGATCCGTGGCAGTGTCCAAGGCCAGGCTGGATGGGGCTTGGAGCAGCCTGGGATGGTGGAAGGTGTCCCTGCCATGGCAGGGGTGGAACTGGATGATCTTTAAGGTCCCTTCCCAACCCAAACCATTCCATGGTTCCTTTTCATAAACTTCCCCATGACAAGCACCCAGTTCCCTCCAGCTACACCTGGATGCTTTTTTCAAACCTTCCTGTGCATCCCCTGGGAAAATCAACCAGATCCATGGGAAAAAAAAAAATAAATGGACTTTTCCAGGCTGTTTATCTGTGAGAGCAGCACAGCACCTGCTGGAGATGGGCTCACTCTGGGTGCCCTGTGTGGTTCACACCAGCAGGAAAGGACTTGAGGGGAGCATTGGGAATGCACTTTCCAAATAAAACTGTTTTTTTCCAGAGCTCTGTCCACTTCCCCTGCACAGCCTGACTCCAAACACCCAGGCACAGATGGCTGGCAAAGCTCAGACCAGCCGTGAGCAACAGAGAGTTCTGGAAATCCTTGGCACAGGAGTAATTTTGGGGACATTTGGAACAGGAACTACTCAATCAGGGCTCATACACCTTAACTGAGGCTGGGAAAGTCTGTAGATGTAATTAGTGAGGACTTTTTTAGGAGATTTGTTTGATTTGAGTCAAAGCAGTGCCCTCTCCTCGTGCTCCCAGCTCAATGTCAGCCTGATTAATATTGTCAGAGGAGGAGATGAATTCAGGGAAAAGGTTTTCCTCTTGGCCTGACGTGGGGCTGTGCTTCTTCCTGCACAGTTTGTGTGGAAGTTTGGGCTGTGCCTGACAGCGCCCAGCTGGCCACGCCATGTGATGTTGCTTCCCTTCTTGGTGGGTGGCTCCAAGCATCAGCCAGGGGTGGGATCAAGGCCTTGGAACACATGCCAAGGACTTATTTTAGCTGGGATGAGATCAGAGCAGTTCCCTTGGAAATGCTGGAGGGGCAGAGCGCGGCTGTGATGTAACACAATCCCTCTTTATCAGCTTGAAGGATCCAAAACCCCTTGTCCCATGTCCCACCACCACAATGGCAAGCTGACCTCCCTGCCCTTGGCAGAACCAGCTTTCCCCAGTTTGTTTCCCCCCTCACTTCCCAGCACCTTGTTGGCTGCATTCAGCCTTCCCAGCTCACCCACCTTCCTCACCAACCTCCATCATCACCATCTTGGCATTGTGCCCAACCCTTGCGTTATTTGGGTCATTTCACCCCAGAGAAATCCCTCAGGAGGAATGGTGTGGGCTTGGTTCACCCATGCACGGCTCTCTGGAGTCCTTTAGGACACAGAATCACAGAATCACAGAATCACAGAATCACGGAATCACAGAATCACAGAATGATGAGGTTGGAAGAGATCTCCAAGATCATTGAGTCCAACCCGTGCCCTAACACCTCAACCAGACTATAGCACCAAGTGCCATGTCCAGGCTTTTGTTAAACACATCCAGAGATGGTGATTCCACCACCTCCCTGGGAAGAGCACTCCAGTACTTTATTATTCTTTTGGTGAAAAATTTTTCCCTAATATCCAACCTGTACCTTCCCTGACGTAGCTGGAGACCGCGTCCTCTGGTTCTGTCACAGACCGACCCCACCTGTCTGCAGCCTCCCTTCAGAAGGTGTAGAGAGCAATAAGGGCACCTCTGAGCCTCCTCTTCTCCAGGCTGAGCACCCCCAGTTCCTTCACACGTTCCTCACAGGGTTTGTGTTCCCAGCCCCTCACCAGCCCTGTTGCCTCCTCTGGATGCGCTCAAGCATCTCAACATCCTTCCCAAACTGAGGGGCCAGAGCTGGGCACAGCACTCAGGATGCAGTCTCACCAGATGGAGTTCCGAGTGTTTGACACCAGCCTTGCAGAGCAGCAAATGGAGTCCAGAGGATCCAAACCCTGCGCAGGTTTGCAGAGGACACGGAGCTGGGTGGTGCTGAGTTGGCATTCCTGAAGGACAGGATGCCATCCTGCATCCTCCATGCCAGGACGAGTGGGAGAAGCGCGCATGGGAATCCCTGGTGTGATGGTCCTGTATTCCTTGAAATCTACAAGGAACCCTCAGATTTCCAAGAAAAAATGGCCAATTTGCTTTTATATTGGGTCTTCATGTTGCTGCAATGCTGTTGATGCTGCTCTGCCTTTCTGAGGTGTCACATTTGTTTGTGGAGGTTTAACAGGACCAAGTTCAAGGTGTGTTACAGGGTGAGGATAACCCTGGGATCAGCCCAGGCTGGGGATGAGGGGATTGAGAGCAGCCCTGGGGCTGCTGCTGGGTCAGAGCTGGACATTCCCTGGTCATGTGCACTGGGACCAGAAATCCAGTTTATCCTGGGCCGATCCCCCAGCCTGGGCAGCGGGGAATGGGGGAATGGGGGAATTCTGCCCCTGTGCCCCTGTGCTCAGGCGAGGCCCCACGTGCAGAGCTGCCCCAGCCTTGGATCCAGCACGGGAAGGAGCTGGAGCTGCTGCAGAGAGCCCAGAGGAGGCTCCAGGATGATCCCAGGCATGGAGCAGCTCTGCTGGGAGAGCTGGGAATGTTCCCCTGGAGAGGAGAAGCTTTGGTGTGGAGATTCTCAGTTCAGTCAAGAGAATTCTCCCAGGCTTCAGGCCTGGGAAACTTAGAGAAGAAAAATAAAAACAATTATTATCTCTCTTCTGTTCATGTTGTTTATAGATATGTACCTTCAGAGTGGGCTATTCATAGTTCACCAACAGTGTGAAAAGTTTTTACTTTAAAACCAATCAAATTTCACCTTAGTGATCCTAGTTATTAAAGGACTCTATCTCTTAATAAAAGATCTCTCTTTTTCACCTTCTAAACCATAAAATCATTTCGTCCATCCCTGACTCAACAACATCACCTTGAGATCACCTAATTGTGGCCTTCTAGGACCTGAAGGAGTCAGCAGGAAAGATGGAGAGACAATTTCCTGGGGATGGAGGGACAGGACACAGGGAATGAATTCCCACTGCCAGAGGGCAGGGCTGGATGGGAGATTGGGCAGGAATTGTTCCCTGTGAGGGTGGGGAGGGGCTGGGATGGAATTCCCAGAGAAGCTGTGGCTGCCCCTGGATCCCTGGGTGTGCCCAAGGATGGGTTGGATGAGGCTTGGATCCCCTGGGATAGTGGGAGATGTCCCTGCCCATGGCAGGGTGGAACAGGATGATCCTGAAGGTCCTTTGCAACCATTCTGTGGCTCTCTGGCGCTGTGATTTTAAATGAGATTCGATACCTGTCCCAGACAGTTCATTTGGATGTTATTCCCAAATCCAGTGCAATGCAGTTTAGCACTTTAATTTACATTCCTGGGAGAAACTCCTGGCCAGGCAGCTCGCTGTCACAGGAACAGTGATCTGCAACCAGTAATTCACTCTGAGGGGAAAATGAGAATCTTAACCAATGGAATTTTCCACGGATCCATCTCTCTGTGCAAAGAAAAACACCAACATCACAAAATGGCACGTCAGGGCTCTCCAGCTAATTGGCAGCAGCTTGTTCAATTGTGGCTCAAACTGTCTTTTTTGACTGTCAGTCACTGGTGGAATTGGCTTTGGAGCAAATTCCATTTGTCCCCGCCTTGTGTCATCCCTGGCATCTCAGACTTCCAGCCCTCTGTGCCGTGGTTTCCCACTCTCCCATCCCATCTAATTTAGGAGTAGCCCTGCTTGAAGATCTGATCCCTCAATCAAGTCCTCCTGCATGCTTTGTTAATTAGGGATGGATTTAGGAATGTTACATAAAGGAAAAGTCATGCTTAAAAATTGTATTTAATTGATGTCTGAGGAAGGAAATTCCTCGGGGTGAAGCCTGTTTTATTCTGTGAGGGCACCACCATCATTACAAAGTCTGCAGCCTCACATAACATCAACAGCAAAATATTTTTCTTCCATTCCAGATCCTGGAAAAAGCCACTCCAAAGGATTTATATCCATTAGCCAAGGATGTACAGCCTGTTCTGTTCTGGGTGGTTTGGGGACAGTTTTAAATTTCTCGTTTTAGTGGATCGATTTTTCTTGAAATTCAATAAATCTCATTGTTTGTAGGGTTTATCCCAAACTCACTCAGCCCATATTCCTCTGATTACATTCCTCCCTTCCACATTCCCATCTCTCCACGCAGTTTTAAACACAGAATGGATTTCTTCATCACCAGGAGTGCATTCCAAGATATTTTCTGTCCCCTGCAAACAGGTAAATGAGTTCTGCCAACCAGTGAAATTTGGGGTAAATTTAGCTGTTTTTTTACCACTGAATATCGAATAGTACCAGCAGTGAGCAGACAGGTAGTAGCATTGTTGACTTTTTGCTTTAGGTTTTGGACCCCGAGGGGATTTTTTTGGCATCATTTTGATCAGAACACGGAAGTCAGGTTGGTTCCAATCCCCTCCGGGAATGCCCGGATCTCCGTGTGAGCTGAGCTTGGCTTATTAGTTCATACCTTGTCCCAGCGAGGGCTCAGCCTTTCATCTCAGCTGCTCCACTTCCTCATTAGAGGGGGATTAATTAAATCCCATCAGCCAATGGAGCTGCACTGCTGGCCCTGGGAAGTGGGAACCCTTCTGAAGGGAGAATTTTGGGTTCTGACTCCGGGTCAGAAGGCTCATTCCTTGAGCAAAACTTGATCAGAGCTGTGTGAAACTTGGCAGATCTGAATCTCAGAGGTTGTGCAAAGTTGAAAGAAGGACGAGAGGAAAAACTGAAAAATAAAAATTGGTGTTTGGAGGTCTGGGTTTTCTCCAAGCTTCTGCCTTTGGGGAGCTCACAAAAAAGGCTTTGTTTGCTTTCAGTTGCACTTCCCAATCCCAGACAGGTTTTTAGAGGAAGGAACATTCATTCCCAGAGGTCAGCAACTTTCCAGATGTGCCAGTGATTCCTGGGCGAACACCTTCATGTTTGTGCCTTAACTTGGGCAAAATGGGACATAATTATTCTTTTTCAATTATTTTGATGCAAAGGCTTTCAAGCTTTAATGCTTATTTTGAGCTGAACTGGGAGAAATCTGCATTTCTCAGCCACGGCACTGAAAGATCACAATTTTAAAGTTAAATAAGAAAATTTACGCTGTGACCCAAAACCAATTTGAATTTTGCTCCATTTTCGTTGTCAAATGTAGCCAAATTTAATTTGGTGACAAGGCCTTTATTTAGGTCACCTCTTCCTTTCTGAAGACTGTGAAAAATTTAATGGAATTCTGAGCTGCTTGAAAAGGCAATCACTCATTGCAGTTAGTCTGGGAAAATCCTTTCTGATAAAATCAATACTGTAGCCACTTCCCATTTCATATGAACGTCCTATTTCCTTTGGAATCTGAAAAATCAGCACTCAATGCAGCCTGAACCGCGGTTTATGCCTATCACTTCTTAGTCTTACCAGAAAAAGAAAAATAAAAAAATAAAAGAAGGAAGAAAAATTTGGATTAGGAAGAAGTAGTTTTATAATTTTCAGAAAGCCTCATGAGGCTCCTTCAGCTTGGAGAGTTTTCCAATGTTTTTCTGTAGGACCGGTTGGAGATGCCGAGGGCTGGGAAAGGCTGAGATCCTGGGATTTTTCCCACCTCCTGGCTTGGGATGAGGTAACTCACCTCACTGAGAACAACGCTGGCTTTTCTAGGTGGCCTCCACCGAGCTGCAGCTCCCCTCATACCTCATGCTGAGTTTTATATCCAAGGAATTCAAGCTGGGAGCCTGACTCATTGCTCTGAGCTGGAATACACCACAGGGCTGGGAGAACAAGCCCCCATCAGTCTGGGAGCTGATAGGGAGGGAGCAGTGACCACCTCATCTTGGGAGATCTCCTGAGGGAGATCTTCTGTACCACCCCACCCTCCCTGTGCCTCCTCACTGCTCTGGTTTTTAATGAATCCTTCTTTTGATGCCTCAGGTTTGAGATTTTATATTTTCAGATTCTGTGCTGCTTTAGTGTGTGGGTCTGGGCTTCACATCAGGGCATGGTGAGCTCTGTGCACAGAGCAGGGAGACAAAACAATTCCTGCTCCAGCTGGGCACCAAGGACAAATGATCCAAATCTCAGCCCAAGAGCACAAACACCGTGGGCTGGAGAGAGAAAAACAAGCAGGGTGGGACTGCAGGGGCTAAAGCTGGAATGGGACAATGAACTGCAAGATGCAAATGGAGCAGAACTGATCCCAGGGAGAGACCCCGGGAGCGCTCGTGCATTTTGGGGCCATTTTGGTTCATCTTGGGTGCAGCCCTGGCTGGGCTCTGGTGCTGCCCAAGGTGCATCCATGGTGGAGATCCTTTTAATAAGTCCCTGCTTTATTCTTTGGCTCTGTCCAGCCTCTGCTCTAGGGCAGCCTGCACAAGGCATCACTTTGACAGAGACTCCTGCTCCTGCCTCCACCACCCCAGGAGTGTCACAGAGTCCTTCACCAGTGTCACTCACCCACCTGGGTGTCCCTGAGGCCACCAGGTGATGTTCATTAGGCAATATGCTCCAAAATCCTCCCTTTTTCCTTCTTTTCCTGCCCTCCCTGCTACTCTGGGCCCCTTTTCAAGCCCTCCCAAGCCAGTGTCTCTTTCCCATATCTCTGGGCACAGCATCCACATTCTCCTGCTCTCTCGTTTCATCCACATCCCTCTGTTGGCTGCAGTATTAATCCAGTGGGTAGGAACAGGAGAGGCTGTGGCTTGGAATTCCTTGGCTCCTCTCTCCCACTGCCTGGTTACCCCTTGCCAGTGCATTTTCAGGCTGGAAAGTGACAGCCCTGAGGATGATGATCTACTCACACAAAGACCACAAAAATAATTTTGTGCAGATCCGATCTTCCAGCACCTCTGGAAGATATCCTGAGGCAGCAGATCCTACACACGGCCACTGCTCACAATAAATTTGTTATCCCCGGGGGAATTCATTTTGTGGCCACTCCTGTGGCTCCTGATAGCCAAATGCATTTCTGATTGCCATGGTTGCTATCTCAAACTCTGTTTTTGCTGATTAAGAGTCTCAAATCCTTCCATTAAGGCAGGAAATAGGATTGGCTTGGGAGAGAGGGGGGAAGGAGTAGGAAAACAAACAAATGATGCAGCTTCTTGTGGGCTGGTGGAAAATGATTCATTTGGCCCTACACACACCTCTCACCTCAGGTGTTTTGTCCAGGATTCACTGGTGAAAAAAATATCACGGAATCGTTGAATGGTTTGGGTTGGAAAGGACTGGAAAGATCATCTCATTCCAAACTTCCTGCCATGGGCAGGGATATCTTCCACTGTCCCAGGGTGATCCAAGCCCCAATGTCCAACCTGGCTTTGGGCACTCCCAGGGATCCAGGGGCAGCCACAGCTGCTCTGGGAACCTGTGCCAGGGCCTGCCCACCCTCAGAGGGAACAATTCCTGCCCAATCTCCCATCCATCCCTGCCCTCTGGCACTGGGAAGCCGTTCCCTGTGTCCTGTCCCTCCATCCCTTAGAAATTGTCTCTCCATCTTTCCTGCAGCTCCTTCAGGTCCTGCAAGGTCACACTGAGGTCACCCCAAAGCTTTTCCTCTCCAGGCTGAACAATCCCAGTTCTCTCAAACTTTCCATCCCTTGGGATCACCTTGGTGGCCCTCATGAGTGCCTCCTCCTCCAGGTTCCCTTTTCCATCCATCCATCAGGTGAAAACTCCACCCTGATGTTGACATGGAGCTCATTCTCAGGTCATGAACTGTTTTAATAATAAAAGGGAATTATTGAGGAATTCTTAATGCTCTGCCTGCCCCAGTCATTTTTCCTCACCTTGTACTGATCAAAAACTGCTCCAGAATTCTCCAAATTTCCCAGCTGTTTAGCAGGTGTCTGAGTTTATGGCATCACAGAAAATCCAACCCCCCCAGACTCTCCAAGACTCATTTAGAATAATATGAAAATAATTTAATCAACTTCAACATGCCAGGAAAGCAATACCCTGTCCGAGGGTGAATTCCACCATTCCAGCTGTCAGGAGGCTCTGCATTTCACATTCAGTAAAACTTTTACAGCCAAACCCCAGAGCCAAATTCCTCCCATCATTAATTTTTTCAAGGAAGCAACCAGTAGTGGAGTCTGAGGCACAGATTTTTTGGGAAAAGTATAAAAAAGATAAGTGCATTATAAATCTGGTTCATTTATTAGATTGGGAATATTATGGACGTGATTCCCCAGAGAGCCTGAAATGAAGAATTTGGATTAAGAATTAATTATTCTTAATTAATATTAAGAATATCCCTGTATCCTGAGACTATGGGACATCTCCTTTCTCAACCCATATTCCCTAAGCCTGAACAGCTGCAAGTTGTTCCCTGGAAAGCTGAGGTGGCCAATGTTCCTTTTGGTAGGAAAGGAGTTGTGGAATTAGGGAAAAAATGGTTCTGGAGGATTTTTCTTGAAGCCATGGCATTCTTGGAGACAGGTTGTAATAGCAATGACGAGGATCTCTGCTATTCCATGAGCAACATCTGAAAAATATTTGGAATTGGAGTCTTTTAGGACAATTAAAGATATTGCATTGAAGAAAACATTAATTTCTCTAAGTGCTGTGTTTATTAAACTCATGTTTTGGGAATAATGAAGTGTAATTCCCTCACGGGCAGTTTTAGCTGGAATTCTGATCCTTCCCATTGTTTTCCTCTAACTCTGAATGGTTGGTTCACCCTTTTTTCCTGAAATGTGGTGGCCAACACTGAATTCACTGAAGCCTTCACCCCCATCCTCATTTTCTCCCAAATAAAACCTTATTTAACCAGTGCACAGCAAGGTTTTAGAGGTTTTATTGATAATCTCTGTGACTCTACATTCTTTAAAAATAATCTCATTTTCAGTAGTTTGATTATTATAGTTATTGATTAGTTATTTATTTATATTTGTCTTTACAGGCATTTCCCCTGTGTTTACTCTGATCAGAAAAAGACATTTAGGGGTTTTTAATCTATAAAAGTTTCAAGCTATAAAATGGCTCAGAACTAATCCAACAGTTCCATGTACTCAAAAATAATCCAATTTTCAAGTGATCACTCTGAACGCCGTGAAACGTGACCCTAACGACCAAATAATTAACTGTGTAATTGCACAAGGGGAAAAACTCATGGAAAACTGGGATTTTTCCATGCCTCTGGAAGAGGAACCCCGTGTTTGTGTGATTGTTAAATGAGCTCTTCAGCTCAGTTCAGAATCCGTGAGAGGAAATCTTCCCCATCCATGGCTGATGTGGGCATCGATGTGGATGTGTGGAAGAGGAGGGGAATAAATCCATGCACAGCACCAAGGAGAGGGGAAATATTAAACATTAACCACATTAAATAGAATTTAAATATATTAAATATTATTAAATATTATTATAATAGATCAATATTAAAATATTGAAATATTTTAAATATTAAAATCCATTTCACTCTTTTCCACTGAGGTAGGATTTTTCCCTGTATCTCTTTCCCACCACTTTATTATTTTATTTAACTTCCAACACACCTCACAATGATTTGCTGATGATTCTCTCACAAAGAAAAAAAAATCAAACAAAGCCCACTTCCAACAAAGAAGGCTGAGAATTTATATTTTTTTTCTTAGCGCAAACATCAGAAAGCCAAGTTTTCATGTGTTGGGACTTGAATTTTGGAATTCTGGCAGACAGAATGGGGGATCATCTCCTACAAGTCCCTGAAACTCTTAATTTTCAGTGTCTTAATGAAATGTGGAGCACTCCCAACTGCAAATCAAGGGAAACTTCCTCAAATAAATAAATAATCTGGGATTTATCTGCTTTAGAGGGAAATTTATCTTATCCCAAGCTGCTCATCCAGGACATTTGAGATGAAGCACCACTGAATGTGCTCTTTGCAAATGAGTAGCTCAGAAAAAGAAATTCTTTCTAGGCAGATAAAGTTGGAAGAAGATTAATAAGGTAAAAATGCTCAAAGCTTTGCCAAAGCAGGAGCTCCGAGCTCAGCCTGGACACCAAAATATTTGGGTATTTTCACGTTAATCTCAATTATTTATTGGCTTCCCATTAATAAAATCAGGATAATGTTCCCGTCTCAGAAGGATTTCCCAGAGATGATTAACACTGGAAAACCATTCAGGAATACCAAAAAAATAAAATAAAATAAAATAAATAAAGCCCAGGAAGAAATGGACTGTTCTGTCTTTAGAACAGCCTTTGAACTATGGGGAGAAAATACTCCTGGAAGCAACTTCTGCAGAATAAACTCCAATTTTAAAAGGAATTTGCTGTTGTCTGGGTATGGTTCTCACCATGGGAGGCTCCCATTTAAATAGAGGAGGCTACTGGATCATTAAGCATGAAGATAATGTGCAATAAAAGGGAGAAAGGTAAGGTTTCATCAGCTGGTTTTTATTCTGGCTTATCTTAATTACTGAGAAATTCACTTTGCACCTGGAAGTCCATTGGGGTTTTATCACCTAAATTTGTGTTGGACTGTGTGTGCATTGTGGGAAAAAATGTAATAATAAAATTAGACAAGAAAAGACAAGAATTAGACAAAAATAGAGAGCAGAATAGAGACCTGAATTCTTTCACCTTCTGGATATCTTTTCTTCTTTCTCGGGAATAAAATCCTAAATGTGTCCCATTTTCCAAAATGAGGAAAATAAAGCAAAAATAAAAGTAAAGTCAACTGTGGTTGGGCACCTCCAGAAAAACGGCTTTAATTATTGTTAGTAAAAGAGGTTTGAGATATTTTACAGTTCTCCATCACTTCTGAAAATGCTTTTCAGTGTCATGGTGGAGATTTGTGATTCTGAGTGTCTCATTTGATATAGATTTGATATACATTATTACAGATGTGATATATATGTATTTTATAAATGTGTGTGTTCAAGATATATTTATATCTTTATATAAATACATATATATTTATATATCATATTTTATATTATATTTCTATATTATATTTACATTTATATTTATATTATATTTATATATTATATATTCCTATTTATATTTCTATTTTTATTTCTATTTATTGTATTATGTATAATGAATACAGTTAATACTATGTAATACTAATTATATTATATTATCACTAATATTAACATAAAATATAGGGTCTATATTTTATAAATATGTGTAATTTTTACATTTATATATTTTATTTTGTATTTATTAATTTAATTAATATTGATATAGTAATCTATTTTATAGATTATATAATAATTCTATTATTAATATATATTAATGTATTATATCATATATTAGATATAATATAATTTAATTTCTATTTATATAGTATATTTATTTATTTATAGATCGATATATAATTTAATTCATATTTTTATATTTTTATGCATTTTATTTATATTTATATATTAATATACTTATATACTTATTTATGTATTTATATAAAATATATGCATTCTTATATATTTTATATATATATTTACATATTTTTATATTTATATATTATATATGTGTATATGTATATGTATATATGTATAAATGTATATATGTGTATATATGTATATATTTATATATTTATGTATTTATATATTTATATATTTATATATGTATATATGTGTATATGTATATATTTATATATTTATGTATTTATATATTTATATATTTATATATTTATATATTTATATATTTATATATTTATATATTTATATATTTATATACTGATATATTTATATACTTATATATTTATGCATTTATCTTTATATATGAACAGCAAGTTCAGGTTCATATATACCATACCTATAGAAGTCCTGGAATTCCTAAGGAATTGGGAATAACCCCTTCCCAAATCCTAGGGATGAAGACTTAGCAATAACTCAGGAATCAATGGCAAGTGCCCTCACTGCCATGGAAACGCAGCCAACCCAAACAGCGGGAGGCCGCGATTCCAGGAATTCTCACGCGCCAATCCCAGCCCGATCTGCCTCTCCTGCCTTCCCACCTCAGCTGAGGTAATATGGGCTGCAGCATTAATAACAGCATCCATCTCAATTCGGAGCAGGAGGGCCGCGGGAGCAGCCTGGGTGGGAACGGGGCGATTTCAGTTTGTTTTGTGCTGTTTCCAGGCTCGGCCCCGTATTTGTCTGGCATTGCCTGGGTGTTGCCATAGTGACCTTTGATAAATCCATGTTATGGATGCTGTGAAACATAAAGCAGGGAGGGGAAGTCCGTGGAATCAAGCAGGGGGCTGGGAGCTTCAAAGGCATTTTGGTCAGATTTAGTGCTCTCATCCGTTCTAATAAATGCTTTGCTCTTAATTAAAAACTGCGTGTCTGCGAGGCGGGAAATTCATTCCACTTTGGAGGAGTTTCTATGGGAAAATTCATATTGTCCAAAGCAGTTGGCTGGATTTGATCAGTCTCTGTAATTTATATTTATTTAATGGGGGTAAAATTCTACCTTTGCCTCACGTTCTTTCTAAACATTTCTTAAATCAGGAAACCAAGAGGTTCAGGTCATTCCTCATCTTGAAGGGCAAAGACTTAATTTTTTCATGGGTGACCACCTAAAAATTGGAAGTTCATTCCAAGCTGGGGAGAAACGAGTGTTGGGAAGAGAGCTTTCACAATCTCTGGGAATGACACGGCTTTTGTCAGTTGTGTTTTATTTTATGTGGGGTTTCTATTTATTACCGTTCTTTCTAACCATTTCTTAAATCAGGAGAGAAAACAAGAGGTTCAGGTCATTCCTCATCTTGAAGGGCACTTTTTATGAGTGGCCACCTAGAAATTGGGGAGAAATGAATATTGGGAAAAGGGTTTTCACAAGCTCCTCAGAGAATGGTCACATTTCCAAGGCTGCCAGAATTCCAGGAGCATTTGGACACCCTCCCTTATAGGGTGGGATTGTTGGGGTGTCTGTGCAGGGACAGGAGTGGGACTTGATGATCCCTGTGGGTCTCTTACAAATCAGGATATATTGATTCCATGATTGCATGAACCATGAGCAGATTTAGGTACTTTGAGAGAGCTTGTTCTACTCTAAGTCTTAGACATTCAATCCAGGATACCATTCAATGTTTAAATTTTAAATGGCAAACCCCAAACCGAGTGCATCTATAGCTGCTGCTACCACCAGGAATGAACACCCCATTTTATCCCTAAAAACTGGGGACATCCAAAATTCCACAGCCTGACCAAGGCAGGACCCAAGTGCAGTTCTTGAGAAATCTCTGGGCCTCTGTTCCAAAGAATTTAAAGCCTGTGTAATTTATATTTATTTAATGGGGGATAAAATTCTACCTTTGCCTCACCGTTACCATTCTTTCTAAACGTTTCTTAAATCAGGAGAGAAAAAAAGATGTTCAGGTCATTTCTCATCCTGAAGGGCAAAGACTTCACTTTTTTATTCCATCAGGAATGAACACCTCATTTTATCCCTAAAAATTAGGGACATCCAAAATTTCACAGCCTGACCAAGGCAGGGCCCAAGTGCAGCTCTTGAGAAATTTCTGGGCCTCCGTTCCAAAGAATTTGAAGTCTGTGTTCATTCTGCTCAATTCTTTAAGGAACTCACCGGAACACCTCTCTGATGAGCTCCTTTATTCCTCCTGGGAGCACAGTTTATCCCAGCAATCATAAATCACCACCCAAAAATGGGGTGAATGCTCCACATGTCTTCACAGAGCTGCCAGCCAGGGCCGTGCTGATTAACTCAGCTGAGTGCTGAGGGGAGAATTAATCTCCCTTAACTGCGGCCATTTCAAATGTAAGCCCCTGCTTTAAGCCAGGTTTCCTGCTTTTATCAGGGAAAGGTCGCTCAGGAGGGCACTCATCCCATCTATTTTGGGCAATTAGCTAAGGATGGATGAATCCCACAGAGGGGTCTGTGGCAACAGAGTAAATTTTGGGTGATGATCTCCCTCCCAAAGACCAGCAGCAGTGTCATGTTCTCCTCATTATTTATATTATCAGGCACGGCTCTCCAGCTTTGCTGTCCTCTGCCTGGCACTGCTTCTTCATCCAGTGCTGGATTCATCTGGGAGCAGATCCCAGTGTTGTGTTTTATGTTTGTTTGGTTGTTTGTTTGTTTGTTTTAATTATAGAATCACAGAATGATTTTGGGCTTTTAAATATTATCAAGTCCAACCCTTCTGCCATAGACAGGGACATTTTTTGTTAGACCAAGTTGCTCAAACATGATCTTAAACACTTCCAGGGATGGGGCATCCACACCTATTCCAGTGCCTCATCATAAAAAGAATTCTTCTTTTCAATGTCTAATTTAAACCCAACCTCTCCCAGTTTATAACTCCTGACCCTTTTCCTGTCAATACAGACCTTGGAAAAAAGTCTTAGGATGATGGAATGGTCCTGTAAGGGCAGCTCCTTACTGGATGCCGGAAAAGCAGCTAAAAGCAGGAGTCATCTCACGCACCTCAAATGCACAAAATCTTCCCCTGGAGATTCCTCGTCCTCTGCCATAAATCAGGTTTTACTGCCCTGCTGGTGGCAAAGCAGGGATCTGAGGGTGGGATGGAAATGAATCCAAGAGTGGCTGGAAGAATTCAGAGGAAGCGTGAGCAAAGCCTGGAAATCACACACTGCAATGGGAAGCCAAGAAAATTCCACTCTTGACCAAAAAATTGAGATTAGGATGGGTCTGAGTCACTGGCTCTCGGGGCTTCTGCAGGACACAAATTTCTCGCGATGGAGAGGTTGTTAGACTTTGAAAAATATTCTTTGGATTGAGAAGAGAAGCTCCAGGGAGAACTTAGAGCCCCTTCCCATGCCTAAAGGGGCTCCGGGAGAGCTGGGGAGGGACAGGGGACAAAGGATGGAGGGACAGGAAAAAGGGGAATGGCTTTGAAGTGAAAGAGAGGAGATTTAGAGTGGGATATTGGGAAGGAATTCCTGGCTGGGAGGGTGGGCAGGCCCTGGCAGAGCTTTCCCAGAGCAGCTGTGGCTGCCCCTGGATCCCTGGCAGTGTCCAAGGCCAGGTTGGACATTGGGGCTTGGAGCAACCTGGGACAGTGGAAGGTGTCCCAAGATGAATTTTAAGGTTTCTTCCAACCCAAACCATTCCATAATCCTACAACCTCATTCTGCCAGGCTGGAAAAAGCAACAACAACAACAAAACCCCCAACACCCCCAAAATCCTAAATTCTGTGTAGCAGAGCTGACAAGAAATGGAGATGCCAACAAGGGAAATGATGGATTTCCCAATGGGAGAAGGGTTTCAATAGATACCAAATTCTATGGAGGAGTCTCCAAGTGAAGCAGCAGACAAGAACCAGGTGCAGCAAACCCTGACTCTGTCCCATTTTGTGCCAACAGAGGCGATTGAATTGCGGTATTTTTTGGGTTTTTTTTTTGCTTTCCAAGCTGTCCCACCAGGAATGAGAAGCAAACCCTTGGTGTAGCCGCCAGCAGGACACTAGGTGGCCCACAAGCCACACACAGGCTGTCCCACACACTCCCACTCCCACTGCCACCCCCAGGGACCCCGGGGAAGGGCTGGAGCACCCAGCAGCGGGAGCTCTGCGTGGTACTGCCAGGGATATTGCCCATTACACGATTTGTACATATTTAGGCTTAGCCACCCTAAGCTGATTGCAGGTACTTAAAATTGCTTTTGTGCCATGAGCACTTAACGCTAAACCTCTTTTAATTTGCACCGTGCTACTCAGAGAGATCATATCATTCTTCTGCTCCACGCAAATTCCCAATCTGGCAATCCTAGCCTGCTCGGGTTTTGGTTGTTTTTTTTTTTTTAATAATAATTAAAAAAAAGAATTTAATAAGGATTTGAGTTTCTTTATTGAGCTTTTATTGTCCAGTCTTGTAATTGAATCACTCTGCTGTGACAGAGAGACTGAGGCTGTTATTAGCAAATTCTATAAACAATGGGCTTGATCCCTTTATGAAAAAGCATTGTAGGGGGAATAGTTAATCTGGGCTCGAAAAAAAAAATGAAGCTCTGGGAGGGGTTGGAGGGGGAAATACAATTGCAGATTCCAAATATTTAAAACTGTTTCTGCACTTTGCCACTCCAGCCCCCTCCTCCCTCCACTTCCCTTCTCCCACCACCTGGCTGCTCAAATCCCTTTTTGTTCTTTGTGCCCCGAGTCTCTGAGGCAGAACTCGCTTGCAACACGATCACCAGGGAGGAAATTTTGTCTCCAGAGCAAAGCCTCCTCTCTGAGAGGGCCACGCTGGTGCTGCTTTTCTGGGCAACTCTGGATTTTTGATGGCAAATTCCAGCACAAATGGAAAGCTGGGACTCCAAGCAGATCCCAAGGAGGGGGAAGTCGTGCTCATCACATATTTAATTTGGACATCTCCATTGAGATTGGCCATTCTGGTCTTCCTTGGTAGCCAGTAGAGTTCATGTCAAAAACATTGCTGGCAGTGGATGCACTTCATCCCATTCCAAAGTAGAAAATTGGACAAATCTATGGATACTCCCTGATCATGCTATGCTTGAGCATAATATCCACGGGCTATAAAGGATCCAAGGGCCTGCTCTTTAGTCAGTGTGTTAGGGGTAGATATGCTTGAAATGAGCATGGAATTTCTACTGGCATCAAGTTTTCCAACTGGAACCTTGTGTCCTGGGGCGTCTCTTTATTTGTGTAGACAATAAATGGAGATTTCTGTTGGAACAACAGCTCTGAGCTCCGATATTCCAGGGCACATTCAAGGTACACAGGGAGTCAGACAAAGCCCTGGCTGTAAAGTTGATTTTGCCAGCACTGGAAAAAGGTCACTGTTTCATTGTCTGAGCCCTCTGCTTCGTTCATAACTTCTCCAGGGCAAAGTCTGCCCCTTGCTTTGCTTTTCCACGGGTCACTCCAGGACCTGGATCTTGTCTGTGGTCACGTAGCACCACTGTTGAACAGCAGGTATTAATGATAATAAAGAATTGATCAGGTCTGGGGTGATAATGAGGTTAAAGAAATGTTGATCAATACGTTATCATGAGAGTTCTAAATGTGAACTTTAACCCAGAGCCTGCAGAGATCCGTGGAGCTCTCCGTGACATTTAGACCAACTTCCAATGACCTTGTTTAACCAAACTAAGACCTTATTTTCTTTTTTGAGGCATCCAAGGTAAGGCTGAATGTTCAATTGTGGAAGAAAGGAGATGATTATGTGAATAATAAGCATGAAAATAAAAAAAAAAAAGAGGCAGAAATAGGAATATCTTGATGAAGCTGGAAGACAAGCAGCTATATTTTTTTAAATAGGAAGACTACCTTTGAGCAAGGCACGGAAGCTGGAGCATCATCAAATTTGGGAAAGATGGAGGATTGGGTGAGGGTTAAGAAACTGGCAACAAAATGACAGCTGGTAAAAGGGATTCATTCTAGGGACAGCAGTGAAAAATTGGATTTGAGGGTTTTATTTCTGATGGAGAGGGGATCATATTCCTATTTTATCTTTGTGCATCTCTTGTGATGCATCAAATATGAAGGCAAAAGTGTCAAGGGGTATAAAAAGTCTCTGGTAGCTGTGACAGAAGCAAGGGGAGGAGAAGGAAGTTATTTCTATCAAATATTGACAAAAGAAATAGTTTGGGTTTAGCAATTTTGGCTTTATTTGAGTCAGATTTTCCAGATTTGCAGAAATGGGGCTGGTGGAGGAGAAGCAGCTACTCAGAGGTGCAGCACGAGGATGGGCAGTCACAAGTTGTACAAAGGGAAATTACAGCTGAATTAATGAAAAATATCCTCAAAACTCAGCTGGATAAGGGCACAATCTGTGTATAGAGAGCTGGGGAAGTGAATGGGAAAAATTCAATAAGAGTGGGAAGCAAATCTGTGAATGCAGCCCTAAAACAGGAATGGGTGGAAAACTTCACTGGTAAAAGAGTTTTTTACTCTGAATTCTACTTGTATCTCAATGAGTTCCTAAAGCCTGGATGAAGAGAAAAATTGGCCTTTCCCACCAGGAGAAATGACCTGATTAGTGAGTTCCATCCAAATTTTGAACCCTAATACATAGGTTTGGACAATATATAAATCCGAACACACGCACCAGGCATTTTTCCTGTCTAATGTATAGAAAAAAAAAAAATTAAGCCAATTATTTTACTGTGATGAAATTGAGAAGTTGATCTAGGGGTTTCTATGGTCACAGACCTGTTTATGGGTTTGGTGCTCCCCCAGCAGTTAAAGGGGAGCCTGGTGACCAATAGGAAAGCAAGAGCTCATTCTCCACATTCCATTAGCTTCAGAATTCCACATTAAATGATGGCTTTAGTGCCATGTGGTGAAGTCTGATATGAAGAAGAACAGGGGGAAAATTAATATATACACAGGCGTGCACTTGCACACACATTTATGTGTGAAATACCTCCCTGTGCATCCACATATATTTTGCACAATTAACCTGTCTGGTTTCCTTTAGGAAATAACAAATGTTGATGAAGTGAAGCAAAAATTTGGAAACCTTTGCACTGTTAAGGTTTGGTTCAGCCTGGATTTGGGGTTGGGATTTTTGTTTTAAATTGAACTCCACGGACGGCCTTGCTGCAATTCTAATTTTCTGGAGTCAGCCTGGAAACCACAAAGTGGAATTCTTTCCAGGCACTGTGACTTCCAACACGTAACCTACATAACAATGCTGTTTTTACCTAATGGTCTAAACATCTTAAGTATTAAATGAGGGATAAATTTGCCATGAGGTCAAGAGTTAAAAACTCTGAAATAAAAGAGCATTGAGAAATGTGAAAGACAGCGGTAATATGATTTCCATACATCAATTTTCTTTTCAGATTACAATTCCACCAGCAAAAATTCCCTGGATTTTCGTTATGGCCGTTCCGAGTTTATCTTAAAACCACAAACTAGAAAGGTTCTGGTGTTCATGTGCTCTGCCTTCACCTGGTTCTTCTGACCAAGCATGAAAAGTCAAATTGAACTTTCTTAGGCAGAATAGGTCAGGGGAGACAATTGTCTCCTCAGTATTTATAATCCAAAAGTGGAGGGAGTTTAAAAAAAAAAATCCTAATTGAGCTTCCTCACGTTGGAAAAAAGTTTGTAAAAGACGTCCTTTGCTACAGAAAAAGTGTGAGAAAAATTAATTTTTTTTTGTTATAAGGAGGGTAGAAAGCTGCAAAGCTCTGGGTGAAATAAAGATTTTCTAAAATTATATAGAGATCTTGGAATACTTTGCTTTGGTGAGAGCGTGGACATTGACACCTGCATGACTCAAATTAAAAGGTGGCATCACCAGGTTCATTAACATGTATGATACAAATGGATTATTGCTCCCAGGGGTGAACTCTACTTTTCCCATGAGTTCTGCTCACACTAAAACTTTCTACCAAGGAAGCACACCCTACAAACCTGTCTAAAATTAACTCCAGGGTCGTGTTTTTGGGGGGGGTTTAGACTTATACTCGGTCTAAGGTTTTAATCCAGCTGTGAACAGAAAAACACAGCTTTGAACAATCCTTATTTCATTTTCTAGCACTGACTTTCTCCATCCTTGAGCCATTCCACATCAACTCTGAGGCCATTGCTGGGTCCCAACATACCTAGACTGGAAATCTCCAATAATGGGGGGGTGTTATGATTATCCAGAGTGATCCTGGCTGGAATATCCCCGTGCTTCCCCAATTTAAGCAATTTCAGGTTGATCTGATTAGGTTTGGCACGCAAAGATGGGGACAGGCTGAGTCAGAATTTGGCTGGAAGGTGACACTTTACCAGACCCAACCGCCGCCGCTCCGGGATGTGGTGCGGGTAATTCCAGAGGTGTTTTGCTTTTTTTCCAGTGCCTTTATTTTTCCCCTCAAGTTCCCTGCTCTGGCCTGGACACATCAATGCTGAGCTCTCACAGCTGGGAAGTCACTCAGTGTTGAACAACCCTGAAGCCCAGGCGGCGTGGTGGGAAGAAGGAATGAAGGATCATTTCCAAAGGAGGTCAGAGGACCACAATCCATGCTCTCATCCGTTTTTCCATGGGACCAGCATTGACAATTCCTCTGCCTTCTCCTGCAATGCCTCAGCTGATCAAAGGAGGGAATGTTGGGAGCACAGCATTTATTGGAATAAGGGATTTATTGGAATGAAGGATTTTTTGGATAAAGGGTTTATCTCAGACAAGCACATTCTCAACTCGTAATTCCACGCGGATGTTTTTGAAGCTGTTCCCTCCTTGTCTTCTTTAGTAAAGATTCCAATGAACTCCCACTGAGGTCTGACCAACTCTCCAATGAGGAGCACTTCAAGAGTTCCACTGGCACTGGGAAGTTCATTCCAACTCTGTTCCAAGAGTGCTAGTGAGGAAAAATGAGAAAAAGTTGTTTAGAGAAAAAAAGGTTGAAATTTTTGCCAAAGATGCCACAAGTTGGATCTCTTTGGCGTGGAAGACAAATCAATGTTTGCTGTTTTCCAAAATTCAGCATATTCTGACAGGAATGTTTCTGCTTCAAAACACAAAGGGTTTCCTGTGATCCAAGAAAATGAAATTTTGCCTCATGTGTTTTACATAAAATAATGAAATAAAAAATTAATTCCACTCAGGCACCTCCTACAGTATTCTGAATTCATTGTTGCTACATCTTTAATTTCTTTTGGAAGAAAAAAGGCATTTTGCACAGGAAACAAGCTGTAGAAATATTTTCAAGCAGAAATTGGTGGTGAAAGCTCAGTGAAGAAGAGCCATAGAGACAAGAACCATGGGAGCTGCATTGATGGGAATTTGGTGATGGAGAGGAAATCTCAAGAATTAAGTACAAAACATGAAGCTTCCATGGTTTGAAACAAAAAATCCACAATTTTGGACAAGTTTTGCCTGCAATCCCAGATGTTATCCTTGGTACACAAAACTTTTCTTATCCTGTCATTGTTATTCAAATTATCTTACCCAAATCATTGTTTGATGTAGGAATTTTCTCTTTCAAGTTGGAAATAATGGAGGACAAAGAAGAACCTGGTGAAAGTATCTGCTGGAGAGCATAAGGACAGAAGAGGAAATGGCAAAATTCCTGAAGTGGTGTGCGAAGTGAGTTAAGCTACAGGGAGGACTTTAATTAATTAAATGGGTTTTGGATAGCAACTGTAGCCAAAGATACCCCAAACCTCTCCTGTGGGAAAAATAAAGCCAGAAAAGATCTGAATTTGAAAGCTTTGGGTGTTTTCTGCCTGAGCTGTAAATCTGGCATGGCTGATAAACATCTTCATGTTCAGGTGAGAATTAAAAAATTCACCTGTCTAAGGTTCACGTATCTCAGGGAAATAATTTAAGCAGAAGATGACTGGCATGAAAATCTGGGATCTGACCAACCAGAGAAGAAGGTTTGGCATTGTTTTATAATTTTCCTAAGGAAGCAATCACAGGACATCAGCTCCAAAAATATTGGAAGAAAAATATTTTGTTCATGTTAAGAGCATTTTATCAACGCCATGGGATTTTTGTCAACCCATTGTGTGGTCTGGTCACAGAGTTCCTGGAAAATCACTGGAGGCAAGCACATCTCCAAGGGATGATTCTTTTTAGTTATGGTAGATACCTACTGGAATTTCAGAAGAATCATCTTCCAGAGTTGTTTATTTCTCCCTGGGCTATCCAAAAATCTTGGCATGGATTTTTTTCATTCTTTGATGGACCAGCTTTCCAAAAAAAGGTGTAGGAGAAATAGATATTGCATGTTTCTGAATCAAGTTGATAAAATAATTCATTTACAACTTCAATAACAAAGGTTAAGAAATTAACTCACTTGCCTTTCCCCAAATCCTAACTTTATTTTCCTAAGAAACATGAAATAAAGTATAAATTTTTTTGAGTCAACTTGATTGAGTCTACCACAACATCTTCAGTGAAAATATATCATAAGCTAGTTTTAAAAAGTTGAAATCTGTTTGCAAAAAAAAAAAAAAATTTGAAACAAATCTTCTCCAACAGACACATTTAGGCCCAAAAAGCACAAAATTATAGGAAAAACCCATCATGGATGTCTGGGAAGCTTTGGCAGCTCAACTGGCAGTAATTTTAGTGGCTGTGGAAGTGTCTGGTTGAGCATCTCCAAGCTGTGCTAATCCTGGAGGTCAGAAAATAGCCAGACTTTCCACGTTCAGGTGACAACATCCGTGAGTCATGAAAAACACATTCGTACGCTGAGGATTGAAGAGGGGAACATTAGAGGGGAACATTCCAATTTTCCTCTGAATCCCCTGGTTCTTGTTGAGTTAAGAAGTTGAAGGACCAGAAGGAAAAGCTTGGAGACCAGAAGGTCTGTGCTGGTTCTGTGGGATGTTCAGGGAACAGAGGGGAGGAGCCCACGTCACTCACCAGGAGTGGAGGGAGGCCCAGGTCCCTTCCCGGGTGGATTGAAGAACTCTGGGAGCCCTGTGATTTGAGTCAGGGAAGAGGAATGGCAAAGGCAGTGTCAGGTCAGCTGGGGAGAGTGGAAAATCCAGCAGCACCATGGGAAAATCTAATCTGGGTTATCTGAGGAGGAAATTTTTCATCTTCAACTCCCCTTTACATTGTCGTGATGAAACCAGGACAAAATTCCATCAATGGCTGGAACTCCCTGAGTGTTTGGGGATCTCTGCTCATTAGAACAGTCTGGGTTTAATCTGAATGGCACCAAGAGCCACGACCTTTGAATTTGACTTGGCAGAGCCAGGAGGGCTATCAGTGTTCTGGGAAATCAGCTTGAATTCAATTGCAGCTCTAATCTAAAAAACCCGTGCCTGACCCGTTTTATTGCACTGAGCTCAGCACCAGCCCGGGGCTCCGGGGGAAAATGCGTTGGAGCTCTCACGTAGCCCAGGGAGACATCTGGTTCAGCAGATTTCCTCATCATCTTGGGGATGAATTCCATCAGAAAGAGCCTGGGAAGAAATTAGATTGGAATTAAGGTGGATTCTCACCTAACCTGATCCATCGAAGGGTTGGATGTCTATTCAAAACCAACCATCTGCAAGTCTCCAGACAATAGAAAGACTGGGATGTCCAGAGGAAGGTTCTTCCCGTATATTTTAGGTTAAGATTAATACCTTTTAGCTTTTTCCACTGAATATATGTGATGCAGAGAGTTCTGTTGACTAAACATCTAAATTTTATATTACTGTAGTTAGGTGAGATAATAAATCTATTTTTGGGCCGTGCAAACCTCTTTTTCTGAAACACTCAAAGTGTTTTTGGTCACATTTTCAGGTGTTCCTGATCAAAAGCACTTTATACATAATTAAGATGAATAATCTTAATGAAGATAAATATTCTTATGTAATTGCAAGGGAATGGAGACTTCAGGTAAAATTCCACGTGTCACAACACAAACATTTAATGTATCCATGGTGATGACACTGCTGAGCAGAACTTACCAAGTGCTTCTGTTGCTGTGGGAAGGAGGGACAGATTCCGTCGTTCTGCAGCTTCATGTGACTCTGGAATCACGTTTCTGGATGCTGGATGCAATTAAATCCATCAGCTCTAGAGATCTCAGCGCCCCTAACCACATGCTGACACATTTTCAGCCGTCAGGTTTTACCCAGCCTTTTCCCAAGAAATGACTAATTTTGAAAACGTTTTCATTTTTTGCCCTTAAGGTACCGATGGTTTCCATTTATCCTCATTCACTGGAGCTGGATGCAAACTCCTGTGCTCATTTTATCACTGATTACTGCACAAAGTCTGATCCAAATATGAGGGAAAAGTTCCTTACTTGGAGGGTGAAGAGCATTGGGACAGGCTGGAACAGAGACCTTGTAGAGTCTCCTCTGGAGAGTCAAAACACAAGTGGACATGATCCTGTGGAACCTACTCCTTGGAATTTGCTTTAGGATGAGGGTTGGCCTAGGTGTTCCCTGAAGATCCCTTCCAATCCCAACCATGCTGGGATTGGGATTCTGGGGAAACAGCTTTAGTTTTTCTGACATTGCTGAGATTCGGTCAACAACGGGCAGGATGTGCTCTAGAATACATCACAATTTTGGACATACTCAAGATGAACCCACATTCTCTGAAAAAATTTGGTTTATGGGTTCATTTAGTCACCAACACACAGCTCCCTCCAGTTTCATCCCAAATTTCTGTGACATAAGATAATGTTCAACAATCCTTTGGCTCTCAGACACAGATTATCCATGGAAGAGGTGCCCCCAGGATCTCAGGTGAGCATCATCCAAACACCCATTCTGTCATGATCTGAGTCTGGGCAGGCTGCTCACATCATGACTTGTGAGTTAAAGGGAATATATTGGAACAGGGTGCCCAGAGCAGCTGTGGCTGCCTCATTCCTGGCAATGTCCAAGGCCAGGTTGGACAGGGCTTGGAGCACCCTGGGACAGTGGGAGATGTCCCTGCCATGGCAGGGATGGAACTGGATGAGCTTTAGGGTTCCTTCCAACACAAACCATTCCCGATTCCATGATGTGGTGCTGGGAAATGCTAATAAGTGAAGGATCTATCCCCCCATTATCATCTCGAGTCACCTCAGGTAAAATATGAGACAAAATATTTTCTTCATCCCAAATGAAATGGAGATTTCAGGCGGAATTCCTTTGTACAAGGGTGGGAGTCTACTGCTCTTTGGAAAACCTTCTGTTTTGGGATTTAACTCTCTTTCAAAGTCCCTTTCAGAACTTCTAAGGAATAAGTATTTGAAGGTACTTTACAATATTTGCCAGCCCTGTGTGTCTTCCCCTTCCCAGATGACACTCAGCACCTGTGTGGGGGCAGCTGGACGGAGCCTCTGAGGCAGGAATTGTCTTGCAGACCAAGCTGCCCCCATTTAATTGTGTCTCCAGTGTGGAGCTGGGTGTCTAAGCTGCCACCAAAACAGAGCTTGGCTGGGGCAGGAGAGCCGCTCAAGACCCCCTCTCACAGCATCCCTCTCTGTTGTCCCTGTTCCCACGTCAGGATTGGCTCCTCTTCCTCCTTCACCTTGCCAAATCCCTAGCGAATTCACCTACAACCTGCAACAGGCAATTCTCTCTCCCTGTTGAGCAGAGCACTGCAGACCTGTCAGCCTCAGCCCCCGCTTGCAGGGTGTCTGTCCTTCCCACATCTCCCAAGCACCCATTCCCAGCATTGTTTCCTAATTGTGTGCAGATTTCTGACCAACAGCCCCCCTCTCTTCCACTCCTCTTCCTCAACTCATAATTGATCAGACACTGAACAGCTGCTGGCTATTTTCTCTTCCCGAGAAGCACACAGTAATTGTATGTATGGGCTCCAAATCCCTAAACATTTGGAAAGGAGAAGGACTTGAACAGGAGCCAGTTCTTTTTTCAGTGCTGGTACCAGCAGCAGTGGCAGGCATTTCAATCAGATCAGGAGGGGTAGTGACGGTGGGGAGTGTTGGGGCTGTCAGATTTGCTGAGATTCACTTGGAGAGGGAAGGAAAAGAAGGGGGAAAATGCTCAAGAGAGAAAAAACTGAAACCAGCAACCAACAAACCAAGGCAGCTCGCACAGTTGGAGTCTGTCCCAGCTGCAGAGCACTGAGATTACTCCCTAAACCAAAGGGCATTGTTTGTGTCCATGCTCACCCCCATTTCCCAAAGTGCGGATTGCTCCATGCCAAACGGGCCAGCTTGATCTCAGTTTGATCCCAGTTTAACCTCAGAGTGATCCACTGGGAGCATTTCCACCTTCAGGTCCTGTTCTAACCCCTCTGGAGAGGAAGGGGCCTCAGCAGAGGCAGCTCTCACCTGTGCTGGAGGTGTTTCTCCTGATTTTTTTTTGCTGTGTGGGAAGTGAAAGCCATCACCCTCCTCATCAGGACATCTCAGCTTTGGGACAGGAGTTGAAGGGATGAATTCAAGTGACCTATGTATGACAAGGCAAATTGAGAATGTCAGAAGCAGAGTAAACAAGCCAAAAGCAAAAATTGCACCTCAGAAATATTCCTGAGCTGTCTTAAAAGAATTTTCATTCATATGGGTAAAGCCACCTCTTCAGTAGGCTGCTTTCCCAAGATTGACATGGAAATCTATGCAAGAATCAGAGCTACAATGGCAGTGGGATATTCCTGCCAGGAGCAGGGACCCCTTCCACTGTCCCAGGCTGCTCCAGACTCTGGCCTTGGATGCTGCCAGGGATCCAGGGGCAGCCACAGCTTCTCTGGGCACCCTGTGCCAGGGCCTGCCCACCTTCACAGGGAACAATGCCTAATGTTTAATCTAAACCTACTCTCCTTCAGTTTAAAGTCATTCCCCCTTGTCCTGTCCCTCCATCCCTTGTCCCCAGTCCCTCTCCAGCTCTCCTGGAGCCCCTTTGGGCCCTGCCAGGGGCTCTGAGCTCTCCCTGGAGCTTCTCCTCTCCAGGGGAACATTCCCAGCTCTCCCAGCCTGGCTCCAGAGCAGAGGGGCTCCAACCCTTGGAGAAACTCCTGGACCTGCTCTGGACTCATTCCAAAAAGTCAACATTTTCCTTGTGTCTTCTTCATTTGATCTGAAATGTAAGGGTGAGCCGCAATAAGACCAATATCTCATATTTCACACTCTTTACAAAGATGGGTAAAGCCGAGGAGGTTTGGATTTGATTTGATTTTTGGGGGTTGTGTAGAATCCTGGAGTCAGCCAAAAATGCCACCCTTGAAATACCTCACCCTTGAAACGCATTTACCATATTTAATTTCTTCATTTCATTGGGCAGGCCCATCAACAGTGTGTTAAAGAGTTATACAAATTAAGGAAATTTAAAAGTTAAGGCAAGAAATGGCACAGCAATGAGAGGTATTTTTGAGGGCTCTGTAAACTTTTCCTTTCCTGAAATGGTGAGGAAAAACTGGGGCCCATCAGCTCTGAGCCTTCACTCTCCTGAGAGCTGCTCCACGAAACACCTCACTGACACTGACAATGTCCTCAGTCTGTCCTGATCTCTTCCTCCAGCTCAGACTTGTGGGAGAATCTTTTTTTTCCCCCAAAAAAGAACCATAATCATTACTGAACTTTGATTTTTAGAAATAAATATTCAGCTCTATCACCAAGGAAAAAAAAAATTGATCCTACACCACCCAAACCTTGCCCTGTAATTCTGTCATCTTTGTAAAATTTGAACTCCTAGGGAAAAGAACACAGCCCCTGATGTGAAAATTGACACCTGATCTGCTGCCATTTCGGTTCAAAATGAAAAAAAAAAAAAAAGACAAAACAATATTGTAATTCCAGGAATAGCTGCTAAAATCTGATAATTTTTTTTTTTTTTTTGCCTGGGCCCAGTAACCCTACACTGGACGTTTGTGGCTACTTCCTAGAGAAAGAGGAGAAAGCAAAGAAAATTCCTCCTGGACAAACAGCACATGTAATACGACAATTGGCTCCATTCCTGAGAGGTTCTCCATGCCAGCCATACAAAGAGTGAAACCTTAGGAGGGAGATGTGATTTCTGCCTTGGAGTGAGCTTGCAGCGTGCTTAGACCTGGCTCAGGTGTAGCTGCCCTCCCAGGTAAAGCACGGGAGTCCTGGAATCACATAACTGGAGAAGGGGATTAAGAAATCAGCTCTGCTGGGAATATAAACCGTGCCCACATGGCAGCTTAGCTTTCCTCCCAGAAAGCGCCCTCAACCACACAATTGTGACCACACGGAAGGGTTTCTCTGTCACCTTGGGGCCAGTGTCACAGTTTGGGTCATTGAAGGGGTTTAAACCCCATTTGAGGCCAGTGCTGAGAGTTCCTCCTCACTCCTGATGGGCTGAAAGGCAGCCAAGCCACAAATCCTGAGCAGAAATCTTTCCTTGCAACGCCGAGTTCGTGCAAAATGAAGGTTGACAGATACAGCCTGACATTTGATTTTGGACAGAATTGTAATGTTGCAAATGCTGTGCTCCCTCCCCCAGCTCTGGGCATCTGAATAAATGAGCAAAATGAGGAAAAATGCTTACAAAAAGCACATTTTTACAGCAGAGAGAGACACGTCCCCCACTAAAACACTGCAACCTAATTTCTGCCTGCACGTGTGGGTTGGATTTTGAAAACACATTTTTTAGCATATTTACTCTCTTCATTTCATTGAGCAGACTCATCAACAGTTTGTTAAGGAGCTACAAGAATTAAGGAAAATTAAAAGTTAAGGCAAGGCAATCAGTGGACCTGCACATTCTCTCTGCAGAGGATTCATGATTTTCCCTCATGTGTGTGGTTCTTGCACTTGACATCGGCCAAATAAAGTCATGTTTGCGAATTCAGCCCAAATGATCGCTGGGAATTAAGAGAGAGAGAGATTATGGGAAAGGTAGCAGGAATTTTGGGAAGTCAAATCAGTATTAGGGTGACTTGAAAGACCTGTCACCTTGGGCTGTGGCAGCAAACAAGGGGAAGCTCCGATAAAGACCTTGGAAAGAATTTTGAGCCCTTCTAAACTGAAAGGCCAAAATGCAGCTGGAAAATGAGGCTGGAAAGTCTTGATTATCCTCCTCTGGGAATAAACCCCACCCAGAGGGAAGCAGGATGGAAAACACCAGATGTGGCTGATGTGAGAGGAGTCCAGATTAGGTAAAGTTCTGCTGTGATTGGCCTGGAATTTGGTCCAAAGCAAAGGACAAGGTTGTTAACATCAGCTCTTCCCTTTAATTCTGGAACCTTTCCTGGAGGATGGGAAAGATGAAATGGAAGGAGAAACTGGTACGTTCTTGGCAAAAGAAAAATTTATCTCAATTCACACTAAAATATTGACATTTGTGCCCTCAGCTCCCTCCATATTCCCTTTATCCCCACCAGGATTTTTTTGGGGACAAATCCTTGGATCTATTGCAGGATTCCATTAAAAGATGAGATTAATTCTGTGCTAGAGGCCTTTGGTGAGAGCAATTTTAAAGAGAGATTGAAACAAAAATCTCAGTTCCTGGAATCATAGAATATTCTGGATTGGAAGGGACCCACCAGAACCATCAGGTCAGACAAATCCCACTTGTTTTTCGAGGTGTGCAAGATCAGGTTGGTTGATTTTGAGGATGAAGTTGATTTTTTTTGGAGGCTGATTTTCTTTGCTCCATCTGGGACTACAAAGACTCTTCCTGTCCTTTTGTCACCACATTTGAATTCTCTGGTCTCAATAAAATGTTGAAATCCAACTGCAGCCTTTGCCTCCGTGGAGAAACCAAGAGGAAAATTCCCTCCTCTTCCAAGCTGATGGATTTCATCTGGTTTATAGGTACTCAATATCATCAGGTTTTGTACCCCTCAATTAATCTTGGGTATTATTGATCTTTTAATTCAAAACAAGAAGAAAAAGATGATTGTTTATTTGCATATCTGACATCCAGGTTTCCAATTCCATTGTGCAGAAACAGACTCAAAATGGATCTGGTTCTTCAACTCATCAGACCTTGCATATATAAACAGGGAGTTACAGCAAGGCTGCCATCAAAAAATCCCATTAATTTTCCCAATTAATCTGATTGTCACAGATAAAGCATCGTTTTACTATGATCTGATTTCGCCTACCTTATCACTTCCTTCTTATTCCATTTATTTGATGTTTCATTCAACAAAACACACGGACAGGTCCCCCTCTGCTGCACCCCGAGCTTCTGTCCCAAAAACCCAAAGCAAATTTCAAAGCTAAACAAGGTTAAAAATAGGTTAAAAACAGGCCAGTCCTGAAGGGCATCATCCCATGTTTACATGGCTACAATGATTTTCCTTTCCATCGAGGCCACAGTTTCCAGCTCTGGCTTGTCAGGAGTTTCTTCAGGATAATTATCCCATCCCCACAGCCCCTGGCAGCTGGAGGCACTCTCACCCTCCCAAATTGCACATTAATTTGGAAGCGGAGAGGACGTCACAGGGAAGCCGAGGCCAAGGGCAAATCCAAACACCTTGGATCCACCACTTCATCACGGAGCTGGCCAGAAACCTCCCCAAACTTGCCAGAGAGGGATGAGGCCATGGAATGAGCTTCCCACAGATGGATAACGTGGGAGTGAAAGCACTTACGAAAGGACCTGTTTGAACCTTCCCCAAAACACGGCAGAGCCACCACAGCAGGTTGAGGGGAATTTGGGGAATATTTGTACTGACAGGAATTCACTGCTCTGGGGGTACAAAAAGGAATTTTTTGGGGAACAAGGCCAAGCTGTGCCGGTAAGGGATTTGAAATTGATTCTGCTCCATCCCATGGGGTTGTGTTGACCCCAGTTTCTACATGAGAGGGGACATGACTCATTCTCTCTCTTTGGTCACTTCATTCTCCACTGCAGAAGAGTTTCCCACTGAAAATTTCGTGGAGACTGGAACATTTCTGGAGGGGAAAAAAAAATCTTCCTTTTTAAACATTTAAATGAAATATACCAAGAACTGATCAGTAGTTTTTGACTAAATGTCCTATACAAAAAGACCAAAATCAGCTTTAAATCTCATCATGTTTTGAGAGGATTCAAATTTGTTCACCTGATAAATCAGAGGGAAAAAATATTTTATTCTGAAAATATGGCGTGGGGTTTTTTCCTGAATTTTTTGTGCCCACAGATCCTGAATATGAATAGCCATGGAACTTTAAAAACATTGCTTGATGCTCATAACCTACACAGGGTTTTCCTGTAGAGTCCACCTGTACATCTCCAAGGAAGGGAGAGGAACATTTTAAATAAACTGACAAATAAGGGACAGGGATTGAGGTCACCTTGTAGGGAGAACTGACCTTCACCTTCTGGAGTCCTTTTGAATTCCCAGCCATGAGCCATTTCCAGCCTTGACTTGTGATCCATAATTTGGTTTTCCCACCTGCAGAGCAATGAAGCACTGGCTGCTCTATTACAAATGATGCTCCCAAAGGGCTCCCAATGCCTCTGGAATTATAATAATGGTTGTGAATGAATGACAAGCATCATATTCTTCTTCTGCTGGCCATGGGCAGCTTCCTATATTGTTTGACAACTCTTTCCATAAAAACATTCCTAATTTCCAATCTAAACCTCTCCTGGCACAGCTTGAGGTCATTTCCTCTCCTCCTGTCCCTGTTCCCTGGGAGCAGAGCCCGACCCCCCGGCTGTCCCCTCCTGTCAGGAGCTGTGCAGAGCCACAAGGTCCCTCCTGAGCCTCCTTTTCTCCAGGCTGAGCCCCCAGATTTCTCTTCTTGTCCTCCAGCCCCTTCCCCAGCTCTATTCCCTTCCCTGGACACACTCCAGCCCCTCAATGTCCTTCTGCTCATGAGAGGTCCCAAAGTGACCCCAAGATTTGAGGTGTGGCCTCAGCAGTGCCCAGCACAGGGGATTGATCCCTTCCCTGACCCTGTTAGCCACACTACTGCTGGTACAAGCCAGTTATCGCTTCCCAGCACTTATCAGTGAATCCCTGAAGCCGAGGAGAGAAAGGAGGAGAAGGACCTTTAGTTCCCTTCCCTTTAAACATCATTTCCTATGCATGCAAGTAACATGAACACTGCAATTACACGGCCAAGCAGGCTGAAGACAGAACAAGGAGGGGGGGAAAAACAGGAGGAAAGATTTACAGCTCTTCCAAAAAGATGGAGTTGAAATATGTAAAAGAGGGCAGAGCCAATTGCCAAAATACTGGAGGTTTTCTTTTCCTTCCACCGAGTATTGTGAGTGGTGTTTGGAAGGGGGAGGAGAGCGGGGAAGCGTTGGAATCTCAGGGTTTTCATTTCACCATGAAACTTTAGCACGAGAAATTTTAATTGTGGATCCTTGTGGACAAGACCTTGAAATCCTACCCAGCCAAAGCTTTCTGGTCCCGGAGTGTTCTTGGAACCGGCCGTGGCTCCCAGTCAGTCACTTGGGTGCTTTATCCAAGTTTGTTCCCTCAGCCGGTCAGCGGGATGCGGGATGGCTTTGGGGTTAACTGTTTGTTGGGACACCCCTTGGTCAGGGGCTGTTCCACTGCCCCTCCTGCAGGCAGAGCCCTTCTATCCCTTCCTGAGGATATCTCTGTGGGAGTTTGCTCTTTTCCCCGTTGGAAAGCAACGGGCCTTGAACGCTGTTGGCACCTAATCAAGAAACTCCGGAGGAGGAACGCGAGCGCGGCCGCCCCCAGTAATTGATTGTGGCTACTGGTTGACTGCAGCAGGATTTGTGATAGTGTGAAATCCTATCTCTTTGAGGGCCTCAAAATTATCAGGGTATTTAATCACGGGCTGGGCATGTCTGGGCTGTATTTATGCGTATCACCATCAGAGGGTCACTTGGGCAAGGCGCTGAGATAATGGAAAGAAAAAGGACTTGGAAAATAAGGCAATAAATCCTCGTGCTGAGCTTTTAAATGTACAGAACTCCTTGGGAAGCACCAGTAGCCAACTAATGCACCTCCCCATGATTAATCTGCATTTTAGAGGGTGAGTATTTTGGTTCAGGTAGAAGTTGGAGGTGCCTCTGTGACATTGATACAGACCAGATGAAAAGTTGGCTTAGTTGCACTGAAAGGTGGGTCAGGAATCCACAGGAGAAATCCACATGAGCTCACGTTATTTGGAGATTTCTATTTCCCAAGGCCAAATATATTATAAAAACAGTCCCTCCTGCAGAATTGTCCTGGTTCCAGATCCCCCAGAAAACCTGCTGAAAGCTTTCAGAAGCCTGAAATCAAAAGGTGTTTTAGTTAAACATTTAGCAAAACCTTGTTTGTGTTGTAAGGAGATTTTTGAAACCATTCTTGAAGAAATACCAACATTTCCCAGGACTCAATATAGATTATTTTTTATTCTTTTCTATATTTTCACACAATTCTTTTCTTTGCTTTTTCTGGGGGGGGAGTTGTTTTCCTTTTTAATAAATACAGTGATTAATTTCACTTCTCCAAACTATTTTTGTCATGAAGTTTCAATAAATCCAAATTTCAGGAAGCGAAACACCTTGATAACTACTTGGAGAACATTTTTAATAGCATTGCTAACAAGGTTATAAAAGTTTTACAGAGATGAATTTTTCCTGCCATCCCTCATCCACCTTCCTTCTGCCAATAGTTACAAATTCGAGTTGCAAAATCATGCAGGGATAAAAACATCAGGGCCAAAGACAAAAAGCAGATGGCACATTTCAATATCTGCTAATCCCATACATATATTGGATATTCTGATTGGGATTCACCTGCCCTATTTTTCTATTCCCAGAATTCCAAGTTTGGGTGATTCACCTCCACTGATTGTAGAGGTTTAGGGAGAATAGGTCAGGCTTGGACGTGTAAAAGAAGGGGAAACCCAAACTTTGGGTGTTTTGGCATTCTCTGTTCCTCCATCCCCAACAACCCAAAAAAAATGATTTTCACCTCTAGGGAACCACACCCCAAAAATTCAATTCATCCATATTCAAGTCCAGCACACGCCCATGAAGAATTAAATGAAAAACTTACCCTGGATTGGGTCAAATGTTTTTAAACACTCACATAAGATAAAAAAAGTAAAGCATTAAAATTTATTTCCCAGTGTTTCCTACTTCCACAAACAGATTCCTTGCTGACCTTGGAGTCATATCTTGGCTCATCTGGTGCCTGGGCTGTTGCTGTTCTTCTGGACAAACCCCTTGGAGAGTTTGCTCCTGACTGATAAACCAGTGGAATTTAGGAGCAGGGACTGGTTGGAGCAGTTGATCCTGATATGCCAAAGAATAATTATTTTGTACAAAAAAAGCAGGAGAAGTGGCTTCAATTCCCACCCCAGTCCTGAGGATTTGGACCTGCAGTCCTACACCAGGTCTGGACAAAAGGCACAGGAACAAACTAATTTTTTGTCCCTTCATTTCAGGATATAGCTGAGCAAGGAAAAGAAAGAAAGGCTGCCTGGGGGCAAGAAAACAGAGGCAGAATCTTTAATGGAATGCTTAGAGAATTCACCTGAAAATCCAGAGCAAGAAAAGAACTGGAGACTCCCTGGCCTCCATAATAAACAGCTCATCAGTGTCAGCTCATCGTGTTTGTTTCAAACTGACAAAAATTCGACTCATTTAGGACAGAGAAATGTTCCAGTCTCTGTCAGCCAAAGCTGACAGATCTGATTTCCCCCATATTATCTGTCTTTCTTTCTGTCTGCCTCCGATGTGCTGAGTCATTCCTTTTTCACAGAAAGCAGCATTTTCTCCTTGAAACTTGCACTCTCTGCTGAAAAAAAAAAATTAAAAAGTCATGGAAAATGTAGCCGTAGTACTGGGAGCTGCCGTGCCAGATTCCCACTTGGCCTGGATCTCTATACCTCTGCTGACCTCAATAATAATTTCACTTGAGGGCAAGCAAAGAACTTGGTGTTCAGTCCCAGAGTGAGTGCAGCTGATCTGCTGAATAAATCAGAGCACACCAACCAGTTGCTCCCAAAATTCCCAGTAGCCCATGGCCAGTGGATTGCTCCTATGCAGTGGCACAGCAGTTTAATTGGAATCTCGCATTATTATTGGTGGTGCTGTTATTTTTAAAGGTTTTGGCTTTTTTCCAGGGGTCTTTGCCAAGTTGCTCAATATCGTCACTGGCATCGACCCGAAGCTATTAAATTTTTCCCGATGTGAGCATGAGCTACAAATGTGGATGATTTCAGGGGAGAAAAAAGTGAAAACCCATTCATTTACAGGCTCTTGGTTTTCAGCGGGCACACCTTGGAATTTATCCTATCACTGAGGTGTCCACCAGCCATAATGGTATCCCAAATTTATGCCCCCAGATGCGTCCATGACTTTGCTGAATATCCCAAATGAGGTTTGCAGAGTTTTGCCTTCTCTCAGGTACCCAAGAACCTTTCAGTTCTTCATTAATTGAAACTAAAAGAAAGCTTGTCCTTATTTTCCACAGCCAGGTGCCATTTTCCAAAGAGAGGGGAAACAGCAGAGCACCTTCAAGGCCCTTCTTTCATGAAGGCACAGGAAAAGAGGTGGCATCACTCCCCGGCCTTGCCCAGCTTTTCCATGGTTTCTCTAATCCTTAGGATAGTGGTGCTGGGCAGGCTGAGCTTGGAAACACTAATAAATATTCAGCTTGTCTGCTTTCTGCTGAATAATGGAATATTTCATGTTCAGTTGGAGTCAGGAGCGGATTTGGGGCAGAGAGGGAGGCAGAGGGGGTGTGGGATTGAATTGCTTTCCCTGCTGGGACTGGGGTTTAGTTTTGTGGGGTTTTTTGCTGTCACAGCTCTGAAAGACAGAGGAAGGAGAAATGAGGAGTGGGGCAATATGAGGGAAAGACAAGAAATATTTCTGTGCTGATGCTGACTAGCTGATACACAGAGGAGAGAGAGAGAGAGGGGAGCGCGTTAACAAATCTCTATTTAAATCCCAACTTCCAAGTGAAAATGTGTTGGCTCCTTCTAAATCCCTGCAGAGCTTTGGAGCCATCGAAGCCAGCAGACACCCTATGATCATCCACCCTGACCTTTCTTAACTCAGCCTGGAAACCTTACCCAGGGATTCCTGGAATGGAAGGAATTATCCCCACTATGTGCGTGCATTTCTAAGATGCAGCTTTAATAAACTGATGATGGGGATCAGATTCCCGGTGATGCCATGGGCTGGTTCCTGTGTTCCCCTGCAGGAATGCAACCAATGGCTTGTGGCTGAGTTAAAGCACATTTATCCCTTCTTCCTGCAGCTCCTCCTAATTCTGCTGCTGCTGACAGAGCTGCCTGGTCCTCGCAGGCACGGGGAGATTCATACCCCCATGAATCACCAAGCAGGGCTCCAAAGATTTCCCAGTTCTTCCCTGAGCTCAGCAGGTCAAGGTTGGCCGATTTTTCTCTTGTCAAAATTCAAACTTCAGCCACGGGAATTCCGGGCTGCAGATCCCCTGGGATGCCATGCCTTGGATTTGTGAGGATTTGCATTCTGGAGTGTTTTAAAGCCCCAGGTAATCTTGTCTCGTGAGCCAAAGACAAAGGTAGGCCCGTGGATGTCCTGCAAGAGGATCCAGGGATGCAGGTGGGTCAAAAGGCACAACCCTCACCCCATGCAGCAGTTTTACAGTAAATTTACCCCCTGTCTTATCCATTCACCTCCTGAAAAGTCAGATTTGTAATGACAGCTCCACTTTCCATGAAATGTCTTCTTCAGATACCCCAGAATTTCATCAAGCAGAAAATTAAAATTTGGTCATTTAGCCAGGACTTCTCACCAGAGCAGCAGCTGCAGAATTCCCAGTTCTGGGACAAAAAATCCCCAGCCCTGCTGCACTGGAAAAGTGACATTAACAGAGCCTGGATGATTTGTGGATGCACAGAATCAGGAAAGGTTGAGGTTTTGCAGGTAAAGCTCTCAGCACAGGGAATGTAAAATCGTGGCCATGCATCCTGCCCATCCTGGGCTCAGGGCACATGCACAGCCTGGGAGCCATGCTCACTTCCCTGTCTGGGGTTTCCCACCTGAAATATGGGATCATTCCACTTCTGTCTCTCCTAATCTCAGTGTGTTGAGCTGTGGAACGGGGGACTCTGCTCTCCTGAATGTGTAAAACACCAAAACCGGAATTGGAAGGGTCAGTTGAGGTTCTTTCAGCTCTTGATGAAAATCCCTGCCTTTTGCACTCACCAGGTTCTCCCATTTTCTCTGCATAAAGATGGTTTTCCTGCCCTTTCTGTTGAAAGTCACTTTGACCATTAAATATGGAATCTGGATGGGCCCTTTAAGTCTTAGCTGGTCACTCTTTATTTTTATTCTGGGGAAAAATCAAGGCAGCTCCAGAAAGGAGAAATCACTCTTTAGGCATGCATCTCCCACTCCATGGACTACCAAAAGAACCTTGGTGAGATGAATAATGAAGTCAGGTGAGATGAATTTGACATTTAGGATCCATTTCCCAACAGAAATCAAGGATTTGTTTCAATTTCAGCATCACATGCTGCATGTTTGTAGAAATACTGGCTTTTGACCATTTTCTAGGTTAAGAAAAATGGGTTTCATCATGCCAGAATAACTTCTTAATTCTCCCAAAGTTGGAGAGAATTTAGATTTCTATTTCTTCCTGAGTTATCACTTTTAACAGATTAGTGAAGAATAATAATTTCTCATTCACTGATTTGGTTTCTTATCAATTACCAGTTTCTAGTCAGGACTGGAAGTTGCCAATCTCAGCTTTATTTAACATCAGGCTTGTCCTGTAAAAATTCCTTCTTTCTAATTCTGGTTAGAGAGAGAGAGGGAGAGGAAAAAAATGATCCTAAATTTCTGATTAATTAGGAACTATTAATCTGAGTTTTCTCCATGTGCACCAATATTTGCTTTTTTCAATTGCATTGCTCCTGTGAGTGTTCTCCATGCATGGCTACAATTAATAATTTGAATTTTTTTTTAATTGCTCTAATTTGCCTGGGGAAAGGAAGACTCTCAAGTGTGGAATTCCAGCTCTGAAAGGAAGAAGGGGGGTTCTAGGTCCACCAAGGAGATATTTGTGGACTCACAGTGCTGAGGTAGATTTTTTCAGGGAAAAAAAACCCAGGGAGCAGATCCTTAGCTGATGGGAACCAGAAATTCTTCCACTTGTCCAAATCCCATTTATGTCATCTGCTCCTACCAGGTCACTGTAAGACTGGCAGTTGATTTTATCACTGAATATTGACAGTTGACTTTATCACTGAATTTTGACAGTTGATTTTATCACTGAATATTGACAGTTGACTTTATCACTGCTTTAAAACAGGAAACAACGTTTGTTTGAGTCACTGCAATATTTTGTCCTGTCCACAAAGGGGATGTCAACTGAAATAATTTTAATATTATCAAAATACCTGTATTCTATAAAGCAAAATAATCCTGCTTAGTGCTCTCTCTGTGGTGCTGCCTTTTCACACAGACGTTATTTGGATCCCACCCTGAGTTTTGGGTCACTCTGGAGAGGAAAAGGGGGAGAGAACTTTACCTGGGACAGCAAAGAGCAGCAACTTTGATAATTCCAATCAGGAATTCGCAGGCTGCTCAGAGGCCGAGCTGCTGTCGGCCTAGAGATGAATTATGGAGCTCATGGAGGTGAAATGGAAGAATAAATGTAATTTATCCATGGCTCCACAGCCTGCAGGAGGCCCATCCTTCAGGACTGCCCGCCCCCAGTTTATCCGCGCACGCAGCTCCCACTGCAGCGATGTTTGCAGGACCCAAAGCGCTGTGATCAATCAATTCTTTGGCCACCACCTCTCTCCCCCTCCCCTCAAGGAGAGCAGAAGTCAGTGTTTTATTCCTCCCAGCCCTCATTTAAAGAACAAACCTTCTTTGTCCAGGGCTCCTGCAGGGGTGGGGGATTCCCTGCCAGGGTCTCTGGGGCAGAGCCCACAGCTGATCCCCGAGCACACCACAGACCCTGGTGTCACAGAGATCCCACAAGCACAGAGAAACCAGGCAGCCCTGTGTTATCCATGCCAAGATTCTGGATTTCCTGGCGCTCTAAAGCTCTTTGGACCACGGGAATTATACATTGCACAAGGTATCAGATGCCGAAGCGACTTTCGAAAATAAAAAAAAGGAAACAAATCAGAATGACCTCTCCAAGAAAGGATCCTATAGAAGTGTTTTCAACAATAACAGAGCAGGAAACTTTGCCTTCTCAGAGGTTTACCCAGCCTCTCTGCCTGCTGGCATTCCTCAAGTGCACTTGGACACACGCTGGGCCACCGAGGGCCGGGATCCTCTCGGATTTCACAAACCCGAGCAAGGTCAGCCCAGGGCAGAGGTTGGATGGGATTCCTCGCAGAGAAACCCCCACTGTCCATCAGAGACGGTACTGTTCCATCCACTGGCGGTGAACTTTGTTTCAGCCCAAGGTTATTCCAGAACTGTTCTTCTGGACAGTGGGTCCCACCCAGATCCCACTGAGGACTTGGTACAGTTTGCCCAACACTGGAGAATTCACCCAAAATGGCCCTGTCAAAGTAATTTTTCACTTCCATTCCACACTCTGCAAGATTTTTGATAAATAAAATGCTAATCACAAGCTATCCCTCTTACTGATTTTTCCAGGGAAATCCTTGCACACCTTCCCTGCTTCCAGCATGAGCAGTGCTGTCAAACTCAGCTCAGACTTTGCCCCAGGCAGCAGCCACACAGATATTTCAGGAGTTCAGCTGTGTTCAGTGGGATTCAGGTAGCAAAAATAGGGATGTTTATGGTGTAGAAATCTACCTGAGCTTGGAAACCTCAGCTCTTCTTGGAGTCAATAAAAGAGGTCTTTGGATGTAAGACACAAGATCTGGTGAATGCAGCCACTTTAAAGTGAAAAAAATGCTGCTGTTCCATCAACTGGCCAAGAAAAATGGCTGGATAAATTAATGAATAAAGTTCATAAATAAATTCATTAAAAATTCATAAATAAGTTTATTTGTGGGACTCTGCAGCATTTCTAGGAGCCCTGAAGTCAGCTTTAGCATGATCTCAGCCCCTCAGGCTGTGGGTTGATGAACATTTTAAACCATCATAAAGGAATCAGCTCGATTTTCCTTTGTCCTGTGCCACTGACTCTCCCCAGCGTCACCAAAACCTCAGAACCTGAAAAGGAATAAACTCCTCATGTGGGGTTTAGCAGGGCAAACTCAAACCAAGCAGGATCAGAAAGACAAACAGCTGTAAACAGGACTCTGCACCTGCCCCCTCTGGTCTCTGCAGAGGCTTGTTTTCATTCCAGGAACTGTCAGCAGCATCCTGGATTGCAAATTATTCCACGAAGTCCCCTCTGGCACCCTGGGGGATTTGTCTTTGTCACCCTGGAGCCCTGCTGTGCTCCCCAGTGCTCCCAGCCAGCCCCCTGCTTTCCCTCCCGGCTCTTTCTGCCCCTGGCTGTATCTCATTCCCTCCCTGCCCTCCAGAAATGGCTTTTTCCTCGGAATGCTGTCCTGCTTTCAGGAGGGTTGTAATTCCCATTTCCTCTCCTTGGCCCAAAGGGGAGCATCCAGTACAAGACAAACCAGCAGCGCTGTCTCCTGCTGCTCAGCTGCACTTTTTGTAAAGAGCTGTCCATTATAGCACATCTATAGCGCCATTCTCCCTTTTTTTAAAATAAAAAAGTTCATTTTTCAGCTGTTCTGTTCCCTTGCATGGATTTATTTTGAGGCTGCTGCCTGACATTAGCAGTGCAAGGGAGAGAAGGGAACCTGTAGCCCCTAAGGGACAGGATTGCAGTCACAGACTGGTATTGATCAGGATTTTAAGCTCCAAATCCATCACTTTGCTCAAAGCCAGAATTCTCAGGCCTTCCTTGGAAGAACCCAGACTGGGAAGTTCAAAGTTTCATTGGAAAAGTCAGGATTATGGAGACACCTTGAGCCATCTCAGTACTGAACCACTCCCAAGTGCTCTTGACAAGCAAACATAAAACAAAGATCCAAATTTTCCTTTATCCTCAGAGACTACAAGGAACCCCATAAAATGGGCATGATGAAACTCACAGAGACAGATTACAAGAGCCAATTTTTGGCTGGAATTTCTGGGATTTCTGGGAATTACGATACCTGCAAATACCTGTATTAGCAGCGAGGGAGAAGCTGGTTGCCACAGCAGTGATGTGTGTTATTCTAAACCCCACATCCCTGATATGGAGTGCAGGGAAGGGCAGGGAGCTGGGAAAGGGAGAGATGTGGGAAGCCAGATGAGAAGTTTTATTAGGTGATTATTAAACTCTTCTGCAGCGCCAAACGCAGCTCAAGGCTGCCAGCTCGTCTCACTGCAAACCCAAAATTAAAATAATGAGAGGGGCCCTAATCATGGGCTGGGTGGTGGCTGGTTTTCTATCTGGGCTGGCTAAAAAGCTGCACCTCCCTCATCAGTCCAAGAGGGAAACTTGGAAGTGGCAGAGAAGCTTCTCACAAGGACAGTGAGTCTGTGTCAGAGAAGGGAGCTGTTCCATCCTTTGTTTCAGCCCAGGGTTATTCCAGAACAGCTGGAATTGTTCTTCTGGACAGTGGGTCCCACCCAGATCCTCCTGACTCCGTGAGGACTTGGTACAGTTTGCCCAACACTGGAATATTCACCCAAAATGGCCCTGTCAAAATAATTTTTCACTTCCATTCCACACTCTGCAAGACTTTTGATAAATGAAATGCTACACAAGGTAGCATTACTCTTACTGATTTTCCTTTTCCAAGGAAATCCTTGCACACCTTGCCTGCTTCCAGCACAAGCAGGTCAAACTCAGCTCAGACTTTGCCCCAGGCAGCAGCCACACAGATATTTCAGGAATTAAACTGTGTTCAGTGGGATTCAGGTAGCAAAAATAGGGATGTTTAATCTGGTAATGAAAAGTCTGGTAAGAACCCAAACCATCCATCAGACAGGGCTCTCAGAATCTGGCTCCTTGCCCAGGGAATGGAGGAAGGTGGGACTGTCTTGACCGCCTACTCATGGAGCCAAATCCTTTTGTTGTGACTGCTTCCCTGCACAGGCATGGGGAGGGCACCCAGGAGCTCTGCAGAGTAGGTGGTTGGAATGATTCATCCCTGTCACGCCATGAAATCCCATCTGGAGCATCCTCATCCTCTTCGTGCCCTTTAACAGGTGAGCTACATGCAATCCACTCTCCATGCGTCAGATCCAGGCGTCTCCCGTGGAAACAGACAGGGATTTATGGAATCACAGAATGGTTTGCCTCGGAAAGAACCTCAAAAATGATCCAGTTCCAGCACCGTGCCATGGGCAGGGACACCTTCCACTAGACCAGGTTGTTCCAAGCCCTTTCCAGCCTGGCTTTGAACACTTCCAGCCAGGGTGGGAGTTAAGAGCATCAGTTTTAAACAGGGATTCCCAATGTTTGCATCCAGACCTGAGAGCCACCACGAGCCGCCACGTGGATGTTGATTCAAAGAGATCCAGGTTTTGGTTCAGCCAAGCATTTTATGTCACATTTTGAAGCTAAATGTGGCTGCAGAGTTGTATTGTTTGGTAGTGGCTTGTGAAAATGGGGTCTCAGATGAGACAAATCTGCGGTCACTCTAGTGGTGTAACCCTGGCCTGATCCTGAGACATTTGGGGTGAGTGCTCCCACCCATCCATCTGGAATCTCCTATAGGGCAGGCTGAGACCTTCTGCAGCGTGGATCTCACCCCTCCAAAGGGCTGGAACAAGCTTCCCTTTCTCTGACCCCACCAACCCTAGGATTCTGCACACTGAGACAAACCCAGTTTTAAATAACGCTGGCAATGCAACCCTGCCTACATCACATCTCTGGGGACATTTCTGCTGTTTTCACTGTATTTCTTCTCTGCTGCAGGGAGATTTCTCCACAGCAAGATTTCACTTGCCTCAGCCTCCTGTTCATCTCATTACCCCGGTGGTGGTGACCTTCTCACACCCTTGGACCAGGTCCAGGGACAGGAGAAGGTCACCATCACCTCACCAGGTTGGCACGGAGAAGGCAGCACAATCCACGCTTCCTTGACCTATGATGCCGTCCACCCATGTGAGCACAAGTGTTCTGTGGGATGTGTGAGGTGGCTTTAGGATCTGGAGGCAGCTTTCCATGCCTGGAACAGGCAGTGCTGGTAATTCTCCAGGAGATGAAAGGCAGGAGGAACACGCAGCAGCGAGCGGAAAGGCAGAGCCGCTCTCGGGGAACTGCGTGGGGCTGAGGTAATGTTCTGTGCCGTGATATTCCCAGTAGGAACATCTGAGTTCGGGGCCACAGGTTTGCAGGGAGCCATCTTGCTCACGTCATGGCAGCTTGGAGCAATCCAGCCTCCGTTTTTCCACTGCTTGTGTGTGTGGAAATTCGTGGGGCTTCACCCGCGAGCGCGGAGCCAACGCGCCTGCTGCTGCCCCTCCTGAAATCCCTGCTTGGGATTCCCAGGAAAGCCTTGGATCTGCGTTGCGCTGAAGCTGGGCAGGGACAGCTTGGGTGAAGGGAAGGGAAGGGAAGGGAAGGGAAGGGAAGGGAAGGGAAGGGAAGGGAAGGGAAGGGAAGGGAAGGAAGGGAAGGAAGGGAAGGAAGGGAAGGGAAGGGAAGGGAAGGGAAGGGAAGGGAAGGGAAGGGAAGGGAAGGGAAGGGAAGGGAAGGGAAGGGAAGGGAAGGGAAGGGAAGGGAAGGGAAGGGAAGGGAAGGGAAGGGAAGGGAAGGGGACAATTCCAGCTATAGCACTGAATAAATTAAAAAGCCACACGGAACATCAAGGAAAAGAGCAAACAAAAGTATTAGGCTCACAAAAGTTAGCCTAAATATTAGCTAACAAAAGTTGGTGGCTCTGCTGAGCCGTGCCTGTGCAATTCATAGCTGGACGAGTTTGTGTGGTGGATGGAGAAAGAGACCTCAGGGCTTCAGCACTTGCAAATCCCACAGCAAGTTCCTATCTACTCCCACTCCTGCAGGAACTCCATGGAAACGAGCTCAAACTGTGCAAATTGGCTGCAAAGTGTTTTTCTTGAGTCAGTAACACAATACTTTTTCTTTCTCGACATCAAATATTCGCTTCACCCCCAAACAGCCCTTGCCAGCTCCCAATGTGATAAGCAATTAGTTTGGTTAAGGCTTCTTTTTTTAGGAGCTAAAGCTGTGGGAGCTGCTGGTCTCGGAGGAGATGTGAAATCTGCTCTTTCCCCATCCAGAGCATTCGTGCAGAACTCCAGCACCTCACCTCCTGGACACGGAGAGCCAAGGCAGCTGTTGGGCATGAAAAGCCTCTGGAACCTGCCATGCCTCAGAAGCCTTTCCTGCTTTGAAGGAATTTCTATTCCTGATCTTTACAGCAGGAAAAGATTTGGATTCTCAGGTAATTTAGACTCTAACCTACAAAACTTTTTCCTTTGAAGCTCTAACTCTGCTGGTGTTCCCACCAAGACTCAAAATATCTTTTTCATAAGCAAAGGTGAAGAAGAAATTGTCAAAATGCGCTGTGGGTCAGCAATTTGAGGGCCATCAAAGTGCTCTCAAGGAGCACCTCAGCTATAAACACAGCACCAGGCTGGGAGAGCTGGGATTGCTCGGCCTGGAGAAGGGAAGGCTCCAGAGAGAGCTCAGAGCCCCTTCCAGTGCTTAGAGAACCTCCAAGAGAGCTGGAGAGGGACTTTGGACATCCCTTTGGACAAGGGATGGAGGGATGGGACAAGGGGGAATGGCTTCCCACTGCCAGAGGACAGGGAGAGATGGGATATTGGGAAGGAAATCTTCCCTGTGAGGATGATGAGGCCCTGGAATGGAATTCCCAGAGCAGCTGTGGCTGCCCCTGGATCCCTGGAAGTGTCCAAGGCCAGGTTGGACAGGTCTTGGAGCACCCTGGGATACTGGGAGGTGTCTCTGCACATGGAATGGGATGGGAATGGATGAACTTTAAGGTCCTTTCCAACCCAGACCAGCCTGAGATTCCAGGATTTTTTTTAAACACAGCAAAGGTTCCCAGTTCCCTTCCTGATGCTCCTATTCCATGTTTTCAATGCAAATGCGGGACTTGTCTTTAATTCAGTGTCTGAGGTGGTCAGGCTTAAAATGATGCTCAAATTCCACCCTAGATTTGGGATCAAGGGAAGGGAAGGGAAGGGAAGGGAAGGGAAGGGAAGGGAAGGGAAGGGAAGGGAAGGGAAAAGCACAATTCCAGCCGTAGCACTAAATAAATTAAAAAGCCACACGGAACATCAAGGAAAAGAGCAAACAAAAGTATCAGGGCAGGTCAGCAGCATCAATGGAGACATTATTTCCTCCATTATTCTGCCTCTAGGCAGAAAAACAAATCAAAAATTATGAAAGTCGTGTCAGCAGCAGAAAGTTGGCAGGAGCCAGTGCCTGCACGGAGTGGTGCTGGGCTCCACAAGAAAAGCTGCTTATCATGTGGAATCACTTACTAAGTCCTCAAATTTGACTCCCTCCCTCCTACCCGAGCAGCCTTTCCCCCAGCTGAAGGGGTGACAGTCCCATGATGCTTTTTTTTTTGCCCTACAGACTCCAAGATTGTCCATTTTGGATGCAAAATGGGTGCATCTAATCCGAACCAGGGAGGTCCTGTCATGAGCAGACTCATTTATTTCTTCACTGGCAAAGCACAAAAAAGCATCAGAATAAATGGGACAAAGGAAAACCAAGTGGCTTGGAGGGGAAAGTCCCTGAGCTGGGAATTCTTGTGTGACATTGGGGAGGTCTTGGACACACGTCAGGAGTTTCTCTGACTGTGGCTCACTCCTCGACACAGACATCAGGAATAAAGGCATTTCCATTTGTTTGGACAGCAAGATTTGAGTTCAGATGAGTTCCCAGATGTTCTCCTGATATAATACTGACTTTTCATTATTATATATAATACTGAAATGATATAATACTGATACAATACTGACTTTTCATTATTATATATAATACTGAAATGATATAACACTGATACAATACCGACTTTTCTAGGAGACAGCAGTTATTTGGTGGTGTCCAGGAACAGCATCCATTTTTCCCAACACCTTTTTTCCTCCTGGCCAGGAGTCTCCCTCTGCTCTCCTGCCCCTGGTGCTCGTGTTCCTCCTCGTTCATTCTTCTCAGATAAAGTAACTTTTACTCAAGGCTGGAAAATCCTTGTGAACCTTTTACTTCATGGCTTGGGTTCGGCTCGGCTGAAAAAATTAGAGGCCACATCCTCACGTAGTATAAAGCAGGAATCAGGCCAGTTTCCAGCAGGGAAAAATCCAACCCTCCCTGGCCAGAACTGCTCAGATGGACCCACGAGGGTTTAGGGGCTGCCACACTTCCCTTTGAACATCACCCCCAACAAAAGGAGAACACAGAGAGGCAGCGAGAGACTTTTGGAAGGAGCATAAATATAATTTTAATTTGAGGTTGGTATTTTCAATGATTTGCAGCAGAGCCATTCCCATCAATAAATGCACCTTTAACTTTGTCTCCTGGCCCTATTTATCCCCCCCCATAGTGCTTTAATTACTTGGTGCCTAAGAAGCATTTGGGACAGCGAGGTCTGTCACCCCTTAAGCTGCCTGCCCCACTCTTCATTTCATGAACAAGATCCACACAAACTCCCTTAGCCAATGGCAGCCTGGTCACACAAGTATTATGTTTTTCCTCTCGCTGTCTACTGTTTCACCACTGGAGGAATTACACAGCCAAGAGCCCGGTAGGAATAATGGCTCTATTCATTTCCCCCTGGGACTAATTCTTACAGATGGCAAGCACTGTGATGGGGCAAATTAGCTTCTTATTTCAGTGGGAGGCTTAAAGTTATAAGCTCATTTTGTTGTTGTTTACGGGATAGCTCACGGCAGGATGGTGCAAGCCTGTACATTGCTGCGGGGAGGGAAGGAGGCAAATCCTGTGCCAAGGGAGCTCAGAGGGTAGGCAAGGGGATGCTAGGAGGGCCCTGTCACTGCTGAGCCCCAGCTTGGGCTGTGCTGGGCTCTGGAGCCTGGGCAAAGCTCTCTGGCTGCCGGGGCTCCCAGTCAGGTGCTGAGACCAACAGGAGGCTTAGCCCTGCTGCAATCCAGGATCACGGCCCTGGCACTTTGGGAAAGGGGGATTTGCCAGTGTTTCTGGGGAGAGGGGGTGGAAAAACAGGCAGTTTGCACTGCTTGGAATGATTTGGAGCTGTGCTGCAGATGAGAAGTGGGGAGAGGCTTATTTACCTGAAAAGGCCGGCCAAGAGATGTGTGGTGGTGTTCACAGGGGTCCGAGGATGAGGGAAGAGATGAGGATCTCACTCCATGTTTCAGAAGGCTGATTTATTATTTTATGATATATATTATATTGAAACTATACTAAAAGAATAGAAGAAAGGAATTAATCAGAAGGCTAGCTAAGAATAGGAAAAGAAAGAATGATAACACAGGTTTGTGGCTCGGGCTCTCTGTCTGAGCCAGCTGGGCTGTGATTGGCCATTAATTAGAAACAACCAACATGGGCTAATCAAAGATCTACCTGCTGCGTTCCACAGCAGCAGACAACCATTGTTTACATTTTGCTCCTGAGGCCTCTCAGCTTCTCAGGAGGAAAAATCCTAAGGAAAGGATTGTTCATAAAAGATGTCTGAGACAGAGATGGATGCAGGAATGTTTTCTTTCACAGTCATTTTCCTCTCGAGACAGGAGCAGTCTCAGGACTACAGAGGATCCTTGGAAAGGGAAGGACATCTTTTTCCCTGTGGTCATCACGGTGAGGCTGTGATTACCCAGTGAATTAGGTGCCACTGAGGTGCCTTTCCCAGATGGCATTTCCAGATGGGAAATCCCAGACTGAGCCTTCCCGTACATGGCTTGTCTGATTTTCCAAACAGAACACAGAGTCATGTGTCCCCAGCTTTGAGTGAATCAGCATCTCTCTGGAGATTCCAACTGACACCAGTCACCAGTCTGGCCCATAATGTCACTTTTTTATGGGTTTCATGGTCAAAATCGCTTCTCATCAGTAGTGATGCACCATGAGGAGTAAGAAGGTGTTGGATGGGATTTTATTTGGCAAAAGTGTCTCAGAGAGAAATTACCAGTGAAACAAGCAATCATCATTCCTCAGTCATCGTTCCCCGTCCCTGGAAGTGTCCAAGGCCAGGCTGGATGGGACTTGGAGCAGCCTGGGATAGTGGAAGGTGTCCCTGGGTGGAAAAAGCTGAGGTTTAAGATCACTTCATACCCAAACCCTAGAATTCCATGATCGGTGATGTTATTAAGAGCTGTTTTCCTGCAGCTGCTGGTCTGGATAAAGGATTTATTTTCTGCAGTGTGGATGTGGAACCTCTCCAGGGAGAAGTTTAAGGACAGTGAGCCCAGGGAATCCTCCCAGTGAGATGGTCCCCAATGCGTGAGAGACTCCAGCTTCAGATTCCCTGTCCTTTCTAGTGTTCATCCATCTTTAGTGCCGTATTTTGGGGGATGAATTTACCCTGGATACTCCTTCTTGTATTGACTCATTCCCTGATCATTATGAACACTATAAATGGGGTGTCTTGTTATTATGATTATGTTATGATTATGATGATTATCTTTCATTATAAATGGGGTGTCTTGCCCAGACCTGCACATCTCCATTGTAGATGATCTTCACCTCCCATCCAGCATCCTCATGCTCTGGGATTCTCTGTTGCCTTCCCACCACATTCCTGATGCTGTTCCTATGCCCACCAGACACCTCCAGTCACAGCTCCACACTCCTGACATCCGTGGTAATTCCTCTTCCTTGTCTGCCTCTGAGACACTTCCAGGTGCTCATAAAAATGTGGACTTTCCTCTTCTGAAATAGTTCAAAATATTCAAGAAGAAAATCACTGTTGGTAATATGAAAATAACCTGATTTTTTTTTTTTAGGGAAGAGGACACAATAAAAACAAGTAGATAGAAATAGAAAGCTCTCACATGTATGAAACAGATAAGGCCTGCTGTAATAATTTAAGGAATTATGATAGCTTTTACAGCATAGAAAACAATCCTCAAAATGGAAAGTCACGACGACATGAAAATTCTGTTTTCTGACAAAGGTTAACCCAGAATGCTTCCATCCCACAAAATGCTACATTTGCATATGCTCAGACGCTCACATACGTTTGCAAAATGCAGTCTGCTCCAGGCACAGCTTTTTTTTCTGTGAGTGAAAAAAAAACATTTCAAAATACCAACCCTATTTTCATCACAGAGCTGTCTCCTCAGGAAGTGCCAGCCATGAGCGAAGGCAGTGGTAGAAAAGCAAACCTGGTTGTTCTGTAAAGCCACCCCACCACGAGGTAACGTCCTGGGTGGTGTAAATTGCTCCAGAGCTCCAGCTACTTGGAGTAAGTATGGAAAAACCAATGGGATGTGTGGGGCTACAGCTTCTCCACAGCTTTTCCAGACACATCCACCACCAGCGCCTTGGCTTTGGAGGAAAAGCATTCTACCTGCTCCTCAAAGTGATGGTTTTTGCTCTAATGTGCATGTGGGAGGTGTTTTTTGAGCCACCCAAAGCTCAGAAGCACCAGGATGGGTGTCCCAGGTGTTTTTCCTGCTGTGGCAGGTTTGCACTTGGATCTTTGGAGGAATCTTTGTGTCTGCTGTAGGGAGACCACATCCACTTTCAACCAAGAGAGGAAAATAAGGAAGAGGGGAGCAAAAAGGGGGAGAAGAGAAGAAAGAGAAGGAGAAGAAAGAGAAAAAGGATATAAGGGAGAGAAGGAGAAGGAGGAGGAGGAGGAGGAGGAGGGTTAGGGTTAGGGGAGGAGAAGGAGAAGGAGGAGGAGGAGGAGGAGGAGAAGGAGAAGGAGAAGGAGAAGGAGAAGGAGAAGAAGAAGAAGAAGAAGAAGAAGAAGAAGAAGAAGAAGAAGAAGAAGAAGAAGAAGAAAAGAAGAAGGACAAGAAGGAGAACAAGAAAGAGAAAGAAGAGAAGAAAAAAAAAGAGAGGAAGGAGAAGAAGGAGAAGGAAAAGGAGAAATAAAATCCCCACATGTTGATTGTGTTGAATCACAAAGCCAACATCACGCTGTGGTGGAAATTCCTCCCTCCCGATGCCTCCCCTCCTGGCTTTCTGTCTTCACTTGGAGCCAATGGTTACTGGAACCACCAATTCCTGCATTTTGTTGGGCCAAGTCCTCTCCTGTGTCCACCAGCACCGAGCCCCAAGCCCTGGAGGGGAAAGCCCAGGCTAGAAAAGCCCTGCAAACCTCTGCTGAAAGCCCAAGTCAGCAACATTTGTGTGGAGACCTCCCCACCTCGCTGGGTTCGTGATTCCTGCGGTGGCCTCGTGGCTGCTTTTACGAGCAGCGCAGAGAGGGGAGGAGGAGAGCAGGCATGGAAGCTGAGCGACAAAACCAAGGCTGGCTCTGCCAGGGCATTTCCTTATGTAAGAGGAGCAATGGGGTGGTTTTCTACACCCCTGTGGCCAAAGGAATGCGGGAGCACACGGAAACAGATCCCGGTGGAGTCGGGAACATGCGTGGGCTGGCCCAGGGAATGAGGGAGCTGCTCCAGAGCTTCCCCAGCTCCTGTCCAAGGGATTAAACCATTCACTGCAGGGCTTGCAGGGAAGAGCCTGGGGGAGCCAGCCAAAGGCAGCGTGCTGTAAGCGAGCAGGGAGTTCAGCTCAGGATTCCTTGTGAAAAGGAAGAGAAGGGAACAAAAATAAAGTCGAATTCCTGCATCTGTAAAACAAAAGTCTCCATGTTTTTCCAGGTTCCAGGGTGAAGGGCTTGTAATGCAATGCTGCTGCTGTCTGTGTTATTTTATTTTTATAAATCTCTCTCTCTCTCTCTCTGTCTTCCTCATTCTAACTTTTCTCACTGAGATCTCCAGAGCTGAGCTGCTGTTGTTACCTATCCATGTAACGCCCACTGTCCTTACAGAATTATTAAAGAATTAAATTACAGAATTATTAAAGTGATAAAATATTAAAAATAAAATTATTAAAGTGATAAAATATTAAAATATTAAACAATAAAATATTTAAACTATTAAAATATTAAAAATATTAACACGTTGACTAGCGCTTATTCTCCTCCCTAAGGCAAGAAATGAGATTTATCAGCACTTCACTCCCCAAAAGTGCATCCCCAGGTAGGGGGATTGAGCACTGATGATCTCCTGGCATCCCTTGCTTTATTATTTCCACTGATAAGGGCAGATATCACTGGCAATTCTGGCTTCAGGAAGCTCATTCTAGGAGATTAATTCCCCTCAGAGCCCTTTATAGAGGGAAATGAGGTGCTGAAATCAGCTGAGCGCACCTTGCTGTGGTTGCTGACCACATTCCAGGTGTTCCCTCGTGGAGTTTGCAACATCCCTGCCCTTTGGGGAAACAGAATCTGTGGCACCCAGGAGATGCAGAAAGGAGAGTCTTATGGCATTTTATGGGATTGGACACACAGGGGAAACACTAAAACCAGCTTTTCTCTGAGGGTGAAACATGACCAGGAAGTCTGAGCTTGGGTTCCAAAGGGCTCTTGACTTGAGCTGCTGGTTCCCATCCAAACTGCTGAATTGAAGTGTTTGGCGTCCCATCACAGGCCATTAACTCTTCATGGCTGATGGGGCAGGAGCAGGGCAGGGAAGCACCACTCCTGCTCCTGACATAAATCAGGAGGAACTGAACAGAGACATCTTGGTTTAGGTAACCAGAAATCCACCACCAGTCCCTTTTATTTCTACATGAACCATTAGAAAAAGAATTTAAAATAGTTATTTAGGGGAGTATTCATTACACAAAGCTATTTCCTTGGAGAAAGTTTAGATCTCAACACAAATTCTGCCCCATGGCCCACAGTCAGAGTCACAGCAGTCCCCAGACTCTCTAAATCTTAGAATCAGGATCATGGAGTGGTTTGGATTGAAAGGGACCTTAAAACTCTTGTTCCAGTCCCTGCCCTGGGCAGGAACAGCTTCTACTATTCCAGGTTGCTCCAAGCCCAGTCCAACCTTGAGCATTTCCAGATATGTGGAAATGGCAGCCACAACTTCTCTGGGAAAACCAGTGATAATTTTCTATTGCTCCATTCTCTGCCTTTGTAAAAGGAGCTGCTACATCAGCAGTGAAGGGCTGTGCATGAGAAAATATAAAAGACAGTTTTGGTCAATATTTTCCTTTTCAATAATTTTCCAATATTCCAGTGAACAATCCTTCTCTGTGAGCTTCTATTCTAAAAACTGCACCTAATCTCAACACACTGCATCCATCCTAGGGAATCCTGGAGTACTCAGGGGCCTTTATTCCATATTTGTGCTGTTCCACGGAATGTCACAGCCAGCAGTGAAGCCTGGCCATGCCTGCTGGTGAATAAATGTCTGAGTTAAGGGACATGCAGGATTTCTGCAATGCTGTATTTCAGTTTATCCCACCTGGCTGCACAGGCTCTTCTCAGACCAAGTGCAAATCGAACTGCTCCTTTGTTGGATCCACGTTCTGAGAATCCAAGCCCTTCTTTCTTCTCCTCTGAGCCAAGTTCATGTCCCAGTGATTCCCCCAGCCAGCTCTTTCACCTGGTGTTGAAGACTGCAAGGCAAGATGTTTTCTATTACCATCTGTATGGCAGATTACCTTTGTCAAGTGGGCAGTTTGCCTTATCTCTCTCTCTCTGAGTGATCACATTCACACCTCCCTCGGGAAGGGACATTGCTGATAACAGCCATTGAATGTCCCTGCATGGCTGATAGGAACTACAGCATCCCATTGGGAGATGTGAGCCCAGAGGGAGGAGCCAAGCATTCCTGCCTGGATATAATCCAGAGGTTTTGAGACACCAGCACAGCTTTCTCCACTGGATTCCCCAGAGGAACAGCAGCTGCCTCTCCTTCCACTGGATCTTCAGAGGAAGAATACATCCTTCTCTACAGGATCCCTGCTCCAGCAGAACCACCCCTGACACTGCAGGAGGGCTGCAGCCACAATTCCAATGGGACTGCTGCCAGCACCCTGACCCACAGGGTGTCAGGTTGGGTTCTGACTGTCAGTGTTGTTCTAGTGGACTGCATTGTTTATTTTATTCTTTTTTTTCCTTTCCCTATTAAAGAACTGTTATTTCCTGCTCCCATATTTTTGCCTGAGAGCCCCTTAATTTAAAATTTATAGCAATTTGGAGGGGTGGGGAGGGTTTACATTCTCCATTTCAGGGGAGGCTCCTGCCTTCCTTAGCAGACTCCTGGCTTTCCAAACCAAGACACCTGGGTTTCAGAGGGAGAAAAGCCAGTTGTTTCCAGAGAAAGGGAATGACAATGAGCGGGCCAGTTTCAAGCTGGGATAGAAATGCAGCTTAATATGCTGTCAAAAATGATTTGAAACAGATCCCTTCGTGCCAGCTGATAAAACTGAAATGTTCTGCTTCGGGCTGAGCCACTGCAGGTTGGAAGCTGACATTTTAACCTTTTCCCATGGAGAAAAAAAAAAGCAGAAAAACATGCTTTTGGGGGGCAAAGTTAAAAAAAGTTAATATCGAAGCCTTGCCTTGAAGTATTTATAGAACTCCTGGAGTGAGGGGAAGCAGTGGAGTGCTGGTGTCAGAGCGAGAGGACAAGGCAGGGCTTGTCCCAGGGAGGGACAATGCTGGTCCTGATGCCTTGGGTTGGATGCCAAAATTCTGGCAGCAGAGTGCCACACATCCCAGAGATGGCTTTTGGGAATTATCCACCACAGCCTGGAGTGTTTGCCAGAGCTGCTTATGGCCCCCACAACACCCTTGTGCATCCAGCTCCTCCAACTGCCCAGCCCAGAAAGCAGGGTGAGCAGATCCCCTGTCTGATTTCTCTTAAACTGATAATTTACTCCACTTAGGTTCCAACATCAGGGTTTAAAAAGAGACGACCCAGCTGGCAAACTTGAAAAGGAGTTACTATTGAAGCCTTGCCTTGAAGCATTTATAAAACTCCTGGTGTGAGATGCAGCAGTGGAGTGTGGAGTGATGGTGTCCTGGATGGGACACTGCTGGCCCTGATGCCATGGCTGGGACGCCAAAATTCTGGCAGAAGACTGGAAGGGCTCTTAGGAATTATCCACCACAGCCTGGCACGATTGGAAGAGCCACCACAAGTTCCAGCTCCTCCCCTGCCCCTTGTGCTGCCCAGCCCTAAAAGGAAAGTGAGCAGATCCCCTGTTTGGTTTCTCTTAAGCTGATAATTTGCTCCACTCATGCTCCAACACCAGAGTTTCAAAGGAGGTAACCCAATGGGCAAAGTTGAAAAAAGGTTAATATTGAAACTTTTATAAATCTCCTGGTGTGCAATGAAGTAGTGGAGCGTGGAGTGTTGGTGTCAGAGCAGGACAGGGCAGAGCTTCTCAGTGGAACACTGCTGGCCCTGATGCCATGGCTGGGATGCCAAAATTCTGGCAGAAGACTGGAAGGGCTCTTAGGAATTATCCACCACAGCCTGGCGTGTTTGCAAGAACGACCACAACTTCCAGCTCCTCCCCTGCCCCTTGTGCTGCCCAGCCCTAAAAGGAAAGTGAGCAGATCCTCCTGTTTGGTTTCTCTTAAGCTGAAAACTCGTTCCACTCATGTTCCACCACCAAGCTGGCAAAGTTGAAAAAAAAAAGTTAATATTGAAGCCTTGCCTTGAAGCGTTTATAAAATTCCTGGTGTGAGATGAGCAGTGGAGTGTTGGTGTCAGAGCAGGAGGACAGGGCAGAGCTCCTCAGTGGGACACTGCTGGCCCTGATGCCTTGTCTGGGATGCCAAAATCCTGGAAGCAGACTGGAAAGGCTCTTGGGAATTATCCACCACAGCCTGGAGTGTTCACAAGAGCCACCACAGCTTCCAGCTCCTCCCCTGCCCCTCGTGCTGCCCAGCCCAGAAATGAAAGCGAGCAGATCCCTCAGTTTGATTTATTTTAAGCTGATAACTCCTTCCACTGATGCTCCACCACCCAGGTTCCACAGGGGCTGCCCCAGCTGACCTCCATGAGCATCCCCAGCCCGTCCCTGCCGGCTCCTCGCAGCCCAGCCCTTGCAGATCCCGGGCAGCAGGGGTTTGTGTACAAAGCTGTCACCACTCTCAGGAGTGGGTGGATTTTCCAGCTCATCTGTAACCTGAGTGCCACTCCAGCCCCGGGATCTTTCTTCCCAGTGTCAACAGCACGCAGCGGGCCGGGCTATCCCCTTACACATTATCTTCCATCAACTTGATGGACAGGAGGGAGCAGAGCCAGCGCTCTTTGTGACAGGCTGGGTGTTTTTACAGGCACAATGGTTAATGGGCTGGTTAATGTAAAGGATTAGCCCCTTCAGCCCCGGGACATCTGAGAGGGGAGGAAGGGGGTGGTGCTGCTCAGCCAGCCCCGCTAGGAAATGCCACGATGGGCTCCTAACCAAATAGGAGTGAGTCGGGATAAAAGATTTGGGTTTGGCGCGAGGGGATGGCATTTTGGGATGGTGATGGGCAGCCAACACAAAACAGAGGCTGAACATCACGGTCTGCAGGGAATGGGAATGTTCCCAAAGCTGCCAGAGCTCCAGGAGCGTTCGGACAGCGCTGTCAGGAACAGGATGGGATTCCTGGGATCGTCATGTGCAGGAGCAGCAGCTGCACTGGATGGTCCCTGTGTGTCCTGTGCAGGAGCTGCACTGGATGATCCCCGTGTGTCCTACATCAGGATTTGGGCTGGATGATCCCTGTGTGTCCAGCTCAGGAGCTGCACTGGATGATCCCTGCATGTCCCAGCTCAGGAGCTGCACTGGATGATCCCTGCGTGTCCTGTGCAGGATTTGCACTGGACGATCCCTGTGTGTCCCAGCTCAGAATTTGCACTGGACGATCCCTGTGTCTCCTGTGCAGGATTTGGACTGGACGATCCCTGTGTGTCCTGTGCAGGATTTGGACTGGACGATCCCTGTGTGTCCCGTGCAGGATTTGGGCTGGATGATCCCTGTGTCTCCTACATCAGGATTTGGACTGGATGCCCTGTGTGTCCCAGCTCAGGATTTTCTGCCATCCTCTGATTCCCTGAGCCACTCTCTGGAGGAGCAGGGAGGGATGAGAAGGCTGGATGGACTCTCCTCATCCTTAGCAAAGGGATAAAAGGGGAAAAGCTCAGCTGTGCCCTGGGAACATCAGCACTGCTGTCCCCAACCCTCCTGGCACAGGATGCCGACAGCTCTGAGCTCTTTTGGAGCTCGGGGACTGCAAAAAGCGACTGCCCAGAGGAATTGCTGCGTGGAAAAGGCACATTTGCCACTTTTCCGGAGACGCAAAGCCCGAGGAGCCGCCCCGAGGCCCCAGCCCTTCCGTCAGGGCAGCATCACCGCGAGCAGCCCATCCAGTGCTATTGTATCACCGCTAAGTGCCCAAGCTTAGGGGATTTAGGGCCAGATGCTCGCATGGCTTATGTGCTGAGGAGCTTAAAAACCCTTCCTCCAAATGCCTCAGGAGGGCTAAAACCTCCGGCCTGGCTGGCTCAGCTTACAGCAGAGAGAAAGCCCTGGAGAAACCCTCCCTGGGAGAAAAGGGGCTGGAGAGACCCTACCTGGGAGAAACGGGGCTGGAGAATCCCTCTCCTGGAGAAAAATGGTCTGGAGAGACCCTCCCTGGGAAAGCTGCTGAGTTTTAGGGGGCAAAGGGGCTGGAGAGACCCTTCCCAGAAGAAAAGGGGATGGAGAGACCCGGTCCAGGAGAAAAGAGGATGGAGAGACCCTTCCTGGGAGAGAAGGGCAGGAGAAAACCTCCTCAGGAGAAAAAGGGGATGGAGAGACCCTCCCCAGGAGAAAGGAATTGGAGAATCCCTCTCCAGGAGAAAAGGGATTGGAGAGACCCTCCCCAGGAAAGCTGCTGAGTTCCAGGAAAAAAGGGGCTGCAGAAATCCTCTCCTGGAGAAAAAGGGAATTGGAGAAACTCTCCCCAGGAAAGCTTCTGAGTTTTAAGGGGAAAAGGGGCTGGAGAGGCCTTCCCAAGGAGAAAAGGAGCTGGAGAAATCCTCCCTGGAAGAAAAGGAAATGAGGAGGCCTTCTCCGGGAGAAAAGGGGCTGGAGAAACCCTCCACAGGAGAAAAAGGGGCTGGAGAACCTTCCCCAGGAGAAAAGGGATGGGAGAGATCGTCTCCAGGAAAGCTGCTGAGCTCCAGGAAAAAAAGGGGCTGGAAAGACCCTCCCTTGAAGAAAAGGAATTGGAGAAACCCTCTCCAGGAGAAAAAGGGGATGGAGAAACTCTCCCTGAAAGCTGCTGAGTTTTAGGGGAAAAAGGAGCTGGAGAGACCTTCCCAGGACAAAAAAGGGCTGGAGAAACCCTTCCTGGAAGAAAAGGAATTGGAGAAGCCTTCTCCAGGAGAAAAGAAGCTGGAGAAACCCTCCCCAGGAGAAAAAGGGGCTGGAGAACCTTCCCCAGGAGAAAAGGGATTGGAGAGACCCTTCTCAGGAGAAAAGGGATTTGGAGAATCCTCTTCCAGGAGAAAAATGGCTGGAAAAACCCTTCTCAGGAGAAAAGGGGATGGAAAGACCCTCCCCAGGGGAAAAGGAATTGGAGAGACCCTCCCCAGGAGAAAAGGGATTTGGAGAATCCTCTTCCAGGAGAAAAATGGCTGGAAAAACCCTTCTCAGGAGAAAAGGGGATGGAAAGACCCTCCCCAGGGGAAAAGGAATTGGAGAGACCCTCCCTGGGAAGGATGCTGAGTTTTAGGGGGAAAGGGGCTGGAGAAAACCTCCCTGGAAGAAAAGGAATTGGAGAATACTTCTCCAGGAGAAAAGGGGCTGGAGAAACCCTCCCCAGGAAAGCTGCTGAGTTTTAGGGGAAAAGGGGGTTGGAGAACACCTCCCCAGGAGAAAAAAGGGCTGGAGAGACCCTCCCTGGAAGAAAAGGAATTGGAGAAGCCTTCTCCAGGAAAAAGGGGCTGGAGAAACCCTCCCCAGGAGAAAAAGGGTCTGGAGAACCTTCCCCAGGAGAAAAGGGATTTGGAGAATCCCTCTCCAGGAGAAAAATGGCTGGAGAAACCCTTCTCAGGAGAAAAGGGGATGGAAAGACCCTCCCTGGAAAGGATGGCGCTGCAGAGACCCTCGCCAGAAGAACAGGGATTGGAGAAAACCTCCCTGGGAGAAAAGGAATTGGAGAGACCCTCCCCAGAAGAACAGGGATTGGAGACACCCTCTCCAGGAGAAAAAGCAGATGGAGAAACCCTCCCTGGGAAAGCTGCTGAATTTTAGGGGGGAAAGCGGTTGGAGAATCCCTCTCCAGAAGAAAAGGGCTGGAGAGACCCTCCCCATGAGAAAAAGGTACTGGAGAGACCCACCCTGGGTAAGCTGCTGAGTTTTAGGGGAAAAAGAAGCTGAAGAGACCCTCCCCAGGAGAAAAAGGGGATTGGAGAAAACCTCCCTGGGAGAAAAGGAATTGGAGAGACCCTCCCCAGGAGAAAAGGGATTGGAGGGACCCTCCCCAGGAAAGCTGCTGAGTTCCAGGAGACAAAAGGGCTGTCAGAAGTCCGGGATTGTTGAGATGCTCCTGTCATCCCAGTGAGGCAGGGGAATCACTCAGAGGTGGAAACCTGGGGCAGCACAGGGCTGGTGTCACTCCTGTCACTGATCCAAATCTGTCTGTGGCCAAACAGGTCTCAGATATGGTTTGACCTATAATTATTTAGGGTTTGTATCAGGCTGCTGGGATTTAACCATTTGGTCAGGCCAAATCCTGTCACCTGCACAGCAAGGTGATGTTCACCTGTGATCACTGTGTCTCATGGTACCAACTGCACACAAAAAAAACCTAGTTTAAGTTGGTGAAAACTCACAGAAAAAAGAGTTTCCTTCCTTTCCTTCTCTTCCCAAATGGCAGCATGAAATTAGTTAGTAAAATGTAGTTCCTGCTTAGCTGCTTTTCTTTTCCTCGTTTCCATATATTTTAATTATTATTCCATATTTTGAAGGTGAAGGGGAAAAATGCAGGAAAATATTTAAAAACCAAGCTGATCTACAAACTATTATTTTTAATAATAATTTTATTATTATTTAAATTAGTAATTAGTGCCAATTCACTTCAGCAGCATCATGGGACTGACTGAAAAGTGTAAAAGAGACGGACCTGCCCCAGGACACTTCATCTGAACCTTGGGATTTGATGGCAGCAGGGATTTCAGCGCAGGCATGGGAGCTGATGGAGCCTGCAGCATGATTTTGGAGCTGAAAAAGTATTTTCTAATATTAAATTTATATTATTGTTTTGTCATGATGACCTATGGTGATGCCCACCCTTCATTTCTCCATTGGGGGCCCTTCTCCCTCTATCCCAAACATGATTTAAATTCTGTAAAAATGCAAAAGCGGTTTCTCCTTCTGGTTCATGTGCACAGAAAAAGGTCCAAAAAGTGAGCAGAGCTCAGTTTTCTGCTGAAGAAAAGTCCCAGCCTCACAATTTTCTGTGTGTCCATCTGTGCAGAAAGGCTGGGACGTTGCTGGGGTGAAATATGAGAGTGACAGAGCAGTCAGAAAGCAAAGGGCTTGTTCTGCTCTCCAGCAGCTTTCAGAAAATCCCCCAGGGGCAAAACCCTGAACTGTGTCAATAATATTTAACTTTAATTGCCATTTTCTAAGAGGAACCCATTGAATTTTGGGCGCTGAATGGGCCAGGGGTGGTTCCAGCCCTACCTTGCGGTGAGAGCTGAGACATCTGCTGTGTTTTAGGCAATGTTGTGGTAGGCCCAACAAAGAACAAAGTCCTCACTCAGCCAGGGAATCCCAGCAGTGATGGAGCTGGAAATCTCCCTGCATCAAAGAGCCCAGGCACAAAGCAACAATTATCATGGTCACTGCAGATCAAGGCACCAAAAGATGAAAGGCTGGATTCTCAGAGATACAGAAATAGAAATATAAATGTGTGCATTATTCTGCCTTGATAAAGGGACCTTTAAGTGACACTTAATTGCACGCAGTTATTATAAAACCTGTGCAAATCAGTGCAGAATGGTCCGTGCACAGGGATGGGACAAAGGGAGCATTTTTCACATTTTCCATTAATTCATAAATAAGGTAAAGAGGTAACATCACATTCCCAAGTCACAGAGGGAATTTGTGGCAAAGCTGGTCATGAAGCCCAAGGAACCACATTTTGATCAAGGTCCTGTTCTTTTCAGGGGATATTTTTATTATTTCTTTTTCTGTAGAAGTCACTGAAACAAATTTATATTTTAGCAAAGCCTGGAGCTGTTTCAGCTGGAAGTGGCCTTTCTACAGAAAAATAATGTCCCAACTCTCAGCATAAGTGGGGAAAATAAAACAAATATCCTCAGGAAACAGGTCCAGCAAATTTGTCACTTCACTGATAAAGTAGTTAGGAGTTTAAATTAGGCTCACCTCATTTGTAGACCTGGGTTGAATTCATCTGTGAGGGCAAAATACAAAAAAAAAACCCTCATAGGAATCACAGTTTTCAGCAACCTTTGTAATATTTTCCTTTGCCAAGCAAAGCCCACCTCAGTTCTGTGTTCAAATTTAAACAGCGCGAACCAAGATAATGTTTTTATTTAACAAAGGAGTAACAGGTGGAAGGATAAAATGCAGGAGAATAGTTGAGGAGTACAGTTAATTAATGTAAATTTGACTGGATCCATCCAAATATTGAATTTAAGCCACTGAGCTATGGGGTTCTGCACTTGGATCTTTCAGGTTGCCTTCAACTCTAAAAAAACAGTGAAACTGGTTCAACATAAACAATTATCTATAGGACAAAAAAATGACCTTGATTTAGGATTGATTTAGGATTTATTTATACAAAACAAGGTGAGATTAGAAGGAGCAGATGAGGAAAGAGCTGAGAAATGATGTGGGGGAAGCAGACAAATAATCTAAATCAAAGCCTTGGTTCAGCAAAGGATCTGAAAATGAGCTGCAGCTTAAGCCCACACTAACATGAAAGTCGAATTAATTAAAGAAGAAAATGTCACATTTATGTCAAAAGAACTGCAACTTTTGTTGATTTTGATTAATGAAATAATGAATTCAATTTTTAGCAGCCACGTTGTTGAGACAATCCCTGAATCCTGGAATCTTCTGAGCTGGAAGGGACCCACAAGGATCTGTGAGGTTTGGTTTTTACCCAGGTGAGTTCTCAAACCTTTATAAATTGAACCAAAGATCAAATGGATTTTTAGAGCCCTTCATCACACTCATCCAATTAGCTCAGATTCCAAAAACCCCACAAGCTCTCACAGGCTGAGAGGACAAAGCCTATGGGCTGAATTCCCATGGGATGGGATGGGATGGGATGGGATGGGATGGGATGGGATGGGATGGGATGGGATCAATGCAATGGGATGGGAGCTCTGGATGAGTCATGATTGCAGGAATCTGGAGATGACCAAGGGTGTTAAGGTGGGGGTTATCACCTTTTTATGGATGGGGTGGACAGCTGGGCCTGAGCAAAAAAGCAAGCTGAGTTAATAGAAGAAATAACAATGGATGATTTTTGAGTGTATCCATAGCAAGGAAGAAGACAAGGCTGTCAGCATGGAAACAGAAAAAATACATGAAAATGTTTGTAAGCTAGACTACGTGCATAAGTAGATGTGTATATGTGCCTTATTAAATTTCTGTAAAACTTTTGCCAATTATACTGACATTAATTGCTTTGCACCAATGAATGTAATGAGTTATCGTGATGTAGTTAATGAGTTAAGATCACGCTTTGTTAAGAGTATATAAGCTGGAGAACACGCAGAATAAAAACTTTTTTCTTCTTAGACTCTGATCACGTGTGTGTGTGTGATGTCCAGCCTAACAGTGACACCTTTTATAGAATCCCAGAGTGGTTTGGGTTGGAAGGGACCACAAAGATCATCTCAACCCTATCCACCTGGCCTTGGACACCTCCAGGGATGGGGATGCTGGTGGCTGGGTGATGTTTCTTTTCTAAAGAAAACAATAAAGTAGTTTTTTTGGGTTCATATTTTTTAGGTCAATGCAAAGAAGGTAGATAATGGTGGCCTTGCTTCTTGAAAAATTGGGCCAAACATAAAATGGTGATGTGAGGGATTTTTTCTTTAATAAAAATTTTTATTTAATAAAATATTTATTTAAATTTTTTTCATTATTTCCTATTTAATAAAACATCCATTTCTTCTCAGTGTAAAGCCTGAGGGTCAAAACAAACAATTTACTAGATCAATCTGGGACAAAAATTTTTAAAAATTAAATAAATTTTTTTTTAATTTGTTATAAATCTTTTTTTCATAAAAAATAAAATTTTCTTGTGATTTCTGACTTCAGGAAACCATTGACTCCAGCACTGCTGGACACTGGCTTCCCACACTGCTGAGATATCCCATCCATGGGGCAACCAGCTTGTGATCCATCCATGATCCCAACTTCTCTCCTCCAAATTATCCCTCCATGTTTTGACATCAGTCATGTTCTCCTCAGACCAGACCATGCTGGTAAGGCAGGGAGGGAATGGGTGGATAATGACCTGGATAAATGAAAATTGGCTTGTCAGGTCATGGGGTTCCGTGTAACTGCTGATTTCATCCCAAATAAAGATGTGACCTGTAATTCAATCCAGTGCCTTCAAGCAGCAGAATTCTCCTAAGGGGAAAAAACAAATTCTATTTCTGAATGCTGGGTGTGGAGGCTGTGGCTTCTCTCTGGTGCAGGCATCTGCTCTGGACCTATGGGATAGGTGAGAGCAAGGGGGACAAGGTTTTCTGCAGCTTTTTGCCTTCATGACCCCATTGTGCAGATCGAAATTAAAAATAAAATTTACTGACTGTCAGCAGGGTGCTCCCATTGCCAGATAAATTCCATCCCAAGGTCACCACTCCTTCTGCAACAAGGAATGACCTTGAGGTTGAGATTGTTTTCACACACGTGAAAACTGGTTAAGGAGCAGTGGTTTTAATCTTGATTTTTGACTTGGGTTTGATGGGAGAGAAGTATTGTATTTATGAAGGAAGGAATGGTGAATCTGACTCCGTGTTCTCAGAAGGCTAATTTATTATTTTATGATACTATATTATATTAAAGAATACTAAACTAAACTATACTAAAGAATACAGAAAGGATACTTACAGAAGGCTAAAAAATAATAATGAAAACTCGTGACTGTCTCCAGGGTCTCGACACAGCTTGGCACTGATTGGCCAAAGAGTGAAAACAACTCACAGCAGAATCCAATGAAACAATCACCTGTGGGTAAACAATCTCCAAACACACTCCACATGTGAGCAAAAGACAGGAGAAGCAAATCAGATAATTATTGTTTCCCTTTTTCTCTGAGGTTTCTCAGCTTCCCAGGAGAAAAATCCTGGGCAAAGGGATTTTTCCAGAGAATGTGAATGCCACGGAGAAGGGGTTGGTTGAGAGGTGCAGAGCAGCAAAAGACATGAGATGGGAAGGCAAAAAGAGAAAAGCAGAGGCATTTGTGGGATTTGCTCAAGTTCATGCCCTGATTAATAAAGGGCAAACCAGAAGTGACAGGGAGGTAACGCTGAGCAGGCCTCGGCCATCCCACAAAACATCCTCCATAATTTCAGGGAGCAGGAACTCCAGCTGACAGATTTTTGGAGCCGGCCACGGCTCTGTCATGGGACTGGGGAGAGGAAGAGGAGGAGGGGGATGGCTGGGGAGGGGGCAGAGCTCATGGAGAGCAGCGGGAGCAGGGTTGAGGTCAAGGCCGAGGTGTTGGGAGCAGCTCCCGTTGCATGGAGACCAAATCTGCTGCTGGGTTGGGATGCCCTGGGACAAGGAGTACGTCATAAACTCCAGGCTGGAGTGGGGCAGAGCTGGGAAAGGCTGAGTCCCCTCCAGGGTGGCTGCTGAGGCCACATTACCTGACATTTCCCCCGCCCCAGCTCAACATGACTCAAGCGCCGGGGGTTGCATTAAGGAGGTGTGAACATCATGAGCCTGGAAAGCAGCCAAAGCTTAGGAAGGTCAAGAGAGGAATTTTTCCACCGAGTTCAACTGGACTTTCAATCAATTCCAGCTTCACCCTGTGACTTTCCCTACGTGTACCCAAAAAAATGAGGTGACGTGCCACGTAACGAGTGAGACCACACAGGGCTGACTCACTCAGGGCTCCTCTCTCAGGCAAAGCTTGCTGAGGACATCTGGGAATGTTTGAGCTGCACGAAAAAGGGGTGTCCAAAAAGGTGTCTTTCTGTTTTTTCAAAGGAAGAAGTGGCAGAAAGTTGTTCAAAATATGGAAAGAACATGAAAAATTAGGACTGGAAAGATGACAGCAAATGATGGGCAAATCCTGGGATGAGTTTATGGCTTTGGAGACGTCTTCAACCACCGAGGGGAGGTTGTTCAGACAGCCAAACCTCAGCTGCTGCACCCTCACTCAGAAATACAAATCCCTAAGAGGTGCTGGCAGGGTGACAGCACCGAGGTCAGCGAGGGAATTCCAAGTTGGGATGGAGAAGCAGTTGCTCCATTTCCTTGGTAGGTCCTTGTCTGGTTCAGCTGCCTTTGCAGATCTTACCCCGAGTGCTGAAATTCATCTTCAGCTTTGCCATCAGCTCTCCAATAAATTACCCTGGAGAGGTGTTTAGAGACCCCATAGCTCACAACGTGCTTGGGGAAAAGCACTAAAGAATGATGAAGAGCTGCTGAAATTTTATGTTACAAATATTTTTACAGCTTTAGCCCCTATTTTTAGTTAACAAATCATCTATGGACCAATTATAATTTCCTTCACACGTATTAAGTACACAGAAGAATTCACCAAACACACTGGTGCTAACCCCAAACATTCAAAAAACATGAGTCAGCCCCTCTCACTGCCTTCCCCCCTCCCAGCCCGGGCTTATTATGGACTTAAACTTCATCAGACTTCTGCAAAAATAAATGTAGGCTCTTTATTTGCCTTTTCATACTGGAATATTTTCCATTTTGCCTCTTTAAGGTTTCTTCTGCATCTCTGAGGAGCAGGAATTTGTTTTCTTTTTCAAAAGAAAATAAATGTTTCCTCCTATTTACTTGTCTTCCAGAGTGAGAGTTGCCTAAAAATCCCTTCAGGTAAAGATTGGGACAACAACTCCTGCAATCCTTGGATTTCCCCATTTTGGTTGGATCCATGTGCTCTTACCTTGTTTTTCCTTCATTATGTGGAATATGCAAGTGAAAAAATCGTGTGATTACTGCTCCATCTTCCCAGTGGGACTGAGGGCATGGTCAGACCTTCAAAATGTTGGAACAATTTTAAACCTTCCAGCTTTTTTAAAGGGAGAGTCATTTTCCTTTTCTCCAAGCTGGTCATGGGTGATTGAAGGCCTTTATTCCCTTTCCCAAACAAAGGTGTCCAACACCACCTGAGATGCTCCTGAAAACAAAAACACCAATAGTTTTATTTTTGTGCAGAGCTATCTTTAAACATCAGAAATTCCTGATTTATTCACACCATACTTTTTTCTGAATTTCAAATATCCATAAATTAATTCTCCGTGAGTTTCCATTTTGCTGGTGGGGTCACAATGGAAAAAATGCTCAAGGAATCCTTGTTTCCCTTAATTTCACCAATTCCAGAGTGAAATTCACCCATTCCAGAGTGAAATTCCACAGTGAAATTACATTTGGTGTCTGTACCAGAGGAAAAGTCCCAGCCCCATCATGCAGAGCTCAGGGATGTGATGCAAAACCCCACAAGGATCCCAACCCTCTTTATCAGTGTGCACCAAATCCCTTGGAAAAGCTGGAGTAGAGGCCTGGATGAGTGCTCCTGGATCACCAGGACCATGGACACCTGGAGAAGGTCCAGATGCTTTGCAGGATGAGAAGGGCTTGAGAGAAAAGTGGAATGGGATGAGTTTCACGTCTCCAAATCCAATCCTTGTCTTTCCAAGGGATCTGGAGACAATAACTCTCATTTTAAGGTCATAACTTAAATGATTTTTAAATCCAATATAGATAAAGACATCAGCTGCGTCTGGCTTTCCACATGGCTGGAACTTCAAAGAGGATTTAGGTGCTCTTTGCACTTTGGGGCTTTCTTTTTATCTCTTCAAACAGGGCCACAGAAACACTCAGCGCACAGAGAATCATCTGCGCAAAGCTTCTTTCTGGACCAGTGCACTGTGGCAGACACTGAAGTCAATCCCTCCTGGCCTGTGTGGTTTTGTGAGAATCCAGGAAAAAAAAAAAAAAAAAAAAAGGTAAAAAAGCAAAATTCACCAGATCAGCTTTCTAAGCAGCAACTTTCCCTGAGCTTTCCTAGAAACCCTGCTCTGCTTTTCCCATCTCCTGCCAAGCTGTATAGAATTGGATGAGCATAATTTTTCTTTTGCTCCTTCTCCACGAGCTTGTGCCAGTGCAAGGAAGTTTATTTTTGTAACTTAACCCCCTCTTGCAAAGTGCACTTAAAGCACCTGGCTTTCCATTTTGAATTAAACCAGAACTGACCCTACTTTGCTGAAAACGTGGCTGCTCTTTATTTTGACTTACTTGCAGGGCTTTAAGTCAGCTGTAATGGGCTGGGGTTAAGAGAGTCTCTGGTGAGGAAAATTTAGAGAGGAGAGAGCAGCTGGAAGTCAAATAGATTTTAAAAATCCCTGAGATGCTCAGAGACAGCCCTGTCTGACAGCCTTCAAATTCTACCTGCTGCGAAGGAAAACCCATTTGGGGTGTTTTGGTTGGTTGGCTTTGCTTTTATTTTTCTTTCTAACAGGTTTCTAGAGGCCTTGAATGAAATTGAAGCTGGAGGCCAGGGAGGGAAGGGGTGTCTGGAGGCCGTAAAGGCAGAAATTGAGTGACTTGCACAGACTTCAATAATTTGCAGACATCTGATATTAAAATGAGAGAAATCCCACCCCCACATGCCTGGCCTGGGAACTGTGCCCTGCAGACACTTTTAATGGCTCCTGTGGCTCCATGCACCCCAACCTTCCAGGAATGCCTTTTGCTGGGATATTTATTGATTTTTCTGGATCTAAACAAAAGCCCAGGAAAGCAGGGGCGGCGGGAAAACAAAAAAATTAATAATAAAAAATAGGGAAATGAGATGAAAACCAGCTGATAACTCAGCCCCAGGAAATTCTTAGGGCTCTCTGCAAAGACAGACATCCAAGGAGACGTGGCAGCTTTGTGGATCTGGGAGAAGCAGGTCAGGACGTCAAGGGGAGTTAACAAAGTTGGAAAAAATCACTGAGCAGGAGTCATTAAGGGCACCCATCACACTAAGCCTGGTAATTAATCCTGAAGCCTCATCTGCTCCCAGTGAGAAGCCTGTGATCAAGAGCAGGGAATAAAAATTATAGACTTCAAAGGGGAAAATTAGTTCATATCAGAATCTGGAGTGTCCAAGGCCTAATAATTAACTGATTTGGAGGTTTCTGTCGTTGTTATTGCTGAGTAAATTACTTCTCTAATGTTGGAAAAAGAATTCTCAGCAGAACAGGTTTGCAGATCAGAGGTGATATTCTGAAATGAAGTATTTAGCTCACTTTGATTCACCCCTCTTCCATTCCTAATCCTCAGAATGATCCTCTGACATGGATTCACTTATGACAGGATCCTCTGGAATCAGATAATTTGCCCTCTAAAGGAAAACATTAAAAAATTATATTTTAAAATATTTTATATAAGATATCTAAGTTTAGACGGGTAATATTGACTGAAATGAACATTACACCTCCTGTTTCCTTTATACCAGCCCCAGTTTTCAGAGAATGAGGATGGTGCCATTGCACACTTCAGATGGTGCAATAAGCCACCAAAAAAATGAATTTTGTAGCAGTGGAGGCCTTGAAACCACTTCCTAGAGCAGCCAGACTTACCCAGTGTTGTCTTCAGCACTGTTCTTTAATTCAGCTCTGGATCAGTCACTCAGCTCCCAGAATTCCGTCTTTTGATTCCATTCCCTGTAAATGATGAGCAATGCTGAACTCAGAATCCTTGGAACAAGGGAAACAAGGGCCCTTCTTCACAGCTTTGGGTCATTTTGAAACCAGCAGCTTTTCCAGAGGCTCAGGGAACTCTGCCAGCCTGACATCATTGCTTGTCCCAGGGCTGGGGGTGACAAGGGGCACGCCACCCTGCTTGGCTCAGGAAAGGCCATCCCTCAATGTCAGATGAGAAATCTTTTCCTGTGTCCTTTTTCATCGTTTTCACCAAAACTGGGTGTGAGGGGAGAGCTCAGCCACCCAGCCCGGAGTTCTCCCCATCTCTGACCCTGCTTTGGGCATGAGGCTGGACAAGGTGAGCTGAAGCCTCCTCTGACCTGAATTTCTCCATCTTGTGGTCTGGCTTCCAGGGAAAATTGTCCTGGAAGGGAGACAATCAGCGCAGGTGATTGAGGCTCCCACGTGCAGGGATTTGGAGGGAGCCTGGCAAACCAAAATAAGGAGAGAAAAGAGGGATTCCCACCAGGAATCTGGGAAAAGCTTGGAGGGGCTGGACCATGAGAGGACAACCATGGAGTCAGGAAGGCTGGACAGGACCACTCAGATCATTGAACCCAACCATGTCCACCAATAAATCATTTCTTGTCCAGAAATCTTTTAACACTTCCAAGGACAGTGATTCCATCACTGCCCTGGGCAGCCTCATCCAATGCTAAAAATAAGGAGAGAAAAGATGGATTCCCACCAGGAATCTGGGAAAACTCAGCTTGGAGGAGCTGAACCATGAGGTGACAACCATGACAGGAGCACTCAGATCATCCAGCCCAACCATGTCCACCAATAAATCATTTCTTGTCCATGAATCTTTCAACACTTCCAAGGACAGTGATTCCGCCACTTCCCTGGGCGGCCTCATCCAATGCTAAAAATAAGGAGAGAAAAGATGGATTCCCACCAGGAATCCAGGCTCCCACCAGGAATCTGGGAAAACTCAGCTCGGAGGGGCTGGGCCATGAGGGAGCAGCCATGGAATCAGGAAGGCTGGACAGGACCACTCAGATCATCAAGCCCAACCACTGCCCTCAGCACTGCCACGTCCACCAATAGATCATTTCTTGTCCAGAGATGGCCAAGAACCTTGTCCATGAATCTTTCAGCACTTCCAAGGACAGTGATTCCACCACTTCCCTGGGCAGCCTGGCCCAATGCTTGAGCACCCTTTCTGTGGATAAATTTTTCCAAATATCCAATCTAAAAAACAAACTCCATCCCATCTCCTGCTGGGAACAGCACACGGATGAGTCACTCCAGAGGCTGCACTCAGGTCTTGCTCCTGAGGCTGTTTGATCCCTTTGCTACTTCCTAACCTTTGTCCTGCCTCCCAGCTTTCCATTTGTGTCTGCGCCGCCGCTCCCGACCTTCGGCTGCCGTGCCAAATTTTTCTGTGACTGTATCACTCCATATCTGAGCTGCAAACCTCAACCACAGCTCGGTCCCCTGCTTCAAATCCATCAAGAGAACATATGGAGAGCTGCTTTTTATATTTTGGCCCCCAGCAATAACCTCAGAATTTTCCCACATGCTGAGATGAGGCATCGTTCATTTTTAGAATCAGTCTTTTCTCTCCTTATTTAGAGATGTTTCACCATTGGCTCCTTGGGGTTTTTTTTTGTCAGTTATGGTGTGGTTGGGTCACTTGGTGCCATCATGGGGTGAACGGAAGAGTGAACTTTTATTTCCACATTACTAATCAGATCTTTTTACAACCCCAAAGGTGCTGTGAACTGCACTGGGAAGTTTTAATTATTCACTGACCCTCAAAAGCACAGTAAGGCTAAAATTGTCCTCTTTTTCTTGTTTATTCATCAAGATTTAGGGGGGGAAAAGGAAGAGGGGGGAAGGAGTGAAAAGCATCTGTGACACTTCTGCTATGAATAGCAGAGCAGAGAAGGCCGCATTCAAAATCTTTCCTTTTTAAAAGATTAAAAATGCAGCTTCTCTCCAGGAGCAAGCTAAGTTATCTATGGAGCACGTTGAAGGGGACTCATGGCAAAGATGATCCCATGGTCCTGTTCACTAAAATAAAAGCAAAATCAGGAAAACCAGGGCAGCTGCTTCTCAGAGAGGGGATGGGCCTTTGGATGGGTATCCCTGAGAAGGAAAGGCCCACCCCAGGCACAGCTGAGCTTGCTCAAAATACAGATAGAACTGACAGACAGACAGACAGACTGTTCCTAGAGGGATCACAGCTCTCAGCCAGAAATCCACGAGGCCAACGTGTTCCAAGTACTGCTGAGTAAGGCCCTGTGACAAGAGGAGAAATGACCACAAATTTGCCTGTGCTGGAAATTCCTGAGGAGCTGGCGCTGCTGGCAGTGCTGGTTGGAGAGGGAGCAGCCAAATCCATGAGGAGCATCCTCGGCAAGGGGGGAATTTGCCAAGCACAGCCACGCATCCAAACCAATCCTGCCCGGAGATGTTTGGAAAAGGGATTTTCTTTTTTTACAAAACAACTTTCCAAAGCTGTGCATGTCCCTTCAAAGGAGGCACCCACTGCTGTGGGCACCTGCAGGGTCTCATGAACCTCTGCTCACTCTCAGGGGATTAAAACTCAAAGCTGGAGCCTTGATTCAAGGAAATCACAACCTGGGAGACAGAAAGCGAGGAAAGGCAGTCAGTATCAACCAGAGAGTTTTCCAAGATCTAGTTTCTTGTTTCCCTTCTCTTTAAATATAAAGAATCTGGGGGGAAATGGACCCCCTTTTTTTTGTGCTTTTGATTCTGGAACTGACAACGAGGACACCACGGAGGAAAATTCCACAGAGTACTGGGGATTGAGCAAACATATTCCAGAAAACAAATATATTCCAGAAAGCAAATATATTCCAGAAAACAAACATATTTCAGAGAATAAACATATTCCAGAGAACAAATGTATTCCAGAGAACAAACATATTTCAGAGAATAAACATATTCCAGAGAACAAATATATTCCAGAAAACAAATATTTTCCAGAGAACAAATATATTCCAGCCTCCAGGTGCAGCACATAAGATCATGGAACATGGGTGCCATAATCTCAGGAGAGCGATTTCCTGCTCCTTCAGTTGTCCATCCTTCCTCAGAATCTGGATTTAGGGTTGGATCCCAAAAGGACCCTCAAAGCCCCTGATAAGGTGTCTGTTCAGACGCCATCCCAAACTGAGCAAGAAGTCTTTCCCCATCTCTTCTCCACCCTTTCTCCATCTTTCTCTCATCCTTTCTCCATCTTTTTCACCATCTTCAACCTATGCCCCTCTGATCTTTCCTGCTGCCGCACCATGAAGTCCATAGTTGACATCATAGTTAATAAATTCAGGGAAATACTCTTTTTGTTCCTGGGCCACCATGGAGAGATGGTGTGGGAGCAGTGGCCAGGCTGAACTTTGGGTTCTGCTTCCACCAGCACTGAAAGACCTGAAGAAACAGCAGGTCCTTGATGAGCGCCTTGGACATGGAACATCACTCCATGGCCTTGAATTTCCATAAGGATTGAGGAAAAAATTGCAGTTTTCCACATGGAGGAAGGGTTGCATGGCCTTTCTCCATTTGGGAAATGGGATTTTAGTCCTGACTAATGTTTTTTTTCTTCCCTCTGCTTCCTGTCTCCTAAACTCCAGAGCATCAACCTTTTTCCTCGCTGTGGAAAGATCCAAACCCCCATTTGTCCCAGATAACATATTTTGGATTGTTTGATACCACACTGCTGTGTTTCCAATTAGCTTTCCTCGCTTTTATCTTTTTCTGTGTAATCTATTCAGTCCCTCCCCCTAATTAGAACCTTATTTGCCTTTTCCCCCCTTTCAGCAGTGTTTATCCTTCACATTGTTCCCTCCATCTCTGCTCAGCGAGACTGACTTCTGTTATCTTTGTTTTTTAAATATATGTTTAGGTTTTATTGGCACAGACATTTGTTTGAGCGATCCAACTATTCATTACAGACCTCATGATTTTCCACAGTAAATTTTCGAGACAATCAACACAGATCAACATTATTTTGTGTCTCATTCCACATTCTTTGGGAGAGTTATGTGTTATGAACAGCCCAATGCCTCAGATTATTACCTTCCATACACAAGATACCCTCGGAATCAGAGGATATCTGATGATATTCTGATGGCTAGACTTCCGGATGTTTTATTTTATTTATCCCACTTGGCTTGTTTTCTAGGACTGAGTCCAAACCAGCCTCAAATCTCAGGGGTTGCTCAACAAATTCTGTGAGGGGCTGTGAAAAGTTATGAAGCACGGGGGAAAAAAAGTCTTTGCACAACAAATAATTCTGCAAGCTTCAGTATTGTCCTTGTGTATTTAAAATAAATGTTGATTAATAACGTTGTAAGAAGATTAATAAGGAATTTTAACATGGACTTTTGGGACAGCATGGAAATTCCCAAAATAAACTGATTTCTTGCTGACACAAGAAAGGGAGAAACTTTGCAAGGGCAGCTTTCCCTGAGTGTTATTATGAATATTTTTCCTATAGAAGATGGCATTTTGGGAGTCAGGAGAGATTCTGGATGTGTATTTGAGTCAGGATATCAGCCTCCATTCCCAGAAAATAAATGGAACCAAGATGAGAGGAAGAAAACCACGTGCTGTGGTGTCCTCCTGCCCATGTGGAGCCTCATGGAGCTGAGAACCAAGGAGCACCTTCCTGGAAGGAGTTGCTGCTCAAGGGAGTATGTCCAGAGGTAAAAAGAGGGAGAAGAGGCCCAGGGGACTCAAAATTAGTCAGAAGAGGCAAGCCAGTAAGTTCACAATTAATAATTTCACCTCGGTGTACAAAGACATTGACACATTTCACTTACTGATAGGCAAGAGGGGCATTTTCATAAAATGAAAATTTTATGAACATTTTTAATTAAAATCTTCTATTGAGCAATTTTATTAAATTTTTTTTCTCTGAGAAGAAACCATTTCAGTCCACTCTGCTTTCCCTGTAGTTCCTCCCTGGTTTTGGTATCAAATGAGGAAATCCAGAAGCTCGGAATTAAGAATTTGCATCTAGGTGGGGGAGTTTCACCTAAATGTGAAATCCCATAAAATTCACCTAAATGTGAAATTCCAGAAAAGCCTAATTGCACCAGAAAAATCGCCAATTTAATGATGGACACCATCATGGTTTGGTTATCCCGAGAAAACCTGCATTGCCTGGCAGCTTTGGAGGCACCATCCCACTCCTGGAGCTCGTGGGCTGGGGACCTCCCCAGGCAGGAGGAATCCTCTGATTCTGGGTCTGAACTGGGAGGAAAATTCATGATGGTGCCAGCCATCCAGATCCAGAAAAAAAAGGGCTCTCATTTATCCCAGTGTCATCTCTCGCCTTTGGGAGGTAAAATCCATCCCTGGAAGTATCCAAGAGGTCTGTGGGTGTGGCACGTGGGGACATGGATTATTGGTGGGTTTGGCACCGCTGGGTGAGGATCTTGGAGGGTTCTGCCAACCTCAATGATTCCATGATTCCACTCTGCTTCCTTCAGTGGGAATCACAAGTTCGGTCACAGGTGGGCAATCCCTGCTCACCTGCACTGTCCCTCCACGATTCCCATGGGTTTTCAGCTCCCAAATCGTGGATGTGAGCTGAACCGACCACATAAACCAAGCACCACGCCCAGCCTTGTCAATTTGCTCTGGAATTCCTCTCATCAGGTTTTGTGGCCTTGATTCCTCGCAGCCAGGCCCTCCAACACCAGCAGGGCCCTTGGGAAAGGCAGCAAGATGAGACAAAAGCAAAATGAGACAAAAAAGACAAAAATCCCCCGATTTTTGTGAGTGTTCAAGGAAGTTGAGAAGCCTTTTTGTAATTTTAAGCCTTTCCCTCCCAATTTCATGTAAATCTCTTTCTGTTCTTTTCAAACCAAGTTCAAAACTCGCAGGCTGAAATTCACAATACCAAAAAAAAAAAAAAAAAAAAAAAAAAAAAAAAAGAAAAAAAAAGAAAAGAAAAGGTAGGAAATTTGAGGATTTTCCCACCCCACCCCACTTTCAACAGCTTCCAAACCTTTTTACTACGACGGCCTGAGAGGGCTCTTTATTTTTACAGCTGCTGCATACCTACTTCTCCTCGCTGGAAGACGCACACGCAGCTCCAGCGATCCTAATCTTCTCGTTCCAGGAAAGGAACCAGCTGTAAATCCACTGGAGCAGGATCAGGATACAGCACCGGGGCTGTTGTTCTGCCCTCCTGCCGCTTAAGACTTCCCCTGAACCTCTCTCGCACTCAGTCCTGTCGTGGCTCCAGGAGCCTGTGTTTTGAGAATCCCTTCCCATCTCCCAGTCCAGCCCTTAAAGACACTGGAATTAGGATTTTCCAGAGCTGCTGAGACACCCCTGGAAAGCAGCACTGGAGTCAGGTTTGGGTGGGTGGGGGGTTTGGTTTCTTCCAGGCTGAGAGCACCCGAGAGAGGGGCTTGGTTTGCATCCGCTCCCAATTTCCAAACAAATGGCAGGGATAAACTTACTCCATGCCCCCTCCCTGTCCCTGGCTGATGCAAATGAATTTATTTAATGATGTGCAGCCCTTGAAAGCACAGCTTCTTCCCACTTTTACTCCAAGCAGGATTTTTCCCTATCCCTGCTGGTGTCTTGTCATAGGGCAGGCTGTAAGAACAACAAAAATACTGGCATTATCTGAAAAAAAAAAAAAATAGAATAAAATCCTATTGATGTTTGCAAAGAGTGAGAATTTCCCTGCACCCCTGGAAAACTGCTCAGGGAGTCACCTTGTATCCATGAAAACGTCACCTCCAGGCTGAGTCTTTCCCAAATTTTCGCCGTAACCTGGTGCGAGTGTGTACAAACACTCACAATGAGTGCTTAGCAACCCCTCCTGCCAGCCCAGGCAGGGGCAGAGGGAACAAAAATGTGTGGGGAGCTCTCCAGCCCTTCCTGCAAGGAAAATAAAGCGGCAAGGAACAGCAAAACCTGGGCTGGGCTGGGCTGGGCTGACGAGGAGGAGGCGGAGCAGGACCTCTTTCCTTCTCTCCCTCTTTCCCTCTTTTCTTCTTCCTTCTTTCCCTCCCTGTCTCCCTCTCCCCTCTTTCCCTCTTTCCTTCTCTCCCTCTTTCCTTCTCTCCCTCTTTCCCTCTCTCCCCCTTTCCCTCTTTTTCCCTTTCCCTCTCTCCCTCTTTCCCTCTCTCCCTCTTTCCCTCTTTCGCACCTTCCCTCTTTCCCTCCCTCTCTCCCTCTCCCCTCTTTCCCTCTTTCCCTCTTTCCCTCTTTCCCTCTTTCCATGCTGTCAGCATAAGCCTGGCTTTGTCTTCTTGGACTTGGCAAGTCTGATTTGGGCTCCAGAGAACCTCCGTCCTCAGTAAAAGTGGCACAAATGAAATATAAATATAAATAAATGTAAATAAAATTCAAAAATAAAAATAAAAATAAAAATAAAAATAAAAATAAAAATAAAAATAAAAATAAAAATAAAAATTGAAAATTGAAATTAAAATTAAAATAAATTCAAATGCAAATATAAAAGTTAGAAATGTAAATAACTATAACTATAATTATAGCTATCACTGTAACTATAACTATAGATATAACTAAAGATATAAATATAAATATAAATATAAATATAAATATAAATATAAATATAAATATAAATATAAATATAAATATAAATATAAATATAAATATAAATATAAATATAAATATAAATATAAATAGGGGTGGAGGGATGCCTGTTGTGTGAGGGGATGTTGAAGGAGGAGGCAGCCCAGAGCTCAGGAGTGCTGCAGGACTTTTCCACACTGTGCTGTCACTTCTTACCCTGTGTGGACCAAGGGTGTCCCAGCAAGGGGGAACGTGGCCATTGGCCATGGAATGGGATCTTCACTCTCAGGGCCAGGGAATGAGGAGATCCTGAGCCCAAAGGCCACAACCAACCCCCATGGATCTGCTGAGCATCCTCCAGAGCTGTCCGGGCAGGACAGAACCCCACCAAAGGCTGGCCATGACATGACCCAGGTTTCCCACCTCTGGTCGCGGGGTCTCTGTGGTCAGGATGACCCCGAGGTGTTGGAAAGTCTCTTTTTCCCAGCCCTGAGATCAAAGAAGGAGTCAGGATTCTTCGGCTGTGGTTCTCAAGGTTGTTTATTTTCTGTTATCTATTTGTGTTATCCATTCTGTTAGCTTTTTATACTAAAAACTACGTGTACTTTATTTACAATAATTTCCCAATCCCTATCACCTGTGTTAGACAGTCTGTCTCTGCTCTAAAACAATCCAGAAGTGTCACCATCACCCAGAAGATGGAGGCCAAGAAGAAGAAGGAAGAAGGACAAGGCACTCCCAAATCCCTCCATCTTGGCTTCTGAATCCCCCATTCTAAAAACCCCAAATTCTACTTTTCCACCTTGTGACAAAATAACTGTCATTCTACTTAAACTCTCGTGGCTTGCAAATCTTCACATGAAGTTGGTAATTTTCTCCATGGGTTAAAATCAAAGGCACAGGGGTCTTTGTCTTCCTGCCAAGGTCTCTGAGCCCCCTGGCAGGGGCTCGAGCCAGCCAGGGCAGCCAAAGGAATTTCCTGGGTTCCGACACTCTGGGACATCCATGTTGATGTTTGGTGGCAGTTTTGGAGATGGGGATGCCTCTATTTACTCGGGAATGATATCCTAACATGGAGACGATCCAGTGCACCCATGGGGTACAATCCTTTGTCACACAGAAATGTTCAAAGACACAGACTCCAGTCTAAGAGCTGCTGGCCATCTGTGGGCTGTGACACTCCTGATCCACCACACTTAAAGGGAATAATGTCTTTTCCCAACCCTTGGTGGCAATGTCACCTCATTGCTCACTTGGGGACAACAGTGCCTTGCTGAATCCTTCACCCTCACATGGCACCTCAGAATAAAACCTGTTTTTTTGGTTTTTGAGAGGCCAGGAAAAGCAATTTCTTCACCAGGGGACATTTATGGGAGATGAGCGTGTGTGTCACCAGGATGATGTTCATTTGTCACCAGCTTCTCTTCTTTCCTGGAGTCTCCTGAATCCATTAAACTGCCTTAAAATCCAGAGCCTGGAATGTGAAATGTTACTGAGTGGGTGTTAATGATCCCCAGTCAAAACTCAGAGACTCTGTGTAAGAAACACTGCGCAGTTTCTTAACAAGAATTTAATAAGCGCAGCAACCCTTGTGAGTTATGTTTGGAAAAATCCTTCAGGTATTTGTGAGTTGGAATATATTTTAAATTACTACTCTTGGGTAGCTCCTCCTGCAGACATCCTTCTTCCCCTTGCTGGAATTCCACTCATGTTCCTTCCCAGGTAACTCATCCAAATGGAGAGTTGACTGCAGGACTCCCTCAGAGCTGGAGAAGAATCTCAGATATTCACCTGCTGAAAGGTGAACACCCTTGGCAGACCCTCTCTGGTGTCCCTTGAAGACTGATTTAGCTGAAGACATTTAAATTTCCTCCCATCCCAGCAGCATTTCAGCCTTGGGATCAATACCTGCCTTAGCTCTGTGCAGATAACGTGACAAAAACCCGTAAAAAGGCAACCTGGACCACACAACTGATTTCCTGCTCCTGCATCCCCCAATTCCATCCATGATTTGTCTTCCCTGCTGATGCCTGAGCTGTGCTCCCGCCGTACAAATGTCAGCTGAAAGGGACACCAGCTGCTCTGCAATCCTCAGAGGCAATTTCTAGGCACAGCTCATAAATACCAGCCCTTAAATTTGGCTACGTCTGAGCCCTTCTAGCCCTGCTCTGCTGCCCTGCTCTCCGCGTCTGCGAGGATTAAAGCTCCCCCCAGCCCTGCCCCTCCCTGCCTTTGATCCTTTTGTCTGGCCTGAAGAAACCCAAGCTGAGATAGAAAAGCATGTGGGATACATCAGCCTGGTAGAAAGCTCCTCCGTGCATTAGGCTTCTTCTGGAGGAGTGAGATTTTTGTGGTATGATGCACAGAGCCAAACCTGCCAGCATTCCCTGGAAAGCAAGGAGAACAGGAGGGGGGAGGGAAAGAAAAATCTGAGCTCATTATTTGAGACCTGAACGTGTCACGATACAAATATATCCTCGTCATGAAACAAAACATCCACCCAGCTGATTTCCCCACTGCCACCTTGGCCAAGGGGCTCTGAGGAATGGGCGTGGAGGCTGGGATTATTGATCCATTTGGAGGCTGAGGGCTGGGTTTGTCCGTGCTGGTGAGGAGGAACAGCTGGAGGGAGAATTCCCCAGCACAGCAACAGCTGGATGCCCCTGCTTCCATCCCGGCCACATCTGGCAAAGGCACAGCAGCGCTGCCACAGCTCCTCAGGCTCCCCATTCCAGTGCTGCTTCCATGGGTTCTTTCCCAAAAAATCCTCAGGCTCCCCATTCCAGTGCTGCTTCCGTGGATTATTTCCCTTCCATCAATTCTTCAGGTTCTCCAGTGCTGCTTCCATGGAAAATATTTCCCTCCCATCAAATCCTCGTGTTCCCCTTTCCGGTGCTGCTTCCACGGGTTCTTTCCCAAAAAAAAATCCTCAGGCTCCCCATTCCTGTGCTGCTTTTGTGGGCTCTTTTCCTCCCAAAAAAGTCTTCAGACTCTCCAGTGTTGCTTTCATGGGTTATTTCCCAAAATATCCTCAGGCTCCCCTTTCTAGTGCTGCTTCCATGGGCTCTTTCCCTCCCAAATAATCCTCAGCCTTTGGCTGCTTGTCACACCAAGTGTCCCCTCAGGCAGTGACACAGCACAGCCCGGTCTCTGGCAGGGTGACCAGGAGCCAGGGATTGTGTCCTGTCCATCCCATGGGAATGACCAGGAGCCAGGGATTGTGTCCTGTCCATGGGAATGACCAGGAGCCAGGGATTGTGATCTGTCCATGGGAATGACCAGGAGCCAGGGATTGTGTCCTGTCCATCCCATGGGAATGACCAGGAGCCAGGGGTTGTGTCCTGTCCATGGGAATGACCAGGAGCCAGGGATTGTGTCCCGTCCATCCCATGGGAATGACCAGGAGCCAGGGATTGTGTCCTGTCCATCCTGTGGGAATGACCAGGGGCCAGGGATTGTGTCTTGTCCATCCCATGGGAATGACCAGGAGCCAGAGATTGTGATCTGTCCATGGGAATGACCAGGAGCCAGGGATTGTGCCCTGTCCATCCTGTAGGAATGACCAAGAACCAGGGATTGTGTCCCATCCATCCCATGGGAATGACCAGGAGCCAGGGACTGTGTCCCATCCATCCCATGGGAATGACCAGGAGCCAGGGATTGTGTCCTGTCCATCCTGTAGGAGTGACCTCAGGCAGTTCCAAACCCAGCATCCAGCTGCAGCCAGGGGTGCCAGGGCCATTCCAGGAGCACCAATGACCCATGGGCTCTGTCACAGGACATTCCTAAAGCCACCGGGTTCCTTCCCAAGTGGAAAACCCTCCTGGCTGGAATAAACTTTGTGTTCAACCACACAAAGGATCCCTCTCAATTCCCCCTTGTCCCAAAGCTCTGACAAATCACTTTGCCCTCCTCATGTGTGTCACAAAGGGCTTGTCACCCTCCCTTGGTGACACCATCCCAAAAGCCCTCCAGGCCAACCCCTGGCACTCAGAGCCAGCCCACAAAGCCTCGGGATGTGTGGGTGACCTGTCCCTGCAAGCATCCCCATCCCACCACCGTGCCCCAGAGGAGGGCTCAGCTCCCCAAGCCCTGAACCAAGAACCTCCTGTGCTTGCTGCAAAGCCACAGGGCTCTCTGACCATCTGAAGGGTTCCTTAATTAAAGCTAGAAATCAAATTCTCAAAATAGATGTGACTCTATTTCGGGCTGAGTCCTGGGTTTGATTTTGTCCTGGTCAAACTGTCTCCTTCTCTTCCACTGGCCCCCAGTGGAATCAACTTATTATAAAAGTGCTAAACAGCAGAGAAATAATTCCTGAAGTAATGGGACAGGGCACAGGAGTCAGCTGGGATTTTAGTGCTCTTGCCCACCATGTATTTGTCACCACAAGGAGTGGAGTGCTGAGGGCCTGAAACACTTTTGGCACAGCAGGCAAGCTGCTAAGGACAATAAAGCAAAAGCCCTTAAAATCACGGATTTTAGAAAGCCAGGAATGACAGACTTTTTTATTCACATTGGGGAAACTGAGGCAAGACACCTGACTTGTCAGAAGGAGGCTTAAAATCTCTTCAATGCACTAAATCCTTTATCTTCATTATAAATCAAATGATAAATGTGTGAGTAGGAATATTGCTAACATTGACTTCTAATTTAATTGTTTGGAAAAGCTCCTGGGAAAATCTGGGCCGAAAGAAAGATGTTCCCAACCTCTGTTTTTAAAAGGCTGAAGGCTGAGGGGTGCAAAGCCTTGCAAGATGAATGCAATGCAAACATCATCTGCACCTGGACCAGAGGCTGTGGCTGCCCATCCCTGGAAGTGCCCAAGGCTGGGCAGGGCTTGGAGCAGCCTGGGAGAGTGGGAGGTGCCCCTGGCCATGGCAGGGAATGGAACAAGGTGACCTCTAAGGTTCTTTCCAACCCCAAACCGTTGATTCTGTCATCTAAATCCTGTGGTGTTGGACCCCTGGCTGCTGAGAATTTCAGATTGCTGTGGTGCCAGGCACTGACCCCCAGGAGAACACTGCATTGACCTGAGGCCGTGGAGAAGCTCCCAAAACGGAATGACAGAACTGGGATTGTGGGTGTGGAGTTTGAATAGAAGTGTGTGAGATCACAGGGTGGGAAACTCAGAGTTTGGGGTTTTAGAATATGGTAATATATATAAAGCAAGATGGAGCTTTTGGGGTGGAGGCTGCTCCTTCTCCTTCTTCTTCTCCTTCTTCACCTTCTTTTTATTCACCTTCTTCTCCATGGGTTTGGGTGGTTTTGTGTAATTGGACAGAAAAGTCCGTATTTCGGACTTTAAGTGATTAATTATTGGGTTAAAAGTGAAAATAATTTAGGTGTCATTTCCTAATTGGACAGTTTAGCCTTAAAAGACCTTGTAACAAGAGATAGTTTGCCATTTTGTGCCCTGTTAGTGAAATACTGCAGAACTCACTGCTGTAACATAGGTAAGAAATAATGAACATCTAAACCTGAACCTGAAATCCTGTCTTGAGAGCTTCAATCCCTACTTTGACAAAGGTAGACAAAAGAGGCCCAAAATTGGCACTATGGTTTCCCTAAAACACAACAATCCATGAGTGGCCTGAGGACATAATCCATTAACTACGCCACCCATCCAAAGAACCAGGGGATAAAATGCAACCTCAGCTGTCCCTGGGAGGCAAATCTAGGCCAAATCTGGATGAGGATAAAACATCCCAGACAGGGGTGAAAACCAAAATCAGGCTCAAACAGCTACATTCCCACCTTGGGATGGGAGAAGGGGAAAAGGAAATTATTTAGGACATTGGGGGGTTGGTGATTGTCCAGAGAAGGGAACAGAGCTGGGAGGGGCCTGGAGCCCCAGGAGGGGCTGAGGGAGCTGGGAAGGGGCTCAGCCTGGAGCAAAGGAGGCTCAGGGGGGACCCTGTGGCTCTGCACAGCTCCTGACAGGAGGGGACAGCCGGTGGATTGGGCTCTGCTCCAGGGAACAGGGACAGGAGCAGAGGGAATGGCCTCAGGCTGGGCCAGGGAGGGTTTGGGTCAGATATCAGGGAAAATGTTTTCCCTGAAGGGGTTGTCAGGCATTGGAACAGGCTGCCCAGGGAAGTGGTTGAGCAGCCATTCCTGGAGGTATTTAAAATATGTGTGGATTCGGCACTTGGGGACAGGGTTTAGTCATGGCCTTGGCAGTGCTGGGGGAATGGTTGGACTCAATGATCTCGGAGCTCTTTTCCAGCTGAGACTTAGTGTGTGATTTCTCTTTGCTTTCCTTTCTTTGGTTTGCTTTGGTTTTCCTCGAGGTTCAGAAATGGGGAAGGCTTTCTCCACAAATCCACACTTAATCAGGGTCAGAGCACCGTGTCTCTTCCCACTTCCCAACCGCTGCCTCCGCTCTGCAGAACACCATTAATTAACCCCTGCACCAGAGCAGGGTTTGGCTGCTCTGCTGAATCCCTGGACAATTAAAGATGTTAAGGATGACACAGCCCCTGAGTGTACTGGGAAATGGGCTGAGACCACAAATTTGTTTCACGTCAGTCACCACCAACACTCCAGAGCCCTTGGCCACTGCTACCCAAACAGGCTGCTCCAAACTAGAAGAAAAACAGGAGAGGGATATTTTCTATTTTTCACAATAAAAGTGGATCCAACTTCTTCGGTGGCACTGCTTGGTTGTCAATACTGGGAACCTTTCTCAGAATGATGGAATAAAAACAAACACTGACATTTATTTTCTGGCCAGGTGTAATTCAGACAAATAACAGGATCTGTTTTCTGGTCGACTTCATGAATTGCTTTCACTTCATGAATTCCATCTTTCCAAGGCAAGTGCAAGTTAGAGGGGATTCTCTTAAGGGCCAGATCCAACCGTGGAATTCCCAGCTGGATCCCAGCTCAGTGACACTGAAGTGTGATCAGCAGCACAATTATAACAAAGCAGCAAAGCAAGAAATCTGAAAGAAAGGCTAAGACTAGACTTAGAGCTGGTTCTTGAGAGCAATTTCTTAAATTCCACGTTTTATGGGAAGTGTGGGATCAATTGGGATTAAAGCAAAGGTTACACCTCCCTCTTCCCATCATCCACAGTAACACTGCTGAGCCTGTGCTGAGCTGCACGTAAAGTGATCAGGCAAGGACGTTAATTACTTCATTAACGTGCTTTGTGCTCTCTCTGGGTGAGGATGGACCTGGGAATTGCAGTGGGATCAAAGGCAGGAGAAGTTTAGAGCCAGCCTGGATGATGGAGAAGCAGAAGAGGTCCTTGGTGGCAGCTGTGCCTCGTGAGCCATTCCTGCTCAGATTCTTGGACTTCTTTCAGGATCTTTCCACACCCTTCCCCTTCAAACACAAACATTCAAAAGTACAAATACAACACTGGGTGATTTTTAAGATCCCTTCCAACTCAAACTGTTCTACAATTCCGTTCCTAAAATCATCCCAGACAAAGTGCACCCACCATCACCAGGATGTGCCACACAAAATCAGCTTTTCCTGAGATCTCCTGGTGCCCTGGTGAGACCATGACACACTCACTGCACCCTCTGATCTCCTTTAGACTTTGATACAATTCCCATATCCTGCAGCTTCAGGAGGATCAGGTCCAGATTCACAAATGTTTCCTTAAAATACATGAGCCTTGTTTAGGAAAAAAAGGGAAGAAAAAGGAAAAAGGAAAAAGGAAAAAGGAAAAAGGAAAAAGGAAAAAGGAAAAAGGAAAAAGGAAAAGGAAAAGGAAAAGAAAAGAAAAAAAAAAGAAAAAAAAAAAAGAAAAAGAAAAAGAAAAAGAAAAAGAAAAAGAAAAAGAAAAAGAAAAAGAAAAAGAAAAAGAAAAAGAAAAAGAAAAAGAAAAAGAAAAAGGAAAAAGAAAGAAAAAGAAGGCAAGGCAAGGGAAAGGAAAGGAAAGGAAAGGAAAGGAAAGGAAAGGAAAGGAAAGGAAAGGAAAGGAAAGGACAAGGAAAGGAAAGGAAAGGAAAGGAAAGGAAAGGAAAGGAAAGGAAAGGAAAGGAAAGGAAAGGAAAGGAAAGGAAAGGAAAGGAAAGGAAAGGAAAGGAAAGGAAAGGAAAGGAAAGGAAAGGAAAGGAAAGGAAAGGAAAGGAAAGGAAAGGAAAGGAAAGGAAAGGAAAGGAAAGGAAAGGAAAGGGAAAAGAAGCCCCACCACAAAAGACCAAATATGGTGTATTGTGTTTCCTTCCTTTTCACCACTGACCCTGGTCCATCACACCTGGAATTATTTGTGTGTCTTCAGTTGTCCGTAGGAAATTCCCAAGGAGAAAAAACAGCCAATAACCCACATCAGGTTTTATGTAAAATCCAGGATTTGGAATAGGTGAAAGATCTGGGGGGAAGTTCTGCTCTCTGATGAGCAGTAATTTTTTAGTTATTTTTATCCCAGTTAGTACCCCTGAAAAGATTTGTCTTCTGTCCTTGCCAGTGGATCCAAGAGAGGCAATAGCAGAATAAATTAAGGAAAACATAGCTTTGGGGCTGGGCAGGAGAAATGCTGTCACACCCAGCAGATCCCTGCAGCTCACTGGAGTTGCTGGGCTGGGTGCTAAACTTATGTTTAATGCTCAGAGTGGAGCCTCCAGCAGATTCCTGATGAGGATTTTGGAAATCTGAGCACGAAAAGAGAACTCTCAAATCTTCCAGCTCAATCCAAGCTTAGTGTAAAACAGGAAAACAGGATTTGTGTAACTTAGTGTTAGGGTGGAGGGTTTCTCATGGATAAAGTTGTGCAGATATTCCCCAAAAAAAAAAGTCCAGAGCAGTAATAGATGGGAGTCTGTGGGACATGGTTCTAATATCCAAAGTATTTCTAATTTATTGGTTTATTGCTTTATTTATCTACTGTTTTATCTACCACTTGAACAGCTCTAGACATCAATGCTGAGATTATTGATTATAATCCATGGGGATATTCTCCAATTTCAAATACTTTAACCAAGAAAAGAAGCTAGTAAAAAAACTGAAATAATTATGATATAATCTAATTATGTTCTACTATATATAATATAATATAATATAATATAATATAATATAATATAATATAATATAATATAATATAATATAATATAATATAATATAATATAATATAATATAATATAATATAATATAATATAATATAATATAATATAATATAATATAATATAATATAATATAATATAATATAATATAATATAATATAATATAATATAATATAAATAATAAATAATAAATAATATAATAATCATTAAATTCTCTACAATTGCTCATTCTCACACTTTACCGGATATCTTTGGATATTCGAAATTAGAATTTTATAGGAATTCAAATAACATCAGGCACAAAGCTACCTAGTCCAGAGCAGGAGTAAGGACTGCTCTTATTTTATGGAATTACTCAAGAAATAACCAGAACAGACGTGGTTATTATCTCCTCATGCTTTGGAGATATTATCATTTGTTGAGATTTTCCCTTCAAAATATTTCTGACCAAGCAAAATTATAACTTCTTACTTAGAGCATGAGAGTCCTGCTCGATGAACCTGTAAATGCCACTCAGGTAAGATTGCTTGGAAATTTGCTTGGTTCCAAAGGGCTCCTGGATTATTGTTTGTGATGGAAAATTTTCTGATGGAAAAATGTCATTTCATCACAGAAAAATTTGTTCTTTCAGGAAGATACCACCTTAGACTGTGTCGGGTTCAGGATAAAATTTCCCATCAGAGCCTGAAAAATATTCCCAAGCTTGGGAAAACAGATTGGATGAGCAAACCAGAGTCAGTGACCAATTTCTGGGATTTATGATGATGCAGGAATTTTATTCTGTAGGCACCCTTCCTTCCTAGCTCTTTGCCTTTGGAAGTCCTTGGTTTCCTGAAAAGTTCTGCTGACTTCAGACAAAGAAACATCAAATTTCTCAGTTATCCAGGTAGAACACAAAAAATACTGGCAGTATCTTTCTGACTGCTATGGATTTTAAGAGAAAAGCTGAACTTGGCTCTATGCTCCATTTCCTGCAGTTCAGACCCTTGTGGTAATTCCAAATTCAGCCTGTTTCATTTTTAGACAAAGGTTTGAAGGACAAAGAAATATCAAAGAAATATCCAATTTCTCAGTTATAAAGGTAGAAAACAAAAAATACTGGCAGCATTTTTCTGATTATGGATTTTAAGAGAAAAGCTGAACTTGGCCCTGTGCTCCATTTTCTACAGTTCAGACCCTCGTGGTAATTCCAAATTTGACTTGTTGCATTTTCAGACACAGGTGTGAAGGACACTTTCCCAAATGCCAGTGGAAGTCCCAGCCCCAGGAGAGGATTCCTGTGGCAGAGTGAGGAGGAACAAGCAGAGGAAGGCTGAGGAGCCATTCCAACCTTGGATGCAGTTAGGATGACACCACACAGCCTTCCTGGGCGCTCAGGAGCCTCAGTCTTCCCAAAATCCCCAGGAGGCGGGGTCCTGAGCTGGAAGATGTGTGTGTATTCTGTTCCTATCAGAGGTGGGGCAGTTATCTCCTGTTCATGGGGCAGTTTTCTTTATCTCTTCCAACCAATCCTCTCTCCAGGAGATTTCTTCTGTTAATTAGCCATTAATTATTAATTATCTGCTGTCCATGGCCACTGAGTGTCCCTGCAGGGCTGATGCAATTCCAGCATCCCATGGGGAGATGCTGCGCCCAGGGGAGGAGCCAAGCATTCCTACCTGGATCCAATCTGAGCCTGGAGCAGCACAGCAGCCTTTGCCCACTGCATTGCCAGAGGAGCAGCTTTCTGCTGCCCTGCATTGCCAGAGGGAGCCCAGGCCCATCTGCAGCAGCCCTGGAGCTGCAGAGGAAAACTCCCCCCTTGTGCAGGATCCCTGCTCCAGCAGCAGCACAGCTGGCACTGCAGGAGGGCTGAGCCCCCATGGGATGGGGCTGTGCCACCCCCTGACACACAGGGGGGCAGGGCAGGGTCTGACTCTGGCAGTACGGGTTTTTTTGTGGTTTTTGTTCTGTTTGTTTGGTGTTTGTTTGTTTGTTTTTTGTGGGGTTTTTGTTGTTGTTGTTTGTACTAGTGCATTTGTATTTTTATTTTTCCTATTAAAGAACTGTTATTCCTACTCCCATGTCTTTGTCTGAGAGCCCCTTAATTTCAAAATTATAATAATTCAGAAGAAGAGGTTTGCGTTTTCCATTTCAGGGGAGGCTCCTGCCTTCCTTAGCACGCACCTGTCTGTTCAAACCAGGACAGGCAGGTAAATGAAGTTCACCATGAAGTCCCCTCCCCACGCCTCTGTCCTTGCCAGTGCTTCCAGAGCCAAATCCCTGAGTTGTGGAGTAAAGTTCTCACATTTCTGTGGCACCTCAGGCTTTCCCACCCTTCCTGTTTCCCAGCACAGCTTGTGCCCAAGCCTGCCTTGCACCGTGGCCAGCAGCAGATGGAATTGCAGAGGATGAATTCCCCCGGCAGGGAGGGGGCCAAGGAGCGCCCAGGAATTTCCCCCAAAAGCTCCAGGACCCCTCCAAGCTTCCCAGACATCTCCACATCCTCCAGCTCCCAAAAGCCGCAGCCCAAAGAGCCTGAGGCTTTGTGCAACCACTCTTGTGCTGCCCTGAGGGGAACAAGAAAAGCATTTTCTCTGCTTGTCCCTTAATTCTGTTGGCAAACATTCCCCACACAACACAGCTGGGCTGGGAAGAATGGCTGGAGGCACCATCTTGCATTTGCCCAATGGATTAGTTGGTAATTCCTGGGTGTCTCGAATGCGAAAGGGCTCCTGACTCCTGTGCACGGCAGGACAAGGCTTGGTCTTTATTTAATTTATTGGTCATTATTATATTCCTCCCCCTTTCTCACCCTGAGCTGTTTCCTAAATCCTTTTTCTCGGGAGGGAGAGGGAAGCAGGGGAGGGTTGTGGGGTTTTCATTAACAAAGCCTTGTGAGCCCCAGAGTGACTTTGGAAGGCGGGATATTGACCTTTATGGCTCCTAATGCCACCTTACAGCATCTAATCCCACATTCCAGGCTGGAAAATGGGGAGAGGATGGGCAGAAGAGAAAATGCCACTCATTGTGCAAAATGCTCTGAAGGAAATGGAGATCCTTGCAAGGGAGAGGCAGAGACATGGCCAAAAAAAAAAAAAATTGAATAAAATTACAGATTTTTCTAGGTTGGAAGAGACCTTTAAGATCATTAGATTTGGGTGGATTTTTTTATGGGGTTGTACAGAAATTTCCAATGCACAGACGAGCTCTGGAGTGATTTACCATAATGAGAATTTAATTTCCTCTCCTTGACTTCACATCACTGCCCACGTTCTCCCAAAATTCACCTGCTTATGACTCTTATCAAGCATTTATCACCCAGGAGGTGAGGCCAGGGCAAAGCTGCCCCAAGCAGAGCCAGGGAGGAGCTGGGCAGGAGGTGAGTAATGATAGATATAGGTTGGGAAAGCCGGAGCTGCTCATCCTGGAGAAGGGAAAGCTCCCAGGAGACCCTTCCAGCCTAAAGGGAGCTTCCAAGAGAGCTGGAGAGGACTTTGGACAAGGGCTTGGAGTGACAGGAAAAGGGGGAATGATTTTAAGCTGGGAGTGGGTAGGTTTAGATTAAATATTAAGATGAAGGTGAAGAAACCTGGCACAGGGTGCCCAGAGAAGCTGTGGCTGCCCCTGGATCCCGGGAATTGTTCAAGGCCAGGTTGGATGGGGCTTGGAGCAGCCTTGGATCATGGAAGGTGTCCCTGCCCTGGCAGGGGTGGAGCTAGAGGATCTTTAAGGTCCCTTCCAACCCAAACTATTCTAACATTGTGTTAACAGCCCTTCCTTCTGGATGAAGAGTGGCAAAACCCCATTTGTTTTTCCCTGTGGGAAATGCTGAAAGACAAAACCTTCTTCCTTTGTCCAGGGAGCGAAGAGGCTCACCCCACCAATCCATCCCAAAGGGTGACAGCGTCCAGGACAAGCCAGTTCTGCCCCCATTATCTCCCCAAAATATTTCCCTCCTTGTACATTGTACGGATGTTAAATTCTGATTGTCAGTCCATGCACGTCTGAGCAAAACATCACTGAAAGTCTTGCTTCAAGGCACTGTTACACACATAAACAAGGTGGTGGGGAAAGGAGGGATTTGGGCAGAGCAACCCCAAATAACCAAGACATCAGTCAAAATAGAATTTAAAAAAAAAAAAGGAGGTAATTTATAACATTTGACAGTCGACACTTGATACCTGTGACCTAAAGAACATCTCAAAAGTTTGGTTTGCATCCAAAAAAGAGCCAGGGATGTTTCCAGCACAGCCCTTCCCACTGGTGCTGACTGGGACATCACAACACTGTCTGACCACGGGCTGGTTATTTCTTACAGGGCTTTTTTGCCAGCAGCAGTGACAAAGCAAGGAACAGTGACACAATTTGTTAGAATCTTGGTGGCTGTCGAGCTCCTGAGAGGTTTTAATCTGGAAGTTTGTTTTTCATGTAAAAAGATGGAAATACGATGTGAAAACAAATTGATTTTGATAATGCTTTATTCTAGGAAAAAAACCCAATAGAAAATGGATGCTTCAAGAATAAAGTTTCCTTGTCTGCCATGTGCAGGGTGGAATGATTCATGTTTTTCAAGCAATCTGGGGGAGAGAGAGGGTAAGGAAGGGGATTAACTTCTTGGGAAAGTTTACAGTGTTCTCTAAGATCCAGAATTCTCTTCAAAGCCAGGGGCAGGCAGATCCCACACATTTTGTGTGCCTTCCAGTCTGCCTCTCTGTGCTGATACATCCCCACGTAGAAACCCAGACATCCAACTAATAATTAGAGTTCATTATTGCAGCCTCAGGAAGGCTCCTGGTGTCTTTCTTAGAGCCCCGACTCCCCTTCTTGTCTGGGGGCAAGTGAGAATCGGAGTTTGTGGCTGGAGATCTGAGAGCTGGGGATGAACACGCTGCTGGAAAATCACCCCTTGGTCCCTTTCCTTGATCCCATCCCGGCTCCTCTGCTCAGACACCCCACTTCTAAACCATTTCTGGTTTATGTTCATGTGAATTAAACAAAATAAACCCAAGCCAATCAGCCCTGACTAGATTTGGGTTTGCTCCCTTTCCACAAGACGCACACCAGAGCTTTGCTCGCAGCACAGCCAAAACCAAAGGACAATTAAACTCCAGGTTCCCGTTTAAATTAAACATTCCCTTCCAGGTCGTGGGTTCTGCTCCAAACCAGACAGTGAATCCACCAAGGGGTCGGTGAAAGAGTTCAGTGTTCCCTGAAAATCCCCCTCGCGCCGTGGATTTCAGGGATGCCGACCCCGTGAACTTCGGGATGGGAACATCCTGATTTTTCACCAGGTCTGCAGAGGGGGGGGAAAGGATGTTTGCTATTCTTGAGGAATTTTATTATTTTTTCCTGGATCCACAACGGCCCAGAGGCTTGGAGGAGCTCGTTGCTTTGCTAATGTGTGGTTTGCAACAGGAGCTGCGGGAAGGCTCCTTGAGGGAAAACCAACTGGATTCGGGAATGAGCCAAGCCCAAGCGTTTGGGAGGGAAGAGGATGAGGAGTGGGGATGGGGAGAGGCAAAGGAGGGTAATAAGAGCTGTGTGTGGTACTTCCACACAGGAAAAAAAAACTCCTGAGGAATGGATTTGGGATGCCTCCCTTTGGAAACAGTTGAAAAAAAGGGAGCAGAAGGCCGCATTTAAGAAGAGGTTAGAAATGTTTAAAGAGCAAATAGACCCAAAAAACCCCAAACCATGTCCTTGAGGGCTCCTCTCCCATCAGCATTCCCATTCCAGGAGAGCACACTGGGTAAGGCTACGTGACCAGTGAATGTGTCCTGACCCCAGCTGCACCACAAGAATAATAGAACTCATATTGTGCTTTCCTCTGGTAGAGTTCAGAACACTTTATGGGAAAAGTTGTGTTTTCCACAAAAAAATGTTCTCCAACAGGAACTGGAACCAGGAAAACAAAACAAAACAAACCCCAACTTTCAGAAATTTTCCATCTGAAATATAAAAATGGGAGGGAGAAGCATTTTAAAGAGGGGAAAACAGTTTTGCTTGAAACCAAAACATTTCATTTCTGAGAAAAAAAAAAACCAAAAAAAACCCCAAGGCACGGGGGAGGTTCAAGTGGCTTGTCCAGAATCCCACTTGGGACTTGCACCTACATCTCCTAAGCCACAAGTGAGTCTGTCTTCAGTTAAACTGCAACATCAACAGTGATTTCAGGCAAATATTGAAAAATGAGTCCAGTTTTACTGGTAAAGGCGCCGGGCTCTAAACCAGCCTCTGGAAGAGCTCTCCATGCCCACACACATTCCCCAGCCCTGGGGTGGAACAGCAGAGGAGGCAGGAAGAGCCCAGACAGAACATTTTAAACATTTAACGTTTTAAAATTTTGATGACAGAAATGACCTCTCTACCTCTATCAGCTGGAGGAGTGTTCATGTTTAGCTTGAAAAGATGGGAAAGCACTGAAAGTCCCTCTGAACACCCACAAGCCTTTCCCAAGGCTCCCAAATCCCTGCTGCTCCACTCAGGCAGCTCCTGGGAATGAATTCCCCTGGACGACACCGAATTTTGGCTTCCCCAGGACCTCCAGGTTTCCTCCTGAGCAAACAGCAAATCCTGCACGGAGTTTTCCCAGGGCACACAGATCATGGGGACTCTCAAGATGTCATCTGCCACTTCAGAGGGACTGAGAGAGCCAAGAATAGCAGAAAGCCAGAGCAGCACATACCCCTGGGTGCTCTACAGCTGTGCTCCAGCCTAAGACCTGTAATTTTCACACCATTTCTCACCACCCTACACTCAGACAACTCAATTTTCCCAGCTCTGCGGTCTGAACACCCAGATCTCCAATTTTTACATTGTCTTCTCTTTCCAAAGGGTTGGCAGAGCCTGGAGGCAAAGTGCTGTCAGTGTGCTGTGCTTCTTGCTCTGATTTATATTGGCTTCTGGAGTTAATTCTTCTGTTCAATAATTATCACGTTAAGCAAAAAGTGGTGAAAAATACCCAAGCAATGACATGGATGGGTTGATGGATGTTCCATGATGGTTTTACCACACAACAGCTGTGAGGGAGGTGGGACACTGAAAGCTGGAGAGGAAACCACAGTGGAGTGAGGCAGAGAAAGTCCATTCTACCTCCTATCCACCTCTTCCTTTTGGGGGTTGAAGAAATCTTTGGAACTTTCAGTCCTTTCCCCTCTTTTCAAGCTAAACGTGAGCACTCTTTCAGCTGATAGAGGTAGAGAGGTCATTTGTGTAATCAAAAATTTTTAAAAGGGGCGAAAAAAAGGAGGAATTCTTTATTTGGAAGGCAAATTTGTAGCTTGGCTGTTGGACCATCTGTGCAGTGACCAGTGTAACTCATCTCTCAGCTGGACCCAGCCACATTCCAGCAATACCCTCACCCTAAATGATGCAAATCTCTTCCAGATGGAGAGATTTCCAAAGAATTTTACACCTCAAACCAGCATGAGGTGTAACCAATCTAATCTTTCATCCAGTGGGAGAGTAGAGGATATGGAAAAACACCTTGTAAGGTGGATTTCTTTTCCTGACTTGGTGGGAGTTGGAGCAGAAGTGTTGGATCTGCAATGAGACCTTGACACAAAAGCCAAAGCTTGGTCTCTGCTGGGGGATATTGTTGCTTTGGGTTGACGATGTATTGTTCAGACATAGCAGTGTGTGATCTTGCCAGTGAATCCAATCTCTGAGGTTTTCAAACCAAAATGGGCTTAGATATTTAGATTTTATTTTTTTTTTCTTAGTATCTAAGTGAGTTTAGGTGCTGAAGACTCAGCGAATGCTATTTCTAAACCTCTTGTGGACTTCTGGAAGTCGTGCTGGAACCAGCTCTGCAGCCAGCCCTGAAACACAGCCTGGCAAGAGAAGGGTCAACACAGCACCTAAGGCACATCTCCAAAATGCAAATGGATTAAAGTCAGACTTCTGTGTTATTTACTGGCAGATACAGGATTGGAAATACATCATCCTTTACCAGTGCCAGTGGCCAATAGCTCAATGCACTCAATGATGCCTTGTGCAGGCTGCCCTAGAACAGAGGCTGGACAGAGCTAAAGAATAAAGCAGGGATTTATTCAAAGGATCTCCTCCATGGATGCACCTTGGGCAGCACAAGAGCCCAGCCAGGGCTGCACCCAAGATGAACCAAAATGGCCCCAAAATGCACGAGCGCTCCCGGGGTCTCTCCCTTGGATCAGTTCTGCTCCATTTGCATCTTGCAGTTCATTGTCCCATTCCAGCTTTAGCCCATCCAGTCCCACCCTGCTTGTTTTTCTCTCTCCAGCCCACGGTGTTTGTGCTCTGGGGCTGAGATTTGGATCATTTGTCCTTGGTGCCCAGCTGGAGCAGGAATTGTTTTGTCTCCCTGCTCTGTGCACAGAGCTCACCATGCCCTGATGTGAAGCTCAGACCCACACACTAAAGCAGCACAGAATCTGAAAATATAAAAGCTCAAACCTGAGGCATCATCAAATCCTCTCAGGCTCAGGAATTTCATAGAGCAGATTCCTGGTGTGATTATCTGCAGTTTTTTGAAGATGGGTCTTTCATAGAAGCCTAAAAACAAGCTCCATGTGAGGAAAACACCTGCCAGCAACTGAAAGCAAAGAGAAACTGCAGATTGACCAGGTCTGTCAGGGATGTCTTCTCCAAACTCCAGCTAATCAGGGCTGAGGGAATATCTGTCTCCCTGGATTACAGCGAGGGGCCCATCCCAATCCTCTGGGTGGCAGCCCCTGTGAGAGATGAGGGAATGAAGGTCAGCTCCAAGGATTCCTCTCTCAGAGGAGGAAAATGTTGTTGGTGTGCAAGGGTGCAAGATCCTCTGTGTAAGGATCTGCTGGGGATCATCTCCTGCCCTTTTGTCCTATTTTTGGGGTGGGAATGTTGTCTGAGAGGGACTGCACATCCAACACTCATCCATCTCAGCAAGGCACTTCCCAAAGGGCTCTCTCACCACCCTAAGGATGCCCATGGATATCTGTGTTGAGCCAATAGATTTTGGGTCAAGATATAACCAAATGAAATTCATTCTTCCAGGATCTGCATCCATCCCTAAAGCACCATGATGCACATCCTGGAACATTTGGGATGGAGGTGAAGAAAAATGTTTTTTGAGAGAGGGTCCCAGTGATTGGAACAAAAAGAAAACTGCACTAATTTAAATTAGGATATCTGTGTTGAGCCAATAGATTTTGGACCAAGATCTAACCAAATGGAATTCACTCTTCCATGTACTGTATCCATCCCTAAGGCACCATGATGCACATCCTGGAACATTTGGGGTGGAGGTGAAGAAAAATGTTTTTTGAGAGAGGGTCCCAGTGATTGGAACAAAAAGAAAAGTGCACTAATTTAAATTAGGACCAGACTTGCTCAGAAAATCAAATAAACACCAAAATCTACCTATCAATCCACATCTGAACTTTTCTTTTACTCTTTGAAAAATTTAAAGGAAAAAAATCCCAGTTTGGCTTGGATTGACCCGAGTTGAGTATGAAGACCAAAACCAGTCACTAATTAATGGTGTCTCGTTTTCTGGTATTTATGCACCATAAAAATTAATAAGGGACTTCTCTGGGAAAATAAATGGTTAGCTGGAAAGCCAGTTTTGGCCTTTGGTTTTTTTCCTGTTACTCATAACTCCTCAGTGAAATTCCTTGAAACTTTGAGCTGGTTCCTTCCCAGGAAATTTTAGCAACTTCCCAGAGCCAAGGTTTCAAATGAGGAATTGATGCAGCCTCCTGATATCAGTGGAGAGAGACTGGGTGCAAAATTTAACTGTTCATGCTGATTTCCAGACCTCATATTCTCAAAAAAAAAAAAAAATTCAGGAAGAATACACACAAAATTTTCAGAAGCTTGTGGATTTAGGTACATCCATATCTGTAATGTTCTGCATTTTAAGATTTAAGCACCAAAACTTCTGTTTTTAAGAGTGGTAATGACCTGTAGTGGTCACATGGAAGGCAGCAGCGGTTTCCTTTCCTAAAAAAGGTCCAAAACTTGGGAACATCTCCAGTGAGCAATGGAATCCTACACTGATACTTAGTTTTGTCCAATTTCTTCATATAATCCATTCTGGCACGACATAAGATATCAGCTTAATCCTTTAAACACCATAGCTGGGATTAAATGTTGTATCTGCGCTGAAAACTTCTGCTTTCCGGGAGGTTTAGATGGGGAAACAAGAGGAGAAAGCCACTCGTGCAGCAAAGAAGAGATTTAGAGCACCAGCAAAGACCAAAAACTGGGATATCAGATATTACCTGCCTTGCTGGTGGAGTTCCCAAATTCTTTATCAGCCTCTCAGTCCCCCAAGAGGCAAATCCATTCCACCAGCACCATTCCCACTGGTGGAGTGACCTCCAGCAGCCTGAGTGGGCTGGAGAGGGGAGAGAGAGCACAGCAGAGCTTGGGATGGATGAGCAGAGCTTGGTGGATGTGGAGAAGATGAACCAGGAACTCGTTTTTAGGGCTTCATGGGAAAAACCACCACTGACTCCACATCCTTGCATGGCAAACAGGAGCCTCAGGTGGAATATCCTGGGTGAATCTCCATCTGGATTAAGCAGGGATAACTTTGGACATTGTCAGAGCTTTGCTGGTTGGTATCAGCCCAGAACCAGCCCAGGATCCTCTTGATTTTTGTTCTGTTGTTTTTGTGGTTTTTTTTCCTCTGTACATGTCTTGGTTTGAAAAGACAGGTGTCTGCTAAGGAAGGCAGGAGCCTCCCTTGAAATGGAAAATATAAACTCCTTCCCTCTAAATTATACCTTTGACACTAATTTTTTATAATTATAATTTAATTAAATAGTACTTTGATTATTTATTAAATAATTATAATTTAATAAATAATTATAATTTGATTTTAATTATAATTTTGTAATTAAGGGTCTCTCAGGCAAAGATATGGGAGGAAGAATAACAGTTCTTTAATAGGAAAAATAAAAATTAAAAAAAAAATACATGCAGTAATACAAAACATCACAGACAGAGTCGGAATAAGAGTTGAGCCCCTGTGTGTCAGGGGGTGGCACAGCCCCATCCCATGGGGGCTCAGCCCTCCTGCAGTGCCAGCTGTGCTGCTGCTGGAGCAGGGATCCTGCACAAGGGGGGAGTTTTCCTCTGCAGCTCCAGGGCTGCTGCAGATGGGCCTGGGCTCCCTCTGGCAATGCAGGGCAGCAGAAAGCTGCTCCTCTGGCAATGCAGTGGGCAAAGGCTGCTGTGCTGCTCCAGGCTCAGATTGGATCCAGGTAGGAATGCTTGGCTCCTCCCCTGGGCGCAGCATCTCCCCATGGGATGCTGGAATTGGATCAGCCCTGCAGGGACACTCAGTGGCCATTGACAGCAGAGATCTCCTGGAGGGAGGGTTGGCTGTGGGAGAGATAAAGAGAACCGCCCAATGAACAGGAGATAACTGCCCCATGTCTTACAGATGGAAATAGAATACACATATCCAGCCACATCTTGCATTTCCAACTTAAAGCAGTACAATTCTCCTGGAATCTTTAATTCCAGCTTTTCCCCTTAATGAATCCTCTTCCTGCAGCAGCCCAGCACTGGAGAAGGAATCCTGCTTGGGCATTTCTAGGCAGCCAGGTCTTCTTTGAGGCCTGTGGAGAGCAGCGGGTGTTTGGCTGGGGATGAAAGCAGGAACGAACAATGCTGGTTTATTCCTGATATTTTGCTGCAATATTTCAGTGATGTCAGAGCCAAACCTTCAGAAAAAAAATATATATGTAGTACACAGGGTTGGGTCCAGTGGCTGGATTAAAAGAACAGGATTATTTTGATTACCTTGATTTAGAGCACCAGCGGTGCTGAATCATGTTCAGCCAAAGAAACATCACGGAGGCAAAATTTACTCCTCTGTACGGAGAAAAGCAGGAGAGGAGGAAGGCAGGGAGGAAAGAAAAATGACTCTGAATCAAAAGATGAAAATATACACCAGTTCAACATTTTCTCCTTGTAATGATTTTCTTTCTTAAGCAGGCAACCACAAAAGACAGAGATGTTTAATCCATTAAAAGTGCAGCTTTCTGGACAGAATAATCCAAGTTCTGTCAAGCCACCAGCCTGCTTCTCCCTGGGTGGGCCCAGGCTGGGGCAGGAATAGGTTTTTATTTGATTCCCTCAGAACAGGTCAGTGTGCAGAGGCTCTAGGGATGGTATCAATAACCCCTCCTGGCAGGTTGTCAACAGGAGCATGGGGAACACTGATTTTCATCAGGGAGCAGCATGAATCTGAATTTTATCTGGTACCATGGTGGCAAGAGGGAGGATGACTTTGGGGAGAGGGATGAAGTTCTGCTTCTCTTTCAATGGTTTCCTTCACCAGTCGTTCCCATTTTCTCCAAAGGCTGGAAAGGCAGAAGATTCCCCCACTTTCTGCAACACATGCATTCATGGAGAGAGGTTTTGACAGCCTGGCTCGAGTCAGAGCAGTGCAAATCATCTCTGGTGAAAAAGGGACTTTCCTTGAGTGTTAGCACTGGCAGGGACAAGGAATGGGTGGAAATCTCTCCTGTCCCTTCATCCTCTCCTCTGGAATAGGGAGGACAAGACCAGGATCACTGTGTGGCAGAATTTATGTACAAATACTGAGGGCCTGAGTGGAAAATAACAATTATTGGAAGAAGAGAGGGGGGGGGGGGGGGGGGGGGGGAGGGGAGGGGGGGGGGGGGGGGGGGAGGGGGGGGGGGGGAGAGGGGAGGAGAGGGGAGGGGAGGGGGAGGGGAGGGGAGGGGGGGGGAGGGGGAGGGGGGAGGGGAAGAGGAGGAGAGGAGAGAGAGAGGAGAAGGGAAGGAGAGAGGAGAGGAGAGGGAGAGGGAGGAGAGAGGGAGAGAGAGAGAGGAGAGGAGAGGAGAGGAAGAGAAGAGAAGAGAAGAGAAGAGAAGAGAAGAGAAGAGAAGAGAAGAGAAGAGAAGAGAAGAGAAGAGAAGAGAAGAGAAGAGAAGAGAAGAGAAGAGAAGAGAAGAGAAGAGAAGAGAAGAGAAGAGAAGAGAAGAGAAGAGAAGAGAAGAGAAGAGAAGAGAAGAGAAGAGAAGAGAAGAGAAGAGAAGAGAAGAGAAGAGAAGAGAAGAGAAGAGAAGAGAAGAGAAGAGAAGAGAAGAGAAGAGAAGAGAAGAGAAGAGAAGAGAAGAGAAGAGAAGAGAAGAGAAGAGAAGAGAAGAGAAGAGAAGAGAAGAGAAGAGAAGAGAAGAGAAGAGAAGAGAAGAGAAGAGAAGAGAAGAGAAGAGAAGAGAAGAGAAGAGAAGAGAAGAGAAGAGAAGAGAAGAGAAGAGAAGAGAAGAGAAGAGAAGAGAGAACCCAGGCTTTGCTGCCATGGCATGGGCACCACCAATCGGTCACCCTCCCTCCAGCACTGGCCTGTGTGAGGCTGCAAATCATCTTGGACATGGGAGGTCTAAATTACAATTTCCTTTGTCACTTTTCTTGGTACCAGTTCTTGGGCTGCTCTCCCATGGGCTTCATGCCTCTGATATGTTTAACAAGTGCTCAGGGAGCTCAGTTTTGTCTTGAAGTAAGAAAAGTGTGTGAAATCTCTTAAAAATATAGAATATTTACGGCACTTGGGGAAAAAATGTGTTTTCCTACTCCTATTATTTATACCTTCTGTTTTCATTTGCACGCAGGCTCGCACAGATGTAGAATCACAGGATCACAGGATCATTTGGGTTGGAAAAGGCCTTTGAGATCATAAAGTCCAACTGTTAACCTTGACAAAAGCAAAGAGGTTTTGCCCCTCTCTCCTTTGGGAGAAAAAGAACCCCAACAAAACAAAACCTCAGGCAAACATACAAAAACCAAACCAAATCAAAAAGAAAGCACCAAAAACCCTGAAAATAAAACCCCAAGAATTACAAGTTTCAGTTAAAACTTCAGTTAAGAAGATTTCCATATTAAAAATTAATTTTATTCTCATCAAAATGATCAAGTAGAAAAAGCAACACTGATGCCCCCCAACCCCCAACACAGCAGAGGGCTGAGGAAATGTGAGCTGAAATGGAAATGCTCCATCTACAGAGCTGGACTCTGATGACCCTTGTGGTTCCCTTCCAACTCAGGATATTCCAGAGTTCCCAAGAGGTCTCCACACTGAATCCAGTGCTGCCATTTATCCCAGCCTCTGGAGAGAGCAAACAGCAAAGCCCCCATGCTGCTGCACCCCGCTCTGGCAAGGGATACGGTGCCAGGGGGGAAAACAGGAAGGACTGACAGACAGAGGTTGAAGGTTGGGATTTCCTGGAAGGAAACTCAAGGAAAAATCCCTTCTGGGGATTCCAGAAATGTGGCTGTGGGTCCTTCCTCACCAAAGTCATCCTACATTTCTGTGTTCTTACCTGACTTTGGGAGGAGCCAGGTTTATCCCACCATGGGATTCACACAGAAGAACAACCAGTTCCTTATTCCCAAGGATTTGAGGATCAACCTTGGCTGCAGAGGTTCTCTGAATGAGTGGACACATTCCTGGCCTTATCAAGCCATTCCTGATGGATAAAGCCCCCCTGAAGGAGGGATAGGACTGCCAGGTACAGGGACAAACCTTGTGATGTGGTCCCAAAACCACACCTGAACTCCATGCTTTGGGGCATGGAGCAGATCTTGCAATGTCCATCAGGTCCCATGGGAAAGACATCTTCATTGCTGAGAATTTTCCCAGAAAGGTTCCAAGTGCCCCCAAAACCCTGTGCATTACCCAGGCATTAAACCACACACAAACTGAACCCCCGAGGACGTGGAATTAATTGCTCATTTCCCAGAAACCTCAGGCAGTTTGTCACAGGCTAATAAAGAGAATAATGGATCATGGGGGAAAATCATAATTAGGTTCACCAAACGTGGCCTAGGCTTCTGTTTTTGTTTCAAATATCAGTTCCACCAAAGTAGGAGTATTTTGTGTTTCTATGATTTCCTGAGTAAAATTGGGAGGAAATCGTAAAACGCTAAAAAACGCCCACAAATTAAAACTTCTTATCTTGACATGAAAATATTATTCAGAATCTCTGTGGATTGTTTTACTAATTTCCAAAATGGATGATCAAATACTGAGTGATCCCTCCATGGCTGCCAATATTTTTAATAGGCATCTTAGTCAATGTTAGTACAGCTGTCCTTTCAAATCAACTCTTCTGGTGACTCACACTTGGACTGGGAGATTTCCCGAGGTTTTATCTGCTCTTGGTGGGCCCGTCCTTGGATCCCGTCACACGAGAGAGCAGGAGGTTCCTCCTCATCCAAAACACACAACCCACAGCACAGTGAAAAGGACACACACACAATTAAAAAAGGCAGGAAAAGAAGGGAAAAAGGGAAAAAAAAAAAAAAGACCAGCGGGGTCATTTCATGCTCCAGCAGATCGGCATTTTTATGTAAAACTCTTGGAATGTCATATTCCTGCAGCCACCCTCCAGCTTTACTCATGGCGAGTTCACATCACCTGTTTCCCCTTGGAGTTGACATTTCCAAGGGAGCTTTGGCTCCCTGACGTGCAGTTGGAAAACTGAAAGGCAAGAAAGTCTCCACGTTCTGGAGAAAACAGAAAAAAAACTTTGCTTCTTCGCAAAGCCTCACGGAAACGTCAACAGCCAACGGAAACGGGGATGAGGAGGCCATGAGACACTCACCCTCCTGCAGAAAGCAACTGGGAATGTTCATCTGAGGAATTAATATTCATTTCAGGCGTTTTATTTCTCAGATTGAACTTTTCCCAAGTCCATCTGACTGAAGGTTCCAGGAAATTTAGTAGTGCATTGACAGACGGAGAAAACTTTGCCCTCTAAAATCTCATTTTTCAGGTGGAAAAGTGCTTTTTGACCCCAGCTGTGACACGAGAGAGGTTTTATGTCAATAGCTGGAGTTTTGTTACTGCCCAGATTGCTCTTAGTACTGAAAACAAAAATATAGAAAACTAAGGAGAAGTCTCTGGGCTGAATAATTTTGAAGCCTCCAGTAGCTTGAAATATCTCCAAACCTATTAAACCCTGAAACCAAAATAAACATTTTGTCCTCCCTTCATGGAAGCATAAAGAATGTCTCAAGGCAACCCGTCCACTTGCCTGCCAATCCCAAATTGCCCTCAAGAACATATTCTCCAGGGCTTTGTCAAATCAGCTTCGACATTCCTCAAGCAACAGGGGGTTCTACCGCGTTCCTGGAAAGGCTTTTCCACAATCTGGTCCCGTGTCCTTTTCAAAAGCACCATGAAGCACCCGTTACCTGTGAGTGCTGGAGCTGGAGAGAAACCCAACTTTCCATTCTGTGGTAAATCCCATGCTTTCAAATCTCTTTCCAGTCTGGATGCAAGGGAAAGCAAAATATTTTCAAGATTTCCTACTAAACAGGGCTCTGAGGGAAAAGGACACTTGCAGCTGATATAAATGTCAATAAAGACAAAATTCGGGACTGAGTCGAAGGTTATTGTTTTTATGTAAACAACATGCTGCAGCATCTAAAAGAATATAGGAATAAAAACCCTTCTTGAAATGGAAAACCAAAATTTCTCTTTTTAAAGAAAGCTTGTCAGAATTGCTGTTTACAAACCATATCAGTTTTATCAAACTGGCTTTTTCCAACAGGAAAACATTCCTGCAGAAAATTTCCCACTGGCTCACGAGCAGGGCTTTGCAATATCAAGGTCACAAATTCTGCTCTCCAAGAATTTCAACTGCCCAACTACTGCTTTCCCAGAAGATGCATTTCACAGAAAATTATTATATTGGAATTGAATCCTTTTAAATTGAAAGAATTTAAATATTTTAATCAGTGCATTCAGGAGCAGTGCAGGACCAATGACTAAATTCAAACAGTGTTTACATTGAGCCAATTCTTTATTTTCTCAGAATTTAAATTCTTATACCCTTGGTTTTCAAAATATATTGATTCAATTAAGAACCTACATGTTCCTTAAATTAAAGAAATGTCAATATACAACTTGAGCTACTCCAGAATTTCAAATTAATTCTGGGCTTGAGGTGGATTCTTGAATCACAGAATGGTTTGGGTTGGAAGGGACCTTTAAAGGTCATTTACTCCAAACTCCCTGACATGAGCAGGGACATCTTCAGCTAAATCGAGCTCTGTTCAACTTGTCCTTAGATGTTTCCAGGGATGGGGCTTCCACCACCTCCCTGTGCCAGCGTTTTACCACCCTCATTGTAAAAAAAATGTCCTTTTTTCTATCTAATCTAAACAGCAATACCTGACATAAACACCCATCCCCTCAGCCAAAACCCAATTCAGGCACCCTCCCATCCCAAAGGCTTCTTGAACTCCCTTCCCCACCAAAGCCCCACACCATTGATTAATAATTATTTGCAGAGGGAAGCTGCCTGCACTCTCAGCCCTTTAATATTGATTAAGAAGCACTCGGCAAGGAAAGGCTGGGTGGCTCCAGCTCTGGGAAGTGCCAAGGAAAATAAAGCTGGTATTAGTGATCCTCAGCGTCTTTGCTGAGAAAAAGGCAGCATTGTGGGCTGGGAGACTGCTCACCAAAGGCAGATCTTTTCCAGTCATCCAACAACAATAACAGCAATGGATAAATAGGTGGGATACTCACAAGGGGAACCGACGGAGGGAATTGAAAATGAGCAAAAGAAGAAGAAAAAAAAAAAAAAAAGAGAGGGAAAAAAGGAAGGTGTTAAGACTTTCCAGCATTCTGAGAGAACAAGGTTTTATCCTCAGTCGGGGGAAAAACAGATTTACTAAACAGGGTGACCTCACTTGTTTGCACAGCATTCAGTAACATGAATTTTATTACCTAGGGTACCTCCGTGGGAGCTTGCAAAGCCTTTCCAGCAGCCCTGTGAAAGATGCCGAGTGTATGGAAAAGACATAAACCAGCTTGAGGAAGGAATGGCACAGCTGGGGGAAACAAAAAAAGAGAGGCTAGAAACACCCTGGTTGGGTGCAAGTAAAATTGAGAGGGAAAAACCCTTTACTGTGAAGGTGGTGGTTGCCCAGGGAAATCATGTATGGCCCTGGAAGTGATCAAGGCCAGGCTGGGTGGGCTTGGAGCAAGGGAAGGTTGCAGGGGTGGGATGAGATGAGTTTTAAGGTCCCTTCAACCCAAACCATTTTGGGTTTCTCTGATCTGCTGAGCACTCTGGGAAAACATTGCTCTGCTCTGCCCAGGGAGGGATGCTTAGCTGGTGGTGGGGAGGTTTCTCCTTGTTGCCTGGGAGAAAAGACCAACCCCACCTGTCTACAGCGGGGCTCCCATGAGCTGTTGGGTGGGAGAAGCTGTCTCAGTGTCTCCTGGGGTTGAGAGCCTCTCGTGGATGGGAGAAGAGCAAGTGCAGAGCATTTCCACACCCACTGGCCCAAGGCTGAACGAACCAGGATGCTCAGGAATGCTGCTGCCATTTCCTGAGCAGTCATCAAGGGGTGGGGACAGAATTTCCGTGTGAATAGCTTGAAGCCAGCCTTGTTCCCAAGAAGCTTGGACAGTCCTGGGCTATGAGGTGGCCACAGGCAGGAGTGAAAACCAACCGAGCAGTCACACATGAGGTGAACGATGACAGCGCTGTACCCGCTGCTCCTCTGAAGCCAGAGAACCCCAGAATCCCACAGAGGTTTGGGTTTAGAGATCCTAAATGTCATCAAGTTCCAACCAGCCATGCAGGAGCTCAGAGAATTCCCAGAATTCCCAGAATGACCAGGCTGGAAGAGACCTTCAAGACCATCGAGTCCAACCCAGCCCCAACAGCTCAACTCAGCCCTGGCACCCAGTGCCACATCCAGGCTTTGTTAAACACACCCAGGGATGGGGACTCCACCACCTCCCCGGGCAGCCATTCCAGAACTTTATCACTCTTTCTGTGAAGAACTTTTCCCTGCTATCCAACCTGTATTTCCCTTGGTGCAGCTTGAGGCTGTGTGCTCTGGCTGTGTCAGTGCTGCTGGAGAAAGAGCCCAGCCCCAGCTGAGCACAGGCACCTTTCAGGAGCTGCAGAGAGTGATGGGGGCAGCCCTGAGTCTCCTTTTCTCCCAGCTGAGCACCCCCAGCTCCCTCAGGGGTTCCTCACAGGGTTTGTGTTCCCAGACCCTCTCCAGCCTCGTTGCCTCCTCTGGACGCTCTCAAGCATCCCGAAGTCCTTCTGAAGCTGAGGGGCAGTTTATTCATTTTAAATTAAACAGTCTGTGATTTCCCCTTTTTTTTTGCTTTTCATGAAGAAATTTCCCTGTGTGAAAGACAAGAATTTTCTGGAAGAAGGCCTGGAAGCAACCAGAAGAGCAAACAAAAATTCCTCTTTTTGTTCGTGCCTTCATCCTGGGGTGCTGTCAGCTGGCCCCTTCCAAGGAATTCTCTCCCAGCTCCACCTGGTGGCAAAAAGGACATTTGGGCCATTGCTGTGGTCATCAGGTTGGGCTCCAAGGGGACAGGGATTGTTTCTGCTGAGTCCCTCATTCTGGGTGGCACTGGTGTGACTCCTCCTGTGGGGCGGGAACAGCCCTTCACTGCACAGGGAGGCAAATTCAGTGCCCGTCCCCTGCCCATGGTGAGCGCCGTGGGAGGAAGGAATTTGGGAGGAAAGCAGAAGGAGCCTGGGGCTGGCAGCTGCTCCCAGTATTTGCCTTGGGGTGGAATTTTTCTTGACCTGTAAGACCATCAAGAAGAGTTTGGACAACACCCTTGTGTGCAAGGTGTGGCTCTTGGGGATGGTCTGTGCAGGACCAGGAGCTGGACTTGCTGATCCTGATGGGTCGTGTCCAATTTGGGATAATCTGTGATTCCATGAAGGCTTCTCCAAGTGGGACCAGAGCAGTGAAATCTGCCAGATTGGCCTTTGGGATGTCCAAGCAAATTCAGTGCCCATCCCCTGCCCGTGGTGAGCACCATGGGGAAGCCACAGCTAGGAGGAAGGAATTTGGGAGGAAAGCAGAAGGAGCCTGGGGCTGGCAGCTGTTCCCAGTATTTGCCTTGGGGTTGAATTTTTCTTCACCTGAAAGACCATCAAGAAGAGTTTGGACAACACCCTTGTGTGCAAGGTGTGGCTCTTGGGGATGGTCTGTGCAGGGCCAGGAGCTGGACTTGATGATCCTGATGGGTCCTGTCCAATTTGGGATAATCTGTGATTCCATGAAGGCTTCTCCAAGTGAGACCAGAGCAGTGGAATCTCCCAGATTGGCCTTTGGGATGTCCAAGACTGAACTCAGCTGCTCAGAACTAGGCATCTCGTGTCCTCTGAGATAACCTGAAGGGTCTCACCTGTCCTGCTTTGCTTCCCAGACAGAGGAGTGGAGGTTGCACCTCTGCCTCACACTGGTGCAGATAACTTCACCTTTACCAATGATAAGGGGTTGTAAAAAGATAAGATACAGATACAGACACCATGAGATAACATTGGATCAGTGCAGGACCCTTCAAAGCTGTTTGAATGATTAAAAAAAATAAATCCTGATTAAAATATCTGCAGGATCAGGTCAGTTCATGGTCCAAAACACAGCTCAGACCAGGCCTTAACACAGATTTCTCCAGACACAACTAGAACAGCAGCAGCAACATCATTGTCTGGTTTTTGCTGTTACCAACTGAGAGAAGGAAAGAGAGAAAGAATAAAAAAGAGAAAGGGAGAGAAAGAAACCAGGAAGAGAGGGAGAAGATTGCAAAGAAAATCCAGGTAGCTGCAGAAATGCAAAACATTCCCTAAAACCAGGAATTAATAATGGCTCTTTTTTTCTTTTTGCAAACTAGAAATTTGATATTTTAAGATGAATAACAGAATATATTCCCGAGAAAATAAAAAATAAAGAAAAAGGAATAATGAAAAAGTCCCGAACTTTTTCTTAAATATTAAATTTTTAATTTCTAAACATCATAAATTATCAAAAATCATGAGCTGGCAAAAATTCCAGGGCCTGGCTCATGACTAATTAAGATGTCACAGCCCCAAACATGCAATGCTTTGACTTCTATCATCAAGCTGACTCCAAACACTGTTATTTATGGCTGCTGGAAGTGGCTTGGGAATGCTGGGTACATCCATTTGGGATCTTCCCCTGGCTTCCACATGCCAGGAGCTGAGGTCACTGGCATGAAAAACATCAGGGTGTGGGAAGTGGAGCCTTTCTAGGGAGTTACAGGAGCTATAGGGGGAAATTCCAGGTTTGGAAGCACTGATGGAGCTGTGGAGAGACAATATGGAATCAGGAAGGGTGAGAAAGGGAGGCAAAGCCATGGCAACAGTTCCTAAAACTCTGCATCCCACAGAATCCCATTTATTCTGTAAATCACCTCAGTGTGAGCTAAGGCCACGTGGAGACCAGCAGAGCAGATGTCCCAATCCAATCCCCACCTGTCAGCATCTCCAGGGGTGTTTCCTGGCGCTCCACATCCTCCACCCACTCGGGCACATCCCTGTGGGAAGGGAGAGGTGCCCGTCCCAGGATGGAACATGGAATGTTGTCCTGGGTTGTAAGATAAGTGTGTATTCTATTTAACATCTGTCAGAGGTGGGGCAGTTATCTCTGTTCATTGGGCGGTTCTCTTTATCTATTCCACAGCAAATCCTCCCTCCAGGAGATCTCTTCTGTTAATTAGCCATTAATTATTAATTATCTCTGCTGTCCATGGCCACTGAGTGTCCCTGCAGGGCTGATCCAATTCCAGCATCCCATGGGGAGATGCTGCGCCCAGGGGAGGAGCCAAGCATTCCTACCTGGATCCAATCTGAGCCTGGAGCAGCACAGCAGCCTTTGCCCCCTGCATTGCCAGAGGAGCAGCTTTCTGCTGCCCTGCATTGCCAGAGGGAGCCCAGGCCCATCTGCAGCAGCCCTGGAGCTGCAGAGGAAAACTCCCCCCTTGTGCAGGATCCCTGCTCCAGCAGCAGCACAGCTGGCACTGCAGGAGGGCTGAGCCCCCATGGGATGGGGCTGTGCCACCCCGTGACACACAGGGGGCAGGGCAGGGTCTGACTCTGTAAGTGTGGTTTTTTTTTTATTTGGTTGGGTTTTTTGTTGTTGACTTTTTTCTTGATTGTACTGTTGCATTTGTATTTTTATTTTTCCTAGTAAAGAACTGTTATTCCTACTCCCATATCTTTGCCTAAAAGCAGAAATCAATAATGGCTCTTTTCTTTTGCATATTAGAGATTTGATATTTTAAGATGCATAACAGAATATATTCCTGAGAAAATAACAAGAGAAAAAAAATAATTTCGAAATTACAATAATTCAGAGGGAAGGGGTTTGCATTTTCCATTTCAAGGGAGGCTCCTGCCCTCCTCAGCCAACACCTGCCTGTTCAAACCAAGACAAATGTGCAGTTGGCTCTTCCCTGGGGCAGGGGAGAGCATGGACAGAATTCCCACCCTGTAAAAAGGAAGTGTTGGAACCACATTTTATCCCCCAACTCCAGATTAAGAGAAAATGCTTGGGAATAACCACAGGGAAATCTGGAATTGCTGACTGATTCCCAAGGATATTTGGCAGTTTTCATAATAATTCCCATTTCAGTTGAGGTGGGCGTTCAGTGGGAGCCAAGTTGTACAGAACACTGGGGAGGACATCCAGCAAAAAGGCTTTAAATAAATAAATAAATTTACATACTATTCCCGTTTTATGCTTTTCTTTCCTCAAAATAATCAGGAATAACTCTATCACATTCCTTCCATTGGTGATTCCTACAGCAAATGTTCCACACACATACTTTAAAATGGGAATTAAAAGGCCCTGTGTAAAGCAAGAATATTCCAGAATGATCATGTGTACAGAAAACAACAGGAATTTTAAAAATAACTAATTTAAAATGAATAATAATTAAATTATGAACCATATTTTCAGTTCTATAACTCCTGAATACTTAAATTATCAGGCCTCCCACACAGCTGCTTGTTTTGCGTTTTGAGTGTGTTTAGCCTGCTGGAGCTGGCTCTGGATTTCTCAGAAATTCATAATACAGGATCCAAAAATAAAAATGAAATATGGATTTATGTAAACAACCTTCTCCCCCTGAGAGTGCTGCAGCACAGCTCAGATGTGATTTTGGATGAGTGAGAGCTAAAATTGAGGTGGTTTGGGTGAATTTGGCCTTGGGATGCATCTTGGCATCAGGAGCCAAGAAATTGGATCAGGAATCTTCAGGATATCCTGATGATCTCTGAGAATCCTCTTATCTGCAGAAAAATTTCCATAAATTCTTGCAGTGGAGCTACCTTTCTTTATAAAATATATTCTGTTTTTCATGAAAAATATTGGTTTTTCATCAGATTTCCTCCCTGCTATCCTTTCCCTTGTACTTCCATGCGCTGAAAATACTATATTTATTTTTTTAAATGAGAATTAAAACTCAAATATTTCTTATCACTGCTCTGAGACACAGCCCAAACTTCCTGTCCAATTACTCTTCCATGGAGGGGACATTTCATGCATCAGGATAATCTGGTGTGCCCAGGAGACAAATCCACTGGGGAAAGTGGGAATAGAAACCATTGAACTCTGATTTTTGAGGCATCAGAGCTGAATTTTCTAATTATTTCCTCAGTTTTTCAAGCAAAAAAAATTCTTTTTGCACAGATAAAAAGGAAACAACCCAAAACATTGTCCAGTCCACAGCAGTCACTCTCACCTGGGTTGTGTTTATGCTGTTGAAATAACCTGTTCCAGCTCATTTTCTGTCACCAAACCTTGCCAAAGCTTCAGAAAAATTCACCTGTGCCTGCTTCTCCCACCTTTGCAGCCTCAAACCGTGACTGAAAGTGGAAACCTTCAGCTCAGCTTCTCCCCAGCAAAGCCCTCCCACTGCAGATCCCACTTTCAACTCAAAATCCAATTTATTGCCACAATAAACCAAGGAAGACTCAACCAAACATGGTTTGGGCAAGGCCACCACCAGCCCAGAGCATCCAAAAAAAGTCAGGAATGGCTTCTTTGGGGTTTTTTTTTTTCCAAATGGCAGCTGATAGAAGTAGGATTTTTAAGAGGGAAAATTCAAAGTTAAAGGCAAATGCAATCCAGAAATAAAACTCATTTACGAACAAACCCCCTCCTCACTGTGGCCCTGTAGTTTTGGAGCTGGGTTGGTGTCCCAGTGACTGTCACAAGGAATTACAAAGGAAAACAGGCACAAGTGAGGTCATTCCCACCTGAGGAGGGGAAAACTTTGGTTTTATTGGAGTTTCCTTGCCTCAGGAGGCAACAAATAGAGGAACAAGAGAGGGGTGGCTCATGGAAAACATGATTCCACACCAGCCTTGATGTTTGGGACATTTGGCCATTCATAACCAAAACACCAAATCAGGCAAAGCGTCCCAAATGTCTTCTTTATGCCTTTTTTTAAGCTCTGACCATGATAATTTAGTGCTACCTTGTTAGAAGTAACAAACCCCGTTTTTTCCTCCTTAATTCTTACAAAAATAAGTGAAATTTCAGACACACAGAGGCTTCACCAAGCAGGTTAACTGTTAGAATTCACCAGAAGGTTTTGGGGGATTTCTTTAGGCTGGAGATCGCTTTAGTCAACACCTCAGTGCCCAACCACTTTATTTTCATTTTATTCCCTCAGGCCTCCCAAAAGGCTGCCCAGTTCTCCTGGGACATCACTCAGGGGAGCCTGAAAAGCTTTAAAGCAGAATTTACTTTTAAAAAGTAGAATCCCAGGTTGGTTTGGGTTGGAAAGGACCTTAAAGATCACCCCTGTCCCATGGGCAGGGACAGCTCCCACCAGACCCAGTTGCTCCAAACCCCATCCAACCTGTCCTGATCCTTGAGAGATTCTTCCCTGCAAGTGAGAGGGAGAAATGAGTGTTAATTTAGGCTGAGTGCCCTCGTAATTAGCACCTTGCAAATTAACAATGCCCTGGGAAGCTGAGAAGGCCGGGAATGAAAGAGAAGCCAGGGACAGGAATGCCATTCTGGGGAGCTCATCATCGAAGGAGAGGTGGGAAATGGATTAAAAAAGCAGGCTCTGGACTTGAATTCTAATATTTATAATCGATATTCTAATATTTATAATTGATATTCTAATATTTATAATTGATATTCTGGTATTTATAATTGATATTCTGGTATTAGTTGTGTGGATCTGGGATTCTGGTCTGGTCAGGGGCCATCAGGGTCTGTCTGTTGACTCAAGAAGATTTTGTGCCAGTCCCTGAGTTTGGAATTCTGCCGGGAATGCTGCCAGCCTTTAACTTTATAGGATATGGGAATGGAAATCATTAATGGGAATCATTAAGGCTGGAAAAGACCTTTAAGATCACCAAGTCCAACTGAGCCCAGCACCACCACATTCACCATTTAACCACGCCCCAAGTGCCACAGCCACACATTTTTTTTACTAATTTCAGGGAATTCAAGCAAAATAAGAAATAAATGAGCACGTGGCCAGACACACCAACAACCCAAGGCGCGAAGAGTGGAGGAAGAGGAGGATGAAAGGCACCACTTCCCTCTAAATCCCACTGATTGTCCCCCATTAACCCCAGGTGGAGGTTGCACCCCTGCATTCCTTGGATAGAACCTCATGTAAATAATTGAGAGGAGCTGTGGCTGTTCAGTCCTTGAGGATGTGGAAGGAAGCCATGGAAGGGTTTTAAGGGCCTGCAAACACTGGTAATCCCCCAAATGGATCACCCCCACTTTGTCACTCGATATGAGGCTTTTTTCAAGGTCTGGCCACATTTTATACAAAAAATTATGAGTTTTGTAAGGTCCAGTTATATCTACTCACCATTACTCCAGGGGTAGCTAGAGGCTGATGTGCTGGAGCAGCTCCATGGACTTGTTCCTTGCTTTAATTCCTTCAGTTAATTCTTTAAGTCCAACTAGGAAGATCATCCTTCCAGAAATGTGATTTTTACAAAAGCAGAATCAAAGAACCAACCCAAAACACTTCAGGCTTGGCTCGTGGGGGTTATTTGCAGAGCACTTGAATTTCTGCACCATTTAAAGAGTGGCAAGGAACATTCCTGGGCAGTGGAACTCACTGAAATATATTGTTAAAATATTAGAAAATCCCTGGCGTGCTTCTGGCTCAGGTAAAAGCAGCTCCCAAGTAATTCCTTGGCATGGCTCAGGAGCTGGCACGGGCCAAGGGCCATTCCCAGGAGACATTTTGGATGGAACCACCTTGTTCTGGAAGGCCAGGACATTTCACAGGTTGGATGTGGGCTGGTTTAGGCCAGGTGGCATCAGCAGGCGGGCTGTGTTTAATTAATTCATGGAGCTGTAGCCAAAAAGTCCAATCCACTCCCTGTGCTGGCAATAACTCCTGGAAGCAGGAGCAGAGACGGCCTGGGAGAGGATGAGGAAGGTTGGATGGTCCCTCCTCTTTTCCAAGCAGCTTCCCACCACCTGGATATCCCAGATCCTGAGGGAAATTGCCCATTTTGCATTTGGCAGCAGTTACACCCTGGAGCCACCAGCTCATGAGGGAGTCACACCTTCACCATCATCTCCAGCTTTGATTCCCACTGCAGAAATGGATGACACATCTTGAAATAAATCCCTTGGGAAGCAGGAAAACCCTGCTGCTCTCCCACCCACATCCCACAGCACAGAGCAGGAGGTGAGCTCTGAAATGTGGCACAACGTGGGGCTCTGCCCTGCTCACCTGTGGTGCCCCCACATCTCAAACATTTTTGGGGGCCCTTCCCACTGCCTGGCCTCAGTTCTCAGAGGGATTAAGGGATGAGCTTGGCCAAGTCATGTCTCATTTCTGGCCCTCTTTCACCTCTCTGGCTCTGTGTTTGTCATTGTGTTTAGACTGAAAAAGTTCCTGCGTTGCTTCTGTCCCTTAAGCAGCTCAATTAGAACCTCTAAAAGGAGATGTTCAAAACCACTACACAGCTTGAGCTATGTTAATGGTGCTAATGATGTAATGATGATGATGATGATGATGATGATGATGATGATGATGATGATGATGATGATGATGAATCAATACCAAGTGTTTAAGGCCAGGCTGGAGCAACCCGGTCTAGTGGAAAGTGTCCATGCCCACAGCAGTGGGGTGGAAAGAGAGGAACTTTAAGGTCCTTTCCAACCCAAACCATTCTGTGATTTTGAGACCTGACTCTTTCACCTCATCTCTTGTTGATTAATTTTATTTTTGTCCAAATAACACTCAGATTTTAGTCTTTCATGCCTATTTAAGAGGAAGCTCAGTATAAAGTTTGTCCTCTCATTGTGTTTTCTCTCTCTTTCTCCTCATTCTGTGTTTTTACTCGCGTGCTCTTCTTCACTCATCAGTGCTCCATCACTGGTTGCCCAGCTGGGTTACACAAAATTCCACACAAAGCACATCCCTCAGTGTACCTGCAAGCTTGTAAGAGATTCAGGCAAGTCACTACTTCTTTCTAAACTAAAGGCAACTCTGTCTTTACTGGATTTTACTTCTCATGCTCCCCTCCTGCTCAGCACATCCCCAGCTGCAGCCTGACACCACCTTCAAGGCATCTCAGTGACGCCGAGGGAAACAACGTGAGAGAAAGGGGGGAAGAAACCTACTTTATTTTTCTGGAGGTGAAATCTCTCATGTGATCCTTGTTTTAATCCCAGATTCTTACAATGCATTCTGAGTCACCCACTTCCTCTGCGGGAACAGCTGTCAAAACCCCGCCACATCCTCGGCTCCTGCGGCTTTACAGCTCCCGTTAGCAGCTCCTTAAGGGGCTGCCTGTGAGGTTCCAAACCTGCCAGTTCCCATTAACCAGCTGCCAGGAAGTGCAAATGGGAGGTCGGTTGGGAAGCTGAAGAAGGCAGGGGGTTTACCCTGCAGGGTTTGGTGGGAAGCAAAGCCGAGGTAGATCCATCTCTTATCCCATCATCTCCAATTGTTCGCTCTTCTGGTTTAAGAGCTGAGCAGCCTGGTTTAGTGGGAAGTGCCCATGGATGGGAATTAGGTAATCCTTGAGCTCCCTTCCATCCCAACCTCTCGGGACTTCTGCTGCTCAGAGTGACCCCGAGATGTGTTAGAAAGTCTCTTTTCCCAGCCCAGCTATCGAAGAAGGAGTCAGAACTCTTCAGTTCTCATTCTCAAGGTTGTTTATTGCTTCTTATCTATAAAATTCTTTTTCTGGCCTGCTGAGGTCTGTTCAGCAGGACAGACAGAGGCACAGTGGCTGCTCTCGGAGCAGTGTTATCTTTTTATACTAAAAACTACGTGTACAATATTTACAATAATTTTCCAATACCTATAATCTATGTTAGACACTGAACTTCTACTCTAAACCAATCCAAAAGTGCCACCATCACAGCAGAAGATGGAGGCCAAGAAAAAGAAGAAGAAGGAGAAAGGCTGGACACGCCCAGATTCCTCCATTTTGCCCCCTGAACCCCCATTCTAAAAACCCAAAAAATCTATTTTTCACCCCGTGAGAAACTAATTATTATTCTACTTAGACTTTTGTGGCTTGCAGGTCTTCATATAAGGTTGGTAATTTTTTCCATGGGTCATAATCAAAGTCCCAGGTGTCTTGGGCTCTGTGCCAGGGTCTCTGAGCCCCCAGCAAGGGTTCAGGCAATCCAGGACAGCCAGAGGGATGTCCTGAATTCCAGCACCAACCCATCCCATGATTGTATGAAAAATACATGGATCAAGGTGTTTGCCTGGTTCCTCAGAGCTTTGAGCTGATGTTTCTCACCACAAGAACAAAGCAAAGCAAAAGCAGGAGGAGCATTGGTTGAGCAGTTTTCACTGATTTAATGAACAATTCCTTGGGTGAATAACAATCTGTGAGGAGAACAGCAGCGGGACACCATCCCAACACCAGCACAATCCTGGGTAAAGCCCCAGCATTCCCGTCTGAGGATGGCAGCGCTGACTCTGTGTAAAGGAACCAGCTCTGAAGGGGTGGATTAAAAGCCTGGGTGCTTTTCCCACAGCAGGAAATGGGACTGGAAGGTAAAACAAATGAATAAATGCAAGAATTCTGTGTGCATGGGAAGGAGAGAGCTGGAAAGGCAAGGGGACTTTGGAAATCCTTTGGAGACACAAGTGAGAGTTTTCAAAGTAACAGAACCATACAGTGGTCTGGGTTGGAGAGGACCTTAAAGATGGTCTTGTTCCAAGGTTTAGGTTGGATATCAGGGAAATTTTCTTCCCCCAGAGGGTGCTGGGCACTGCCCAGGCTCCCCAGGGAATGGGCACATTCCCAAGGCTGCCAGAGCTCCAGGAGGGTTTGGAAAATCCTCTCAGGGATGCCCAGGGTGGGATTGTTGGACTGGACGATCCTCATGGGTCCCTCCCGACTCTGGGTATTTAAAGCTCAGCTGCAGTGAGGAACTGAACAGCTCCAGAGGTCCATTGTGAAGAAAAGGACATTTGATCAAGCAAGACAATGTGCCAGGCAAGGACACATTGACATCAGCGGGTCAAGCAAGTCAAAGCCTGGGATAACAACAGGTTTTTTTAATTGTTGTCATTCCCTCAGACTAAATTTGGCCATGTCCAACCTATTCCGAGCTCCAGCCAGCTATTTTGGAATCACATCCTGACAGTGACACCCTGCCAAGGTATCCTGGCTTCTCCACCAAAGTATGATGACCATGGAATCCTATGGGAAGCCGATGGAGTCCCTCAGCCTCCTGAGCTTGTTTAATGATGTAATTTACAGTGGATGGAGAGGCATTTCTCCAGCTCAGGGTACCACTTTTAGGGCTTAAATTAACCCCAAGGCCAGGCTTATGTTCATGAATAAGGCTGAAGGAAGGGTCTCCCACAACCACTGTGCAAAGACTTTTCCAACAGATGTGAAGAAAGAGGAGCACGCTTCAAGTATAATTTAAAATACATTTATTGTTTCATTTGTTCTTGCTTTTTTCCTTTTTTTTTTGTTATACAAAGATGTTAAATAACTTAAATACATTCTCAACAGTCACTCAGAATCAGATTTATACCTACAAGCTGTACATATGAGGTAGAGAAAAATAACTTAGGCTCCCATAAGACATTGGAAAATAAACAAAACAAAAACAAGAAAAATACTAATCCTTCATGTTAGTATTCCCACCTCCCTTTAAAAAGAAATGCCATCCCAGGTGTGCAAAACAAATCCTAGACTTTACATTCCTGCTTCAAATTATTAAAGGTGGGGTGGTCCAAGGGAAATTCCTGGGCTGGTTTGGTGATTGGTGTTTCAGATGGATCCATGCTCAAGGGGAGCTGGAAGGATTACCCACACATCTCCTGATTTTCCTGAATTCAATCTCACCTCTACTAACCTGGATGTCTTTATCCCTTTCTACTGTCAGCAGGGAAAACTGGCACCTCCACGTGGGCCAAGCACCTTCCAGAGGAGCCCCAGATCTGCAGACCAGGGGCTCCTTTCCCAAGGGGGATGATTCCAGACCCACTGCACATCAGTGCCAACAGGGAAGTCACCTCCTGGCCTTTTGGGTCATCTTGCCCGGTGCTAAGAAGGTTTTTTTTTCCCCATTTCTGAAAACACTCAGCAACAGCTGAGAGAAAGGCAAAATTCTGATGTTTCCCCTGACAGGTGAAGTTGATGTATCTGCATAATTCCTGGCCTCACTCCCCACTCCCTCCCTGCACCTGAGGAATTGTAGTTACAGGAAGCCAAAGTAAAACTGTGCTGCCAGATCCATTTTCCTTTCCTCCCCACCCACAAAGCCTCAAGATTCCCTTTTTTCTTTTATTTGCTCTATCCAGAAATACTCTGTGAATAATTTGGTCAAATCGAATGTTAGTTGGTGAAGAATAATCCAAAAGCTATTCAGTGGTAATACCCATGGCCAGGTTTCAGGGGGTTGAGCAGATCTAACCAGGAGGTTGGAATGAGATGGATCTTAAAGACCCCTTCCAACCCCAAACATTCCATGATTCCTATGATTCCTCTGGACCTGGTCCTGTGCCGTACTGAGCGATGCGGTCCAGAAAGGCCGCATCTTGTATTTCTTGTGGGAAAACGTCACTTTCTAAAAGTCATCACCTAATTAGGACCCCAAAAACTGAAATCCAGGATGAGCTGGCCACGGAAGCCAGACTCAACCCAACAGATGTGCCCGCAGAGCTGGATAAACCAGGAATGAGGAGCTTTACTGCACCTGTTCCACAGGGTACAGAACAGACCGGATTTTACTGCAGCATCAACCGAGGAATTTTTCACAGGCACCATAATCCACCAGAAAATCACCTTAAGCAGCATCTACTCCATGAAAGTACCCTTGAGAAATCTGTCCCTTCATCTGGGGTCTCATCCAACCCTACCCCAGCCAAAACACCCGACTGTATGTTCCCTAAAACAGGGCAGCTGAAAAACCGCAGACAAAGGAATTCCGGACCTGGCCTGAAGGAAGGCAGATGTCAACGAGCTGCTTGACAACAAAATCTCCTCAGAAATTGTTTTAGCCCCTGCTCAGGTCTCCAAACCAGCAATCCCAAAAGTTCTTTAGAAAACAGGGGGTCCATAAATCATTCCCTGCTTCCCAAGGTGATGGGCAAACTTCCTGAATCACAGCAGATCAAATCCCCAGCTCCCCAGTTTTATACTGCCCCATTCAAATAGATAAAAGTTGCTTGTGTTGGATCAAGCCTGGAATTTGGTCCTCTTCATTTAACCTTCCAATGTACTCAGATTATGATTTTATTTTCCCCAACCACCTTTTTAAGAGCTGTTCTTCCCCAGCCAACTGAGCTCAATGGCAAATCCCCAATAATTGCAAATAGATTTGCGATTTCCTCCATCCAGACCCATCTCAAAATCGGGATGTTCAGCTAAAAAAGGGTAAACTTGAAATTTTGGGGTAGATTTTTTTATATTTCCATTACAAGCTACTCATTTTTCATTTTCAGCATTAATAATGATAATAATTAAAAATCTCCTTTGATTAAGCACTGCTTGTTTCACCAACTGGAGTTTTTGATAACTGGAAGATAAGGAGAACATAATGTTTAGGACTTGTTTTGCATTTCTCCACATCCGGCATAAATGAGTCAGTCACACAGAATAGAAGCTTGTTAAAAAACAGATGACGGGTGCAACAATTATTTCTGTGGGTTTTTATTTCTTTTAATAGAAAATTCTAATATAAAACAGCAAACGTTTTCAGTTTGCCTTGTTTACAAAAATATTATATATTTTTTTTTATATTTCTGACATAACTAAAATGCACTATTCAATAAAAATATTCTTCCATCAGCTAACTTCTCTTTTTAAAAAAATTAATAAAAAAGTTATATAAATAATGGTTGCACCCCCCCCACCCCAAAACTGATCTGGCTGGATCAGCTTAGGAGAACCAACACTTTGACACTTTTGGGGGGACAGGGGGTGAAAGGGGGTCAGGAACCAGAGATCTCCCCTCCACCCATCTGTCCTTCTCCAGTTACATCTGAGCAAAATCCTGTTTCTCTGGGGATAAGAAAAAGGGGGAAAGTTGCTTTGCACTTTTTTAATATATATATATATATATATATATATGAAATGACACCATGAAAAAGTTCAGGGACCCAAACCCACCGCTGAAGTAGTTTTACAAAACCGAGCAATTTCACTGAATTGCACTAGAGATCCAATGGTGTGGTGGCAGAATCAGCCTCTCTGGAAAAATCCAGTTTAATCTAGCTGGGACAAAAAGGTTTTGCAGGACACTCCCCAATGTTTTACACAGGAGTTCCCAGTCTCTTATTTAGGGTTTTCCAGACTTGTGGATAAGAGTAGCACTTGTACTCCATGAGTTAATTCAACTCCAACACATCTCTCACCATCAGAAAACCCAGGCCTAGCACTTCAAAGGGTTTTGAGATGGTTTGACAGATTTTCTCCCAGCTCCTACTTAAGCTCCACTGGATTTTTCCAAAAGGAGGCTTTTGCCCCCATTCCTTCTTCAACGATAAGGCAAACATTGGAAAACGCTGGAACTAAAGACCCCCCACCCAAAACACACCCACAGCGTGGTGCAGGGGGGAGAAGAAAAATAACCCACATTTGTTTTACCACCCTAGGTCAAAAGGCCAAGAAGACAAGTTCTCCTGATTTCAGAGTGTTAGTATATTTTATACACTGCCTATACATTTAACACATGTGCCTCGCTACTATTTAGTTATTTATATTTTTTTTTTAACCACAGGAGAATAAACCTTGCTATTTACAATATATAACAGGCAAGTACTATATCCACATGAACATAAATACAATTTGTGGTGGTTTTTTTCCTTGTTATTCATTTTTTTGTAATTCTTTTTTTTTTGTCTTTTTTTTTGTCTTTTTGTCTTTTTTTTTTTAAATACTTACAGAAAGCATCCAGGCTTCAGTGCGTGAGTTATAATACACAGAAGAGCTCTTTCACTCAGTAGTTCATTCACTCTTTGCTGCTTCCTTCTAGACAAGCTTGGACAATCTGCCTTATTTCCCACCCATCTCTCTCTCCCCCACACTGCTGAACACACCAAGCTTCCCTACCCCATCCCATCCCATCCCAGCATTTTTTTTTGGCCAGGATATCCATGCCAACACTCCCCTCTCTTCTGCTTCTAGGGACTCATTCTCCTCTCACACCAGTGCAATGTGGAGTTACTCCAGCGAGGTCAACGGAGACAGAGACACCAGTGAAAAGGAGGAAAATGAGGCCCATGGTTTAAATATAACAATAATAATAATAATTAAAAATAATAATAATAATAATAATAATGCACATAAGTTGCGGCCCATCCTTTAATTAAGAACAGATTAAAAAAAAAAAAAAAAAAAAGAATGGAGCCAGAAATAGTAATTCAGATCCCAAAGTTCCTGTTTTGAGCAGGTTTGGATCTGCCTTTACTTTAAAGGGGAAGAGCTATTCTAGAACACACAAAAATGTAACAGTGAGTTTGCACACATGTGTGAGAGAGAGAGACAAGGGGAGAAAGAGAATTTAACATAATACCACATTGAAACCATAAGAAGGTCCTTCTGAAGGGCTTTACAATAAATAAATGATCAATATTTATATATATATATATTTATGTGTCAAGGTGTGCATATATATCTATATATACACACTGAATAATAGGTTTCTAGGCGATTTATTTTTTAAACCATTAGATAAACTGCTCAGGGGTGACTTTCCCAAAAAGCTGTGAGACCTTCCTGGTGCTTTGCTGGGGTGGAAGGTGGGAATTCCACATGTGGATTCCACCTTCACTCCTCCAGCATTATCCCAACCTCCAGAATAGTACAGCAAATAAGGAAACACCAAAAAAAGAGACATTTTGCTTCACTCTGCAGAGCCATGGTGCTATTAAACAGTAACACCCTGTCCCTCCCCCTGCCCCCACCTCAAGATTTGATACCAACAAGCCAGGCTGGACTGCAGGTATTTGTTACTAAGAAAACCCCAAATCTATCTTTTCTCTTCCCAGCAGATGCGTATGAACAGCTTAAATATTAGTGGCTACAATTTGGGGGAAAAAATTAAATAAGGAAAAAAAGACTTTAAAAAATAATGGTTCATTTTGGGAAATTGCTCTCTTTTTTTTTTACTAATTTTTACTAATGTTTGAGAATCTCCTCTTTTGAACACCAGATCAATGGCTTAGAGAAACTCGCTGGAAATTGCTACTACTGGACAATCAAAAATTGCTACCAAAAATCAAACAAAACACCCTCTTCTCCCCATTTTTTCCTTAGAAAGCTTCATTCAGGCAATTTGCTGGCTGCCTCCAATCCACTTTTATATGAAGAATATTGGCACGCCAAGTCCTGGATTGTAAATCTCCTCTTCCAAGCAAAAAAGAAATGCTGGAGGTTGTCATGTGTTTCACAGCACTGGAGTGATCAACCCCTGCAGTCAAATTTCTGGCTTCTCTCAGGTTGTCTCTGTGTCGATTGGTTATTCCAAATCCACGAGTTTGTTAGGATTTAGCAGGTGTGTTTTTAAAGTACAGTTCTCGATCTAGTGGTTAAAAAAAAACCAAAAAAACCAAAATCATCTTAAGGTCATAGGGTTTACATACAGCTTGTGTCATGTACCACTGCCATGGTTTAGAGTAAATGGAATGATGACCTAGGAAAGAAAAGTCAGCTCCTCCAGAGGTCTGATCCAGGCCAAAACAGCTGCTCCACAAGGCAAGACAGCCCCGGGTTCCAAGAGGCACTCGGATTCCTCTCGTCCTACTCAAGAGAAACACGTCCAAATTCAACTGGCATAAGGCTCCACGAGTTCCAGTTGGGATTTCTGAAGCAGTTACCACAGGTTGACCTCCATCAGCAAGAGGTGGGAAGAGGAGAGAAAAATAAATCATGCGCTAAGTGAAAATGAAACAAAAGTATCTAGTGGTTTAAAAAAAAAAAAAAGATTAAATTTAAGACAGCGATAGTGCTAAAGAGCCTGTATTTGGGTGAATTGTTTTAAATAAAGAAGGGGATTGGACTGAAGGGGACAGGCACATCTGGTGTTCTGCTGTCTTCCCAACCTCTTTCTTGGATCTGTTTCTCTCTGCAGCGTGGTGGACCCAACGTTTCTGAGCTGTACTGGTGATGATGCACGCGGACACAGAGCTGTCATTAAAGAGCTGATGCTCCAGTGGGTCTCTTTGTCAGAGCCTGGTTTGCTCCATGTGCAGAAACTCCACTGGAAGAACCCATCATTCTCTACAAATCCCACTCCAATTTTAGGAGTAATAAATGTCCGCTTCCGGCACCACCGCACTCAAAGCGGAAAGATCTTTTGCATCTGCTCAGCTCTCTGAGCAGTTGGGTGAGCTCCAGGAATAAAGAAGTACAGGATATTCATGCCAAAGGAATCTCTTAGCCCAGGAGTTCATGGAGGATGGCTGAAACAACGTTCCAAGGAGAAATGATCCGTCAAACTACGTAGGTGATGAAGGTGAACGTCAACTGGTGTCTAACCCCAGTGTGACAGGCACTTATTTCCACATGGTTGGACCTCATGAAAATTCAGTCTACAGGATAAACAAAACAAAAAAAAAAACCAAAACAAAAAACCCCAAAACAAAACAGCAACACAGCTGGGTCACCTGTACCCTACAAAGTGCTTATGTCTCAACATAGCTTCCAGATGCCAGAAGGTCAATCAAACCCTGTTTGTCTCCATAGGCAGTTCTCCAAGCTGGCCCAAGTGCAGCAGGAGCCGCAGGTCGTGTCAGTCCTTGCAGGTGTAAACCTCCTCCCTCTGGGTGCACTGCTTGCACTCCACGTAGCAGCACCAACGCACCTGGCACTGGCACGGGCGCGTCACCACCCGGCTCTGCGTGTTGTGGCCCCGGCCGCAGCAGATGCTGTCGCAGTTCTTGTCCTTGTAACACTTCCGTCCCGAGGTGCCGGGGGAATAGCGACTCATCAGGCAGAAGCTCGGGGAGTCGTCAATGTAGACAAGATCCGTAGTCCTTGGGATTTGATCGCTGTGGCCAGGGATGGATTTTTTAGGGGGGGAAATGTCGCCTTCCCCCGTGGCCTCATTGGTGGTGCTGCCCACCTTGAGCGAGGTCTCGTACTTCTGCTTCAGCTGCTTGCCAATCTCGTGGAAGGGGGACAGCTGCCTCCAGCACGTCCGGACGGTGCAGGAGCCGGACACGCCGTGGCATTTGCAGGTGGTCTCCACGCCGGCTTTGATGACCTGCAGACACACACACATGGCCCCAAAGAGAATCAGTCATCAAAGCATCAAGTAAAGCATGATATTTTCTAGAAGACGCTTCAGGGACACCAAGTTGAAGATAATGCCAAAAAATATCTGTTGGAAGCAGACAGAAAACACATCCTACAGGAAATACTTCAAAAGGCTCTCAGTTCCCAAAGTACGACATTCAAAACACATCCTACAGGAAATACTTCAAAAGGATCTCAGTTCCCAAAGTATGACATTCACCTGCAAAAACTTTGCTTAATTGGCTAATTAAAGATACTAGAAAGGTGCACAAAGATTGTCCAGTGCTGCCACTCATCGTGTAGATAGAGATCTGAAACTGTGATACAACTAAGAGATTAATACATATTTTAAGACCTATTTATCTTTGTCAATAATAAGTAGATAAGATATAAAAGTGGAAGAAGTGGAAAGAGGTGGGGTGGCACATGCTCCAGAACAGAAGCGTGGACAATAGGAACCTTCTCCATACCACAGGACCCCAAACCCAAGTACAAGAAGAAGCAATCTTAGTTTAGCATCATCAACTGACTGATGCTAAACAAAGAATCCCATCCTTTTCAAATCAACTGCAATAAAGAAGTTTCATGGCACAAAGCCACATCCGTCTACTTAGAAACAGCATTGGAATGTTCCAGTTCCCCTTCTCCAGAGAGAGATTTACACCTGGGGTACCTCCATGGGCAACACATGAGCAGAGATGTTATTTGGACAGCCACAGACACCCCACATTTTGTCCACAGATTATAAACAAAAATTTCTATTTCTAATTCTCCCACCCTGCCCCTTCCCCAGAATTAGGTTCTGTTGACTTTAAATGGGTAAGGTACAACCACCCCTTAAATCAGCAGGTGAGGACAGAGTTTGTTTGACAGAGCTGGGTCCTGACAAGGTACCAAGTCCTGTTAACAGTGCCCTTCCTTTGGGCATCTACGGTGCCTAAAAAAGAAGAAAACAACCTCCCCCTGTGCCCATGATGGCATCTGGCGCTGCTGTGGCCTCCTGACAGCAGAGGACTGGCTGCAGTCCATTTCCCGACCATCCGGTTCTTAATTATTTGGCTGCACAAATCCTGCTGAGCCCCATGTGCAACCGTGCAATAGGTCATGGACTCGGAATTGGGGCCTGGCCCAATTGTGATATTCCAGAAACATTTTTAGAAAGACAATATGCATAATGCAGCCTTCAGCAGAGCCTGTCCAATGGTCACACTTCATTCCTGTGACAGCCAAAGACCTTTGCAAGTGCAATCCAATAATACACAGTAGCATTCAGAGTGGTGACGGGTTACAGGGGGAGATGTGTTGCTGGTTATAGCGCTCAGCTGGGATGGCTTGGGTAAGGGCTGTCACGCTTTGTGTGCCAAAGTGTCTCGCCAAGTCCACAAGAAATCCCACAATGTCAGACAAGAGCGTGCAGAACACATTTCAACACCGAGGGGGAGGGGGGAAAACCCCAACCCTCACCCGTCCCCACCCTCGTGTAAAGTCCCGTTTCACTGCTTGTCCAGAAGTGAGAGCTGAGTTCGTGTGAAACAAAGCTCCTCCACCTGATTTCACGCCCACACCATCAGCAAACCGGGCAGAAATTGCTGGGATACTTGGGAAAGGGCTGCACACTGCAGTCATTCATCACTTCAGGCTTTCCTCAACCTTTCCTCCTCCCCCAGCGCATTTGCATCTGCTCCACCTGGAAAAGGAGACAACCCCCATTGCACAGGAGCTGGGAAAGCAAGAAACCAACGGGAACTGGCTCAGCTTGTAGTCCTGCTCCTGGGCTTGGAGCTGATTGAACAAGACAGGGTCATGAAACTCAGGAAGGGAACCTGGAGTCGGGGCTGTTCTCGTCAGGAGCCACCTCTCTGGAGCTCTGCGGGAGTGCTGACGTTGCAGGAGCACTGCAGCCAAGGCGTCCACGTGGGGCTGGTGGATACAGCCCAACACGTGTTGGAAAACCTGATCCTGATGGATTGGCAGCTGGCTGATGGCACAGAACCTTCAGTCAGGTGTAAGCATGTAGGTTTAGGCACTTGAATCCCATCAGCCAGCCAGGGTTGACCTCACCGAGGCAAACACTCGAGTTTAAACACCTCACTCTGAGAAACACCTCAGAACTCTCATCGCAGTGAGGGCAGCCAAAGCAGGGCAGGACCCTGCAGTGAGGCAAACACCTGCTCCACTGAACAGCTCTCCAGGCTCCCACTGACAGCTGAGCACACCTCTATCACCAACAGGAGCCTGGGGACCCAGCCCACACAGAGGCACCTCAGTTCAGGGGAGTCTGTGAGCAGAATCCTGCTCTCTGGGCCAAGCTCAGGTGTTTAAATATCTCCACCTAGCACTAATTGAGGTGCTTTAAAACATTCTCATCACACCAGCTGTCCCTCCAGCAGCACAAAGGTCCCTCAAGGGGTACTAATCAGTGTATTTGGGTAGATTAATTCTATTCTCCTCATCTGGGCTCAAACAAAGTTCCACATGAACCCCAGTCTGGATTTTCCTGACTCACTTCTAGCTCCTTGTTAAGCAGTGGCTGGGACAGCTCTGGTGGACCAAAGCATAAAAGGTTTCCATTGTCCCTGTCCCCATGAATGCAGCAGTTCATGAAACCCAGATTTTCCTGTGGCTGCCGTGAAAGCGCGGTGCATCCCGACCACCCCGTAAAGCTTCTCCTGGAAGGACCGGGAAGGGCTCAAGAATGTTACGAGGCAGCAAGAGTGAAAATCCTAGAAAAATTCCCTGCCCAGGCAGCCTCCCCTGCTGCTGTCAGTCACGCTGCAGCTCCTCGAGGCGCTGCGTGATGGGGAACTGCTGCCTGCAGCCCCAGCCACCCACGAGCCAAAATGAATCTTGGCAAAGCCCTTCTGGTTCCCGTCCCGCTCCCCAGCTTCCACAACGACCTTTCCTCCTCTTGGTGCAAGCTCCTGTCAGAGACACTTAAATCCACCTCATTTCTTCAGGAAGCAGAGCAAGACTGATCCAAGTCAGCAGGTTGCTTGGAGAAAGCTTTGCTGGCTGGATCCTGGGACAAATGTCTGGATCATGCTTTCAAACCTGAAGGTCTTCTATCCTTCTTCCAGGATAGAAAAACACCGTTTTTATTCCCAAAAAACTCTTGGTTAGATGAGGAAGAATAAGGTTTTACCATATAAAATTGTATTTCAAGAGCTGTAGCAGCTCCTGCTTTCTTTTCAGGGCTCATCACAGTTCAGAGCCTGATCTACCTCCATCCTACACAGACCTGAACCTGTTCTGAACTGACCACTGAATAATCACTTCATCCACACCAAGGATGTGGCCACCTGCACCTTTGTCACAGATGTGGAGCAGAATGGCTCAGCTTCCATCCAAGGCACAAAATATTTCATGCTCCCCATGGCCCCAACTCCACAGATACCAGACAGCAGCACGGTTGTAGTAACTCAGGAGCAGCAGCAACAAGGCGCATCCTTTTTGTTTTGTGTGCTGTCGAGAGTGCCTACCATGAAAACAAAGCCAAACAAAGACAAGTGGTGGGTCAGGGATGGCATCACACACGGGAATTCTGTCCTCCCACTCTCCTCTGAACAACCACCTGGTCTGGCAGTATCAAACAGAACAGTTTGGGAGGAAAGTAAAGATTTTTAGCTTGACTTAGGAACACAAATTCCCACTGACCTTGCCGTGAGAACACCCAATACTGACAAAATCAGAATGAGGGAAACACAAAGCAAGACAGAACTGTTTTTCCTGGGGTTTTCCTGCTCGGAGGAAACCAGATAGCTCTGCTGGACTGCCTTCCCAACTGCCTTTACATGGGGAAAAGGGATCACAGCAGAGCATTGCTATGCAACATGTAATCCTTCCTCCCAACAATGGTGCGCCGCGAAGCTCAGACTGAGTGCCCCCGTCATGATCAGTCTCAGACATGCTGCAACACACAATTTCTCAGTGTTTTAGCTGAAACGCCGAGGACAGGATTCCCATTCATTCCCAGCTGGGTCACGGGGCTCTGGCAGTGGGTTTTTTTTTTTTTTTTGGTTTTTTCAGACAACTCTTGTCTGGGCAGCAGCAGCCCAGGGCGGACACCCGGCCGTGGGAATTCCGCGCTCATTGCTCCGCTGTCGTCATGGCTGGGCTACGGCTCCAGGGCTTCAAACCATTCGCTATGGTTTGGGGGAGAGGAGGGCAGCAAACCCTCCTGGTAGGCAGCTCATCCAGGGAGAAGCCTTGCCTGGCTTTGGGAAGGGCTTTGGGATGCTTCCCCACAAGTCCAATCCCCTCCGTCCCCCCGTACAAGGAGCCCTCTCCAATTTAAATAGGCTTAGTCATTCTCTCAGCTCAAGTATTAACGTTTGTTTGGACAGCAGCCACGGTCCCCACACACAACCCGTGGACCAGGCTTGTCCCTTCACACTGGCCAATGCCACTGGCTGAACTATGAAAGTTTCAGATTGTTAGTTGTCATCCTTTCTTTTTTCTTCTATCTTGTTAAAAAAACCCTTCCTTTCAGCCTGTTCTCAACCTGCATTTTCAGAACAGCTTTCCCCTCCCACCACCATTCCCTCTTTAAAAAATGGGAACATTCATATTTCAGTGACATAGGTATTAAAACACAAACATTTAAGCATAGAACAACATAACCCTACTTAAAACTGAGAACTTCAGAAGTATTTTCCCCATGCCCAGTATTCCTAGCATGCTTCCCATGCTAAAAAAGCTCCACATAAACAACCAACTGCAATCGCTTTTGGGACACAGCAAGCAATTTTTTTTTCCAGAGTATTGATTTCCAGGCCTAAGAAAGGCTTTGGCTGAGCCATTCTCAGCCTGAAATGAGAGGAAAATCCAGAGAGCACGCCTGGGCATTCCTACCTGTCATAACCTGCAGCAATTAATACCAGTGGTGGCCCTGAAAACTGATCTGTACATTAAGAGCTCTTCTCGGACTGTTATTTGCTGGGTTTGATTTGTACCTTGGTAAACATGTGATGCCCCATTTCTCACTGCAAACACATCCCTAAAAAACTGCCAAGAAGGATGCTTTATGTCTTTTGGGTTTTTTTTGCATGCACCAAGTGGATTAAGCTCCAAAACAGCAATTCTTACACACCATGAGGGTGCAGCAAAAGCTGGAGTCGGACTGGAACTGTGTTAATGAGCAGGAACTGTGTGAGACTCGATGGCCAGTGCTTGTAAACACTGTCTCTGCAACAGGAGAGTTGTGCCTCTCTCCGCCTGTGTGTGACCTTTAGTGAGTCACTTAATCTTTCTGGGTCTCAATTTCCCCCCTCTGCCCAACGGAGCTCCAGAAATGAAGAGGGTGGCATGCTCTGATAACATGTTATGTGATAGCTCATGAGGTTCCTCAGACAGATGATAGCTGGGCAAACATCTCCCTGATATGGAGAGCGCATCTCCAGCCCTCCAGAGAGATCCCTGCCAGCGCTGCCTGGGGGGGAAAAGCCATTCCTCAGATGGAATTCCAAAATAAGCAAGTCAACAGCAAGGGAAAGTCCAGGCACCTCCCACTATCCTCTCCAGAGCATCCCAGATGGTTCCAGGTGTAGCTGTCTCAGGGTGGGTCTGGACTTTAAGCCTACAAGGGTGACAAGGACCATGACAGGGGCTTGGGACAAGGCGACCTTTAGGGTCCCTTCCAACATAAGCCATTCCAGGATTCTGTGGTCCTTCAGAAACACTCGCTCTGCACAGACCAAAGCATCTTGTGCAAAAAATAATGAAGCCTCATGAAAGGAACCAGTTTCAAAGCAGGAAACTGCTGGAGGAGAGATCTTTTCTTCTTCTCCATCTCTACCTCCCCATAACTTTGTATTAAACACTCAAGATAACTGCGGTTATACACGGACTTCAGGCAAAGGTTTGTGAAGGATGAAAGAAAAAGGCTGTGAGAACATAATTTTTTTTCCTAGGGTAACAGCAGCCCCTTTTAATTGTGCCCCTTGGATCTGTAAGACATGCTTGACCAGACATACCTCTGGAAGAGGTCAGCACTCCTGGGATTAAGAAACTTAGCAACGCTCCAGAGAGGGAGTTGGAAAGTCATGTTTAATGATACTTGGCTGAGAAACTGGGCAAATTTAATTAAAACATCACTTACTCAAGCCCAGTGGAACTAATTGAGTGCTCTAATATTCCGCCTTTTCATTAATGGGTTACAAAAGAGGGCTGCACTTGTGTGTACAACGGGGAAAAGGGGGGAGGATGGAGAGAAGATGAGAGCTTTAGCAAGGCTGCCTGGGCTTCATTTAATATAACTCAGAAACTTCATTGCTGGCAACGGAGCTTTAATGCAGTTGACTTCTCCCCCCAAAACACCCTCTCCACCCAAGACCCCTCGGAAAGAATGGCTGAATGAGGGAGAGCAGATCTGGCAAAGGAAGGGAAATTGCTTTTTTAATAAGTGGTCTATTCAGAGCTCCTGCTTTTCAATAAAGAGAAGGCTGGAGAAGTCCTGCTCTAATTACCTCATCCTCACACTAGACAAGCTCACCCTTTCATTAACCACTGAGGTCATATCATATAACTTGGTGAGCCACCACGGGCACAACATGTTCAGTGATTATTTCACTGGTGGCAGCAAAATTACACGCAGCCCATCAAGGTTGTAAAAAAGCAGAAGTAAATTCATAATTAAATGGGAAGGTCTACCAAGAGACACTAAAACTAGGCGGGATAGGATCATGTCACCCTCGCAGAAATACAGGGATTGTTTGCTGGGGTGACACCATGGAGAAACTGGTGTGGTGACCAGGAGGGGAGAGGGTTGCTTGCCAAATTAGTCAGTCCAGCACAGGTCCTTTTTTTTTGCTGGGTCTCAAGGGACTATTTGTATGTTTTGCCGTGGCTGGGAGTAATTAGATGGGAAAAATGACACGTAAAGAATCAGTGAGAGACCACCAAGCTTGTGCTGTGTCATTGCTAGAGACTTCTCCACTCCCTCAGCGAACACACACATCTACACACTGCAAGAACTTCAGCTCCAAACTGCACAGCTCCAAAATGGCACAAACCAAGGCTGTCTGCACCCCTCTACTGCCTCTGATCCACCCCAAAGCAAAGCCAGATGAGTTATTGTTCCAATAACCACGCTAGGTGAGTCCAAAGGGGTTTCAGACTGCTGCAGTCACTGGGTGAGCAAACCCTGCTTGATAGTGGCAAAGTCTTTATGGCAGGAGTTGGTTGGTGGGCAGCTTCTTTGAAGGCACAGAAAACATGCTGAGAATCATCTTTAACTACTCACTACCTTCCTCAAGGAAAATATCCACAAACTCAGCAAGGAATGCAGCAGTGCTCTCAGCCTCCATCCTTTCATCCCTGCACGTGCAGTGGGAACAGGAGGATGAACAGAGATCAAACCTGGTATTAATCCACACCTGAGAGCAAGCCGTGCCCAGGCAATCTCTCCACCACATCAAGAGGGTCAAGCTGGTTTCAATGTTCTGGAATCTGAAGCAAGCACTGCAAGTTTTGACTTTGTAGTCACGAAGCCAGGCTGGGTCCTCACTCTGATCATCGTCTTAGTGACAGTGAGTTGTGCCAGGGGTTTAGGACCATACAGATGTGTGCTCTCCTGATCTTCAACCACCACCCTCCTGAAAGCTTCCTCCTCAGCATTCCCTCCTTCTCTGCCTGGCTCCGTGGTGGAGCTGTGAGCCTGCTGGGCTGCTTGGCTTGGCTTTCCACCATGCCATGGCCCGATGAATTATTATATCCAGCAGCACAAACAGAGAAACCATTTCAACTGCTGCTGCAAACAGGCAAAGGAGAGCTGTCACACAGCAATCCCAGCTCGACAGAGACGTTGTGGGTGGACGAAAATAGGAGCAGTGGATCACTGATCTGCAGCAGAGGTCTGTGACTTGGGTTGCCAGGAGGGCTCTGGGTGTCTGGACAACCGTCACAACTGTTACTCAGCTGTTCAGCTGCAGATACCACACTGAGAAACCACTGCCAGTGGCCACAGTCCCACTGTGCCAAGGGGAGCGGAGGCAGAGGATGCTGGAGAGTCCTGCATCTTCCCCTGGGAGCTAACTCACAAGGATCAGGATACAGAAGGGAAGGTTCAACCTCTCCCGATCATCCTTGGAGTTCGTTTAGCTCAGAGCCGTGCAGTGTAGAGCACAGATGATAATTAAGGACGCAAATCCCAAATCCAAGAGTGGCCTCAGCCATATAGACATCCTGACTGCAGCTCCTGGGATTGGGAACACTGGGAGTGGGGCCAAACCCATCTGGGAGGTTTTCAGCCCTGCCACTGTTGGTGGATATCCCTGGAGCTACAAGGACGTGCCAGTGGCAGCCAAAGTCCCATCCTTGGAGGTTTTGATGAGACTGTATTGTGTGATGCTGGAATGACAGGAGAGCCAGGACATCTCAGAGAAACATCCAGCATGGAATCACAGCCTCCATGGGCCACCTTCTCCACTGCCATCCCATCTGCTACACACTCAACTCCAAAAGATGGGACAGAGCAACCAACACCAGGGTTGAGACAAGTCCCATCATCCTGCAAAGCCTGTTTGACACGTCAAAGAGCTGCCACAGGAGTTCAGAGACACTGAGCCCTTTAATCCAGAGCAGGAAACTGTCAGCCAAAACCAGACACCAGCTAAATCCAGGATATTTCTAATCCTGATCTCAGCACTGTCTAGGAGCATCTGGTAGTGGGGAGAGGGGGAGACACTTTGCTGGCCAGCCCTGGCTGGTGGCATTCCCCGATGCCCCAATTCCATCGCGAGGAATGACATTTTATACATAGACACAGCAACAACTGAGCTGGGGTGGCCATTCCTAGAATGCACAACTGGCTGGGCTGCATTTGCCTGGGAAACTGGAGACCCAGGTCCCCCATCCCAGCCCCAAGCCTGCATCCAATCACACAGACAATAACAAGGCTCGAGGGCTATTTCTGGCCCTGCAGTATGTCCCCCTTGGAGGTTGGTGCAATGAAACACTGATCCTAAGCACCTGTGCTGGCCAATCTGAGGGATTTTCGTGTTGGAGCAACTCTAGGCTAGGTACAGCCAAGCATTTTATGGGAGAAGGTGGAAAGCCTCTTCCTTTTCCCCTTGCTGGGATGACCCAGCACTCGCAGACACTTTGTCCTTTACATCTGTCACGGAAAATGCTGAGCTGGAAAGGGACCCACAGGGATCATCGAGTCCAAATCCCGGCCCTGCACGGGACAAACCCAAAAATCACACCATGTGCCCCAGAGCATTGTCCAAATGCTTCCTGAACTCTGGCAGTCCTGCAGGGAGGCCCCTAGGCAGCCTCAGAGGAGGTGTAAAGAGCAGGAAGAGAGGATAAAGATGGGAAAGAAAAAAGGGACTCTACAACCAAGCACCGTCTCCCGCTCTAGGTGACACAGAAGGTTTCTGCCAGAAGACAAAACTGGAGGGGCTATTAGGTCTGAGGTCAGCCAGAAATTAATCTCTCCACCCTGGTTCCCTGCCAGCTGTTTCTCCAGCCGGTTTTAAAGAAACCTGGCCAAGGAGATGCTACACCGTCCATGCTCTACTGAACTGCTGCAAGAGAAGCGTCCCTCAAGGACATGTTGTGGCAACATAAAATCCTTCCTCTATGCTCTACCTCATGTAAGTCTTTCCATCCCTTTGTGGTGTGAAACCCTCCTCCCTGTGGAAAACCAGCAATCCTTGTCTCCACCTCATATTTCCTAAACCTGGCCAGTCCCATTACTTTCCCTCTGGTCTCTCTCCGATGGTTTTGCACAATAAAAACCAGGGCATAATCCCACAACTCAGCCTTCTCCCCTCCAGAAGGAGCACCACTCCATCCATTTCACATCCACCACTCTTATTCCACACCCAAAACCAGCATAATTCCCCCCAAAACCCCACAGCAGCCTGACCCCCACCACCACCACCACCCCGTGGCGCCTTCAACGCACCTTCATGCCCACCAGGTTGTTGTGGAAGTCCACCCTGGCTCGCAGGTCCTTGTTGGGCTTCCTCCCCAGGAACTCCTTGACGAACTTGTTGCTGTACTTGAGGTTGTCCCCACAGCCTCCCCACTGCCAGGCCTCCCTGTTCTCCAGGTCGGGGGCCTCGTCGCAGGTGCAGCGCTCCATGCGCCCCGCGCTGCACGCCTTGGCCATGGCGTGGGTCAGCCCCGCCGAGGAGATGGCGTACAGGAAGGCTGTCTCCTTGAAACCTGCAGGGACAGCAGGGACAGGCTCTAACTGCAGCTTAAAGAAAGGGAAAACACACAGGAAATGGAGGTAAAAGCCTATTGGGAGAAGAGCGTGAGTTGCGTCACGGAGTAAGAGAGTGGTAAGGTTGGAAGGTGTGGGAATTCACAAAATTAGAGGGTTTTGGGAAAGCTGCAAAAGGCAGGCCTCAGAGACAGCAGAACTGTGATTAGAGCTAAGCAGCAGCCATGAGATAGGTCAGCAGAAAAATTATTTAAACTGTAAAAAAGCAAAGACAAGTAGAACAATGATCTGTGTATTAATGCTTGTCTAGAATAACTCTCTAAGCTGCAGAAAAGTTTATCTGGTGAGATATTAGGAAGGTTGAAGTTTAATAATGGAGCTCTGTGCATTGTGTTTTAAGGCTCACAAGCATGTATTGTATTTGAAATAAGCAAGCATTCTTTAACCAATGGTACGTGTGCTAATAGTGATTGGATGGAACTACTGTCAATGTGCTTTTGCTTTGTGTGATTGGTCAAAAAACTTATAAAGTTGTAACATTAAGTTCTTAGTCTGCTGCCTGGGATGTGAGCTGCTGGCATCTTCCCATTGTCATAGCCATGGAATGAGGCTGATGCTGGAAAATCAAACAGCTCAAGGCACGTTCCACAGCAGCACCATCCCATTTGTGATTTGTACACAGCCCCCAGCCGGCGACAGAAGGGACCACGGTGGGGCAGCTGGTGGCAGCTCCCTGCTCCAGCAGGGCCTTCCCACAGCACAGGGCTCAGGATTACCTCCAGACTGCTCTGGAGTATCCCCAGTGAGGGACACTCCACACCAGAGCTCAGTCACTGCCCAGGAAAGAAGTTCTTCCTCAAGTTCGGGTGGAATTTCCTGGGCACCAGATCCTGCCTGTTCCTCCTGTGGCACTGCTGGGCACCTCTGGGAAAAGCCTGGGCTGTGCTCTCCTGGCTCCCACACAGCATGGGAAGCTCTACTTGCATCACTGATGGTGAAGAGGGCACGGGGGAAGGCAAGGAATGATGGACAGAGGTGGCACAAGGATTCAGGAATGCACATGGAATCTGGCCAGCTCGGTGCCTGTCACTCTGTGTCACTCACAGCCTCTGCCTGAAAATGGAAAGAGTTGAGCAAGAGTTGTCCGATCCCTGGAAGTGTCCAAGACCAGGCTGGGCAGGGCTTGGAGCAACCTGGTCTACTGGAATGTGTCCCTCCCCATGGCAGGGGGTGGAACTGGATGAGCTTTAAGGTCCCCTCAAAGCCAAAGCTTTGACTCCATGAAGAGTCGGACAGGACATGGAGGTACCACTGCTGCTACCAAGGGGACAGCAAACTGCAGGAACCCAGCACAGGCTTCCAGTCCTCCTCACTCTTCCCTCTCCTCCTGAATCAAATCACTGGGTCCTACTCCAGACTGGCAGAATTGTTGACAGATGACACCTGAGGGCTGGGAAGCAGGAGATGTGTCACCCAACACAGCACCTCGCTCAAAAAAACCCAGTTTACACCTCAAACCTCCATGCACAGCCTTTCTTTACACCCCCACACTGATCTGCAGGGATGTGACAGCATCCACACCTCCAACAGGTAAGTGACAGCCAGAGGGACCCAGGGTTTCAATCCAAATTATAAAAGCCAGAACTAAAAAGCAAACATGGCAGTATTTATAGCTGCCCATTCCCCAGCTATGGAAGCTGTAAACGACTGCATATTTGAGATGCAATTCCAGAACAGCTTTGGATGGGACTCAAGAAATCCCCCACTCAAAAATAACACAAGTGGATGGTGACAGTAGTGGATATATCTGTGAGCTGGTGTGTCAACCAAGGACATGCAGAGACACTGCCAGGTCATTTTTGGAACTGTTCCTTGGGAGGTTCATGACACTCCAAGCAAACTCATGTGGCCATTCCAAGAGTCTGCCTTCCCAAAACACTCCCAGAAGCAGGAAGAGTGATGAAAATCCTCCCCAGGAGACTGAGGCTTGGTCCTCCCAAGTGTTCTGAGGTTCTACTTCTTCCCAGATTGTGGTAGGAATTATCCAATCATTCTAATGCTCACCTGGAAAAGGAGAACAGGAACCTTTTCCTCACTAGAAATGACATTAAAATAAAGAAAGGTTCAGCTCTACAATCACTGAGGACACTGCAAAGAGTGGTGAGAGTAAAAATAACAATTTTTTTTATTTTAATATTCTGACAGCCCAGAAACACCTTCAGCACTGCAAATATGCCACTGGAAGTGGAGTATTCTAAATTCATTGTTATATGTATGTGTGGAGGAGAGTATTCTTCATATATAAGTGGAGTATTCTAAATTCTACATTCTAAATTCACACAACAAAAACTCATGGGTACCCAGATGACTCCTCTGGGTAGAAAATGCCTTCAAAGCATCTCTCATCCTTTGTAAACTGTGTTTTTTCACTAAAATCCTTTGGCTTTTTCCTAGGTTACACCCCAGGTCAGACTGCCCACGTGCCTGCCAGAGGGATGCCACTACCAAAGACAGATGTTCCCAAGCTTCTGTGCTCCTGGATTGGAGAATCCTTGCCACAGCTACACAGAATGAAGAGGCACCAGTGTCAAACAGAGAATCCTCAATGGGATGGGGTGTGCAAACCCTTGGAGGTCTGAGCCTGCAATCATGGCATGTTTTGGGTTGGAAAGACCCTGAGATCCATCCTGTCCTGGGCAGGGACACCTTCCACTATCCCAGGTTGCTCCAAACCCTACCCAATCTGGCCTTGCACACTTAACTCACAGCCATCAGCCCTCTAAGCATCTCTCATCCTTTGTAAACTATGATTTTCACTAAAATCCTTTGTTTTTTCTATGTTACACCCCAGGTCAGACTGCCCACATGCCTGTCAGAGGGATGCCACTACCAAAGACAGCTGCGCTCCTGGATTGGAGAATTCTTGCCACAGCCACACAGAATGAAGAGGCACCAGTGTCAAACAAAGAATCCTCAATGGGATGGGGTGTGCAAACCCTCCAAACAGAGAATTCTCAATGGGATGGGGCGTGCAAACCCTCCAAACAGAGAATCCTCAATGGGATGGGGCGTGCAAACCCAGCCCTGGAGCTCTGAGCCTGTGGTTTGGGTTGGAAGGGACCCTGAGATCCATCCAGTCCTGGGCAGGGATACCTTCCACTATTCTAGATTGCCCCAAACCCCCTCCAAGCTGGCCTTGCACACTCAGCTCCCTGCCACCAGCCTGAATTGCTGAATTGGGCAGCCCAGCTCTCCACCCTGCTGAATCTGGAGCGGTTGTGGAATCCCAGCAGAAAGTCAGCGCCGTGCGACCACAACGCATTCCAGACCTGACAGAAAGCCAGCAGGAGCAGCAGCTCATCTGCCAGCTTCTCCCCTTGCACCAGCTTTGTCTCCACTCCTCCCCTTCTCCACCACCGAGAGCTTCCCAAATTCCCCGTGCCCATCAGCACGGGGATCATCTCACAGCTCCCAACGAGCTCCATGTGACATTTGGCTCTGGCCAGATTTTAAAGCCATCTCCACCACGCACTATTTGATTGCACCAAGATATTTTGTAACAAGATAATGAGCTTTAAATCAATGCAGGCATTCTAAGCCCCAGTGCATTGACAGTCTGCCGGGCCTGGCTATCCAGTTTCAGCCATTTCCAAAATTGTGCACGAGTATCCAAAGAGGATAACGAGTCCCTTAAACAATCCCCTGTTATTTTAAGAAACCAGGGCTGCATCAGCCCAAGCTGCAAACCAGCAGCCAGGGTTGGTCTGGTGACCAAAGAGTAAGAAAATTTCTCCTTTTAAGTGAAAAAAGTGGGGTTTTTTTCCCCTTTTTTTCCTTTCTCCCCGGAGGAGGAGGAGGAGAAACAAGCCCTCAGTGATGGATTTGGAAAGCTGTGTCCTAGTGGGTGATACATGCCAGCCTTTGTCCTGGGGTACCACTTGCTGCAATGCTGAGCCAGGAACCAGCAGCTCCTGCAGAGGAGGAGGAGGAGGAGGAGGAAGATTTACAGAGCTCTGTGTTACTGCTCAGGAACACCACCTGAAGGATTTACAGCACCGGGGCAGGGCAGAGATGCTGCAGGGATATAAACCACGGCAGAATGAGACAGCAGCAGAGCCCTGCAGCCCTCAGAGCTCTCATTTATCACCCAGATCCCTGACAAGGGCTGAGATGGGGGGGTCTCTGTGGCGTTTTAACTCCAGGCTGCCCTGCCCAGGGGACAGGCGGGTCTGAAGGAACGAGCTGTGGCCTCCAGGTGTCAGCATGAGAAAGTGCTTGGCTTCCCCAAGGCACCACTAATCCAGGGACTCCTCTGGCATGCAGGGATATTTTTAAATGTCTTGCAGCTCTGGCCCGGACCTCTTGGGTTTCATAAGGACTTTCCTTGTTTCCACCAGTCAGTGACAGTGCATTAGTTAAGCCCCGGCGCTTCTGAATTACTCCTCCTCACTAATTAGCCCTGCAAACCTCTGCTCTTATCTTTAAAGCCTTTCACACCCTGGCTTTTCCAGGTCCAGGCCCATTGCTGAGCGTGGGGTTTTCTGGAAGTCACCAAAGCCCTGGAGCCCCTTGAATGCTGTCTGTAAAATGGTGCTGCAGCCTGGAAGTAAGAACTGGGTTTTACTGGGAGGGTGGAAGAAACTGGATTATATGTGGTGGTACGAAAAAAAGAACCAAAAACATCAGCTTCTCCTCCAATACTCCTAATTTCTGGCCATCTCCACCTGAGCTGCTGAGAAGAGGTGAATTAATTACCCACTGCTCACATCCATGGCAGTAACAGCACACAGCCACTTTCAGGTTTTGCCCTGTACTATGACAGGGTTCCCCTTGCCCCCTCTAACAGGACAGCACAGAACAGTCTGGTTTGCCTTATTTCCTTTAAAAAAGGCATTTTCTCAACTTCTTTCCTGAGAGACTGGCATGATAAACAAGGAGAAATAAATAGGAGAAATAAACAGGAGAAATAATAAAGAAGGAGCTCTGAGAGCTTCCCAGCCCTGTCCTCCAGCAGCAGCTGAATTTCCAGCAGAAATGGGCAGAAAATGTAAATCCTGGCTGCAGAGACCTGCACAAACACCTCCAGCCTCCAAGGGGAGCAGCCAGGGCCAGCAGCGGGAAGCAGAGAGGGCAGGCCCATAAATTACCCCCATTAGCACATTCTCTGCCTGCCCTGCACTTCCAGGGACGAGCTCAGGCCTTGCACGGAGCTCTTGGTGGGCCTTGGGGGCAGCACCACCAGCAAAGGATGGCCCAGATTGGCCATCAGGGCAGGAGATGACAGCAGAGACCCCTGAGAGCCCCCAGACTCACCTGTCTTGAGGAGACCCCTGAGGCCCCGCAGACTCACGTCCCTCGAGGAGACCCCAGACTCAACTCTCTTGAGGAGGCCCCTGAGAACCCCCACACTCATCTCTCTTGTGGAGCCCCCCAAACTCACCTCTCTTGAGGAGGCCCCTGACACCCCCCAGATTCATCTCCCTTGAGGAACCCCAAGACTCACCTCTACTGAGGAAACCCCCAGAGCCCCCAGACTCGCCTCCCTTGAGAAGGCCCCTGAGGAACCCCCAGACCCACCTCCCCTGAGGAGCCCCCAGACTCATTTCTCTTGAGGAGACCCCTGACACCCCCCCAGACTCATTTCTCTTGAGGAGCCCCCCAGACTCATCTCCCCTGAGGAATCCCCAGACCCCCCAGACTCACCTCTCTTGAGGAGCTCCCTGAGGCCCCCAGAATCACCTCTCTTAGGAACCCCCCAGACTCACCTCCCTTCAGGAGCCCCCCAGACCCACCTCTCTTGAGGAGCCCCCCAGACCCTCCTCTCTTGAGAAGGGCCCCCAGTCTCACCTCCCTTGAGGAGCCCCCAGACTCATTTCTCTTGAAGAGATCCCTTGAGGCCCCCCCGGACTCACCTCACTTGAGAACCCTCCAGACTCCCAGACTCATCTCCCTTGAGGAGGTCTCTGTCCCAGACCTCCCGTGAGGAGCCCCCCAGACCCACCTCCCTTGAGGAGTCCCACAGACTCATTTCTCTTGAGGAGACCCCCCAGACCCACCTCCCTTGAGGAGTCCCCCAGACTCATTTCTCTTGAGGAGACCCCCCCAGACCCACCTCCCTTGAGGAGTCCCCCAGACTCATTTCTCTTGAGGAGACCCCCCCAGACCCACCTCCCTTGAGGAGTCCCCCAGACTCATTTCTCTTGAGGAGGCCCCACAGACTCATCTTTCTTGAGGAGCTCCCCAGACGTACCTCCCTTCTGGAGCTCCCAGACTCATCTTTGTTGAGGAGCCCCCCAGACCCACCTCCCTTCAGGAGCCCCCAGACCCACCTCCCTTGAGGAGGCCCCACAGACTCATTTCTCTTGAGGAGCCCCCCAGACTCATCTTTCTTGAGAAGCCCCCCCAGACTCCCCTCTCTTGAGGACTCCCCCAGTCCCCCCTCCCTCGAGGACGCCCCTGAAGCCCCCAGCCCCACCTCTCTTGAGCAGGCTGGCGCGGTAGCGGCCCTCCAGGGTGCAGTTCCAGCGCTCGAAGCGGAACTGGTACTGGCACTCGAGGGCGCTCATGCTGATGGCCTCCATCAGCGTCTCGGCCACGCCGGGGTCGCGCCGGCACATCCGCCGCTGCTTCTTCTCCAGCTTCAGGCGGTCACACACCTTGTAGTGGGCCTTGACGGCCGCCTCCTCCATTTCTGAGGTCAGAGGGAGGATGGTCAGGGGTTCGTTCCCCGTCAGCCTGCCGAGAAACACAGAGGGGCACCACGGTGAGGGCAGGGAAACAAAAAATTACTGCAAGAGTTCCCAGAATCACAGGAGACAGCAAAGCAGAGATGGGTTTAGAGAGACCTTTTGGGCTGGGACACTCCTGCTGCAGCCTTGGCTGGGCACTCAGAGGAGACCTGTGTGCTCTGGCCAGTGCTTCTGCCCTGCCATTAAAGCCCCTTCCTTTCACAGAATCACAGAATTCCCAGAATGACCAGGTTGGAAGAGACCTTCAAGGTCATGGAGTCCAACCCAGCCCCAACAGCTCAACTGAACCCTGGCACCCAGTGCCACATCCAGGCTTTGTTAAACACACCCAGGGATGGGGACTCCACCACCTCCCCGGGCAGCCATTCCAGAACTTTATCACTCTTTCTGTGGAAAACTTTTTCCTGCTATCCAACCTGTATTTCCCTTGAGGCTGTGTGCTCTGGTTCTGTCAGCGCTGCTGGAGAAAGAGCCCAGCCCCAGCTGAGCACAGGCACCTTTCAGGAGCTGCACAGAGTGATGGGGGCAGCCCTGAGTCTCCTTTTCTCCAGGCTGAGCACGCCCAGGTCAGAAATTCTCCCCCGTGAGGGTGGTGAGGCCTTGGCACAGGTTTTTTAGAGAGGCTGTGGTTGCACCATCCCTGGAAGTGTCCAAGCCCAGCCTGGACACTGATCTAGTGAGTGGCATCCCCACCCAGGGCAGGGGCTTGGATCTAGATGGTCTTTAAGGTCCTTCCAACCCAAACCATTCTGGGATTCCATTAAATACAGCCTGTGATAGAAATGGGGTCAGTGGTGGGATCAGGATCTCCTGGCTGAGCATCCCTGTGGACTTGATTTACAGTGAGGCTCCTCACAGTGTGTATGCAAGGCGGCAGCAGGAAAAAGGTAAGAGGAAATATTTGGATTTATGCTCCCTACCAGATATCACAGAGTTTGTTTGGGCATAAACCTTTGGTCACCTCCACCACAGGACTGTGTTTGAAACAGAGAGTGGAAAGAAATCATTCCAGGTGCCTCACTGCATGAACTTGGGGAACCAGCAAAAATACATGAGCACCACTGTCACTGTCCTGGGCATAAACAAAAAAATCATTTTAGCACATCAAGCTGAGCCAGAACCCAGCTGGGGAAGGGACAGAGCATGATTTGTCCCACCACAGCCCAAGAGACACCCTGAGAAGGCACAGAAAGCCACCCTGCCCTCAGCAGAGGAGACCCTGACACAAAACCCAGCGAGCCACAGCCTGAGGCTGGAGAGCAGGACACACTTTCCACTGTCGAGATCTTTAGCTGCTCAGAGTGACCCCGAGAAAAGCTGGAAAGTCTCTTTTCCCAGCCCTGTGCTTGAAGGAGTGAGGGCTCTTCATTTCTCAGTCTCAAGGTTGTTTATTGTATCTTATCTATAAAAAATTTTCTCCTGCCCTGCCGAGGTCAGTCCAGCAAGACAGTCAGAGGTTCTGCCCGCCCCAGGGCGGTGTTATGTCTTTATACTAAAAACTACGTGTACAATGTTTACAATTACTTCCCAATACCTATCACCTGTGTTAGACAGTGAGCTTCTACTCTAAACCAATCTGTGAGTGCCAACATCACAGCAGGAGATGGAGGCCAAGAAGAAGAAGAAGGAGGAGAAAGGCTGGACACAGCCAGTTCCCTCCATCTTGCCTCCTGAACCCCCATACCAAAAACCCCAAAATCTATTTTTTTACCCTGTGATAACTTCACTATTATTCTACCTAAACTGTTGTGGCCTGCTGATCTTCATCTAAGGTTGGTAACTTGCTCCACGGGTCATAATCAAAACCACAGGGGCATCTTAGGCTCTGTGCCAGGGTCCCTGAGCCCCCTGGCAGGGGTCCTGGCTGCTCAGGACAGCCAGAGGGACGTCCTGGGTCCTGACATTCCAGGAGATGCTGCCAAAAGTTTTTACAAGACAGAACAAGCTCAAAACCTAAAAAAAAAAAAACCCTAACCCAAAGAAATTAATGTCCCTTTGCCTCGTCTCCTCCCTCCAGCACAAGGTCCTGGACTCTACAGCGGGCAACAAAAGGTGCCAGGGGACTGTTCCTGGTGTCCAGTGACAAGCTGCTGGCAAAGGACCAGGCTGGCATGGTCCCCAGGAGCAGAGAGGCTGCAGGAACATCTGCTGGGCTCAGGAGAGCTCTGCTGGCCAGGCTGGCTGTGCCCCACTGTGCTGGCTGTGCCCTGCTCGTGCCAGGTGCCAGTCCCCACAGCCCATGGGAATCACCACCCGGGCTCACACAGCACCTGCAGACACATTCCACAGCCAGAAAGGAAAAAAATGGCTGGAAAATCTGGAAATCCAGGGCTGGGAACACACTGGAATGTTGCAGTCCTGCACTGGGGAAGGCTGAGGGCTTGGACATCTCCAGTGTTGCAGGAGCACTGGGAAAAATGGGTGTGGCAAGGGAGGATGGTAAACAACCACAGAGAAGAAAAATAGTTGGAAAATCGGAATAAGACGGATGTTGAGGCTGGGGAGGTTGAGGGCTTGGACATCTCCAGTGCTGCAGGAGCACTGGGAAAAATGGGGTGATGGTAATGGGAGGGGAGCTCCCTCACCCCCTTTGCTGAGGTGCTTTGAAACCCCTTAAAGCCCCATTTGTCCTGCAGGAGCAGTGATTGGCTGGTTTTAATGACTATTTCTCTGTAATTAATAGCACTGGCAAACATGGGGTGATGGCAATGGGATGGGAGCTCCTTCACCCCCCTTTGCTGAGGTGCTGGAGAAGGCCCACCTGTCCTGCAGGAGCAGTGATTTTAATGCTGGTTTTAATGAGTATTTATCTCTAATTAATGGCACTGGGAAAAATGGGGTGATGGCAATGGGAAGGGAACTCCTTCACTCCCTTTGCTGAGGTGATGGAAACCCCTTAAAGCCCAACCTGTCCTGCAGGAGTGTGGGAACCCAGGACATTCCTCTGACTGCCCAAGAAGACTCAAGACCCTGGCAAAGAGTTTAAAATCCTTGGCACAGAGTCAAAACCACCTGTGCCTTCGATTTTAGCCCATGGAGAAAACTGCCAAATTTGTGTGAAGATTTACAGGCCACAAGAATTGGAGTAGAGTGATAGTTAATTTGTTACAAAGTGAAAAAGTAGGATTTTAAAGATTTAGAATGAAAGTCCAAAAAGCAAATAGAGAGATCTAAGCATGTCTTGTCCTTCTTATTCTTATTCTTATTCTTATTCTTATTCTTATTCTTATTCTTATTCTTATTCTTGTCCTCCATCTTCTGCTGTGATGGTGACACTTCTAAATTAGTTTAGACTGTCTAACATAAGTGATAAGTATTAAAAAATTATTGTAAATAAAGTACATGTAGTTCTTAGTATAAAAAACTAATGCCACCCCAAAGACAGTCAGTGTGCCACAAACCAACCTGCCAAACAAACCTCAGTGAGTCAGAAAATAAATGTAACAGATAAAAAAAAAGAAACAGCTTTAAAAACCAAAGCATCTCGACTTCTTCTTCAGCCAGGGCTAGAAAAAGACTCTTTAATACCTCAAAAGCCATTTCAACCACTAAAAACTCAAGACAGGAGCAGTGATTTGCTGGTTTTAATGAGTATTTCTCTCTAATTAATGGGATGCATCCTGCCAGCAGCACAGGCACTCAGAATGCTTTAACTCCCAAACCTTGGTGCACAGTGGGCATAAAATCCTGCCCTGAGTCCCAGCCAGGCACATCCAGCACAGATCCAGCCATTACTGAGGCATTGATGAGGTGACTTAATATCAGGTATATCTCAGGGAGGGAGCAGAAATGGGATTTTTAGGACAAAGATGGGCAGGAAAATGTTCTCCTTCAGTTACACTCAAAGGTATTGATATCTCCAGAAAAGCCCTGCAGTGATAAAAGCACAGAGGGATTGGTGGGAAACATGGAAAAATGTCTTCCCTCAAGTTTTGCTCCCCCCAAAATAATAATAATAATAATAATAATACTGAATCTGAAAGGCCAAACAGCAAGGTCTGTTTGAAGCATATTTTAACCCTTTCATTTCTGGTCTGTCCCAGCTGCTCCCAAAGGAGAGGGGGACATCACCCAGCTCTGGTGTCTTCCAAAACTCCCAAAACTCAGCCAAAGCTCCCAGAGGCTCATTCAGGAGAGAGGTGCCTCAGCCTGAGCTTCACTGGAGCAAAGATCTGTAACAAAATCTCCAGGATGTTCATTCCTGGCTTTCCTGGTACTCTAAAGATTCATTCCTGCAAACTTTCATGGCTGGCACCAGAGTCCCTCGGCTGGCAAAGGGGAGAGAGGGAGGCATCCAAGCATTTCCCAAGCTCCCTCTCCCTATTTTTTTGTTCCTAGCTGAGCAGGGATTGTTCACCTGAATGGTCTGGGAAAAAGCTCCAAGGATCCTGTAGCAGATTCTCTAGGAGTGAGGAGGAAGATGGGAATTGATCCTGCAGCCAAGATTTCTGCAGAGCAATTGGTGATTTTCACCCTCTTCCCACCTTTCCCCTTCAGCTGCTTGGCTTTGGGGTACTTCAAATTACACTTTCCCACAGATCAGCCTTCCAAAACTGGCTGATAGCAATGGTGTTTAGGTGACAAAAGTCACCTAAACACACCCAAAATAAAGATCCAGGGACCAGCAGATGGTAGGAAATGGGATTCAAGGTGCTTCACAGAGCCACAAGCCTCCCACAGCTGGTGGAAGAACAACCCATGTAACACCACGATGAACAGAGATCCACCCATCACTGCCCGCATTGCTGCTCAGAAGCACCCCTGGAACAAGCCAAGGAGTAAATTGAGGGGGAAAAGGGGTTTTCCCTCACCAGCAGAAACTGCCAGGTGAAGAGCAGAAGCTTGGCTTTGGAATACTTCAAAGTCCAGTTTCCCACAGATCAACTGACCAGAAAACTGGCTGATACCAATGGTGTTTAGGCGACAAAAGTCACCTAAACACACACAAAACAAAGATCCAGGGAGCACCAGATGGTAGGAAATGGGATTCAAGGTGCTTCACAGAGCCAGAACTAGAAGAAGAACAACCCATATAACTCCACGATGAACAGAGATCCCATCACTGCCTGCATTACTGCTCAGAAGCACCCCTGGGACAAGCCAAGGAGTAAATTGATGGGGAAAAGGGGTTTTCCCTCACCAGCACACAGGAACCCTGCCAGGTGAAGAGCAGAAGCCACACACACAGACCCACACCCGCGTTTTCCCTTCAGGGGCCCTCGGCTCCGCACGCGCATTCCAGAGGCCCTGGGGACAGGGGTGAGGTGGCACTTTGCAGAGCGTGGCATCAATAACAAAGCCCGGGCAGAGGCAGGGAGAGCTGCCCCACCTGACACGCTGCTGCATGGAGCCCTTCTAATCCCATAAAGCCCTTTTATGCAACCTCAGCTGAGTGAGGTCCTGTAAGGCAACGGTGTCAGTCGGACGCTTTCTCAGCTCCTCACAAAGGCCAAGCTGTTCTTGCCAAGGAAATGTTTCAGTGCCTCTGTGTGTGTGTGTGTGTTTGTTTTTTTGTTTTTTACACACCCAAGCCGCAGTTGTTACAATTAAATTGCCAGCCAGAACCCTGTGATTGTTTTATTTTGCTCCAAGAAGGGGTTGAGTGGGAGATGGAGTGGACACCTCTAAGTGGAAAAAGGTTGAAACTGGATGGTCTTAAAGCCAAGACCATCTAAGCCAAGCTTAGCTGGTTCTAAGCTAAGAACCAGCTGTTCTAAGCAAAACTGTTTTAAGCTAGATTCCAAGATTCCAAAGGGCTCTGTGTGTGTGTCCACCAGGAACCTGGAGAGAGAGCAAACAGCTCATTGCACACAGCCCAGGAAGCTTTACCTCTCTGGAAGTTAACTCTGAGAGCAACATCAACCTCCAGAGTCAAGAGACTGTTCACAGAATTCAGGATTTTTAATTCCTGCTGCAGAACTTTGCACCTCGTGGGTCCAACTCAGGATATTCTGTGGGATTTGACCAAATCTTGCCCAATTTCTGCTCTGACTGCAACATCCAAAGCTCAGGAAGGACCTGGCTGCCCCACCACCCTGAGAGGAACCTTTGCAGCATCATTTGTGCTATTCCCATTCCAGTTCCATCAGTCTGAAGCTGGGAAATCAGAAGGTTTATAATTAAATCAAGTGCCAGTGGAGCTGGGATCCAAGGTGAGCTGTTTCCTCTGTTGCTCCCACCTGGAATGACAGGGCTGCTGAAATTCTGCATTCCTATCCCACTTCCTCCTCTGTTAGGAAATTTCTCTTTGGTCCATCTGTACAATGACTGGATTAATTCTAGCTCCACTTTCCACATTTATCATTAATTGACGTAAAAAGCAAGACCCATCTGGTTTGCACACACTCTGCTGGTGTCACTTCCTTGGTCGTGAACTTCATCTCAAACATTGCTGATTACATTTTTTTTTTTTCCTGGAGTTCAATCACCCAAGGATTTGGGAGAGATCCCGAGCAGAGTCCTGGCCACTACACAGGCCAAGTTTTATCTGTGACATCATGGAATTATTGCCCTTCCAAGAGGCAACTCAAGACAGGTCCTGCTTCCCACTCATCTCAGGGGTCAGGAGTTTTTATGGCCTCATCAGCTCACACTTCCATCAGTGCCCCTGGATTTTCCCTTGCTGAAGTGGGGACTTTCCTGCTGGGGATTTGAGCAGGACGAGGCAGATTTAAGGCACCTACACAGACCTGTGAGGGCACCCTCAGTTTTGAGGTGCTCCAGAGTTTCCTTTGCATGGGCCACTGGAGCTGGGATCCGAGGTGAGCTGTTTCCTCTGCCGCTCCCACCTGGAATGACAGGGCTGCTGAAATTCTGCACTCCTATCCCACTTCCTCCTGGATTAGGAAATTTCTCTTTGGTCCATCTGTACAATGACTGGATTAATTCTAGTTCTACCTTCCACATTAATTTTTCCTTGTGGAATTGCCACACTTTCAGCCCTTTTTCATCTCTTTCCACCACTTTTCCTTTAATAATTAAAAAAAGTTTCTGGAAACTTGACAATTTGACCACGAGTCTTCACCACAACACCTAAATTAATGATTGCACAGCTCAAGGAGTCTGAGTCACGCTGGACACCAGACCTGTATTATGTTATTTTGCACCCAATAACCTCCAGTTGCTCTCTCTCTCCCCCCCTATCATCACATTCCCACTCTGTGAATCTTTCTTAAATTGATTTATCACACTCCTCCTCCCACAAAGGCTATTGAAGATTTGAAGTATAAAAACCCAGAAGTCCAAGAAAAAAACCTGAATTTCAAGATGAGTGGTGAAGATTTGATATTTGGAAGAAGAGCTGGACATGGAAAGCTCAACCACCTCATTCTGCACTGTCTTGTTTGGGTTTTTAAGTGTTTAGAGATTAAAGTGCCCACATGAACTCTAAAATATCCCAGATCTCGTTAGATTACAGAAAAATGAGGCTGTGGATTCTCCAAACCTCAGGCTTCCAAAATGAAATCTCAGCAAGTGTTCACAAAGATTGTTCTGTTGGAATTCTCCACTTCCACCTCACCCCTTTCCCGGTGTAATTTTCCCAGTGATCCCCTGACAGGATGCTGTGACATTGTGAGGGTCAAAGAAGGTGACAGGAGGAAAAGTGTTTTTCCCAGCCTGAGGGAACCCAAACCACCCAGGCCTTTACAGGACAGAGCTGAACCCCAGCCAGGAATCAAACCCAGCTTTGCTAAAGCTCCTCTTTGCTTGTTCCACTGTCCCTCATGGCCGTGCCAGTTCTCCTCCCTCAGGTCCATTCCCAACCAGCCCTGCCCTGGGCTCACCTCTCCCTGTCATTGTCCCCAAACAATGGGGCCTGGCTGTGGGAGACCATGAAATAAAGCAATTGGTAACTCCAGCAAAGAGTGAAGCAATTCCCATCACAATTACGCCCCAGTGGCTGTTTTGATCCTTATCTTCCTCTCAATAGCGTGGCCAGAGCTTTCTTTAGGTGACAACCGCTCAAATGTCACTTCCTCCTCAGCCAGCAGTGCCCGAATCTCAGTTGGAGCTTCTACAGGAGTCACAGCTCCAACACAGAGGGTACTACACACACAGAATCTCAGAATTCACAGAATCACAGAATTCCCAGAGTGACCAGGTTGGGAGAGACCTTCAAGATCATCGAGTCCAACCCAGCCCCAACAGCTCAACTCAACCCTGGCACCCAGTGCCACATCCAGGCTTTGTTAAACACACCCAGGGATGGGGACTGCACCACCTCCCCGGGCAGCCATTCCAGAACTTTATCACTCTTTCTGTAAAAACTTTTTCCTAATTTCCAATCTGTATTTCCCTCGAGGCTGTGTGCTCTGGTTGTGTCAGCGCTGCTGGAGAAAGAGCCCAGCCCCAGCTGAGCACAGGCACCTTTCAGGAGCTGCACAGAGTGATGGGGGCAGCCCTGAGTCTCCTTTTCTCCAGGCTGAGCACCCCCAGCTCCCTCAGGGGTTCCTCACAGGGCTTACTACAACGTTACATGCTCCCCAAAACACCAAGTAGGGGTGAGAGGCCCTTCCAAGCTCACAGCATGCAGGTGGGAAGCAGCCAAACGCCACAGCCCTGCTCCAAAGGAGAGAATGTGCTTGATGGGTTTTTCTAGTGGAAGTTTCTGGGATTTTAGGACAGAGGGAAATCCTCTAAGGTCCTTGGATCAGCTTCTGAGCAATGGGGAGGAGGAGGAGAGAGGATAAAAGCAACAGCACAGGGGAACTTCCAACCCAGCAGATCCCACTCACCAGGGAAGGAAGCACCAGTCTCCTTATGGAATCTGCTCAAAGAGATTTTTGGGGTTTTTTTACGGGCAAAAAAATTGCAGATTCTTGTAGGTTTCAATCATTCAAGCTCTCTTCAACCATGCCTGGATAGATCCATACAGTGGCTTCCTGTGAGCCATCTCAGGATGGACACATGGACATGGAAGGATCCACAACCTTGGGTCCTACCCAGAGTTATTCCAGCATCCAGCAAAAAGGGAAGAGAACAGCTGCTTCTGGACAAAAGAAACCAATGGTGCAAAGCTCCCGCTTGCCCCTTTCCAGCACAGCTTTCCTGAGTGCCTCCAGCACTCAGCAACCACTCTGATCCCAAAGTTCTTTTTGGATGTTAACACAGAGTTTCCCATTTTAGATGTAGGTGAAGCTCACGTGGAAGTTGGGAGATTTCTCCAGGTTGCTGAACACAGAGGAATTTCCCCAGGCCTTCACTGGGGAGAACACAGGACTCCAACCCCCAGCAGGTTTTTAAATCAGTTCAGAAGGGATTTCTCTGGGAATGGCACAAAACACGGATGGTTTTCTCCCAGATACAGAATGGTTGCTGCACGTATAAATAAACTTCCACCCAATTTCCTGCCAAAGCAGGCCCTCACCTTCCACTGGACAAATCACCAACAAGTTTGGCATGTGACACATAAAGGGAAAAACCTCTCAGTGGATGAGCTCAGCTGTGGAGGGCTGGAGATGTTCCCATTCCTGCAGAGGGCTTCATGGGATGGAGATGCCATGAGGAACAGCTCCATCAGGAGCACCACAAGGAATTCCTCCAAGCTGCTGCAGCATTCCCCTCTCCTGCAAAGCAGAAGGCCTGCACAGGTGATGAATTACAACTCACTGAAGGGAGGATTTGCCTTCCCTTCCCAGTGAGCAGGAACAAACTCAGCAGAGGAAAGAATCAATTTTGGGTCTTTGATGGTGCACCTGAACCACAAGGCTGAAGAATTTCTCCTCTTTCCCCCTCCTCTCCTTACACCAAACCTTATTCAGGAGGTTTCTAGCCCATCAGAGCAAAAACAATTTGATTTAGGTAAAAACCTCAGCCCCAAGACCTAATAATTCCCCTGGAAGGACCCACTCTGTCCACAAACAAGCAGAAGCAGAGAAAGAGGGCGGGGAGGGAAAGGTTGTTTCCTCTGCCCTTCATCCTCTCAAGAATGAAACAGCAATCAGGGAGATTTACAAAGGATTTTCAACCCAACGGTGCCAGTGGAATGCACGGGCCAGGCGGCAACAGGGGCTTTCAGTGCTGATTTAAGAGGCATTAGCTCTGCCCCTGGCAGCCTGTGCCAGGAATTATCCCCCACACCATCCCCTCCTTGGCTGGACAGCTCCTGGACCCCCACTCCAAACCCCTGCTCCTTGGCCAGCCACTGATTATTCTTATTTAATTTAATTTTTCTAAAAATTTATTTTATTTATTTTAATTTTTAGCCTAACATCATTTCTTTTGGGCTAGAGCCTGCTGCAGCATAGAAAACAAGGAGTTGGGAGTTTGATGCAGGGAAGCAGGAAAAGTGCAATGGAAGATGAAGAATTAACCCAGAGAAGAAAATAAAAGGTTTGTTTTAACCCATTAACTCCACGTGGTCTGAAGGGGAGAAAAAAAATATCGAAAGCCCCAAAAGGGAGAGATTTTTAAAATATTGGGGCTTTTGTTTGGGGTTTTTTGGGGGGGAGGGGGGAATAGTTTGTGGGTTTTGGGTTTTTTTTTATAGCACTGAATATCCTTTCATCCCAGGATCTCAGCTCCATCCCTGAGAGGGGGTTAGAGAAATTCACGCTCTCAGGGTGAGATTGTTGAGGTGTGCTGGGCAGGAGTTGGCCTCAATCCTTGCAGGTCCCTTCCAACTCAAGACATTCCATGATTTTTAATCTAAAGTTGGGCCTAAAATGACATAGAAGACAAAGGACATTTCTAGATGCCACTTATAGAAAATATGCATCATCACCCTGCCTTGTTTTAGAGCTGTTTGTGGTGGGATTCGGGACCAGGAAAGGACCACAAATGTCATGGATCACATGACAGAACACAGCACAAGAATTCATACAAAATTTTAAAGACAGGACACCAAAGGAAGTGGCCCAGCTGCTCAGTGATCTGAGTTTCTTGTGCCAAACTTGAGACCCATGGAAACCCATCTGCTCCTACCACAAATCTCAAATTCCTAGAAGCCAAAATGTCATCTATAAACCTGCAGAAATAGCTTTGATTTTCTGTTCCAAGCAAAGAAAATCCAAATCCAAAATCCAAAAATCCAATCATGATCTTTCTCACCAGCTTCCCTTATTTGGGAAGAGTTGCACAGTATAAATGATATTTCGCATTTGAAATCTAAACAAAGAGGCCCAAAAGCCCCATAAATGTTTGTTCCCCATGCTTCTTGCACTGATGCTGCTTTTTATTTATTTAATTTACCAAGAAGGAATCAGAAAGCACCACACAGGGGGTAAGGACATTCCTTCAAAAGGGTAATTCCAGTTCCCAGAACACCTCCTGCCCATCCTTGTGGCTTTCTGCAGCTCAAGCTCCTGAACAAATCCTGCAGACCCAGCCAGGGCTGGAAGCTCCACAGGGAGAGCTCTGCTCAGGCCAGTGCAGGGATCAGATCTTTTGACTCAGACCAGGCACAGCATTAAAAAATAATAAAATAATAAAATAAAATATAATAATAATAATAATAATAATAATAATAATAATAATAATAATAATAATAATAATAATAATAGTATAATGGCAGCCATTGAGAAGGGAGCCATTTTTCCACAGCGCACATCATTAAACGTCAAGGCGCGCTGCCACCGGATGTTGTGAAGCCCAGAATGATGAACAGACTCCAAAATGGATTAAACAAACTCAGGAAAGGGAGGTTCAGCCAGCTGGGTGATGAAACACGAGGGCCCAGGAAGCCTTTAAACCACAGGCTGCCAGCAGGACACGTCAGGAGCCACATCACTGCTCCCAGCTCTCCTGGGATCCCCAGAGACCAAGGAGCAGCTGGAGAAACCTTTGATTTGGCCCCAGATGGCAGCTCTTGTGTTCCCAACCACCTGCAAGATGCTTCGTGCTCCATCCACAGCATTTGGACATTTAACACTGAACCCATCTGCACTCTGGAACCCTTTGGATGGCAGCAGGAACAGCCCCAGAGGTGTCAAGCACACACCACCCTGATATTTTACCAACTGGGGCCTTCCAGGGCTAAAGGAGTCTTATAAAAGACAGACTTTTTACCGATAATAAGAAAGGAAAAGTCAAATCTCGTCTTCTTTTTTGCCAGGGTTGGGATTAAATGTGTGAGATGATATTTCTTGTTGGGACTCAGATGTTTATCAGCTCTATCTCTGTCACAGTCTCACAAACCCTGAGTTCTGCAGCACTTCACTCTCACAAACTAAACATGGAACCCCATCTCTCTCTCTACAAGGCCTTTGAAGGATCAACTGACCAATTAAGAAATGACACCTCAATTATTTTCACTTTTAACTCAATAACCAACCACCCATGGCTGCAATGGGGACTTTTTTATCCAATTACACAAAACCACCCAAAGCCATGGAGAAGAAGTGGAGAAGAAGGTGGAGAAGAAGGTTCAGCCTCCACCCCAAAACCTCCATCTTGCTTTATATCCATTCCTATATTCTAAACCCTTAAACTCTGAGTTTCCCACGCTGCGATCTCACACACTTCTATCCAAACTCCACACCCACAATCCCAGTTCTATCATTCCATTTTGGAAGCTTCTCCACGGCCTCAGGTCAATGCAGTGTTCTCTTGGGGGTCAGTGCCTGGCAGCACAGAAATCTGAAATTCTCAGCAGCCCGGGGTCCAACAGGAACAGGACAAGGGGGAATGGTTTTAAATAAAGAGATTTAGATGAGGTGCTACAAAATTTCTCATCTGGTGAAAAACAGGTTGTCCAGAGGAGCTGTGGCTGCCCCATCCCTGGAAGTGTCCAAGGCGGCCAGGTTGGATGGGGTGGGAGCAATCCCAGGCCTGGTTGGATGGGGTGGGAGCAATCCCAGGGCAGGCTGGATGGGGTGGGAGCAATCCCAGGGCAGGTTGTATGGGGTGGGAGCAATCCCAGGGCAGGTTGGATGGACTGGGAGCAATCCCAGGCCTGGCTGGATGGGGTGGCAGCAATCCCAGGCCTGGCTGGATGGGGTACAATCCCAGGGTGTGGGGTGGAGCAATCCCAGGGCAGGTTGTATGGGGTGGGAGCAATCTCAGGGCAGGCTGCATGGGGTGGGAGCAACCCAGGGCAGGCTGGGTGGGCACGGTGGGCGGGGGCTCCCACAGCCATGTGTCAGTGTCAGTCTCCCCCTGCCAGGGAATGCATCTGACTTCCCACTGAATTCCTGCTTGTCTCCCTCACACCTCAGCCAGCCCTTTTGTCCACTTTGGGGGGGTGTGACCGTGTTCACAGGGGTCTTAGGATGAGGGAAGAGACGAGGATCTGACTCCATGTTTCAGAAGGCTTGATTTATTATTTTATAATATATATTACATTAAAACTACACTAAAAGAATAGAAGAAAGGATTTCATCAGAAGGCTAGCTCAGAATAGAAAAAGAAGGAATGATAACAAAAGCTTCTGTCTCAGTCTTAGCCAGCTGGGCTGTGATTGGCCATTAATCAAAAACAACCAACATGGGCCAATCACAGATCCACCTGTTGCATTCCACAGCAGCAGATAATCAATGTTTACATTTTGTTCCTGAGGCCTCTCAGCTTCTCAGGAGGAAAAATCCTAAAAAAAGGATTTTTCACAAAAGATGTCTACGACAGGGGGTGAAGGCTGCCCAGCTCTGCAGCAGCAGGGTCTGGCTGGGGCTGTCCCTGCCTTTTCCCATCTGTGGGATAAATGGTGCTGTCCATCCCCAACACTGCCCGGTCTGTTCCCAGCTGATGCTTCAGCCACAGAGCTGCCCTTGCCCAGACCACAGAGCCTGGCAGCCAGGCAAGAAACTCCTTGGAGCCAAGGCAGCAGCTATCCCTGTGCACACACACACGCTCCAGCAGCACAGCAGCTAAAGAGAAAATCAAGTTTACTCTCCAGACAACACAAATGAAATTAATCCTTTGAGTGCAAAGAGCTTGTTGAGTTCATTTGCACAGAAAAACAACTGGAGAATGAGCTTCTTCCTCCTTCCCCAGCCCTAGTTTTACATCCAGGACCTGGAGGTCCCAGCTGGAAGCAGGGACTGGCTCTTGGTCAACTTCTGGACAAATGACAACTTCTAGAAACAAGCATGTGGATTCAGGGAGGAGGGGTGTCAGCTCCCCCTCCCCTCCCAACGTTACCAGCCCCTATTAGATATCCCTGGGAGGTCAGCTCATGGAGGATTGGGATGGTTGGGCGGTTTGACACATCATCTCAGCTATTTTGGGAGCAGTTTACGGGTCTGCAATTCCTCCCCTGCACAGCCCCGATAGCTTTTCCACTCTAATGTCACATTATCCTCGTGGCAGGTTTCAAAACTAAACAGGTGAAAAAACAAACATTCAGGGCACTGCACAGAGCAGGATGCACCAGAGGCTTTGGGGTGATGGGGTGGTGGAAGTTCATCCTCATCCTGAGCCCCAGCACGGGTTGTGGGAATCCCTTGTGAATGAGCACAGAGGTTGATTCCTTACAAAACTCAACAGGAAGACAACTCAAAGGTTCTCACAGGGAACTCATCCCATGCCCAAAGGTGTCTTGTGAATGACTTCCTGGAGGAGCCTTGCAGTCCTGAGGCTTCAAATTGGACTTTAATGGTTAAACCTCAGCTAAACAAAGCAGCCGTGGCCAAGGTTTCAAACTCAGGTAAGGATGAGCCACCAGTGCAGGGGAATGTTCTTGCTGCTCCATTCTGTCACCAACACCACAAACCATGTTCTGCTCCAGATTCAGGGTCCTTCCTTCCCCACCTTCCACCACCCCCTGAGCACTGCTCTTGCCCTGGGGCTCCCCCAGCCCCCAAAGCCCTGCTCCTTCACACCTCAAGTGTCCCAGCAAGAGGAAATGGGAACGAACAAACAGTGTGAACATCTGCCCTCGACCTCCTGATGTTCCTTCACTGCCTTCCTCCAAGGGCTGCATCCAGGCCCAGCTTTGGGGAAGGGAAGCAGATGCTGGGACTGGGGTTCATCAGAGGGGACAAACAGATCAATATTGATGTTTTTAACAGACCTCAGCTACCTTTCCAATGTGACTTGACTGCAGAACATTGGCAAGGACCTCAGCCAGAGCGTGGCCAACACTTCAGGTGAACACCCTCAGGATCCTTGCTGAGTTCAGCTCATACCTGGGGTTTTTATACTACTAAAAGTCTGTCTGAACAAAGAGCCACATTAACCAAAATACCCCAGGCCAGGGAAAGTCACAGTTTTATTCTGTGGACTGCACAACATCCATAAAAAATGGGAAAAAGAGGGAGAGACATTTTTTAATACAGTGAAGGGATAAGCAGAAAGAGTTTTAAACTAAAAGAGGCGATATTTTGATTAGATATAGGGAATAAATTCTTCCCGGTAAGGCCCCACACACCTGGAAGTGTCCAAGACGAGGTTGGATGAGGCTTGGACCAACCTGGGACAGCAGGAGGTATCTCTGCCCATGGCAGGGCTGGAATTTTAAAGTCTCTTCCAACCCAACCCAACCCAAGCTCCGATTTTCTGATCCACTTCAAAGCAATGCATTTGTGCTCAGTAATTGAAAGGCAAATCCTTTGTGCATTGAAGCAGCAAGTGGGGCACACTCCACCAACCAGTATTAGGGAAAGCATTTCCTTCCTGTATTGATCACCCACCCACCCCACAGAGTGGCATTAGAAAGGCAGAGGGGGGAGGACAACAAGCCAAGTGTTATACATAGCAAATTCTGATTAGATTATGAAACTTTAAGAAGATCTTAACAAGTGGACAGTGTGCATTTTACATAATTAGCTTGTTGCTTATAAATGCCTCCCATAGTGCCAGTGGCAGATTTTCACCACCTAAAATAGCCTAAAGCTGTCGGATTCAAGAGCTCCTGCCATCCCAATTTAGATCAACTCAAACACACAAAACCACGAGGTGGTTTCGTTACACCAAGATTAAGAGTTGAATCGGCTCTTGTGTGCCTGGATGGTGGAAGGGGTAAAAGATTACAGAGGCCAAAGACACATTATGTCACCCTAGCCCAATCCCCACTGAATGTGGCAGCTGTTCCTCACTGGGTTTGGGGAGATTTTGGGTCACTTTTTGGGGGACAGAGCCTGGCTTTAGGGCTGGATGTGAAGTTGTGGGATGCCACAGCTGCATCCATATTCATGGAGCTGAGAGCTGCTGCCCAGCTCTGTGAGACTCATCCTTCATCAAACTGGGGCTCTTCCACTCCAATTCCAAGAAGCAGCTCGGAGCAAGCCACGAGTTACAACCACTGCCTAAAAAAGGTGACCTCAGGAGCAGCAAAGCAGGTAAAGAAACCATTTGATTTGCAAGCTGGGGGTGTTGGAGAAGGAAGTCCCAACAAAAGCAGAGCTACACTGTGTTATTCCTCTGCCTTCCTCCGTTTAAAGGGAAAAACATTTTAAATTCTAATTAAAAAGCGCAAGAAAATGTTATTCCTCTGCCAGTCCTCTGCATCCCTGCAGTTAAAAGGGAAAATATTTAAAATTCTAATTTAAAAGCGCAAGAAAATGTTATTCCTCTTCCAGTCCTCTGCATCCCTGGAATTAAAGGGAAAATCCTTTAAAATTCTAATTAAAAAGTGAAGGAAATGCTATTCCTCTGCCAATTCTCTGCATCCCTGCAGTTAAAGGGAAAATAATTTTCAATTCTAATTTAAAAGTGCAAGAAAACATGATAGGAGGTATCTTGAGGAAAAACCCTCACGGGAAGAGTGTCCATAGGTTTAGAGTTATCCCAGCATGTAAGCATCATCCGGAACACCTTCAATCAGTCTGTGTGAGTTCCCATTTCCTGAAACAGCCATCAAAAGCTCAGAAGAGCAGCAGAGCAGAGAGGCAGTTCCTAAATCATGGGTTACCCAGAAAAATGAGGTTTTATCTTCACCTGCTAGACAGGACTCAGATCAGTAAAGCTGCCATGGTCTAGCACTGGATCCTTTCAATATCCCACAGTGGGCATTTCCAAGTCCCAAAGAACTTGAGGGAAAAGGGAGATGCTTCTAGCACCTTCCAGGAGAAGGACTGCGGACAAGGGATGGAGGGACAGGACACAGGGAATGGCTCCCAGTGCCAGAGGGCAGGGATGGATGGGAGATTGGGAATTGGGAATTCCTGGCTGGGATGGAATTCCCAGAGCAGCTGTGGCTGCTCCTGGATCCCTGGCAGCGCCCAAGGCCAGGTTGGAGCAGCCTGGGACAGTGGGAGGTGTCCCTGCCCATGGCAGGATAGTGTCATGGTGTTGAGTTTTTATCTTTTTTTTCTCTATAAGGCTTTTTAAGGACAAATTGTCTAATTAAGAAATGATACTTAAATTGTTTTCACTTTTAACTTAATAACTAACTAGTCATGTTTCACAATGTGGAGTTTTTATCTAGTTATATAATGCTACTTAAACTCATGAAGAAGAAGGATTAGTTTCTGTTTTAAAACTTCTATTTTGTTTTATATATATTACTACATTCTAATATTTTAAATTCTAAGTTTTCCACTATGTGATATTATACACTTTAATTCAAACTATACACTTATAATCTTAGTTTTATCATTTAATTTTGGAAGATTTCTCTACAGCCTCTAGTCAAATGCAGTGTTCTCTTGGGGGTCACTGCTTGTCAGCACAAAAATCTGAAATTCTCAGCAACCAGGGTTCAAACAGCATAAAATCATTGATCCTTTACCCTTCTAATCCAAACCATTGAGTGATTCTATGATTTCCCTTTGTCTTAACAGTTTTACTCTTTAGACCTCAGAAATGGGGTATTGGGGGGGTCCTATTTCCCAACCAATCTCCAATATGGGGTATGAATTTTTTTTCCTTTGGAAAGATTGCAGAGTTTCAGCTGAATGGAAGGCGTTGGGTTTCATCTGTGAGGAACTACAGCGAGGCCAGAAGTCCCAGCTGAGAGAGACCCCAATACAATTTCTGCACTCTGCACAGATCATTGACCCAGGAGGACGTTCTGCCTCACAACATAAAGTGCTCGTGTTGAAAACACAGGATCCATTCCCAACCCACGCCTGGACAATCAGTTTTCTAAATATCCAGAGCTGACATCTCATTTGAAATAATTATCTGCATCCCTAAATTCCTCTGAAAACACCCAGAATGCTACAGAATCCATCTGTGAAAGAGATGAAGAGATTTGAAAGTTTGGGGTCTAAATTATTCCTTGTGAATTCCTTTGGGAACAAGGAGTGGAAGAAGGAAAAGGAACAAAATCATTACAGACAAATTACCTGAATTTGAGCCACTCAAGGGCCAGGAAACATCAGCATAATTCTACGTATGCAGTAGGAAATCAATTTTACTAAAAATAATAGAAAAATGGCCATACTCTGCAAGGTAGCAAAATCCTTTTCCACGTTCCCATCTTTTCTTAATTCCCAAAGGACAACTAAAGGGAAAGGAGGCAGTGGGCAATGGGAGGAGCAAACTCATTTTTGAGAATTAAAATTCATTCTCATAGTGTCACAATAAAAGGCAAATTCAGGGAAAGAACATTCGCAGTTATTCCCAGGTCATCAGTATTCCTCATTTTCCAGGCTTTAGGTTTCCCTGGTGTGACAACCAAATATAGGACAACCTATAATAATTCCAAGTACTCCAAAGTAATGAAAAGAAATCTGATTTTCAGCATCAGGAGCAATGCTGGAGTAAGTGGACTCCTGACAGCTTTCTCTGAGCTCTGTGTCAGACAGCACCTTAAAAACACCCACGAGGACCCAAATGTGTTTTCCATGGAATACAGAACACGGATAATGTGTTCTAAATCAGCCCTGGGGCCAGGCAGTTAATGAGAACAGAAAAGAAATATTCAGTAATTGCCCATTCACTGCAAGGGGAGAGGAACTGCAGAACAAACCTCGCATGGAATCACGGGACAGAATTCCATGGCAGGGCGCAGGCACGGAGGGGATGACTGAGGTAACTCCTCTGGAACTTCCCAAATTAAACTCTGAGCTCTTAATTAGCAGTAATTGTGCAGTAAAAGGTGTCTCCAGATACTTGGAGTGCTGGCATTGAATCACAGATCACAGCTGGATTCACTTGCAGATGCACTTTTGGTGGTTATGCTCAGTTTTTCATGGATTTGCCAGGAATTGTGTCTGGCACTACAAGGAACAAGCAAATTCCACGGAGTCCAGCCTGTACCTGAGTGTACAGACACACCAGGGAAATCCTGGGGAGTGAATAAATAAAAAGTGAATTTTTTTGACAACACAGGTGGAATTTGTCCAATATGGAAGCACAACAACAATAATAAAAATTAAATAAGGATTAAAACCCTCACATTGGGGTATATTCCAAAAGCAAGACAGCTTTGCTGGAAGTCTTCACAAACAACCCGAATCCTCCTTTTCAGTTCAGCTCTTGATATTCCAACACGAGCAGGGATAAAGAACACTGAGAACCATTCTTGAACTACTCCATCAACAGATGCTCATTAGAGCTAATCACAACCAGAGCAGCCCCAGCCTGAAATGGAGTTTCCATCTGTCTCCAAAATGCACGTGGGCTTAGCTGTACAAATCCCACATCCCACCTACTTCTGTGGATCTGGACACTGAGTCATTATTCCCAGGAGGATACAGGGCACAGCTACATGGAGCCTATCAGAATCAGAGTTAACAAGCTAAAAATATTTAAAAAAAAATAAAACCAGAAGGATCTCAATTAATTTCCAAGTGTCACAAAGGTGATCAGCTATAGAGTAAAATCTCAAAAAAATATACTAATAATGACACTGGAGAAAGAGTAGACTTATATTCCCAATTAAAAATTAAAATAAAAACTTGCTCATGACTAAATCTCCTCAACAGGGAGGACAAGCAGAACCAGAGCTGCCCACTCAAAATATGAAGACAGTTCAGGGCAAAAGAAGTTAAAATCTGTCCGAGCCCTGCTTGCACTCCAATTTAGCCTGAGTCATTATTTTTTCCCCGAATCCTGTGGCAAAACATATTTAAAAGGAAGGGTATGAATGTAAATTGAAGGGAAATTCAGGATATTCAAGGAAACTTGGGAGTTAAAGCAGACTCAGGGTGAGATTTGCCTTTGGTTTCTTGGACAAACCAAACCAGAATTCCCAGCTCTTTCAGCAAATCCTACACAACCACGTTGCCGAAGCAGCAGCTGAAACCCAAGAGCTCTGTGACAAAAATTGGCCACGTCCTTCCCTGGGAGCCGGGATCACATTCCCCAGCCCCTCTCTATCCGTCTGAGCCCGAGACTTTCCCGCTGGCCCCGAGTCAAGAGCCATGTCCCACTCCCAGCCTTGGTGGCTCCCTGCTGCCAGAGCCTCCTGCCAGACCTCCCCTGAGGCTGGGGAGGTGTCCAGCATCCATCCCTGACCCTCATATCCCAGGGACACCAACCTGGATGTCCCACAGCTCATTTCTGTGAAACCTCGTGAGCGATGCTGCAGCCTGAACCACGGGAACGAGAGCAGTGGGAGATTGGCGCTCCACAGGGTGCCATTTGTTTGCCACTTGTTTCCCTGATGCTGGAGAAAGGAATCCCTCCAGTTTACCCCTGTCAAGCCCCAAAACAGCAGTGCCCCAAAAATGTATTGCTCACAGACAGCTGGAGCAACGAAAAATGAAACCAAAATCGTGGAGATATAGGGACAGAACAACTGGGAGACGTTCGCTTTGTTGGTACAGGTCTTGGGATGAAGGGAGCAAGAATAACCCATCCTAGCACAAAAACATTGCAATTAATTATCAAAATACTCTTTGTATTAATTTCTTCCACCCTGTGTCGCTTTAAGCAAGAACTCAAGACTATTTTCCCAGGACCATGACTTCCCACCCAACTTTCTGCATCCACCTTGAGGGCTTTGACATTCCAGTAATAAACCCTAATCCATTCTAGAGCTGTCAAGGAGCAAAGTGAAGTTTAGCAAAGCAAATGGCAGCTTCAAGGAGGAAAGTAATGCCCAAAGAACACAAAGATAAGACGAAAACCTTTCTAACATAATTTCTTTGTGAATCAAAAACATTCTTCACCCTGGAATTTTCCTCTGAGGTAAGAAGGGCCATGCCACTAATTTAAAAAAAACCCCTCAAAGTTTCCAAAGCATTTCAAGTGATAAAACCCAAGTTAGAGCCTGAAAATAAATCATAACAGTAATATGCACACACTTGAGAGAAGAGGGGAAGAAAAAAAACAAACCAGATATAAACCTACACTGGAAAAATCTTGCACTTAAGTGTAGCCAAAATGCCAGTTGCTACATGTCACATTTGGGCGCTCCAGGCAACGCTATCACAATGGCTAACAGGGGCAGGCAGAGCTCCAAGACCTGAGTCCAAAGCCCAAGAGGACACACAGATGCTCCTCAGAGAACAGGGATGGCATCTCAGGCTTTCTGCTGAGGCTTTCACACACGTTCAGCATCCTGAGCAGCGGCGCGAGTCAGAGCAAGGCTGCGACCTCTGGGACGCCGTTCCCGGCTAATCCTGCCTGAAGGAGGGCCCCAGAAAACATTTAGATTGAAGGATCCGTGAGATTAAGATGTTTATCCATGCTGTGTCCTGCACAGTTGGGATTTCAGTGTCTCCTGGCTGCACGAGCTCGGGAGGACCAAGGGCCAAGAATGAGAGAGGGGAGGGATAGCAACGCTCACAACTGCTCCGAGTGTTTGCTGGAAACCTGTCCCCAGGCTGCAGATAAAGGAGTAAAACAGGATCAGGGGAGATTTTCCCCACATGGAAACACCTTGGGAGGCTGAGCCGACACAGCTGTTGGGGCCAACAAGCGGAGAGCACAGTGTGAGACTCTGTAGGGTGAAATGCTTAAGTTTTACAGATGTTCGTATCTGGCTTTGGCCAGGAAAGGTGCCATGAACCCCTAAAAGTCACCCCAAGCTATCAACAGCCCAAAGAGGACTCGGAACAAATGTTAAGGTCAATTAACTCCTGCTCTGCCTGGAGAAACCAACTGTATGCAGAACTGAGGGTCTCCCTCCCATTCCAGCCTGGAAGGGCATTTGGCACCAGAGTCCAACAGGGAAACCTCATGGACACACTCAAATCACAGAATATCCTGAGTGGGAAGGGACCCACAGGGATCATCAAGTCCAACTCCAGCCCTGCAAAGATAGTCCAACAACCCCAGCCTGTCCCTGAGAGCATTTTCCAAACGCTCCTGGAGCTCTGGCAGCCTCAGGGCCATCCCCACCACCCTCTGGGGGAAGAAGATATCCAACCTAAACCCCTCAACAGCTTCCTGCTGTTCTTCTGGATCTTTTCACTGGTCACTACAGTGCCTCAAGTTTGAGCTTTTGTATTTTCAGATTCTGTGCTGCTTTAGTGTGTGGCTCTGAGCTTCACATCAGGGCATGGTGAGCTCTGTGCACAGAGCAGGGAGACAAAACAATTCCTGCTCCAGCTGGGCACCAAGGACAAATGATCCAAATCTCAGCCCCAAGAGCACAAACCCCGTGGGCTGGAGAGAGAAAAACAAGCAGGGTGGGACTGCAGGGGCTAAAGCTGGGATGGGACAATGAACTGCAAGATGCAAATGGAGCAGAACTGATCCCAGGGAGAGACCCCGGGAGCGCTCGTGCATTTTGGGGCCATTTTGGTTCATCTTGGGTGCAGCCCTGGCTGGGCTCTTGTGCTGCCCAAGGTGCATCCATTGAGGGTTTTAATAAATCCCTGCTTTATTCTTTAGCTTTGTCCAGTCTCTGTTCTAGGTCAGCCCTCAGAAGGCATTCACTACAGAGAGGAGATCAGAGCCTGCACCTCCAATTCCCTCAGGAGGAAGCTGTTGACTGCTATTCCTGGAGGATAATGCTGAGCCCTTCTGAGTTTGCAGCAAGGGAATGAAGGTCCCCAAAGCAACTTTGGCCACAGAAAAACACACCTTGGACAAAGTGGAGGAGAGTTTAGGTGATACAGTGGGAGGGAGGATGAAGACAGCAGCAAGGAAAGAGACTTCCCCAATGCACCTGGAATGAGGAGACAGGAATTTATGGAAAAGTGACCAGTAAAAACCTTTCTATCCCACCTTCATCTAGAATAATTATCATTTGCAGAGTGTCTATAGCAGTTTGCAAACTCCAGGTTTAGGAACTTCACACAAGACAATCTGGGTCACAGATGAGGAGACAGCACAACTTGGCTCCAGCACAGAAAATCCACACTGAGCTACAACAGCACTGCAGTTCCTAGAGAGGTTATGGATCCCCCATCCCTGGAATTGTCCAAGGCCAGGTTGGACAGGGCTTGGAGCAACCTGGGATAGTGGGAGTCTCTCTGTCCATGGCAGGGGGTTGGAATGAGATGGGCTTTGAGGTCTCTTCCGACCCAAACCATTCTGGAATTCTAGAGTCGTTCCTTTGGATGCTGCATGGCAGGAACAGGATCTCTTGCAACCACTGCTTCCAGAATATTTCTGGCCCAATACATCCTGTGGCTCATTTAGGATGATGGGAAGCAGGTCCTGGGCAAGGATGGTCCCTGATAATTCCATGTTCTTCCACATTTGGTCATAATAAGTGGATGGGTGAATCAGAGAGAAACCACTGGACATTCCCCAGCAAGGTTTTACAGCTTCCAAAAAAAAAAAAACCCAACCAAAAAGTCCCCAAAAAACCCCAACATTAGTTCCACACTAAAGGTCCCAAAGCTTGTGAGGCAGGTTTAATTTTAGAGCACACTCATCGGATTTGCTTACATAATTTTCTTGATTTGGAAAGCTTTTTATTTTCCTTAGTGAGAAAAGCTGTCCAAATTTATCACGTTAAGTAGGGGGCTGCTTGCCCAAAAGGATCTTAAAATACATTGGCTGCGATTTTCCTTTTAAAGTTTGCATATCACAATTAGGGCAACATGGAATTAGAGCAGCTTTAAAGAGTGAGGTGGGAAAGAAACCATTAAAAAGGACAAATCCTTACCAAATTATCCTGGCACCTAAATGCAACAGCTCTCAGGTTGTCCAGAGGCTGCTGAAAACAGGGCAGCAAGAGATCAAGAAGTGTTCCAGTGTGAACCCATTAAGCAGGATGTATATAAATCCCACAGCAGAGATTTTGAGTGATTTTAAGAGTTTTCAGTGATTTTGAGAACATCATCTTTCTCTTTGGAAATACCGGGGAAGATGTTGGCCTCATCTAACTGGACAGGAGTTTGGTGGGCAAAGAAATTTCCCCTCTGGATCCTCAAAGTGACAGGACTTGGCTGTGATTCTACTCCAGATTTAAATCTGCTCAGCTCCTCCACCCAACCACCAGTTGATGACAGCAAGAACTCATGAAGTTCTTAGGCTCTTCCTAGGTTTGTTCTTCCCAACATGAAACCACAAAAAGCTATAAAATCCATACACTAACATCTCACTCAATCCATTACTCCCAATTTTGACGCTGATTAGTTCATTTTTGTAGATGGAAGTTGAGGATCTCCTCAAACAGTTTCTACCCCTGTGGAAAAGCTGCAGGAGTAGAAAGAAGGGGGCAACTTACACAGAAAATCTCACAAATGCCATGAATGCCACAGGTCAGCATCCCTCAGATTGAAAGTTTACAGGAGGAAAAATCCAGTTTTGGTGTTGCCAGGTATCTTCTACCTACTGAAAGCCCATTTTTAGGGCCATTTCAGCAAATCCTTAATCCTCCTGCCACCCAATGGTCACAGCAACCCACAATGAAAGAAGTGGCACTGCAGTGAAATAATTTAATTTGGGTCTAAAATGAAAACCTCCCAGGACCAAGCAGGTCTTACATTTAGGTTTCCAGCACTCCTGACTACTTACAAGAGCAGCTCTGGAGCCCTGCAATCCCCCCAGGAAGCCCCAAGGGATGGGAAGCGACACTGGGCTGCTCTTGGATGTGAGCAACTCCCACCTCGAAGGCAGCTTGTTGGGCTCCCTCTTTGGATGATGGTCACAAACTCAAACTTCGTGAGCCTGACCTCAAAGAGACCTTCAAAAAGCTGCCCTAGAACAGACAGAGAACCATGGAATTGTTTGGGTTGGAAAAGACCTTAAAGATCATCCAGTGCCACCCCCTGCCATGGCAGGGACACCTCACATTATCCCAGGTTGCTCCAAGCCCTGTCCAGCCTGGCCTTGGACACTTCCAGGGATGGGGGTACCCCAGCTATCCCTAAGAGAGGAGAAGGTTTTGATGTATTGATGCACCTCTTTATAGATCCTAAGGTTTAAAACCAGCATCATTCTCAAATAAAAATGTGTCCTGAGGTGAAAGAGTTCGCAGCAACACCTTGGCGTCTTCTCAGGAGTTCCTCAGTTGGACATTTACACAAAATCGATGTGTTCTAAGTAGTCTTTCAGTATTTCCCAGAGCAAAAAGTCCCCAAAGTCTTAAGATATGCTAAAGATGAAGTTAATGGCTTTGTGTCTTAAAGAAGAAAACACCAGCACCTCATGGTGCTAAACTCACCAGGCACTGCCACCAAAACCTAGAGAGAAAGAGCTCTTGGCCCAGGCAATTAAAAACAATGTCATATAACTAAAAAATTTAAATTAAAGAAAGGTTGGGTTTTTTTTGAGGGTACTTTTTGAGCAAAAGTAGAGACTTAGATTAGATGTTAGACAGAAATTGCTCCCTATGAGGGTGGAGAGGCCCTGGCACAGGTGCCCAGAGCAGCTGTGGCTGCCCCTGGATCCCTGGCAGTGCCCAAGGCCAGGCTGGACAGGGCTTGGAGCAGCCTGGGATGGTGGGAGGTGTCCCTAACCATGGCAGAGGGTGGAACAAGATCTTTAAGGTTCCTGCCAACCCAACCCAACCCAACCCATTCCATGATAAGAAGAAGAATAAGCTCCCCAAATCTGGCCATTGATTTCCATCACCACTCCAGAAAACTTCAGCAGAGAAACCAGGCTTGGAGCAGAACCAGAGCAGCCACATTGTCACTGTTTGTGCCAAGCCTGAAGGCCACCTGAAGGGATTGAGGAGCAGCTTGGTGATGTCCTTCAGCTGCTGTGGAGAGGGAAGGAGGAGTTCTTTGGTGGCAAGAAAATGAGATTAAATCAGGGCTCAGGCAGAGCTGTAAGCGAGACACAGCCTTTGCAGGGCAGCACAGAGGGGCCTTTGAGGGATTTCTGAGCTGCAGCACAGAGAGGTCTCACAGCCCCAGCACATCAGGGCAGCAGCAGCAGCATCCATGTCCTGCCTGTGTGCTTTGTCTGTTCCCCTCTCCACAGCCTGCAGGGACCCTTCAGCAGAGCCATGAACAACCCAACCTAAAGAAACTCTGGGTTTGTTCACCAACCTCCCCCCAAAAAAAAAAATCCCTACAGGGCTGCCAGCTGCTGCTGCGGCCACCCAAACTGCTCCCCAGTTCTGAAGGGATGCTGAACTAAGGAGAGGAGCTGAAATATCCTGAGCAGGAGGGGAGGGTGAAGTTACACAGGGCTATTAGTAAAATAAACCTTGCTCTGGCACGCTGGAGGAGCCTTACCCAGAGCAATGCTGGCACTCACTGCAGTCACTGCGTTTAACCCTTCCTTTCCTTGGGAAGGAAAGGTGGCAAAGCTGTGCCCAGCAGCCATGCCCTCCACAATCTGCTCAAAGTTGCTCCTCAGGGATTAAATCTGGATGCAAAGCACGGGTCAGGATGGTATTAGGTCAGAGAATGGGGTGTGGGATGAGGACAAAAGGCAGAGAGCCCCATCTGCAGAACAGTCAGTGCTACCTCTTCTCCTAGTCAAAATGTTTAGGATCAGCATGAAGGAAATAAAAAGTCATGATATTTTTCCCTTCAGGGATCTTCCCTGGCACTGGCAGGATTCTCCTCTTCTCCTCCACACCCACATCAGCCAACACTTCAAATGCAGAGGAAAAGCCCTGTCCCACCCAGCTCCCTCCAAAGCAAGAATTATCCAGGGCACCACATGGAAATGACTGTTTTTCACAAAAACTTCAGGAAAACCGAGGCCAAAAAGTCTTTCACAACCACAGCTCACCCTCAAGTGCAGAGAAACTCCCCAGCTAAAGGAGGAGTGTGCTGTTGGTCAAGTATTCCCAGTTCATCCAGAGACTTCAGGACAGCAGGGAAAAGCTGATGTGTGACTCACTGTCCTGCATTTTGAAGTGAAAAAGCAAAAAGAGCTTGGGTTGAAGAGTTAAAGGGGGAAAAAATTTAAAAAATATTTGGAAAAGAAAACAAAAGTTAAAAAAAAATAAGGAGAGTAAACACCTGTAAAACACCAATTTTAAGCAGTGGTTCAGCAGATGCAGGAGGAGCTCCGAGGAGCAGGTTCACACATGAGCTGAGGTGAAGTTTGCAGCTCTCTGTGTGAGAGGCTGCCTGCATTAGTCACCGGGAAGGAGACACTCCAGCAATGCTCAACTGGAACGAATGGAGCCCAGGAATGCAAAGTGGGGTGGTGAAACCACATCAGTTTTGGAGTGCCTCCTCCAAACAAGGCTCTGAAGTGCCCTTAATTCAGTTCAGCCTGCTTTGCATTGAAATCAAGTCTGTTAAAGTGAATTAAGGACCTTTAATCCCCAAGGAGAGTGTTTCCACCAGGGCTAGTTAAGAGTAATTGAACTAATCCACTTTAAAAGTCACTTCAGATTAGTTGTGCTAAGTGGCTGTGCAGATGAGGCCTGGGAGCACAGAACTGTCTCTAGCATGCAATAATCCCATCAATGTGCCCCAGGGAGGACAGCTCAGGCCTGGGAGGGATCCAAACCACTCCAATAAGAGCACTAATAGAAATGTCTCCTGGTGCCTGACAGGTGCCACCTGGTTGCAACCAAAGGCGTTTTCCACGTGGATTTTCTAGGCAGACCATATTTGCTGGGCATGGCCAAGGGGAAGCTGGGTTTTATGGGCAGCTCCCTGGTCCAACAAGTGCTGGCAGCATCTCCCACTCAAGCCATGCTGGAGGCTCACATCCCCTCCCTGAAATATCAAACACAGCTCTCCCTCCATTCCCCCTGTCCCAGAGGGGTCAGAGGATGGATTTGGGGTCTGTGCAGGTGGGAAGGGGCCAAGTCCACCCCACAGTGATGACTGGGGGTGATTGGATCCCCCATTTATAGAGATACCACACCCACCCCACTCTTCTGCAAGCTCCCACTTCCCGCTGGTTTTCATCCCAGCTTCTCCACTGCTTAGAGCAAAAGCAGGTCAGCCCCCCACAATTCCCACAGAAACAGCTATCAGAAAGCTAAGAAGGGCAATAAAACCAAACAAAGGGCTACCAGCCACCCCAAACCACATCCTGCCTCCATTTTTACCCCAGGTCCCCCCTTCCCCAGAGCCGCCAGCAGCACAGGGCAGGCTCAGCCCAGGTTTTGCCCTTCTAGGAAACCACAGAGCCCCTGTTTCACACAAGCCACTGTTTCCCCAGCTAAGAATAATCCCCCCAGCTGCTGTTTGATGTCCCCATCGCCATGGATGCAGTGTTTTTTCTCGGGGACATCCACAGGGAGAGGCTGCGTGTGTTCGCTGCCGTTAATGTTTCCTGTGCGGTTCGGGCTGCTTTACCTCCAGGTATGTTTATTCCACTACTTTAGCAAAGCAGCAGACTTTTTAATGGAACTGTTGATATTTTTCCTGGCTGCTGCTCCTCCTGGAGAGGCGAGGCAGTGTACAAACGGAGTTCATTGCTAGCTCCAGCCTGGAGCTGCTCTGCTCCTCCTGGGACCGCGGGGAATTGAAGGTTTCCATTGCACTGGTCAAGTTTCCTCCTTCTCCCAGCCTTCAAGTTTTAGACACACAAACAGAGGAGCTCAGGCAGCTGACAGCAGCAGGAGCAATGTGTGGCTGCTGCTTGAAGCAAGGGCAGCAGCTGCCCTGGAAATCCAGCCACGCATCGGGAAAGGAGAGCAGGTGCAACGCTGCACCCCCAAAATGAAGCCCGCACCACTCAGCTTGTTCTGCAGCCAGACCTCGTGGGCTGGAGCTTGGTGTTTCCTGCTTTTAAACACTTCAGACCTCACCAATTTAGCAGGAAGATTCCTACAAATTTGCCTTTGGATCCCCCTGCAAATTTGCTTTTAGATCCCCTACACATTTGCTTTTGGATCCCCTTTATTGCTGCAACAGGAGGAGAAACTCCAACCCAGAGGGCTCTGCCTTGTCAAGCACATATTGAGGGCATTTCCAAATAAAATCCATAGCCCAACAGCCTTTTGGGGCTTTAAAGGATGGGCACCAAATCTCTGACTCAGCTCAGAGCTGCTCCCTGTGAGAACAGCCCTGTGCCACAGCTGAAGTTGTTGTATTTGCAGGGACCCTTGTGGCAGGAAGGAATGATGAATCTGACTCCATGTTCTCAGAAGGCTCATTTATTATTTTATGATACTATATTCTATTAAAGAATGCTATGCTAAACTATACTAAAGAACACGGAAAAGATACAGACAGAAGGCTAAAAAGATAATAATGAAAACTCCTGACTGTTTCCAGAGTCCTGACACAGCTTGGCACTGATTGGCCAAAGAGCCAAAACAACTCACACCAGAACCCAATGAAACAATCACCTGTGGGTAACCAATCTCCAAACACATTCCAGAGGCAACCACAACACAGGAGAAGCAAATGAGATAAGAATTGTTTTCCTTTTTCTCTGAGACTCCTCAGCTTCCCAGGAGAAAAATCCTGGGCAAAGGGATTTTTCCAGAAAATGTGAATGTGACACTGAAGCACCCAAAGTCACTCAGACCCTGAGCAATCTCTGCTCCCTTCACCCACAGCAGGGTAAAACTGAACATCCAGACAGGTCAGACAGCAGCTCCAGAGCCACTTCAACCCAAAGCACTTGACAGGAGCCTCCAGAGAGCCCTGGGAGCAGAAAACCAGCCGCACACAGGCAGGGAGGAGCAGCTGTTTGGACAAGGCCACTGATGTGGCCAGCAGCAGCAGAGCATCCCTGGGAGCAGCTCAGCTCAGCCCTGGCTCTCAGAGCAGAGCAGTCACCCCCCACTGCTCACCATGAGTCTGTGAGGGGGCACATCCAGGCAGAAACGCCCCCAGAGCCATGGTGTCACAGGGTCAGCCCCAAACTGAGGCGTTTGTGTGGCTGTGAGTCAGCCCAGGCCAGGCTGTCAGCTCAGCTGCCCCCTCCCAGCGCCAGCTCTCAGATTTTCCATGAGCCTGGAGCAGCCCCAGGGGCGCAGGGCTGAGGGAGGATGGCCTTCTCCTGCCCTGGTACCTCCCACCCTGCCCTGGGACAGCCCTGCTGAACCCAGACTGTGCTCTGGGAACACAAAAATCCCACTGCAGTTACTCCTAAGGCATCTCCACAACATCAGATTTGTTTCTTCACGGTTGGGGATCCCTCTGCAAGCTCAGCTGATCCAGGATTATGCCTGGTCCCACCGCCCTGGAAGCACCATCCCTTTAGCCCAGCGCCTGCCCTGCACCTTGCAGAGAGGCAGATCTGCCTGAAAACACATTTTCCTAAGCTCCACAAACCCGTTTGGACATTGCAGCTCGTAACACTGACCACAGGGACTGCTCAAAGCCTTCCTCAGCCCAGCTGACACCCTCCCCAAGGGCAGCTCTTCAGCTCCAGTCCTCTCTCCAGACTCATGCTAAGCCTCTGGATTTCCAGAGTCAACAAGGGACAAGCCAGAAGATAGAAAGAGCCCCCAGGGATGCAGCACAGCTGTGCTAACGAGCCAGAGGAAGTGTTGGATCTCTGGTCAGACCCTGTAATTCAGCTCAAGTGGCTGCTTCACCTCTGGCCTGTCAGATCAACTTGTTAACCACAGACTGGGAAAGAGCTCCCTGCTTGCTCCCAGCAACAGACTGATCTTTGGCAGGGGCTGAAAATGCTGAAAACGACCCTTCCCCCCTCACCTTTGATTGCAGAGAGGCCCAGAGATGCAGAGAGAGAGCTGAGCTCCAGGTTTGCCAGGTATTTCAAGATCTCACCTTACACTGGGAGAGGATTAGGGCTAGAAAAGAATTTTGTCAAGATTAAGCCAAACAAGTCAGTTCTTTTAAATCAAGTATCAGCTCTTGGTGAGCCGTCCCCTGAGGGGTTTGGGGCTGCAGGATTGGGTTTCTTGTCAGAGGAGATGGGCAGCACTGGGGAGCAGCTGAACTCCATGTTCCTGAGCTGGGAAAGGTCCCCTGAAGTCATGGATTGCCCTGGGAGAGGCTCTGCAGCCAACACCAGTGGATGCAGTCCAAGGTGGACGCTCATCCCCAGTCCAGCACTGAGCTGGCTCCCAGCTTCCCAATCCAGGGTGCAAAAAAGCTGAGAAACAACCAAAATCCAGCAGCCTTTCCATGTTCAACTCAAGTGGAAACACATTTTTCTTTGATTATCTGAGCCCTTTTCAAAGCCTTGTCTGATGAGCCCTCAGCCACCGTTCCCCAGTACCTAAAAGCTTCAGCTGCCATCTCTACAAAAAGTGCAGTTACACCACCAGGGCTGCCTGGCTTTGTTTTGCTGGAATACCAAACATCAGGTCACAAGTCTTAAAAAAAAAATAATTTTGGAGTATAATCTGAAGAGAAAAGATAATGAGAAATTACATTAATTTCATTTACTATTAATTATTTTTATATAATTATATATATAATAAATAATACTAAATTTTTATATAAATTTACACTTATTATGTTTATATTATATATTATATATTTATCGTTATTTATGATATATTAATATATAATATATTAATATATAATATATTATTACATGTAATATATATTATGTATAACATATAACATATATATGTTATATTTATTCTTATGTATTACATTTATATTATTATATTTACATTACATTTATTATTAATTATATCTAATTACTTAATTATATTAATATTTATCATAATTATATAATTGTATTATATTGATACTTATAGTAATTATACAATTATAATCTATTAATATTTCTAGTAAAATAGTGAAGAAACAATACCCCCAGTTCAGCAGGGGTTGACAACAGGGGTTCCCAGTGAGGTCTGCACTGGGAATTAGCTGTAGGAAAGCCATGAGGAGCAGGGCACAGCAATCCCTCTGCGCTGATCCTTTTAGGATCAGCTGAGGGAAGGCTACAAAAATCCCAGCAAGTCAGGAGAAGACCCTGCCATGGGACACCTTTCACTATCCCAGGCTGCTCCAAGCCCATCCAGCCTGGCCTTGGGCACTGCCACGGATCCAGCGGCAGCCCCAGCTTCTCTGGGCACCCTGTGCCAGGGCTCCCCATCCTCCCAGGGAGGAATTCCTTCCCAATATCCCATTTTTTTCCTGTCCTCTGGCAGTGGGGAGCCATTTCCCCTCGTCCTGTCCCTCCAACCCTTGTCCAAGTCCCTCTCCAGCTCTCCTGGAGCCCCTTTAAGCACTGCAAGGAGTTCTGAGGTCTCTCCATGGCTGGAGTTAAGAGGCACTGAAAACCCAGAAGCAGAAATCCCAGTGCCAAGCTGTGGGCTCTGAGTCAGAACAATCCATCTTTGCCACTTGTGTCCCCTCCCAGGGGTCACACTCAGCACACCTCCCTAGATACTTCAAAAGAAGCTGTTAATTTTTGATATTATTTCTTTTGCTCATCAACTGACCTCTTCAAAAAAGATTTGGCCTTGAAAACAGCAGTGGCTTGACCTTCTTTGTGCTGGGAGGCTGCTCCACAGAAATTCAGAGAATTTCAACAGCACACCAAGGTTCTGGTTAAATTTCTGCCCATTCCTGCCAGGACTGCCCCAGCCAGCAGGTGTGGCATTCACATTCCTTGGAAAAATCCCTTGGCCCAGGATTTTTCTCCTGAGAAGCTGCAAAGCCTCAGAGAAAAAGGAAAGCAATAATTATCTGATTTGCTTCTCCTGTGTTTTGGAATGTGTTTGCAGATTGTTTCATTGGATTCTGGTGTGAATTATTTTCACTCTTTGGCCAACCAGTGCCAAGCTGTGTCAGGGCTCTGGAAAGAGTCAGGAGTTTTCATTATTATCTTTTTAGCCTTCTGTAAGTATCCTTTCTTACAGAATTCTTTAGTATAGTTTATTGTTTGTGTATTCTTTAGTATAGTGTAGTATATTATTTAATATAACATAGATCATAAAATAATAAATTAGCCTTCTGAGAACATGGAGTCAGATTCATCATTCCTCCCTGCCACGGGGCACCCCACAAATACAATAAGCAGGGAGAGTTTGCAGCTAAGCCCACATGTCCCTGTGAGCTTCTTTCAGTGCTTCACTCATGTCTAGGGGAAATCACCTCCTGCTCTGCTCCATGGCCAATTTTGCTGCTCCACTCTCTGGAAGACCCCAAGAAGTTTTCCCAAGAAAGGAAAGTTTAGCTCCAGTTGGGAAATTGCTCCATCCAGCATGCGGCAAATGCAGAAATCAGAGCAAGTTTGCCCCAAACTCCATGACCAATTAATGCTGTTTTAATCAGCTAGGCCAAATGCTCCTGAAATTCCTGCCAACCGCCATCCTGCCTGTTGGGAGTCAACAGGAATTGGGTGTTCCATGCTGTATCCCAGACTCAGCATTTCTGTCAGACACTGTTGAGTTTGCATTTTCTGTGGTGGATGGAGAGAAAAGAGGTTTTCCTCTGTGTTCTTCCCCAAAAAAGAGTTTATGTTTTTTTAACCTGTCATTTCCCCTTCCCCCAAAATCCTCCAGCAACTGAATTAACAAAATCCTCCCCATACCTTAGAGAATGGTTTATAATGACAGACTGGAATGCTACAAAACACAATCAGGAGCTGCTTGATTCATTTGAAACAAGAGTTCCTGGTAAGAGCTGAGGGAATAAAAAGAAAAAAAAAATAAATAAGAAATCAGGATAGATTTTTCTATCAGCTCCAACAAATCCTGTAAGTGCTGTGTTTATCCACGGAATCAAAATACTCCCTGTTCCACTTGGGGAAGTGCAAACACACATTACAATAAAATGTAAAGCTTGCTGAGCTGATAAACTTCATAAGTGTGTTTTATGACAGTATCTGCAGAGATAAGGCTCATTAGCACTTACAGCCACCAGCTGAAGGAACCTTAAAAAGCACAGTCACAAACAGGAGAAGAGGAAAAAAGTTTGCATCTTGACGTCAAAAAAAAAGCTTCTAAAGGGTTAACTCTTTCCATAATAATAATCCTAATAGGTTCTGGGGCCTCTCAACTTGACCTGAGCTCTGGAAAAAGTCAGGAAAGCAAATCCTAGCTGGCTGATGTTGGTCCAGAACCTGCAGCCACGTTCTGCAGGAGGAGCAGCGGCCCCCCATGACCATTTAGGAGTGCAAACACCAAGCCCTGTGCTCCAGGGCTCCTCAGGTCAAGGAACCAAGTGTAGGAACACACCACAAGCCACCAGAGAGCTGTTCTGGCTGCAGAGAGAAGGGGCTGCTCCAGTGTGGAGGGAAGCCAGAGGCTCAGCAGGTTTCAGGTTGGACAAACAGGTACAGGAGAGTCCTTGGATTGCTCCAACGCAGCCCTGGGAGCTGGGAACTTGGGAAGTTGGTGTTTAACAGAAGGTTTCAGTGTGAACTCAGCACTATCCCACCCCAGAGGGGTCTCTCAAGGCAGCTGGAACCACAGGGACAGAAATTGAGGGGAGCAGATCAAGACACTTAGAATACATCAAATCCTCTCCTCAGTCATCAGGGGAAGACTTGACCCCTTTCTCTTCTACAGAACTCAGGTGGCCACAGAACACAAGCCCTGAAGGGGCCACATTATTCCGTGGAACTGGAGCAGAGGGGATCTACATGGAGCTTCTGGCATCAAAAGTCCTCCCACCTCTGGTGGTCCCCACTGTGGGGATATTCTGATTTAACATCTCCAAAACCTAACTCGCTCTTAGAAGGTGCCAAGGCACAGGGATGAAACAGGAGACGGGGAGGGCAAATCCACTCTTGAGCTCTCCTGGGCCAAGATTTCCATGTGACACCACCCCTGTGCAGCTCTGGACCACAAATGCCTCATACTGTGGGAACACCAGTGATGTACACTGGTCCAGCACCTCCTCTGGCTGCCCAGCCACCCCCACAACAGCTTAACCTCCACAGTTTCTTCTGACTCAGATTTTCCACTAAAAAAAAACCTCAAGGAATGTTTAAATACCAACATTTATTAGAAATAACAACACTGTCAGCATGTCCATAAATGAAGAGAATGGAATGGAGCATCCCTGGGCCAGGAATATCCACAAGAGAGCCAGGGAGAACTTTTTACACAGGTAGATGGTGATGGAATGAGCGGGAATGTTTTAAAGTGAAAGAAAACAGGTTTAGGTGAGGTGTTAGGAGGAAATCCTTCCCTGGGAGGGTGCTGAGGCCCTGGCACATGGTGCCCCTGGATCCCTGGAAGTGCCCAAGGCCAGGCTGGACAGGGCTTGGAGCAACCTGGGATAGTGGATGCTGTCCTTGCCCATGACAGGAGGTAGAACCAGAAAATCTTTCCTAACCCAAATCATGCCATGATTCTCCAAGAGGAAACTACACCAAGTCTGCCAGCACAATGATTTAATCCAACAGAAAATGAAGAAAGCAGCAAAACCTGACAAAACTTGCTCTGGTCAGGAAGGTTCAGACTAAGCTGCATCACAGAGGCTTCCACATGCAGTCTTCCAGACTTTCCACTTCACCTGCTCCCCCTTCCCAATCCCACAGCCTAATTCAATTACCTGCCACCAAATAAGCCTTCAGGCCATTCTCATTACCCCGATAAAGCACAAGGCCTTTAATTATTAAACACTCTGGGGCTCTTTGTGTTGGGGTTGTGGGGCTGGACCTCCCTTTTATTGTTGTCAGCAGCTTCCAGAAATCAAGTTAATCATTGACCAGGCCTTTCAGCAGGAGACCAGAGTCCTGTGGATTCCTGGTCTCTGGTTCTGCATCACCAGTCAGGCTAAAGGAAGTCACCAGCCTCCTGCTTTGCCAGGTATCCACTCAATAATCTCCTAACAACCCATCTTCCCTCTCCAAGGTGTCATTTACAGCACTGGGAAAAAGAAAAACGCAATATTTGGACATGGAGGCTGCAGCAGTGCTCATCATTAACCTGAGTTCAGAGAGGAACAGCCCGAGGTGAGGGAAACTGAGGCACAAGGCGGTGGTTCCAAAATGTCAAGCAACGTGATCAACCCACTATTTAAGCCAAAAAATTACTAATTCTTGTCTGAGTTAATGCTGCTCCATCCTCTGCAGGCAGGAGCAGCTTCCAGGCACTTCCCAGCCCGATCTGGGACAAATCCTGCTCCCCGGGGATGAAGGTGCAGGTCTGGCGCAGTTATTTTTCCGAATATTCCTGGCTTTGTCACCATGCTCGTGGCACCTCATCCAATCCAGGGCTACTTCCAGGCACCTCCAAAGCAAATGCTGCTTCTGGGCACGGGGTTCCCTCTCCAGAGGAATGGAGGTTAAACACTGCTTTGAGTTGACCCAGAGAGGCCAACTTTGGGAGCCAAGCCAGGCAGGACTCGCAGCAGTGACAACTCACCCAACTCCAAAAAAGCAAGGGAGGGGGGGAAAAAAAAACCAAAACAACCCACCCACCCAAACCAGGCAAACCCTTCCAGTTTTCCAAGGAAAACCCCAAATGCTGCAGCTGAACCCCGCAGAGCCGTGTGGGAGCGGCAGAACGCGCGGCTCAGGGCGGGATGGCCCAGCCGTCCTTTCCGGGCACTCCAGCTGTGTTTGCCTGCCTGCTGCATTCCTGCCTCACCAGCCCAGGCCAGGTTTTGTTTTTTTGGGTCGTGCTGGGAAGCAGCTGCTCCATCTCACACACGCCAGAGCCCGGCGAAGCCACCGTGGCCTGGAGCGGCCTGCACGTGGCCCCACACCACCCTCCAGTGACAGCCACGCACACACGGGCTCTGCCAGCGCCCAGAGGCGGCCCACGGGCTGGAAAAACACAGGCAGAGAGCCCGTGGGATTGCTTCTCCTGGAGGGGACACTCCAGCTGGCAAAGCCCATGGGATTGCTTCTCCTGGAGGGACACTCCAGATGACACTCGCAGTGACTTCAGTGACTTCACGCCCCGCTCAGGAACCCGCCCCAGAGGGCTCACGGCACCTGAACAGCCCCTTCAAGTCCAACATCGCGCTCTTTTCTAATTCTCTCTTAACAAAAACACACCCTGAAGGACGAGGTTTCTATTCTACAGCTGATGCTGAAACTTGAGGTGACTTCACGCCCTGCTCAGGAACCCGCCCCAGAACGCTCACGGCACCTGAACAGCCCCTTCAAGCCCAACATCCTGCTCTTCTCTAAGTCTCTCCTAACAAAATCCCACCCTGAAGGACGAGGTTTCTATCCTACAGCTGACACTGGAACTCGCGGTGATTTCATGACCCAGTCAGGAACCCTGAAGGCGTCTGAACAGCCCCTTCAAGTCCAACATCCTCCTCTTTTCTAAGTCTCTCTTTACAAAATCACACCCTGAAGGACAAGATTTCTATCCTACAGCTAAAACTCACTGTGACTTCGCACCCTGCTCAGGAACCCGCCCCAGAGCACTCACGGCACCTGAACAGCCCCTTCAAGTCCAACATCCTGCTCTTTTCTAATTCTCTCTTAACAAAATCACCCTGAAGGACGAGGTTTCTATTCTACAGCTGACACTGGAACTTGAGGTGACTTCACGCCCCACTCAGGAACCCACCCTAGAATGCTCACAACGCCTGAACAGCCTCTTCAAGTCCAACGTTTTGTTCTTTTCTAATTCTCTCTTAACAAAATCACACCCTGAAGGATGAGGTTTTTATCCTACAGCTGACGCTGGAACTCGCGGTGACTTCATGCCCGGCTCAGGAACCCACCCTAGAACGCTCACAATACTTGAACATCCCCTTCAAGTCCAACATCCTGCTCTTTGCTAAGTTTCTCTTAACAAAATCACACCCTGAAGGATGAGGTTTCTATCCTACAGCTGAAACTCATGGTGACTTCACGCCTCACTCAGGAACCCACCCCAGAGCGCTCACAGTGCCTGAACAGCCCTTCAAGTCCAACGTTTTGCTCTTTTCCAAGTCTCTCCTAATAAAATCACACCCTGAAGGACAAAGTTTGTATCCTACAGCTGAAACTGGAACTCGTGGTGACTTCATGTCCCGCTCAGGAACCCACCTCAGAGTGCGCACAGCACACGAACTGCCTTTCAAGTCCAACGTTTTGCTCTTTTCTAAGCCTCTCCTAACAAAATCACACCCTGAACAGCCCCTTCAAGTCCAACATCCTGCTCTTTTCTAAGTCTCTCTTAACAAAAAACACACCCTGAAGGACGAGGTTTCTATCCTACAGCTGACATCAGAACTCACAGTGACTTCATGCCCCACTCAGGAACCCACCCCAGAATGCTCACGGTGCCTGAACAACCCCTTCAAGTCCAACATCCCGCTCTTTTCTAAGTCATTCCTAACAAAATCACACCCTGAACAGCCCTTCAAGTCCAACATCCTGCTCTTTTCTAAGCCTCTCCTAACAAAATCCCACCCTGAAGGACGAGGTTTCTATCTTACATCTGATGCTGGAACTTGGGGTGACTTCGCATCCCACTCAGGAATCTGCCCCAGAGCACTCATGGAGCCTGAACAGCCTCTTCAAGTCCAACATCCCACTCTTTTCCAAGTCTCTCCTAACAAAATCCCACCCTGAAGGACGAGGTTTCTATCCTACAGCTGACACTGGAACTCACGGTGATTTCATGCCCCACTCAGGAACCCTGAAGGCATCTGAACAGCCCCTTCCAGTCCAACATCCTCCTCTTTTCTAAGTCCCTCCTAACAAAATCACACCCTGAGCAGCGAGGTTTCAATCCCAGAGCAGAGCAGGGCACCTATCCTGCACCTGCCAAAGGGAATAAAAATACACAGTGCTTCCCACACTGCAAAGCCTGCAGTGAGTGGTGTGTTGGTAAATTAGGGCAAGCTATGCTTCCCCTCCCTCTCCCCCGTGAGCATTTGAGGGTTCCTGTTGCCTGCGTGCAGGGGACAGATCAGTTACATTTATGCAGAACATTGCAATCTGTCAATATAAACACTATGTAAGCATGAGCCACTTGTAACATTACTACTGTCTTGACAAGTGTTTGCAGAGGGGGCAGAGCTGCTGGGATCCTTCTGCTCCCAGAGGGAAGGCAGAGCAAATCCCAACCAGCAGCAAAAATATTCCTTCCAGCAAGAATTAAAAAATATTAAAAAAAAAGGGGGGGTGCATCAAAACTGAATCAGACTCTAAACCAGAACAGAAAATAAAGGAGTTGATTTATGGTTGTTTTTCCACAGATCAGGAAAGCAGAGGCTCCCACAGGCTGGTTTCCCTTCCCACCAGCACAGGGCACAGCAGGATTGAAGTTCCTCAGCCACCCTGTCACCCCAGCATGGCTAATCCTGTCACCTGCCACCTCCAAAGCCCAGGAGTGCAAGTCCCAACACAATTCCCAGATGCTGCTCTGGCATTTCCACCACCCCCAGCCACACTGGAGAGAGGAAAGGGAGGGAGGGAGGGGAGGTACCCACGCCCAGAGCGTGTCAGGAAAGCAGAGCAGGGAGGAAAACTGAAATGCAATGCTTTCTCAGGGATCCTGGCAGCCTGGGGCTGCTCCAGACTCCCCCCAGCAGCCTGCTGGAATATGGTGCAAATTAGTGCTCAGACAGCCCAGCGGGCAGAGGCCATGGCTGGACATAAAAGCAGCCTCACTCCTGGGGCAGCCAGCGCATCCCAGCAGGCTGACAGCAAGCCCCAGGCAATGCCTCCCCCAAAAATTCAAAATTCCACAAAATTCACCCACCCCCATCATCCTCCTCCTCCTGAGGGGCAGCTCTAAGTGCACAAAAAGCCAGCAGGGCAGTGCTCAGTTTTGTAGGAGTGTTTTTTCCTCTCTGTCAAAAAGTTTCTTATCAGCCAAGGTTTAGGAGCTGCGGCATCACCACATCGCTGATCCCTGCAGCCAGGCTCCTCCAGCTGCTTCCCAGGAGTTAGGGCAGAGCCAAACCCCTGAAAACCCCTCCTGAGCAGGTGCCTGCAGGCTCTCAGCTCTGCTCAGCATCATTGCAGGTGCTGCTCCTGGGCAGGAACCCTGGCTCCTGCTCCAGGAGGAGGGCAGCAACAACCAGCTGCCAGAATTTCCCCTCAGAAAAAGGGAAAAGCTGTCTCTCCCTCCACAGACCATCACACTTCCCAGTCAGGCAGCCTGGGGATGGAGCAGAACAGCAGCAAGAGCCCCACCTGCACCCCAAACTCTGCTTCCAGAGAGGATTTATCCTACTTGGCTGCTTGTACATCCCTCCAAGAACACCAGGGAAGCACAGCAGCCTCCAGCCGTGGTGCCCCCAGCCCAGCATCCCTTCCTGCCACAGACATAACTCCATGCTGACACAATCTCATTACCCTGTAACCATGCCCCATTTCTGTCCCTGGGCACTCATTCCCCACCAGGCCAAACATTTGGAGACGTGGAATTCTTTCCCTGAAATAAGACATTGGGGCTGGGGGGGGGGGAAGGGATCATCTACAGCTGTCTCTATCCCCCTCCAGGCTGAGGAAGGGAGCAGCCAAGCCACAGCCACAGCGTGACATCTGCTGAGCACTGCCTCACTCTGTGCCCCACCACCTCCTCCACAGGGATGCCAGCACCCAGAGGGGCCAGCAGGCCACCAAAAGGTGGCTTTGGGACTCAAAAGAAGCATCCCTTTCCCTGCCTGGAGGGTGTGTTTTAGCTCAGGTCATTCAGCCAAGCTGCTAGCAAGGATTTAGCAGAATGAACAGATGTGCTGCCTCACCTGGAGCAGCTCCTTCATGCACATGGCAAAAGAAAAAAGATCAATACCAGCCTTCCCAGGGACTGGCAGAGAGACCTGGGGAGTTCTGCAAGAATTCTCTGCAGTTCTACTTGCCAAGAGAACTGGGGAGCTCAGCAGGATCATCCAGCTTTTTTACCAGGTGGGATTTCTTTCCTTACCAACAAACAGAAGCCCACGGTGAGGAGGGCTCAGCTCTTCCACACACACACACTTGTGGATTATCAGGAGCTGGGATCTCAGCACTGACTATTCCCAGCGTCCCCAGCAGCTCTGCAAGTGCAACCTCTGCTCTTGGAAGAACAAAGAGGGGATCAGCTGCTCCTTCACTGGGGCTTTAACCACAGACAAGGAGGCTTTGCATAAGCGAACTCCACTGCACAGCAGCCTAGAGTGCACATCTGGCAGCATCTCCTCTCTGCCAGGGAGGGAATCTCAAACCAGAAACAGCAGCTGTACCAAGACAGAGAAAAACCCAAAGCGGTCAGGACAGACAGCAGACAATGGCCTTGGCTCAGAATGTCCCTTCTAAAGCTAAAACCCCGACAAGCCAAGAGAGAAATCCCAGAAGGAACTGGAGTGAGTTACCTGCTGTTCTAGAGTAGATAGCAGCAGGGATTAATAGGAGAGTTACAGCCAAGCTCCTTGCAAAGCCTGTCAGTCCCCAAGGCACAATCGAGCTGCGCAGCGCCGGTGGTCCCGGGCAGACACATGAACCAGCGGGCTGGGAACAGCGCTCTGCACACTGCCCAGGGAGAAAAGGGCTTTTCCTAAAAACCTGCACACACAGGACAGGCTGTTTCCTTAGAAAACCAGCCCCAGCAGCAGGAAGTGATACGGTTCTGGAGTTGGAAACAGAAGATGTAAGTAGCACTGTTTGGAAAAGTTTGCCAGACCACAAGCAATGGACAAGCCTCAACACCAGGATTTGTTTTACTGGAAAGAAGGGGGGAAAACCTCAAGTCTGCTGAAACATTCTCCAGGGCTGGTCCAGTGGCTCCTACCAGTGGCCACAACACAACATCCCCAAAAAATGGGGGAAAAAAAAAAGCAGCAAGAATCCCCACTGTTGTGTAAACTTACACAAAAACCTCTTACACAGGTGCTCGCGTCAAACTCCTCTCTCAAACCGACAACATTCGGCGACAAATGGTTTAAAAATAAGGATAAGAGACAGCAACACCCCAAAAAGCACAGAGGGAAAACCCGCACGGAGCTGACGCGGCTGCGGGGGGCGTTGAAGGGGATCGGGGTGAATTGGCTGGTCCAGCTCACCGCACGGAGCCGGGACAGCGGAATAAGAGAGATAAAACCCTTGGGATAATGGGGATAAAACCTCAATATAAGGGGGAAAAAACCCTCGGGATAATGGGGATAAAACCTCAATATAAGGGGATAAAATCCCTCGGGAAGAATGGGGATAAAAGGCCGGGATAAGGGGTCGGGAAGGGAAAGGATCGGGATCCACCTGCGCGACGCGCACCGGGCCGGGAGCGCCCCCTGCCGGCCGCGCCCCGCCCCGCGCACAGGTGAGCGCCGGGGATGCGGCGCCTGCAGCCGCGGATCTCCCCAAAAAACAACCGGCAGCACCCCCTTGCCAGCACCTGGTGTTGAAAGCGACGCTTAAATTGCGGGGAAAATGGAGTTTTCTCCGCGCTGTCCCGTGCTGGGGGGGTTACAACCCGCGGCTGGTGCGCTGCAGGTCCGCTCCGTGCGGGGAACGGGAGAACGAAGCGCTCGCCGGCCCCGGCCCCGGGACACAGCCCAGCAACTCCCGGGGGGCTGCGACCCGCGGCTCCCGGAGCGCCCAGTCCCGCCTGGCAAATCCAAGGGGATTCCGGGCGCTGGGACGCGGGACAGCAGCGGGCACAGCGCTGTCGCTGCCTCTGTCCCGGGCCGGCTGTCACTGCAGGAGGGGATGCCCGCACCCCCGAGGAGAACAGCAGCATCCCCACCTCGGGCGGGACGCGCAAAGCGCAAAACCCCTTCAGCATCAAAAAAAAAAAACAAACTCGGGCAAAAGTTAAAGAGCAGGAGCGGGGGGCACCTACCCGAAGTAGGCGGCGGAGGGCCGCGGGGTGCAGGCGAGCAGCCCTAGGAGCGCGCAGGAGGAGAGCCATCCCAGCAGGACGTGTCCATCCAGCATCTTGCAGCGGCGCCGGCGCTGCTCATCTCGTTCCCCCGCCGCGCCCGCTGCGGCCCCGCCGCCCGCCCCGCTTCTTATAGCGCGGCCGGCGGAGAGAGCCCGAGCGGCGGCGGGGCGGGCCGGGGAGGGGCCGCCGGCGGGGGAGGGACACGGAGGAGAGGCGGGGTGGGACGGGGGACACGCCCCGGGAGGAGGGACACGGAGCGGCGGGGCGGGGAGAGCGCGGGCAACGCGAGCGGAGCGGGGAGAGGGGAGCGCGGGACGCGGTGGGGAAGGGGAGAGGGCAGGGGGTGAGCGAGATGGGCAGGGGAGAGAGGGATGAGTGTGCCAGGGTGGGTGTGCAAGGGACTGGCATCTGGGTATGGCATGGGCAGCACGGCCAGGTGTGCAGGGCGTGGGTGTTGCAGGTGCCAGGGCTGCAACAGGGAAGATATGCAAGGGGGAGGTGTGCCACATCTGGGCAGCTGTGCAAGAATGGAGCAGTCGTGAAAGGGCTGGATGTGCCAGGGTGGATGTGCCAGAGGTGGGCAGCTGGGCAAGGGGGAGGTTTGGCACATCTGGGCAGCTGTGCAAGAATGGAGCAGTCCTGAAAGGGCTGGGTGTGCCAGGGGTGGGCAGCTGGGCAAGGGGGAGGTTTGGCACATCTGGGCAGCTGTGCAAGAATGGAGCAGTCGTGAAAGGGCTGGGTGTGCCAGGGTGGATGTGCCAGAGGTGGGCAGCTGGGCAAGGGGGAGGTTTGGCACATCTGGGCAGCTGTGCAAAATGGAGCAGTCCTGAAAGGGCTGGGTGTGCCAGGGGTGGGCAGCTGGGCAAGGGGGAGGTTTGGCACATCTGGGCAGCTGTGCAGAATGGAGCATTGTTAAAGGGCTGGGTGTGCCAGGGTGGATGTGCCAGAGGTGGGCAGCTGGGCAAGGGGGAGGTTTGGCTGGGCAGCTGTGCAAGGGATTGGCATCTGGGCATGGCACGGGCAGCAGGGCCAGGTGTGCCAGGCGTGGGTGTTGCAGGTGACAGGGCTGGGTGGTGGTGCAAGGGTCAGGGAAGTTGTGCAAGGGGTAGGTGTGCCACATCTGGGCAGCTGTGCAAGAATGGAGCAGTCGTGAAAGGGCTGAGTGTGCCAGGGGTGGGCAGCTGGGCAAGGGGGAGGTTTGGCACATCTGGGCAGCGGTGCAGAGGTCGGGTGTGGGAAGGCACAGCCGTTGCACACTCGTGTACACACCCACAGCGCTGTGAGCAGTGCAGGGACACCGAGCAGCCCGGGCAGGAAGCAGTTAATGCCCTAAATGTCATCCCTTTTGGCCGGCAGCGTTTTTCCAGGTCTGTCGATGTCACTGTCATCGTCATCCCGGAGGTAATTCCAGCACCCGAGGACGGGAAGGTTCCCCTGCTGAGCGTGTGTGTGTCACACTGCTGAGCCAGCCCGTGTCCCCGTGGGGACAGAGCCAGGAGGACACTTGGCACTGGCCTCTCATCTCCAAAGCCACCATCCCTGCGGGTTTAAGCTCAGCCCCAGCAGGTGACATTTGGGTGTATGATGAGCAGCAAGGTGCTCAGAACGGGGTCATTGGTGTTTCTGACCCCCAGCATGTGTGGACAGAGCAGGTCAGGAGCCACAGAGGGGGACAGTTCATGGGGATGAACCTTCTGTCCTGGAATATCTCCTGGAGTGACACAAAATTCACTGGGAGCTCAATAAATTTGTTCTCACCTCTGACTGCCCCCTTGAGCATTTCCAGCCTTCCCAGCCTTGTGCAAACTGTGCGCATTCTGCTTATTTTTTGGGGTGAGAAGGAGAAAGATTTTTTTTTTTTAGTTTTTAATGTTTAAAACATCTCAGCCCAGCTCCTGACCACATTTTTGGCAAAACAAAAGTGTCCTTGTGGAAAAGCACCGTCCAAAGCTTCCCACATCCACCCGTGCATGGGATGTGGGGCTCCCACTGTGGCTCTGCATCAGCACCCCTTGGGGTGGGGGCTGAAAGTGGCTTGGGGTGGGTGTCCCATCCACTCCAGCTTCCTCAAATCCATGTGATTCACCATGATCTGGGAATATCTCAGCTTCCTTCTCCCCATGAAGTGGCACCGAGTCAGCCCCCTGGGGGTGCTGGGGGTCAGAAGCCCCAAGGGGCCACCACAGCCATTTTATTCCATTAAAGCCCCATCTAGAGGCCTTTCCTGGAGGAGAATTTGGGAGATAGGACCCGTGCCAGGGTCATGCTGAGCGTCCTTATCCTGCCACCCGAGCTCTTCCAGCTTGGGAAAAGGCAAGGCAGGGCTGTAGGTGGAGGCCAGGACAAGCAATGTTATCACTGGGAGGCTTTTCCTGAGCGTTTCTCTGGTGGAAAAAGCAGTTTAAGAGTCATTTTCCACGCACACCCCCAAGAAGCTGGTGATCCCAGCGCGTGGAAGGAAACTCCAGTTGCTCCAGGCAGCCCCTGTGGGTCATGGAAAGGCAGTGAGCCCCTCGCTGTTACTCATTTTCTCTGCCAGACCCGGGGTGATGCCCTGGCTGTGTGTGTGACTCTTTCCAAAGCGAGGCAGCACCAAAAATAGTCCCCACTTCTGCTTCCAGCCAGGAAAAAAGGGAAGCCCAAGCAGGCAGTGGCTCCTCCGGGACTTTGCTGCTTGTCATGCCCGGGGACCACACATGCAGCATCTTCCTGGACAGCTTGGTGGCTTCCAGGTCCTTCGGGTGACAAAAATCTCGGTGTTTCTGCTCAGAGCAGTGGCCTGGGTGCTGTCCCCGCAGCCACCGACAGCAGAGGGCAGTGCCACATAGGTGCAGTGCCACGGCTCTGGAAAAGCGAATTTTTCTCTCCGGGATGGAAGGGACACAGCAGAGCCAGGGGGAAGCAGCCAAGCACCCAAGGAGTTTGGTGGTGTAAGCAGCAATTCCAAAGGGTCATAATTGTTTTCTTTGGGAGCAAAAGATGCCAGGTGCAAGGGTAACGCTGGACAAGGAGCCCCAGAGTTGTTGTCACCTCTGGCCTGGCAGCAGCACAAACCCTGTGTCCTCACCCTGTGGGAAATCTATTTGTAGAGAATTTTTTAAATGACCACGACCCCAGCATTGTGCTTCTGGAATGTGCTCCTGCAGGCAAAGCAGTCGTGGGAGTGACCTGTGAGGATCCAAGCCTGGCATCCTGCAAAGAGTCCCAAAATCCCATTCCGTGTGTCCCTGTCCTGTGGGTGACACTGTCCCATGGCAGCTCAGGTGCCAGGATCTCAGCCAGCACTGCTGTGTCCACCCCAGCAGGCTCTTCCCAGGGGGATCTGGAGGGTGATTTCAACTTTTCCTGCTCCATGACTCAGCTCTGGAGCAGAGCCTGCCTGAGGCTTCCCCATCCCAGAGGAGCCCCTGCTCCCATCCTTGTGTTTTTTGCAGGAATCCCAGCTCATCATTTCTCCAGGGCTTCCCTTCTGTCAGGACCCAGGACATCCCTCTGGCTGTCCTGAGCAGCCAAGACCCCTGCCAGGGGGCTCAGGGACCCTGACACAGAGCCCAGAACACCTGTGGGTTTGATTATGACCCGTGGAGCAAGTTACCAACTTTATATGAAGATCAGCAGGCCACAACAGTTTAGGTAGAATAATAGTGAAGTTATCATGGGGTGGAAAAGTAGATTTTGGGGGTTTTGGTATGGGGGTTCAGGAGGCAAGATGGAAGGAACTGGGCATGTCCAGCCTTTCTCCTTCTTTTTCTTGGCTTCCATCTCCTGCTGTGATGTTGGCACTTTTGGGTTGGTTTAGAGTAGAAGCTCACTGTCTAACACAGGTGATAGGTATTGGGAAGTCATTGTAAATATTGTACATGTAGTTTTTAGTATAAAGACATAACACCGCCCTGGGGGCAGGCAGAGTGCCTGGAACTGTCCTGCTGGATGAACCTCAGCAGGGCAGGAGAAAATTTTTTACAGATAAGATAAAATAAACAACCTTGTGACTGAGAACTGAAGAGCTCTGACTCCTTCTTCAAGCGCCGGGCTGGGAAAAGAGACTTTCCAACTTTTGTCGGGGTCACTGTGAGCAGCAAGAGATCCCGACACCCTTCCCTCCCTAAAGCTTTGCTCCAGGTGTTTTTCTCTGCAGTGCAACACCAGGTTCCACCCACCATCCAAAACATCCATTGGAGAGCAGGGGATTTTGCCCATGGAGGATTCTCTGCCTCTCCAGGGCAGCCACTCCAGCTCAGCGGGGCGACTGACTCACAGGAGGGTGAGAGGCAAGGAAAATACCCGTGAGCTCATCTCTCTCATCCCTCACTGCCAGTCCTGCATGGATTCCCCAGCAGATATTTGGCAGCCACTCCCAGGTTGGAGTAACCCAAGCAGGGCAGGAGAGGCGGGGACCTCACCGGGCTGGGGCTGGGCCGGGTGGCCGAGGCCGTTCCCGGGATAGCTGAGACACCTTTGGTGGTGTTTCCTCCGAGAGCAGCCACTCACATTTCCCTTCCTCAGTTCCCTGAATTAGAAGTGGGCCTGGCATTTCTGTGCCCTCCAGAGGGAGGCTGAAATAACAGACAGGAGCTGGGAATGTCACATTCACATTTTCTGAAAAATCCCTTTGCCCAGGGTTTTTCTCCTGGGAAGCTGAGAAGCCCCATAGAAAAATGAAAACAATAATTATCTCATTTGCTTCTTCTGGGTTTTGCTCCTTTGGAATGTGTTTGGAGATTGGTTACCCACAGGTGATTGTTTCATTGGATTCTGCTGTGAGTTGTTTTTGCTCTTTGGCCAATCAGGGCCAAGCTGTGTCAGGACTCTGGAAAGAGTCACAAGTTTTCATTATTATCTTTTTAGCCTTCTGTGTGTATCCTTTCTGTATTCTTCAGTATAGTTTAGTATAGCATTCTTTAATATAATATAGTATCATAAAATAATAAATTAGCCTTCTGAGAACATGGAATCAGATTCATCATTCCTTCCTTTGTTGGGGATCACAGCAAATCCAATAGCAGGGTGTGATCCCAGCGGCACAAACTGAGCTGTCCCATGGGCAGGCTGCGTTCCCAATATTGTATTTGTGGGGTGCCCCATGGCAGGGAGGAATGATGAATCTGACTCCATGTTCTCAGAAGGCGAATTTATTATTTTATGATACTATATTATATTAAAGAATGCTATACTAAACTATACTAAAGAATACAGAAAGGATACACACAGAAGGCTAAAAAGATAATAATGAAAACTTGTGACTCTTTCCAGAGTCCTGACACAGCTTGGCCCTGATTGGCCAAAGAGCGAAAACAACTCACAGCAGAATCCAATGAAACAATCACCTGTGGGTAACCAATCTCCAAACACATTCCAAAGGAGCAAAACCCAGAAGAAGCAAATGAGATAATTATTGTTTTCATTTTTCTATGGGGCTTCTCAGCTTCCCAGGAGAAAAACCCTGGGCAAAGGGATTTTTCAGAAAATGTGAATGTGACACAATGGAGGTGTTTAATGTTGTCTAAGACACTGTGGGGCACCTGGGACATCCACCTGCAGGTCATCACACCTTTTGGATGTCTGCATGCAGGTGGGGCAGCCCACGGGGGATTTTTGGTGACAGGAAGTGCCTGTGGTCAAACCCCTTCAAGGTGAAGACACCATGATTTAGGTGTTTCAATGTGCATCCAAACCCCAGTTCTTCAAGATCTGGAGGTCAATCCAAAGGCTTTGTGTGGCCAGCAGAGCTTTAAGGGCAGTGGGGAAGGAGAAGAAAGCAGCCAAACTGGTGAATTTGTGGTCACTGAGACCTGGGGTTGCTTTTCCACCCTCTGCATCCTTTCCTTGGGCATGAACTCTGGCACCAAGAGTCTCCTAAATAGTCACGAGTTGCCCTGGGCTGCTGCCAGATTTTCCTTTGGCCATAGACCTGAGAGCCCCAGAGCTCAGGTTTTATTGGGAAGTGATAAAATAAAACCATTTGCTGCAGGAACATTCAGAAGGGGAATCCCCCAGGATCAATGTCAAGAGTTTTACCCAAGCTGTTTTTGCAGGGATCACGTGGCCAAGAGCTATGGCTTCACAAAGGACTGGAAATTTAAACCCTGAAGTTTTTATTTAGCAGAAAATTAGCATGGCAAACAATGTAGACCTGCTGGAGAGAGAAACCTGGCTGGGGACAGAGCTTCTGGTTGCTTTTATTGGTTTGCAATGATCTGTGTTGGGCATTTTTTGGGGGATCATCTCCTTTCTCTTCCCTTGCACAGGCAGGAATTTCAGTTTCTTTTTTTAGGACAATGCAAAAGGAGGAAAAAAAAAAAGCTTTAAAAGAGTGAGATGGGGAAAGTGGAGAGTGGCTACAGGAAGCAGCAGAGTGATCTGCGGGGAGGAATGATGTAGAAATGATGATGGATGGCTGAAACACTGATTTTCTGTAGCTTGTAAATGCCATCTGCAGAAAATGAGTTGGGATTTGAATTGAAACTGAATTTAATGGTTTATAGCCCTTGGAAAAGGGAAAAGTGGCCTCAAAAAGATGTAGCTGATCGGACTGGAGACAGTTCCTGTGATTTTCATCTGCTGCCCCATCCCTGGAAATGTCCAAGGCCAGGCTGGAGCAACCAGGCATAGTGGAAGGTGTCCCTGCCCATGGCAGGGAATTGGAACTGGATGATCCACAACACTTCTTCCAACCCTGACCATCCTGGGATCTTGTACCAGGCATGAAAGTGCCTTTTAGTTCCTCCTCAGACAGGTTTTTCCTTGATTCCTGGAGTAAAAAAAAAAAAAAATCAGTCTGGTAGCAAAGGCTTGAAATCAAAGCAATCAGAGCAGAGCTGTTTTCCAGAGGGATGAGATCCCAAAGGCTGGAGGGTTTGTTGGAATTGGATGGAGAGGAGCTGGGCTAAAACAGAGGGGACAAACAGGCGGGGGTCAGCTGTGTTTATTTTAAATATGTTCATTTTTTGTGCAGGGGAGGTTTTTCTGTGTGTTACTTTGCATTTCTGTCTTGAGGAAGAGGAGTTATTTTCTCTTTGCTCCTTTGAGTAAAATGCTCTTTGTTATTCTACCATTTGCCTTGGTGGATTTCAGCTCCTGAGTGAATTTCCTGGGTGTCCTGAGGTTCCTGGGGTTGGAAGCCAAGCTGGTGATTTCTGAGTGACCCCTCCACCCCCCAGCCCTGTCCCTGCTGCTGCCAGCCAGGCCTGCAGACAGGTCACACTAATGTTTAACTCCAGCCTGTGTCACTGCATTCAGAGCCTGTTTTCCCTTCCCTCTGCACAAGTTTATTCCCAGTGGATGCAGTGACCCCCTCACCTCTCGGTGTCCCCTACACCAAACAAGGCTGGCTGTCCCTCCCCTGCCCTTCACTGGGCATCTGCTGAGAGCTCTTTTCATCTCAGCTCTCCAGCTCTGACCCTCTCCAGGGGGGCACATCCTTCCCTGGAGCAGCAGAATGGATTTTTGTAGGGAGGATCAGGTGGATTCCTGTGCTGGGATGAGGATGGGGTCCTGAGACAGGTCACATCCAGGACTATGGGGGGAGAGGGCTCTGGTTTATTGTCCCTGGGCAGAAAAGCCACGTCTGGGATCCTTTGATGTCAGATTTGCTTCGTTATCTTTCACTTCAAGGTTGGATATTTGGTCAGGGCAGTGAGATTATGATTGATGATTATGATATGATGACTGTGATGATGATGATTTTATGTGTTATTTTTATCTATAGTTGTAGTTATTAGGATGACTATTATGGTTTTGGTTTTATTATGTATTTATTGCATTTGCCAGGTCCCCTGATGAAGCAAGGAATGATGCATCTGACTTCATGTTCTCAGAAGGCTCATTTATTATTTTAAGATTATATTATATTATGTTATGTTATATTATATTATATTATATTATATTATATTATATTATATTATATTATATTATATTATATTATATTATATTATATTATATTATATTATATTATATTATATTATATTATACTATACTAAAGAATACAGAAAGGATACTTAGAGAAGACTAAACAGATAATAATGAAAACTCCTGACTCTCTCCAGAGTCTTGACACAGCTTGGCACTGATTGGTCATTGAGTGAAAACAACTCACAGCAGAATCCAATGAAACAATCACCTGTGGGTAAACAATCTCCAAACACATTCCACATGAGCACAACACAGGAGAAGCAAATGACATAAGAATTGTTTTCATTTTTCTCTGAGGCTTCTCAGCTTCCCAGGAGAAAAATCCTGGAGGAAAGGGTTTTTCAGAGAATGTGAATGCCACACACATTATTCTCATTATTGGTGTGATTATGATTGATGATTATTGATGATGATGATGATATCAGATTATCATCACCATCTGCAGTACCTGTGCTGTGGGCACTACCCCATAAACTCTCCCAGGAATGCAGAAACCTCTGGCACAAGGGCAATGGAGGAGTTCCTGTCTGGACCCAGCCAAACAGATCCCTGCCAGCTCAGCCTGGCTGTGTTTACCTCACCCTAAATTTCCTTGAGGAGAAGCCTGTCCCATTCCCCCTGATTTTAGAACCCTCAGCACATTTTCCCTCCGGAGACAGGGACTAATTCCTACTGCTGACCCTCTTCTCCAGCCTGGTGGCCACGACCTGTCCCCACCATCCCGGGTGACATCACTGCTTAACAACAGCAAAATCAGCTCCATGACACAAGAATCCAGCCAGGCTGTGGAGCTCTCTAAGTGGGAAGGGAACCTGCACTTCAAAGGTTGCTCATCCCTGCCCTGGAAGGCTGTGAGTACTTCCCAAGTGCCAAGTGTCCTCTGGGGAGGAACAAACACTCCAAGTGTTTGCAGTCCATTCTCCTCCTGCCTCTTTCCTCCTGGGATGATGGCAAAAAGTCAACGCTGCTGTTCCTGGAGTGGACTTGAAGTGTGTTGACCTTGCTGAGTCACACAGGTCTCAAAGCTGCTGAGGGTAGTCCTGTGTCTGGTCTGTCAGCCCTGAGTGGCTCAGATGTCTCTTTTTCCCCCTCCTGGGTGTCGTTTCCTGGTCTTGGGGGGCCAGGCTGTGTGTTTTAGGAGATAGGCAAATGGTTATATCCTGCTCAGGGTGATGGGAATGGATCAAGGGAGTTATTAAATGTTGGATACTGAGAATTTCAGATTTCTGTTCTGCCAGGCACTGACCCCCAAGAGAACACTGCACTGACCTGAAGCCGTGGAGAAGCTTCCAAAATGGAATGATAGAACTGGGATTGTGGGTGTGGAGTTTGGATAGAAGTGTGTGAGATCACAGGGTGGGAAACTCAGACTTTAAGGGTTTAGAATATGGTAATAGATGTAAAGCTAAGATAAAAGTTTTAGAGGGGTACCTAGTTCTTCTTCTCCACTTTCTTCAAGGGTTTCAGGAGTATTTTGTAATTAGACAAAAAAATCCACATTATGAGACATGAGTGATTAGTTATTAAGTTAAACATAAAAAGGACATAAATAACAAATAAATAATACTAAACAAATAACAATAATAAATAATAATAAATAAATAAAGTACATGTTCCCAGTGTATTGGGGGTGATGTTTCCTCCTCTCAGTTCCCTGTCGGAAGGGACAGATGCTCTGGAAGGACCCAGCTCAAGGGAGTGGAATTGGATGCTTAATTTTGATCATGTGTGGAATCAAACTCCTGTCAAATTAAGGTGAATCATAGAATCATGGAATATCCTGAGCTGGAAGAGATCCACAAGGACCATCCAGTCCAACTCCTGACCCTGCACAGACACCCCAACACCCTGGGCATCCCTGGGAGCAGTGTCCAAACCCTCCTGGAGCCCTGGCAGGGTTGGAGCTGGGCCCATTCCCTGGGGAGCCTGGGCAGTGCCAGCACCCTATGGGGGAAGGACCTTTCCCTGATATCCAACCTGGCCCTCCCCTGGCACAGCTTCATGCCATTCCTGGGTCCTGTCCTGTCACAGAGAGAAAAACTCAGTGCCTGCCCCTCCACTTGGGGTGAAAATGCACATTTGTCACTGTCACACAGAGATGTTTAAGTCAGGATGCAATAATGAAGTTTGATATTTGCTGAATACACTGAGGGAGAAAATTTGACCCAGAGGCTCCTTCCTTGACGCTGACAAACTCTGATTTCTCATGTGGATGAGTCCAGATAATCAGGTAGATGTCCCCAGGGCCACAGCAGATGTGGTGCTTGGGGACATGGTTCAGGGGGATTTGGCAGTGCTGGATGAATGGTTGGACTTGGATTCCCAAAATTCCCAGAGTGACCAGGTTGGAAGAGATCTTCAAGATCATGGAGTCCAACCCAGCCCCAACCGCTCAACTCAACCCTGGCACCCAGTGCCACATCCAGGCTTTGTTAAACACACCCAGGGATGGGGACTCCACCACCTCCCCGGGCAGCCATTCCAGAACTTTATCACTCTTTCTATGGAAAACTTTTCCCTGCTATCCAACCTGTATTTCCCTTGGTGCAGCTTGAGGCTGTGTGCTCTGGTTGTGTCAGTGCTGCTGGAGAAAGAGCCCAGCCCCAGCTGAGCACAGGCACCTTTCAGGAGCTGTGCAGAATGATGGGGGCAGCCCTGAGTCTCCTTTTCTCCAGGTTAATGATGATGATCTTGGCTTTCCAATGTCAGCGATTCCAAGGTCTCCCAGGAATTGAAATATTGGTGTGAGACTTCTCCAAACAAGAGACTCCTCCAAAATGATAGCAGGGAGTAGATCTGAGCCCCCTGACTCCTCCATGACACCTCTGATGGATCTATTCACACAGCAAAGGGTGCAGGGTGGGGTGTGCAAGATCAGGACTTGCATTCAGAGTAAGAGGAGACACTCCTGAGACCCTGAAACCCTGAATGGTGATGGCTCTCAGCCTGACTTGCTGCTAAAAGAATTTGGAGTGAGTTTTGCCTGTAAGCTCACAACTATTTGTGTGAAATTCCACCTGCTCCAGGGGAAGGTGTCCTGCCCATGGACAGATGATTTGTAGGATCCCTTCTGACCCAAACCATTCTCTGATTCTGTGATATCTGATCATCAGCTCATTTAACTGTTGGCAAATCATCTGGGGTGGAAATAATAATTTAATGACCAGACAGGAACTCCTCCATGTGTCCCTGTGCCAGAGGTTTCTGCGTTCCTGGAGGAGCTTACGGGGCACTGCCCACAGCACAGGTACTGCAGATGGTGATGATAATATGGTATCATCATCAATAATCATCATCACACCAATAATGAGAACAATATATAATAAAATACATAACTGTAAGACTCATACCAATAACTACAACTAGAGATAGTAATAAAACATAAAATCATCATCATCATATCATAGTCATCATCATCATCGTCATCATATCATAATCATCAATCATAATCTCACTGCGCTGACCAAATATCCAACCTTGCAAGTGAAAGGTAGAAATAATAATTTCATCATTTCATTTCATGGATCTGTGTGTGTTTCTGCCCTACACACATTTTTGGTTGTGCACACAACATGTGTATCTACAGCCACACGCGAATTTATGTGTGGTTTTGCTCATTTTGTAACCACCAGAGCCTCCCAGCCTGGCATTTTCCCTCTCCCTCCTTGTCCCAGTGTGAAATCCCTTCCCTGCTCTGCCTGGGAAGTCAGCCTGTCACATGAACAGCAGGCCAGGGGCATGATCTGCCTGCCTTTCCTCCTGAACAATGTAAGTAGATGATTAACCATTAAAGCAACACACTTTGCTGAGCCATTAACCAGGGAGGAAGGCCTGAGCTGGGCTGAACAATGGGCTCCATACAGAAACCAGCCCAGCCTGCCCATCCTGGAAGCGCCTCTCTGACAGAGCCAGGTGGATTTTGCCTTGGAATGGCTCAGTTTGGGCTCTCACACAGCCAGCCCCACGCTCCCCACCTTTCCATCTGCCCTGTGCTGACCTTGGAAGCTGACCTTACCCAAATCCAGGCTTTGGATCAAACCTTGGGAGGTTTAGGAGCTGCCACTGGTTTTCCAGCCTCCCTTTTGCACGCTGTGGGAATGCTGTGTGGGAATTGAGGAGATCCTAATGATGCCTTGAGAGGCTGACCTAGAGCAGAGACTGCACACAATTAAAGAATAAAGCAGGGATTTATTAAAAGGCCTCCATGGATGCACCTTGGGCAGCACCAGAGCCCAGCCAGGGCTGCACCCAAGATGAACCAAAATGGCCCCAAAATGCACGAGCGCTCCCGGGGTCTCTCCCTGGGATCAGTTCTGCTCCATTTGCATCTTGCAGTTCATTGTCCCATTCCAGCTTTAGCCCCTGCAGTCCCACCCTGCTTGTTTTTCTCTCTCCAGCCCACGGTGTTTGTGCTCCTGGGCTGAGATTTGGATCATTTGTCCTTGGTGCCCAGCTGGAGCAGGAATTGTTTTGTCTCCCTGCTCTGTGCACAGAGCTCACCATGCCCTGATGTGAAGCTCAGACTCACACACTAAAGCAGCACAGAATGTGAAAATATAAAAGCTCAAACCTGAGGCATCACTAAGTCAGCCAGATTTACTCATCTGGAGGCATTGGCCAAACACATGAGACAGAATTAACCATGTCTCTCTAGTTAATAATTACTAATTAAATCATTTTGGGGTATTATGGTGCTTCATCCCATCTTGGCTGTGTCTGTCAGATGCATCCTCAATCAAACCATCCCAGAATCACTGAAGGGCTTGGGTTGGAAGGGACTTTAAACACCACCCAGTTCCATCACTCCTGTGATTTAAAATCCACCCAATTCCCTCTGGATATGTGTTTCAGAGTCCCTCTTTTTGGGTTTTAAAGACCATCTAATGTGTTTTAATGACTAATTCCATCATTCCCATGTTTTAAAGACCATTGAGTTCCATGATTTATTTTGGGCCTGCTCCTGCCCAGCTGTCCCATACTCACCCCCTGGCATTCTCCTTGGTAGGTGCTACTAGAAAATCAGGGAAAAGAATTTCTCAACTCTCTGATTTCAAAAGAAAAGGAAAACTGGTGATGTGATAAAACAAAGGAGGGAACTCTTCTGTCTGGATGTCATGAAAATCAGGATGTGACACAAAACCTGGATACTGGGATGGGAAGATTCCCACTTTTTTTTTGCCCCTGCCCAGGTTAGTACATGGATACAGATTGGGGGGATGTTCTGCAGCGTGTACATTTGGTACATGGAATATTCCCAGTGCACCTCAGGCTTCCCAGAAATACTGAAACAGGAAGTGCCCCAAAGGCAGAGATCCTTGGAGTTCCATCTGACTCAGATTTCCAAGGTTCTTTAGTACAGTGAGTATGAAAACAGAACAAAAAATGTTTCTTTTGGGGCTGGGAAGAAGAATGAAAACCAGGTGAAAATCCTGCTTTTGTGGCATTTGGAGATCCACTTTTGGGGTGATTATGTTGGTGTTAGGTTCATGCTTAGAGTGGACGATCTTGAAGGTCTCTTCCAGCCTTCATGACTCTGTGATTTCCCAAACTGAAACTCTGGAAAAAAACATTTATTTGAAACGAATAAGGATGAACTTTCCTACGTATTGACCTTCATCTCTGCTTCCCCACACAAATTCCTTGAAAAATCCCTTGTCAGATGAACCAAATACATGATAGAAGTCAGATTTTGGGCCAGATGTGGAGTGACCCAATACTTTGAGGATGGGCATCCTGCCCTGGAGTCTGCACACCCATCCCAGCTTTCCACTGGGAATGGGCCCTGCTTCCCATTGCTCTGCTATCCACACCCCCCCCATGTGATGTCACATCCCAAACACCCACCAGACAACACGGCCTTGGACTCTGAGCTCACCCAGCCCTGTGGGCACAGAAATTGGGATGCTCGAAAATTCCAGGGCTTCTGGTTGTCTCCCAAACTGGGTTTGGTCAAAGATTTGGACAGATGACAGCAAAACCAGAAGGCCCCAGTGATATTCAGAATTTCCCCAGCTGGGAGTTACCTGTTGAGAGCTGGAATTTCTGTTTTGCTGCTTAGCTGGAAACAATCCTGGGAAAGGATTTCAGGGATGTAGCAGGCCGGGATGAGGTTTGCGAGAACTTGAGCAGCAACTGGAACTTGTGAAATTATTATTTCTGTATTTTGGCCGGGCAGGGAGGCAAAACCACTGGCAGCAGACAGGTAGGGCTGCAAGAAAAATACTCTGTGCTCAGAAACTCCAGAATTGCAGAACAGATTGGGTTGGAAGGGACCTTAAAGTCCATCCAGTTCTACCCAGGAACACCTTCCACTGTCCCAGGGTGCTCCAAGCCCCATCCAGCCTGGCCTTGGACACTGCCAGGGATCCAGCCTGTGCCAGGGAGGAATCCCTTCCCAATATCCCATCTAAACCTTCTCTCTGTCAGTTTGGATCCATTCCCCCTTGTCTTGTCACTCCAGGCCCTTGTTAAAAGCGCTTTTGAACTCGAGTTTTCTTTCAAAAGGCTCATTTTACCCAGGGATCACTCACAGGAACCTTCTCCTAACTTGGCCAAAACCTGGCAGTGCTCACAAACCAAGCCAGGTGACAACACCCAGCTCCCAGAGACTCTGGCTGGGGACCAGACAGATGACAACCTTCTAGACAATGACATTTCAGTTCCAGCAGGAAACCATAAGCCCAGTTTCAAATAAAGCAAAACACTGTGGAATAAAACACTTTTATTAGCAAGGAACATCCAAAAAAGTGAAATAACACCACCGGAATCACCCGTCCTCCAAAAATAAAAGCAGCGAGAGGGAATTTTCAGCAGGGCTGGAAAATCCCTGCCACACTTTCAATGGGTGGGCTTGATGTTGTGGCTACAAAAATATTTCTGCTCAGTTTGTTTCTGGCTGTTCTGCAGCTGAAGGGTTGCCAGATCTCTTGGCTGGATGTCGCCACATTTCTCTTCCCAGAGAAAAGCAAGGCACAATTCTTCCCAAGAATATTTCTGGGATTCACATTCTCTGAACCTCAGAGAAAGGAAAAACAATTCTCATTTGCTGTGCCTGTGTTTGCTCACAAGTGAAATGCATTGTAGAAGATTGTTTACCTAAAAAAGAATTAGTAATTAAATTCTAGTGCGTTTTAATTCACTAACCAATTAAATCCAAGTGTGTGTGTATCAAGACTGTCAGCTGACAGTCACAAGATGCTGCACAGTAAAGTACAATCAAGTGCTTAGCAAATTCAATTTAAATGTAATAATATAATATAATATAATATAATATAATATAATATAATATAATATAATATAATATAATATAATATAATATAATATAATATAATATAATATAATATTTAACCTTCTAATAAGATGAAGTCCTCCTCATCATTCCTTCATCAAAAGCAAAAATATCCACCATAGTTGGATCCCTTTTCCTTCATCATTCCCTAAAATGGGATTGCTCATCCCAAAAAGGCTTGGAGGGATGGTGGACTCAGGGAATAACTCCCCTGGTAAATGTCCTAGAAATATCCCAGTGTTTTGAGCCACAGCAACTGCCAACAACTTCAGAGAAATTCATTAAAAATTGCCAAAAAGCTTAATTTTTTTCTCCAGAATTTCAGGCTTGGGAATAGCAGGACTGAGGAGCAGCAGCTTTCCCATTTTTGTTGGATAAGTGTGGCTGCTCACAGGATGGAGAAGTGCAGCAGCATTACAGGTAAAAGTTAAGTGAAATTAGGGCATAGTTCAATTATATTGTATTAATTGTATTATGTTAAGGGAGGGGGAGGGCTTATTAGAATGTGCTAGAAGGGTCCAGGATTTGGTGGAACAGTGGTTGGGCGGGGCAGGGTGAGGTTGAAGAGGGATTGGATGGAAGACCTGACCAATCATTCGAAGCCCTGCAGAAATGATTGGCCCAGAATGAACGGCGTTAAAGACCAATGGGAAGCCTGGAAATGGACCAATCACCATGCGGATCCAAAATGGATCAATCCTGGACTCGAAGGGGGCTATAAATGGGGGAAGTTCGGTTGGGTTGGGGTTCTTTTTGGATACTGGTTGGGTTTTGGCTCGCTGTGTGGGTGCCTGGGCTTATCTTGGGTACTCCGTTCCTTGTAGCTATTTTAATAAACGAGAACCTCTTTCTGCGGAGAAAGTTTGGCCTGGTTCATATTCATAACAGGAGGACACATCCCTGGGGACACTCCTGCCCCCCAAGAGCTGCTTTGGACAACGTGGGGTCTCCCAGAACCCAAAACCAGCCTGGCTTCAGGAGGAACCTCAGGTAGTTTGAGAAACACCAAAGGAATTTTGTCTTATTTTCTTCTTTTCCAAGGCTTTCCAGCAAAAAATGAAACCAGAGAACAGCAGATGTCCTTTAGCTCACCCCAGGACATCCATGGAGCTCACTTTTGTTCCCCTCTGAGGGCGTTTCACTCTTCCCTTTCCAGCCTTTCCTTTGCACACTGGGATATTTTTTAAGCCAGCATGGAATTTGCAGGCAAAAAGGTCATACTTTGAAATATCCAAGGAAATCTGTTGATGTTTTGGACCTGCTTTGGGAATACTTTCATTTTCTTCCCCACAGAAATTTTCTCCCACCTTTTGTGCCACCCACACAATTTCAATGTGGGATTTTTTGGTTATCTTCTCTTCCCTGCCCAATCTCCATTCCCAGAAAATTCACTATTAAAAAACAAAAACAAAAAAAAACCAAACAAAAAAGAAAAAAGAGAGAGAAAGCACTGCCCAGACCTGCTCCTCATCCTCATCTATTTTTATGATTTTTTGTTCTTGGCTGTGTTAAAAACTGACCAAACAACCCATGTCCAGTGAACCCAATGGAGAGAGGATTTTTAAACTGGAATTATTTTATCAGAGCAGTAATTAATTAGAGGAATTTCCAAAAAAACCCCAAAATTCTTTTATCAAAGCAGTAATCAATTAGAAGAATTTCCAAAATCCCGTGGTGGAATGCACCACTCACAGACAATGGAGATCGTTGGAAACTGTTACAAACCTTCAACCAGAAATGAATTTGTAGAGATTTAAAGAGGTTCCTGTTACCTCTCTCCAAGGTGACAGCAGTGACCCCAGCCAGGGACAGCTGAACTCCAGCTTCTACTCCCCACTTTCTACTCTTTTTTCCTTTTTTTCCTTTCTTTCTTTCTTTTTCCCTCTTTTCCCCCTTTTTAAATTTTTTTTCCTTTTCTCTCCCTTTTTCCTCTTTTTCCTCTTTTCTCCCCTCTTCCGCCTTTTTTCCTCTTTTTCTTTTTTCCCCCCTTTTTCTTTTTTCCATTTTTTCTTCCTTTTTTCCCCCTCTTTTCCCCTCTTTTATTTTTTTTTTTCCTTTTCTCTCCCTTTTTCCTCTTTTTCCTCTTTTTCCCCCTTTTCTCCCTTTTTTCCTCTTTTCCCCTTTTTTCCTTTTTTTTCTTTTTTTCTCCCTTTTTTTCTCCTTTTCTCCTTTTTTCCTCCTTTTTTTTTTCCCTTTTTTCCTCCTTTTTTTCTCCCTTTTTCCTCTTCCCCCTTTTTTTTTTTTCTTTTTTCTTTCCTTTTTTCCCTCTTCTTCCTTTTTTTTCCCCTTTTTTCCCTCCTTTTTCCCTTTCTTTCCTTTCCCTTTTCTCCCACACTATCTCATCTCCTCTCCCCGCTCAGGACCTGTGCATTAAATGGTTTAATGTATGTTCAAGGTCAAAGAGCCTTGACTGGGGCATCTCCCTGGCCACTGCCTCCATCCCCTGAGGGACAGAGGCGGGTGACCCTGAGGACAGAGGGACAGGTCACCGGGGCTCCTGTCACCAGATCAGCACTGGGATATTTACCTTCCCTGTAACCCTTGATTCTCCCTCTTCTCCCCCAATTCCTGCCCCCACAACCTCAATTTCTTCATTTTCCCCTTCCAGTCGCCCTCCCAGTGAGCCCAGGAGTGTCACAGCTCAGGAGCAGCTCAGGTTTCAATATTAATTTTGTTCTAGAATAGAATTAATCAGCTCAGGAATAGCTCAGGGTTTCAATATTCATTTTATTCTGGAATAGAATTAATCAGCTCAGGAATATCTCAGGGTTTCAATATTCACTTTATTCTAGAACAGAATTAATCAGCTCAGGAATATCTCAGGGTTTCAATATTAATTCTATTCTAGAATAGAATTAATCAGCTCAGAAATGTGTCAGGGTTTCAATATTCATTTTATTCTAGAACAGAATAATCAGCTCAGGAATATCTCAGGGTTTCAATATTCATTTTGTTCTAGAACAGAATTAATCAGCTCAGGAACATCTCAGGGTTTCAATATTAATTTTATTCTAGAACAGAATGAATCAGCTCAGGAATATCTCAGGGTTTCAATATTCATTTTGTTCTAGAACATAATTGATCAGCTCAGGAATATCTCAGGGTTTCAATATTCATTTTGTTCTAGAACAGAATGAATCAGCTCAGGAATATCTCAGGGTTTCAATATTCATTTTGTTCTAGAACAGAATAATCAGCTCAGGAATATCTCAGGGTTTCAATATTCACTTTGTTCTAGAACAGAATGAATCAGCCCAGGAATATCTCAGGGTTTCAATATTCATTTTATTCTAGAACAGAATTAATCAGCTCAGGAATAGCTCAGGGTTTCAATATTCATTTTGTTCTAGAACAGAATAATCAGCTCAGGAATATCTCAGGGTTTCAATATTCATTTTGTTCTAGAACAGAATGAATCCTCAGGGTTTCAATATTCATTTTGTTCTAGCACAGAATAATCAGCTCAAGAATATCTCAGGGTTTCAATATTAATTTTATTCTAGAATAGAATGAATCAGCTCAGAGAGGTGCTGAGCTCACACAGGGGTTTCTCCCGCCCTGGGCACAAATCCAGGTCTGTTTTTTACACCTGATTTTCATAAGGAAATGACAATTTTCCAATTGTCCTCGCAATCCCTCAAATAATGGCTGGTTCATGCAGGTTTTACAACACAGGCTGAAGGTGGGAAGAGTCCCTGTTCCCTTGGCACTGCTCCTTCAGAGCTCAAAAATCCCTCCTGCAGCTCTGCCTCACAAAATTCCTTCATTCCTGACGTGTCTGGATGCCAGAAAGACAAAATGGACCTGATTTTGCACTGGGATTAATTGTACTAAGAAGCATTCTGGTCCAGACTATAAAGTCCATCATTCTCCATGAAATTGCCAGCAAAAAGGTGAATTCCATGTGAGGAATTCCTGCCTGGGCTTGCTCAGAGGGGCTGTTCTGACGGGATGGATGTAATGAAGGAAAAGCTTTGCAAGAGCAGAGCACAGCTCGGGAAGGATGTGCATGGAAGCAGGAGGCAAAAAAATTCTCGTTTTGGGTAATTCAAAAAATAATTTGCCAGCTTTTGGAAACATCAGTGAAAGGAACTGTGTTTTGTTGCCAGGACAAAAGGATTGGACATTAACAGAAGCAAGAAGAGAGAAAAACAGGGATATGTGGGCTGGAGCCCCTCTGCTCTGGAGCTGGAGAGCTGGGAATGTTCCCCTGGAGAGGAGAAGCTCCAGGCAGAGCTCAGAGCTCCTGGCAGGGCCCTAGAGGGGGCTCCAGGAGAGCTGGAGAGGGACTGGGGACAAGGCATGGAGGGACAGGACACAGGGAATGGCTCCCACTGCCAGAGGGCAGGGCTGGGTGGGAGATTGGGAATTCCTGGCCGGGATGGAATTCCCAGAGCAGCTGTGGCTGCCCCTGGATCCCTGGAAGTGCACAAGGCCAGGCTGGACAGGGCTCCCTGGGACAGTGGGAGGTGTCCCTGCCCATGGCAGGGGTGGGGCTGGATGAGCTTTAAGCCCCTTCCAAGCTTTTCCCAATTCCATGGTTCTCTGAAGGTCTGTGCAGGCACCTCAAGGTCTGTTCATGCAAAAAGGTGAAGAACTGGTGCTACAGCTTCCTAAATTATAGGGGAAGGGGAAAAAGAATCCTAAAAATCACCCCTTTCTCTTCTTGCATGAGATACTTTCAAAGTGTTTCATTGTGTGTCCTGTAATCAGCTGAGGGAGGGGATCCCTGAGGGGAGGGAGGTGTGAGGAAACCTCCACCTTGTTGAGATTTAAGGGCCTCTGCTGAATTTTGACCACCTTGGTGCCCTGGCTGATTCTTTTCCCATAAGATTGCCCAGTTTGGGATAGATTTACAGAGGGAGAATTGACCATGTGCAGCCCAATAAGCACAGCTTTGAGTCCATGGATCTCAGTGGGATCCCAGAAGGATCCCAGAGGGCAAAGCTGGTGGCTCCACACCTTCTGCAGTAGGGGACACACTCAGCCTTTAAACACCCCCATATCCCTCCATCCAGCTCTGCTTTGCATGGAGAGTGAAAAACTGCTGTAATTTGCTTTTTGTTTTCCATAACACTGCAACTGGCCCAAGGCCTTTGCTTCACTCACAAACTGGGAAAGGGCAGGAGTGGGAACCAGGGCCCTGCTACTCCTTATTCCAGTGATTTACACAATCCAGAGCCCTGGGGGAGCAGGGATGGTCTCAGCCTGGCTCTCAGCACTCCAGCTGAAAGGGTCAGGAGTGTTTTCATCACATTTTTACCCCTCAGAATTATTGACCTTGGTGCCTTGTGCAGGCTGCCCTAGAGCAGAGGCTGGACAGAGCTAAAGAATAAAGCAGGGATTTATTCAAAGGATCTCCTCCATGGATGCACCTTGGGCAGCACAAGAGCCCAGCCAGGGCTGCACCCAAGATGAACCAAAATGGCCCCAAAATGCACGAGCGCTCCCGGGGTCTCTCCCTGGGATCAGTTCTGCTCCATTTGCACCTTGCAGTTCATTGTCCCATTCCAGCTTTAGCCCCTGCAGTCCCACCCTGCTTGTTTTTCTCTCTGCAGCCCACGGTGTTTGTGCTCTTGGGCTGAGATTTGGATCATTTGTCCTTGGTGCCCAGCTGGAGCAGGAATTGTTTTGTCTCCCTGCTCTGTGCACAGAGCTCACCATGCCCTGATGTGAAGCTCAGACCCACACACTAAAGCAGCACAGAATCTGAAAATAGAAAAGCTCAAACGTGAAGCATCACCTTTCCCTCCTCTCTCTTGTTTTGGTTGTTCCTAAACCTCCACAAGGAGCATGAGGGAAGCAATCTGCTCTCCTCTCACTGCTGGCTCTGGGCTGAGAAGCAGAATCCATCCCCTGCCCTGTCCCCAGGGGATGGAGTGCGGGCTGTAGCTGCAATTTGCGAGGGCATTTTGGCCCCTGGGAGTGTGTGTGGGCATGCAGAGCTCTGCTGGCCTGTAAATCATTGTCAGCACCCACACACAGCAGGCCACAGGTCAGGGGCTGAGCACTGAAGCATCCCCTGCCACCCTGCCCTGATTTACAAGCAGCCCCAGCACTCCTGAGGTGGTTCCTCACCCAAGTGCAGTGGGGTGCCAGGCTCTGGGGAGCTCAGGGCCTTTTCAGGGGGTTCTGTGGGTGCAGGAGGTGCAGCTTTGCCACGCTGAGATGCCTCAGACATGGGAGGTGCTGGAAAGGAGTGATGGAAAGGACACGAGGCCCCTGGAGCGCTCAGCTCCTGCAGAACCATCTCTCAGTCCTGAGATTGGTGTGGGTGAGGCGTGGCCAAGGCACAGGGCAGCCAGAACATGTGCTGGGGTTTGCTTTGGGTGATCTGCTGAGAGACCTTGTGCTTGCTGGGGTGAGCCTGAGCCAGGCAAAAGCAATGAGAGCGAAAAACACAAAAATCATCACGATCACCTTGCAGCTCTTAATCCCCTTCTTAACCTTCTTATCAGCCCAGGGCCTTTCTTTCCCCCATTCCCACATTCTTTGTTCATCCACCTCCAGGTCAAACCAGTGTCTCACATCCACCCCGCCAAACCAGAGCCCTCCTGAGGGATCTCACATCCATCCCCAAACCAGAGCCCTCCTGAGGGATCTCACATCCATCCCCCCAACCCAGAGCCCTCCTGAGGGATCTCACATCCATCCCCCAAACCAGAGCCCTCCTGAGGGATCTCACATCCATCCCCACAAACCAGAGCCCTCCTGAGGGATCTCACATCCATCCCCCCAAAACCAGAGCCCTCCTGAGGTCCCCACCACCCTGACTGGTTCAGGTGCAGCTTCCCCCTGAGGGCAAGGGGAGAGCTCTGTGTGGTCCCATGTTGTCACCAACTGTGAGGGTCCCCAGGATTCAATGAGAATTGACTCCAAGTTCTCAGAAAGCTGATTTATTATTTTATTAAATTATATTATAGCATATTATTTTATAACATATTATACTAAATATTATATTATATTATATTATATTATATTATATTATATTATATTATATTATATTATATTATATTATATTACATTACATTACATTACATTATGTGATGTGATATGATATGATATGATATGATATGATATGATATGATATGATATTATATTATATTATATTATATTATATTATATTATATATTATATATTAAAATTATACTAAAGTATAGAGAAAGGATGCAGACAAAAGGCTGGAAAAGAATGGAATACAATAAAAATTTCAAAAAAATAAAATGGAATAAAATAAAATAAAATAAAATAAAATAAAATATGGAATAAGAAATAAATTACAATATTAAAAATACATAAAAATAATAAAAATAAAAAATGGAATAAAAATAAAATAAAAAATAGAATAAAAATAAAATAAAATAAAATAAAATAAAATAAAATAAAATAAAATAAAATAAAATAAAATAAAATCTCGTGACTGACATGAGTCCCGACACAGCTGGACTGGGATTGGTCATTAATTAAAAACAATTCACATGGAGCCAATCAAAGATGCACCTGCCACATTCCAAAGCAGCAAAGCACAGGGAGAAGCAATTAGATAATTATTTACATTTCTTTTCTGAGGCTTCTCAGGAAAAAAATCCTGGTGAAGGGATTTTTCGTAAAATATCATGGTGACAGTCCCAGGTGGAGGAAAGGGAGGATCCCTTGTGCCCTGGGTTCCTCCACTGGGGAAAAAGCCAAAAAGGCCAAAAAAGCCTTTTGGGAAAAAAAAAAAAAAGCCAAAAAGGCTTTTGAACACAAAAAAGAAGGCGTGCAGCTTCCAAGAGCGTGTTCCTGCTGGCCTGGGCTGCTGGGCAGATAAAAGCAATTCCCATCCCATTTAACCACTGACTTTAAATCCTCCCAAGCATGTGTGAGGAGGCCAAGGCTTGTTGGCACTTCCAGCACAGGCTGGACCCCGTCCATCCTTCCTTCAGGTCCTGTCTTGAAGCAAAGCCACGCTGAAGGTGCAAGGGTTCCTGCAAGTTGCAGCAAAGCCTGGGACTGGCAGGCCAAGCTGGAAAAGGCTGGGATAAATCTCCAGTAGCAGCTTTTATGGTGAGTGAAGGTTTAGGGGCTGAAAGTGGCCTTGCTAGTGGAAGTCAGCGCTTCTAGTCTTGGCCTGAAGCAATAGAAGCCTCCTCCAGCCAGGTCTCATCAGCTCTTGGAGGTCTTTTGTTCACCTAAGATAGCTCAGCTACTTTTGGAGGCATAAAATGGCATCTGTTGCAGCGTTGGAAACAAAAAGGTTTAATAAAAGCCAAAATAATAAACTCTTTACAGAGAATAACCAATCTAGGTGCAAGAGGTTCTTGCTCCTGGTAAAACACCTCGCAAAAGCAATCAGTTTCTTTTTTCTCTTCTTTTTCTAGCAAATTGCCCAAGCAAAACTTTTTAGCTCCTGTCCAATTAGCTATCCTTAAGTTGGAAGTCCTCTAAGCCTATAAAATGCATTTTTCACCTAATCAAAGGAAAAAACATCTAAACTTCTTTCTTTAAAAAAAAAAAAAAACAAAAAATAGTTTTGTCACTCCATCAACACAAAACACATTCCTACAATAGGAGGAGCCTAAAATTTGGGGAGAGGGTTTTGGGTGAGCCAGCTGGGAGGAGGTGAAGGAAATGGGGTAACTCAGCCTTCCCTCAGGCGCAAAGTTGGGGTTTGCATTTTCTCCCTCGTGTTCCCTTAGTAAACCACAGTGTGATTTTGGGGTCAGGACCAGGATTTGGACCCCGTTGATCCTCGTGGATCCCTGCTGGCTCAGGGAATTGTGTGATTCCAAGTGAGATTGGCAGGGGCCTTGTAAAGCTCCAGGACTAGCACTTACCTGTGCTGCTGGATGATGCCTGGGTGAGTCAGCCTTGTCCTGGGCTCAAACTGCGCCTTGCTGGGCTTTCCTTTGATGTTTGGGGTTTTTCTCTTCGCTTTGGGGGCTTTCTTTCCTTCCCACAGGTCATGGGTTAGAGGTGAACACAGTGGTGCTGGGTTGCTGCCTGGATTTTATGATTGCAGTGGTATTGGTTTGTTAATTAGAGATTTTTAGGTTAACAAAGTAAGAACTCAGTGGTTCAGGCAATTAAACCCACGCACACAGGATGGAACCTGGCAGGCCAAAGCAAGTGCCGGCACTGCTCTCTTCCACTTGGCAATTAAATAATATTTATTATTATTTATTTATTATTTATTATAATTTTGTTATTTTTATATTTTATTTATTTCTTCATATTTATTATTATTTCTATTCTTAATCAGCAGGAAGATTCCTGCTATAAAAGGTTGAATGCCCTTATTTTGCTTTTTACAGGTTGAGGTCTTAACGCACAAGGGATTGAAAGCGTTGAAAATGGAATAAAAGAGGGGCTCTTATTTGCTTCTGCAGCAAGTGTTTCTCTGCTTTTCCAGATGTGGGGCTGGAAAAAAAAAAATGGGTTTTCTGCCTTTTTGATGGATTCTTTGCTGGTCCCTGATCCCCAGCGTGGGAATCCTGTGATTCCCTGGTGTGTATCTGAGCTCCTCAACGTGCCATGGCTCACGAAATGATGAATAACTGGATTTTCCCAGGGCAGAGAGAAATCCTGCATCCCTACAAGTGGAAAGCTCAGGAAAAGAGATGATGCTCCTGCTGGGTGTGGAAAAGGTTGGGCAAATCTGTGCTGTTCTCCAGGTGGGCAAAGCCCTGCTGCTCCTCTGAGGAGCCACCACTGCCCTCGGGGAGTTTTTCCAGGTTTTATTGGCAGAACTGGCAGCTTTTATCACGGGAAAGAAGCAGAGCAACAGGATTTGTTGGAGACTTGCTCCCGCCTGCCTGCTGGCCTTTTCCAAGACCTTTTCCACTGACCTGAAAGCTTTTCCTCAGCACATCCCATGGAAGCTTCATCCCAGGGACTCCGGAGCCACCTTGCTGTGGGCACTGGGAGAAGCCGCTCTGAGGGATCTGCAGGAGGAGGGTGTGGAAATGGCCCCATCTGTTGGCCACAAACCCTGTGTGGAAACCCAGAGCACAGAGAATATTTCTGTGTCTGCTCTGGGGTGCCCTGACCCCCAGGGCAGCACTGACTTTGACCCTCATCCATGGAGAAAGTTTCCCAGACTTCAAGATAGACCAGAATCTGTCACAGACATGTTTTATGAAAAATCTTTTCGTTAGGATTTTTTCTCCTGAGAAGCTGAGAAGCCTCAGAAATGAAATGTAAACATTGGTTATCTGCTGCTGTGGAATGCAACAGGTGCATCTGTGATTGGTCTCATGTGGTTGTTTTTAATTAATGGCCAATCACAGTCCGGCTGTCTCGGACTCTCTGGTCAGTCACAAGATTTTATTATCATTCCTTTCCATTCCTATCAAGCCTTCTGATGAAATCCTTTCTCTTTCTTTAGTGTAGTTTTGATATATCATTTTCTTTTAATATAATATAGATCATAAAAAAATAAATCAGCTTCTGAAACATGGAGTCAAGATTCTCATCTCTTCCCTCATCCTGGGACCCCTGCAAACACCACCACAAGAATCCACAAAAGTGTGAAATAGATTATAGAGAGCAGTGCAGGTGTGCCACTGGGTGAGAAATTGAGGTTTTGGGGTTTTTAGTGTGTTGTGGATGGAAGCAAGATGGAGGGCACAGGGTGTCATCCTGGGTTTCTTCTTCATGCTTCTTCTTCCTCCTTCTCCATGGGTTTGGGTGGCATTTTGTAATTGGGCAGAGAAGTCCCCATTGCAGCTCTGTGGGATCAGTTATTGGGTTAAAAGGGAAAATAATCCAGGTCAGCTCTTAATTGGATAGTTTAGTCTGAAAAGGCCTTGGAACAAGAGATTGTTGGCCATTTTTGTGGTGCTTTTCCAGCACAATGAGCCTGGTGTGGACAGCGTGCAAAACTCTAGATAGGATAACAACAAACAAGAACCTGGAGACCAAAAGAGATCCAGTGGGTCTCTCTTTCCTGACACAAAACCACTGAGAGGGCCCAGCCTGAGTCCCAGAAGTCGGGGAATTGGCAACAGGTACCCAACAAAAACCTGGCCTGGAGCACAGGAAGCTCCAAATCACCTCAAAATCACGATTGTTCCTCTATGTCAGAATAATAACCTCTCATTTCCCACCTCTCTCATGATTTCCGTGGCCTTCTGGGAGCTGGAATGAGCAGATGACCATCTCCAGTGTAGAGACAACCAGAAATTAAATAAAATAACCCTTGCCAAGCTGGAGACATTTATTTATTTCAGGTGCTTTTTCTCCTTTAGAAAGAAGGCTGTGAGTCAAGGGAGTGAAACGCTGCAGGAAACAAAAATAACAAAAAAAAACCCCAAACAAACAAAAAAGTGGCTTTTCCATACACTTACAAGTGAGGAATCCACTCTGCCTGCTCTGTGCTCGTTGTGCAGGAAGAGCTGTGAATTCCAGGATATTCTGTGTGCAGATAAAGCTGCCCTGGTGCTCCTGAGAAACCCCAAATCTGCGGGATCCCTGGGAAGGGCTTTAAGGCCAGCAGAGGAGCAGAAGCAGCTGGGATGGGTTGGGATGCACCTGCTCCACAGACGGTTCCATGGAGAACCAGTGCCATCTTCTGGCAAACGAGACCTGTCCCAGCACTGCTCCAGGTTTGGGGTCTTTTTGGGCAGGGAACTCTCATTGTGTTTTTCTGAGCTTTGTGCAGGTGGAGAATGAAATAATGTCCCAAGGAGAGCTGGAAATCCATCTCTTCTCCACATCCATGCAGGATTGGGTGATTGTAAAATGTTCTGGAAGCTCAGAAGTTTGGGCTTCTCAGAGGGAGGTGGAGCTCAGTGACATTGGCTCACTTCAACGCCCACCATGAATGGCACCACCCAAACCCATGGAGAAGGTGAAGGGGAAAAAAAAGGAGAAGGGAAAAAAAAGGAGAAGGAAAAATGGAGAAGGGAAAGGAAAAAAGGGAGAAGGGAAAGAAAAAAAGGGAGAAGGGAAAGAAAAAAAAGGGAGAAGGGAAAGAAATAAAGGGAAGAGAAGGAAAAAAGGGAGAAGGGAAAAAAAAAAGGGAGAAGGGAAAGAAAAAAAGGGAGAAGGGAAAGAAAAAAAAGGGAGAAGGGAAGAAAAGGAGAAGAAGAAGAAGAAGGAGCAGCCTCCACCCTAAAACCTCCATCTTGCTTTATATCCATTACTTTATTCTAAACCCTTAAACTCTGAGTTTCCCACCCTGTGATCTCATACACTTCCATTCAAACTCCATACCCGCAATCCCAGTTCTATCATTCCATTTTGGAAGCTTCTCCACGGCCTCAGGTCAGTGCAGTGTTCTCTTGGGGGTCAGTGCCTGGCAGCACAGAAATCTGAAATTCTCAGCAGCCAAAACCCCAACATGGGACTATTTCTAATTCCAGTCCCAACTCTAATTCCAGTCCCATTTTCCTAATCCACTGAGAGCGAGGCTAAAATGTGGGATCTGAGACATGGCTTGGGGCCATCCTGAGGTAACTCAGCTCATGGGAAGGTGAGGATGAATAGCTGGCAAGCAGAGCCCTGAATTACCTTCCTTTGAGCTGTGGGTTCCTCCCAGATGGCAATCTTTAATTTAATCACTCTAATCACCTAATTTAATCAATTTAATCAATTAATTAATGCTCTGATAACTGAAACTGCTGCAGCTGGGTGGTTCAGCTCTGGCTGGAGCCACAGGGAGGAGCAGAGCAGCTGAAACAGATAGAGATGGATAAATCCCATCCCCCCGACCGCCTTTTCCATGGACAGGACAGCTTTTCCTGGGAATGTGGGCAGGTCATTGGAGTGACCAGAGTCAGGAGCTATTCAGGTCTTATTTTGCCCCTGTTCTCAGCCCTGGTGTGGCCACACCTCAAATTCCAGGGTCAGTTTGGGCCCATCATGAGCAGAAGGACATTGAGGGGCTGGAGTGTGTCCAGGGAAGGGGACAGAGATGGGGATTCCCTCTTCCCACAGCCTGTTCCCACCCTTTTACTCCCTCCTGAAGGGAAAAGGGCCTGTGGGGTCTGGATTTCCCTGACCAGAGGTGGGCTGAGGTTCTTCCAGCTCATCCTTGTCCCTGATGGGTGTCCCTCTTCCTCTTTGGGATCTGCCCATCTGTTCTTTGATCTCCCACTCTGGTTTTGCTCTTCCTGGTTTTTTCATTGCTTATTCTTGGGATTAATCCACCTCTCCTTTCTCTGTCCCTATTCCGCTCCAGTTGTGTCCATCCTTCTCTTCCCATGTCTGCAAAACTTCTCTTCTGAGTCCTCCTCCTCTTCCTCCCCTTTGGACAGTGAGAGGATCCAGAAGGGATCTTTCTTCCTGTTGTTAATTCAGGATTGTAATTCCTAGTGCTGGGTTAGGTGAGGCCAGGAAAGGAGAGAGGAGTGAGGACACTGAAATCTCCTGAGGCACAAGGGAGGATCAGGGTGGGGAGACCAAGATGAGGGAGAAGGGAGCATCCTGGAGTGTGTCCAGGAAAGGGAATGAAGATGGAAAGGGGCTGAAAAACTCCTGAAGGAGCTGGAAAGGGGCTCACCCTGGAGAAAAGGGGGCTCAGGGGGGACCTTGTGGCTCTGCAGAGCTCCTGCCAGGAGGGGACAGCCGGGGGATTTGGGATCTTATCCCAGGGAACAGGGACAGGAGGAGAGGAAACGGCCTCAGGGTGGGCCAGGGCAGGTTTAGATTGGAGATCAGGGAAAATCTCCTCACCAAAAGTGTTGTCAACCACCAGAACAATCTTCCCAAGGAGCTGGTGGAGTCACCATCCCAGGAGGTGTTCCAAGCCATGTGGGGACAGGGGTTAGTGGTGAACCCAGTGGTGCCTGGATTTTATGATTGTACTGGTATTAGTTTGTTAATTAGAGATTTTTAGGCTAATATATTAATGAGTGTGGTGGGTTTAGTGTTGGTCAATTGGCAGTGCATTTTGCTTTTACTAGAATGTGCTCATGGACAAGGTTTGGCCTAGCCAAAACAGGGGCTTCTTGTTACCTTCTTCCAGTCCAGAAAAAAAGATGAAGTTTCTAAGTTTCTGTCATCTTTAACATGTGTTTTTCACAAAAGTACATACAACTTTCTAAGAGCTAGAAGCTTTATATTACTTCTGTAAATGCCTCTCATACAAAACTAAGACAATGATCTTGGAAAGCTTCTCCAACCCTAAAAGTTCTAGAGACTCTTCTAGAGACTTCACTTCTCGGTGAAGTTCAAATTCCTTTCCTACCTGCTCAAGAAATGTCAAACCAATGGACAATGAAATGACTCCATATAACCTGAAGTTCTTCACCTGGGGCCAGGTGCTCATCTCTTATGGGGATTTTGGAAGGAATTTTGAATGAGTTAGAGACAGGACCTCTGAGTTTTTAGATGGTGGGGTTTATTTTCTTATTTTCTACACAGGCAGGAAGGGTGAGTTTGGCTCACATCTTCACTGCATGGCTCAGAAGGTTACAAGACCCTCAGTTACAAGACCTTTTAATGATTTATTGACTAATAAAATACTTCTAACAAGGATATTTATATTTTTGACTCAATCCTTAAATATTTTGTCTTGTGGACCCATGATACAGTGTAAGCTTTCTTAGCCAATCATATTATAACACACAAACTTACAGTATTGTATTATAAACTCCTTTTTTACCTCCGTAACTACTTTTATTTTTTCTATATTTTAAGCTCAAAAAACTCTAAACTTTCTTCTACTTTACACGTCTCTGCTTTAAACTACAAATCCACATTCTGGTTTCTAACACCTCAGTTTGGGAGCCTTTTCCAAGGTCTCAGATCAAACCCTGGGTTTAATTCTAAGCCTCGGCTTCCAGGCCCAAAGTTCTGAGAGCTCCCAGCATTTTGGATTCCAACAATCTCCTTTCTCACGTCCCCCGAAGAAGCCAGAAGAGGAATTTTCGGGAGCCGGGAGCTGCTCCATGGTCACTAGATGGCAGCGGCTGTTCACATTTGGCAGCTCCTGGCAGGTGAGGAGCAGCCCAGGTGAGAGCGACGAGTTCGTGGTTGGCAGTTTGGGAACCACTCAAAGGTTCCAGTGCTGTTCCCGACCCCACACGTGAGATGTTCCTACCCTTCGGTGCCCCACACATTGTCCGTCAGTGGAACTTACTGCTGCAAGAGGGGAAAAACCCCCCAGACAATAATTTATTTCAATAAATAAATTGATTTACACATTTATCCTCCTGGCAAAAGCATAGGAGAGATAATGCAGTGATGGGACAAGGGGAATGGCTTTGAGCTGAAAATGATGAGATTTGGATGGGATATTGGGAAGGAATTCTTTCCTCTGAGGGTGGTGAGGAGCTGGGATGGATTTCCCAGAGCAGCTCTGGCTGCCCCTGGATCCCTGGCAGTGTCCAAGGCCAGGCTGGGTGGGATTTGGAGCACCCTGGGACAGTGGGAGGTGTCCCTGCCATGGCAGGGGTGGCACTGGATGGGCTTTAAGGCTCAACCCATTCCAACCCAACCCATTCCAGCCCAACCCAACCCATTCCAACCCATTCCAACCCAGCCCATTCCAACCCAACCCATTCCAGCCCAACCCAACCCATTCCAACCCGTTCCAATCCATCCCAACCAAACCCATTCCCGCCCAACCCATTCCAACCCAACCCATTCCAGCCCAACCCATTCCAACCCAACCCATTCCAGCCCAACCCAACCCCTTCCAACCCAAACCACTCTGGGATTCTATGATAACGACCGCCAGCAAAATAAAAAATTCACATTGTGACAAAAGTGAGAAAAATTCTCATTCCAGGACAGAAAGGGACCCGTCGCTGCTGTGTGTGAGTGGTTCCCAAGGAGATCCCTCCCAAGGAGAAGCCTTAATTGGGCTTAATTTGTGACAGCAATTAAGGGAGGTAATCAACTACTTCAATCAATTTTGGTGACCCAATGTTTGCATCTCATCACGTGTACTGGAGGGAGAAAAGCCCCAGGTGCTATGGGGACACCTGTGAGAATCTGGGACAACTGTAGGGACACCTGTGGGAATCTGAAACACCTGTGACAATCTGGGACACCTGTAGGGACACCTGTGAGAATCTGGGCCTCAGGACATGCAGGAACCTGTCATTCCCTGGATGTCCACACCTGGACACCTTTGGAGGTGCTGAAGGCACATTGACACCCAGCGTGGGTGGAGCCCAGGCAGGTCCTCTCCTGGGTTTGTCCTCCATGCCTGGCACTGGTTTTCCCAGCTCTACAAGTGGGATTTCTCTGGGATCTCCAGTGGACATCCCTGGGGAGCAGAGAGGATGTTGTCCATCCACTGTGTTGGCTGCAGCATCCAGAGGAGGAGAAGGGATCCACTCCCCATCTCCTCTGCAAGCCCACAATGGTGGTCACTGCCCTGCAGACAGCCCTGGGAAAACAAAAAACATCTTTAAAATGGGCTTTTTCCACAGTTATGGACCATCTCTCCCATTCTCCATTTTTTTCTTGAAAAGCCTGAGATAAAGTTTTAAAAATTCGTCAGACTCCAAAGAGTAGTTGGAAAGAGCCTCCAACACAGCAAGGCTGTCCTGGTGGTTGGGACTGTGAGGGCCTACTCCAATAACAATGAGTAATTTATTTTTTTTCCCCCAAAATTATATGGGAATTATTATATTCATGTGGTTTTCAATTGTTGCATTTTCCTGCCTAAATCTCACCAAGTAGAAGAATTCTTAAAAAAAAAATATATATATATATATATATATATAAAGGATTGGCTGCTTTGGTTTTGTTGGTTTTCTAATTGTTGATTTTTGTGGTGGCTGGAGGAATTTTATAGCACTTTTTTGGGATGGTCTGATCCACAAAATTTTAACAGAAGCTGAGACTGGACCTCTCTGAAGCTGAGCACAGGACAGCAGGTGCTCATCTGGATTTTTAATTTTGACTGTAATAGCCAATAATAATCTACATTACCCTTAGTGGTCAATGAATGTTCATGTATTGAGTGTGGGGGGAAGAAAAATCTCTTTATTTGCAAGCTCGCCTCTATTTAATCTGTGATTCTGTGACCAAGTGCCATCACTCCGGGGTCCCAGAGCAGCCTCAGAGGTGGCAGAGACCAGATCTGAGCTTGGACATCCTCGAGGGTGAGAAGCCCAACCCAGAGAGAGACTCCAAGCCATGCTGGAGCTGTTGTTAAACTTCTCCAAAACACAATCTGGAACTATTTGATTTATCAAAGCATAAAAGTGCTGTTTCCCTGCTCCTGGGGTTTGCTCTGTTATTATTAGAACCCCGTGCTGTCTTGTGGCAGTGAGTTGCTGGGCTTAATCATCAGCCATCTGTAGAGAAGTGGCTGCTTTGACCAATTTTAATTTCAGTGCTTTCAATCCCATTGGGCTGGATCATGAGTCAGAACAAATTACAGCTCCCTGACTGATTTCTCTGCTGATCATTTTGTCTGCAGCTCTTACTCACCACCTCTCAGCAATGAACCCCTGATATTTTTAACCTGCTCCTATTTTCTGTCTCCATTTCTCTTCCTTTCCTATTTTGACAGAGGCTGAGTGGAGCTGAACGGTTTCAACCCCACGAGGCACCCCCAGCGTTGTTCCCATTTTCCTCCCAGATGGATTCTGACTCCATTTCTCTATTTTTGGGGATCAGCCCTGCACAGGGAGCTGCCCATCAAGGACACAGCTTTTTTTTGGAGCAGAAGCCCTGCCTGGTGCCCACCAACCTGGGTTCTTCCAAGGCAGCATCAGCTGCTCCCTGCGCTTGGTGACATCAGCCAGTCTCATTTGCATTGTGTCATTAATGTGGTAATTAAACCCCAATTAGCCTGAACCATTTTTACCACTTTGCTCCCACGTCCATCATCTGGTTTTTTAACCAAATTTGACCTGGATGATTCCTTCTTCCTCCACTTTAACACAAACTGGAATTTTCCCTCTTGTCCACCTTTTTCCTTCTCTTCCCATCACATCTTTCCATTTTCTCTGCAGAATTTGGGGGTTTCTTGCTGGTTTTTGCTTTTTTTTTAATAATTCTGGATAGCTGCTGGTTTCTCCATGAGCCACGATCACCCTGAAGCCTGGGAAATCCATAAATCCATCCCATATTCACAGTCCATGGTAACACTTGAGTCTGAACGAGGTGAGAAGCCACTTGTACACCCAAGCTGACACAGAAGCCTTGGAAATGCTTGAAAAACCTTTTTTTCCCCACTTTGTTGGATGTTTTAATGCTCCCATGGAGATGTGGTTTGTGTCTTTTTAGGGATGTCATCGGTGTTAAGGCTGAGAAAATTGGGATTGTTCAGCCTGGATGTGGTATTTGCTGGGTTTCCGGGATGAAGGAGGGATTGATGAATTTGACTTTGTGTTTTTAGAAGGTTAATTTAATATTTTATGGTATTATATTATATAAAAAATACTATACTAAAGAATAGAAAAAAGATGCTTACAGAAAACTTAAAATACTACTTAAAAACTCATAACCTCTTCTAGAGTCTCAACACAGCCAGACAGTAATTAATCATTAAGTAAAAACAATTCACAAGTTAAATAAACAATTTCTAAACCAGGTTCTAAAGTAACAAAACGAGAAAAAGCAAATGAAATATTATTCTTTTCTTTTTCTCTGAAGCTTCTCAGCTTCCCAGAAGAAAAATCCTAAGCACAGAAAATTTTTCAAGAAATGTAACAATTGCACCTGGGGAGGAAAAGCTTTGGGGTGACCTCACTGTGGCCTTCCAGGACCTAAAGGGAGGGGACAGGAAGGATGGAGAGGGGATATTTCCAAGGGTCTGGAGTGACAGGACAAGGGGAATGGCTTCAAAATGGAAGAGAGTAGATTTAGATGGGACATTAGGTGGGATATTAGGGAGAAATTCTTTACTCTGTGGGTGCTGAGGCCCTGGCACAGCCAGAGAAGCTGTGGCTGCCCCTGGATCCCTGGAAGTGCCCAAGGCCGGGTTGGATGGGGCTTGGAGCAGCCTGGGATGGTGGAAGTTGTCCCAAGGTGCCCCAGGATGGACAAGAGCCCTGAGAAGGAAACCCTAAAAACCCGAGGTCAAGGCCAGCTCCAAAGTTCTGCCGTGGTGGTTGAGGGTGCAAAGCTCCTCTAAGTTCATTTCTTCCGTGTCGCAGACTTCCATCTTTTATGGAAAATCCTTTCCTTAGGGTTTTTCCTCCTGAGAAGCTGAGAGGCCTCAGGAACAAAATGTAAACATTGATTATCTGCTGCTGTGGAATGCAACAGGTGCCTCTCTGATTGGTCTCATGTGGTTGTTTCTAATTAATGGCCAATCACAGCCCAGCTAGCTCGGACAGAGAGCCCGAGCCACAAACCTTTGTTATCATTCCTTCCTATTCTATTCTTAGCTAGCCTTCTGATGAAATGCTTTCTTCTAGTCTTTTAGTATAGTTTTAATATAATATATATCATAAAATAATAAATCAATCCTTCTGAAACATGGAGTGAGATCCTCATCTCTTCCCTCATCCTAAGACCCCTTGAACACAGTCACAATTCCACCCATCCTAAAAATTCCCAGAGTTGCAGGGTTTGCCATGTCCAAAGCTGCAGGAAGTGGCACCTGGGGGTTCATAGTGAGCACAGCAGTGCTGGGTTGAGGTTTGGAATTTGTGATTTCAGAGATTTTCCCCAGCTCCTGTGATTCTGGGAGGTGCCAGGCAGCCCCTGGGTGTGACAAAAGGGCAGTGGGACCAGGTGGCTTCTTGTCCTCATCAGCAGCTCCGTCACACCTTCCCTTAACTGGGCTGGACTTGTCCCAATGGCCTCATTCAGAAGAGCTTCAAGGAGTCTATAAAATTGCTGATTTCTTCCAAAAAATAAAAATATTTCAGAAAATTTGCATGATTTATGACCAAGCTTGCCAACCCCACCTTGCCAGTCTCGTGCCAGGTTAACAAAAAAAAGAAAAAAAATGGCTAAAAAAAAAAAAACCATGATCAAACTTTAAATATTTAAAAAAAAGATTTCACCATACCTAATAAAGTTCTACTGTGTCAATATTGATTCAAACACTCACCACATAAGTTGTTAGAAATTTACCACTTATATTTATCAAACATCTGTATCTCCCAATTAAGTTAGCAAATACCTCAATATTTGATGCTACTTTGGGGTTTATTCACAGCACAACAGCTTCTGGGTTGTGCTGTTTTGTGCAAATGTACATCAAGCTCTGTGGTGGGCAGAATATTTCAGAAACCACCTTCCCCCCTATTTTTAAAAATTTACAAACTGGAAAGTAACTCATGACTCCAGATATATTTGATTCCTTCAGATTTTAGGAGTTCTGGGAGAAGGAGGCAGAGGAGAAATTTCTGGGTGCAAATTTCTGGGTGTCTTCCAAATTTGCAGGGTGTGCAAATCTGTGCAGCTCCAGCTGCCAGGAGCCCACTGAGAAGGAAGGAAGGTGAGGACAGGATGAGGAGGGGATCAAACATCTCGCAGAGATGAACTCCATCCATGAATCACCTGCTGGGCTTCCCTACCCGCTGGATGGAGATCCAGCCCCAGGTCAGGCAGTGATGCCACCATCCTCAGGGATGGGAGCACAGCAATCTCTTTTTTGGGAAAAGCAAGGTTGGGAAAAGATGGGTCAAGTCCTCCCAGGAGAGCCAGGATTTCTGAGCTCACCCAAATATCCCCAACCCTGCAGTCCCTTCCTGCCACAAAGTTCCTTTCTCCTCCTGTCCACTGATTCCTGGGGAGTTCTGCAGGAGCTTAACCAATGCCTAAAAGGAGAAATAACTTTTTTAGTGGGTCCTATAGCAGCTCCAGGATTTAAGCCTTGCCTTGGTAAATAAAGGCATTTTCCAGGCTCATCCCTGGTGTCACACCAGCAGGGCAATGGCACATGGGTGACCTAGTGCCCTGTGAAGACCCAAACAGTTTTTCTACCTGCAGAGAAAGAGTATAATCCTTTTTTATTTTTTCTTAAGAAAATAAATTTAAAAAAAATTCACAGCTTCCAATGGGGCCAAGCCCTGCAGATTTTACTCCACGGAGCCAAGAGGATTTCTGGGCGGGATCAAAGCCAAGTAGGGCTGTTAAGAGGCAAAGTTCATCAAGCCCTGTGATTTCCTTGCCATTCCCATGAACAAAAAAACCAACCCCAGCAGAGCCCAGCTCTGCTCCTTTGCAGGCTGCAGCCAAATCCAACCCACATTAAGGGAGTTGCTCCACATTCATATTGAAAAGGGGGCGCTTGCCAACCTTCAACTCCTCGTTTTCAACTCCTGAGCCCTGGCCTGGGGAAAGGATTGTGTGCAGGAATATGTTGGTGCAGTGCCTGGCACTGGGGGTTCTGGCTCATGACTGGGATTTGTAAGCAGCTCCTGCAAGCCTTGTGAAGCATTTGAAGTCTGGTTTCCTTGGGAAACTTGGGCGAGCTGATTATGTCGAGCGTCTCCATCCGCTCGTTTCCTCCCCTCCAACTTCTGCCCCCCTCGGCCAATCCCAGCCCACGCTGGCAGGAAGATAAAAGTTTCAGGGAGATTAAGTTGTATGAAAATAAGGGCACAGGTAGGGGAGGAGAAAAAAAAAAAACCAAAAAAAACCCTTATTACTGCATTTGCCTCCTTTCCCCCGGGAGAAAAGGGAGCTCAGCCCTTATCGGAGCCCGCAGAGGAAGGGGGAAGGTGCACCCAGCATCATTAGCTGCATTTCCCACTGAATTTCTTGCTGCTAAAGCCACGTTGCTTCATGCCCAGGGCTTGGAAACAGCTTTGTAAAAGAGTGGGAAGAATGGGAGGATGTGGGCTTGAGTTTGGTCCTGTAAACACGAGGCTGAGAGCGAACCGGAGAGGTGCAGCCTCGGCTTTTGCTTCCAAAATGCTGCAAATTCCGTGGCAAAAATTCCCTCAGTGGCATCAGAGGATGGTTTGGGTTGGAAAATACCTTAAAGATGATGTGGTTTCAACCTTCCTACCACGGGCAGGGACACCTTCCACTGTCCCAGGCTGCTCCAGGCCCTGTCCAACCTGGCCTTGGGCACTTCCATGGATCCAGGGGCAGCCACAGCTTCTCTGGGCACCCTGTGCCAGGGCCTCAGCACCCTCACAAGCCAAAAAATTTCTCCCTAATATCCAATCTAAACCTTCTTTCAGCTTGAATTCATTCCCCCATAGGAATGAACAGCATCAAATCCATCAACATCCCTGCCTGGGCATCTCCATGGATCCAGGGGCAGCCACAGCTTCTCTGGGCACCCTGTGCCAGGGCTTCACCACCCTCACAAGCCAAAAAAAATCTCCTTAATTTCAAATCTAAACCTTCTTTCAGCTTGAATTCATTCCCCCATAGGAATGAACAGCATCAAATCCATCAACATCCCCGCCTGGGCACTCAGCCCTTGCCCAAATCATCCCACGGACATCACAGCTCCAGGCACCCGAGCAAAGAACCCGATTCGTGGCTTTTTGCCCCATTTTAATCCACGGGTTTGGCTGCTGGGCCAGAAACCATCTGCAGGTGTCACCCCAGCACACGGAGTGGAGGCAGCAGGAGGGAGCTGGGGACAGGTGGCCACCCGGCAAGGGCATGAAGACATCATAACTTGGACTAATTTGTAAACAGGCTGAAAGAACATCCACCCTCCCTGGAAGGGGGAGAAGTGGCTCTTTAAACCCTGGGGATATGACCTCTTGTCCTCTCTGTTTATAAGAGGGAGGGGAAGAGGGGGGGAAAAGGAAAAAAAAAAAAGAAAGAAAAGAAAAAGGAGGGAGAAAGGGAGAGAAAGTCAGACTTGTTGCCGTGTTAAAACCTGCCCCCCACCATCAGCTTTTGTGATGAAAATAGTGAGGGACACTCTCCAGCTCCTGGTTCTGGCTCTTTGTCATTCAGGCTTTGCAAGGGAGAGCTCCTTTCTGTTTATTTATCAACTGGGATCCCTTGTCAACACCTCACTTGACTGAGGTTTTAGCACCTTGGTGGGGTTTTGTGGGTTTTTTTTTATAACTGCCTCAGCCAAATCCTTCGGGTGTTGTCCTCCCCTGGGTGCAGGCAGATCTTTTCTTCCACGAATTTTGCGAGAGCTCTTCTCCCCTTGGCAGGAGATTCTCCTGCAGAAAAGCACCAGGCATTCCCCGGCCAGCCCTTGACAGTGGATTTTGGGGTGCAGGGGAGATATTCCATTATTCCTAATTTATCTCATTATTCATTATTTCTTATCTCACCCTTTCCCCACTTCTGGCCCCCTCCAAGCTCCTCTTTCCCATCCTGTGGCTGCACCACAACTTTGCCGCTGCGATATTTCCAATGAAGCTGTTTTAAAACAAACCTAATGCCAAAAAAAAAAAAGAAAAAAATTTTAAAAAAAATTAATTTCTGCATTTTTAAACTACATTTAAAGGTTTGAAGACCTCGACCAAGGCACTAGTGCAACATCAGGCAGTAACTGCAGATGCTCCCGCGCTCTCAAATTGTACCCTGCGTTCCTATTAGTGATTTTAATGTATCTTAATTAACTTGCTCTGTGGCTGAAGAGAAGACACTCCAGTCTGGGCAGTTTTTCAGTCCAGTGCTTGTCAGCAGCCCAGAGTAATCCCTGTTTAAAATGCATATTGGTTTGCAAACACGAGGCTGAATCCCAACATTCATCTCAGCGATGCTATCACTTGAGTTTCAAAGAGGGGGGTTAGGAGCGAGTTCACAAAGGGATCAAATTCTGGTTTAAATTTTAAATTTGTTTTTTCCTTTGTTTGCACCTGCAGCAGGAGTGTGGCCAGCCCTTTGAAAAGGAGTGATTTGAATTGGGTGTTAGAAAGGGATTAGAAAATTTCAACATCAGTGCATCCATGATTTAATAAATAACTGTTCCTCTTATTGTTCTTTCTGCCTCACAAACACTTGGCTTTCCTCTCCTTTTCCTTCCCTTAATCCAACGTGTATCTCCACCCTCAAAACAAATAAAGAGAAATCAGATAGAGCAAAGTAAGGAAAATACAATTTTAAAGCCAGCCCTTACTCCAAGTGTCAATTTGGAGGAAATCTTTGTAAAATCACAGAATAATTTTGGTTGGAAGGGACATGAAAAATCTAAGTGTGAATTTGGAGAAACTCTTAACAAAATCATAGAGTTTGGCTGGAATTTTTGGTTGGAAGGGACATGAAAAATCTAAGTGTGAATTTGGAGAAACTCTTTGAAAAATCATAGAATTTGTTTGGAATTTTTGGTTTGAAGGGACAGTAAAAAATCTAAGTGTGAATTTGAAGAAACTCTTAATAAAATCGCAGGATATTTTTGGTTTGAAGGGACATTAAAAATCTAAGTGTGAATTTGGAGGAAATCTTTGTAAAATCACAGAATAATTTTGGTTGGAAGGGACATGAAAAATCTAAGTGTGAATTTGGAGAAACTCTTAACAAAATCATAGAGTTTGGCTGGAATTTTTGGTTGGAAGGGACATGAAAAATCTAAGTGTGAATTTGGAGAAACTCTTTGAAAAATCATAGAATTTGTTTGGAATTTTTGGTTTGAAGGGACAGTAAAAAATCTAAGTGTGAATTTGAAGAAACTCTTAATAAAATCGCAGGATATTTTTGGTTTGAAGGGACATTAAAAATCTAAGTGTGAATTTGGAGGAAATCTTTGTAAAATCACAGAATAATTTTGGTTGGAAGGGACATGAAAAATCTAAGTGTGAATTTGGAGAAGCTCTTAATAAAATCATAGAATTTGGCTGGAATTTTTGGTTGGAAGGGACATTAAAATTCTAAGTGTGAATTTGGAAGAACTCTTAATAAAATCACAGGATATTTTTGGTTGGAAAGGACATCAAAAATCATCTAATTCCGATTAATGCTGGACTTCAGCTTTCCTGATTTTGGGCATTTAGGTGAAGGTAGTTAATGAAGTGGTTAATGAAAGAGGGGCAGAAAAGAAGGACCCCCAAAGGATGTTTTATTCCACTCACCAAAGGAACTGAACCCCTTTGGAGGTGGATCTTCACCAAACTTCCATCCCTTCAGAGCCTGAGACTGGCAGTAGGCATGTGTCCAGAAAGGGGTGCAGGATTTGCCCCCAAGAGCCAAAATACCTGATCCCAAAATGCTTCTCTCAAAGCAAGCAGGCTATTTTTTATTTTATTTATTTTTTTATTATTATTATTCTCTTGGAAAAATTTACTTTTCTCAGTCATGGCGCCCAGCTTCCTGTGAATGGTTGTTGCCACAGTTCACAGCAGGTTTGGGGCCCTGCAGATGATCAGCTTCCACTGCTGGTTAATGGGTTTTTAATCTGAATTTGGCCCGGAGAAGTTCCCTGTGAGCAGACACACATCACAAACACAGGGCTCAGGTCGTGTCTACATTTACTGGATTTCCTTAGGGACCAACTGCCACTGATCAGGGTCCTCAGCCCCAATTTTGGGTTATTTTCTCCAGGATTCTGGAGTTCTCAGCGTGCCAGAAAAGCAGGGCTGCTCCTCATGGACTCAGATGTGCCTTCAAATGATCAGTTTGCTTTAAAATAAATCGGTTTTCCAAAACCTCATCCTCTAAGGAAGATCCCAAATTATCCTCACAGCACTCATTTTTCAGAGGATGATCTCCACAAAGTGACTTTGCTGGTGGAGACCAGCTGGACAGATGTCCCTCACCACCAGCCAAGCTCTGATTCCCCTTTGCCACGGCCCCAGGAGGCTGTGGAAAGTTCTGGAGAAGATCACAGAGCCACAGAATCACAGAAAGAGTGGAAGGAAGCTTAAAAATCACTTTGTCCCATGCCCTGCCATGGGACACCACCCACCCAGGGACAGCTGGGACATCATGGGACATCATGGGACCCCTGGGACACCATGGGACACCTGGGACACCATGGGACACCTCCTGGGACACCATGGGACACCTCCCTGCCAGGGACACCTGGAACAGATACCATGGGACACCACCTGGGACATCTGGGACACCTGGGACACCTCCCAGCCAGGGACACCATGGGACACCTTCTGGGACACCATGGGACACTAGGGACACCCGGGACACCATGGGACACCTGGGACACCTGGGACACCACCTGGGACACCTGGGACACCACTGGACACCTCCTGGGACACCATGGGACACCTGGGACTCCTGGGACTCCTGGGACTCCTGGAACACCATGGGGTGCCTGGGACACCTGGGACACCATGAGGCGCCATGGGACGCCTGGGACACCATGGGACACCTCCTTTTTCCCTGGGCAGGTTTGTTCTCCCTGGGGAAGGAGAGCAGAGCCCATATGTGGTGTGTCCTCCATCCTCCCTTTTCCCTGGACAGTTTGTTCTCCATCCTCCTTTCCCTGGGCAGGTTTGTTCTCCATCCATCCATCCATCCATCCATCCATCCATCCATCCATCCATCCATCCATCCATCCATCCATCCATCCATCCATCCATCCATCCATCCTCCCTTTTCCCTGGGGTTTGTTCTCCACCCTCCCTTTTCCCTGGGTCTGTTCTCCATCCTCCCTTTTCCCTGGGTCTGTTCTCCATCCTCCCTTTTCCCTGGGTTTGTTCTCCACCCTCCTTTCCCTGGGCAGGTTTGTTCTCCCTCTGCACCACTAGGCGGGCCAAAGCCACACGGGTGACAGTGCCACCTCTGCCGCAGGACACACGGGGCAGGTGGCCCTGCCTCATCCTGGGACAGGGGGTGGAGGGAAGGGGCAAAAAGAGGCGGCAGACAGCCCCAAATTCCTCCTTGAGTCTTGCTGTGCCCATCAGGAGAGGTGTCCATCCCAGGAGAGGGACAAAGCCACATCACAGTGGTGGCAAAGGCTCTGCAGAGCCACCACCACCCATTCAACCCTGTCTTTGTCACCTACTGCCCCCCTAAAGCAGCTCCTGGGTGCTTCAGGACACTCCAGGACGTTTGGCAGAGCCTGGAATGGAAGGAAGGGTCAGCACTGGTGCCTGTGGGGGAACTGGAGGCACACAAAACGTGAGAGAGCCCTCCTCAAAAGAACGTTTTTGTCACCCGAGGTTGGGTGGCAGAAATAGGAAAGTCTGAATCTCGAATTGCAAAGGATCAGCACCCATGGCAGATCTGCTCTGGTGGCAGCAGCCCTGAGCAGTGGCCGTGCACAGAGAAGAGCAGCACCCACCATTCCTCTCGTGGTGCTTTAGGGCACTCCAGGACGTTTGGCAGAGCCTGGATGGAAGGAAGGGTCAGCACTGGTGCCTGTGGGGAAGCTGGAGGCACAAAGAATGTGAGACAGCCCTCCTCAAAAGAACATTTTGGGTTCTTTTGGGTTGGGTAGCAGAAATGGAAAAGTCTGAATCTCCGAATTGCAAAGGATCAGCACCCCTGGCAGATCTGCTGTGCCACAGGTCTGGGACAGAGCAGAGCAGATCTTTGGCAGCTCTGCCTCCATCCAGTGATAGCTCCAACCCCTCCTGGGCTCATTCCAGCCCTGGGTTTTACACTCCCAGCCATCCCCCCATTTCCCTTTGAAGCCCTGAGATCAGAAGATAACACAATTCCACAGAAATCTTTAAAATGGGACTCCAGGAGCGGCCAAAACTCCAACTGCACACGGAATAACCTGGACACATCCCAGGGGGGTTTGGGGCAATGTCAAATGTTTGCTGTTGCCTTTCATGTGTGCTGAGGACATCTCTTTGAAGCCTGAAGAGCTGAGAAGCAGAGCCCAATTTGCCCTGATGTGCTCAGCGCTATCAGTGCCTCCTCCTCAGGGCCTGTGGGCACCTCAGGCAGCTCCAGCTCCCAGGAGATGGGAGCAGAGCAGATCCCAAGGGCAGGAATGAGCTCCAGGAGGAGCCCACCCCATCTCCATGGGCTGCATGAGCTGCTCAGCTCACCCTGAGCCCAGGGGGAACCGAGGAGGAAGGAAAGGTGGAATTATTTTGGGAAAAATCTCCTCTCCAGCATGGAGAGGCACAGCCAGAGCAGCTGGGCCTGCCTTGGTGCAGGGACAGGGACTGAGCTCCAAACCTTCACTGTCACCAGGGCTGCCCAGAGCCACCTCCCCAGCCCTGTGTGCCATCTCCTGCCCCACTCTGGTCACCTGCACGGAGACCAGATTGTCCCTTCTTGTGCTGCTGAGGCAGTGGCACGGCTGAGATGGAGCTCGATCTTCAGGGGTGTTAAAAGTGAGAGATTAAAAACGGCACAAACCAACAGGGCCACGACAAAGCCCGGCCTCCTTCGCCCCAGCAGCCAGGAATCCAGGACCCCAGCGTTTGGGTAACCTCATATAAATGAGAAAATAGAGTTTTGGGATATATTTTTAATAAATAAATAGATAAATAAATAAGGGAGGGAGGGAGTAAGGGAAGGAAGTGGCGGAAGGAAGGAAGGAAGGAAGGAAGGAAGGAAGGAAGGAAGGAAGGAAGGAAGGAAGGAAGGAAGGAAGGAAGGAAGGAAGGAAGGAAGGAAGGAAGGGGCGGAAGGAAGGAAGTGGCGGGAAGGAAGGAAGTGGCAGGAAGGAAGGAAGTGGCGGAAGGAAGGAAGTGGCGGAAGGAAGGAAGGAAGGAAGGAAGGAAGGAAGGAAGGAAGGAAGGAAGGAAGGAAGGAAGGAAGGAAGGAAGGAAGGAAGGAAGGAAAGGAAGGAAAGGAAGGAAAGGAAGGAAAGGAAGGAAAGGAAGGAAAGGAAGGAAAGGAAGGAAAGGAAGGAAAGGAAGGAAAGGAAGGAAGGAAGGAAGGAAGGAAGGAAGGAAGGAAGGAAGGAAGGAAGGAAGGAAGGAAGAAAGAAAGAAAGAAAGAAAGAAAGGAAGAAAGAAAAGAAAGAAAGAAAGAAAAGAAAGAAAGAAAGAAAAGAAAGAAAGAAAGAAAGAAAAAAGAAAGAAAGAAAGAAAGAAAGAAAGAAAGAAAGAAAGAAAGAAAGAAAGAAAGAAAGAAAGAAAGAAAGAAAGAAAGAAAGAAAGAAAGAAAGAAAGAAAGAAAGAAAGAAAGAAAGAAAGAAAGAAAGAAAGAAAGATTTTTTCTCTAATATATGAAAATATATATGTATTTTATATATAAATGTGTAATATATATTATATTGTATATTTTCTATATAATGTATATTTAATATATAATTTATGATATATATTATATATTATAAATATATAATATACAAATAAATATATATTATATAAAATATATATTATAAATATGTTATCTATAATATATAAATATATAAATAAATATAATATATTTTTATATATCATATATTTATAAAATATATAGTATGTTTTATATATTTTATACATTTTATATATAAAATATGTTTTATATATAATTCTTAATATATATTATGTATTTTATATATAAATATATAATATATATTCTATTGTATATTTTATATATAATATTCTATTGTATATTTTATATATAATGTTTTATATATAATTTATAATACATATTATATATTATAAATATATATAATAAATAAATATATTATATAAAATATATATAATATATTATAAATATATGTTACCTAGAATATATAAGTATATAAATAAATATAATACCTTTTTATATTACATATATAAAATATATAGTATGTTTTATATATTTTATACATTTTATACATTTTATATATTTTATATATATATAATTTTTTAATATATATATCTGTGTCTCCCACGTGCTCTGGGAAGATGAACCACCAGCCAGAAAAATTGAAAATTTTGAAATTTCAGCCCAGCTGAAATTTGTAGAAGCAGCAAAATCACAATTCACCAGCGGGAATTCAGATGGGGAGGGGTGAATCACTGGTGTCCTCCACTAAGATGAAACAAAACCTTCATCCCCACGAGGAGTTTGTTCTGGCAGGGTCTCCATGAGCGTGATCCTCCCATCCTGCAGCCTCTGCCACGGAGGGCACGGGGACAAGGAGAGCAGGACAAGTGACTCGGGGGCTGTTTGAGGAGTGTGACCAGTCTGGATCCCTCCAGAGCTCCCTCATCTCTCCCTGTGGGATGGGAGCAGCCTGGATGTGCCTGTGCTGGGAGCAGCTGCTCCCTGTGGTGCTGCCTGCTCTGGGCATCGCTCATGTTCCCAAATCCAGCTCTCCTGACAGGCTCAGGTGGCCCCTGAGTCAGCAGGACAGAAGCAGCACTGCCTCCACATTCCAGCCCCACGCGTCCCCCCATCCCCTTTTCCCTGTCCCGGCTGGGTCATTGGAGTTGTTCAGCTCCTGCTCCTGCAGCAGGTTCTTGTGGGGTTATAGAACCCTGGAATGGGTTGGGTTGGAAGGGACCTCCAACCCCATCCCATCCCACCATCCTAGGCTGCTCCAAGCCCTGTCCAACCTGGCCTTGGACACTTCAGGGGCAGCCACAGCTTCTCTGCGCAATTTCTCCTCTCCAAAACTCCCCAGATATTGATGAGCAGGTCCAGGAGAGAAGAAGCCAAAGGTCCTGCCCATCCCAACGTGTGTCTGAATGATGCACAAATATTTGGGGAAAAGGGACCATCCTGGCCTTAAATCAGCTTTTGGGAGAAAACCCTGCAGCTTTGGGCAGCCAAACTCAGCAGTGCCACCTTCCCTGCCTCCCTAAGGCTTGGTAGCATTTTTTTTAGAGATTTTAATGCAAAACCTGGCCCTTGGAGGTCCAGAAGTAACTCTGCTGATAGATACCCAATGCCCAGGAGCATTCCTGGGGCTGGGAATGACCCTCAGCCAGCCCAAACCTTGGGATCAGTGGCATTAAAAGCTGCTGGAATCAGAGCCAGCCACGGTGCTCACAATTTCCCAGCTTCTCTGGGCAATTTCTCCCCTCCAAACTCCCCAGATATTGATGAGCAGGTCCAGGAGAGAAGAAGCCAAAGATCCTGCCCATCCCAACGTGTGTCTGATATATTCCCAAATATTTGGGAAAAAAATGGACCAGCCTGGCCCTAAATCATCCCTTGGGATAAACCTCTGCAGCTTTGCAGCCTCCCTGAGGCTGCCCTGCATCCCTAAGCCCCTGGGATTCTTTTTAGAGATGCAAAACCCGGCCCTTGGAGGTCCAGAAGTAACTCTGCTGATGGATATCCAGTTCCTGGGGCTGGGAATAACCCTCAGCCAGCCCAAACCTTGGGATCAGCGTCATGAAAAGCTGCTGGCGTCAGAGAGAGAGGCAAGGCAGCCCATCCCGGGCTGTGTCTGTGTGTCTGTCCGCCCCTGACAAAGTGGATTATCTCCATCCTCCTCCTCCTCCTCCTCCTCCTCCTCCCCGAGCCAGCGGCAGCTGCAAAGAGCGGGGGGAAAAGAAAAGAAAAGGGAGAGTGGCTGAATTTGTACCTGCAGGTAAAGCTGCTCCCTTCTGCAGGGAGGGGCAGAGCCTTGGGGAGATGTTTGCAGGAACAAAAGGAGGGGCAGATTAGCTGGGAGGGATGTGTGCCGTGCCCCGTCCGTCCGTCTGTCCGTCCGTCCTGCCCTTTGGCTGTGAGTGTGTGTGTGTGTGTGTGTGTGTGTGTGTGTGTGTGTGTGTGTGTGTGTGTGTGTGTGTTCCAGTCTGCAGCGTGAGCAATTCCACTTGAAAAGACGGAGAAATCCCCTCCTTTGAAAGTCGCAGTGTTTGGTTCTTTCCAGTAATGCTATAATTGGATGGGATTTTCTCTAATACACAGGGAAAGTCCTTAAGATGATTTTTCACACACACACACCACCGCCACCACCATCCCTCCTCCTTTTCCCTCATCCCACCTTATGCAATAAAATTCCCTCCTCCAACCCCTTGGGCTGCTCCGGGGGGGTTGCGGGAGCTGCCCAAGGAGGAGGATGGATTTAAATTTAATACCCTGGCTATAATTGCAGCATCAACACGGCGGGGATTTGCTGGGAGAGCCTCGCAGAGCATCCGTTCCCCCCTCTGGAAGGCGCTGGGATCGGCTCCGCGCTGCGATTAAAATCTCGGAGCTCTTTGCCAGAGCTCGCATTTGCAATCGCTTGTCATCCAAGCCGAAAAGAAAATAATCAGGGCCCGACCCCTGCCAAATTCCCGATGATTTAAATATCCCCGAATGAACTGCATTTCTAGTGTAATTTCACTAGAATGAATCTATCTCTCCCATCTAGCTCCACACAAACATATCTTTATATATATGCATGTAAAGCCCTGTGTGTGTAAATAGAAATATTCCCTACTCAGGGAAAACAGAAATGCGGCTCTTAATGAGGAGGAAAGCGCATTTTGATTTGAGTTAATGCGGGGGTTTGCAAGGCTTCCCCCAACAAAGTCATTAAAAATTGTACCTCTCTTTGTTCCCTGCGAGCCACGGAAATGTTCCGATTCGCAGATAAAAGAAAGAAATAAAAATATTTCTTTTTTTAATAAATAAATAAATAAAGAATAATAAGAAAGAAAGAAAGAAAGAAAATAAATAAATGATTAAAATCTCCCTCCAGCCCGCTGAATCCTTTTTAAAAAACAATAACAAACAGAAAAAAAAGTGATAAAACCTAGAAAAAAAAAACAGGCGGCAAGCAGCTACAACCACAAAAATATATATATATATATTTATATAAAACCATGGAAAAGAGGATCGGGAGAAATATCTCCTCGCTCAGGCAATGCCTCCATCCCTTCTTTTCGCCTCTCCAGCCCCTTTCAAATGAGTCAGGGGAAGGGGACGCCTGTCAGCTGCGGGTGACACTTGCTCCCAGCCCCAGCCAGCTTTAACCAATATGTTCCAGAGCAGCAGCAAATCCCACCACGGACCGGGAATCGAGGAGCTACATCTTCATAATAATATTAATAATGATCCCCCCCTCTCTTCCTTGCTGGTTTTTTTTTTTTTGTCCTTTTTGCCCCATGGAAAAAAAAAAAAAAAGGCAAAAAAAATCCGAATTTTTGGGACGGCAGAAATCACCCCCCACCACCGGCGCTGAAAAGAGAGAAATTGGAACAATGTGTCGAGAGAGAAATTAAAAAAGAGCTCAATTACTGGTGCCCTGTGGGGTGGATCTGGTGGATGAAGTCGTTGCAGCGGCGCTTTCCCAATGTCCGGGGCTGGGATTCCTGGAAATTGGGATGAGCTGAAGGAGCCCTTTGGAGATTTGCACGGGAAAAGTCGATTTTTTAGCAGATGTCTTCAGTGGAGCTCTTGGATCTGCGGCTGCTTGGACTGGTGGGGAAGGGGGCTGCGTGCCTGGGTGGAAATCCTCTTTTTTTTTTTTTTCCATGAAAAAAGGAGGAAAAAAAAAAAAAGCCCCCAAAAAAGACACCAAGAGAAAGTTTCTAGAAAGTTTTGCTTCAAATGCATCCCAACGGTCCCCGTGAGGAAATGGAGCTTTGAGAAGAAGAAGACAGAATGGCAAGAAGGAGAAAATTGAGAAAATACTAATTTTTAAAGAAGAAGAAAAAAAAAAAAAACCTTTCACACTTTTTTTTTTTTTTTTTTTCATTTTAGTAGCTTCGACCCAGGGAGTGAAATCCGGGCAGGTTGTTATAGCTACCCAAATCCACAGGGGTCCCCCCTGTCTATTTAAACCCCCTAAATCTTCCTTCCCCTTTTTAAAACTACATTTTATCCCTTGGCTTGTGGGCCAACGTGCCCCCTAATGAGTATTAAAACACTATCTCCTCGCAATTAGCTCATTCCTGACTTCACGCTCCTGATTGACAGAACAAGCCAAAGCATCAGAATTCTCCCTTTGGCAATAAGTGCTGATTGGGTCCTTTTTAAGAGAGCTACTTCAAACTTTTTTTTTTTTTTTTTTTTTTTTTTTTTTTTTTTTTTAATATTTGCCTTCAGTGTCTTGGCTGAGAGAAGAGTTTTTTACCTCTCTGAGATTTTTTTTTTTTCCTTGAGAGTAGTAGAGGAAGCAAGAGAGGATTTACCTGGTCGGGTTGAGTTCACTTCATTTGACTTGGGCTTTTTTTTTTTGGTTTAAATTATTGTGTATTATTATTATTATTAAAATAATCATCCAGCCTCAGAAGAAAGGAAGGTTTTTGGCAACTCTGGTTAAAAAGAAAAAAAAGAAGAAAGACAACTTTTCATCAATGGCCTCTTTTGGATATTTCCTGTTTCTTTGTGGGTTGAGTCAGGCTCTGTCAAGTTACCCAATCTGGTGGTAAGTTTTATTCTTCTTCTTTTTTTTTTTTTTTTCGCTCATTTTCATTTATTTTTTTCCCCTCCTCTGTTTTCTCTGCAACCCCTGCGCTTAAGAATGACTTGAAATTCTCCTTTCGTTGCCACTCAGCTAAAGAGGTGGGATTGTTCCAGCGCCAGCAAGTTCTTAGAACCTGCATTTCACCTCTTTTATTTATGCATTCACTTTGTTTATTTTGACTGGGTTATACCTGATCTCTCCTTCTCCTACTGTAAAAGAGAGAGAGCGAGAGGGAGCGATCGGAAAGTTATTTTTTTTTTCCTCTCTCTCTCTGAGCGCTTTGATCCTCTCCTGTGAAGAACAAAAGGCGCTGCCTGAATTAAAGAGATAATGATAGAAGTTGACATGAGCATTTCAAGGTGATTTTGAGCTAGTCAGGTGGAAGGAAGGGGGGGAAAGCAGCAAAACTTTTGGGTGCCTTTTATTGGCTTTTATTCGCTTTTATTGGCTTTTATTGGCTTTTATTCCCCCCCTTTCGCTTTAAGAAATATTGAGGGGTAAATTAAAAAAAAAAAAAAAAGAAAACCAGGGGTGGGAAACGGGAAGAAAAAGGAGGTGAAGCTGCACAAGCCGGGCTGGGGGAAGGCACAGCAAGGTCGCGGCTGGGGGAGACAAAATCCGCGCAGAATCCGCGCAAAATCCGCGCGCCCTTAGCGCGGGGATGCGCACCTTGGTTTTGGTTTTTTTTGGGGGGTTCGCCGCTTTTCCTCCTTTTTTTCCCCTCGCTCTGCACCCTACGCCTTTAAGAGCCTTTTCTCTCTCGCTCCCCCACGAAAAGCAAATGGTGCTGGGCAAGGCATGTACGCGCACGATCGGCTCTAATTACCCGCGCAGCTAATTGCGCTCGCTCGGGGAAGCCCTAACGCAGGGAGGCTCCGCGGGCTCAGCCAGGGGGGCTCCCAAACGCCCCCCTTCCAAAACAAAACAAAACAAACAAAAAAATCATCACCCCCGTGCCGTTCATTAATTTTTTAATGAATTTTTTAAATGAATCCTCGCTGCCCCTCCGCGGGTGCGGGATGCGCGGTCCCCCCTGTCCGGCGGTGCAGAGGTGAGAGAGGGTGGTGAAGGCAGCAGCAGCCTCTCCAACTATTTCAGGTATGTCTGAAAGCAGGGAATTCGTTGGGATGGGAGGGAAAAAAAAAAGGAAAAAAAAAGGGAGAGAGAAAAGAAAAAAAAAAGCAGCAATAAAATGCAAATGTGTGCTTGGGAAGACAGGCAGAGCGAGAGAGAGCACCTGGACGGGAGTCATTAAAAAGCAATCTTTTATTCCCAGCCACCATCTAACTTATAATTAGAAACTCTGCTCGCATTCCTGATTGGAGAAGGAAACGCATTCCTCTAATGCCGGCATAAATATTCGCTTGTCACCGGCGGTCCCGGCCCCCCTGTCCCCCGTGTCCCCCTTGTCCTCCTTGTCCCTCGTGTCCCCCGTGTTCCTGGAGCTGCGGGAAATTGGGAGAAGATGGGGAAAAGGCTCTGGGAAGGGGGACAGGAGGTGCCACCCGAGCCGGGGCATCCTCAGGTGTGACAGCAGCGGTGACACCGCGGGCTCCGGGGTGGCTTTTCGCCTCCCGTCCCTCCCCGGTGCCAGCAGCGCTCCCAGACGGATCTTTCGCAAGGACGAACCCCCCTTAGGCCATGGAAATGCAAAGCGGGGCTGGATTGGGCTGGGGGAGTCGCGGCAGAGGCCCGGAGCTGCTGCATTGGCTGCCCGAATTCCCCCTCGCCCTCCCAGCCCTTTCCCTCTTGATTCATCCCCGACCTTTCCCTCTTTATTTATTCTCAAAATTTCCCTCTTTACTCATCCCCGAGCGAGGTACGAGCCCACCCCGTGGCTGGAGAAGCCCTGGGGATGTGGGATTTGGGGTCTGCGAGGTGGCCCTGGGGTCCCCAGGATGCACATCCCAAATTCCTTCTCTCCCACGGTCAGCCCGGCTGGTCCCAAATTCAGCAAAATCCGCCCTGCTGCTTGGTTTGATTTTCATTTCATTTTGTTCCTTTTGTTTTGCTGTTGTTTTGGTGTTGTTTCTCTATATTATTTTTTGGTTTTCTGGAAGAGAGAACTGGGAATTTTTTTTGGTCTGGTCACATCCCACCCCAAGCATCTCCCCTCTATCAGCTCATGGTGATTTGGGGTGTTTAGAGCAGAAAATCTGTCATTGACGAGCCCCAAACTGTGCCTCCCTCCCCACTATTTGTTTCCCATTAAAGCATCAACTCATCCTGTGGATATTTACACTTGGAGAAAATCCCTGCAAAAAGCAGAGAAATGATATTTTCCTGGGAGTTTTGCTTAATTGTTGTCCCAAAACGTAAATGTCTCATGGGGATCAGGTGTTGTAAGCTCTGCCTGCCCTCTCCCAGCTCCTTTTTAGGCTGAGTGTTCAAATTGCTGCTCCCAGCACGGCACAGGGCACCTGTTTGAGCCAGAGCGAGCAGATTCCCACATTCCTGAGAGCTTTGGGAAAAGTTCAGTGGAGGAAAAAAGGAAAAGATCCCTCCCTGATGATGCTGGGGGTGGGAGGGGAGGCTCTGTGAGTTCCTTAAAAAATCAAAAATTTAAAAAAAATTAATCAGCAAATAATTCATTTATAAACTGGGAGAAAAGAAGCTTTGGAAATAATGGTTTAAAAATATTCCAAGGAGAGGGGCTGGTTGCTGTTGGGATTGATGTTTTGGGGTTTTTTGTGCCTCAGGAACCTCACAGGACCTTCCCCAGAGCAGTGCAGCACTGAGCTGCTCAACCTAGAGCAGCAACAGGCTCTCCCACACCCAGGGGGCCAGATTAGCTGCAAAAATCAGAGAGTTTTCGGGTTTTGCTGCTTTTTTTTTTTTTAATGTTAGTGCTGTTCATTTTTTGGTTTGTTAAAAAAAAAAAAAAAAGAAGAATAAAAAAAGAGATTGGAATGAGTGATGGAAGGCTGAGGGAATTCTGAAGCAAAATTCCTGGCTAAGGGAGGATTAAATGTAACCTGTTCCCTGTCCTGGGGAACCTGGGGTCTCTGGGGAGTCACAGGAGCAGCATGAACAGAATTTAAACTTTTTCCTGCTGGCTTGCACCGCCTTGACCGACTCCATGTGGAATTGGGGGGGAAAAAAAACCCTTTAATTTTATTTATTTTATTTTTCAATCCGTGCTAAGTGGCCTGACTCGGTCTGAACGCAGCCAGTGGGGCAGAAATGATTCAGAATGGGGGGAAAATTCAATAAAAATTAACACAGAGCTTGCATGGTGGGAATTTTGTCCTCCTGCAGCCCAGGATGCTGCTCCTGGGGGAGATGGTCCCAGGAGAGGCTCTCTGGGCTGGACTGGAAGTACAGGGAGACCCCTTTGCTGTAGGAAAAACGAGCTGGCATCATTTCTCCTGCGTGTGAGGCAGCCTGGGGATGCGTGGGGTTAAATTCGGTGCCTGGAGAGGGATGGGAAGAGGAGTTCTAGTGGAACAAGAGGATGGGGATGTGTGTGTGGATATTTCCCTGCTGTGCCCTGGCTTTGCTCTCGTTCCCCAGCAGCTCCATGGATTTCCTGATCCCTGCAGGATCCCCTTTCTGTGAGGGCTGGGCAGGGGGATCCAGCAGGGATCCCTGGTGGGATCTTTCCCTGGGATCTTTCAAGGTGTGGTTTTTGCAATTCAGGATTTGTGAGCTCGAGGGGGCCCTGCCTACAGCAGGGACAGCACTGCAGCAATGCTCAGTGCAGCACCTGAGCCTGTCCCTGCTCTGTGGTGTGCAAACTCAGGGCAGTGGGAATATTTCTCTGTCTGCTCTGGGGTGCCCTGACCCCCAGGGCAGCACTGACTTTGACCCTCATTCATGGAGAAAGTTTCCCAGACTTCAAGATAGACTGGAATCCACAAAAATGTGAAATAGATTATAGAGAGCAGTGTAGGTGTGTCACTGGGTGAGAAATTGAGGTTTGGGGATTTTTAGTGTGTTGTGGATGGAAGCAAGATGGAGGGCACAGGGTGTCATCCTGGGTTTCTTCTTCATGCTTCTTCTTCCTCCTTCTCCATGGGTTTGGGTGGCATTTTGTAATTGGGCAGAAAAGTCCCCATTGCGGCTCTGTGGGATCAGTTATTGGGTTAAAAGGGAAAATAATCCAGGTGTCAGTTCTTCATTGGATAGTTTAGTCTGAAAAGCCCTTGGAACAAGAGATTGTTGGCCATTTTGTGCCTTCTGATGAAAAGCTGCTGAACTCCCAGCAGTGAGACTGTTTTACTGATAAGAAATAATAAACACCTGAATGTGAACATGAAACAACATCTCCAGTGCCTTCAATCCAGACCCAGAGAAACCCACAACGGGAACCACCACACTGTGGCACCCCCACAGCAGCAGCAGTGCAGGGATGAGCTCCTGCCTGGTGCTCTCTGTTCCTTCCTGGGATCTGACCCCCTCAGCGAGGCTGGAACAACCCCTGTTCCAAAGTGAGACAAACCCAATCCTGGTGTGCAGAACCAGCCCCAGCCCTGCTTGCCCTGGGGTGATCATCCCTGGCTGGCCAGGAGGCAGGCAGAGCCCTGGGAGGTCACCTGAGGGCCAGCCCAGGAATCCTCTGGAGCCATCTCTGCCGCTCCCAGGTGTGAACTGCATCTCCCCACTCCTCTGCTCCATTGGCTGGGGTGAGGTGCTGGAATTCACCTGGGTCTCCTCCCCTCCTGCAGCAGGTTGTGGTGAGATGTTAAAATCCATCAGGGCACGTGGGAATTTTGGATGAGTTAGGGACAGGGCCTCTGAGTTGGTTTTGGTGGTGAGATTTATTTTTATTTATTTTTCTTCTACACAGGCAGGAAGGGTGAGCTCAGCTCACACCTTCACTGCATGGCTCAGAGAGTTCACAAGACCCTCAGTTACAAGAACTTTCAAGGATTTATTAGCCAATAAACCACTGCCAACAAGGATATTTATGCTTTTAACCCAATCTTTAAATATTTTGTCCTATGGACCCATGTTACCGTGTGAGCTTTCTTAGCCAATCATGTTATGGCACACAAACCTGCAAAAACTTCTCGTTGCCTCCGTAACTGTATTTATTTTTTCTGTATCTTAAACTCTAAAACTCTAAGCTTTCCTCTTCTCAGCTTAACCTGTCTCTGCTTTAAACTACAAATCCACGTTCTCGTTTCTAGCGCCTCAGTTGGGAAGCCTTGTCCAAGGTCCCAGATCAAACCCTGGGTTTAATTCTCAGCTTTGGCTTCCAGGCCCAAAGTTCTGAGAGTTCCCTGCATTTTGGATTCCAACAAGTGGAGCAGTGCAATTGGTGTCCCAAACCTTGGAATTGCCATTTTGTACCTGTATTATCTCCATGACAGCAGGGTCTGAGCCAGCCCTGCTTTTCCAGGCAGAGATTAATCACAGAATTATGGTTTAGGCCCCTCTCAGACACCAGCTCTCCCCCCAGTTGGGATTTGGGATCCAAATCCACCCAAGCAGCAGTGGGGTACAGGAAAAAGGGTCCAGGGGATCTTTCTGTGCAGATCTCTGTGGTAAAAACCAGTTCTTGTCCATGCTGTGTGCAAAGGGGAAGGGAAATCATTTCCCATCTCCATCTTTCTGGTGGGACTGAAGAAACAAACTCTGGTGGTGTTTGTGTTCTTCCTGGCATAGTCCATTTGTGGTGAGATTAATAACTGAACCAGGATCACACCAGGAGGGTTTTTTTCTCAGCAGGAGCTGAAAGTTTTGCAAGGTTTTGGCAAGAAGTCCCTGTTTGAAACGTGGGGAGGGCTGGGACTTCCCCAGAGAGCCTGGTGTGTGCTAAAGAAAATCCCAAATCCCTCATCTGCTCAGCTTTCAGACTCATTTTATCACATTGTGTTGTTCTGTTACGTATTAATTGATTTTTCCTTTCCGTTTTAAGAGGACTTTATTAGAGAAATTAACCTGAAAACCAGCAACTCAATATTCAAAGCATTGGCTGAAGGAATTGCATCCAATAAAAAGCCTTTCCTAACTCAGATAAAGAAAAGTGAATCCTTTTGCTCCCCAGCTGTGTTTCCAGGTAACCCTGGAGGTAGAACTTTGCAGATATTTGGACACCTCTGAGAATTCTCACTGGAAAGGTTTTGAGTGCTTGGAATAGTTTGGGTTGGAAGGAACCGTTTAAAGGTCATTTGGTCCTGCAGTGAGCAGGGTAGCTGGAACTAGGGGATGGGAATCATACTAATTTCTGTTGGCCAAAAAAAGACTTTTTAACCGTTCCTTCTAGAAGATTAAGGCTGGAGGAGTGTTGATATTTACTGTGGTGTCTCCTAGAGAAGGAAGTCAAGGATTTCTGATTGATTCTGGAAACCAAGGCTTGCGGATTGCAGCAGGGGAGGTCAGGCTGGCTCGCTGGTGCCTCTATCCCAACCCTGCAGGATCCCTTTCCTGCTTCCATCCTGCTCCTGCAGCCCCTGCACCAATCCCTGCACCACTGGTGCTCAGCATGGACACAGGAGGAGGGGATTGTTCCACCTTAGACCTCAGGAGGAGCAGATGTTCTTCCTTTGCATGTGCAGTGTTGTATTTGTGGGGTTCCCTGTGGCAGGGAGGAATGATGACTCTGACTCCATGTTCTCAGAGGGCTAATTTATTATTTTATGATGCTATATATATTAAAGAATACTATACTATAATACTATATTTTTATATATATAATATATATAAAATATATAATATATAATATATTATATATTATATATAATAAATATATAGAATATATGATATATTTTATATACTATATAATATATAGTATATATGTGATATATATAATAAATATATAGAATATATATGATATATTTTATATACTATATAATATATATAGTATATACTATAATATGCTATATATATAATGCTATATATACTAGACTATAGTATATAGCTATATTAAAGAATACTATACTATAATACTATTATATATGTAAATATAATACATATAAAATATATAATATATGATATATTATAAATATATAGGATATATATGATATATTTTGATATATTATATAATATATATAAAATACTATAATATGCTATATATTTAATACTATAATATGCTATATATTTAATACTATAATATGCTATAACACTATAATACTATACTATAATCAACTATACTAAAGAATACAGAAAGGATATTTATTCAATGCTAAAAAGATAATAATGAAAATTCCTGACTCTCTCCAGAGTCCTGACACAGCTTGGCCCTGATTGGCCAAAGAGTGAAAACAACTCACAGCAGAATCCAATGGAACAATCACCTGTGGGTAAACAATCTCCAAACACATTCCACATGAGCACAACACAGGAGAAGCAAATGACATAAGAATTGTTTTCCTTTTTCTCTGAGGCTTCTCAGCTTCCCAGGAGAAAAATCCTGGGTGCAAAGGGATTTTTCAGACAATGTGAATGCCACGCTGGAGGGCAGGAAAATCCCACCGGGACAAGCAGGGGCTGTCCCTGGGCTGTGCCCTTGCTCAGGATTCCTCGAGTGCTGATTCAAAGGGCCCGGCTGCATTTCAAAGGGCTTTGTTGGGATAATGACAGCGCCCAGCACCAGGGGAATCCTGCAGGCTCTGAGCCAGGATGAGCCCCTGGGAGCTGTTCCCGGCATGGGCAGCACACCTGGGGTGTCCTGCCGGCAGGGATGGACAGGTCCCACCCCATTCCCTTCCCAGAGCAGCACTGGAGTCATGCTGCTGCCCAAAGAGGTCCCTGTGGGGATGAACAGTGTGGCTGGGAAGAGGGGAGGAGGATGAGGGAGGTCTGGAGGTCGTGGCTGGGAAGGAGAAGGCTCTGAAGAGTTCTGGTGGTGTGGAGCTCTGTGGTTTCTGCCCAGACAGGTTAAACTGGGGTTAAATCCACTGGAATATGGGGGAAACACAGCCTCGAGGGAAGTTGAGGTTGGATATCAGGAAAAAGTTTTTTACGGAAAGAGTGATAAAGTTCTGGAATGGCTGCCCGGGGAGGTGGTGCAGTCCCCATCCCTGGGTGTGTTTAACAAAGCCTGGATGTGGCACTGGGTGCCAGGGTTGAGTTGAGCTGTTGGGGCTGGGCTGGACTGGATGATCTTGAAGGTCTCTACCAACCTGGTCATTCTGTGGATTCTGGGATTCTGTATGAAAGGAAGGGGCTTTAATGGCAGGGCAGAAGCCCTGGCCAGAGCACACAGGTCTCCTCTGAGTGCCCAGCCAAGGCTGCAGCAGGAGTGTCCCCAGCCCAAAAGTCTCGCTGAACGCATCTCTGCTTTGCTGTCACCACCCAGAGACACAGCCTGGCTGGTTCAGTGGGGTTTAACGCTGGAGCTGGAGGAGCACTCAGGCAGGAGCCTTCCCATGGGGTATCCATCAGAGCTTTGCTGGATCAGATCTGGTGCTGGTCTTGCAGAAAAGCCACTCATGAAAATGTCCATGCCAGCTGTTTCCATCCATCCTGTGCCATTCATGATGCTCTTTTCCCTTTTGTCCCTTTAAAAGGGACAGGATTTAAGTCCTGTTGTCTTAGCACAACCTCTAAAAATCCATCAGTTCACTCCAAATTCTCCAGGAATTCCCAAAAGCCAAGGGCAGGAAGGAGAGCTGATGCATTAACTCCCTTGTTCTCAACTCCTAACATAGGGCATGGCTTTAAAGGCAGCCTGGGAGCCAGGGCAGGCTGTTCTGCATCACAAAGGTGCTGTTTGTCCCTCTTCCTGGTTTGTCACCTGCATATTCACAGCCCCCTTCCCATCTGGGTGCTGCTGCTGCCCAGAGGGAGCTTTGCATTTGTAGAGACTGGCCCATCAAAGGAGTCCCAGGTGCCTTTGGTCTCCTCCTCAGCACAGTTTCTGTCCTGGTGTCAAACCACTCAGTTATTTTTCCACGGATTCAGTGATAATTATTAGCAGGGAAATTACTGCTAAATTGGTAAATTATTGGTAGCAGTGGTAATTATTAGCAGGGACGCTCTTGCCCTTTCCCAAGGTGGATATTCCTTCATGCTGTGAAATTATTTTCTCCTTTTGCACCTTTGCACTCTCAGGCTTTGCCAACAAAATCACATCAGAGCACATGGCTGGTTCCCTTCTCCATCACCTGCCCTGCAAGGGGTTCCAGGTGTGTGGGAGGGTCATTTCTCCTCTCCCATGGGGTTCTGTAGGCTCAAAGTGTGTTGGAGAAGGCTCAGGGAGTGCCTCAGCTCTTCCTCGAGCTCAGGGCATGGCAGACCCTCACATTTCCAGCCTGCCCTGGCGTTCATCACAGGTTTGGGAGATTTCCTGGTGTCCAGGCACCATTCCCAGTGCTCCCAGTTTCAACAGGCCTCCCTGGAATGGCATCCAGCCCACAGATGGGCATGGCCAGGTTCCCACCAGGAGCCCATGCCAGTTTGAGGGGCTGGGTGACATCCTGGGCATCCCCAGAGGCCTGGCAGGGGTTACACACAACCCACTGGTGACCTGCTCCTTCCTTGGCAGCAGCTGGGGAAACCCCAGAGCACCTCAGCATCACTCTGTGTCCATCTGCAGGCAAAGCCTCGGGTGGAATTCACTTCACCCACCGCATGGCTGCAATTCCTACATCTCCATCCAAGCCAGGGGCTCCTTTCTTTGGGGAGAACTGGGCACTTTCTCCTGGTGCAGTTCCTGTCTCAGGTGTTTGATGGAGCTTGGCTGGTGAAATCCTCTGTGCCAGTTGGATTGAGAAGACCAGCTCAGAGCTACCTCCACCAACATCATCCAGATTTGGTCAGAATATAGCCAAAAACAAAAGCCTTTGCGTAATTCCTAGTTATTCAAATCCATCATTCCCATTGCCAGGAATAAATTCACATGGGTGAAATCAAGTAATTCACTTTTTATCCATCATTCCTCTGTATTTTATAATCTCTTCAGTGCTCATTGGTGTATTGGAATGGGTGCAGGAGCATTCATGACATCCAGGCTGGTCCTGAAAACCTCCAGACCACCCCTCTCCTCTGGAAATTCATCTTTTGTCCTGTCTCAGCATTTTGGGGGTTTTTGAGGGTTTTGCAGCTTCCTCTGTAAAAGATTTAATCCTGCTTTTCATCCAGGACACTCCAGAGAACAAATGCATCCTCCTCGTGCTCTCGGACACATCCAGAGTCCCCCAGTCACACCCACAAGTCATTACCTCGAGATTGTGATAGAACTTTATCTCAGAACTTCTTAAGGAGAGATTTGGTTTCCCTGTGGCCCTGTCCTGACAGTTGTCTTGGCAGAGGGACACAGCCACAGATGTTTGTGCATTTCAAGAATTCCTCTGACTGTGCTTTGCTCTCAGTTCTCTGGAATCAAATCCTTTCCCCCTTTTCCCAGTCCATGCCTCTTAATTTCACTTTCCAGGTTTGTATTCCCTCTGCATTTCTGCTCGAAGATGCAGTTTTATAGCAAAAATTATGCACACCCCTCTTGCCAGGGCAGCCAGCTTTATCCAACAGAATTCCCAGCAGGCAGAAAAGGCAGAGCCCATCTCTGCTGCAGCTGAGCCTGGGGGACAAATCCAAATTTCTCTGGGCAGAGCAGGAGCTCCTTGTGCTTCCAGAGGGGTTCACCTTGTCTAATAGAGATATTTCCAATGTCTAATAGAAATATTTCTAATATCTAATAGAGATATTTCTAATGTCTAATAGAGATATTTCCAGTATCTAATAGAGATATTTCCAGTATCTAATAGAGATATTTCCGATGTCTAATAGAGATGTTTCCAATATCTAATAGAGATATTTCTAATAGAAATATTTCCAATATCTAATAGAGATATTTCCAGTGTCTAATAGAGATATTTCCAATGTCTAATAGAAATATTTCCAATGTTTATAGAGATACTTCCAATGTCTAACAGAGATTATTTCCAATGTCTAATAGAGATATTCCCAGTGTCTAATAGAGATATTTCTGATGTCTAATAGAGATATTTCCAATGTCTAATAGAAATATTTCTAATATCTAATAGAGATATTTCCAATGTTTATAGAGATATTTCCAATGTCTAATAGAGATATTTCTAATATCTAATAGAGATATTTCCAATATCTAACAGAGATATTTCCAATGTTTATAAAGATATTTCTAATGTCTAATGGAGATATTTCTAATAGAGATATTTCCAATGTCTAATAGAGGGGTGGGAAGCAGGAATGGAGCTCCTTGAACACGTGCCAAGCCTTCCATTCAGTCTGTCCCTCTGCCCCCAGGAGAACAACAATGGGGCCTGTTGCTAGACAGGGCTGTGACAGAAAACCAATCCAAATCCTCAGCAGGCTGAGGGACACAAGGGAAATTCCCTTTTTTCCCTGAGCCTGCTGTAGCTGGGAAGGAATGGGAGAGTGTGGACAGGGAAGAGTCCATCCAAAACCCACTGAATGTCAGGGAAATACCACTGGCTATCAGATAAGATGTGCAGAATTTACTGGCAGACCCACAGCCTCTCCAGAGACACAAAAATCTGATTAATGCTGGTTTTTGGGGAGATCTATGACTGGTTTCTATCCCTCCTGGAGGGAGAATCTTCCTGAATGTTTTACAGTGAAGTTTCCTTCAGAGTTAGTGGTGAGAGATGAGATCCAGCTCATCTGACACCTGTCAGGCATTCGCTTTGGGGTGAGGTGAGTCCCATCCCATCCCAGATTCCCAGCCATTACCTGGAAGAGGATCCTGGATGAGTGGGACAAAGATGTCTCCCTTTAGACAGGTCAGGTGTGGCTTTGAAACACTCCTAAAAGTCAGGAGCATCTGGGCATTTTATGTTTATAGACACGTGGAGTGCTGAAAGGGATTTTTTCCGTTGGAGAGCCCTGCAATGTGAATCTTTAGTGACAAAATCACCTTTAAAAACCTCTTCACTTGAAGTTTTGGAGTTGCTTTCCACAGGTGTAGAGGAACTGAGCAAAAACCCCATATCTCTGATGGGTTTTTGAAGGGAATTCTTGTGAACTTGCAGCTGGGCATTTTATGTCCTACGTAGACACATGGAATGCTGAAAAGAGATATTTCCATTGGAGAACCCTTCAATGTGAATCTTTAGTGACCAAATTACCTTTAAAAAACTTTTCACCTGAAGTCCTGGTGTTGCCTTCCACAGGTGTAGAGGAATTGAGCAAAAATTCCGTATCTCAGAAGGGCTTTTGAAGGGAATTCTTGTGAACTTGCATCTGGGCATTTTTTGCCCTACACAGATATATGGAATGGTGAAAAGAAGTATTTCCATTGGAGAACCCTTCAATGTGAATCTTTAGTGACCAAATTACCTTTAAAAACCTCTTCACTTGAAGTCTTTGAGTTGCTTTCTACAGGATTAAAGGAATTGAGCAAAAACCCCGTATCTCTGAAGGGATTTTGAAGGGAATTCTTGTGAACTTGCAGCTGGGCATTTTGTGCCCTCCATAGACATGTGGAATGCTGAAAGGGGATGTTTTCATTGGGGAAATGTGACTCTTTAGTGACAAAATCACCTTTAAAAATGTCTCCACTTAAAGTCTGGTGTTGCCTTCCACAGGTGTGGAAGAACTGAGGAAAAAAATTCCTATCTCAGAAGGGTTTTTGAAGGGAATTATTGTGAATTTGCATCTGGGCATTTTGTATTCTGCGTAGACATGTGGAGTGCTGAAAGGGAATGTTTCCATTGGGGAACCCTTCAATGTGAATCTTTGGTGACCAGATTACCTTTAAAAACCTCTTTACCTGAAGTCCTGGTGTTTCCTTCCACAGGTGTGGAAGAACTGAGGAAAAAATTCCTATCTCAGAAGGGTTTTTGAAGGGAATGTTTGTGAACTTGCATCTGGGCATTTAATGTTCTACATAGACATGTGGAATGCTTAAAAGAGATTTTTCCATTGGAGGACCCTTCAATGTGAATCTTTAGTGACCAAATTACCTTAAAAAAAACTCTTCACTTGAAGCTCCACAGGTGTAGAAGAGCAAAAAATCCCATTTCTCGAAGGGCTTTTGAAGGGAATTCATGTGAACTTTCTTGCACGTTCTGGGAGCAGCCATGGAGATGAATCTGATGTGGAATAAGCTACATTAGTGATCCAGGCCAGGAGGGCTGGGTGCCACCCTGATCCCATGGATTTGGGGTGGTGAGGAGCCATCCTGAAGGCTCTGAGGACAGGGCCCTTCTGTGGATCCCACAATCCCAGAGCGGTTTGGGTTGGAAGGGACTTTGGAGCCCATCCAGTCCCACCCCTTGCCATGGGCAGGGACACCTCCCACCACCCCGGGGGCTTCAGAGCCCCATCCACCCTTCTGGTACATTCTATGATTTTCTGTTGATATATTCTATTCTTTTCCCACAGTGAAGGATTCAGGGGCTGGGAAGCCCAGCCCAGCCCATCCCCTTTCCCAAATTGTGCTGATTTTTAATCTCCAGAGAGAGGAAGGACCTGGCAGCCCAATCTCCAGGCCCTGAGAGCTGCTCTGCTGCAGCATTAGCAGGGCTGTGGTTGGGTCATCTCCTGTAAAGATTTGCTGCTGGAAGTGCTCAGGGAAAACAAGAGGCTGGGTGGGAAGTTTGGGGCTGCTTGGACACGTAATTTGTGCTTTATACCTCAGATTTATCAATGGCATTGCTGCAGAGTGAGCAATGAGCTGATTTTATTGAGCTGCCCCTTGTCAGTGGGGTGCAGTGACTGGGCCATGAACACCCTCAGCTCATCCTGAGCGTGAGGGAAAGTGGATGAGCTCTGTTGCTTTTTTGAAGTGCTTATTTCCTCTCATGGCTGAGCTATTTTTATTGCTCTCTAATTTTTGTTTTAATTTTTTTTTATTCTTACAGTATGAGTATTTTTTATTCTTACAGTATGAGTATTTTTTATTCTTACAGTATGAGTGTTTCTTACAGTGAAATGTGGTACGAGATTGTCCAAACCTCAAGTAGCTGCTCTGGGAGTTTTCCATAAAAAAAAAAAATTGGCAAAGGGCCTGCTGTGCCATTGTGTTGGTTTTGTTTGGGGTGTTGTTTTGGAGCTTGCACAGTGTGAAAATGATGCTGCCTGCTCAAGGAGATGGGATATTGGTGGAATATGAGGAAGGCTGCCTTAACAGGTTGCTAACACCTCTAAAACCTCTGACACATCTTGCTGGTGTCAGTTCAGATGATTTTTAGGCAAAGAATGGGGAGCTTTTTCTCTCATTCTTTGGCCACATGCCTTCATTATTTTTATGTGTCTTCTCAGCTCTCAGAGTTGCAGGATCAGTCAGTATGATCCTGCTTTATCTAAAATGCATTTGTTCTGCACACAAGGAGGCTGTAGGGAAAGTTTAAGTACCTCTCACAGATGGGATGAAAGAAGAAAGAGCAGGCTTTAAGCAGCACAGATTTAGCTGTCCAACTCTCAAACACCTTGGGTTAACTGAGCTCCATCCCACTGTGGGTTTGCAAAAATAGGTGTAACCACATCTACCACCGTTAAATCCAGAAATCGCCTCATCCATCCTCACGTGCTCTGGGCTGGATTAAATCTGCCTAAAACAGAATTGTGGAGAAGCCCTGGATGCGAGCACTCGGTTCACTCTGAGTCACTGCTAACAGGAATAGTATCTGGGGAAGGAAGGAGCTTGCTGCATCACTGCTTTTTCCTAGCAGGATGGCTCATGGATATGAGTGGATTGATTGCAAAACCTCAGAGGCACTCGCAGGAGAGGACTGAGGGCACAGTGGGAACCGGGAGAGAACACGGCCCAGACAGATGGGGCAAACAGCCCAGTTGAAAGGGGATAGATAAGGGACATTAGCAGAAGATCGGGGATCAGACAGGGCAGTGCTAATTCCGTGGCCACTGAAACCCTTGGTGTAAGTTGCCCACGGGCAATTGGGAAGTCTGTGATCCCGAGGAGCATCGGGTCCGTTTGTCCTGCTGACTCATGTGTAGTCTGGTCTGCTAGTGAATGAGAGAGTCAGGCCCAGCCTAACACAGGCTGTTCCCGGCACAGCTTCCTAACAGAGCTACCAAAGCTGCAGTTGGCCAGAATTGCAGTTTTAGTGGCCAGAATCTCCAAATTCTAAGAGAGAAACTAATTCAGGATTTGTCCTGCTGACTCGTGTAGTCTCAGTCTCCTGGTGGATGAAAGGGTCAAGCCCAGCCTAGCACAGCGGCTCCCAGCACAGCTTCCTAACAGAGCCACTAAAACTGCAAAAAGTCACTAAAAGAACGACTAAAACTGGCCAGAAAATCTCCAAATTTTAACAGAGAAGCTAATTCAGGATTTGTCCTGCTGACTCATGTGTAGTCTCAGTCTGCTGGTGAATGAAAGGGTCAAGCCCAGCCTAACACAGCAGCTCCCAGCACAGCTTCCTAACAGAGCCACTAGATCTGCAATTGGCCAGAAAATCTCCAAATTCTAACAGAGAAACTAATTCAGGATTTGTGTAGACTGTATAGGCTTTATTGTATATACTGTATTGTATTTTTATGGGCTTTGAATTTACAGCCACGGGTACCTTGGTGGTGGCTCCTGCTGCCCCAGCACTGGCACTCGGGATAAATTGAGGAATTCTGTCCTGCAGACAGGCTCCAGAATGGGGCAGACCAGGCTCTTGTTGGATTCTGACATGCAAGAGCCCATTTTGGCAATGCCAAAGGGCAGGGCAACCTGCAAAACCTTGACTATCTAATATCTTTGTGATTAACCTGGGGACGAGGTAATTCAGGAGCTAAAACACATCCTTGGCAGCTCTGGCCGTATTTCTTCTCTGCCCTTCCCAAGCCTTAACAAATAGCTGGGTGTCCTGGTCAGAGGAGAATCAAAAAGGTGGAAAATGAGAGTTTCCTGCAGGGGCAGCTGCTCCTGTCCCATTCCAAGGGACAGTGTGGGCTCACTGAGCAGAGCCAGGAGGAGAAGCTGGGCCAAACTTACCTTTGACTCACTGTTTAAAAAAAAAAGGCAATTTTTGGGTGAGGATAAGAGCCAGGACAGCCAATTTTTTTTTTTTTATGGAAAACTCCCAGAGCAGCTACTTGAGATTTGGACAATCTCCTACCATATTTCACAGAATTAAAAAAAAAAAAAAAAACAAAAATTAGCAATAAAAATAGCTCAACCAATAGCATGTTCTGTGAGAGAAAATAAGCACTTCAAAGAAAGCAACAGAGCTCATCCACTTTCCCTCACGCTCAGGATGAGCTGAGGGTGTTCATGGCCCAGTCGCTGCACCCCACTGACAAGGGGCAGCTCAATAAAATCAGCTCATTGCTCACTCTGCAGCAATGCCATTGATAAATCTGAGGTATAAAGCACAAATTACGTGTCCAAGCAGCCCCAAACTTCCCACCCAGCCTCTTGTTTTCCCTGAGCACTTCCAGCAGCAAATCTTTCCAGGGGATGACCCAACCACAGCCCTGCTAATGCTGCAGCAGAGCAGCTCTCAGGGCCTGGAGATTGGGCTGCCAGGTCCTTTCTCTCTCTAGAGATTAAAAAATCAGCACAGGTTGTTCCAGCCAGCTGGGAAAAGGGATGGGAAAAGGGATGGGATGGGATGGGATGGGATGGGATGGGATGGGATGGGATGGGATGGGATGGGATGGGATGGGATGGGATGGGATGGGCTGGGCTTCCCAGCCCTGAATCTTCACTGTGGGAAAATAATTGAATATATCAATAGAAAATCATAGGATATATCAGAGGGGTGGATGGGGCTCTGAAGCCCCTGGGGTGGTGGGAGGTGATTCAGGGCAGGAGTGAGGAGCTGAGGGTTGTCCTCTCTGTTTTGGGCTGTGCACACACAGTGCTGACACACAGCCGGGTTCATCACCCTGCACTGCCTCAGGGCTGCACGTCCCATCTCAGGGAGTCACCCCACTGTGACCACGTTCACGGGGGTCTGAGGATGAGGGAAGAGACGAGGATCTGACTCCATGTTTCAGAAGGCTTGATTTATTATTTTATGATATATATTACATTAAAACTACACCAAAAGAATAGAAGAAAGGATTTCATCAGAAGGCTAGCTAAGAATAGAATAGCAAAGAATGATAACAAAGGTTTGTGGCTCTGGCTCTCTGTCCGAGCCAGCTGGGCTGTGATTGGCCATTAATTACAAACATCCAACATGGGCCAATCACAGATCCACCTGCTGCATTCCACAGCAGCAGATAATCATTGTTTACATTTTGTTCCTGAGGCCTCTCAGCTTCTCAGGAGGAAAAATCCTAAGGAAAGGATTTTTCATAAAAGATGTCTGCGACACCCCAGCTCCCTTTGCAGCCCACCAGGGAGGGCTGGCACCTCCTGGCTGTGTCTCAGCAGCCCTAACAATGTCCATCTCAGGAGGAAAGGATCTCTCTCTGCTGGGGATCAGCAGAACCGAGATGACCAGCTGGGAGCCTGACTCCTGGGTGAGGCAAGGTTAGGTCAGATCATTTCATTCCATCGTGCCCAAATCTTTAAACTCATCCTGCCCTTGCTTCCCATGGACAAGGAATTTGTATTTCTGCAGAAGTCTCTCCTTTTTGGGTTCTGTGGTGTTTCAGGGCACGTCTCCCCACGTGTCTTCACCTGTGAAGACATATGGGGAGATGAAGCTTTGTGAAACTACAGAATCACCCGTGGATCACATAGTGAAGGAATCTGCTTGTCCTCAAATTAGCTTCTAGCTACATCAGGCAGAAAGATGACTGACTCTTAGAAGATAAAGGTATTTTGTGAGGCACCTTACTTCTGATGTACAGATGCTGCATCCACCACAGCCTAGACACTGAAGTTTATGAGGAGAAAGTGCTCTTGCCAAAGCATCATTTGTCAAAGATTTGGCCATTTGGACTGATTTTCTGTAGCCAGCAGTGGGCTGCCAAGTGGAGGCACCTTGACAGAGAGCACCCTCCAAAGCAATCATGGTTCTGATCCCCAAATCTCTGCAGCTGGACTCCTGGGTGAGCAAGGGTAGGTCAGATGGTTTCATTCCATCATGCCCAAATCCTCAAGCTCATCCTGCTCTTGCTTCCCATGGACAAGGAATTTGTATTTCTGCAAAGGTCTCTCCATTTTGGGTTCTGTGGTGTTTCAGGGCAGAGGCAGATTCAAGAAAAATGCTCTTGCAAAAGCATCATTTGTCCAAGATTTGGTCATTTGGGCTGATTTTCTATTGCCAACAGTGAGCAAAAGCCTCATCTCTCTGAAGGGTTTTTGAAGGGAATTCTTGTGAACTTGCATCTGGGCATTCTATATTCTACATAGACGTGTGGAATGCTTAAAAGAGATTTTTCCATTGGAGGACCCCTCAGTGTGAATCTTTAGTGACCAAATTACCTTAAGAAAACATCTTCACTTGCAGTTCCACAGGTGTAGAAGAGCAAAAATCCCATTTCTCAGAGGGGCTTTTTAAAGGGAATTCTTGTGTCAAGGTAGAGGCACCTTGACAGACACCACCCTCCAAACCAATCGTGGTTCTGATCCCAAAATCCCTGCAGCTGGACTCACCAGCTCCTGCTGCCTTCTGAGCTTCACATTTTCATGGTTCTGCTGACCTTGCTGATAAGATCTGCACAGATTTATTCATACGCTTGTGCTGTCTGCTCCTCGAATTCCCAGACTGTTTCTGTTACTGTGAATGAGGAAGAGTTGGGTTTATCTCCAGTTTCCGTGATCTTAGAGATGTCAGGAAAGGTGCCTGGGATTTTCTTTGATGCCAGAAGAACACAGTGGCATCAGTGTAATGGAGGAGTGAGGGAAGTGATGTGAACTCTGAACTGACTAAACTCCAGGTCTCTACACAGGTTTTAAATCTGTCTGGGTGCTAAATTAGGCATGAACTTAGCCTTGGGCGTTACTGTGCTGAGTTAGATTTTATTATTAGGAAAATAATAATTCTTTCTTAGGAAAGAATAGACAGACATCTCAGGTGTAATTTGTGTAATTTTCAGCCACGTTGACCCTTTTTTTTGTGAAATTCAGGTCTTTGCAATTTATTTTTATGCAGTAAAAGCTGTAATGGGGTAGAAACGTGAGCAGTGTCCTGCCAGGGGCTGGAGGGTGTGAGGATGTGTGGGTGTGCATCCATGCTCCCTGGACATCCTAAATCCAGACGGAGCAGTCAGTGCTCACCAGTTTCAGTGCCCACAGAATAAATCCTTGTTCTGTTTCTTTGTTTTTTTTCCAATTCACCTTGTGAAAAAAAATTTCACAGAATTACAGAGCACAGAATGGTTTGGGTTGGAAGGGACCTTTGAAGTCACCCAGTTCCAGCCCCCTGTGATGGGCAGGGATGTCATTCACTGCTTCAGGTGTCTCAGGGCCCCATCCAGCCTGGCCTTGGACACTTCCAGGGATGGGGCATCCACAAGCTGATGCAGTGCTTCACCACCCTCTGAGTAAAGAACTTCCTCTTGATATCTCATTTAAATATTTTTTCATTTAGTTAAAACTGGTTTTGTTGTCCAATCCCTGTCTGCCCACGTAAAAAATCCCTTCCCCTCTTTTCTATAAGCCCCCTTTAATTATTGTAAGGCCACAATGAGGTCTTCCCAGTTCTTCCCAGTTCTCCAGGCTGAACAATCCCAGCTCTCTCAGCTTGTCTTTGTAGGATGGCTGCTCCAGCCCTCTGATCATCAGAGGATTCCTTCCTTCCTTCCTTCCTTCCTTCCTTCCTTCCTTCCTTCCTTCCTTCCTTCCTTCCTTCCTTCCTTCCTTCCTTCCTTCCTTCCTTCCTTCCTTCCTTCCTTCCTTCCTTCCTTCCTTCCTTCCTTCCTTCCTTCCTTCCTTCCTTCCTTCCTTCCTTCCTTCCTTCCTTCCTTTTCCTTCCTTTTCCTTCCTTTTCCTTCCTTTTCCTTCCCGTCTGAGATGTGATTCATGAGAGGAATGGGCCATGCCAGGAATCTCCTCACTGCTCTGTGTGGCGGAGGAAGGGAGGAAGGGATGAAGAGGAGGAACCTCCTCATCACGTTTAAGGAGAGTGAAGGACTCCCGTGCTTTGGAGGTCCATGGTTCCCAGTCACAGCTGTGTGCCGCTCCCTTCTTCCCTGGTGTTTTGGTGCTGGCAGCTCCCAGTGATGTGTCCTAGAAAAGTCCAGAAGGTTGAACCCCTTCTGTGAGAGTTCTGTGGGGAGAAAAAGCATTTATTGTGAAGGAAGGTAGTTAAATATATAAATATGATGATATGTATGTGCATAGATAGGTAGGTCACATATCCCCCTTCTTAGCTTTGGCTTCTGCTCCAAAGACAGTTGGAAGTCATAGAAAATATTCCTTTGACTGTAACAAACTCTGGGACAACCTATTTGTCTTGTGTCTTGGACTCTGAGATCCTTCAGGATCCTACAAGTTGCTTCATACCTTGATTTTGGGCCAGGAAAGTTCTGCTTTGGAGCAACTCCTTTGTCTCGTGTCTTAAGACTTTGAGCTCCTTTAGGTCTTGATCCTTCCAGTTGCTTCAACCTTTGATTCTGGGCCAGGAAAGCGCCACGTTTGCTTTGTGTTTATCCTTAAATACCGGGGCAGTTCTGCTCATTTTCTGTGCTTGGGCACTGGGCTGGGTTGCAGGGGTTGAGGTGAAGCCTGGGAGCAGGGAGAGTTTTCCTGTGCTGGGCTGATGCACAGCACGTTATTATCCCTGCTATCAGGGACACAGAGTAATAATATATGGAAATTACGGGCATATCTCGGTCCCATCTCCCCTATCCCAGTGCAGGGCAGAGAGGGAGCCCAGTTAAGGCTTGTACGTATCTGACAACGTGCAGCAAAACTTGGCTTGGAGCTGGATGGGGTTTTGGGGCATGCAAAGGCAGAATTGCAGAACTCTGGTATCCTCCAGAGCTCACAAAATCCATCTGTGCCGCCAGCTCTCAGCTGGGATGGGTGCTTGGAGCTCCACTGGCTCCTGGCTGAATCCCCAGCCTTGGCCAAGCCTCAACCCATGTGAATAATGGATTTGGTTGTTCTGGGGAATGGCATAATCCATTGGCAAGGGTCTGCTGCTGAGATTTGGGAAGCTTGGGCTCAAACCCTGCTTGGGATGGAGCAGAGGAAGCTGGTGAAGCTCATTTTCCCATCCCAGGGATTGGTGCCATAACCACGGAGTTGCTGACTCTGAGCATAAAGGAGACATTGCGTCCTCCACCTTCACTTTGGGAATGGCACCTTCGGGGATGGGCACCTGAACAAATTACCACGAGGTAAGGTAGGGTGTGAACTCATCAGATGCCAGTTTTTCTGTGGTAACTGCCCGTGTGAATGCTCTTTCCCTGCAATAAACACAAGATGGTTCATATTTACCGGGGGGAAGAACGTTCACATGGCTGTTCACATGGCTCACACCCTGGTTTGACTCCCAGTAACTTGGGCCTGTGCCTCTAACCTCAGTACCCTTGGAAAGCCATCCCAAAAAAAAGAAAAATCAAACTCCTCTGCTTTACATAAACCACAAGTTTTGCCATTTCTTCGTTTCAAATTGCAATTATTTCGGTTCATCTTTGGTTTGCCAGAAAGGATTTGCTGAGATTGACTCCACTGCTCCTGTTTTGGCAGGGAACTTGAGGTCCTTGAGGTCCTGGTGGCCAGGACCAGCCAACAAGGGCAGATAATCTACAGACACCACACCAGCTTTTCTTGCCTCATAGTCAGAGACCTTCTGGGCACTGACAGAGTATTAATAATTCCTGTTTCTCACAGCCAGCTCCCGAGCCCTGAAGAGATTTAAACATGTGGAGATATGAATTCAGGCATATAAAAAGCTCTTTAGCCAGTGGAGAAGGGTGGTGTGGTTGTGGGATGAGCGTTGCTCCCAGGCTGCCTTGAGGTCACCAGGTGTTTTCCAAGTGCTTTCCATAGATCTGGGAAATGGCCACAAAGTGTTCTGAGGGAAAGACCTGGATTTTATGAAGGAAAGGCCTTGGAGCAGTGGTCTGTGAGTCTTCCAGTGCTGCACAGATAAAAAACCTTGCCTAGGAGGAGGCACAGCATAACTGTGCATGAGCCCGAGGACAGAGCAAGGGAAAATGTCTTTAAAAGATTCCAAGAACTGGGCTGAATGTTCCAGTCAAATAAAAATACCCACCAAACCCACAACCCACTTGCTTATGGGCTGGGACTTTGTCTCATGATGATCCCAAGGGCTGACTCAAGTTATCTGAGGCATCTCCTTTCAGGTGAGATGGGGAAGATTGAATTCATCCTCCAGGAAGCCTTCCACCAACTGGGGACAGCTCTGCTTTGAAATCGGGGTTTCCTCACAATGTCCAAGCACACCTTGGGTCTCCAAGCACACCAGGAGTGGTATCTCTGCTCTGGTGGGTGACAGAACCTTCCCTAAGAGACCTCTGGACCAAATTCACTTAATTTTAGCCATGTAATGCTCAACTATCTGAGCCAACCATCTTAGAAAGTTGGGCACCCTCTGAGGGCGATTCATCCTTCCTGAGATTGGGATCTCTCTAGTGGATGTGATGAATCACTGTCTGGAGGTGCCTATCTCTCTCCATCCACCCCAGAAACAGCCTGAGCACCTCCCTTTTAGACAGGTAAAGTGGGGAGGGATGACTGGGTGCCTGAGCACCCCACAAATATGATTGATGTGATGCCAGTTGGTGTCTGGGAGGTTTTTATCCCTATTTTAAGAGAGGCTGATGAGAAACCTGAGGTGTTTGTCGGGTCCTTGACCTTCCTTGTTGATTTTGCCTGGAGAAAAGAGGTAAAAGACCAAAATCTTCTTAAAACTCTTCTGGTTTAAACACAGTGGTTTAAAACATTTTTTCCAGGCAATATTTGCAATTATTGCAAAAAATTCTGGACTGTCATAGTTAATAACAAAGAGTATGTTGGGACTTCCATTTCTGGGCTTCAAGTGACATCTGGCTAATGAAGACCAGAATAAGATTTTTGCAAGGAAATGATGTTCCAAGAAAATCCTGTGCAGGGCACTTATATTTTTTCTTTGCTTCTGGCCACTCTAGGGAAGGGTCTGCAAATTCACATTTTTCTTTAGGACTTGAGCATTGTTAACAGCCTGGTATAGCCCTTTGTGGCTGTGATGTGTGCAGCCAAGACCTTGTTGAGAAAACAGCAACAATTTTTCATCGCTGCACCCTTCAGGGGGCAGCTCATGGTTTGTGGCTGGCCAATGGCTTGGTAGAGCTTTGGACAGTGCTTTGGAGAAATATGGAGTTGCTGACAGTGTTTGTTAATGCAGAATCACAGGAATAATAGAAACATAGAAGGGGTTTAATTGGAAGAAAGGGTTTAACTGGAAGGGACCTTGAAAATCATCTCATTCCAACCCCCTGCCATGGGCAGGGACCTTCCATGATCCCAGATTGCTCCAGACATGTCCAAGCTGGCCTTGGACACTTCCATGGATGGGGCAGCCACAGCTTCTTTGGGCACCCTGTGCCAGGGCCTCACCACCCTCACAGCTGAGAATTTCTTTCCAATATCTCATCTAAATCTCTTCTCTTTTAGTTTAAAACCAAGCTGAGAGTTGGTTTAAAAACCTCTCCCCCTGAACTTGCTGCTGAGTATTTTGTGTGTGTGTGTCTGTGGCTCAGGAGGGTGAGGTTCATCATGGGAAGCTTTTGTCACCCAAAATGAAACCTCTGGTCCATAACTTCCATGCAGAACCATTTTTTAGGGACTAACTCCCCCAGAGGGCAATTCCACCTCATCTATCCCAGCCATCTATCTTAGGACAGAGCAGGCTGATCTTCTGTGGCCCTGATGATTCTGTTACAAGGTCAGAGAGGTTTTGGGTGATACCATTAACTGAATTCCTAACTTCAAGGTGTTCCAGAGAGATTAGATGAACTCCATTGAGCATTGGTTTCTGCCATGAGCATGTGTGAAATTCCAGTCCTGGTGAATCCAGAGGAGGTTTTTTTGTTCATATCTATTGAAGTCCTGCAGCCTTGAGAACCTGTTTAAAGCTGGAATGGTGTGAACTGGCACAGCTCCATAGCCTGGAGGAGGGGGACAGCAGGTGACAAATGTCACATCAACGATGTTACAGCTCAGAGGTGAACCCTCAGCTCGTTTGTGGCTCAGGAAGCTGCAGAAGCTGCTGCTTGCACGGAGTCAGGGTTTGAGAAGTCTGCTAGTACCTACACGTCCTCCCAAAATCTTTAATTGAGCTAATCCTCCAGCAACCCTGACTCCAGGGAACTTTCTAACCACGCTCTGGAAGCTTCCTTCTTGCTCTGCTCTGCTCCAAACCTCCCCAGTGAGAAAGCCTCTGTCTCCAGACTGATTTCATAAGAGCAAGCCTGGGTGTTTCATCGGGCTTTTGTGGATGTGTGCTTGGAGGAGGTGACCTGGAAATAGGGAGGTTTCCCCAGAAAACCCTAAGCAACTGAAGCAGACCCTAAGCAGCTGAGGGATATCATCACATCTGGTCTCCAGTGATCTCCAGATTTCCATGGCAACTTGGTTTTCATTATGATTTCCCCATTCTTACCTTTATGCCAAAAGTGATTACAATTGTGTTTTTAAGGTAGTGCGAAGTTTCGGGTCTGCAAAATTTGAACAGAATTGACCTCATTTTTCTCCAGTTGAAGCATCCATCAGCTTTCCTGTAACTCCTTCATGACTGAACACCTTTCCCTTTGCTTTCCTGTTCTTTGCATCATGTTTCCCCTAGGATTTAAGAAACTCTTTCATTTGTTGGTGCAGTGCAATCCATGCCTTGTTTAGGAAGTCAGAGCAAAAGGTGGGAGCAGCAAGCTCAGCTTTTTAGCATAAAACAGGTCCATATTTCCACGGCTTTCTTAAAAATACTGACAGCTTGATCCCACAGGTGACAGGGGTGCCCTGCAGTCCTGGATGGAGAAGGTTTAATTGCCAAATATTCTGTGTACAGTGAATTTAGTAAAGGCAGAATTAGCCCTGCTGGACGTTTTTGTATCCATTAATCATCCATCCATCCATCATCCATCCATCCATCCATCCATCATCCATCCATCCATCCATCCATCCATCCATCCATCCATCCATCCATCCCTGTGTTTGTCTCAGTCTGTGGACTGAATCCCATCCCAGGAAATTCCAGCATTAGTGATTGATAGTTTGACCCATCTGAAAGTGGATCTGAGATGTAAAAGTCTCTGGGCTCATTTTTTAGGATTGCAGTGAGGATTCCACCACATTTTTACCCTATTGGGGAAATAGTTGGGCTGAAATGCATTTTTTGGGAACAGCTTTGAGCTGAGGTCTTGATGATGTCAACAGGTCGGGACAATCCATCCTTTTTATGGCGGGATTTGGCCAGTTGGGGGTTCATCAGCTTCACCACACTTCAGGTCTGCTTCTGAGCTGAGTCTGGTTTCACTGAACTGGTTCCCATTTCCCTTCCAAACTGGAAAAAATGCTTTGTGTAATCCAGGTATCTGGCTGGGAGTTTGTCATTTCAAGAGTACTTGGAGCAGATAATTCCAGGAGTGTCCTATGGACCCTCTGGATCACTGAAGGTCTGGAATGAAGCATTCCTGTGCTCTGTCCCAGGCTGGTGAGGTGAGCAGGACCTGCTCATGGTCACAGTGCTGCTGATCACATCTGTCTTGGGAGCAGAGAGCAGAGGTGGGATGGGAGAGTAAAACTTTTGGTGTCTGCTTTGAAAGTTGTCTCTTCCAACAGTAAAGAGGTTGAGTTTGACTTGGACCTGACTTAGACCTGACTGGACTATCATGGCACCCATGATTAAAGATCTTTGATGACATTAATTAGTTGCTTCCTGCCTCAGAAGCAAAAGTCCTATTTAGGTATTAACCTAGATAAAAACTATTTATTTGTGAGAAATTTATTTGTGAGAAATTTGTTTTCTACTCGGCTCTGTTGTAAGGGATGCTGGCTGCTCTGGTGAAAAAGATCTGCTGCTCTTTGATACAAGCAGCTTTAATGCTTTAAGCTGGAAAAAATTAAGGAATTTAAGGGGCTTTTTTTTTATTGTTCCCACTGTTAGATTTGTACAGAGTGGAGGGCTTTGGAGCAATACTGAAGTCCACCTTGTCATGGCACCTCCCAGCACGGAGGGGCACCTCTGTGACCTCTCCCTCTCCTCAGTACAACTTTTAGTCAGTTTTGTACTGCCCGAGGCCTTGGGAGAAATTAGAATCCAGGTCTAAGGGTTTGCCTGCGTGTGGAAGTCCCAGCAAATTAAAGTCCTGATCGAGTTTCTGCGGTGCAGCAAGTTACCGCGCATCAGCTGACCCCTGGTACCTGTCTGTGTGCTCACTAGCCTGCAGCTAGTGAGGTAATTAGACTTTGCTTACCCACAATGAAAAAGGGTTAATTTAGATCACATTTGCCAGCATTTGCTGTAGGCTAGGGATTCACATTTGTAGGATTGCTGTGGGTCAGCTAGCACCCGGGAGTAATTTGAGCTGCTCTCTTGCTTGACCATGAGATTGAGCCCTAAGTGGGATTTGTTGTGGTGTCTGAGCAGTGATTCCTTCAGGATGTGCTCCAGGACATCCACACTCAGAGTTCTGCAGCAGAGACATCTCTTCCTGTCTCCTCTGTGGTCGATAAGGAGGAGAAATGGGTGATTGTAGTGAGACATGATTCTTACCCTAAAGATCTTTAAAAAAAAATAGAGTGAAAACACCTTGAGCTGTGCCCTCAAATGGTGTTTCTTAATTCTCTTAATTGCTGAGAGGGAAAGCTGGATGGCTGTCTCAGATGGAGACCGCTCCATGCCTCCTGGAGGTCAGCAGCTGGATGACAAATGGATCACAAATGACAAATGGATGACAAATGGACGTCCCATTACAATTTTATCCATCAGTTTTGTCACAGATGATGAGAATCTTGTGCCATCCAAGGAGCCTCCACCTGCCTCTCAAAAGGCCTCAGGTCTCCCAGAGATCCCTTGTCAGACCTGCTGATGTCTCAGAATCTGTAGCCTACATCTGGAGCACCTTTCAAAGGAGAATTACTGACTTTGAGGCATTCTGATGCAGATTATTCAATTGCTGCTGCCTGTTTGTGTTTCAGGGATTTTGAGGAGCAGGTAGGAATGTACTTCCCCTCCTGGTTCCTCTGCTGTGGTGTCCCATGTAGGTAAATCATTAGTGATTTCTATACATTTTATAGGTGTTCATGATGACTCAGAGAGCTGGGAATCCTCTGCAGGGTGCAATTCCTGACTCCGTGTGAGCCAGAATCATAGAACTGGTCAAGTTCCAAGGCACTGGGTGCGCAGGAGATGAATGAAGAGGCTTTGAGCTTAGAAATAATGTCCCAAGCACTTATTTACTCTTTCAAATCAGTATCTTTCAATGGCCTGTACAATGCTGCAAGTTTCCTTTCCCTAACATAGAGAACACATTTTCCTAACACGTTTTCCAGGTTTCCTTCCCTGATACAGATGGTCCTTTCCATAATCTCAGTTTTATACAATCCTAAGCAGGGAAAAGGACTAAAATACTTTAGTCCTGTGGAAATAGTGAATTTCCAGAGAGTTTGATGCATTTGGCTGAATGCAGGTGATTAAAACCATTTGAGATTTCCCTGGATTCCATGTGCAGCTTTCCCACAGGACCCTCATGATCTTGTCTTGTGTAAGTATCTCATAGAGGGGTTTTCACATGGAAATACTTAGGAAATTTTTAGCTAATTGAATTGATTCCTGAGCTTCAGATCCAGATATTTTTATTTGGCTTTCTACCAGAGTGATCCAAGTGAGTGATCCAAATCAGTGGAGGTTTAAGGCTCCCTGTAGTTGTGTTGTGTAGGCAGGAGTGTGCAGTGCCATCCAAAGGGGTGCTTTGTGTCACCCCGGGAATCCACATGATTTAGGGAGGCAGGCTGGAGCCAGGTGGGTGCTGGAAAGCAGCTCAAATGGTACTCAACACACCTGTGCTCAAGCAGTTGAATTCCAGCCTGAGAATTCAACATGTGATAAACTATGGGGGGGAAAAAAAATAAAATATCCAGAGAATTTCAAGCAGGCGAGTACAGTTTCTCCCAAAAGGCAGCTCTTGGGAGGTTTGCTTTGGAATGTCATGCTGCCTGGCTGGAAATGGTGTTATGTAAAGTAAAGCCAGCTAACTTCTGTGCAGCAGTGAAGGTTTATCCTGGGAATAATGGGAATGATGGCTGGGAGCTCTGCTAGCCTGGCCGTGGAGCTCTTGGACATCACAGGGAGCTGTTGATCATGGATACAGGGGGATGAAATACAGAATTAGGGAATTCTGCAATGTTAAGGGTTTGGGATGGGTGTGGAGGATTATCCTGCAGTCCCAATACTCCCCACCACAGGCAGGGACGCCTCCCACCAGGCCAGGCTGCTCCAGGCCTTTCCAACCCAGTCTTGAGAACTTCCAGGGCTGGGACATCAGGAACTTGCTCAATCAACCTGAAAATAGGAAAGAAAAGAATGACCGAAATATGAAAGAAAAGAATGAGCCCTGTGTTTTGGTTCAGCTGATTTGGATCAGGTTGAGCCAGTGTTCAGGGAAGTGGAAGTTCATTTGATGTGTGGAGGTGAAGGAATCCCACAGTTTCCTGACACTGGTAGCCTACTACCTGCCACTGACCCTGAATTGACTTTAAGTAGTTCTCACTTTCAAGAGTAATCGAGTAGCACTGATTTAGATCTGGGTCTGATTATTGTTGGAGAGGAAAATGAAGGTGTTTGTCTTACCTAGAAGGATAAGTCATGGCGTTACACGGGATAATCTTCAGTTTACCACCAGAAGCAGCCGCACTAAAGGCGGGCAGGTTATCAAAGCAGTGAGCTTCCTTTGCAACAGAAAAAAATGCATCATCCTCAGATGACTGATTGCAGCAGAGCTGCTGTGGCTTGACACGTTCACAACCCTCAGCAGCCCTGCAACACCTGAGCATGACCTCAACTTAATCCAGAGTCAAGGGCAAAGGAAGAGATTTAAGCCTCGCCGTCTTGGTGGAGGCTCGGAGCGCACGCATGGACAGTTGCAGCAGCTCTGCTGGCAGGCAGCAACTTGTGAATTACTTGATCTCATTCATTGTGTGCCAGTACCTTGCTTCTCATCACCTTGGTGAGCAAACAGAGGCAGGCAGAGCCGCGGCCTCCGCGTTTATGGAAAGCGTTGCCGTGCCGACGCGCGCACCGTGCACGGACCCATGGCAGGGAACGGGCTCTGCACGGGCACACAGCCCTCAGCTGGGTCTGAAATGAGGGGTGACAGGCCAGCAGAACCCCCAGGAGACACATCCCAGCCCAGCATGGAGCTGATGGGGTGATACAGCACACCTGGACTGCAGGGTTCCATCCCCTGCCTGTGCCAGGAAGGTGTTGACAGACTGGAGTTGAAGAGCCAGAGGGATGGAAGGACTGATGCTGATGGGCAAGGTTGGCTCTAGGTGCTGATCTAGGCAAAAGAATGAGAGGATAATGGCTCTCAAACATTTATCAGGTGTATGTGTGGGAAATGGATTTATAGAAAATTCTTAAATTCCTGAATTCTTGATGGAAGGTTTACATGTATGCAGTACAGGAAAGCAAGCAGGGATCGTTCTGCAGGGTACCAGGAGCACAACTTGGAGAAGGAAAGAAAGGGGGAGATACCAGTGAAATATCAGAGAAAACAACTTGCTTGCATGCTCTAGAATCTAGAATCTGCAACCTAGACTCTAGAATGACAGTGTAGAGGAGTGATGTTAAAATGATGGAATTTTAACATCACAATTTGATTTATTCAACATGATCCCAGGCAAGACCATGGGAATGTGTGGTGGAGGTTTCTATTTTATGGCTGGGTGGTACCAAATGAGTGATGTTTTACTGGAATTCAGTCAGGGTTTATCTTCAGCTGGTGAGAAATCCAGAGGTGCCCTGACTTCAGTGAAGCTGTTGCAGGATCCAAAGAAATGGGTGAGGCGGTGGAAGGGCTGGAATTCAGGATATGACTGGATGGACTCTGCAGGTATTTATCTGTGCCTCAGCCTCAGGACTTGAACATTCACTTATTTGGATACAAAATGGTGAAATTGCCAATTTGTGACTTTGTGTACCAAAGGGATAACAAACTGCACAATTATAACTTCCCACTGACTGCAGTAATTCACTGTGACCAGGTTTGAGTGCCTTCAAGTTAATAACGAAATTTATCTTCTAACCTGATCAGTCACTGTGCCCACGCATCCTTCCCTCTACACTGGAGAGGTGTGGGTTTGATGGGAGGATTGCTCAGTGTCAGGAATTGGTTGGATGGTCACATCCAGAGGGTGGTGGCTCAATGTCCACATGGATCAGTGACCCCCAGGGTCCCTCAGGGGTCTGTGTGGTGTCAGTGCTGTGTAATTCCTTTATCAAGGACGTGAATCAGTGGGATTGAGGGAACCCTTTGCAGATAACACCAAGCTGAGTGGTGCAGGTGGCACCACAGGGACCTGTACAAGCTCCAGAGGTTCAACAAGGCCAGGACAAGTTCCTAAACCTGGGAAAACCCTGGGATCAATCCAGGCTGGGGCTGAAGGGACTGAGAGCAGCCCTGAGGAACTGAGTTTGGGGGTGCTGGTGGGTGAGAGGCTGGGCATTCCCTGGCCATGTGCACTGGGACCAGAAATCCTCCCACAGCTGAGGCAGGGGATGCTTCCTCTCTGCTCCCAGGAGCCCCCAGCTGGAATTCTGCATCCGGCTCTGGAATCCTCAGCACAGGAGCAGGGCCAGAGGAGGCCACAGAGATGCTGAAAGGGCTGGGATTGCTCAGCCTGGAGAAGAGAAGGTCTAAGGAGACCTTAGAGCCCCTTCCAGTGCCTGAAGGGGTTTGCAAGAAAGAGGGGCACAAACATTTTAGCAGGACAAGGCTCAGTGTTTTTTAAGTAGGGAAGGATTAGATATAAGGAATACATTTTTTGTGATGGAAGTGGCGAGGCAGTGGCACAGGTTGCCCAGAGATGTGGATAACCCATCCCTGGGAGCATTCAAGGCCAGGTTGGACAGGCTCTGAACAATCCCGCCTGCTTGAAGATGTCCCTGGTCATGGCAGGGGGGTTGGACACAGGAACTTGTCCCTTCCAACCCAAACCATTCTGTGATTCCACAAATGAGAATCCTCTCACTTAGGTTGCCATAACTGGGTTGTGATTGAGTTGCTGCCTCTAAGAACCTTTCCTTTCATCAGGTCTGTGGGTGAATAGTCAGGCTACGTTTAGGTAATTACGTTTTTAGGTGGTTTATGTACAGTGAGACGGGTCCTGCCTGAGCTGCAAATGAGCTTTTGAGAAGCTCCTGAGTGCATGAGAACAGGGAATTCTTTGTCAGAGCCCCTCGGCTCTGTCCAGTGCTGTCTTAGAGATTTTCCTGAGTGGGGATGAGGTGAAGAATTGATCTTGGGCCACTCAGAGGAGTAGGACACAGAAATTCCCCTCCTTTGGGCACACCCTCAGTGTGTGAGGTGGTCATTTCCCAACTCCCCATTATTAAAGGGTGTGAGAGGGCTGTACCCACAGCAGAGGTACAAAGACTCTCAGGATCAGCATTGTTTAAGGACTGTGCTACTTCTCTCTTTAGCACCCTGCTGATAAGGAACCAGCATGTTCCTTAATCAAAGATCTGAGGTTTAAGAAGAGGCTCCTCACAGAAAATGGCCAAAAATCCACAGAAGTGTAGCAAACAGTCAGGGTTTATTGATTGACTGACAAGGTACTGGTAGGAGAAGGGCATATGGAACTTGCAGATTAATTTTTGGGGGTCTCCACGAGTGTGATGGAATCCCAGTGTGCTCTTGGCTGTGGAGTTACATCAGATCCCTGTGTGAATGCAGCTGGAAGGAAGGAGGAAGGGTTGTGCCATCAGAGCCGGGGTGGGGCTGGTATCCTTAGGGACACACTAAATGCTGTTAAGGACCTGAGTGCTGGGCTTTCTGAAAGTCCAGGAGTGCTGTTTGTCCCCACCCGCCATCCCAGGGAGCTGACAGAGATCCCTGGGTTCCAGCAGCCTGGCCATGGGACACCCTGTGCTGCTCCAAAACGCCTTGGGATGAGACTTGCACAGAAAGGACAGAGCAGGGATGAATGATGTCTGTGCTGAGCTCCTTCCGGCTGAGACAAGCTCGGCAGCAGGATCTCACCCTTCCCATCTCTCGGGTTGCTGTTGATGTTCTCTGCCCTGAGATGTGCAGGATGTCTCTGCTTCGGCCCGCACCACTGAAGAACGAGTCTGGACTCTTCACTTTTCGGTCTTGAGGTTGTTTATTAATTCTTATCTATAAAATTTTCTTTCTGCCCAGCGGAGATCTGCTCAGCAGGGCAGCCACAGGCACTGTGACCACCCCCAAAGTGGTGTTGTCCTTTATACTACAAACTACGTACATCATATTTACTTTTAATTCCCAATACCTATCACCTATGTTAGTGCACTTCTATTCTAAACCAATTCCAAAGTGCCAACATCACAGCAGAAAATGGAGAACAAGAAGAAGAAAGAAGGACTAGACACGCCCTGATTCCTCCATCTTGTCCCCATAACCCCCATACCAAAAATCCTAAAATCTACATTTTCACCCTGTGAATATCTTACTATTACACCACTCAAACCTGTGTGACTTTCACATCTTCATACAAAACTGGCAACTCACTGCAAGGGTCAAAATCAAGTCTCCAGGTGCTCTGGGCAGCATGCCAGGGTCTCCGAGCCCCCTGACGGGGTTCTCGGCAACTCTGGGCATCCAAAGGGATGTGCTGAGTTCCCACACCCATCCAGCTGGCAGCCAGAGATCTCTCCACTCCTTCTCCCAGCCCCGGCTGGACCTCGTGGCTCACTGCACAGGGACCCTCGTGGTCCTGGGGCAGGAGCTCCATGACGTGAGTCAAAAATTGGAGCCTCCACCCCGCTGGCCGAGCTGTGCTGAACTTGTCTCAGCTGGAAGCCACTGTTTGCATGTTTTCCCATAGCTACTGGAATCTGTTTGATTCCAGGCTGAGGTGTGACACGCAGCTCCTGGATGGGAGCTGGCCCCGTGGATTTGGATTGTCTCCCAGGTGCTGAATTATCCAAGGGAGAAGCACGTTTTTCTTCACCTTCGTGGTGTGGTATCCCAGGGTTGGGGGGTGTGTGAGGAGTTAAGATCTCAGGCATGCAACATTTGGGGCTGGAGAAATCCTTTTGCTCAGTATTGACCCGATACCTGCTCTCACAGCCCCAGGTGGGAGCTGTTTCAGGCTCATGGCAGGAGCTCTGCCATGCCCCAGCATTCCCCAGATTCCTGGGTCATTAAACAGCTCTGAGAAGCTCCAAGGTTATTATCAATTATGCTGGTATCTAGATTAGTCCCTGCTCTGCCACCTTATCAGTAACAAAGCCATAAAGCTGGCCTTTGGGATTCTTATCTCCTCACTTGGATCAAATCCCCAATCTTGGTTGCCCACTAAGTTACTCTCATCTGCTCAGCCCTTTGCTCTGCCAGCAGCTCTGCAAAAGGGCTCAGGCTGTAAAACCATGACCAGAATCCCGATTTGCTTTATCCAAAGCCCTCTGCAGCCAGCTCTTTCCGGGAAATACTGATTTCACTCCAAGCTCATTGAAGTGATGCACTTCCAATGAGGGAAACTGGCAAAATGCCTTTTGATTTCCAATGTTCAGGAGCTGAGCTCCCGGTGGGGACAGCCTGACCACAATTCCTTACCTGTCTCTGTGAAAAAGAGGAGAAATAGCAGAAAAAAAAACCAACCTGAAGAATGATATTATCCAAAATTAGAGGTTTGACTTGGCTGCCCCAGTGGTTTTTTTCCACCTATCCTAAAAAAAACCCCACAAACAGAAGGTCCCAAGTGGTTTTAAAGGGGAGCTGATAAAAGTAATAATTCCTTTGTACATTAATAATAATGTACAAGCCACATGCAACAGTGGATGAATTCAGAAGTTTAAATTGAGTATGATGCTCAGGGATCTGGTCTGGGTCAGGTTTGTGTGATTCTCTTAAGGCAAATCTGCTCAAGACTTTTGTGAGCACCAAATCTGAGACAACTCTTGTCTGAGTCTTCTCTGGGTTCCTACCTGTGCTTTCTCCTGGGTTTTTCCTGTTGGCCATCATTTAAGAAGTTGCAGAAATAGAAAGAATGGGTGAAAATATGTTAAATATACACATTGTGCAAAGACACAACTGTGTCACCTCCCTGCTCTCATTTCTTATATCAGTTTATTGTTTTTTGGTCCCCTTGGAGTCAGCTCCATCCAGCTGGAGAGGCAGAGGCTTCCTGGAGGTCTTTTTATTGGAAATCTCTTACTCTGGAATAGAGTTTGGATCAGGCTGTGGATCAAGCCTTCCTCCTGCATGTCCAATTTTATTTCTACTCCTGCTAAAGCATCCCTATAGATCTTTGTCAATTTAGAAACTGATGTGAAAACAGTAGTTTTCATTAAAAACAAGTTTTTAATTAAATCTCTTAGTGGATAATTTTGGTTGGTAAAGCAGAGCTGGACACGGATTTATTGGAAGTTTGACCTAAAAGGGGTTTTGTTATTTTTGATTCAGGTTTACTTATTTATTTATTACAATTATTGGAGATTGTAATGGTTTTAAATTATGGAAGTCTTAAAACACTTGGAGCAGGCATTTCTTCAGAGCAGGGTCCAATGTGAAGCACCTAACACAGGGAAACCTGGGTCATGCGTGGGATTACTCATTTTCCTTGCATTAAATCTAAGCCTTATGAAAACTTTCCTTGAGCCAAACACTTAACCACATGTTTAAGCGCGTGGGACATCCTGTCCTTAACATTCTTGCTTGTGTCTCATTGATCCGTCTCTCAGGGTAAATCAGGAACAAATGGAATTGACCCAGGAGGGGGAAAAGGAAATTTCCAGCCCCTCACCACCTGCCCTACTTAGTAGTGTGAGTTGAAAGGTTGAAAACTTTAAAAAAACCTCAGATCAGACAAGACTTGAGTGGAAATGCAGAAAGCAACAGTGTTTGGTGTTGTTCCAGAGATTAAAAGGATAAAATTTATTGATGAAGTGGGGAGATTCCGAAAGAGAAGTAGAAGTGAAGCCTCCCTCGCCCAAAATTGTGTTTATAGGCTTACCACAGTGGAAGTGAGGTTTTCATAACCACTGACAAATACCTGGTTATAGGCAGAGACAGGATGTGCACCTCTGGAGCTCTTCTAAAGAACACCCACCCAGTGATCCATCAGCAGTTCACCACTGAAATACAGCTCATTCACTAATAATCCATCATCTACGTGTCAACAGCTTTGTCCTTAATTCCCCAATGGAATGGCTGTTTCCATGGATGGGGATGGTGATATTATTCCCACTTCACAGGGAGGAAATTGAGGCAAACCAAAATGCCCCCAGTCCACAGTCCCATGCTCACACCTTAATAACTACATCACCTTCTCTTCTAATTAAGGTAATTTACTGATAGAATTGATCCATGTGCACACTGGGGTGATTAGTATCTTCAGTCTAGTGTTGGGACAGTTTCATAACCCACCCAATCTGTCAGTGCTGAAGGTTCTCCATCTCCAGCAAGGGGCCTGAGAATTTTTGTTACTCAGTGCTCAGGAGGTTCCTATGTGTGCTTAATCCAGAACTGGGAGCCTGAAATTGAAATTGTCGCTCTTAAGGTAAAACTCACACACATACACACCAAAAAAAAAAAATCTGGGGAAAATCTGCTGCAGTTCTGATTGGCAGTGTTTGATGATTAAAAACATGATTCATCCAAAAACAACCCACGCCTTGCAGTCTGTTCCCAGAGCTCTGGCGCCAACCAAATTCTGGGTACCCAAGAGACATTTCTGTCCTGTCACAGCAAGCAGCATGGGAATTGCAGCAAGGCAATCCCTTCCCCTGTGCTGGCACGGGGTGTCTTTCACAACGCTGGGGACCCAGGGTCCAGTCTCACTTACAGGAAAGCCCTGGGTGCAAAAGCCTTTGTTGAGCAGGATGCTGCTGCACAATGAATGAAAGGGCCGCAGATGAGGTGTTCCCAAATGGTTCTTAGTTGAAGACCCTTGCTGATAAGTGATTAGATGCTCTCAACAAAAGGTGGTGCTAAAAGGATCAAGGAGGAAAGTCGGTGCTGAGTGGGAGCAATTTGCTGGTGAGAATCAACATCCTTATTCCTGTAAGGCTGGAGAAGGCTGCTAATTCCAAGGCATAAATCCCTTTGAGGCTTGCCACATCCCCGGTTTCAGCCGACACTGGGATGGGTTAAAAGCAGGAGGGGCAGCATTGTAAAGCCATGATCTTATCCAAGTCTCATCCAGCTCGGCTATTTATACGGTTGTAGATATATTGCATCCCATTGTCTGAGGCAGAACGTGGTGCTCTGCCCTTTGAGGGCTCGTGGGGAATGCTCCTCTGATCAGGGGAGTTTACAGCACTCGGTGATAGGGGACTTTGTGGCCTGGAGCCGTGGAACGTCTCAGCCTGATCGTGTCAGATTCCTTCCCGAAAACAATGAGGGGCTGGAGTCACTACTTGGGTGGGAAAGCTCCAAGGAAATCTCGGGATGACTCTGTATCTTCAGGACCATTAGGACGATGAGGGCTACACCTGGTGGCTCCTTTGTCAGGTCTAACAACCCCTGTTTGAGTTAGAGCATTCAAAGAGATGACCTGGGTGGCATTTCCTAAAATTCCTGTAGCTTACACTCAGACCTTTTAAACCTCAGAGGAATTTATTGGAACCTACTGTAATGCCAAAGATCGAGAAAGGGATGAATAATTCAGGTTAAAACTCTGGTTCTGAGCACCAGAGAGAGGTTTGGTGATATTCAAAGAATCTCTATGTGTGACTTCAGTCCCATGTCCAATATCCTCCCCTGTGAAGGGAAGGCTGATGTAGCAGATGGTATGGATCAGTCATTCCTCTCAGATTTGGATGTCCCTCTGCTTTTCCAGGACTTCTGCAGCTTTTCAGTACATCTGGATGTTCGGTAACATCTGGATGTGGCAGTTTGGGTCCTGTCCTGATGCCGTGTGCAGGCTGGCCTAGAACAGAGGCTGGACAGAGCTAAAGAATAAAGCAGGGATTTATTCAAAGGATCTCCTCCATGGATGCACCTTGGGCAGCACCAGAGCCCAGCCAGGGCTGCACCCAAGATGAACCAAAATGGCCCCAAAATGCACGCGCCCCCGGGTCTCTCCCTGGGATCAGTTCTGCTCCATTTGCACCTTGCAGTTCATTGTCCCATTCCAGCTTTAGCCCCTGCAGTCCCACCCTGCTTGTTTTTCTCTCTCCAGCCCACGGTGTTTGTGCTCTTGGGCTGAGATTTGGATCATTTGTCCTTGGTGCCCAGCTGGAGCAGGAATTGTTTTGTCTCCCTGCTCTGTGCACAGAGCTCACCATGCCCTGATGTGAAGCTCAGACCCACACACTAAAGCAGCACAGAATCTGAAAATATAAAAGCTCAAACCTGAGGCATCAGTTCTCCCCTGTGCTGAGTTCTGGGTTATTCCCTCCTCCTTTGGGCTCACTCTCCAGCCCTGCTGTGCCCAGCATTCCCATCCTGGGGCTCAGTTCCCAAATCCCCACATCCCCCTGGGGATTTTCCATGGTTCCTGTCACCCCCACAAGCCTGGCTTGGCACCTGGGCCATGGAGGTGGCTTTGGGTGGTGACATCCTGACCCCTCTCTTTGTGCTGTCCTTCACTCTCACCCCTCTGATGTTTCCACATCCTTCAGGCTCTCTCAGTGATGATGTGGTGGAGTTTTTGGGGCTGTTGGTAAGAAAGTTCAGTAGCACTGAGGTGGTCCCAGGGAGTTCCAGTTCAAACCAGCTTTGTTTGATGGCAATTGCTCAGCAGAGTGATACTGGAGAGTTGTCAACTCCCCATGTATTTCTTTTGTACTATGCTGATCCTAAATATGACCACTTTGAATTCTTTATTCCCTCTTTTTATTTACATTCTGACTAAAAATGCTGTACCAACATCACTTCTATGACCTCTGCTTAACAATCTCATTTAAAAATTGCACAAAATTAGTTTTCCATAGAACTGTGGTTACTACCACTAATTATATTACGATTTTTCCATCCTCTGTGGGTTCAGTCTTGTATCATCCAATTCCCTTTTGGGCCAGATAACAGATTTACAGTTATCCATTTGCTCTTTAACAACACTGTGGATTCCTAACCTATTTGGCATTCTCTTGTTTTCCATCATCACTTGGAGATTTATTACAAATGTTAACAGTAGTTATCCAGAAATATCCAAGATTCCCTTCCTTCTTTATCTCCTTGTTTATCTACAGGAGGTTAATACATTATTAGGGACTACAAATGTGTGTTTGAATATCTCTGTATGTTCTCTAACAGCACATCAAACAATTATTTATTGGTCATCCTCATGTTCTTAGCGCTGCTGACCATGGATTATCCACTATGGGCTTTCCTTATCGCTTATCTGCCTTTTTGTGTGCTAATTTATATTCACAATTTCCCACTCCTCTCACCTGGTCTTTGAGTGCACAGAGGATTGGGGTGAGTGAGATTCATGAGCAGTGCTGGGAGCTGATGGATGAGTTTTAAACCACCCCATGGGGTTTCACCTACATTTATTTTCTTTCAGTAAGAGCAAAGGTGGATTAGGGAATTGCATTCACTTTTCTTAAACTTCCCATGCTCTACCTGGACAGATTTTTCTTTTACCCTCCCCCTGTAGTTCAGTGCTCCTGTATCACAGTCCCAGCAGAATCATTGATTTCTTAGAAGCAGCAAACATGTCCTTTTGTCTTTAATCATTTACCAAACAAAAAAAAAAAAGCTTTCAAAACTTTTTCAGAACCCTCCCAGCCCCCTGTTGTCACTTTGCCTTTCAAGACCTTCCCTGTTATTTATGATTATGCCTTAGCAGTTGCCAGTTCCAAGGAAGTGGAAAGGTTCCTTGTCCTGAGCACCGTGTGTGCACATAGCAAGAGACAGTCCCTGCCCTGCAGCACTTCAAATCTAATCTAAAGAGACAGAAAAAAAGGTGGGTGAAATGAAGAATTATTAGTATGGCACGATGTTAGCAACTCCTTACCCCGGATCCCTGGCAGCTTTCCAGCCCCCAAAAGGACAGGAGTGCAGGTATTTCTTTTCAGGGTAAGAGCAGAGCAGTTTTTTTGGGTTTTTTTGGGTTTTTTTGTGGAGGAAAGTTCTCCACCCTGATTTTGCCACAGAGGAAGGGGTTTTTATTCAGGGAATTTGGCAGGTTTGAAGCAGGAGTCTAGCAGAGAAGAGGCAATGGCTGTGAGCAGCTGCTGAAGGCTCTCCTGCTGCTGTGTCAAAAAAAAAAAAAAAAAAAAAAAGAAAAATAATAGAATCCACGTTTCTGCAGCTGGGAAACTGAAGGGAGCATTCCCCTTCTCCCTGTCGAGATTTGACATGTGTGGACACAGACAAGGAGTGGGGTTTGCTTAGGCAATGCACCAGTGCTGACTCCTGCTATTCTGCTCACTGCTCTTCGCTTTCTCCTCACTGCTGCCTCCCATCCTACCTCATTCCTGGCCCCTTCTCTCTTTCTTTCACCCCTTCATGTCCTGCCTGAGTGCAGAAAATGAGCTTTTTACAGCAGGAATCATCTCCCTGACACTTCTCCGCTGAGCTTTTAACACAATGGGAGCCCTAATCTCAGACTCAGGTTCAAGGCATAATAGTAATAATTATTGTTGTTATCGTTGTAATAACAATGATGGAAAGATTTAGAGAAAGCAGGGGGAAAAAAAAATGTGGCTAACAGCAAGGGAAGATTACCCTGATCCTGGAAAGAGGTGTGTATCAGCAACTTTTAATCACCAGATAGGCTTCCTCTTGCAGGGTGGGGTGATGCAGGAGTCTGGGAGCTCTGCTTGTGTTCCCTGGTGGAGCATGTGCTGGGAGCTGTGGGAGTGGGTCAGTCAGGGTGCAAAAAGGGGTTTTCCTAAATTCAGGTGCCCAGAAAGTTGGGGAATGGACTGCAGGCGTCTGTCCAGGACCATCAGCAGACAGTGGCTCAGACCTCACAGCCACAGAGGTCAATGTTTGGCCGCTTGTGGAGTTTGGAGCTGGGGGTTAACAGCCAACGTGGGCATGTGGGGCTTTCTCCCCCTCTCCTTTCTTTGGAGCACAGCAGATAAATAGCTCCAGGTGAAGGCCTGCACATTCTTTATGAAGCAAAACGTGCTGTCGGTGTAAGGAGGCGAATGTGTGGCCCGGGGCACCATGTGCAATGTAATGTGTCTCGAGTCCCTTGCACGGGCTTGTTTGAAATATGTGTCAATAACAGCAGCAGCAGTTTGCTGCTCAGAAAGGAAAAGGAGGTGAGCCGTGGTGGGGAGAGAGGGGAAAGCAGGAGGGCAGGTAGGTCCCCATCCTCCCCCAGCAGCCTCCTTAAAAGCCCCAAAGCTTCTCCTCCTCCCCACCACCCACTTGGTGAGATCAGCCTGAGCACAGTGAATACCCAGCACAGGCACTTCCAGCAGAGAGCCAATGTGTTCACCTACAAACTCGTTTTTACAGCAGAAACAATAAATGATCTCTTGCAGGGAGAGGGGGAAGCCTCTAATTATTATTTTTAAGGGCGTAAACCAAACCCAGGTTAAAAATTATGGGGGGCTGGCTTGTCTTCCTCTTCTTGTTTCCTGTTCTAGACAGGATTCAGGTCTCAGTGATTTCAGCAGAGTCACAATTAGCACCTGCAAGTGCCATGTGTGGAAAGCCACAGCCCTTCTGCATAAACCTCTTTGCCACCAGTGCCATGAGAGTGGCTCCAGCAGCTCTTGCAGGGAGGATGGGTCAGCACATCCCTGGGGGAACTGCTGGATTCCCTGTCTCTGGATATCTCTGGATCAAGAGTGGGCACCTTTCTGGCGGAGGTGATTCAGGCCAGTGCTGTAGAGGAGATGAGTTAATGGGTGGTCTGACTTGGTAATTACAACTGTTGATGAATCCATGAGATTACAGTGTTGTTGGAAGGGAGCTCGGCAGAATTCCTGAGCTTTTGTGACTGCCTCTCAGCAGTTCCCCTGCCCCAGCTGAGGAAAACCATCTCACAGGGAGGCAAAGAGGGGAACGGTGCTGAATCTTCAGAATTTTGTGTGCTGGTGAGGATGCCCCTGGCTTGGTCTGCAGTGGGAACTGCTGAGTTTGGGTCTTTGCTCCTGCATTTGCTATAATTCCCATGGAGGGGGTTTCTACCCCACTGCAGCCCCCCTTCTGCTCTCAGCGAGTCTCTGTGGAGCTCAGAGCCAGACCTTTGGCCAAAGGGTTTGGTACAGGTGAGCACAAACCTCTTGTTCATCACCGAAAAAATCCTGAGGTCAAGGTGGGATTCACCCCATTGGACACCTTTGGCCAGAGGGTTTGGTACAGGTGAACACAAACCTCTTGTTCATCACCTGACTAAATAATCCTGAGGTCGAGGTGGGATTCATCCCTGTTGGACGCCTGCACTGCCAGTAACTCACAGCTGAGGAATCACAGAATCATGGAGTGGTTTGGGTTGGGAGGGTCCTTAAAGATGATCCCATTCCACCCCTGCCATGGGCAGGGACACCTCCCACTGTCCCAGGGTGCTCCAAGCCCTGTCCAACCTGGCTTTGGACACTTCCGGGGATGCACAGGTAGCATTACACTTTCATGGCCAGTGGAGCCCAGCACTAAACTGGAATTAACTCCATGACTTAACTTCTAATTGAAACTGTCTTGACTAGGCCAAGTTGCTTTTCTCCTAATTGTGTCCAGTTCTTCCCACTGGACACCTGGGACCTGTGGGATGGCTGGCTCAGCTCTGTGTTGTGGCCACCCACAGCAGCTGAGGGGGCCCTATCAAGGCTCCGAGTCCTCGTGTAGCTTCCCAGGGGTACCTGAGACACCCAGGAAGGTTTGGAAGCCACTGCACGGGTCCTACAGAAAACCTGTGGCACTTGGGAGCTGGGTTTGACCCCCAAGAGATGTCCCTGTGCACTCAGCCTGACCCTGGCATGTCCTGAGATATCTCACCAGCCTTTGGAGACTTCACCCGCCTTGTCCCGAGCTTCTGATTCCCAAAAGTTATTAGTCACTGTTAGTAGGAAAAGGAGGTGTAAGAAAGAGTTCCTTGAGGGCACCCTCGATGTTTCTGGTGGATGTTTGGGTGCACCAGAGCAGAGAAATGTTCAACCAAGCCTCCAGACCCAGGGATGTGTCAATAGGTGTGTCCGTGCGTGGGTACACGCGGGAAGGGAAGGGAACAGAGAACATCTGATGGTGGCACCAGGGGTAAACACGTCCTCATGCTCATGGCTTTGCTTCCACTGCCATTTTCAGCCCTGCAGCTGAGCAATCCCTTCCAAAGAAAGCAGCCTCTCTGCCCTCCTGGTTGGTGATAGATGGGGTGATGTCCTGTAGGTGAAGAGCTCAGAGACCTCTAAATCCCTGGTGTGTTTGTGCTGTCAAACCTCCAGGTGTTCCTGCTTTGTGTAAAACAACTGAGCCCTTCCTGCTGCTGCTAAATTCCCTTCTGCTCCTCTGAACCTTGGTGGTAATCTGTGGGACTGAGTTCCATTAATTAATTAGTTCAGCATTGTAATAAACCCTAGAGTTGTGCTCTAAGACAGTAGTTATAGAGCCTCTACACCATTTAGGATGTTACTGCTGTAAAATTCCTTTAAAATTGAATTTTCTCTTGCCCAGGCAGCACGGGCAGTTGAAAATTCCTGTATTGTTTAATTTAAAGGAAAAAAAAAGAGTTGCTAAAATCTTGAGTGGTTTGTTCAGTTAAATATTTCTGTCCAGTCAAAATACCTCCTTTAGATCCCTACTTTCCCACATTCTGGTGCATTTTCACTGGCACAGGTTGCCCGGAGAGCTGGTGGGTCCCATCCCTGCAAACATCCATGGTCCGGCTGGATGGGGCTCTGAGCAGCCTGATCTGGTTGGGGACATTCCTGATCATGACCAGGGGCTTGGAGTGGGTGAGCTTTGAAGTCCCCAGACAAACCATTCACACAGAAGCCATTCCATGATTCTCTGACTGTGTATTTAGGGTCTAGGAGCATGGGAGAGCTGAAACCCAGGGAGTGAGCAGCTCTTTGGTTGCTCCTGCAGCTCTTTGGTGAGACACAGCTGCCTCTGCAGTGTCCCTGTGGCCCCTCAGACCCCACATGAGATCCATGGATGGCTTTGCTCTGTCTCCCGTGGAGCTCCCTCCCCACAGAATGGTTTTGTCACCGTTCATATCGCCTGTGAAACCCAATTATGAGCATTGCATAATCCCCCAGATCCACCAAGTGCATCAGTTCTGCGCAGAAATCCATGCTGGAAGGAATCCATCTGCTAAGCTGAGTGACCCTGAAGCTTTATTATTATTATTATTATGCTGAGGAGTGCTTGTCTCTGGTTTCTAAAGTAAACACAGGAGGGATCTTGGCAGAGGAGCTTGCAGCAGAAAGCTGGGATTGCTTTCCCAAATTCTTGGCTGCTTCCCTTGCTGCATGTCAAAGCTGGTATCTGTGCCTAGCAGTGATCACCCCTCCACGAGCTGATCACGGTCTGGCAGCCTGTCTGAGCTCCCCAGCCACTCTCAGACAGAAATCATTAAGGCTGGGATGCTGCTCAGGCGTGCAGGTGCTGCTGCTGCCCCTGGAGAGATTCCCAAATCCTTCCACGGAGGCTCCGTGCCCCCAGCACTGAGGGGTCCTTGGCTCTTCACCCAAAATCTTATTCCATCCCTCAGGTCAGAGATTTGGGGTAGTTTATGCTGCTGCAAGGACAATTCCTGACCCACTTTCTTTGTTCAAAATCTTTCCCCTCCTGCCTGCAATGGGGATGGTTCAGCCTGGACAGGAGAAGGGTTCAGGGTGATCTAATTGTGGCCTGGACCTGAAGGGAGCTACAAGAAAGATGGAGATAAGCTATTTACAAGGGCAGGAGAAGGGGGAATGGCTGCACACTGAAAGAGATTAGGGCTGGATTAGATACTAGGAAGGATTTCTTCCCTGTGAGGGTGGTGATGCCCTGGCACAGGTGCCCAGAGCAGCTGTGGCTGCCCTTGGATCCCTGGGAGTGCCCAAGGCCAGGCTGGATAGAGCACCCTGTGATGGTGGAAGGCATCCCTGCCATGGCAGGGGGCTGGAAGCAGATTTAAGGTCCCTTTAAGGTCCCTTCCAACCCAGGCCGTTCTGTGTTTCTCTTTCATGATTCCTCCTCCTTCCCCAGTTTCTTTGGCATTCACCAGCCTGGCCCTTCCCAGATGTTTTCCATGCAGGCCCTGCCTCACCAGCCAAGGCGTTTCCACCCTGGAGAGCAGTTCTGTTCCTCTGAGGAACATCAGGGCACCACATCTGCCAAACCACTTGGAGAAGAAACTCCTTGAGCCCCAGCTCCTGGTGTGAGAGCAGCAGACGCCAGCAGGTTTAGGGAGAGGAGCCTGGAGAGGAAAGCTTGGTCCTTTCTCTGGTGCCATAATTCTCTAGATGTGTTTTTGGAATTTAGACCAGGTCTGGAAGAACCTTTCATACAAATCACCTTTTTTTCACCCAAGAGATCTGGAGGGTGGGTGGCCTCTTGCTTGAGAGTCATCAAATCATGGAATGGTTTGGGTTGGGAAGGACCTTAAAGCTCATCCCATTCCATGGGCAGGGACACCTCCCACCATCCCAGGCTGCTCCAAGCCCTGTCCAGCCTGGCCTTGGGCACCTCCAGGGATCCAGGGGCAGCCCCAGCTGCTCTGGGAATTCCATCCCAGCCCTTCCCCACCCTCACAGGGAAGAATTGCTTTGAGCACCTAGTTTAAATCTATATAAATATATATGTCCAAAACAGATTATAAAACCGTGACTTTGGGTCGTTGTCACTGTTGAGGGGTTGCCAAATGGAGGGATTTTGCTTAGCAACCCAAGAAAATGAAGCTGCCTCATGGCTGAAACCTCCCTGCCCGCTCCCTTCACAGCAGAATGAACTTTGGGCTAAAGGAGATCCAGCGCATCCATTTCAGTAAACAGGAGCTATCTGCAGACAATGGTAAAAGTCAGTGCTGTAAAGCAAATTAAACCTTTCCCTTCCTTCTCTACACCAGGTTTTATTGTGATTGTTATTCTTTCTGTTGTGAGAGATGATCTCTGAGAGAGAATTTTTCTCTCTCTCAAGGTGTATACAAGTGCCAGGACATCCACTGGCATTTTTCCTGTACCTCTGAGCGACTCATCAGTCTGTACCTCTTTAATTTTACTGAGATCTAGCTGAAACATGTCAAGGAGCCATGAGGATTTTTTCCCATGCAAAGCAGTTTCTTTGCAAAAAAAAAAATCCAGTTGTTCTGTTGCAGCAGAAATTGCACTTTCATTTGAGGAAAAAAATCATTTTATAAGCAGTAAAAAAAGTTTGAGCTTTGGCCTCATGGCAGTCTTGTTGCTGTTTTGGTGCTAAATAAGAGTTGTTTTCTCTTTGGGCTCTGGAGTTGTTCATGTCCTTCCTCCGTGTGGATTTTTTGTTGTCTAATACCAGGTCATCTTTTGCTGCAGCTCTTCCCAAAGAGAGGGAAGGAGAGGATAAGGAGCTCTCTGCCTTCTGCTGCTTTCCACATTTTTCTAAAAGCCGGAATAAAGACCTGAAACCTCTTTCTGGAGGGAAGTTTGTCTTTCCTGTCCTCCTCTCATGTTCCTTTCCCATATGGCAGGACCAGGATCCAGACAAATATTCCCATTATTTCCTCTGGGACAGAAATGGTTCCTCAGAGAAGGTGTAAGATGTGTTTCTGTCTGTTTGTGACTCTGGAACTGCTGATTCCCTCTTGATCAGTCCTTGAGTCGTTCAGAGGCTCTGAATGAGAGGAGAATTGTGACATTTCAGGCCAAAGGAGGAGCAGATTCCATGATGAATGAGTGATATGAAAGGAAGCACAACCATAATTTATTGCCAGCTACTTAGAAGGTATTTTGATGGATAGTGCAAGTAGATGAAAAGCCCTTTTGGGTTTGGGATTTTTTTTTTTCCAGTTCATTAGTTCAAATTGAAGCAACTTTTTCATGGTAGCAAAATCAGGCATGTGATCAGAAATCCTTTTTTTCCAAAAAATCAAAACATTTCACTTAGCTTTGAGGTTCTGAGTATTTTAAGATAAACACAAAAGATTTTTACACAAAATACAATTGCTTGCAAATCCACCCTCTATAAAACTGTTATTTTTACACTGGTCAGAAAAATTAAGCTTATTGTGAGTGCTTGGCAAATATGCCAAACTCAGAAGATTTCAGGGTGGGTTTTTCTGTCATGTAAAAAAATTGTGCCCAGTCCTAGGTGGCAGTTTCAGTAGAGTTGATAAAGCAATGTGGGAGCTTGCCCTTCCTCAGATGTTTCAGATTTGGACCCAGTGACAATGAGAAATGGCAAAATTCCCGATGAAACTGGAGCTGTGCTGTGGGTCTGCAAAGGAAACAATCCCTGAGGTTGCCCAATCCAAACTTCTAATTTGGTATCGATAATTACATTAAAAAAAAAAAGCACATAACAGTGTGACAAGTTCCTTATTGACTGTCTGGGTGCAATAAAAGTCCTTGAACACATGCTCAGTTTTAAATATGTGCTCAAGCCCCTCTGTTAACACGAGGCACTGGCTGAAGTGCTTCTCTAAATCAAGGCTTCCTGCATTTTCCTTAGGAGTATTTTATGACCAGAACAAAAAGTAGTTGTAGGAATCATTAGAGGGAAAAGAAGAAGAAGAAAAAAAAAAGAGAGAGAGAGTGCAAAAGGAAGGAAAAACAAAGAGGAGGAAACTTTATGGCTCCGTAAACAGCTGTAAGCAATGTCTCTGGTCGGGTCAGACCGGTCTGAGTTGACAAGGCAGTGTCTCCAATTATATAGCATGCTGTAGCCTGTAAAAATGAAATCAATTTGTTATTTTTCTGGGAGAACATTATAGCGTGAGTTCACACATTTGGTGAGCCTGATGAGTCAGTGGAAGCCAGAGGAGGAACTCGCAGCCCTGTGTGTGTGTGTGTGAGGGTCTGTGTGCGCTCACCCGATGCATATTCACAGCACTTTCTCCAAGGAAAGGGTGAGAAATGACAGTCGCCAAGGAAAGGGTGAGAAATGTGAGCAATTTGCTTTGCCAAAGCAGTGGACAGTGCAAATCCTGCTGTTCTTGCCCAAAACCTCAAAATGACGGCGCTCTCCATCCGTGGTTCTTATTTCAAAATTGGCTTCGCTGGCGGAGGAGTTTCAGGATAAAATTCCCCCAAGCGCTTAAGCACTTAAGCAATTTAGAAGTCCAAATCCAATCTTTGCAGGGATCTGAGGTCTTTGAGCCCAGTCCTCCAAGGTATTTAGCACTGACATAGCCCAGGCCAGACCTCAGTGCAGGGGGATGAGCCTTAATGAGAGGTTTGAAACCACAATATGTACTTTATATTGCTGAGCATTTAAAAAAGGTTCAAGTTGGGATGCTTTAGGGGTGGGGAGGGGGGAGAACTGGGAGCATTAGGACTAGCCACAGTCCTAATTATTATTGAAATTCAGAGTAGGAGTCCAAATATCTTTGCATTGTGTAGGCATTTTTCATTGCCTAATATGTTGCTTTATCCCTTCCCTCCATTCCCCTAATTTAGCGCACCTGACCCAGAAAATTAGAGCTATTTTCACCTAAAACTTCATTCCAGTGCCCAAGTTATATAAGCATTGTGCTGGGGAGAAGGAGGCAGGTTCTTTTCCAAGCCAGCCAGTGGTTGCCTCACAAACACACATTCTTTCCATTTGTCATGAAACCCTGAGAGGGGTTAGGCTGGGAGAAGTCAGAAGTAAGGCAGCAAAGGTGTTTACATGAAACTTTTTAAATTACTCCCCTTTCATTTGCAAGTAACTGTTGTTCCTTGTCCCAGGTGAATTTATCCATCAGCAATATCATTAGATGAGTTCATTATTAAGCACGAGATTTACAGCGCTCATAAACTGCAGTGTAGGTGGCAGATTAAAATGTTAAGGCTTATACATCTCTAAAACCCTGCACTGCCATCCTGGCACATTTTAGGAGGTAAATGGAGGAAGATCTGAAGCGGGGAGACCTCCAGGGAGCAGCCCCAGATGTAGGATGGGGAATGGAAGCAGCACCAGGGTCACTGGGACCTGGACCCAGGCTTGAAAACGTGGTTTGAGGGGCCATTATTCTGCTGCCTGGGCTGTTTCTCAGATGACATGTGTAGCAAAGGAGTTAATTGCCTTGGGTAATTAAAGAGTTCCAAAGACTTTTTCCAAGGAACTGGGTTGTTAATACTTGTATTCTGTCTCCTCCTCTGTTCTGTAGATCCTAAGGGAAGACAAAGTCAAAGCAACATCTCTTGCACTCCGAGTGGAAGGTGCTGAGTGTTGTGGTGTGCCTTAGTTCCTGTGGGAATTCACTGTCCTGGCCAAACCTCAGCTCAGGGAATTTTGCTTTCTTAGCACCCACTTGAAGCTGCCACTGAGCTTATTATTTTTCAAATCCAGCCTCAAACCACTCTGAACAATCTGTTAGAGATAGCAAAGACTTTCCTTGGCCTCCTCTTCCAGCCCTCCAAGGATTTCTGAGATTCTGCCAAAAAAAAAAAAAAAAAAAGGTGAAATTCCCAATTCCTGCTTTCAGCTTGGAAAAAAAAAAGGTGTCCAGTTTGTGCTCCTCATTTTTGCACAGCCAGTGCTGCCTCCTGGGCATCTCCAGTGATTCAGCCCCCTATCTGAGGCATCTCTCTGAGGATGGGCTGAGTTGCCCTCTGGAGATGCTGATCTTGCTCCATGGGCTCAGGTAGACGGCGAGCTTGGCCGAGATTCCAAACTTTGAGATGGTCACAGTGGGGTGAGGTGAGTCCCACGCTCAGGGATGCTCTGATGAAAGGCGCAGCAGAAGCCCAGTGCTGCTGCATCATCACCATCTCCGCCGCTGTTATTCATACAGGGCAAGGGTGAGGGAATCATTATGGGAGAAAAAGGCACCTCCGAACCTCTATGTGTGTGCAGGGTTGGGCTCGGCCACACAATTATGGGCATACTTTCGGGGTTAGAGGAGAAAGAAAGAGGATTTAAATATAGCCCTTGTGCTGTTCTTGGAGATGGATGAAGAATTATCCAGCAAGAACAGTTAACCCAGTAGGTTGCAGCCTTTTTCTTTTCCAGGCTGGAGGAAAAAAAAATCTGGAAGGACAGAATTTGTGCTGTCTAACAGGCTTAGATTTCCTTCTGTGAACCTCTTGGAAATAGTCTTGATAGCGAGATGCCCAGAGCCAAATGTTGAAGACCCCCCCCCAATCAACATTGCAGAGAGTCATAATTCCTGAATTAAAGTCTGACACTTCGGTAATTAGACTGCTTAGGCCTAAGCTTGATTGCTACTGGTCCATGCAAAACAAAAAACAACCCCCAAACCGAAAAAAATATCTTTCATCAGAATCAGTTACTTGATTCATGTCTTCTAGAGCCAGACCTATCATTTTGCTGATCTGTGTTAAGGTGGTTTCCAAGTTTTCAACTAAAACAACAATTAAAATTGTTGCTATTGTCCACATTTTGTAGTTGCTTGGGTTTGGGATAGTTTTAATGTCACAGAAGAAAACTACTTTGATACAGGAGGGACAATAGTGAGCAGAACAATTTCCTCTTCTATTTAAAATAATGGGGTGTGACAAGTTTCTCTTCTTTTCATTCTAAAATTTCTCTAGGTTTTGTTTTCATAGTAAAACAGAGAAAAAATCACAGCATATGCTGGAATATTGGTATTTTCTGTGAAAAATAAGGCCATTCAGTGAATGTAGAAGTTTTTCTGCCTGTCCACTGGCCTGGCCTCTGGGCTGGTGGTTCAAACCATAGAACCATAAAACCATAGCATGGCCTGAGTTGGAGGGACCTTAAAGATTATCCCATTCTGCTCCTGCAATGGGCAGGGACACCTTTCACTGCCCCAGGCTGCTCCAAGCTCTGTCCAGCCTGGCCTGGGACATTTCCAGGGATCCAGGGGCAGCCACAGCTGCTCTGGGCACCTGTGCCAGGGCCTCAGCACCCTCATAGGGAACAATTCCTTCCAATATCCCATCTATCCCTGCCCTCTGGCAATTTGAAGCCATTCTCCCTTGTCCTGCCACTCCAGGCTCATACATTTTCTCTCTTCATCTTTCTTGTGGGTCCCTTCAGGTCCAGGAAGGCCACAGTGAAGACACCCTGAAAGCCTTCTCAAACCAAGCTGAACAAATACAATTCTCCCAGCCTTTCCTTGTAGGAACCATGCTCCATCCCTCAAATCAACTTTGCAGATACTCTTTGGGATCACCCCAGCAGGTCCATGTCCTCCCCATGTGTCTACCCAAGAGTCTCATGAATATTTGTGTCCATAGTGGAAAACACACAGAAAAAATTCCATCTCCTGTTCCTGGTTTCAACCTCTGGGATATCCTTCCCATCTTCCAGTTGTCCATGTTGGATGGACACCACACTCCATCTGTCTTGTGGCAGCCCTGTGTGCTGAAGGATTTTGGGAATTGCCTCCAAATCCTTCCCCAGGAGCCTCTTGACATTCAGTGCCATTAGCCATGCATGGCAGCCCCCATTTTTGGAACCTTCACAGCCTTCCAGCTGCTTATTTCTCTAAAAAACCAAAAAGTGGTTTTAGGCAGCCTCAGATGCATGGATTTCATGCTGGTCAACTTGAAGGGTTATGGTGAGAGATGAGAGAGTGTCTATTTGGGGTGTTGTAGGATGCTTCCCTGTGAGCCCCTCTGGTGCCAGGAGATGTGAGACAGCCCTTGAGGAGTTTTCCTCACAGCTTTTCACAACCTATGGACACTTCTCCAGCCATCTGCTCAATTTCAATATTTTAGGATCATTATACCACAGATGTGTTGTGAAAATGCATCTTTCTAGAGAAACCACTTTTCGCAATTTGTCCCCTCTTTCATCACGTGGCTGAGATTCTTCTAAGGGATGTGTGGCACAACGGAGAGGCAGCCAAAATGAGTTAGAAAGGAACGGGGGCTGAGCTGAACCGCTGGAAACCTGGATGGATTATAGGAAAGATTTGGAGGAGGCATCTTGCTGTTAGGGGGCTCCCTGAAAAGGGAGAAGCACTGAAGGCATCTACAAGAGAACATAAATCCCCTCTGCTATGAGCAGATGGACATCCTTTGATTTGACTTCTTCACCAGGACTAGCTGGACAAGAGGAGCAAAGCCACTCCTGGTGCTCAGTTTGTAATATTTGGTGGGATTTAAGTGCCCTCAGGGTCTTCTCTGGGGTAATTTGGCAAGTTGCGCCCTTGCTGTTCAGCATTAATAGATGAAGTTATTTTCCCAGTGTCAGGGCACCTGGAAGGACATCCCTGGAGGAAGCTCTCAAAAAGCCTCTCCAGGATAAATAGCAAAACAAAGCTCAGGAATGAGAGAATTCAGGGAGAAGCAAGCAGCTGTAGGAGTCTCCACACACTGCTCCTGATGTGTCAAGGACTTTTGACACGCTGAGAAGGTGGTGACCTTGAAAAGTCAGCAGAGTGGTGCTGTACAGTGAGGTCATGCAGAGCTGAAACCCTCTATTTTTCTGGAAAAAAAAAAAAACCTCTGTTGCAGGTATTTCCTGCATATTTTTCCCTCGTAACCTGGCTGGGGTGTCCATTCCAAGAGGGAGGGCCCATGTAATTTATTAAGAAGGTGGCCAGGTACTTATTTACAACGGTTCTGCTGAAGGAGCAGATAGATTGAGATAAGGGAAATGAAGAGCTCTCGAGGTGTGTTGGCAAAGAAAAATGCTCACTGGAGGTTGAATTAAACACTTCAGGGCATGCAAGGCTTAGAGATAAGCGAAGAACTTTGGCTGTGGACATACAGAGCAGTGTTTTCATGGCTCCTCCTGTGCTAGTGGGAAGGAAAGCCTGGTTGGTTTGAAAGGAACAACTTTTTGACCCTTTCCCGTGGTTCAGACTTGAGCAGACCCTGTTCTGTTCATGAGTGTGTTTGTAAAATTGAGAGCTCCAGGAATTCTGCATGGATAGGGAGAGGTTGGGGTCAGTGCGTCCAGGAAGTGCTGGTGCTCGGGGAATTTGAAGGTTAGACCACAGTAGATGACGCTCAGCCCATTTCTCGACACCACATTCTCAAAATTGCCCACATGAAGGAGATTGTTTAGGAGCGTGGAAAAATGCAAACGCCAGGTCTGATCATTGGAAACAGTGAGAGAAAAAAAATGAATGATGGGAGCCACGAGAGAGTTGAGCAACACTGAAATGAGATTCTGATCTTTACAGACTTTCCCAATGTTTTCTAAAGGTTTGGTTGTTGGGTTGTTGTTGGGTTTTTTCTGGGTGGAGGAGAAGGTTGGAAGGTTCATGAGGTTCCCACCTGATGATCAATAATAATGACAGGGAGCTGAAAGAACTGGGTTCTCCTAAAGATAAATTGACTTTAGAGAGAGAGAAAGTGTTTACAGCTGGAAGTGAAGTAGAAACCAAAAGAGGGTGCTCAGAGAGATGTTATCACGCTCCAGGAGCTGCAAGTGAGCCAGGAGCAGGAGCAGGACGAGCAGGAGGTGGAGGAGGAGGAGAGGAGGAGGAGGAGGAAGGTGCTCAGCTCTGCTCAACAGCAGAACCACTGCTGATGGGGAGATGTTCTGAGATTCCACCCTGCTTCTCCAGCTGAGAGTCAAGTGACTCCACAGTGCCCCATGAAACACCAAATTTGTGTTGCCCCGTCTCGGGGCCTGATGACGCCTTGAGAACAAGGCTCTCGCTGGAGATTGTCTTTTGCAGATTAAACTTTCCAGACTGTAACTCAGATCAAAGTCAGGTGTGACTGTTTCCCTGCTGTACTGAGCATGGAGCAGTGTGGAAAAGCAATTAGTGGTATTTCTATATGTTTTTGGGTTTTTTTTTTAATCTTAGATAATCTTTCCAGCAACGGAAACGAATAGTTGAGGGCACCAGCCTACAAACTCGTCTTCCTATGGCTGGTATTTTCATTTTACCACTGTAGTAACCACCAAGAAAAACCAACCCAGAGACAGTCTTGAGTTTGGCTGTTCATATGATTAAAGTTTATGAGGTTGGAATCCTAAACTTCACCAGGGTCCTACTGATACAGCTCAAAAAAATACTTCGGGCTTCACAACCTGCAACAGGTTGATGGTAACTCATGGATGCTTTCTCTTTGTTGGGAGCTGGGTAAGGGACTTTGGAAAGCTTTGGGAAGGATGTTGGTGGCTGCAGGTGATGTGGAAACAAACTCTACAGACGTTCCCACAAAGTTAACTTCAGACACCAGAAAACAGCCACATTTTGGATTCTCTGTAGTCGATGGCTGGAGGATGAGTAGGAACAAGTAAACTAATGTTTTTCCCTGGAGATTTCAATGAAGGCATCGCTTCAGATGGTTCACAGAGACAGGACCACTTAGCTCCCAATCCTAAAGCTGGGAATCCCTCCTAAATCCTAGTTTCGTGGGAGTTCAAAGGATTAAAATTAAAACTCAACAAGGAGACAGAGGCAACTCAACAAGTCCTCTGAAGCCTGAAAAATGTTTTAGAAGGTGTCTTTAGTCCAGAAATTTTGGTCCTGTGCTTTGTAGAATGTTTAACAGCGAAACAAAACGTACACTTGGCATGGGCTCCATTTCACAGATGGTTTTCTGCCAGCTGTGTACCCTGAATTAATCTAAAGCTCAGAAAACCCCGTATCTAGCCAGTGAGATAAGGAAAATGAGTTTAATGGGTCCTTTGCTCAGCTTTCTCCTGTGGGTTCCTGCAGGTGCCTGCGGGAACTCATCTCCTTCCTCCAGCTGAGGTCTCTGCTTGTCCTTCAACCCAGGGCTGAACTTTCCAGGGTGGGACAGTTTCAAGGAACTTATCCCATGCTGGTTGTCGGGGATCATGGTGTGATTCACCTGGAGGCTCCCAGGGTGCAGACATGCCCCAGCCACCCGGGGGGGTTTGAGTCTGGCCAGCACAGCCACTGGGGGCAAGGCCATGATTCACCCCAGCCCCAAGCACACCCCTCAGCTGGGCAGGGGCATGGAAATGTCTGCTGCTCCCTGATTGCAAAAGCAGCCTGGGGTCAGCTGGAGACACCCCAGCGAGCATTGGAGGGTGGGTGACACGGACACAATTTTGAGCTCCTTCTCCCTTTTAATGCGATGGAAAGAAGGGGCACTTCTGGAGGGCAGTTCATGCTGTGTGTCTCAGCCTCCCTCCCTAGGGTAGGATGAATTTTCCTCTAATATTGAGATTAATCATCTCCCAGAAGTCCAGCAGAGGTGGAAAGAGGCATCTAAGTTCAGGAAACCAGCTGGAAATCCTTTGGTTTTCCACACACCTTGTCCATCTGAAGTTCATTTAGTGGAGGGCACATTCTTGGCTGAGCTGATTATCCAGGTTCTAGACTCCTAGCTGGAGTCATTTGGGATCCAGAAATGGATGTCCTTATTTGTCTGGAAAGGATGGATTTGTAAGGATTAATCTGGGGTTGGCAAAGCCCTTGAGATGTGGCTCCTGACCATGTGAATGTCACCTTCTTCTCCCTTCTGTCCCCTCTTGACCAGGTCCCCTCCAGGAGAGGAGTTAATTGGCTGCAAGGACCCTTCTCTTTAAAACAAAGCAATTTTAAAATAATTTTTATCCTAGCCTAGAGAACTGCTAAAGTCAAGCTAATTTTCTTCTGGACTTTGGCAACAATAAAATTCTTGTGTTATTTTTTAAGTCAGAGCAAAAGAGAGTGAAGGCTTTAATTCCCTGGCAGCCCTGTTGATAATTTAAACACACCATGCTGTTCCCAAATGAAAACCACACAGCAAAAAAATGAATGTAAACAGAAATACACACTGCCCAGGCAGGTTCCTCTTTGTCATTAATTCAGGGCAGAAAAGACAATCAAGAGATTTAATTAGAAGAAAAGGAAATTATGCTCTAAAAATCCCTTCAGTTTTAGTAATCAAGGTTATTATTAGAAGCACCAGTAAAAAACACTTTAAAAATCTATGTAATTAGCTGCATATCTGCTGATCTCCCTGCAGAGCTGACTTGTTTGTCTCCAAGGCTTCACCAACATAAAGGTTCATGGACACTCCTTTCAAGACTTCCACTGGGCTGAGCACAGAGTTTGCACTCAAGTTTAATTGGGATTGGTTTTGGGTTGTTGGTTTGGTTTGGCTTTAATTTCACTCCCCTCACTTTAACTAAAGCCCCACAGAATGATGCTGTTCCCCTTCCCAAATTCTTGGTGCTGCCTTTCCAAAGACTCAGAGCTCGGTGGTTTCAGCTGCTGGAGTTATTCCTTTGGGTAGCTCCGAAAGTGCTTTTGACTCAGCTGCCAAAATTTCCTATGAAACGTCTTGTGGAGGTGTGCTTGTGTATCAGAGAAAGAAATGCATGTTTGACCCCCTGGTGGGAAAGGGAAAAGGGAAAATGGAAAATGGAAAATAAGGGAAAAGGGGAAAGGGAAAATGGAAAATGGAAAATAAGGGAAAAGGGGAAAGGGAAAGGAAGGGAAAAGGGGAAAGGGGAAAAGAGAAAAGGGGAAAAGGGAAAAGGGTAAATGGAAAATGGAAAATAAGGGAAAAGGGAAAGGAAGGGAAAAGGGGAAAAGGGAAAAGAGGAAAGGGAAAAGGGAAAGGAAGGGAAAAGGGGAAAAGGGGAAAAGAGAGGAAAGGGAAAAGGGAAAGGAAGGGAAAAGGGGGAAAAAGGGAAAGGAGGAAAGGGAAAAGGGAAAGAAGGGAAAAGGGGAAAAGGGAAAAGAGGAAAGGGAAAAGGGAAAGGAAGGGAAAAGGGGAAAAGGGAAAGGAGGAAAGGGAAAAGGGAAAGGAAGGGAAAAGGGGGAAAAAAGAGGAAAAAGGGAAAAGAGGAAAGGGAAAAGGGAAAGGAAGGGAAAAGGGGAAAAGGGAAAAGGGAAGGGTAAGCAGGGGAAAGGGGAAGGGAAGGGAAGAAATATTTCACAGCAGAACGATGAATTAAGGCTTTGGGAGGATGTTTGGGAGGATAAATGAAGGGAGGATGTTTGGGAGGATAAATGAAAGGAAGATATTTTAAAGTAGATTTTTTTGCCTTGCTGGGCCTGTAGGGAACTTCAGGAGATGTTTTGGTGACGGATAACAATGAAAATGGTGTTTTCTGGTGAGGAGGAACCCAGAGGAACTAAAGACGTTGATTTCCTGTTCCCATTCTTCTGAGCCAAGCACAAGGGTGAACCCCAGCCTCACAGATCTCTTTTCCCTGTTTTTCTTGCCCAGGTCCCTGGCCATTGGTCACCAGTACTCCTCCCTGGGGACTCAGCCCATCCTGTGTGGGAGCATCCCGGGGCTGGTGCCCAAGCAGCTGCGCTTCTGCCGCAACTACGTGGAGATCATGCCCAGCGTGGCAGAAGGGGTGAAGATTGGCATCCAGGAATGCCAGCACCAGTTCCGAGGGAGAAGGTGGAACTGCACCACTGTCAACGACAGCTTGGCCATCTTTGGGCCCGTGCTGGATAAAGGTGAGTGAGGAGCTGTGGCGGTGTTCACAGGGGTTCTTGGATGAGGGAAGAGACGAGGATCTGACTCCATGTTTTAGAAGGCTTGATTTATTATTTTATGATATATATTACATTAAAACTATACCAAAAGAATAGAAGAAAAGGTTTCATCAGAAGGCTAGCTAAGAATAGAAGAGAATGGAACGATAACAAAAGCTTCTGTCTCGGACAGAGAGTCCGAGCCAGCTGACTGTGATTGGCCATTAATTAGAAACAACCAACATGGGCCAATCACAGATCCACCTGTTGCATTCCACAGCAGCAGATAATCAATGTTTACATTTTGTTCCTGAGGTCTCTCAGCTTCTCAGAAGAAAAAATCCTAAGGAAAGGTTTTTTCATAAAAGTTGTCTGTGACATGGAGCTACGGGTTTGGGGACATCTGTGGTGGAATTGGCAGCAGAGGTCTTGAGAAACCTCCTGTGAGCTCGTTCCCTTCTGAAAAAATCCTGTAAAATGTCCTGTATGGACATAGAACCTGAGCTGGATAAAGGAGTGGGGTTATCTCAGTTCCAGCTGGGAGCGGGAGGTTGGACTGGAGACCTCCCTGAGACCCTTTCAGCATGAGTTATCCCATGATCCTGCACCCTGGGAATGAGCACAGAGCGTTACTGTGTTTGCGGTGCTCAAGCAGGACCTGGCTCCTTTCCTGACCCTGTGCTGTGATTTCAGCTCTTTAGATGATGGCAGAGGGGAAATGATGGGCTGTTGGGGATGGTTCCTAGGGACTGGACTTAGCAGATAACATCAGTTTTTATACTATTATGAAATGCAATGAAGATCAAAGGCCTGGGGAAATCACCATCAATTAATACTTCTGCTTTCCTTGGTTGTGAACACAGTAAATTAGGACAGCGTGCAAATTCAGGCAACTGTTTCTGCACCCCTTGATAGAAGTGGGAACTCTCAGAATTTTTTTGCCCTAGGTTGTTGAATTTTGTGAGATATAAGCCCTAAGCTAAGCTTAAGTATCTGGTCTTTTCCCTTTTAGGTTGGTAGGAGCCTGTGAGAACTCCTTTATCCCTCTTTGAACTTGTTGGGTGTCTTTTAAAACCCAGCCTGGTCCTGCTGGTCTCACTAAGTCTGGGCTAAGTTTTGCCTTTCCCTTTGACAGAAAAGGGCCCTTCCTTCCTTCCTTTCCTTCCTTTCCTTCCTTCCTTTCCTTCCTTTCCTTCCTTTCCTTCCTTTCCTTCCCTCCCTCCTTCTCTCATATAAAAGAGAAGGGAACATCTCGAATATTTTCAGGGAATCTGGTGTATGTAATTGATCTTTACCCACCTTGGGGTGTGTTCAGTGCTTCCCATGTGTTTTTTTTTTTTTTTAGTTTTTCCCCCCAAATCAGAACAGATTTGGGCATTTCCTTCCCCTAGACCGTGTTGCTCCAGCTCAGCCTTGAGGACTTCCAGGGATGGGGAGTCCACGACCGCCCTGGCCAATGTTCTCCCAGACACTCTGGGATTTTACACCCCACATTATCCCCGTGGATAAACTGCTCCTCACCTCCCTGCTGACCAGAGGAACCCCAATCCCACCATCTCCCAAATTCCCAACTATCTCCCAGCGGGGCCGGCACCGAGGGTCCGTCCCTGCCCCACGCTGGCGGCTCTCGGTAGCCGGGCTCAGGGAGGGAGAGGAGACTGGGACGATTTCATAACTGAAGAATGTTGTTCCTTGAGGGAGAATCAAACCACCCTTCAGTTTTGCTTCACCTACAGCAGGAGGGGAAGGGGGAAAAAACCATCTCAGTCGCATTCTTGTGCGGCAGATCCCCCAGGGTAGGAACATACTTGAGCTCCTACCCTGAAAGAGAGAAGGGGAAAAGGAGAGAGAGAAAGCAAGGAAGCAAAAATCTGTTTTGCAGCTTGGATTTTAAGGCGCCCAGGATCTGAGTGCAGCTCTCCTGGGAGTCAGTGGGGAACCCCATCCTCCCTCAGCAGCTCCTACAGCATCTCCCCTTTGCCTCACACACTATCTGCACTCCTTTCACTAAAAAGGATCAACTTTAATGCCTCCAGGAAATCCTTTCCAGGCCCAAGTCTCACTGTCTGGGCTGCCCTTGCTGCTGTGGGAGCTCATTGCTCATTCAGGACTGGGCTTGAGCTGTGATTCAGCAGTGCCAAACTGTCACCAGACTCTGGTCCCGTTAAGAGCCATGTTCTGATATCTCCTCTAAAACCAGACTCTTTTCCCCCATCTGCCTTTTTATGGAGAAAGATCCCACATGTTTTAGCTAAGTCTATATTTATGTACAATTTTCTTTTAGCCAGGCCTAATCGCCAGAGGTCCCTGGAACCCTAACAATTCTGGGATTTTGGGGTGAATCACACATTAAACAGGAATGGCACTGATGAGCTCAGCTACCAGGGAATGGTGCTGTGCAGGGGATCCTGACCTGCTGCTGTTGAAGGACACACTTGACCCTAAATCTCTCTTGCTCTTTGTATGTCACCCAGGGCAGAGGAAGAGCAGAATTCCCCCATCCCACCCTATTTATTCAATTATCCAGAGAGATGTGGACTTTCTATCCCTGGCAGTGTCCAAGGCCAGGTTGGATGGGCTTGGAGCAGCCTGGGAAGGTGGAAGGTGTCCCTGCCTGTGGGATGTGTCCCTGCCCATGGCAGGGGTGTAATGAGATGAGCTTTAGGGTCAGGGCTGTGGGATGGGGTTTTTCTCCTCCTCTGTGGCCTTGGGAGTGTATGGGCAGGAGTGCAGCTTCATGGAGAAGCATTCAGACAGGTGCCACTGTTGGGTATTCCTTGCAGATCCCCAGGAAATGGGAGTTTTGGTCAGTTTGGACTACTTGGAATGCAAAAAACAGGATTCCTGTTTTCCTGTATGGGGAAATAATTGAGTCTGATCTCCTTCTCTCTACCTGAACTTAATCTGCTTATAATTTCTAATATAAAGACGTTACAACTCATTTCTGGTCTGCCAGAAGCTCAAATCTCAACTGCTGGACAGTAGAAAGAACCTCCCACTTGACTTTTTGCAACAAAATAATCGAAAGGAAAAATACTTTAATATTGAAAGGAAAAATACTGTTATTTTTTTCTCCACCTGTATTTTATGAAGTGAAGAAGAACATGGCAATGGCCACATGACCTGAAGTGACCACCTGAGCCACAGCTCATGCTCAGCCCCTTGCCTGAGAGGCCTGGCAGTTTTTAATGCAGTTATTGCATCTTTCAGTTCACCAAGGAGAAGGGGAGATTTTTGAGTTGCCTCTAAAAAGAGGCAGGATAAAACTCTGGGGGATGTAGGAGAAGCACACCCCATCACTGACAGCAGAAAGTGAGCAGTGCAGCCTGGCAGGCATTTTCCATCTCCAGCCAAAGTGCCTTGCATTGGGAATTGTGCCTTTTGCCTTTATTTTAGCTTTTGTGGCCTGAAGAGGCTGTTCATGCTTAAGCTGTGAGTTTAGAGTCTCTCGGTGCCGCGTGAGCTCTCTTTGAAACTCCTCTGGGTAGAAATATGAACCAATCTCAAGAGAAGTAATACAATTAAAGCTTATCATGGCCCTGTCTCTTTAAAGGACTTTGGCACATAATTAAGTCAAAATAAAAGTTTCCTCTCTCTCCTCCCCCCGCCATTCAATAAAAGTAAATTACCTCCAACTATTTAAGCCCACTGTTCGTTTAAATTTAAAAAGGGAGCCCTTGTCTATCTTATTTCTTTCACTCACTCCCACCTCCTTCTGCTAAAGACTGGCCAGGGCTTTAAACCTGCCAGCTGGGCTGAGAAATGGTTAATAGTTATTGTGGAGGAGCAGCTTTTAATGAACTATTGAAGAATGATACATTGATGGAGTAATGGGAGTTTAAGTCTCTCTGTAATGAAACAGGTTCTCAGCGCCGACCCATTGTGGTGTAAATACGGCACGTCTCTCCCACTGTTTGGTCAGGGCTAAATAGCAGAGGCCACAGGGGGGTCTGCTGATGGGGTCTCCTCTTTAGTTAATCAATCTGATTGGATTAGGGTCACTGAGATCCCTAATAATGTCAAAGGTTACGCCAAACTGGATTAAATGCTTTGTTGGAGAGGGCTCGGGTTCTTTCAGCCCCGGCCGGCAGGGCTTGTTTATTAGACTTTAACACTCGTGTGCAGCCTTGGGAAGCCACTCCTGCCCTTTCTGTGTGCACAGGGAGGTGGGAAGGAGCCAGGGCAGGGGTGTCCCGTGGCTCTGCACCCATGGGATGAGCCCTGGGAGGATGTGCAGCAAATTCCCCAGCGGACAAACGAGAACCCGATGGGTGACCAAGGCCCAGGGGCGTAAATTCATTCCGGAAATGATGGTTGGCTGCTGAGCCTGCTCCGAGGCAAATGTCGAGAGTCACAGCAGCGGTGGAGTGACCCTCTGCTCGTGTCCCCCGGGGTTAATCCTGTCTGTGGCCAGCAAAGCCCTGTCCTTTCACTGAATTCACGGAATGCACGGAATTCACGGAGTTCATGGAACTCATGGAATTCACAGAATTCCCAGAATCACCAGGTTGGAAGAGACCTTCAAGGTCATCCAGTCCAACCCAGCCCCAACAGCTCAACTCAACCCTGGCACCCAGTGCCACATCCAGGCTTTGTTAAACACACCCAGGGATGGGGACTGCACCACCTCCCCGGGCAGCCATTCCAGAACTTTATCACTCTTTCTGTGAAAAACTTTTTCCTGCTATCCAACCTGTATTTCCCTTGGTGCAGCTTGAGGCTGTGTGCTCTGGCTGTGTCAGTGCTGCTGGAGAAAGAGCCCAGCCCCAGCTGGGCACAGGCACCTTTCAGGAGCTGCACAGAGTGATGGGGGCAGCCCTGAGTCTCCTTTTCTCATGAGTCTCCTTTCTGGTGCAGTTTCTGTTTGCGCATCCACCAGGCTGAGCATGGGATGAAATATGAAGTATTTCAGACCACTGCATTGCTTTGCTATTAAACTGGGGGTCGTCTTGCCTTCCAGAACTTCCATCTCAAATCAAGGTGGGATGGGATGGGATCTCCCTGTTACCTACCCAGAATGACCACAAAGCCCGGACGTTCCCTATTGTCTTCCCTCACCACGTTCCTGCAGATGACACTGTCCTACAGTGTCCTTCAGGAAGTGACACCAAATAACCCCTTTGAAGGTCCCCTGGCAGTGGAGAGGGGCAGCATCCTAACAGGATCTGGAATCCCTGGATCTCCAGGGCCTCATTCCTTCCCACAGCAGAGCACACAATGCCTGCTCGTGGCCTGACGTGACTGTCATTATCCAGGCAGGCTTCTTGCGTGATCCAGACTGGAGAATTTCCCCTCGAGACTTCTGGAACGAAACCAAAATCTGAATTTGACTGCAACATCTCTTCCCAAAGGACATTTTGCCTTGACATATCACCAAGAGATAGACAGCCTCCTCTTTACAAATCTCCTCCACTGCTCTGGTGTTGACAACCAGCCCCTTTGTATTCTCTTCTAGCACTGACTATTTTCTTTGCTACTTAGACTTCCTAAAAAGTTAAAACTGGGGCCTGCAGGTCAGCAAAACTTTGGGTCCTTGACGCCAGACAGCGAGACAGGTCGAGGTAGTTCCAGTTGTTGCTGGGGTCCTCCAGGGCATGATTCATCTGAGGTATTCCAGACAGTTTGGATTAAATTATTCACACCCTGACGTTTCTACGTCTCTCCATCAATCACTGAGGGAATCCAGGGAGACCGGCTCTGGATGAGAAGACTCGTGCTCCCAGGGACTGCATGAAGGGCAGAGAAGGCATCTGTCTAGCTCCTGAGAGAGGTGGGATTCAAATCACGTCCAGTTTCCTGTGGAATGCTGGGCACTGTCACCTTTGCTGCCAGGCTGACTTTGGGCTCGGCTCATTTGTGAAGTTTGGTTTATTTTGGTCTAGAGTCCTTCTGGGGATAAGCCCCATGCGTTCTTTCTCTCAAGAAAGCCCAAACAAAGCTGTGTTCAAGGGTTGACTCTTCACCATTGTGGATGAGGAAGCTCATCTCATGCCTGGTGAAATCCATGCGAGTTTTTCCCCAGATCAGGCGAGAATGGAACCAGACTTTTAAATTTCAGTTATCATCCCTTGGAGTCACAAGTCTCCTCCATATTTTTTTTTCTTGCTGTGTCATAACAGCATCGCTGCCTGGGCTCCCTGATGGGCCTGATCTCATCTCCCAGAGTTAGCTGTCAGAGTCTGAGCAGTCACCCCAGGCTCCCTTTGCAGTCTGTGGAGAGCAGTCGGCATCTCCGGGGAGCAATTCATCTGACCTATCTCAGACACCTATCTCAGGATAACATGAATCATAGCAAGATGTTTATTTCTCTCCATTGACTATAGAGGGAGCCTAGGGCTACAGCCTCAGACTTCCATGGGTGCTTCTTGGAGGCCCATTTTGGGGGCAGATTGTTCCCACCCCTCATGTTTCTCCTGTTGGAAAGCAATCCTGACATCCAGCCACAGCTGGAGAGGGGGTTCCATTATTTTAATAATGGAACCACATGGCACGTGGGAAGGATCTCCTGGACCACTGAATGCAGCCAGCCCCTTGCTATTCAAGGCATAACAACATCTCATAACCATTTAAAAATTAATACATTTAGCAGATCTCATCCTATTTTCCTGATGGCATTCTGGCATCTCAGTTGTCTCCGAGCCAAACAGAGTTTGGAGACTTCCCCCCCGCCTCCTTTTCCCTGCTCTGGATCAGCCTTCTCCACTTCTGCAATAAAGTAAGGCATGAGCAGAAAGCCACAAGATACTGATCCATCCAGGAGGTTTGTTACATGTAGGAGGTACTCTCTCTCCTCTCTCTCTCATGAAACTCTTCCCAAGAGGATCTGATTTCCAGCCCCACCCCGTCTCCCTCCCCGCTGATGGCAATTTGGGCAGCTGCCCTGGTATCAACAACGGAGATCTACAAACTCTGCCCTGTAACTATGGGGAAGGAAACTGGAAGGATCAGGCTTGAAAATGTGACTGTGCAAGCTCCTCTCAGCCAGCAGGATGCAGAAATCCAGAGGTTTGCCTGCAGAAATCCAGAGGCAGGACATCTAAACCCAACGGGAGCTTGGAGTGGGGAATATTGCATGGGGTGAGGGGATGCTGCACTGCTGAGCCCATTCCAGCCCATGGAAATTGAGTTTGGAGTGGGAATTGCTGCACTGCTGAGCCCATTCCAGTCCGTGGAAATTGAGTTTGGAGTGGGAATTGCTGCACTGCTGAGCCCATTCCAGTCTGTGGAAATTGAGCTTGGAGTGGGGATTGCTGCACTGCTGAGCCCATTCCAGCCCGTGAAAATTGAGCTTGGAGATTCCAGCCCGTGGAAATTGAGCTTCCACTAAATCCAACTGGGGCTACTCCAGACAGGAGCTCCAGTTGGATTTAGTGGAAATTGTGCTTGGAGTGGGGAATACTGCATGGGATGAGGGGATGCTGCACTGCTGAGCCCATTCCAGCCCGTGGAAATTGAGCTTGGAGTGGGGATTGCTGCATGGGATGAGGGAATACTGCACTGCTGAGCCCATTCCAGCCCAAATTCCCAAATTCAGCATTCCTGACCTGGGGTTTGGGTGGCTAACTCGGTGCAAGGCAGCGTGTTGGAGCTGCAGCACGCTGGACAAGCAGTTTTGGCGAGGTCTGGAGCAGCTGTGGCTGCATCCCACAGAGTCCTGGGGGATCTGCAGCTTCCCCCGAGCCGTGGCAGGTTGCAAGGGCAGCAAACAGAGACGCTGAGGGAAGGTGCCAAGGTGTTATCCCTCAGCTTTTGGGAGCAGGAGTGTGCTGAGGTGGGGAGGAGCTCCTCCTCTAGCTGCTGGAGCCAGGTGGGACCATCAGAGGGGTCACTTCATCCTCTGGTGACTTCTGAGGTGTCCAAGGACAAGCCCTGGGCAGGGATGGCACCAGGAGACTGTGGATAACATCACACCTGGCTGTGTCTGCCTCTCCATCCCCAGTGCCCTCGGGTTTTTGGGTTTCTGAGAGGCTCTGACCTCATCAGCTCCCTGTGATAAAGTGAGCCTGGGATAAAGATCTGGCTCCCGTGCATCTGGAGAGGAGACAGCCCATGGAAACAGCTGGAAACAGCTGTAAAGAGCCAACAGCCTGCGCAGGCTGCAAACCCTGAGAGGAGAGATGGGGAAAAGGAAATGGCAGCAATTCCAGGAGCTGATCCCGTTTGCTCTCTGTGCTCCCTCCACCTCCCACTCATCTGTCAACCCTGACACGCAGGGGCTTCTTGGTTTGGCTTGGGTTTTCGTTTTTGTTTTTTGTTTGTTTGTTTGTTTTTTGGTGTTTTTTTGATTTTTTTGTGGGGTTTTTTTTGTGGATTATTTTAGGGGTTTTGGGGTTTTTTTGGTGTTTTTGGGGGGGTTGGTTGGTTTTTTTCTTTTTTGTTGTTTTGTATTGGTTTTTGGTGGTGTTTCTTTGGCTTTTTTTTCTGTTTTTTTTTTTTTTTTTTTTTTTTGTTGTTTTGGGGTTTTTTTTTTTTGAGGGGTGGTTTATTTTTTTGTTTTTTTGGGGGGGGTTTTTTTGGTTTTTTGTTTTTTCTTGTTTGGGTTTTTTTTTGTTTGTTTTTTGTTTGGGGGATTTTGGGTTTTTTTGTTTGTTTGGTTTGGTTTTTGTGGTTTTTTGCTTTTTTGGCTTTTTTTGTTGTTTTGGGTGTTTTTTGTTTTTTTTTCTTGTTTTGTTTTCTGTTGGGAGGTTTTTTTGGTGGTTTTTTTTTTGTTGTTGTTTTTTGGTTGTTGGGGGTTTTTTGGGTTTTTTTTGGTTTTTTGTTTTTTTTTGTTATTTTGGTTTTTTTTGTTCCTGGCTCCTTAACCATTAGACAGGGGATCGGGAGAGGGGAAAAGCACCAGGACAGCCCGCGGCTACAAAACCAGTGCCGTCTCTCCCGGCGGCGGGAGTCGCTGGAACCTCCAGCCTGGGGCTGCGCTCACAATGCGCGGAATTACGGATTTATCTCCATCCCCCCCGCCTTGCCCTCCTTCCCCCTTTCCCTGCTGGGTACATTCCCCAAAGAGGGCTCAGGTTGGTCGCAACAAGGAGCTCCCTCTGCCGCATCCCCAGAGTGCCAAGTCCAGGCGTGGGAGCTGGCCCTAGACAAAAGGGAACAGCAGAGGGAGCTGAATTAGCATCCCTTTGTCCCGGGAGAATCCCGGCCCCAAACGGGCCCTTGGCGCGCCACGGGAGGCACAAACACACACACACACACACTCATGGATGGGAGCCAAGCAGGGAAACAGCCACAGCAAAGCCTTGGTCGCCTTCACCCGGATGCTGGGGGGAAGGGGGATGAGCTGGGGGCTGCCTTGGGATGGCTCCAGAACCAACCAGCCCTGGGTGGGTTTGGCTGGTTGAGGACATAAATGTGTCTGCTACGTCCCAAAGAGCCAAAAGGAGTGGAAAATGTGTCTTCTATTTCCTCCTGACAAAGAGGGATCCAAGCTTGTGAATGTGGCTTTTCTTCCCCGGGAGATGCGTTGGGAGCTGGCGGTGCTGAATGGAGGAGGGGAATCTGAGGGCAGAAGGGGCTGTGGGATCATCTGGGTGTGATGCCTTGAGAAGGCTGATCTAGAACAGAGAATAGACAGAGCTAAAGAATAAAGCAGGGATTTATTAATCCTAATCAATGGATGCACCTTGGGCAGCACCAGAGCCCAGCCAGGGCTGCACCCAAGATGAACCAAAATGGCCCCAAAATGCACGAGCGCTCCCGGGGTCTCTCCCTGGGATCAGTTCTGCTCCATTTGCACCTTGCAGTTCATTGTCCCATTCCAGCTTTAGCCCCTGCAGTCCCACCCTGCTTGTTTTTCTCTCTCCAGCCCACGGGGTTTGTGCTCTGGGGCTGAGATTTGGATCATTTGTCCTTGGTGCCCAGCTGGAGCAGGAATTGTTTTGTCTCCCTGCTCTGTGCACAGAGCTCACCATGCCCTGATGTGAAGCTCAGACCCACACACTAAAGCAGCACAGAATCTGAAAATATAAAAGCTCAAACCTGAGGCATCAGCTGGACTTCGTAGACGTCGTATGATTATTCCTCTATATTTCTATCTACTGATGAGGATCTTACTCTTCTAGTATAGTAATTACAATCGACTTCCAATCCTTAGAATCTGTATTAAATCCAGAGAAGAGTAATAAACATAATCCTGTTCATACTAGCCCTATCACTGACCCTAAGCATCCTCCTAACCACACTAAACTTTTGACTTGCCCAAATAACCCCTGACAGGAATGATTTTCAGGAATGATTTTCTCCTCTCCATCCTCGAGGAGATAAAGGAAAGCCAGGGTGGATAAAGATGCCCTGCCTGGTTTTTCCTGTGATGGACTTGCTTGGCAGGGGAATGCTGAAGAGCACCATGGAGTTTCCCAGCAGGATTTTGTTTAACACATTCCCTGCTGAGCTCTGGTGCAGGGAGAAGCCTGTGCCTGGATGGTTCAGCCTTTCCCACTCCTTGTTTCCTCAGCCTCATCTTTCTGGGAGCATCTCCTTCAAAGTGAGGACTTGCCCATCTGAGAAGATTCACAGGGTTTAGAGAGAGGCAGGGATCAGTCACCAGGAATGGCTCAGGAGGGTTGGCGTGGCTCTGGATTTCTGCTGTGCAGGTGAATGATGTGCTCCTGGGAGTGATGAGGGCACAGCTGACTCGAGGCTGAGCAGTGAGGACAAAGGAGGAAAGCAGGTTTTGGGGGGCTCCAAAATCTTGGAGGATGCAGAGGGGTTGGGGAGCTCCACCTGATGCAGGTGGGGAGTTTCCCTGTGCAAAGGAGGTGCACAGAAGTGGCATTTTTTGGAAAGCAGCATGAGATGGGTGAAGCAGCTGAGGGCTGTGTGTGAAGCTGACCCCAAGCCATGAAGCCCTGCAGGGTGTGGTGCTGTCTCCTGCCCACCTCCTGTGCTGCCAGGGCTCACAGAGATGCTCCTGGAGAGGCCGCTGCCAGGAGGGCCCACAAGAGAGGGATGTGGATAAGTCACAGTCTGGAAATGCTCCAGGGAAGGGCTTGAAGGAAGCTCTTGTGGGCCGGTTTTGGTTTGGGCAGGCTTTTTAAGGAGGTGGAAGGTGGGGTGGTGAACCTCAGGGAAGTTCTGGAGCTTTGGCTGGAGGTGACCCTAAAATCTGATGGCAAAGCCATCTACAGAATGTGAATTCTAGAGATGTTTGGAGGCTCTTTACTCCGAGGGTGCTGAGGCCTTGGCACAGATTTTCCATGGAAGCTGTGGCTGCCCCTGGATCCCTGGAAGTGCCCAAAGCCAGGTTGGATGGGGCTTGGAGCAGCCTGGGACAGTGAAAGGTGTCCCTGCCATGGCAGGGTTAGCACTGGATGATCTTTGAGGTCCTTTCCAACCCAAATATTTGTATGCTGCTGTGAAAACACAAAAGAGAAATGCAGGAAGCCACCAGACCCTGGGAAATGCAGAGCTGTCCTCAAGCCCTGGGAGCAGGTCCTGGCTGGAGAAACAGAAAGTGTCTTTCACTTTTTGTTTCAATTTGACTCATCTCACCCTTCCCAGAGAAGAAAAGCAGCTTACAAAGCACTCACGACCCAGCCAGGAGCAGTGGTGGGGAGCAAGGCAGAGAGGAGAGGTTCTGGTTCTGGTTCTGGTTCTGGTTCTGGATCCAGCAGAGCAGATCCTCCTTCCCCTGCCTCTCCATTTCCCATGGAGCCACCTCAGAACCAGCTGGATATTCCAAAGCAGGTCACAACCAGGGCCCTGCAGCTCCTGAAACACAACTTAGGAACTTTTATTGGCCTCCACGAGCGTTTCCCTTGCAGTTTCATGGTCAGGGCAGCAACACTTCCCTGGTAAGGCTGCAGTTTGCTGACTCAGCACCTGGCACCATTTCCTCCCCGTTATTTCCAGGTGCTAAATCACATCCAATGATAGCTAATAATTATGGTTTATCCTTTCCTAATCACGCTGCTTTCCCAGGGAAGCTGTTGCCACAGGGATGTTGTGGGAGTGCGAATGGGTGGGGAGGGCACCAGGAGATGTTTCTGCTCACCCCAGGCCATGAAAAAGTTGGAGACCCCTTAGGCTAAGCACGCCAGATTCAGCCTAGGAGATCTTGCATCTTGTCAAAAATGTGTTTATTTATTCTTCTGAGCCAGTTTTCCAGCAGAATAAGAAGCTGTATCAAACTAGAGATGTTTTGCATGTTTTCCTTAATTTCGAGGAAAACAAAAAATTCACAATTTTGGTTTTTTTCCTGACCTTTTTTTTTTTCACATTTCAGCTAGTTTCATTTGAATTCTTGAAAATGAGGCATTTTATTTCTTTTTGATTGAAATTCGATCTTATTCTAAAATAGAAAATCATTAAACCATTGTAGACTCACAGCTTTAGTATTTTATAGGATATAGAAGTGGTTTTTGTATTATCGAGGCCGAATGATTTTATCTTCTCAAAGAATGATTTTATCTTCTCAAAAAAAAATCTGACATTAGCAAGATAAAACACTTAATCAGCCCAAAAATTCAGACTCTTACATGGTCGGTCCATCCGATTTTCAACTCTTAAAAATAAAGGAAGACAATTTTCTAGAATATACTAAGTTTTTTTTTTTTACCCTTGTTACTAACCTAAGTCGTGGTCTGAACTCCAAACTCCTTCATTCTGCCTAAATCCAGAATTAAAATTGAGCAGTGGTCACCTAAACACCCCTGTAAATTCATTTATAGAGCCTCACAGCTCTATAGAATGATAGCTGTAGGAGATAAGACCCAAATCTGTGGTTTAATCTCAGGTTGCCGCTGCTGAGTCCTGACATGAAGATTCTCCCCCAGGAAATTGCACAGATCTTTCTTAGAGAAAAATAAAGGCTGAAAATTCATTTCAATGCAGCTGGGTTTGGTGGAGAAATTTGTTTCTGTTCATGCAAGATTTCCAGTCTGCTTTTCTGATAGGATTTCAGATAGAGATTCCTTGAGAGGTGAATTTGAAGATGTAAATGAATCCTGAGAGGGGTAGATTTGAGCTCTGAGGAGCCCAGTTTTTATGGAAAGCATTCTGTGGTGCTCTGGTGAGATTTATATTTGAGTTATAATCCTTGCCCAGTGCCTAAAATTAAGAATATTCTTTGCATTTTGCTCCTTTGAGCAAGGGGTCTTTTCCTTCAAGATCCATCACTTGCACCTGGACACTTCAGGCATGATTTGGTGACTCTGAAGGCAAATATTAACTTCTGTGGAGTTCTGTTTATGGCTTTATTAATTCTAACTCTGGCCCAAACACACCGTGATACCATTGGTCTCCATGGATCAGTAAAGATTGAGGAGGATACAAATGTTTTCTCATCAAATTCTCTATCTCGTTGCTTTTCCATTGGGAATGGAATTCCATTCCAGACAATGGATTTTGTCTGCTGGTGGTGGTTCTCAAGAGGACAGAACTCCTGAACTTCCCAACCAGCAGAAAATCACTACCTCAGCTCTCAGGTCTGTGTTTCCAGTGTTTTCAGTAACTAAAATAATATAAAATAATTTTAAAATTAAATTTTGAATTTTATATAATTTAAAACAAATAAATAATTTTTAAAATAAATATAATTTTAAAATAAAATTTAAAACTATAATTTAAAATAAATATCATTTAAAAATAATTTAAAATAATATGATCAAATAATCAATAACCAATATGTGAGAAGAATCAAGTCAGAGAACCATAGAATGGGTTAGGTTGGAAGGGGCCTTAAAGATGATCTATTTCCAACTGCAATACAACAAATTTAAAGTTAAAAACTCTCCCTAAAATCTCCTCACTTCAAGCAATGCCAACCACTGACCTCCAGAACACTCCTGCCCCATCAGTCATTAATACTTTTGTTCATTTATAGGATAGTTTGGGAAAACCATAGGATAGGATAGGAAAAAAAGGAGGAAAATGGAGGTGATGACATTGGTATTTTAGTGGGAGCAATTTCCTGATCTTTCCTCTTTCCTGCCCTTCTTTTTTCCTGATGTTTCTTTTTCCTGCTTTTCTCTTTTCCCAACTTTTGCCTCTTCCTGCTTCTGGCTGGAAAAGGGTCAGGAATTATCAAGAGTAATAATAAAACGTTTGGGAAAAAAGGAGGAAAATGGGGGTGATGACAGTTTTTTTTTAATGGGAGCAATTTCCTGATCTTTCCTCTTTCCTGCCCTTCTTTTTTCCTGCTTTTCCTTTTCCTGCTTTCCCTCTTCCCACTCCAGAGCCACCTGGGCCAGCTGGAAAAGGGTCAGGAAGGATTGGGATGAAAAATAAAAAGTTGGAGAAAAAAGGAGGAAAATGGGGATGATGTCAGCAGTTTTTTAGTGGGAATGATTTCCTGATCTTTGCTCTTTCCTGCCCTTCCCTTTTTCTGCTCTTTCTTTTTCCTGCTTTTCTCTTTTTCCCAGCTTTTCCCTCTTCCTGCTTCTGAGCCAGCTGGGCCAGCTGGAAAAGGGTCAGGAAGGATTGGGGTGAAAAATAAAAAGTTTGGGGAAAAGGGAGGAAAATGGGGGTGATGACAGTGGTTTTTAGTGGGAGCAATTTCCTGATCTTCCCTCTTTCCTGCCCTTTCTTTTTTTCCTGCTCTTCCCTTTTCCTGCTTTTCCCTCTTCCCACTTCAGCAGGAAAAGGGTCAAGATCTGAAGGAAAAGATTGGGGAAAAAATGAGGAAGATGGAGGTGATTTTTGGAAGGGATCTTTAAAGGTCACCTAGTCCAAGCCCTGCCATGAGTAAGGACATCCTGGACTGGGTCAGATTGCTCAGATCCCCATCCAACCTCACCTTGGATGTTTCCAGCACATGTTAAAGCCACTTTGACATCCCTGAAATCCTCACACCAACATGACATAAAGCCATGAAGTCTTTTAAAAAAAAACAAACAAAACAGTGAGGTGCAAAAAGTGTTTGTTTCATGAGTTGATTTTTTTTTAAGGATTCCAAAAATATTTCCATTTTTAACCTGAATTTTCACGTACACTTTGCTCCAACACCCACCAGTTGTTGGACAAGCCTCCTACACTGGTGCTGACTACAAAATATTAGTTATTCCAAGTCTGGAGAGTGGGGTAGATGCAATTTCAAACCATATGGATCAGCATTCCAGCTGGAAAAGAGCCTGTAATCACTGGTGCTGCAACTCAGTGAGGTCACTGCATCAAGCACAATTCACCACATGCATCTACCCATTTTATGGGGTTGACCACTACTGTGGTTGGCTAAAAGCTGGAAGTATATTGGGCTTTTCTTGGTAGGGATGGGTCTTCTGATATTTAAGAGGCTTGGAGTTGGTTTTTTAAATGCAGGGCTGCACCTTCTTTTGTGAGGTTTGTGACTGACTCGTGGTGCTTCAGGCTTTTATTTGGTTCCATCGACGCCGCCAGAATAAGGAGGGTGCTCGTAGCTCAGGCTGGGGGAAGTTAGCCTGGCTTAAAATGGCAGAGGAGATAAGCTTGGTCCTGATTGGGATCAGGCAGCTTGGCATGAGCCTCAGAGTGGGATGGTAGCTCCTTGTCCTGCTGTCACCACAGGTGATGCACATCAGGCTGGTGGTGTACCAGGGCTCCCTCAGAGGGTGGTGGTGGCTCCTCTGGAGCTGATCTGAGCAGGAAAACCACATCCCAGAGGGACTCAGCCTGCTGGGCACTGCCCTGCTGCCCACAGGCCACAGCCAGGCCAGAAACCATCCACAAAACATTGCAGAGCCACAAGTGATCCAGGAGCTGCTGCTAGGGAGTCATTCCAGCCCTCACAGATGAATTCAGCTCCTCGCCCAAGATAAAACCCAAACCTGCCTTGAACCTCACCCAGGCAAGTGCACAAACTGCCCTGCTGTAAAAACTGATTGAACCCAACTGAGGTTAACCAGCTTGGGTGAAGGATTTGTCTTCCTTGTGTAAAACTCACCACATGGGAGCTCTTCATCTCAGTGCTTGACCCCTAAGCAGCTCTGTGAGACTGTGGGGATCTGCAGATGGTGACAATTTTATGTCTTGGGTTAAAAAAATGTATTTATTCAAGAGGGTTCTGAGCCTCACAGGCTGCGTGTTGCGCTCAGCATTAAAATAAGAGCAAACACTGAAATTAAAATTAATTAATTAATTAAAATCAATAAAAATAATCAAATAGTGAATTACTGAAATTCAAAGAATCCCTGCAGTTCCTCACCAAAATCTCTCTCTGCTTTACTCAGCTGACCTCTCAGTTCCTGAACTCTGTGTGGGTTTCCACCAATCCCCAAAATTAGCACCAAGGCTGGTGGTGGTGCCCAAATCACTATTATCCACAACAGAACAAACATGGAGATTGGAAGGAAAACATCCCAGAATTCCCACTGTAGCCAAGAAACAGCACAAAAAATTGTCCATATTGAAGAAAGTCAAGAGGATGGTGGGACCTAGGAGTGATTTATGGGCAGGATATAACATTTATAACATTTCTTTTGTGCATCTTCAAGAAAGTCAAGAGGATGGTGGGACCTAGGAGTGATTTATGGGCAGGATATACATTTATAACATTTCTTATCAGCATTGGCATTGTTCTACTGCAGGACAGGACTGGGCAGTGTGTGGGTGACCCAACTTCTGCCTCTCCACACCAGGAAGCCCAGCAGAGCCATGGCTGAACATCTGAGCAGTAATTCTGAGCTCCAGAGCAGCAGTGTGGCCTCCAGGAAAACGCCAGGAGCCACCCCTGATTTCTTCCACCCACAGACAGCTTTCCTTCCACCCTGCCCAGCTCAGATCCATTGTCAGCACAGGAAAAGGCCCCACATCCCATTGCCAGTGGTTTAATCCATTCCTTCCCTGCCCACAGCCCGCACAATAACACCCCACTGAGGGGATCCACCTCCCAGGAAATCCTCCTTTAACACCCTCCAAAGGAGCAGCCAGATTTATCTCTGCTGTTGTTCTGGAGAGCTCAGTAAGGACTCATCTGTTCTAATCCCCTCTTTAAGGTTTCCAGTTGAGGCCTGTGCTCCCATATTAGCATTTCTGACAGCTCCTGGGTGTGCCCTGCGAGGCTCCATGGAGGGAAATCACCTACCAGCAACTCCTCCAGGAACCCCACTGAAGGCACAGATGGAGGAGCTTTTGGGATGACACCATAAAAATTCCTGAAATGGAGACTTGGGTTAAAAGGGCCTGGAGATCTTCTTGAGAATGAATCTCGTAGCTCAGCCTTTGCTGGAGGGTTTGGGGACTGCTCCTTCCACATGGCTCATGGCATTTTCATTGGGCTTGGTTTTGGTGTGGCAGATTTTGAGATTTCCCAGAATCAAACTCCTGGAGTGGTTTGGGTTGGAAGGGACCTCAAAGATCGTCCAATTCCAACTTCCTGCCATGGGCAGGGACACTTTCCACTATCCCAGGGTGCTCCAAGCCCTGTCCAACCTGGCCTTGGGCACTTCCAGGGATGGGGCCTCCCCAAATTCTCCTGGGCAATTTGTGCCAGGGCCTTACCACCCTCTGGGTAAAGAACTTTTTCCTCACACTGGCAGAATTCACATCCTGTACATGGCTTTGCCATCTGTTCTAGGGTCACCTATAGGGGGTGAGACACTCACAGGTTGAACAACAATGGCTTTAAGCTGAAGGGGATGAGGGTTAGGTGGGATTTTGGGGAAAAAATTGTTCCCTGTGCCCTGGCATAGGGTGCCCAGAGAAGCTGTGGCTGCCCCTGGATCCCTGGAAGTGTCCAAGGCCAGGGTGGATGGGGCTTGGAACAGTCTTGGATTGTGGAAGGTGTCCCTGCCATGGCAGGGGTGGGACTGGATGATCTTCCAGTTCCTCTCCAGCCCAAACCATTCCATCATTCTGGGATTCCACCAAGCAGCAAGACATCCACTGAGCTCCAGGATGATATTGCCCACTGACCTGTTTGGAACATGTGATTCCAACAGTCTCCAGAATTTCCACTCCTCCCAGCTGAGCAGGGAGAAGCATCTGCTTGTTGGGATGCATTTTCCAGTCGGGAACCATCAGCAGCTTTGTTGTGCCAGGACAAATCCCAGTTTCAGTCCTACAAAACTTTAGCTGGCAAGTCTGGAGCTGCAGAGAAGACTTGAACCGTTTCCGTGATTAAAGGTTGCTGGACCAAACTGATCAGAAAGGTTCTCCAAGCCCAATGTGAGCACAGATCCACTTGGGAAGGAGCTCTGGGCATGGAACTGGGTTTTCCTTAGAGTGACTTCCATGAGAGCTGGATATTCTCAGCTTCTCTCAGGATTGATCTCTGCACCTGCAGAGTGAATTCCTCTAAATATTGTTGTGGTTTTGGTGGCTTCTCCTTTATAATATCAAAACCTGATGCTTTGATTAGAGATGGGGAGGTGCTGGTGGTGGTGATGGGGGGGAGGGTGAATCTGACAGTGTTTTCTGGTATTTAGTCCCTAATTGAAATATTACCTTGAGGTATTTATAAAAAAATATTAAATTGGCCCAGATATTTTTTTATGAATAAGGCTTTAATTAACTTTTTACATATTAAACGTACATCAGTGGAAATAGTTAGACAAATAGCAGGGGTGTTAGTCATGCAGCAGCAAAGGGATGATTCAGGCAGGGACTGCTCGTGTTACAGCAGCCTCTCCCTCCCAGGGCACATGTGAGAGATGCTGAGAGGGAAGGGAAATTAGCATCAGGAGCGTGGAGCGGGAACAAATTCAAAAAAAGGCCAGGAGAAAGGCGAGGTTCCCAGTGGAGTTACAAATTAAGGGCTCCCTTGCTTACGCAGGAATAACTCGCAGAGCCCAGGGAGCTGAGCTCTGTTACACAACCCCACAGCTCCATCCTCCCCTTCCCTGCACTCCCACCCCCTCCAGGTGAATTGGACAAGTTCTCCTCCACATCCAGCCTGTGGTGGAGCAGAGTTTGGGAAGGGCAGAGTAACGGAGAGGGCAGCGAGGCGTGAGCAGAGATGGGGTGGTCTCGGGTTGCTGTTGATAATTGCTGCCCTGAGATGTGCAGGAATGTCTCTGCTTCAGCCCGCACAACTGAAGAACGAGTCAGGACTCTTCACTTTTCGGTTTTGAGGTTGTTTATTAATTCTTATCTATAAAATTTTCTTTCTGCCCAGCCGAGGTCTGCTCAGCAGGGCAGCCACAAGCACTCTGTTGTCCTTTTTATACTACAAACTACATATATCATATTTACATAATTCCCAAAACCTATCACCTGTGTTAGACAGTGCACTTCAACTCTAAACTAATCTTAAAGTGCCAACATCACTGCAGAAAATGGAGAACAAGAAGAAGGAAGAAGGAAGGCTAAACACGCCCAGATTCTTCTATCTTGTCCCCATAACCCCCGTACCAAAAATCCTAAAATCTACATTTTCACCCTGTGATCATTTTGTTATTACACTGTTCAAACCTCTGTGACTTTCATGTCCTCATACAAAGTTGGTAACTTGTTCCAAGGGTCAAAATCAAATCCCCAGGTGTTCTGGGCAGCGTGCCAGGGTCTCTGAGACCCCCAACGGGGTCCTTGGCAACTCTGGACACCCAGAGGGATGTGCTGAGTTCCGACAGGGTGGGAGCCCCAGCCTGGGAGGTTTTGGAGAACAGGTCAGACCAGCATCTGTCATCACGGCTCAGGCACACTGCCTTTGGGCAGCAGGGTGAGAGGTCCAAGTCTGGGATCTGGGATTTTAGGTGCTTCTGGAGCACATCTCAGGGTCTCTGTGGTCAGGATGACCCCGAGGTGTTGGAAAGTCACTTTTTTCCAGCCCCAAGATGGAAGAAGGAGTCAGGATTCTTAGGCTGTGGTTTTCAGGGTTTTTATTCTCTGTTATCTATGACATTCTTTCTCTGACCTGCTGAGGTCTGTCTGGCAGGTTGGCTCATGGCACACTGACCGCCCTTGGGGTGGTGTTGGCTTTTTATACTAAAAACTACGTGTGCATTATTTACAATAATTTTCCAATACCTATCACCTGTGTTAGACAGTCTGTCTCTAAACCAATCCAGAAGTGCCACCATCACAGCAGAAGATGGAGGGCAAGAAGAAGAAAGAAGAAGGACAGGACACACCCAAATCCCTCCATCTTGGCTCCTGAACCCCCATTCTAAAAACCCCAAAATTCTATTTTTCTACTTTGTGAGAAACTAACTATCATTTTGCTTAAACTCTTGTGGCCTATAAATCTTCACATAAAGTTGGTAATTTTCTCCATGGGTTAGAATCAAGGCACAGGGGTCTTTGTCTTCATGCCAAGGTCTCTGAGCCCCCTGGCAGGGTCTCGAGTCCTCCAGGGCAGCCAGAGCAATGTCCTGGGTTCCTACAAGCATGGGCTGAGCCTGCCAGTCTGTCCAGTGCAAAGTCAAAAGTGTATCATAAACAAAGTAAGTTTTTCTAGGGAAAAAAAAAGAGTATTTTAATACCAAGATGCATCCTAATTACACTGGCTTAACTTTTCTGCCACTTCCACTGAATTAGATCTGCATTACACCGGGCCAAGAGGAGAATCAGGCCGCGTGTTTTTCTGCTGATGGCCAAAATATATATTTTTACTTGACTCGATTTATTCACTAACTGATTTGCATAGACATTTCCAAAGGCTGTTCGGTTCTTTTTTTTTTTCTTTTTTTTTTTTCCCAGTTTTTTTGCACTTCACATCTCATCTCCCCCCCACTCATTTCACAGGGCAGCATCAGTGTTGCCACCAAGGGAGCTCACATTTAACAGCAAGAGAGGAATCTTCAGCAATTCCCATCCCAAGGGACCGCAGGATGCGGAGCTTTGATTTTGTTGCTCCAAGATAGGCAGGGATGAAAGCAATGTGCACTGGCAGGAAATCCTCAAGGTGCTGGGTTCCTCCAGCAGCTTGATAAGTGCCTTTCCCTCCCGCGAAAGCCACCAAAATCAGAACAGGTCATCACCTCACCTCCAAGTTAATATCATGGATAAGGAGCCATGAGTTGTTCCCACCAACTCTGGAGAGCACACACCCAGAGCTGGGGGGTGTGGATGCTCCTCAAGAACCTGAAACAGAACATCAGATGTCAAATCGGGAATAAAATCAGTCAGATCAGGAATAAAATCAGTCAAATCAGGAATAAAATCATGTTCAGTCCTCAAATAGGGATAAACCCAGTCAAATCAGGAATAAAATCATGTCCGTTCCTCAAACAGGAATAAAATCAGTCAAATCAGGAATAAAATCATGTCCAGTCCTCAGATAGGAATAAAATCAGTCAAATCAGGAGTAAAATCATGTCCGGTCCTCAAATAGGAATAAACCCAGTCAAATCAGGAATAAAATCATGCCCAGTCCTCAGATATGAAGGCAGGGTTGATGTAAGAGCAAGCAGGCATTTGGTGAATTGACAGCAGCAAGAATGAGAAGCCAAAGCTGGAATTGTGATTTTTCTTGCAGTCAGCTTGGCAAAGCTCTGGAAAACCCTCAGAATGTGAAAGAAAAGAAGAAAATCTACTGAAATGACACATAGCCTGAGCAAGGGAAGGGTTCATCAAGGGATCTGTTATCATTTGGCTTAAAATGGGTGAGCCCAGAGACAGGGATTGAACGTGAATCAAACCCCAGAGCATCTCCCTGCTCTTCCCATCCTCCCACAGCCCTGGTCCCTTCAGAGAGACCCCAATCCCAGCCCAGAGATTATTCCCAGTCTGGTCCCCAGTGCTTTCCTTGCCTGGGAGGGCAAAATCCATGTACAGGTCAGGCTGGAAGAGATCATCTCCAGAGGAGAGAGGATTCCTGGACTTGAGGGCTGACCAGTGCATGGCACAAGGCATCTCTCTAATTAGAGGTGGTCATTATTTGAGCTTAAGAAACCTGGGTAAAACAAGGGAAGCATCAGGTGAATGAAACTGGTTTGTCTTGTGAATGCAAATGATGACTGATTAGGAAAATTACCTGGATGTGTTTGGTATCCTCTGCTCCTACAAGAGGTTATTTGATTTCCTGGGGTTTTTTTTGAGGTCAGATAGCCCATTTATATTGGTGAGGGCAAGGTGAGAGCTTCACTGGTTCAAATCACAAGCAGATACAAGCTCTGGCTATTTTAGTGCTGTTATTATTATTAATATTATTATTTAACATCTGTCTGTGATTTGACAGTGAAGCCAATGAAGAGCAACCACAAATCACATTTCTGTGGTCTTATATTCACCAAGAGCACAAGGTCTTATGAGTATGTCTTATTCAGGGTGTGACAGATTCAGAGGTGTTTGGGATCCTCTGCTTCCACAGCAGGTTATTTGATTTTTTGGGGTTTTCTTGAGGTCAAATAGCCCATTTATATTGGTGAGGGCAAGGTGAGAGCTTCGCTGTTTTAAATCACAAGCAGATACAAGTTCTGACTGTTTTAGTGCTGTTGATATTATTATTATTATCATCATCATTATCATCATTATTATCATTATTATCATTTTTATCATTATAATTATCATTATTATTTAACCTCTGTCTCTGATTTGACAGTGAAGCCAATGGAGAACATCCACAAATCACATTTCTGTGGTCTTATACTCACCAAGAGCACAAGGTCTTTATGAATGTATCTTATTCAGGGTGTGACAAATTCCTGGGAGGTCCCCATGCCATGTATTCACTTTCTGTGCTTTGCTCAGCTTCCCAAACCCAACCAGTGACATTTTCAGCCCAACACGATGGCAGCTGGCTCCTCTGGGTGGCTGAAATTAAACATTATTAGGACATGATGCAATAGAGGGTGAAGTCTACTTTGTGATTGTGGTCAGGATAATTTTCTTCCATTTTTAACCTCTAGGACTCATTTCTGCATATCAGGCTGATGAGGCTGATCACCAGCTCGTAGACTTTTCTCAGCCATGCTGGAAATGCACAACATAAGGAGGAAATTTGGTTTTTCCCACTTTTTCTGTTCTGATTATTTTGATTGTGTCTAATTAGTATTGCAAGATTTAAGGGAATGTCTCAGCACACAGCTGTTGGTCAGGGTGAAAGAGCAAATTATGATAGGACAGGGGAGATGGTTTTAAGGTGGAGAGGGAATGGTTAGGTGGGATTTTGGGAAGGAATTCTTGGCTAGGAGGATGGAGAGGCCCTGGCACAGGTTTCCCAGAGAAGTTGTGGCTGCCCCTGGATCCCTGGAAGTGCCCGAGGTTGGGTTGGATGGGATTTGGAGCAACCTGGGACAGTGGAAGGTGTCCCTGCCATGGCAGAAGAGTTGAAACCTGACTTTGAGGTCCCTTCCAACCCAAACCCCTCTGTGGTTCCGTGGTTCTGTGATAAAGGTTCCTGCCAAGGGCCATAAAAATCTCTGCACAGCAAAGTTCTGAGTCTTTATCCGCCTGGCCAGCAGATGTGTTCGTGGCAGGTGGGGCTGCTGGAAAGGGAGCTGCAGCTCAGTTTTTGGGGTTCCTGCTTTGGTTGGGTGAGGCAGGGGATTTTTTGGTTTTCCCATCTTTAGGAGCTGAGCTCCTTCAGCAGTGTCCTCACATGCACTCCCCCAGCGATGGAGACATTTCAGACAAGTGTTCAATATATATTTAGCTCCCTTTTCTGCTTGAGGTTTATACAAGGGCTCCAACTATAATCAGAATATCTGTCATCCCCAGCTTATCTGCTGGCTTAAAATTGCTTGTAAATCATCCAGCCTTTGTCTGGGGCTTTGCAATTTCCTTATTCCTCGGTGTCTAAATAGCTCTGAAATTCCCCAGCATTGTCCTTGAGTGTTTGGGATTAGAAAGTGGGAAGATAATGGTGGCTCTCCATCTCACAGGTGGGCAGCTGGGGCAGAGGAGCTGTTTGAAAGTTGTGTTTTGTAGGACTGAGCCCCTTCTCCCTTAGGGACCACAGATCCAGCCTCCAAACCATGCTTCCTCTCACGAGCTATTTATAAAAAGTGGCTTCTATGCTGTGGGAGCTACATCAAATTTTTCTGCTTCCCCAATTTGGTGAAACTGAAACCCGCAGAAATAAAAACCAACAAAAAAACACCCCAAAAAGCCCCAAAAAACCAGATTGCCCAGGCCTGCTGCAGGGAGGTGAGCAGTTCCTCCAGCACCCAGACCCCCTCCCTTCTCCAAATGGAGCCTGTAAAGCAAAAATTTCTGCAAGCCGAAAAATTGCTTAATTGCCTCAAATTGATTCCATGGTTTTATTAAGATATTTTCCCAGCTCCATTATGGTTAATTATTTGTATTACAGTAGACTCTGAGGCCCCAAGCAGAGATCAGGGCCCCATTGTGCTAAATAGTGTACAAGCACTTAATAACAGAGCCATTCCTTGCCCCAGATAGCCTGCAATTATGTGGGGAGCTGCAGTGGAAACGCACCACAGCTCATGTGAGCACCTTTTAGGAGAGGTTAATGTGGATTTTGGAAGCCAAGAGGGTCCCTCAGGAGAACCTGTACAGCCCCATTCTTCCTGCTGGGCTCCAGTGGGAAAACCTCAAAGGAGAATCTTGATGTTCAAGCAGGAGATGAACTCCCCACCTGGCTTAAGGCTTTGTGAGGGGAATCAAGAGGGGAGAAAAGTGGGGAAAACGGAACAGGTTCCTGTGCTGCTTTCCCCTTCACCTTTGCTTTGTGCTCGGGGACTGGGCTGCAGGAGGTTCATGAGGGAGCTTGTTGTCCTGGGGATTTCCAGCCCTGTCTTGCAGAGGCAGAGCTTTGCTGTAGGTAAATGCTGAGATCCAGCCTTGCAGGGACCCTGCTTCCTCCCAGCCCCAGTGAGGAAGTGGAGGAGAAATGCAGAAGGGGAGCCCTGTGTGTCTCCTTCTCCTTCCTCCCACCCCACCCTGTGGTGGTGTTCACAGGGGTCCCAGGATGAGGGAAGAGACGAGGATCTGACTCCAGGTTTCAGAAGGTTTGATTTATTATTTTATGATATATATTACATTAAAACTATACTAAAAGAATAGAAGAAAAGGTTTCATCAGAAGGCTCGCTAAGAATAGAATAGCAAAGAATGATAACAAAGGCTTCTGTCTCGGACAGAGTCTGAGCCAGCTGACTGTGATTGGCCATTAATTGGAAACAACTCTATGAGACCAATCACAGATGCACCTGTTGCATTCCACAGCAGCAGATAACCATTGTTTACATTTTGTTCCTGAGGCCTCTCAGCTTCTCAGGAGGAAAAATCCTAAAGAAAGGATTTTTCATAAAATATGTCTGTGACACCACCCCACTCCAAACCTCTGTGGCTGCACCTCACCCATCGTGGGAGATCACATCTATCAAGGGATCAGCACTGGGGGAGCTTTTCCACACCTTCAAGCAGCTGGGGAGTGTTTTGAGACCTCAGAGCCTTGCTGGAGGTGATGTTTGGGGCTGGGAGTGGGACAGGTTTGGGGTGAATGGGCCCCACCTAATTTCATCTTGTCTGCTTCCAGGGATGGGGCATCCACCACCTCTCTGTACAACGTGCTCCAGTCCTTCACCACCCTCATCATAAAAAATTACTTCCTTAGGTCTGGATCCACATCTTTTTAGTTTAAAACCATCGTCCCTGTTTTAGTTCAGCAGGCCATGCTGAGAAGCTGCTGGTTCAAGCAAGGGCGTTGCTTGTACCTCATGTGCTGCTGAGCTCTGGGCGACCCTCAGGGGCTGCACATCTCTGCGTTGCCCACCTCTCCCCAGGGCTGAGAGGATGTGAAAAGCAGCAAACTGTAGCCCCCAAACCAGGGGAAAATCCAATTGTTTCCAAGCTCTAAGCTCAGGTCTCAAGCAGAGCAGGAACCTCTGGAGATAACGCCGTGTCTGTGTGTGTGTGTGTGTGTGTGCAAAACGGCCTCGCCGAACCCCCCGGCTTTAGCAGGGCTTTGAAAAAGATCTGGGTGGTGATTCAAAATCCAGGTTATGACCTGTGACCTTTGGATGAGAAATTGTTGCCATTTAGGATGTGTTAGGAGGTCCATCCTTTTCATCAAATGCGTGTTTCTTCTTGCTGCGGGAGGCAATCACACCGGTATATCATTAACTTGCAGAAAAGGAGGCTGTAAAAGAAGTTGATGGGGGACCTTAGCCCACACCCTGCTGGGGTCTGCTCGGAGCACAATATCCCAGCGACCATGAGATTAAGCTAAAGAGAAAAGTGAAAATGCTTTTCACGATTCACACGCCCTTTAGATTGTTTTATTAAACCATTTGAATAGGGATTTCCCTTTCGGCCGACAACGGGGCCCGGCCAATGCATAGTTCTAGGTTGCTATGACTTAGTTGGTGCTGGCTAATCACAAGTGAGGGCAAATTTCATATAAAATATCTCGGCCCATTGTCAACCTAATGCGGCGTGACAGTGGCAGCACAAAGGGGGATTCATTCCCCCCAGCAGGTAATAAGGACGATTTGCCATACCAACCAGGCAGTCTCGAGGGGGGCTGTCAAATGCGATCAGAGCAGCGAAATGGAGCCTCGCATTCCATTCTCAGGTGGGCGAAGGAGATCCTTTTGTTCGACCATGTTGCTTCTGATAACAGAATACAATTATATTTTTCTTTTTTTTTTTTTTGCTTCCCCTGTATCCTACTGACCGTTGGGGCCGTTTTTCATAGTGGTTTTTGGGGCTTGCCTTCTTTTTCTTGCCTTATTTATTTTTTTTCCAAAGCCAAAGCCAGGAGGGACCCCAGTGATTCTTTAACCTGGAGAATTTCACCCCAGTCCTTCCCTGCTCCTTTTCCTTCTTCCCCTTCCATTAAAGACCCTGTCCTGGCACAGTGAGCGCCCTGTATCTCTGCTAATCACCCCCGATTGGCACGCACAGCTTCCTTTTGTCCGCAGCCTCCCAGGGATGTTGGGGAGACCAGGGGCAATTCGGGGCGGATCGAGAGGACCGTGCTGCTCCAGGACGATGGAATATTCAGGAGAAGGCATTCAGGGATGGAGGGAGGGGGGGATCAGAGCGTTTCACACATGACCAAGCCAACAGAAAGACAGATAAAGCACTAAGCGGGGTAGGCAGGGAGACATACACGGCAATGATTAGATCAGCAGAGAGATAGGGCGATAGGGAGAGAGATAAGGGAGTGTTTGCTTTGCAGGTATCAGACTCGGGTTACTGATACCAGACCGTCCTGCTGATTTGCCTATCTCGGGGGTCTGGTTACCTGCGAGATCACCTGGGGTTGTTTTGACAGTGGCTAATTAAGGAGAGCATTCCAGCCTCTGGGCCACCCTGGGCTCACACCAAGGGCAGCAGGGAGCGCTGGCCCTGCTTCCAGAACACAAGGCTTACAGGCTGCCCTGGTGTTAGGCAAGCTGGTTCTGCCCATTCCAGGTACAGCCTGAAAAATTTGGAGGTGCAAAAAATGTTAGGAAGTGCAAGAAAGGTTTGGACGTGCGAGAAAAGTTTGGACGGGCAAGAAAAGTTTGGACGTGCAAGAAAAGTTTGGAGGCTTGAGCACCGCGCTAGAGGTTGCAGTTCTTGTTGTGCAACAAGAACCATGAGCAACCAACAGGGAGAAGGTGAAAAGAAAAAGAATGAGAAAGTGAAAAGAAAAAGAATGAGAGAAGACCCCCATCACTCAGATGTTTTGGGGAAACTTGGCCTTCAGGACTTTACAAGCTGCGCTAATCCAGCCTCCTTCAATCCAGCATTGCCTCTTATCTGGATCGCCTTCATGTTCCCTGGCAGGAATTGCCCATTTAATAATTTCCCTCCAATGAGCTGAATCACAGCTAATCTGATCAAATGTCTTTTTAGGGCCTTTCATCTTCCCAGGGATGTGTTGACACTAGCACAGCTGGTTCAGAGGAAACAAGAACTCAATCAGAACTCCATTCAAAACACATGTGGGACCCAAACCTAACCTTTCCTTTCAGATATGCAAAAGTGCGGTTAACTTCTTGTTATTACGCATTTGCATAAGCCTTTGCATTTAGGGGCCTGATTTTTAAGTGGTTAAAAAAGCCAGGCAAAGCCTGGAGCTGGATTTTGATGAGAAACTGTGCAGAGCCAGCTGGGCACGGAGCTGGCAGGGCTCTCTGCGAGGAAGGGGACAGGCCGTGGTGTCACACAGGGCTGTGGGACAGCTCCTGGTTGGCATCACCTGCTGTGCTGTGGGTGCTCTTGGAGCCACCCCATCCCATTCCAGGGAAAGGCCTCGGTTACCTGCAGCCCCCAAGGACTGCTGTTCTGGTGGAGTGGGCTTCCCTTGGTTTGGAGATAATCCCATGTGGGAATGCTGCTGAAGAGGAGGGGATGTGACACAAGGCAATGGCAGCAGGAGCTTGGGGAATGACTCCAGATCTTTCAGGCTAGTCTGTGGAGCTGCAGGGAGACTGGAGCTGTGGATTCCCATCCCTGGAAATGGTCAGGGCTGGGCTGGATGGGGCTCTGAGTAACCTGGGCTAGTGGAAGGTGTCCACTAGGGGGTTGGAACGAGACAATCTTGAGGTCCCTTCCCATCCAAACCATTCTGATTCTATAATTCTCTGATTGCAGTCTCACAAAGAGGTCTTTGAGGAATGCAATTAGTGATCCTTCTGCATCCAAGGGATCCCAGGCAGCCATTTAGGCTCTGCTCCTGTTCAAAGGTTCCCAAGGTTCTCAGGACAAGATTGATGGGGTTAAATAACCCTGGGCACACCTTAGTGCAATGCAGAGCTGCTCTGGAGCATCCTGAGCTGCTGCCAAGACCTGTAACCAGATGGGGTGCTGGTTAGAAAGTCTCCATGTCAAAGAATAACGGAATAGTTTGGGCTGGAAGGGACATTTAAAGGTCCCCTAGTCCCACCCCTTTGCAATGAGGTGACCACAACTCAGCCCAGAGGCAGCTCCAGGTGCTGAGGTTCTTCTGGAAGGCTCCATGGATAAACAGCGATCCCAGCATCACTCATGGGGTGCTAAGGCATCATGCAGCACTGGCTGAGGAGAACCTTCCTGCCCTTTTCCCCTCCCCGTGGAATGCTGCAGGCTGAAATCGTGCCCAAAGCTCAGGCTGGAGAGGGTAAGATGAGCTTCCTGCCCATTGCTTTTCAGATGGGGAAACTGAGGCAGAATTTTGGAGTCACCCACCTCCAGAGAGGCCCTTGGTGCAGTCAGCAGGCTCTGATCTTCCCAAAGCCTCTGGAGGCTCCTCAGGGCTCCACAAGGGCTCCCTGGTGGGTGCTGCTGTGGTCAAACAGAAAATCAGGATCAGGGCACTTGGTGGCTTAGGCTGGGAGTGACACCAAGGAAAGAAACAAAAACTTTAAAGATCTCAGAATCTCAGGATCTTTTCCTTAAGCTCTCACTTAGGGAAGTGTTTTCCAACACAACCAGGATGAAATGAACACTGCTCAGGCTGCAGAATTTGGGGATGTGCTCTGTGGAATGAGTCTCCCTCCCACCAGGAATCCTGACTCCTTTTAGAGTCCTCGTGCTGAGCACATCCAAGGGTGGAAACCTTCCATCCTAATGGGTGGAAAGCAAACAGCACATGTGGGACAAGGAGCCCCTTCTTAAGGAGTAAAGGGGTCATGGAGGAGGTCTGAGGTGCTGCAGATGGTGAGGATGGGTCAAGGGAAATGGGAACTCTGGAAACAGGGGCCTCTCCAGAGGGAAGCTGAGGGGAGCTGGAGGCTGAGCCAGACTTGTGTGAAACCTTTTGGTTGCTTTATCTGAGATGGGATCCTCTCTTGCTCCAATCCAGAGGAATGTGGGGAAGCTGAAGCTCAGCTGCCTCCGAGCTGAGCCAATATTTGGTTTCCAACGTTCCCAGTGTTTTCCCCTTGAGCACTGTCAGGGTCCCAGCAGCGGTGACACCCCTGTGATCCTCCTCCTCCTCCTCCTCCCCTGTGATGGGAACAGAGCTTGTTGCCCTCCAGCAGTTGGGCACAGCCTGTGGATGGATCTGTCAGCCAGCCTGTGCCAAGGAGTTCCCTGTTCTCTGCCTTCCCCTGGTGCTGGGCCAATATTTAATAGTTCTGATTGGCAAATGATTTCCTGCTTGGTGATCATTCAAAAAAAAAAAAAAAAAAGCTTTTAGCATTTATTTTCCTTTTTCCCCACCTTCCCTCCTTTCCCTGAGGAGAAATATGTCCTGTGAAAATGTGAACTTTCATTTCTTAGTATGGTTTAGGTTGGAAGAGACCTTTAAAGCTCATCTAGCCCAACTCCCTGCAGTGAGCAGGGACACCTTTCCAACAGATCAGCTTGCTCCAAGCCCCACCTAATTTCACCCTGGCTGCTTCCAGGGATGGCACATCCACCACCTCTTTGGACAGCCTGCTCCAGTCCTCATAAAAAGTGACTCCCTTATGTCTGGATCCACATCTTTTTAGTTTAAAACCATTGCCCCTGTTTTAGTTCAGCAGTCCCTACTGAGAAGTTTCTCCCCAGCTTTCTTCCAAGCTCCCAAAGAGCATCATGAGGTGGGGGACACCATCCCCATATCCTGAACTCTCAGTTTTTGGATTTCATGGATCCCCTGATCTGCTGCAAGTTCAGCAGAGCCCAGCTGTGCGGAGGGACTGGGGTATCCTCTGCTGGAATCTGGGACAGGCTGGGCTGCACTGCTCCTCCTGCACGTGGATCTCAGGGCCAGCGGGCGATGCCATTTGTGTTGGTATAAGCCAGCAGTGATGCCTCCATGTGCTTTTGCAAATCCTGGGAGCTCTGACTCACCAGTCCCTCTGGATTTCACTCCTGCTGTTCAGAAAGCAGCAGTGCCTGCAGGGCTCTCAGAGCCTAAAGAAATTCCTTCTCCCAGGGGCCACCAGCTCTTCAACAACCCAGCAGGCTCGTTCTGCATTAATCTTTTCTGGGATTCTTCTTTTTCATCCAAAGTCATGCAGTGTGAGCTTTCATTCAAAGCCTTCTGGTTTATCTTCATGGAGATGTTTCTGGGTGGATTCAAAGAGAGCACAGCGTGCTGAGAGCAGCTGGGTGGTGATCTTTGTACTGCAGTCAAAACCCAAATGCACAGAATTCCCAGAATTCCCAGAATTCCCAGAATGACCAGGTTGGGAGAGACCTTCAAGATCATTGAGTCCAGCCCAGCCCCAACAGCTCAACTCAACCCTGGCACCCAGTGCCACATCCAGGCTTTGTTAAACACACCCAGGGATGGGGACTGCACCACCTCCCCGGGCAGCCATTCCAGAACTTTATCACTCTTTCTGTGAAAAACTTTTTCCTGCTATCCAACCTGTATTTCCTTTGGTGCAGCTTGAGGCTGTGTGCTCTGGCTGTGTCAGTGCTGCTGGAGAAAGAGCCCAGCCCCAGCTGAGCACAGGCGCCTTTCAGGAGCTGCACAGAGTGATGGGGGCAGCCCTGAGTCTCCTTTTCTCCAGGCTGAGCCCCCCAGCTCCCTCAGGGGTTCCTCACAGGGTTTGTGCTTCACCCCACCTCAGTCTAAGGCTGGGCTTTCAAAGCTCCTCACAAATTCCTCACCACCTTTTTCCATTGGGCAGCACCTTCCAATGCCTGGGATGCCAAAGGTGCCGGGGGACCACAGGAACCAGGGAAAACTGAGCTGGGATGGGCCCCCAGTGTAAAAGGCTGGGTTGTGCTGCTCCAAATACCACAAACACCAGGTTGTTCCCAGTTTTATTTCCAGTTTCTGAATTCTTAGGGTTTATTTCATTTATTTGATTGGTTTTTTCCCCTTTTAATCCAGAGTCAGTGTAGTGTCAACTGTTGTGCAGATCTTAACTGACAGCTGTGGGTTTATATCCCCTGGAGCCAAGGAGGGAATTGAAACCCTTTCTCACACTCCCTGGTGTACCTAGGGAGTCTGCCCTACCAGAAGGATGTTGGGAAGCCTTGGCACCTTCCACCCCTCAAAGATGGGTGTCTCAAGAAGCTGGAGCTAGAGGTACCTCTCTGCAGACTTTTAGCTTTGGGAAACAAAGCTCAGAGGAGCCAGCATGGCTCCTCCCCACAGTCCTGCTAAACAGATAAACCATTTCCTTTATTCCACTCCATTTTTAGCAAAAGCCTCTCCCAAGGGCACTCCAGAGGTCTGTGGTGTCAGAAATTTAGGGCTCACAGCCACACGTTTCCAATGTCTTTCCAATCATGGAACAGGAGCAGGAGCCTCTCCTCAAGAGCAGACATGGCTGGGAAGTCTTTCCTCCATTGTCTGGGACATTTCTGTTCTTTTCCACGTTGTTTATACATCATCCAGCCCCAAAAGGCACTAAGTCAGTGCTTCACTCCGAGGACTCTGTTTCAAAAAGGAAAGAATTTAGGGTTTCAGGAATGGGGACTGGCTCAGTGTTGCTATATAGATGTGGTAAAAAGGGATTTTCAGAGCAAAATAAACCATTCTATTCATCCTGCTGCATCACCACAGTCCATGTTGCCACATACCTGGGACACCTACCTGACCTGGGGTTAATAATTTCATCATTCAGGGAAAGACTCAGGGAAAATAAGTCACTGTCTGGGCAGAAGAACACACGAGAGCATTTTCCACATATCAGACAGCTGAGATATTTATGCAGTTATTCATTTGCCTTCCTCATCCCACAATCTGAGAACCCTTCTCCCTACAATTCTGAAGACATCACTTGAATTTAGCATTGCAGGCTCCTGGGGAGATAAGCAGGATTGTCCTCGGGTGTACAGATAAGGAAGGAGGAGAAGCACAGAGCGACTGAAGGTTTTGCCCAAAGTCACATAAAACAGCCCTGTCACAGCAGGAAAGCAAATCTTGGGTCACATCATCCTCAGGCCTCTGGATTGTCAAACTAAACTACTCAGCCAAGTGTTTTTGCATCTGAGGTGGGTTTGGTGCTGGGACAAGTGATCAGAGAGGTTCTGCACAGGATATTCAGGGGACGTTCAATTTCTCAGATTTCAGTCTGGGCTTAGAAACCCTTCCCAGTGTCTTGGAGACCTCTGCTTTAGGGGACACCCCTAAGGCCCTCTGTAAGTCACTTTTCCACTGCTATTCAGTCCTCCCAGAATGGAGAGGGAATTTTGGAGAAGCAGCAGATACCCAAGTCTCTGCGCCCTGCAGGGAAACTCAGGGAATCAAACGAGCTGAAGGCAGAGCTTTGGTGACCAAAATAAAGCACTTAAAATGCTCTCAAGTCAACATCCCCGTGAGGAATTGGTCCCTGCTACCCTCCTCCTGCCAGGTGACTTTCCAGAAGCTCTCTGCAAGCCCCAACCACCTCCTGCCACCGGAACCACCCAGAGAGGGACAAGGCGACCTGACAAACACACGGCACTTTCCTGCTATCTTGGCCAAATCTCTTGCATTTTTATATGGCACCTTAATAACCCCTCATTTCCATCACAAGTGCATGCTTTCCTTCTCCTTATCTCCATCTCCGTGCTGCTCCTGCTCCATTCCTGCAGCCGCACCGCCCCCAGCTACAACCCGGGGATGTTTTTGGGATGCTCGGGGATGCTCGGAGGAAGGCAGGACATGTCCCATGGCTTTTGGGGAGGTGGCAGGACGTGACTCACACCGTGGCACGGCTCCATCTGCGTCAATACTGAACCCGCTGCCTTAACTTAGGGGGGTAGGAGATGTTAAAGCCAGTGCCCTAATTTCGTGGAGTCATTAAGAGACCCGGCTGCGACTTTCTCAAGAGACAAACTCCTCACCTCGGTGCCCCGGGGCCAGAGCTGAGCTCCTTGGCCCTGCCTGCCTGCATTCCCCAGGTAGTTACGATCAGATACAAGGCGATTTGCTTCCTGTTGTGTGCTCTTAAGTGGTGGCTGCATTTCAAAAGCAGGGGAGTGATTGAGTCCTATCCCAGGCTGTAAAAGGCACCGGGCGCTTTCTGGGAAGAGCAGAGCTCGATGTAATTGCTGCAGCTTAAGGTAAATCCCATCAATACCCTCCTGGCTTTCAATGGGGGCTAAAAACTGTGGAGAGTTTAGGCGATGGACCTGAGATTTAGGGTTTGGTGTCTAAAGCTAAAGAACTGCTGGAACTGCTTGTTCGGCTGTGGCCAAGTCCTGGAAAACGTGGGAATTCTCCAGGCTGTGCTGCCTGAAGTTCCCTGAGGTTTGGGCTCTGCACCTGGACAGAATCATTGGATTGTAGAATCCTTAAGGTTGGGAAAAGACCAGCAAGGTCACTGAGCCCAGACATGAACCCAGCACTGCCGCAGAATCCCACGTTCCCAAGTGCCATATCCTTTAAATCCCTCCAGGTGACTCCACCACTGCCCTGGGCCTGACAAGCCTTTCAGCGAAGAAATTTTCCCTTATATCCAACCCAATTATCCACTTTTCCCTAAAATTTCCCAAATTTTCCTTCTTGACACAGCCTGAGGCCGTTCCCTCTGCTCCTGTCCCTGTTCCCTGGGAGCAGAGCCCAAATCCCCCTGGCTGTCCCCTCCTGTCAGGAGCTCTGCAGAGCCACAAGGTCCCCCCTGAGCCTCCTTTGCTCCAGGCTGAGCCCCTTCCCAGCTCCCTCAGCCTCTCCTGGGGCTCCAGACCCTTGCCTGGACACACTCCAGCCCCTCCAGGTCTTTCTTGTAGTGAGGGGAATGCTCAGGGAAACACCACTGTGCTGGTGGCTCCTGCTGAATCCAAGCCATGGACTCCCCAGCCAAGGCCACCCCTCTCAGCCCCACACAGGAGAAGTTTTCCTGCACAAACACCACGGCTGTAGACATTTTTTCTTTTTTGGTCCAAGCTTGGCAAGGCACAGGGGGTCTCCCCGAGGTTTGCAAACATCAGTTCAGTACCTCAGCTCCTTCCCAGGCCTGGATCAGATCTCTCCTGGGCAGAGGAAAGGGTGATTCCCAAGAGATGAGAGCTGGCCTGACCAAGGAACTTTAGGAAAGGACATCATCCTTGTGTCTGAATTGGAGATACCTGGATGTGATGGATGGACCACGTGGTGGGTCAGGAACTATCTGGATGGTGGCACTGCAGTGGTGTTGCTTGGGGGCTGGGGCTGGCACTGCTTGTTGGTGACAAGGACAGTGGGATCCAGGGCACCCTCAGGAGCTTTGCTGGTGACACCAGGCCGAGTGGTTCAGATGCTGGAGGAAACGGATGGAGATGTGGCTCTGTGCAAATCTCATGAAGCTCGAGGCCAAGTGCAAGTCCAGTGTTGGAAAATCCCAGCCCTACAGAGACAGGGCAACTGAGAGATGTTTTAAAAGAGTTTGTTCTATTATCAGTCTTGATGGAGGGTGAGACATAAGAGATGTAAAACTCAATGCCATTCCATCAGAAGCCAACCTATTTCCTGGTTACAATACCTTATAAATGTTTTTCTGCCTATTAGCTTTTGCCAGGCAATGCTGCTAATACTTCTAACACCAATCACCTATTATTTTAATCACCTGTAATTACCTATTATTTTACCCCATGTGGTCCTGCTACAATGCATCTTTCACAGTTCTAATTCTCCAAAATATCTGGTCTTTTTGCAAGGCCATCTTTTGAAATTTGTTTCTGGTTCAGTCTCTCTCTCAGCAATGGCATCTCTATTCCATGGGCTTCCCAAGCCAGCACACCTTGTCTCAGAGTTTGCACACAGATGTGCAAGGCTGTGTGAGATTTCAGTCAGGTTTTGAGAACCCTTCACAAATCCATTCCTCACAGTCCTGCCCAAGGGTCAGGCCAATCCCAATCTCAAACACAGGCTGGGTGGGGAATGGGGTGAAGCAGCCCTGAGTGGGAAAACTGGGAATGCTGCAACCACATGACCTTTAAGGACCTTCCAATCCAACCATTCTGTGATGTTATGGAAAGGTTTTAGGATCAGTTGGGCCACACTGGGAGGAGGTGGGAGGTGTGTCAGCCTTTCCCTGGCCAGACACTGACCCTTCCACCTCCCTAGCAGATTATACTGGCATCCACCCCTCACCTCACCTCACTGGCTTTTGTGAGGAGCCTTTCATTCTTCAGAGACTCCAAAGCTGGTCACAAATGCTCTTGGAGACCTCATATGAAGCGCTGCACCCCCAAAATTTGGTTTCTGGATCCCAGCTGGACTTAGGCAAGCGCAAGATGCAGAGTCCCCATTCCTGTGTGAACGGGACTCTCCTGCCCATGCTCCAAGCTGAGCTTTCACAATCAAGAACTGCATGGTCATCATTTGCACGATGCTGGGATCCTCCAGGCTGGCCAGATGCTGAACAAGGGTTTTTCAAAATCACACTGGGGACCTGAGGGTTCCTGCATTTTCCTTTTCTTTTTTTTGGTTGTAGCCCTCAGTGACTTAATAACCTCCCCAAGTGCCCGGGCAAACATGTTCCAGGACATTGCTCATCCCTTCAGCCTGTAAGGTCATGCACGTTATGGGATTTGCATATTGTTGTGTTTGGTAGCCTTCCCAAAGCAAAGCTTGGGTTCTTGCTTAAGCCTAAAATCCAGCCAGGATTGCTCCCCGAAAACATATTGAGCTCTTTGGCTTGGTGCATTAAACTCTCTTCACATTAGCAAAGCCTGGGAGCATCTGGAAGGCAAAGATTAAGCCAAAATGCCCAGGGAAAGCTCAGATCAGCAAAATATGGTGCCGGGAAGGTTTGAGTGGTTTTTGAGAAGTCAGGTGATACAAAGCTCAGTAGAAGCTTTGGTGAAGTTGCATCAACTGAAAATGCGACCTTGTGGCTTTATGGATCCATTAATATTTCAGTGTCTCAGTGGAATAATCTAAAAAGTGTCAGGAAGAACACAATTTCTAGGATAACTGGTCTATAAGCACAAGGTGAGTGGGGAATAATGCAGGAGGTTAAGGGAGGCCAGTTATCAGAATCATTGTGCTTGCTTAGAATTGCCCCAAAGGTTTGAGAACAGCCCTGTTCATGGTAAAAGTCCAATTTTTACCCCTACTGGTGTTTTCTGAGGTGTGGTGTTGAGCTCTGGGGTCATTTCTTGTGAGTGAAGAAATCAAAACTGTGAGGAGAAAGGGAAATAAATTTGATATCTTGGGGTGCTCCCCACTTGCAAAGCAGTTTGAAAAGTTTGGTTTTCATTTTGGCACAGTGTGGAAAAAGCTCTGGCATCCGGGAAAGCCTTCCCTGCTCCCCTTCCCTGCCCAGCTCTCCCTGGGATGGAAGGCTGTAAGGGAAGTTCTCCACAAAGACTAAAACTCCTCAGTCCTTAGCCATGACATCTTCTGGCTGATCCCACCCTCCAGCCTGAGGCTGTGGGCGCTAAGGAAAGCTCATTTCCCTCATTTCCAGTCCCCTTGGAAGGGACCTTGATCAGGCAAGGGAGGAAAACTTGGGGCAGGTGCATTTTGAGTGTGTCATTGAGTGAAACATTCAGCCTTGGGGAAAAGAGATGGAGGGAGGGGACAAGGTTTGGTTCACATCCTGAGGATTGAGGATGTGACCATCCTGGCATTTTCCTACCTTCCAGCCACCAGCACCTCTCCCTGTCAAGGAAGAGGAGCTTTACCTGGTGCTGGTCCCACCACCAGGTAAATCACGAGGCTGTTTTAAAAGTAAACCTGCATTTTTAATTTTTTTGGGAACATACCCAAATTCTGAAGCAAAGCCCGTGGCTCAGGGTCTGGCTGTGTGGTGCATTGGCTGCACAGTACCAGATAGAATATTCCCCTGAAATTCAGGTTTGCACAGCTGTCTGTGGTGCCATGGCCCTCTCCAAAGACCTGAGGATGACCCCAGTCAGAACTTTTTGGCTGACCTCAGTGGCCTTGAATCAAGCCTGGTCCTGTCTGTGCAGGAACTCATTTCCTAGCAAAAAAAACCATCTTTTGGAGTAGGTCCAGGCCAGACCACAGGGAAGAGGAGGATTCCCTGGCCTTCTGCCATAGCCTCCAGAGAAGATGTTCACAGGGCTGACCAAACCCATCCTTCACTGGCCCTTCCTTGTTGTGGTGTTGTCAGGGTCCCCAGGATGAGGTGAGAGATGAGAATTGACTATTAAGTTCTCAGAAGGCTGATTTATTATATTATGATATTATATTATATTATATTATATTATATTATATTATATTATATTATATTATATTATATTATATTATATTATATTATATTATATTATATTATATTATATTATATTATATTATATTATATTATATTATATTATATTATATTATATTATAAAGAAAATTATATACTAAAACTATACTAAAGAAAGAGAAAGGATAGAAAAGAATGAATAATAAAAAACCATGACTGATCAGAGTCCTGACACAGCTGGATTGGGATTGGTTATCAAGTAAAAACAATTCACATGCTGGGTAAACAATTCTCAAATCACATTCCAGAGGAGCAAAACATGGAGAAGCTGAGGCTCCTCATCTTGCCAGGAGAAGAAATCCTGGCGGAGGGATTTTCCATAAAATATCCCAGTGATGCTTCCTCTCTCTCGCAGCTACCAGAGAGTCGGCCTTCGTCCACGCCATCGCCTCCGCCGGGGTGGCTTTCGCCGTCACCAGGTTCTGTGCCGAGGGCTCGGCCACCATCTGCGGGTGTGACACGCGCCACAAGGGCTCTCCTGGCGAGGGCTGGAAGTGGGGAGGCTGCAGTGAGGACGTGGAGTTCGGGAGCATGGTGTCCCGGGAGTTCGCGGACGCGCGGGAGAACCGGCCCGACGCCCGCTCGGCCATGAACAGGCACAACAACGAGGCTGGAAGGACAGTAAGGACGTTTCATTTCCTCCTTTCCTGTTGGTGTTTTCTTGCCTGAGAGGATAAATGGTGGGAGGGGACTAAAGGGGGTCAAAAGGCCTAGATCTGGGCAAATTTGTGTCACAAAATGGTAGTACCTGTCTATGATAGCTCTAGATGGACGTGCCTGGTCCGTGAGAGCTCCACAAAAATTCACCCACAGAGATGTAAATGCCTGCCTTGGAGTCAGCTGGCCAGACCTCTTTTATAGAGCATGGATCAAGGCAGGTGTAGAATGGGATTTCATCCCATCCTATGAGGATATCTGCTCCCAGAAGATGGGATTTCAACTCATCTTAAGAGAGTATCTACCCCCAGAAGATGGGATTTCAACCCAATTTAGGAGAATATCTACCCCCAGAAGATGGGATTTCAACCCAATTTAGGAGAATATCTACCCCCAGAAGTTCCCATTCCTGGAAGTGTCCAAGGCCAGGTTGGACAAGGCTAGCAGAAGGTGTCCCTGCCCATGCCAGGGTGGTTGGAACAGAGCGATTTTTAAGGTCCCGTCCAACCCAAATCATCCTGTGATTCCACTATTAGAGTTATTAACCCTTATTCCACTATTAGAGTTATTAATAATGTCCTAATTGTGCCTGTTCCCTTCCACTGACTGTGGGGCACCTGAAGTTTGAGTGCAATTGTTCATTCCCCTTCTCTGCAGCCTTGAGGGAGGAGAAGAGCCAGGAGAGCTTTTCCCACAGCCCATCTTCTCAACCCTGTTCTATTTCCCAGGAAATATTTAAACAGAATTAGAGGCAATATAACTCTGGTGCCTCCTGATTAAACTTGGATCATGCCCTGAAGCTGTTTTTACTTCAAACAATCCTGGAACAAAACGTGTAGGGGAAAAGAAAGCACAAAATCTCCCTTATACCCAATCTTTTCCCTAGGTGGAGTAATCCCAAAAGGGGAATATTCCTTTTTTTTTTTTCATCTCAAGAATAGCCCATAAATCCAGAAGAATGCAATTTGTGGGAAATAATTTGTAGAACTGAACCACAAAGCCCTGTCTAACAGAGATTATGCCACAGCTTCTCTGAGATAGGAGAGAACAGGTTAATGTGGTCTGGTCCCCAGAGCAGAAGGTCTTGCACATATCCAGGAGGACATTTGTGCACTGAGCTGTACCAAAGCCACCACAGCTGCCAGGCTGGGGTTTCCTGAGAGCTCCTGAAGTGGATACTGTGAATTCCCAGTGGTGTTATCCCACCTCACACCACAGCAGAGCTGTTGGAATACAACCTCTGAGAGGGAAATACCACCAGAAACCAAAATTGTCTGCAATGGAGACGACCACAAGCAGTAATGTGGTTTCCTCCATCTCTGGCCTAAATTATCCCAGGTACCCCCAGGGATGGGGCAGTGCTGGTGGCTGTTACTGGGGTATGTAGTGGGGAAAAGAGGGCTGGGGAGAAGCTCTGGAAAGGAGAGATTTCCTTTAAAGTGAGAATTTGTTTTAAACTGAGAATCCTTGGAAAAAAACAAACATGTGGTGGTGTTTGAGGGTCCCCAGAATGAGGGAAGAGATGAGAATCTTGACTCCATGTTTCAGAAGCTGATTTATTATTTTATGGTATATATTATATTAAAAGAAAATTATCTATTAAAACTACACCAAAGGAAGAGAAAGGAGACATCAGAAGGCTTGAAAGGAATGAATAATAAAATCTTGTGACTGACGAGAGTCCCGACACAGCTTGACCTGTGATTGGTCGTCAAGTAGAAACAATTCACATGAGACCAATCAAAGATGCACCTGTTGCATTCCACAGCAGCAGATAATTATTGTTTACATTTCGTTTCTGAGGCCTCTCAGCTTCTCAGGAGAAAAAATCCTGGCAGAAGGATTTTTCATAAAACATGTCTGAGACACAAACATCCCTGTGATCACAGGCCTGCAGAGGTCTTTTTACCCTAAGTCTTGTTCCTTTACTCTGAGTTCTTCTAGGACATTTTACAGGTGTCAGAGGTTCGAGAGCAGATGTCACACCACAACCTGAAATCCCAGTATTTTAGAAAGCACTGATGTTTTCCATCCTCACCATTCCAGTACCTATGGGACAGCTCTTCCAGGCCTCCATACCTGAGCGTTCCCAGCTAAACCTGAGCCGTGGGCAACGTTTCATATCAGTTCCCACAGGAACTCCAACCCTACCGCTCCACCAGGAGTTTTGATTAAGCTCAGTGTGATTATACCAACCAAACCTTCTGCGGTTCTCTCTCCTCACTAATTGCAGACAGCTTTGTGGCGGCTGATACTCCGTAAATAACACAGGAAAACACCTGGTGAGCACCAAGGTGCTGATTCATGGCAAATCTCATGGACTCAGGCTGGCACTCGCCTGTTCACGTACCCAGAAATTTGCTGATCACTCTGGAAATGCAGATTATCAAGCTGTTGCATAAGGTTGTCTCCCACCCCAGAGTACTGGAGGGCAACACCTCTGTTTATTTAAACTCATTATATAAGAGGTAAAAACAAGTAGCAAGCTTCTGGGATCAATAATCACCCTCCCATTTATCCCAGGAAAGTGTTTTGTGTTGAAGCCTGAGCCTTTAAAATCAAAAGTAGGGCTCTTTTTTTTTTTCCTTTGAAGTGATTTTAGAAAAATCATAACCCTGGCTTTAAAATAAAAACAAATCCCTTTTCAGTTTCTGAAAGTAGCCATAGCAAGGCTTGAACCTTGTTTGCTTAACATATGTAAAGGATGGAGTTCTGTTCTAGATAGTTAGGACATTTCATCTTCCTCTTATTTTTAACAGAAAAGCTGCATTTTCCATTTGTGAAGATATTGTTTGAGTAGCTTTGTGTGTTCTTTGCTTCTCTGCCCAGATGTGTTTGAATTCTTTTCCTGTGTGACAGCACTGTAATATTCCCACACGAACACTGATAAGACAGAAGTTAATAAATCTCCTTGGTGAAAGTTTTCGGTAAATCCTTAAATTTGAGCTGGGAGTCAGAACCAGTCACTGAAAACCATAAAGTACAGAAGTTTTATGGCTTAGACCCAGCAGTGAGGGGAGGATAAGAGGATTTTTGTTCACAAGAGTATAAATATATCTATGAAAACATCCATAATTCCTTGGAAAATCATGGCCAAGTGGCAGAATGTCATAAAGAGTTTTAATTACAGGTTAATGTCTTCCTTCTCCTTTGCCTTTCTTCTCTTTTGCAGGCCATCATTGAGCTCATGCACCTCAAGTGCAAGTGCCACGGGCTCTCGGGCAGCTGTGAAGTGAAGACCTGCTGGTGGTCCCAGCCAGACTTCAGGGTCATCGGTGACTACCTCAAGGACAAGTACGACAGTGCGTCCGAAATGGTGGTGGAGAAACACCGGGAATCCCGCGGCTGGGTGGAGACCCTGCGGCCCAAATACAACTTCTTCAAGGCCCCCACTGAGAAGGACCTGGTTTACTACGAGAACTCGCCAAACTTTTGCGAGCCCAACCCCGAGACAGGCTCCTTTGGGACCCGCGACAGGATCTGCAACGTCACCTCCCACGGGATCGACGGTTGTGACCTTCTGTGCTGCGGCCGCGGGCACAACACGAGGACTGAGAAAAGGAAAGAGAAGTGTCACTGTATCTTCCACTGGTGCTGCTACGTCCGCTGCCAGGAGTGCATACGAGTCTACGACGTCCACACGTGCAAATAAATCAGGCATAAAACCCCCCTTGGCCGGGCTCCGAGTGGAGAAATGGATTGTTGAGCCTACTTCCTCTGAGGTTGCAGACGTGAGAGAAGTCTACTTTTTTTGATATTAAAAAAGAATAAAAACTGGACAAAAAAATTTAAAAAATAAAAAGGCTAAAACTGGTTGGATAGAATAGGTCTAATGACTTCTGGGCTATCCCGAGGTACATCTGGCAGTCGCACAAGTTCTGCGCCGACGCCGATGCCTCCGGAAGGAGAGCAGCTTTTTCCACCAGCCCTCAACACCCAGCTGGAAGGAATAGCATTAGCAAAAGCATGGATTTGCTCTGCTCCCACCCGCCTGAAGTGACTCGTGCGATTAAGTGTCCTTTGAAAGACTTGCATCTTCCTAAGCATCTCCTTTTCCCTCAGCCAGGCAGAGGCTGTGCTGAACAGCAGCACTGAGCTTTCTGAGAGATCTCTCTGCAAACCCGAATGGCCAGACTGTGTAATATGAGCAACAACAGCAAAAGAAATAAAAGCAGATAAATTACAGATTTTTGAAATAAAGAACATGACTACTTCTTTGCTTTTGCCTTGGAACCAGAGAAGTCTACAAATATTTAACAGAGCTGGAGAGCGGGCAAGCTCTTGATGTGAACTTTTTAGCGTAGTAGCTTCTGCCAGATTGAACATAGGACCCTGTGACATCTTTAGAAAAGGAAGGAGGGAGAAGAGGAGGGAGAGAAAGAGAGAAAACTGCTGATGACTTCCTGTAAACTCCCTGTTGGCACACAGGTGATGTGCACAGTATGGAAAAGTTCAGTGTCTTGTGTGTGAAGTGAAGAGGACTCTGTGTGCATTGAGAAGGACACAGTCCCACAGCTGGGAATGCTGCTCCAGCTCTCCAGCCTGGCACATGGCTCAGCCAGTGAGTCTTCCTTGGAAACACGTGGTGCAGTGAGTCTCTGGGGCTGGACACTCACTCCTGAGCACAGGGCATCCATCTCCTCAGCACCCCAGGGAAAGGATGGCAAGGGAAAGTGTTCACCCTTCCCTCCTGCTTGGGGAGGTCTGTCACCAGCAGTGGAAAGTGCACTTAGTTCTTCCACTCTCTGCACGTGATGCAGGCTTCCCAGGCACTTGGCAGCAGCCTGAGCCCACAGGTCTGTTGGGAACATGGATCTGAAGGACTCGTTGTCACCCATTAATTGACATGAGGGTGAGCAAACCCACCACCACCACCACACCCCACAAGCTGGAGCAGTCTCAGACTCAAGCCAAACCTTGTCCCACAGCTAATTCCTACAGCCATCCCCACCTGTAAAAGTGGCACAGATTAAAATGGACAAAACCCAGAGTCTGAGCCAGCCCAGAGTTTGGGTAAGTTTGGACACAGAGCCAAATCCCAGCTTTGCAGTGCTGGCCCATCTCTGCTGCTCGCCCCTGACTGCCCATCTTTGCGTGTTGCTCTGCTTCCAATTCCAGATCAGGATCACAGTTTACAGAAACAGGTCTCACCTCCTCCATGGGCTCAGCCCACCACCTTGGTATTTACAGCACTGGAACCCTGCTTGGGCTATTCCTGGTCAATACTGGGATAAAAGAGGGGTGAACCAAGCACAGTCACAGCCTGTTTTAGCCCCAGATGCACTTGCCCTGTGTCCTCTCTGCCTCACCCCTGCTTTTGGGTTCCTATCCTGGAAAAAGGACAATGGATGGGTGTTTATTCTGCCTCTTCAGCACAGAAAGGGAAACAGGGCAAGAGTTAATTCCCATTTCATGGCAATGTAATCATGGCCCTTGGCTGGTTCACTCCTGGAAATCTTTGTAGAGAAATCAGAGTGCTCCTCTCTGTGTGTCAGCCTTTTCCCAGGAACCAAAGGAGGGAGTATGCAGAAGAAGAAGGGAACAAACAGAGCTTAATCCCATCAGAGAGAAAACAGGAGGAAATGATGCCTCCAAGGGCTGGCTCTGACTCACAGCGTCTCCTGGGACTACTCCTAGGCTGGTGCAGTTTATGCATCACCCATTTGTCTCAGGGCTGTGCCCAAGGGCACAAGCAAGATTTGCTTATTGATGGAGGCACTTCTATCAGTGCTTTGCAAAAAAAAAAAAAAAAAAAGCAGCGAAATGAGAGCAGAAGAGAGAGGAGAGAGGAGATCAAGAGAAGCAAAGAAAAATATGGGGAGAAAAATCAATCTGTGACACCTGTCCATGTAAACACTGCACCCCATCAATGGCCACACACCACGTGGAGAAGGCAGTAGGTCTTAAATGAAGATCAATTAATGGATGCATGACTGATTTTCATAGTGCAGTCGTGGAGAAAAGGAAAACTTAATCATGGGAAATAGAGAAGGAAGCCACTGCAGGGGGAGATTGCACCTATAACCAGCATTCAAACACAATCTGTCAGGAAAGCAAATGCTCCAGAAAGCCACATAAGGGGTGGAAGACATTGATAAATTGGAGAGGATGGGATAAGGGAAGATACATCTGATTTACTTAATGTGATGCAGTGCAAGCAGCCACAGTGAGGGATGTCAGACACGTCCTACAAGGAACTTCTGTCAATAAATGGTGACACAACAGTGAAAATTCAAATCACTGCAGGCCACAGTCCCTTCAATCCATTGACTTCAGCGGGGTCACACCCACAACTGGTTCTACCCTAAGATTTTTCAGCCAGGTGGTTTCAAACTCCTCCTTTTGTACCACACCAGTGAAGAAATGGGTTGGAGGATTTGGCTTCCATGTGTGGGAGCTGGAATCTGGCCCCAGCCCATCCACAGCATGTTCACATCCACCATTTCTGCTTTTGCACCAGAACAAGCCCAGCGTCACCAGCAGGTGAAGATTTTTGGGAAGCAGGGGGAAAAAAAAAATTGAAACTGGGCATTTGCTGAGCAATTGCCTCTAGAGGTGAACAAATTTTGACTGCAACAGTGGGATTTATTTCATCCGGTCTAAGCTATTTATCTAATTTTCTGCTGGGATCAATGGCAAGAAACAAACCCAGAAGGTGATTCATGGTATTTAGGATGGTACCTAAGTTATGTTTGGTGAAGTGCCCTCTGGGTGTATCTCTGACTTCAGCTGCTGAGCTCAGAGCTGATGATGAGCTCTTCCGTGGGTCCAGACTGATGATGTGAAATCCACCATGAGTCAAGGAGGTGAAGCTACAACCTGATCATCATCTGAGATGGGCTGGCTGTGCTCCTTCCCTCCAAGCTGGGGTCAGGCTTGAACCAGCTCAGTGGCTGGGGACTCCTCCTCCCCATTCGAGGGGATTTTAACGAGGCCTGTGGGTGCTTGTCTGGGTTTGTTATGTAATTAATCATCTCTGGGATGATCCAATGTAAGGGGCTGAGCAGCTGCTACTAAAGTCAATGAAAAATGCCTGAGTGAATTCTGTTCATCACCCTGAGCATACCCAGGGGGTTCCAGTCCTGGGTGTGACTCTGCCCATCCCTAAGGGGGGAAAAGAGCCTGCCAGGGGTCTGGGAGCTGGGCCCGTGGTTTTGGAGAGGGGGCTTGGGCCATTGCTCACTGCTACATGTGAATTTGGAGGTGTCTGGAAAACTGAGATCCCTCTCCACTGCCTGCACTGGGTGTCTCGAGTCAGGGTTTCCACTGCACCAGTGAGAAAAATTTAGCCAGTGATGAGTGAGGTGCCATCCTTCCCTACAGGAGATGGCCTGAATACCACCCAGAGCTGCCTTCTGCCTCAGGTTCTCCTGAGGAAACAGTAGGACCTTACTTATGGAAGGGTCTTGGCATTTCACTCAATAATATAAACATCTGGTGACATTCTACAGATGCCCTACAGTGTCCTGTTGGGTCCAGATGTTGTTTCAATGGCCTAAGACCCACACAGATCATAAGAGACCACTGGGTGTCCAAAATGACCCAAGATTGTCTTTGTGTAGGCAATTGAATTGGGCACTTCTCTGGACGTGGTTTTCTGTCAGACCTTCTCCCCCACCTTGGTGTAATGCTCCAGTTTATAATCAAAAGGAAAACATCATCCATTTCCCACAGATGGGACTGGCCATCTTCACCTCTGTGCTCCCTGGTGTCCTTCCCTGGTGAGGTTTGTCCTCAGGCAGATGGTTTGTACCAGGGGTGTGTCTGGCAGGACGGGGGAAAAGGGACAAGGTGTCACCCAACAAAGGAACAGATGTGAAAAATAAAAGTGAAAAAGGACCATAACTCCATCCTCTGCCATGCTGCTACCCAACCTCTCCTTTAGCTGAACAGAAGGGTCAGATGGGCCCCATCAGTTCCACATGCAAGATATTAAAGACAGTGGCGTTACCTGTGAGGGGTGAATTTGGCCTCATCTCTTTTCTTTCTATGAAAGAAATGGAAAGTTTAGGGGTTTGGTTGTTTTGTTGGGTTTGGTTTTTGGTTTGGTTTTTTTTTTGTTTTGTTTTTTTTTTTTTTTGTTTTTTTTTTTTTTTTTTTTTTTTTTGTTTTTTTTTTTCCTTGGTTTGATTTAGTTTTAGAATTTGGGGGCTTCTCTTTCTCAGAGAAAATGAAAATATGGGGAGGGAAGAACATTTTTGTTGCTTGACCCCAGTTATCTCTCTCAGCTGGGTCTTGTGCCCCGCACTGACAGTCTTCTCCAAAGCATTTTGAAATCTCCAAAATTGCTTCCACTCCTTATGGGAAGCTTCATGTGCAGAACTAAAGCAGTTGGGATTTAATTTTTGGAGGGGATTGCAGAGACAACCACACCACAAAATGCAACACGGCACAGAAATCCCTGAGTCAGCAGTGACCACGTCAGCCCTGCAGTGCTGTTGTCTAAGCTGAGCATTGCAGATTTTCTGTATTAACAAACCTCAGAAAACAATTTCTTCTGCCTCTCAATCTCAAATAGTTTTGGTGTTTTCATTGCATTCAGATGTATTGCCACAGAAATGTCCCTGGATTATGTTACATTTGTCATGTGTGTTCATAGTCTTATCATGCCCCCATCCTTAAATTCATATAAAGGAGAAACACTCTGAGCTTTGGGTCACTTTTTTTTTTTTTATTTTTACCTTCAAAGATTGGTTTCAGTGCTGAAAATCTGGTGTTTGATGTTGTTGGGGATATTCAGGGTTGCAGCATGAGCACTCTGCAGGAGCTGGGAGTTGTGAATCACGTCCCAGGGTCTGCACTATGGAAATTACTCCAGACTTCCCTTGATGCTTTAACAAAATCCCTTTGGGAAGATGAAAACAGGGCCATGAAAGGCACCAAACGCAACTGCCCTGCTCAGATCTGTCATTCCTGAGCTCCAGCAGCTGTTGGGATGAGATGTCAGGGAGTTTTGGATGATGGGAGAGAAGGTGGGCTGGGCAGGACAAGACCTCATCTCCTCTTCATACCTATAATTTCCTATTTTCTACCTCCCTCCAAGCTAAACCTTGGCTGCTTTATTTGTGACTTCTCATGATGGGAGTATCTCTTTTTTCTAGATTTCCCCTCTCTCACTGGAAGCAGCAGTGGCATCTGGCTGAATTGTTTTATTCACACCTGAACCCTTCCATCCTCCTGTTTCCTGCCCTCCCTCGTGTTCCCCAGCAAAGTTCCTGCTCTGCAGCTCCTCTCCCCCAGCTCAGGTCCCCATAAACAGCTGTGGGGTGCAGATTCCTCAGTTTGGTGGGAAATGGGGGCTCCTCTGGCCCCCATTTCAAAGAAGGGGTGTTTAGTCCTCATTCTTGCCCCTCTCAGTCTTCGTGCTCTTGGGCAAGTAATCTTCTCCCACTTTGCTGCGTTTTCCAGAGGGGTCCTTGGTGCATCTCCACGTTGGAGGAGGAGATTTTTTTTTCTCAAGAACAAGAGGCCAGGAGTTGATTCCCAGTTGATTCCCTACAGTGAGATTTAGAATACAAAGTGAGATGCTTAAAGGCAGGTATCTACATGTGCTAGGTCCTTAAACCCCCATACAAACCAAATTATGGTCTCCATTTGCCTAAACTCAGCGTTTAGGGCTGAACTAAATTATTGAAATCGTGTCTAGAGCCATCTGGGATGCTCCAGGGTACCCCACTGGCTCCTGAAAGCTACTCTGGAGGAATGTGGGCTTCCCTTGGATCTCAGGGCATATCTGGCAGACCCATGCAGATGCTTCTCCACCAGAGATGGGTGTCTAGATGTCTGACTCCCATGCAGACACAGGCTTGGGGACATCCACAGGTGTGTGTGTGTCTTCATCCATGAGCAGGATCCCACTCCAGATTCCAAACTCTCTTTAGATTCTCTGAGGTGGAAAACTGGTCATGGGCTCAATTCTCACTTAAACCGACAAAAATCAGGTTCAAGTGTCTCAAGGGGAGCAGAAGGTGGACCTGTTCTGTAAAGATAATTATTTTAATCCGCTTTACTGCCTGGTTTGTCATGGCTGTGACCCCAAGGGAGCATCTCTGCTCTTCCTGCTGAGGAGCACATAATGGGAAGGGACAGGTCCCACCAAATCATCCACGGGTAAAATCCTGCTCTTAGGTGGACACAACCCAGATGGAGAAAGTTCCTGAAGCCACAAGGGTCTGTTCCACATGATCTCCTCCTCTGTCTCTGCGGACCTTTTCTTACACATGTTCTGCACGCCAAGGGAGGTCTTGGACAGCCCTGCATGGAAGTGGGGAAAGCGTGAGGAGAAGCTTTCCCCATTTCCCTTCCTTTTCCAAGTTTCTTCTTATTATTTATTAGTATTTATTTATTTCTCTCCATTCATTCCACTCCACCAAAAATCCTGAAGGCAGGTCTGCTACAGACTGGGGCTGAGCAAGCAGCTGAGTGTCACCCATGGTTTTGAGGGATGGTGTCAGAGCTCCTTGCCAACACTTCCACCTGCTGCTGCCCCTTGGAAAGCACAAGAGATTTGAGGTCAGCCTCCCAAAACCTCCAAAAACAGATAAAATCCTCCTGAGTCTCTGCTGTAGTCTTGGTTGTCCCTGTCCCCAGCTGATGGCAGCTCAGCCTTCACCACCTCCTCCCAGTGGGATCCCACTCCATCAATCCCTTGTGGCATCGCTTTCTGTCCCTCCCAGGACCAAACCTGCCCGAACAAGCCCTGTTGTAGCTTTGGACTCTCTGACAAGCCCACCAGCAGTGTGGAACACCTAAAACACAAACCTGTAGCACCCCAGGGGATTTCCCCACGGTACAAAACATGCTTGTCCAGCAGTCAGGGACAAGTATCTTCTTGTGAGTGGGTTTTTTTTGCTGTTGCTTTCCCTTCCCACAGACTGTCTGCCTGATTACATCGCCTCCTTCAAAGCTCCATCACTGTCTGTGACCCCTGCCCTCACCCCCGTGTACAGATTGCATGTATGATACAACCTGGAATTCCAAAGCTATTGTACAAAGTAGAGTTGTCACCTTTTTTTCTTGGTTTTTTTTTTTTCTTCTCCCTCTCAGTATTTTGTTAAGTCTGATGATTTTTTTATGATTATTTATTTTATGAATAAATGTATATATTAGTAAGAGTATATATTTGCAGAAATAACTCATCGGGACAGTGTTGTTGCTCTGCTGTTGTGCTTGTGACCTCATTGGCTTTTACCCCATTTTCTACTGACAGCACATTAGCAATGTCTTGTAACTGTTTTTTTTGTTACCAGTTAAGTTTGATAGATGTGTTAACTTTATAATTAAAATTTTAAAAAAAAAGTGCATTAATTTTAACCTGTGTTTGTGCTTTGTCCCACTGTTCCCTAGTTTTGACTGGATGGAATTTCATATTACAGGCTGAAATTCAGCTGGGTTATAAGAAATGAGAAATGAGGTTATGAGAATAAGATTATGAGAAGTAAGAAATAAATATACCTTCCTCTTGTAGGACAGGAGTTGTGTGCTTTGGAAGAAGAGATGTCGCCTGTGCTGTCACCATTTAACCCATGCACAGCTTCTGTAGGAGGGGACAACACCAGTATGAATAAAACAAATCCATTTTAACTGTCATGAGTCCATTTCTCAGCTGAGCATCACCAGGACAGGGACCCAGCTTCTTCCTCCAGAGCAATAAAAACCCAACATGGCAAAGGGATGAGTTTTCACAATGTCTCTGGAAGAAGAAGAAATTTCATCTTGGTTTTGCCAGTTCCAATCACTCCTTCCTTCCTCTGTTATTACTCTAGGTTGGGAGCCTTGAACCTGCTCTAAAACCCAGCTTGATGACTTCTTTATAACTGACAGAGGGGTTTAAGCACATCCAGAGATTTATCCCAATTATTTAAACCACAGACCTGAGCTGGAATAAATCACCTTCTGGAGAAATCTGTTTTCTTACAGAGGCTCTAAATGAACACTTCTATAAATGTGTTCATTTATAATTTATCATTTATTGCATAAATGCAAGACAGCTTTTCCCTGGGAAGGGAGGTGGGCAGCACACTGGGACAGAATATCCCCCTCCCCAAAACACCCCCCATGCCTGGCTTTGAACAACACAGGTCAAACACCACGGAAAGCTTTCAGCATTCCGGGCTCAGCATATTTTCCAGAAATAAATGATAGACATTCTTATTAAAGAGCACTTGAGATAAGCCTATTTGTGTTGCCTGCTTTGCCAGGTTTGAGCAAGAGTCTTTTTTTTCCTTTTTTTTTTTGAACCTAAATAGGGAAAATTTAAGACATGAGTGGCCATCTCAGTTACTCTCAGCTTATTTGCCCCTGCAGACCCTTTTAGGAATGAATGAAAACAGTCTTGTTAACTTATTGCTGCCTCATGACATCGTTATTGGGGAAATTGTTGAAGTTTTCCTTTTGGTTTTGTTGAGTTATTCCCCCATGGGAAGGCAGCACAAACTGTGGTCACATTGAGCCATGGCAGTGGCCTTTGCTCAAGACAACCCAGGTCACAAAAGTCACCCAAAACTGCTCCACAGCCGCGTGGGAGATATTTGACACGAGAGCCAAGAGTCAAACCTCATCCCCAGGCATAATTTAAGGTCTGAGGTGCTGCAGAGGGGTACCGGGAACCTGACATCCAGAAAAGTTGAGAGCTCCGTGTTCCTTTGAGAAATGGTGCACTGAACTTGGTGAAGCTTGGTCACCAGCAAAAAAATCATAGAACTAGAATTGGAAATAGAATTAGATTTAGAATTAGAACTAATTAGAATTAGAATTATTACAATTATTAGAATTAGACTGGTTTGGGTTGGAGGGGACCTTGAAGTTCATCTCATTCCAACCCCCTGCCAGGGCAGGGACACCTTCCACTATCCCATGTTGCTCCAAGCCCTGTCCAGCCTGGCCTTGGGCACTTCCAGGGATCCAGGGGCAGCCACAGCTGCTCTGAGAACCTGTGCCAGGGCCTCACCACGCTCACAGGAGAGAATTTCTTCTGTATCTCACTTCAATCCCCCCCCCCCACTCAAGTATGAAGACATTTCCCATTCTCCTGTCAGTACAGTTCCTGATGAAGAGTTCCTCTCCAGCTTTCATGCAGCTGCTTCAGATCCTGGAAGGTGCTGTGACCTCCTCCCCTCCAGGCTGAACAGCCTCAAATTTCTCAGTCTTTCCCCTCAGCACTGACTGAGCTACTCCTCAGCAAACCATGGCCAGGTTCGCAGTTCTGGTGGCACTGCATGTCCTCTCCTGACTGCTTTCCATGCACAAACAGCACCAGAAACCAGCCTGAGATGTGCCAGATCCATAGGAACTGTGCAGATTGTTCTGTACCTGAGTTCTTTTGCACCAGTCTGGTGGAAACCAACCACCCCCAACGTGAGTGGTGCTTCAGGTTTGAGCTTTTATATTTTCAGATTCTGTGCTGCTTTAGTGTGTGGCTCTGAGCTTCACATCAGGGCATGGTGAGCTCTGTGCACAGAGCAGGGAGACAAAACAATTCCTGCTCCAGCTGGGCACCAAGGACAAATGATCCAAATCTCAGCCCCAGAGCACAAACACCGTGGGCTGGAGAGAGAAAAACAAGCAGGGTGGGACTGCAGGGGCTAAAGCTGGAATGGGACAATGAACTGCAAGGTGCAAATGGAGCAGAACTGATCCCAGGGAGAGACCCCGGGAGCGCTCGTGCATTTTGGGGCCATTTTGGTTCATCTTGGGTGCAGCCCTGGCTGGGCTCTTGTGCTGCCCAAGGTGCATCCATGGAGGCCTCCTAATAAATACCTTATACTTTAATACCTTATACTAATAAATACTTTAGCTCCATCTGGTCTCTGTCCTAGGCCAGCCTTCACAAGGCATCCTGAGCAAGACCCCCAAAGCCTCCATGAAGTCACAGCCTTGCCCCACAGGCTCCATGGACTGCAGGGAGTGGGGTTCAGCTCATGGATTCACCCAGCCCAGTGAAGGAGCCCACAGAACCACAAACAGGCACGGGGATGCCCTCCAGGCTCTGCCTGTCCTCTGGGTGCTGCTCCAGGAGAATCACGGGTCTGTGTCATGTCTGGGAGCCCCAGGGAGATGTCTCAGATCCCCCAGGATATGTCACCAGGCATTAGACATTCTAGCCAAGTGACTGAGCCCAATTTGCCTGAACTTGAGGTCTGACTGTCAAGTTCCTGTTATTGTTCACAATGAGTTGAGGGATTCATTTCACCACGAGGGCTGAGTGCTGCCTGTATCCTGTCACAGATATCTTTTATGAAAAATCCTTTCCTTAGGATTTTTCCTGCTGAGAAGCTGAGAGGCCTCAGGAACAAAATGTAAACATTGATTATCTGCTGCTGTGGAATACAACAGGTGCATCTGTGATTGGCCCATGTTGGTTGTTTGTAATTAATGGCCAATCACAGTCCAGCTGGCTCAGACAGACAGCCCAAGCCACAAACCTTTGTTATCATTCTTTGCTATTCTATTCTTAGCTAGCCTTCTGAGGAAATCCTTTCTTCTATTCTTTTAGTGTAGTTTTAATGTAATATATATCATAAAATAATAAATCAGCCTTCTGAAACATGGAGTCAGATCCTCATCTCTTCCCTCATCCTCAGACCCCTGTGAACACGGTCACAGTGTCCCTTTGGAAATCTGGATGTCTTATGGATTTAGCACATACAGACCCCCTGGGAGGTCTGTGTCCTTCTGGATTGGCAGGGGGATACCCAGAGGAATGACACTGAGACACCACGGATGGTTCTGGACACCTGTGTTCAGTCAGGCACCTGGAAAATCCCATCTCCACTGGCTGCAGCAGGAGCCCAGAGCCTTTGAGCACGAGCAGGCAGCACTTTGCATCCTGCCACCCAAATTATGATGCCTTCATCTGCAAGTTGAATCCCGCTTGAGCAATCAGTCCAACCCAGCATCCTTTGAAGCTGTGAAATCCAGCTGAAAGCAGCTCCTGTCCAGCAGCTCACCAGGCCATAAAGAAACACTCTGTGACCCAATAAAATCTGAAAGCTCTGCCATCTCACTGCTACCCAGCCTGGCTCTGGAATTTGCTTACTGGTGTCTTTTGTTTGCAGGTGTGGAAGGGTTTTTTCCCCCCACCATGCAGTCATTTGGAGGCACACAGCCAGGTTTGCATTCCACAGGGCTTCAATCGGGTCTGGGATTTGCCTGGGAGTGTCAGCCGGTGAAGTGCTCACTAATGAACTCGGTGGTGGTGTTAGGGTGAGGTCAGCTCAGTTCCTCCTCAAGTTGGCTTTGTGCAAGGGCAGCAAGGTTAAATCACTTTAATGGTGATTTAAAACACATCTGTGGTCTGGAGCTGACCCTTTGGATCCTTGTGCCATTCCTCCTGGTTCAGGAACATCCCAACACCCTGAATTTCATCTCCTCTTTTGTCAGACAGGAGCACAGCAAGGCTGTGTTGACTACACCTCACCAAGCCCTTGAGCTCTCAGAAATCCACTTGCTCTGTAATTTTTTTTTTTCCCTGGAACATGTGAGATAATTCTCAATCCTGTGTGTGGGAAAGAGAGGTGGCAGTGAAGAAGTGCCAGCTTTGCTACAGTGAGAATTTCCTTCATGCAGGAATCCGGGGAGAGCCTTGAACCTGTTTGTTCTGTCCTAATCAATGCAGCTGCTTTGTGCAGGAAGTGCCTTTCATCCTGGGAATGTCAAGGCCTTCATGACAGCATATGGAAATCCAGGTCCAAGCCTCCCCTCCCTATCAGACAAAGGCTTGAAGCCCTGCCTGAGTCACCAGGGACTGATAACTCCAGCCTGGTCTTGAGCAACCCCGCTGGAATTCCAGTTTCAACAAACTGCTGCTCTCCAGAGGACAAATGCTTCCCCTGGAATTTCTGTTCCTCAAGCTGCTCCTTCACAAGCAACACACCCAGATTCCAGGTGTGTTTCCAGATTCCAGAAATGTATTTTTTTCTAATTTCTATCAAAAATAAAGAAGCAGCTTGGGTCCTAGTTATTTTTCAGACCCAAGGTCACAGAAGGGACCACGTGGGAGACTTTGGTTAATCAGGATGAAGATGGGGGAGTTTTTTGACCAAGAATTGTCACTGCGAGTGCAGAATTTATTGAGACACAGCTCCTTCAGGCACCTACAGATGGTTTTACCTTCCACATTGCCATGCCAGGACTTTGCAGGGGATTTCTCTCTGCTGTGCTTCCCTCAGTGTGCCTTGGGACAACGCGGTGTCTCGATGAAGTGGGGAGGGCAGGACGAGTAAACAATCCTGAATGGGGAAGGGAAGGACTTTGGCTGGCATTGAACAGCTAAATCAATAAGGAAATTTGTTCCTGGTCCAGCCATGGAGTGGGAACACCACCCTCCAAGCACCACAGTCACACAGGAGGAGTTTGGCACACGCAGGGCTGGCGAGGAGCTAACCTTTAGGCTTGTTAATGAATGATAATTGAGTGGTCCTCGAGAGCTCTGAATAAGTTCCCCAGGTCCCAGCTGTTGCCCAGGGCTGCTGGGCACACCTTGCCTTAGCAGCAGATGTTGTTCCTGCTGGGGGAAGAGAAAGGTTACTCATTAAAAGGCAGCAGACACTCCAAACACGGAATAAAATGTGACCAAAGGACTGGCTGTGCACTTGGATGGATTGGTTTCCCTCCCCTTTAATCAGGATGTTTTGATAGCTGGGGAGCACAATGAGATCCAGGTGCCATTGTTGTTATCAGAGCCTCGATCACAATGATAATCCTTTTTTTGTGGTGGTGCCTCTGGGCTCATCACCATCCTAAGACCATCCCTCGTGTGCTGGGTGATGCCCAAACACAGCACAGGGTGGTGGACCCTGTCCCAAAGAACTTCCAGGCCCAGGGATCTGGTTTGGGCTATCTCTGTGTTCCATCCACAGTGATGCTGATAAATAAAACCAGCTCTCAAGCATTGCTGTGGTCTGCCTGAGCCATTTGTCTGTAAAAACAGCTGTACCCAAGGAGGTCACACAGCTCTACACATCAAGCAGATGTCTTGCAAATCATCTAAATGCAGAAAAACATCAGATTATTAACAGCACAATGACTGCTTAACTAGAGAAAAGCCAGGTCCACCTTTCATCATCATTTATCAAACCTGTAATGTCAAGGAAATTACTTTTTTTCCCTTGTGGCTTGCAATTAGCACAAGCCAATAAAAATCTGAATGTTCTGCTAGCTCATCAAGCAGGTGGTCAGAGCTTGCTGGCATGAAGAAGGTGGGAACTGCTCCGTAAGCACAGGTTACGTGGTGCAAGCTGGCACAATGCACCAAAGAAATCCTTGGGGCAGCCAGGCTTTGGGACACAATAGTGCTGAGAGGTGAATGTGGATCCAATACCCATTTCTCATCATATTACACCCAGGAGACATCCACTGTAATTAGGGTGAGAGCAACAGAAAGGAGGTTTTCTGCTCATGGGGTTTGGTGGTAGAAATCTCAGCCACGGGGAGCTGTGGGTATTTAAATTTATCTGAATTTAAGAAGCAACTGGGCAGTGCTCAGCAAAGAAAGACACGTGAGGAGCTTTTTATGTGAAAGACTCAAATATTCCATTGGAAATCCCAGCTGAGAGGTTGCTGGGAGTTGAGTGGAAGTGTCACCATGAGTTTGTCCTCTTCTCCTTCCCTTTCCCTACACTTGGCCTGTGTCAGAGACAGGAGATGGGGCCAGCACAACCTGATCCAGCCCAGCTGATCATAAATCCATGGACATAAATGTGAAACAGATCTGCAAGAGATTACTGTTCCTTCAACACTTCAGGGTGGAATGGCTTTCAGAAAAAGGTGATTTCTTCTCTCAGTCTGACTGAAAAAATGAAGACACTGGTCATTCCACCTGACTTTGAAAAGATTAACAGCCTGACAAATCTTTGCAGCCAAGGAGAGAGCGGGACATGTCCAGCAAGTGATTTGCATGGCCAACCCTGGGTGTCTGTTTTAGGAGATGAATCTCCCCCTCGGGCTGACTCTCCTCTGCCTTGACCACAAAACAAGCCTGGGCTGACTGACTTGGACCTGGGCATCTCACTTTTAGAGGTGCAAATTAGGGATGATGAAACCTTCCCAAAACTGCATGCCTCACCTGAGATTTGCAGGATTCTCCATTGTGAGGCGGAACTTAGAGAAAATATCCAAAAACAAGGTATAAAACACTGAAGGAAATGTACAGATGTTTCAGAAGTGCTTTGTGTGGGTTAAATAAATTTTGGTATCAAAATTTCGTTTCAACATGTCAGCTCCTGCCCCAAAAACAGTTCTCCCTGAGAAGTCTACAATGCCTCCCATAAGAAGGAAAACCTCTTGATAATCACAGGACCTGAAGAGTGAAGGCCACCTCCACCTAGGGAGAAACCTGCCACTGAAGACACCAAAACAAATCCCATTCTTGACCAAAAAATGCCCTCAGTGTCTGCCCAGACCATGAAATAATAAATCCTTAATGGCATTAATCTGAACAGCTGCTGAAGAAGCACAAAAGGCTTGAGTTGAGTCAGCTGGATTTCGACTCTGTGGCTGCAAGGAACGTTCAGACCTTGCAGGAGGTGTTCAAACCCAGCCCTCACCTTGCTGAATCTTTCCCAGTGTGTCAGTGGTGGAGCGTGGGCTCCTCTTCCAGATCCAAAGTCACCAGAGCTGCCATCTTTCACTTGCACAAGGGTTTCTGTTGGATTCAGGGTCTGGCTGTAAATCCAAATTGGGGGTGATTTTGAAGAGTAATTTTAAGGGGCTGCAGCTCCACAAGCTACACAAACTCAGTTCTGTACCGCTGTTTTTAAAAAAAATGTGGATTTTCTATGGGAAAATGGAGGAAATTGAGGACATTTCATTCCTAACCTGCTGCAGACTGACCACCAAGCAGAATTAAATTATTAAATGATTAAATGATTTGTGAGGACAGAGGAACTTGCACTTATTCCAGGTCCATGACTTCTTAGTCTCAGGAATCTGCAATTCCACATGAAACTCCCCATTTGTTTGGAATACTCTGAAGTGTCCAGTTCACACAAAGGTCTTTAACTTTAAACTTCTCAACAGAAAATAGAAAGCAAAAGTTGCGTCAGACTTTGGATAGTTTGAATCTTGGATATCTGATGGATTAAAAGCTTGGGAATCATCAGTTTGGAGAAACAGTGGAGATTGGAACTGAGTCTTCTCTAGGTGTGTTCTCCATGCTCTAAATTCATGGTTGGATGTTCTTGGGGGCCTCCACTCCATCTGGGGCACTCTTCACTTTGGAATCCCTTCATTAAAGACCTTCTCTTCCTTAATTCTCCTCTGACCTCCAAAGTGACCTCATTGGCACCAATCTTTCAATGGTGCCACCATGGGCAAAAAGAGCTCCAGAGACAATTTATTCCACCCTCCTCAACCCATGGAGATGCCTCAAAACCCACCCCTGAAGCAGAGTACCCACCGAGGTGGTGAAAAACCAGCTCCAAGCATCTGGTTTAACAAAGACAAGAGTGCAAATCCATAAATAAGCATTTTTTCCATATGACTTGACTTTTTTGTCCTCCTTGTTCACCAGGGCAGCAGGGAGAGACATCTGGTGGCTGAATGGTTTCCTGCAAGGAAAATTGCAGGAAATGTGTGTTTGGGGAGGTGTTTTTGGGAGGGGATGTCTCAAGAAGAACGTGTCCCTTGAGAGACATGGCACCACTGAGTTTACCTGAAGCACCATCATGTGCTGCCACATCTCCCTCTTCAACAGCAAACCTTCCATCTGCTCTTTGGGGCAAAAAAATGTGTCTGTTGAGACAATGGATCTCTTCTTGTGGCCTCAAATGTTGGATTTTACTGTAAACATCCTGTGTGTCTCATCCCAGCCCTCTCTCATTTCAGCTCAGAGGACATCCAAAGGGTGATGATCAATCCCATCTTGATTTGTCCTTTTCTAAATGAAATATTAGGGGAAAAAAAGAAGGTTTTCTGCCACTAGGCTTCAAAAGAAGCTCTTCTGCACTTGGCAGCAGAGGTCCAGGTGGGGCAGAGGGTTGGTTCATCCCTGCACACCTCCAAGACAAAATCTGGCTGAAGAGAAGAGCTGCAGCACTAAAACCAAGATCTGGAATTCAATCCTGCAGAGGGACTCTCAATATTTCCCCCAAATTCTCCACTCTCATGACTTGAAACCTTCTCAAGAACTCCAGGTGTTAGAGCTGAGGCATTGATGTCTCCATCCAGACACACCTTAGCTGGCAAATCCCTCCAGACTCTAAATCCAAAGAGTCACCAGCACAGGGATTTGATCTGGAATTTTCCTCTCAGAGGATGGAATAACAGGGAAGAAAAAGTGACCCAAATGAGCTGCATTCTGCACTGCTGCCCCACATTGTGTTGTTTTCCCATCACTCCTGGCACCCCAAGATCTGAAGTGCAGCATTTCCCTTATCCCTGGTTTTTTTTTTCTGGGATTTGCTGAGGTACCTGGATTTTCAGTGGCTGTTGTAGTGCCCATCACCAGAGGTGCTTCCATAGAGACAGAGACTCTTTGCTCCTCTCTGTTGGACAAGGTTTTCAGATCAACATTTCCCAGGTCAGTTTTGGGCATCAGCCACCCACCAGTGACAGCAGTTCTCCTCCATGCCTTCCCACCACTATTCCTTTTGATAAAAATCATGGTCAGGGACAATTTCCCCCAACCCAGGGTGTTCCAAGCCCTGTCCAGCCTGGTCTGGAGCATTTCCAGAGATGGGCAGCCACAGCTTCAGCTGTGTGACCACATCACACACCTCAGGTTCTTCATCACATCTCCATCCACAACTTCCCTGTGATGGAGCAGCGGCTGCTCACCTTTATTTTACAAGTGAGGAGCAGAAGCACAAAGAAACCAGGATGTGATTTGTTTCACTTGGTTTTGGTCTCCTAAAGTTGAGGAGTTGGGTCTCTTGCTGCCTTCTGGAGAGGCAGATGGAGATGTCTCATTCTGCAAAAGCTGCTGATGCCACACCAGGAATTAGAGTCATGCTCTGCCCAAAAAATGGATGGAATAAATCCCTTTCCAGACAACCAGGCCTCTCTAATTAAGCAGAAGGTGAAAGCCTACCTTGGATTAGACATCAGTTTTTGGTAAATAGAGTGAGATGGGTCCCACAGCAAAAAGCTCCCCCAGTGTTGCTGTTCCATCACAGGGATGGAATCCCCACATTCCAAGGGCCAGCCCAACCCTTGTAAGATGCTTTTTGCCAATATTTGATCCACATATTGGGTCTTGCAACACACTGGACTTGCAGCCCGTGCTCTCCAGAGCCATCCATGCATATCCTCAGGGATTGTAGAAATGATTGCAGCAGGAAGAGGCCCCTGAGGTTCATTCTGAGCATAACTTGATGAGATAAGGCTCAGCCTACGTCACAGATGGGAGGCTGCAAACCCTCCACCACCACAGGGCACAATCTAATCTAACGACTCCGTTTGTCTGATCTCTCCTAATTTTTGCTAATCTAGATGAGAAGAAGATCTTGTGTAGCCAGAAGCACATTGCTCTGGCCATATCAGATGACCCAATAAAAGATATTCCCCCTCTCCACAAATTCTTGAGTGGCATTAATCCATTGTAGGGTTGATTTTCCCCTGGATTTATGGAGCATCTTTCAGGGGATGGACCAATTTCCCCAACAATACTTGACTGGAAGGAACATCCTCACACTTCCTCCCCGTCCCAAAAAAAGCTAAGATTATTTATTTTCCATCAAACTGGGAGAACCCATGCAGACATCTCTCCTGTGGGGCGGTTGATACAGAGGCTCTGTGGCTCAGAGATGCTGCCTGGACATGTGCTGCTTGTTTTTATCATTCCCCATGGGCCATACACGGTTAAAAATCCAGAATCAGCACCTCCACCAGGGACATGATGGGTATTTCTGCAGGCAGGTCAGTGCCAAGCAGTGGGGACCAGTGCTTAAAAACATTTTAAACCCAGGGCAGACCATGCACGTGGGGGGAACTGAGCCACACAAAAGACAATGCTTGGCAAGAGGTAACGGTGTGGGGGAAGTCATGAGAAGGTGGCAATTTCTGAGAAACCCAGGAACACCACTGAACTCAGGTGCACAGATTTTGTCCACCGATGACCTGCTGGCATCTTAAATGTTTATCTCAGGGAGTGCAACAGCTTTTGTCTGAGGTGTTGTGACCGTGTTCACAGGGGTCCAAGAATGAGGGAAGAGACGAGGATCTGACTCCATGTTTCAGAAGGATTGATTTATTATTTTATGATATATATTATATTGAAACTATACTAAAAGAATAGAAGAAAGGATTTCATCAGAAGGCTAGCTAAGAATAGAAAAAGAAGGAATCATTGAACTAAGGCTTGTGGCTTGGACAGGGAGTCTGAGCCAGCTGACTGTGATTGGCCATTAATTAGAAACAACCACATGAGACCAATCCCAGATCCACCTGTTGCATTCCACAGCAGCAGATAATCAATGTTTACATTTTGTTCCTGAGGCCTCTCAGCTTCTCAGGAGGAAAAATCCTAAGGAAAGGATTTTTCATAAAAGATGTCTGTGACAAGGTGTTCTCACCCTGAGAACACAACCTGTACCTGATCTGAGCTGGCTGGACGAGTCCCATGTCCTGTCTGAGAGGAGAGGTCACCTGAAGGAGGATTTGTTTCATCACCACTCTCACAGTTCTAGATTAAGCTCTGAATTTTGGCTCCCTTTCTGATTAAATACGTGTAAAATTTTGTACAAAGCAATTTTTCCACCCAAAGATGGAAGAATTGGGTGGAAGAAACAGCCAAATCCTTCTGGAGGAGCCTCTCACCCCATTCCCTGGTGAGAGAGACAAGGTGGGCAGTCTGTGCTGAACAAGATATTTTAATAAAATACAATTTAAGGAGGAATACTCTATTTTCCCCATGTGATGCTGCAGATAAGACCATGACCTGAGCATGGCATTAATGTGGCCTTGTCACATCTGACCCTCTTCACGTCAGATATCTCTGCACGTTACCATGTGCTGCTCTACCCATGGCGCGTTTTAGTTGCAAAAACAGCAAGCGCCCTCCTCAGCGGGGTAATTCATCTGGAATAAAATCTCTTTCCTCTGGAATAGTGACACCATAGAAAGCTAATTCCAAAATAGCTATTCTGGTCACATTTGCCATGAAGACAAGCCCCAAGGAGATGCAAAACTGGCACCACAGACCTCGGCGTCGTGTCCCCTGTAGAGAATTCCTCAAAGAATTTCTATTGTCCTGCCTGCCTCTGACTGAGAGGTGACAAAACCAAGGAGCTGAGGGGAGCACAGAAAGGAAAAGCTCTGCTGCCTGGAGTATTCCACGTTGCATGGGAAATCTGGGGCTCTTTTCTGGCAAATGTATTTTAATTACCTCCTTTTGTTTACAGCCTTGTTTCGTGTAGCGCTGCCCTTGCCAAGCAGCCCAACAACCCCTGCAGGCATTTCTCTGCCAAAATGATCAGATCTGCTCAAACATCCTGACACCTTAGAAATAATTCATGCTGGATCTGTGCAGTTTATTTTCTGAGTCTTGGGTCCTCACAGGGATGATTCTCCATCCTGGCTCTGAGCGCTAAAAAACAAGAGAAGAGGTTTTGTAAAAATCCAGGGAAGAAGTTTTGTTTCTTTTCAGCTCATTTATCACACGGCTGAGAATGTAAAAGCAAGGAAAAGTCCTGATATATAAAAGGTCAGCAGTTGAATCAAAAAGTGCCATAAGCAAGAAAAAAAATCAGGCAAAAAGTAGCAATGATTCAATGGGGAACACAAAGTTATGCACAAAAATAAATGAAAATCATATTTGTTCATCCTGAGGCTGATATAGGTAGAAAAGACACCTTTAATAATTCTTACCCAGTGAATAATGCAAACAAACATATGGGAGAGCCTTGGAATGAAGCTGTTAAACTTTTTCTAAGGTTACACAAAGCCTTTTTTTACATTGCAAAGAGATCTAAAAATGCTGTCAGTCAGATCTCTACTAACTCCGGATTTAATGACTATCCAATAATGATGACATTAAGATTTGTAGCCAAAGGAAAAAAAAAACATCTGGCAAATTCTCTTTGTCAAATTGTCATCTTTAACCAGAGTCTGCCTCAGGGAAAGCAGTCAGAGGCTCAGTGCAAGGGGAACACCCTGGGGTGTAATTGATTCCAGGGAAATTCAGGAGCCATCCGAAACAAAATCCATATTTGTGTGAATGAACAGATGAATCATTTCTAACTGGGACTTATTTACTCATGAACTACCCACAAAAGAAAAAGAAAGAGGAAGATTTGTGACTGCCAAAGGTTTATTACTGTCCTGGCTTCTATATTCCATTTGTCCAGGATGGTTCTTGTGCCTGGGATAGCTCTGCTGGGTTTGGGAGGAACCTTGCATGAGAAAGGATCAGCCCAAAAAAGCTCTGATCCTCCAGCTATCTCCAGGCAGGGACCTTTCATTTTTAAATTGTTAATAAAGGGACGTGTGCACCACCAACAGCCACCACCCACCTGTTTAACAAACTTAACTGTGAAATTGGATCCTTCCCATTATCCTGGCTTTGCCTTTGATGCAGTTCCAGAGCTTAGGTTGCCTTATTTGCCTTTAATTCCTAATCCAGGCTTATAGCCAAGTTTAGGACACCCTGTCTCTTGTGTTACAGCATCTTCAGCACGGGCTGTAGCAGGTCCATGAGCATCCTACAGCTCAAGAAGAGCTCTCATGGATCAACCAAAAGCCCCCTGAGGTGCAAAACTCATCTCCAAGAGCAGACCGAAGAGGACAACCAGAGACAGGGCACTTTGAGAAGGTTCCTGTGATGTTCCTTGTCTGATCTCCAAGCTTGTGCTGAGGAAAGCTGAGTGTTACCAGGATGAGAATGTCCTTGAGAAGGTTTTGTTCCAACAAACACCCTCAGTCACCCCTGCTTGGCCCCTTCCAGGTGTCCAGCAAAGGGTGCTGGGGAGTGGCTGAGCAGTCAGCAGTGGGAATCACAGCATGGGAGTCATGGAGGACCTGATGGATAGTGCTGAGTTATCTCTGGCTGGGGGCTGTGTACAAATCACAAACGGGACAGGACTGCTGGGAACGTGCCTTGAGCTGTTTGATTTTCCAGCATCAGCCTCATTCCATGGCTATGACAATGGGAAGATGCCACCAGCTCACATCCCAGGCAGCAGACACAGAACTCAATGTTACAACTCACTCTATATAAGTTTTTTGACCAATCACACAAAGCAAAAGCACATTGACAGCAGTTCCATCCAACCACCATTAGCACACCTACCTTTGGTTAAAGAATGCTTGCTTATTTCAAATACAATATCTGCTTGTGAGCCTTAAAACACAATGCACAGAGCTCCATTATTAAGCTGAGAACTTCCTAATATCTCACTAGATAAACTTTTCTGCAGCTTAGGGAGTTATTCTAGACAAGCATTAATGCACAGACCATTGTTCTATTTGTCCTTACCTTTCTACTTCTTACATAATTTTTCTGCTGACCTATCTCATGGCTGCTGCTTAGCTGTAACCACAGTTCTGCTGTCTCTGGGGCCTGCCTTTTGCAGCTTTCCCAAAACCCTCTGATTTTATGGATTCCTGGATTCCCACACTGGGTGTTCTCTCCTGTCACCCACAGGACATGGTGTTCGGTGAGGGACAGGTGACATTGCTGAATGGGTGGAGAAGGATCCAGGTGAGCAGAGTAATGGTGGTGAGGTTTGACTAATGAGGAAAAGGTGTTTGAGGCCATGAGCTAATGTCTGAGGGATCTCCAGGGTAGGATTCCTTAGAAGAAGATCTTCTTATCACTTGCTCTGAAAGATCCAAGGATGTTTTTACACTTGAAAAAGGGCCAGGAGCAACATTACACCAAGGTGGTTAAAGAGTTTTTCTGGGACATTCCCCCATGAGCTCAGATGGAAAGCGCAATGATGCTCTCTCCTTCCTCGGAGCAGACTGAAGAGGAAACATCCTGAGGTGGGATGGGGAGCAACCACCTTGTCCAGAGGAAGATAATCAACATCTCCTCTGTGTCTGGCTCATCAGCAGACGTGTCAGTGTCTTGGGCTGCAGTGTAACACCCACCTACCCTGGGCTGACTCACTGCTGAGATCCCTCAGCACCAGCACGGCGCTGCAGCACATCCTCCCTTCTTCTCCTGCCGCTGTAGGTGATTCAAGCAAGCAGGGATGGACTTGTCCTCTCATCAAGTGCCAGGAGAACTACAAAAAGTCCCCTCCCAAGCCAGGGGTAGGGAGATGTTGGGATTTCTTGCTGCTCACAGTGACCCTGAGATGTGTCAGAAAGTCTCTTTTCCCAGCCCGGCAGTCGAAGAAGGAGTCAGGGCTCTTCATTTCTCGGTCTCAAGGTTGTTTATTGTTTCTTATCTATAAAATTCTTTCTCCTGTCCAGCCGAGGTCTGCTCAGCAGGACACACAGAGGCGCTCTGCCTGCCCCCAGGGCAGTGTTATGTCTTTATACTAAAAACTACATGTACAATATTTACAATTCCTTCCCAATACCTATCACCTGTGTTAGACAGTGAGCTTCTACTCTAAACCAACCCAAAAGTGCCAACATCACAGCAGAAGATGGAGGCCAAGAAGAAGAAGAAGAAAGGCTGGACATGCCCAGATTCCTCAATCTTGCGTCCTGAACCCCCAAACCAGAAACCCTAAAATCTACTGTCCCACCCCGTGATAACTTCACTATTATTCTACCTAAACTGTCGTGGCCGCTGATCTTCATCTAAGGTTGGTAACTTGCTCCATGGGTCATAATCAAACCCACAGGGGCATCTTGGGCTCTGTGCCAGGGTCCCTGAGCCCCCTGGCAGGGTCCTGGCTGCTCAGGAAGCCAGAGGGATGTCCTGGGTTCCCACAAGGAGACAACTCTATCCTGGGAGCTCACACAAAGGGGACTCAGCTCCAGAGCACACCAATGCAACGCCTGCCTCCTCCCAGCTGGCACCTCCCTGGCTCCCTGAGCCCTTCCCCCAGTTTAAAACATCTCAGCCTTCCTGGCTGAGCTTGGCTGAGCTCTAAAAACATGAATAAGCTTCCCCTGACCCAAAGCCAACTGGCGAGGCCGGCTTGGACGGGACCCTCCGTTTGTGACGGGGAAAACACAGGAGCTGCGCCCCTTGCTCAGCTGCTGGGGACAGAAAGGCAGAAGGTCTGTTTGTGACAGTCTGTGACACTGCCCAGTTTGTGGCACTGTCCAGTTTGTGACATGGGTTTGTAACACTGTCCAGGTTTTGACGCTGTCCAGTCTGTAACACTGTCTAGTTTGTGACACTGTCCAGTTTGTGACACAGGTTTGTGACACAGGTCTGTGGCACTGTCCAGTTTGTGGCACTGTCCAGTTTATGGCACTGTCCAGTTTGTGACATGGGTTTGTAACACTGTCCAGGTTGTGACACTGTCCAATTTGTGACACTGTCCAGTCTGTAACACTGTCCAGTTTGTGACACTGTCCAATCTGTGACACAGGTTTGTGACTTGGGTTTGTGACACGGGTTTGTGGCACTGTCCATTTTATGGCACTGCCCACGTTGTGACGCTGTGTCCAGGTTGTGACACTGTCCAGTTTGTGACACAGGTTTGTGAAACTGCCCAATTTGTGACACAGGTTTGTGACACTGCCCAGTTTGTGGCACTGTCCAGGTTGTGACACTGTCCAGGTTGTGACACTGTCCAGTTAGTAACATGGGTTTGTGACACTGTCCGGTTTGTGACACTGTCCAATCTGTGACACTGTCTAGTTTGTAACATGGGTTTGTGACACGGGTTTGTGACACTGTCCAGTCTGTGACACTGCCCAGTCTGTGACTCTGTCCAGTTTGTGACACAGGTTTGTGACACAGGATTGTGACATGGTCCAATTTGTGACACTGTCCAGTTTTTGACACAGGTTTGTGACACTGCCCAGTCTGTGACACTGTGTCCAGTTTGTGACACTGCCCAGTCTGTGACACAGGACACACAATCCCTCCCAGCCCCAAACACACATTAGCGTCCCCAAACCCACCCCACTCAATGAGATGACCCAGTTCTGTTATCAGAGGTGAGAGCAGAGCAAAGCTGAGGGAGAATACCCTGATTAGAGGGATCTCCCACAATGGGACAGGAGTGCCTTTTTGTCCCTTAATTTTCACCTCAGCCCCTGATACTGAGCTTTCCATCAATATCATAACTTGGAGGATTACAGGCTCATCCAGTTGAAGTCCAGCTTAGCTCTGCAGCCATCAGCTTTACACCAGAAGATCTGGCATTGTGTCCCTGCTGCTGGATTCTTGGCATGGAGAGGTTTTGTTTTGATAATTTCATTTCCCCTCCTCTTTTCCTACTTCTGCTCCATTCCTGAGAAAGGTTGGAAAAGGTGGCAGCCACTTTGTTGCCAAAAAAAGGAGTTTTGACCATGGGTTTCCATCCCCCAGGAGAGATGGGGTGCTCCACACACCCCACCCCCAGTTCCTCAGGGAGCTGAGGTTCCACATCCACGCTGTGCCCAGCAGCCTGTTCCTCCCATCCCTCAGACAATGCCTCTCCTCAGTGCATTCAGGATTGGTGTGTGCAGAGGAAAAATAGCCCAGAAAAGAGATGGATCACACAGGAAAAGCTACTTAGTCCCTAAATAAAGGAGGAGAGTGATTAAACTGCTTGTCTCTATCTTCCCTGATGGGTTGAGGATGGACAGACAGACAGGCAGACATTTCCTTGCAGATCCTTAATGCCATGACAATATGCTAATTAAACACTTGTCTAAATTTAAAATGTATTGACATTTAAAAACATGACACATTTTACAACCAGCCCTCTGAACAGCACTCTAATGATTTATTAACTGCTTCTAAATGTTAAAAATAGAAGCTTGAGAGAAAACGCTTCCCTTTCCTCTTCCCTTTTCTGGTGGCAACTGTTAATAAAGGATTTAATCACCCATTTTACATCCTGTTTAAAAAAGAAGGGGCTTCCCTGATAACAGATGCCCCTCTGGCCAAGTGGCAAGGAGAAGGGGAAAGTATGAGGGATATAAATGTATTTCAGAGGACAGCCAACAAAAAGAGGGAGAGGGAGAGAGAGAAAGAGAGGGAGGAAGAGGAGGAGGAGAAGGGGGGAAGGAGAGGAAAAAAAAAAAAAAGAACCTGAAAGGATTAGAAATTAAAAAGAAGGTATTTTGTGCTGAGCTAAATATTATTTTGTTTCCATTGAAAGGGTTAAGAAAACAAAGACAGAGTTGACAATTTCTCCCGACTGGAAGCTGGGAATGGCCCACGGTGGCACAATGCTATTATTCTTGCATGGGCCCATTCTCACTGGATTTTCCACAAAATCTTTAATAATTTGATTCTTTTCAGCCTCAGCAGCCAGCTGAGCTCTTTAAGAAACAGTAACAAAAACCCAGAGAAAAACCCACTACTGAGAGGGGAGCTTTGGCGGAGAGCTGAGCTGAAGCCGATTAGTTTGGCCTGAATAGAGCAGCCGGGTCCTCGAGCTCCTGCTCAGCCTGGAGCCCTCTGGCTCATTCATTGCAGTACAATATCACCACCAGAGCCCAGGCCTAGACACTAAATTACACTATTATAAAACTAGATTGATACACAAACTTTCCCTCCCAGGCTGAGTAGGAGACTATTTCTTTTTTTTCTCCAACAATTTTTTTTTTTTTTTGAGTTTCTTGTTGTGTTTTTTTTTGTGGAAGGGGCAAGCTCGGGGTCTATTCAGGGGTTTTGAAGTATGGCCATTCATATCGAGCATATCAATTCTTAATGGTGCCACACACACGAATTGCAAGCACGGGGGACACAGCCCCGGGGGGAGGGCGGCAGCAGAGCCTGGCAGGGGGTTTTGTCGGGGTTATCTCCCCCAGGACCCAGCAGGGCAGGAGCCTTTCATGGCCCTCAGGCAGCTCTCATTGTCTCCTGGAATTCACATCGGGCCTGGAATGGCTCAGAGTGGGAAAAGCAGAGGTTTGAGCCTGGCTGAGCATCCCTGGCTGTCACCTGTCCCCACCTCTGGCTGCACATCCTTTGGGTGGCATTTCTAAATGGGCATTTTGGGGGGTGAAGAGAGAAAAATAAACATCCCCATGTCGCCTTTAGGGACTCTCCTCTTTCATTTTGAAATGGGTTTGGCCACATGATCCCAAAAAACAGAGATTTTGCAAGGTTGGGTCCTGTGTTTTAATCACAGCAAAACTCAGCAGCTGGGATGGTAAAATCTGATTTAGATTGCACAGCATATTCCTACAGCTACAAACCTTCCCACAGCTGCTTTTGGGGTGTTTTTAAACACCTCTCATTGTCTCCTGGAATTCACATCGGGCCAGGGATGGCACTGAGTGGGAAAAGCAGAGGTTTGAGCCTGGCTGAGCATCCCTGGCTGTCACCTGTGGCTGTGCATCCCTTGGGTGGGTGGTGTTTCTAAATCGGCATTTTTGGGGGTGAAGAGAGAAAAATAAACATCCTCATGTTTATTTAAAAGAGAAGAACCTTTAGGGACCATTCTCTTTCATTTTGAAATGGGTTTGGCCACATGATCCCCAAAAACAGAGATTTTGCAGGGTTGGCTCCTGTGTGTTAACCGCAGCAAAACTCAGCAGCTCGGGTGGTAAAATCTGATTTAGATTGCACAGCATATTCCTGCAGCTACAAACCTTCCCACAGCTGGGTTTGGGGTGTTTTTAAACCCTTGAGAAGTACTAAATCCTCCTCTAGGAGAGACAAGGGTCCTCAGCATTGTCACCTCCTTCAGCCTGCAGGGAAACTCCTCTTTGTAACAAGTTGTTCATTTCGGGCTCTAAAACATGAAATTAGGAATTCCACTTTGGAAAGGAGCAAGCTGGAAGTGGGGAGGGGAGGGAAAAGAAGGGATCTTTATATATTTTATAGAAGAGAAGACATCTTACAGCCATGCATCCCCATCCCACACACCCTCATCCTCACGGACAGGATGCAAACACCATCTGAACACACAAGCATGTCCATGGAATGCTCTCCATAATCCTCTTTCTATTAATTTTCCAGTGTGTTTTTGGGTGAGGGCTGCGTGTCTCCATGAATCCTTCTGATTAATCTTTCTCTGGAATTTATCTACCTTAATCCTTGCCTAGTTGTTTGGTGGGGTTTTTTTTTTCCTTGCCTTTGCTGCAATTATTTCTATTAAAGTAGGTACTATTAAAAAAAAAAAAAAAGGAGGAAATACAGGGTTTGCTTATTTTTCCTGGGAAAAATGTGTGGAAAAAAAACACCTTCCATTTCCTTGCCTGTGCTGGCACTCGTGGAATTTATTTTCCCCAATTTTTCCCTTTCTTTTCTCAAAGCCAGATCCCATCAATGAAAAACAATCTCCAAACCTCAGGCTCCCCAAATGCTCTGAATATATTAAAAGCAACACAAAAAGAGCAGCAACCCAACATGCAAATTAAATTAAAACTTACTCTCCACAAGGGGGAAATAAACAAACAAACAAAACCCCCACAGCTTATATCTCCACAAAGAGGAGAAATTAAAGGAGATTTAACAGTTGGAGGAATTTGGACTCTTGTCAATGGTTTTTCTGAATGGGATCTGTTCCATGACATCAGCACCAATTCCTATTATTGTCTGGAAGAGAGAGAGTTTTTCCCAAATCATTCATGAACTGGAAAGTGTTTGGAGTAGTTTCCGCTTTGAGTATTTTGGATATTGTGGATAAAAAACACCAAGGAAAGGAATCTTGGCTATCATCAATGCCATCTTCATCATTCCAAAGTGTTAACGGGGCAAATTGGGCACATGGCTGCAGCAGGTTTGGAACCCCCTAATTAAGACAGCGCAATTAAGAAATGACACAACCCATGGTTTGCTCCCCAGTGTCTTTATTTTTTGTTTTGTGTTGTCCTGAGTGTGGCTGTGGGGAGGGTTTCTCATGTGAATTGGGTGTCCTGGGTGCCTGGGAGTGATATGGAAAAGCCAATTAGGGCAGGAGAAATAATTAGCATTGCAGCACATGGAGGAATGACCCTAAAACATCTGAAAGCTGTGGCTGCTTGCAGAGAGAAACAAAAGAGAAGAAAGCAGCAATTAGAAAGGAGAGAATGAGCTGGGGTGTTGAACCACAGATCTGTAAATGGACACAAATTGTCCCGATTTTCCTTTTTTTCTTTTTTTCCCCCTGCTTTCCTCTCAGGGACTGAAGCTTCAGGAAAAGTCATTTAGGCAGGATTATATCAGAAGTAAAACCCAACTGCCAGGATCCAATCTCTGCATTTTTAAGGCTGCTGAAGGTTCTTGGATTTTCATAAATTAATTCTAATATTCACCAAGCTCAATGGGATAGATGTCTGGGAAGCAGCCAGGTATTTTCCTTCTATGCCATATTTATCGGGCACAGTACGACTGCAAATTTCTTCTCAAAATCCCTCTCCACATTTCAACAACTCCACAGCTTCAGGACTAAAATTATTCCTGGCAGAAAGAGGCAGAGGAAGTGGTGGCTGAGAAGTGGCTCAGCAGCTGTTTGGCAGCAGCACGAGCTCCCAACAGCATCAATCAATGAGCTGGCTCCGGGTCAGGGCACGAGGCAGCTCCCTGCTCCCAGTTCTTGTTGATCAAAAAACTCATCCTGATCCCAAAACCAGCTGTGTCATTCTCTGGCAGCGGAGCCATCAGCAGCAGACTGTGTTGATTTTGGTGGCTTGCTTAATAGGTAGGGTAGGTATCCCAAAAGGCTCCAAAAACGGGAGGAAAACACCTAAATCTTGTTAATTTTGGACATCCCTGCCATAATCTGGTGCCCACAGGGAAATTCATGACAAAACTCTGTGGAAACCCAGGGCAGTGGGAATATTTCTGTGTCTGCTCTGGGGTGCCCTGACCCCCAGGGCAGCACTGACTCTGACCCTCATTCATGGAGAAAGTTTCCCAGACTTCAAGACAGGCTGGAATCCACAAAAGTGTGAAATAGATTATAGAGAGCAGTGCAGGTGTGCCACTGGGTGAGAAATTGAGGTTTTGGGGTTTTTAGTGTGTTGTGGATGGAAGCAAGATGGAGGGCACAGGGTGTCATCCTGGGTTTCTTCTTCATGCTTCTTCTTCCTCCTTCTCCATGGGTTTGGGTGGCATTTTGTAATTGGGCAGGAAAGTCCCCATTGCAGCTCTGTGGGATCAGTTATTGGGCTAAAAGGGAAAATAATCCAGGTGTCAGTTCTTCATTGGATAGTTTAGTCTGAAAAGCCCTTGGAACAAGAGATTGTTGGCCATTTTGTGCCTTCTGATGAAAAGCTGCTGAACTCCCAGCAGTGAGACTGTTTTACTGATAAGAAATAATAAACACCTGAGTGTGAACATGAAATAACATCTCCAGTGCCTTCAACCCAGACCCAGAGAAACCCACAGCTGGAACCACCACAAAACTCTTCTTCTGCTGCCAAAATATCCATGAGCAGGTCCCAGACTGACTCCAGGCTCACCTGGGGGAATGCCATGGTGGGAATCTACGAGGAAAACAAAGTGGCAATGACAGAAACCAAAGGGTTTCACCCTCCAGGGAAATGGGATTTTCCATTCCAGCAGTGGGGGACCATGGACAGCCAGGCTGCCAAGCAGGAATTGTTCCTGCTGCCCTACCCTGGCACACCCAACGCCCCTGGCAGGGCACAGCTGGGGAAGCGCCCAGCCAGGGAATAAGGGGCCATTGTGGAGATGTGGCTCAGGCCTGGACTGCCTGTCTGTGTCATTCCAAATGGCTCAGCCCCCTCCCCAGGCACTGCTGTCCCTCTGGGGACATCCCCATGACAGCAGGGAAATCGGGGAATTTGGAGATGCTGCCATGCCAGGCCAGCTCTTTGTGTTTATCCTTGATCTGCAAAATTAGGGGGAATTATAAAAAACTCTACTCTGCTTCACTAATTCCCTGGGACAGGATCACTTGTGAGCCTCCAGAGGTCCAAGAACTCCTTTACTCCTGTAAATCACTTTATTTCTCCTTTTTGTCCCCCTCCCCTTTCCCTTTTTATGGTGGCACAGCAAGGAGTTCCCCAGATGGGGACATAACAGGGCAGCTGTTGGTGGCTCGTGCCGGGTTTGCATCCCTGATTTGCACTCTGACAGGAGCCCAGGTGATCCATCCTCTTCAGGAATGCCTTTCATACCACAGCCCTGCCTCTCCTTCCAGAGCAGACTGAATTTTTCCTCCCAGCTCCTTTTATGGAGCTGCAGCACCACAGCAAGACAGGTTGTGCCCTGCACGAAATCCCCCAAAACCTTCGGTCTGCCAGAGGTGGGGGAGTTGGGCAAAGGGCAGATCCAGGCCCTGGGGTTCTGGGTGACCTCATCCAGCAGGGAAAATCCTCTTGTGTTACCCCTAGACCGAGCCAGACCAGGGTCCCAAGCCACTTCCTCACACCACCAACCCCCACAGCCCCACAATTTGTTTTTTTTCTCTGCATTTTTCTGACATTTCCCAACGTGTTTTTTCTTGCGTTACATTTCTGGAGAGGCAAATCATTATTAATTCCTCAGGTATTTGTCCTGATACAATTAACCCCCAACACACCAGGCTGCACTTGCCAAAGAGCGCCCTGGTCCACATCCATCCCCATCACCTCCAGGGTGGTGCCTAAAACCCAATCCATGACCAAAACAAGGGTGAGAGAAGAATCCAACCCTTCATCCACCCTGGATATGGAAATTTAGAGATTCTGTAGGAGCCCATCTGAATTTTTCCAAGGTTTTTAAGCGACATGTCCCAGACTCCATGCCCTCAAATCTTGCACTGTCCTCCACAAAAGACATGGAAGACACTTGGAGGATTTTCCAGCCCAAAAATTCAGGGGAAGTCAACAGCAAAATCCCTGTTTCTCTTCTGGGAAAGCCAGGAATGACACAGCCAAATTTTGGGGGAGCCCAGACAACTCTTGATGCCTTATCCAGATCAGAAGGACATTCCTTTAGATTTCTTTGATAACATTAATTTTTTACAGTTCTTGCACTGCCTCTTTTCCACAAAACCTGAGGCTTTCCCCGGGAAATAGGGGTGGCATCCCTGCCCCTGCTGTAGAGGTTGGAGCAGATGATTTTTAAGGCCTCTTCCAACCCAAACCATTCTGTGGTTCTGTGGAATATCTGCCTGTGTCCCTCAGGAGAACATTTTGGTGGGGTTTTCTCAGCAGCACACGGGGAATTTTCTCCCCTTGGGAGGGGATTTGGTGTTTCAGCCGTGGAGGTGGATGGTGCTGTCAGGGGTGAGAAGGAGGCACAGTCCTGCAGGGGTGGCTGGAGATACCTCTGGGTGTCATCTCAAAATTAGAAACAGCACATGGAAGGGATCAGAGTCAAGTTTGCCATGAAGAAAAAAAAAAACTGGAATAGAAAATCATTCCAGTCTGATTCTTCTCCTGCAGTGGGGTGATGCAGGAGGGGAGATAATTTATATCCCTTTCAGACAAAGCCCCATTGCAGCTCCCAGAGTGCAGAGCTGTGCCTCTCCATCCTTCTTTCTCCAGGAAGAAACTGAGGCAGAGAAATCTGCTCAGACAGCAGAGAGAACACCCCTGACAGCTCACATTTACTCTTCTGGCTTCACCCTGCTCCATGAAGAAATGCTCATAAATATAATTTTTTTTTACTGTGGTGGTCAGAAAAACCAAGGTGATTCTTCCTATATAATTTTCCTGCAACTACTTTTGCTACCTTTCCAGCAGCCACAGCTTTAAAATCTGGTTTTTAAAGAGCAGAGCCCAATCCACCTCCTTTGAAGGAGAAGATCTTTGCAAAGCTGCTTGGGAAATTAGGAATTTTTCTCAACACCATCCAGCAATTCCTAAAGGGAAAATGTAACAACAAAGGATATTCACTGTGACCGTGTTCACAGGGGTTCTTGGATGAGGGAAGAGATGAGGATCTGACTCCATGTTTCAGAAGGCTGATTTAATATTTTATGGTATATATTATATTAAAACTATACTAAAAGAATAGAAGAAAGGATTTCATCAGAAGGCTAGCTAAGAATAGAATAGGAAGGAATGATAACAAAGGTTTGTGGCTCGGGCTCTCTGTCCAAGCCAGCTGGGCTGTGATTGGCCATTAATTAGAAACAACCACATGAGACCAATCACAGATGCACCTGTTGCATTCCACAGCAGCACATAATCAATGTTTACATTTTGTTCCTGAGGCCTCTCAGCTTCTCAGGAGGAAAAACCCTAAGGAAAGGCTTTTCCATAAAAGATGTCTGCAACAATTCACTCCCATGTTACACTGAGGGGGAGAAATTCCTGTTTCAGACCTGGGATGTTGGAATTCAAAGAAAGTGTTGGGGATTTGGCCAAATTCACTGAAACAGCCTCAGACTTGGGGCTGGTCCCTCCTTGCTCGTGCTGCACTGGGAGCACAGCTCACAGCACTTTTATCCCAGTGGGAATAAAGCAGGATCAGCCCCATGCCAGGCTCCAAATGCTCTGGGGTTGCTGCTCTGGGATCCTGCCTGGAGCTAAAAGGCAAACTGGGATCTCTCCAGCTCAAAGATCACCCAGGGCAGGAGGGAAAACTCAGCTCCCATCCCCTGCCAGGTTGTCCTCAACATCTCTCAACTCGCCATAAAATCATCAAATTTGGAAAGCACCTCTCAGATCACCCAGCCCAGCCCTAGTCCTGCAGTATTTCTTGAGCTGCACCGCTTCAAACTGCAGGAAAATGAGAATTTCCAGCCCTTTTTGACTGCAACTTCCCCACCAAGGACCCTGCCCCAAGCCTGGGTACCTCCAGCCACAGCCAAGGTGGGGAAAGCCCCAGTTGTGACCTGGAAAACCCTAAAGAAAATGGGATTGCCACCTCCTCCTGCTACAGCCAAGTTGGGGAAAGCCCCTGTGAGGACCTGGAATATCCTAAAGGATGTGGGACTGCCACATTCTGCTACAGCCAAACTGGGGAGAGCCCCAATTGTGACCTGGAAAATCCTAAAGGATGTGGGACTGCCACCTTCTCTTGCTACAGCCAAGTTGGAGAAAGCCCTTGTGAGAACCTGGAAAATCCTAAAGAAAATGGGATTTCCACCTCCTCCAGCTACAGCCAAACTGGAGAAAGCCCCTGTGAGGGGCTGGAAAATCCTAAAGGATGTGGGACTGCCACCTCCTCCTGCTACAGCCAAGTTGGGCAAAGCCCCTGTTGTGACGTGGAATATCCTAAAGAAAATGGGACTGCCACCTTCTGCTACAGCTAAGTTGGAGAAAGCCCTTGTGAGGAGCTGGAAAATCCTAAAGGATGTGGGACTGCCACCTTCCCAGCAATGTGGATTTGCTCCTGCATCCCCCAGAAGGAGCCAGCCCCGAGATAAAGGAACTTGTTGACTTTTAACACCACCTGGGAGCGGGGAGGAGGGGAAGGAAGCAGAGCAACAAACCCAGAGAAGGAGGAGGAGGAGGAGGAGGAGGAGAAGGAAAACAAGAGGTTTACAGCCTGCCTTGAAAAGCCCTATTAAAAAAAAAAAAATAGGAAAAAAAAGAGTGACATTCTTGGCTGCCCTCACACCTATTAGCTTAGGAAATGGTGCCCTGGGAGCTGGCTGAGACCAAAGGCAGGGGACCTGTTAGCAGGTACTTGAGAGAGGGGCTGGAGCCCCGCACCCCGCTCATTCTGCCCCCCTAATGACCATATAAAAGGCTCGGGGGGCAATCAGCGCCCTGCGAGCCCCCAGCCCCGCACAAACCCCCCTGGCCATAGCGGGGAGCATCCCGAGGGGCAGAGCTCCTGCATATCCATCCCTGCCCAGCTGTTTTCCCCGGAAAAGCGGGACGGGTCCCACCCCAGGGCGGCTCATTCGGCCTTTGATGTCTGCCAGCATCTCTGGGCAGCGGCTGCTGCTGCATCCCAGATGGGAATCCCGGGGTAAAGACAACTCCATCCCGCATGTTTTGTGGCAAAATTGCTCATTTTCCTCCAGAATCACAGAACGGTTCGGGTTGGAAGATTTGAATGGTTTTATATTCCAGTTGGATTTTTTTTTCAATGGCAAACCATGTTGTCTCCCCTCCTGCACCACCCCACTGCAGGAGAAGAATTAGACTTGAATAATTTTCTATTCCAGTTATTTTCCGGCTGAAACACCAAATCCCCTCCCAAGGGGAGAAAATTCCCTGTGTGCTGCTCCGAAAACTCCCACCAAAATGTTCTCCTGAGGGACACAGGCAGATATTCCACAGAACCACAGCCTGGTTTGGGTTGGAAGACTTGAATAGTTTTATATTCCTGTTGGAAAAAGTTTTGTTTTTATTTTTCATGGCAAACCATGTTCTCTCCCCTCCTGGACCACCCCACTGCAGGAGAAGAATCAGACTGGAATAATTTTCTGTTCCAGTTGTTTGTTTTTTTCCTGGCAAACTTGACTCTGGATGCTTCCATGTGCTGTTTCCAAGGCTGAGATGACATCCAGAGGTATCTCCAACCACCACGGCAGGACTGTGCCTATTTCTCACCATCCACCTCCTTGCCCTGGTGCAGCCATGGCTGAAACACCAAATCCCCTCCCAAGGGGAGAAAATTCCCCGTGTGCTGCTGAGAAAACTCCCACCAAAATGTTCTCCTGAGGGACACAGGCAGATATTCCGCAGAACCACAGAATGGTTTGGGTGGGAGACTTGAATAGTTTTATATTCCAGTTGGTTTTTTTTCATGGCAAACTTGACTCTGAACCCTTCCATGGGCTGTTTCCAAGGTTGAGATGACATCCAGAGGTATCTCCAACCACCCTCTTTGGGGCCATTTTGGTTCATCTTGGGTGCAGCCCTGGCTGGGCTCTGGTGCTGCCCAAGGTGCATCCATGGAGGCCTTTGAATAAATCCCTGCTTTATTCTTTAGCTCTGTCCAGTCTCTGTTCTAGGTCAGCCTGCACAAGGTATCACCATTACTATTAGAAGACAATTATTTCCTAATTACAATACATTATAAAGTGTTTCTTGGCCTATCAGCTTTAGCCACACCATGCTGAAAATGCCTTAAAGCCAATAATCTAAAATTACCCCTTGTGGGTCTCACTACAACGAATCTTTCCTGTTCTATTTCTCCAAAGTATCCAGTCTTATTTGCAAGGCCATCCTTTGAATCTTGTTCCTGGTTCCATTTCTCTCTCAGCAATGTCTGTCCATTCCATGGCATCTCCAAGCCAGCATTGCTCATCTCAAGGTTTGCACACAGATGGACACTGTGTCAGCCTTCTGTCAACCTTTGAGGATTTTCTACAAATCCATTTCCCGCAAGGGAACAATGCCAGATCCTGTTTTTATAACCAAGTCACCATCTGAGGGTCCCTCACCCATAAATCCATGCCATGTAATTAATTAATTGCTGTTTGGTAATTTGAAACATGATTGTTCCAAATTTTGGACGGACTTGGAAAAGGAACTCAGCACATGGCTGAGGGGCAATCAGTACTGAGATATTGTGGGTCTTTGCAGAACAGCAGTGGATTGAAAAAGATCTTTAATGAAGCTTTAAAGAGGCCAGTCAATCACAGAAAAGAGGGAATTCTCCTGAATTCCCAGGAGAAGCCACACTTTCACACCCCTCAGTCTCCTAGAGGTATCCCAGGAGAAGAACAGAGCCCTGAGCTGCTCAGGTACATGAATGGCCTTTGCAGAAATGTCTTTGATGTTTCTTCTCTTCACAAGAACAGCTGGAAGTTCAAAGCATTTATCAGAAAGCCAAAGGAATTCCATCACTGTGTAGATCTATGTTAAAAAAAAAAAAAAAAAAAACCAACAAATTTTAATAGGAGTTGCTGGGAAGGTTTTATCTGGTTTTTCTTTCCCATTTGAAATCCCAAGTATGAACTGTATCCTGCTGGTAAAATGGCAAAATGCAGCTCTGAGTTGGAAAAAGCTCCCCTTGGAAGTCTCAGCTGTTTTGCAGGAGATTTCCTGTCCTCCAAAAAGCTGGTACAGAAAAAACCCTCTCAGATGTGTCCACATGAGTGTTGGCAAAACCATTCCAGCTCTGGTCACCTTCTCCCTCTGGAGGGGTTTAAGCCCTTGAGCTGAATTTCAAATACCCAAACGCCAAGTTTTGAGTTCCCACTGCCTGGAAAAAACATTTCAGCCAGTCTGGAAGAAGGAATAATCCCAATAATTTTGCTGAGGTGCAGACCTGCATCTCCCATTCCAAAGGTGCAGAAACCAATGCTGAGCCTGAAACACCAGCTCTGGTTTTATTCCTGTTTCTGCGGTCCTGATCCCCCTGTCCAAGATGAGATCTTGGGCAAACATCAAGCTTTACTTTGCATGGATTTATTTTGCTGTTGATGCAGAGGAAGGCTCAGTTTGTGATCCCAGGCTTTGCTTCACCCTCTTCTCCCTGCCTGTTTAATGTCCTCCCAAACATCACCTGTTTAAATTTTGGACATTTATCCTGGCTTAGAAGACTGTCCCAAATCTTTCTCTTTGCTAGAGGCAATCAGCTGGGCTGGTTTTGACCTGGGGTACCTCTGCCTTATTTCTATTGTGAATTAATAATCCACATTTCCATCTCCCCTGCCTGTTTTTGGGTAGATTGAGCAGGCAGTGCTTGTTCCCCAAGGCACCTTTTGCACCATCCTTTGAAAAATCTACAAAAGGATGGTGGTGGGAGGCTCTGAAGCAGAAAAAAGTGGGAGAGAGGAGGTGGTTTGGGGAATGGAGCCATCACCCCCAAGGACAATGTCACCATTGCTTGGCTTTGCAGGACACGGGGTCCAAGGCTCTGCTGGAGGGTCCCAGTTGAGTGTTCTCCTCCCTGCTGAGCCCAGCCAACGGGAACTGCTCAAATTTTTGCCTCCAGCCCTCGTTTCTGGGCCTGGTGTCTCATTTCTGACCCCAAAAAACACCTCCTAATGGGATTTACTGTTTCCATCCTGTTTTGCAGCTGCTGTTTGCTGCTCCTCAGGCAGATCTACAATCAGAGCAAAAGTCACTTGGTGGGTCTTGCACAAGGACAGGAGAAAAAAAAATCCCCAGCCCATAAATAAATAAAAAAGGAAGTATAAAAGGCAAGACTTTCTCAAAGCAATGGCTTGCAGCTAAGCATTTTCAGTCACCTCCAGTGACCAGACAGGTTATTCAGAGTAATTCCAGCCCTGGAGATGACATTTGACATGACATGTACATGAGATGTATCATTTAGGTCACTGTGCTAAAGCACCAGACACCCCCTCCTTCCTCCTCCTCCTCCCCTCCTCTGTGCCCCTCAGGGAATCTCAGAGTTCAGGGTCTTTAAAGCTGAATTCCCTGCACAAGAGTTCAGCACCTTTCAACCTTTCCAGACCTATTACAGGAAGGGAACTGAGTGGAAGGAGTGTGGAGGGCAGGAGGTTGTTTCAAGGCAGGTTATTTACAGGCAGGCTTGGAAGCTGAAGAGAAAAGAGGCTTTTTTTGCATGGGTTGGAAGGGAGATTAAAAATCCCTGGAATGGTTCATTTCCATGGCCTGTGGCAGAGCACGGGCTCCCCCTAAAAGACTTATAATTCCGCAATAATCCCTGCATAATTGGGAGATAAAGGCAGCAGAGTGGGATATCACCATGGGACACTGGTTTGAAATTAAGAATAAAGACATCAGGGGGAGTAAAGCAGCACAATCTATCCAGCCATGATCAACTGGCTCACTCATCTGGGGTGAGTTTGGGCCATTTGGTGTGGCACTGAACTGCAGTTTGGGATGGGAGGTGCTCACTGAGCCTCAGACAAAGCCATGTGCACGATCAGATCAGCTGCTCCCACCAGAGCCTGGTGTGGGAGGATCACCCATTGGGATTCCCATTTTACTTCATTCTCTTTCCCTGCACATGTTCATGTAGCTCTCTAAACCTCCCAGCTCAGAGGAATGTATAAAACTGTTGGTATGTGAAGGATGCAGCCCTGAGTGGGGTCAATTCACAGGACCGCACGGGGAAAAAGTTGGAAAAAGCTTCCCTTGGAAATCTCTGTTGTGCAGGAACAGGGATTAGATGCTGTTTTGCAGGAGGTTTCCTGCAAAACCACAGAGGGAAATGGTGGAATTCCCAACCCTGGAGATGTTCAAAAATCCTGTGGGTGTGCCACTTGTGGATATGGTTTAGTGGTGGCCTTGGCAGTGCTGGATCAACAACTGGATTTGGTGACCTTAGAGGCCTTTTCCACCCTCAGCAATTCCATGATTCCATGAAATAGGAACGGCTCAGAAGCTGCAGGGAGGCAGCTGGGACATTGTGGTGGACAAACACTCCCTGGTCCCACCAGGGAAATCTTCCTAGGCCCATCTGAGGTTACATCTGCAGGGAGCACAGGCACAGGGATGGGGAGCTGGAGGGGAAATGAAGGAGCTGCTGTTGTGTTGATGTCACCTCCAAACCATGGAATGTCTGCCTGGCACTGGCTGGGAGCCTCCAGAGGTGACACTGGAGGGCTGGCCAACAGCAGGGACCAGGATGGACCTTCTGGGAAGTGTGTCCACCTGTCCTGCGGGAGCAAAACAAGCCAGAGCCTTCCAAAAGCTATTCCAAGTATGGCTCCATCCAAGGATTTTGGGGATGGAGCCAGGAGGGGTTTCACAGTGGCCGTGCTGCATCCTGGGTCCTGGTTGCTCCCCACTGCAGACTACGGGATCAACCTTCTGGCCATGAATGACTCCTGAAGTGCTCTGAGAGCAGAAGGAAACAGCCATTGCAGGCACACAATGAATTTTTGCAAAGCTGGATTATCTTGATACAACCTTTCCAGAGAGACCTTTGTAAGAGGTTCCTTCACCTTGTCCGAGACCAGCAGGGTCTGGGCAGGTGGTGGTGGCAGAGATGACCCAGACACGGCTCCACTGCACCTTGGAGAGGTTCCCACACAAGGGACAAGTGTCTCCATCCTTGTCTTTTTTCCCGGGGTTTGTCCAGCTCCACAGGAGTTAAACCAGGAAACATTCCCTGTTTTCCTTGTGGTTGACTCATCCTGCAGGCTTCACTCCCCCCACAGACCCAGCTGTGGCTCACTGTAACTCTGGTAACTGTGTCCCCAATTCCCCAAAACCAGAACATTCCCTGCTCCAAGGTATTACATATCCTCATTTTGGCCACACAAGCTATTCTCGCACTTGCCATGCACTTGTGTTCAGTGTCACAAATCCCCTGACCAACATCCAGGGCTCATTCCTTAAAATTCAAGTCTTGTTTGGGCTGTTTGGGTCTCAAGCTCCCTGTTCTCACCAGGTTGCTCCACGTGGATTTTTATTGCTCCATGTGGATGAGTTATTTCACATTGATTGTGATCAACTTTGAGCCCGGAGAGACACTCAGATCCTGGATGCTGAATTTCATGGACTGGCAGTGGAGACCAAAGCACCATCCATGGGCAGTTTGCATCTTGGAAGGTCAACCAAGACCAGCAAAACCTCTGCCAAGTGGACCACGTGTTTTGGAAAGGAACATCTTTGAGTTTGCCAAAAGTTGGAAATTAATTAAAAGAATCTGTGGTTATCCAGCTGTAGTTTGGGATTTAATAGTGACAATTGGCCATGTTGGCCTTGCTCAATTAAGGAGAATTAATCCAAGAATTTCATCCCATCTGAAGGGCAGAGAAGCATCCTTAGGGTTGCCTGCTTCTAGCAATTGGATATAAAAGGAGAGTGAGGAGCCCTGTTTGGAATTAAATGTTTTGACAGCTAAAGACAGGTAAAATTATTCTGTGGCAAAATTTCTGGAACAGCAGGTTTCCTTTGCAAGACATTTGATATTTTGTGGCTTCACCCCAAATTTTTCTAGCTCTGTCCTAAATGTATCCTCAGTCAGTATTTTTCTATCCTTGCTCTTTCCAATGCCCATAGGAGCAAAGCACACACTGCTTCCCCTTCTTATTTCCACAAAGCCAAGGAAAAAAAGGGATTCTCAAGGTTAGATGGATAAAAAATACGTAAACATCAGCCTGAAACTCTTTAAATGCTCTGTGCTGGAAATGGGCACAGCTTCCCTTGGATATAATCCCTTGGGTACCAAAATTTTGTGTTTTCCCATAATCATTTCACCTACACCTTCTACTTAAAGGAGAAAAATCTCATTTTGGTCATGTTACCTTCATATCTTAAATTTCATTTCTTTGTGCTTCCTTTGAGACTGGGGACATCTTTTCTTCATGTCCTCCTGCAGCAGTGCTTACTCCAGTCATGTTTTCCAAAGCCCACCCAGACCCTTTGGAGGCCTTTTGCTGACCACTGGGCTGGGAGGCAGGTGGGGAACATCAAAAAAAAGCGGTATGGAATTAAAAAACCCAATATTGAAGCATTTCTCTCCCAGCCCCCCACCCCACCTTGTCCCAACCCATCTGCCAGATACAAAAGAGCATCCATAATCTAATTAATCTGAGCAGTGCCTGTCGCGGCTGGAAGGCAATTTTGAAAGACTATCGCCCTGTGTTTTACTCCAGAAGTTAATCTCCTCAAAGCACGGGGACTTCCCACTCCCCCCCAGCCCCACAAGCCTTCATCTCTCTCCTGAACCAGTGGCTGGACGGAGGAATGTGCAAGAGGGAGGTGTCCTCTCCTCCCCTCCCGCCGTACAAAAGACGATTTGTGAGAGGAGCTGCTGCTCACCCCACACTTCTCCCACCCCAGGAGGAGCCACATCTCCCCAGCCTCACTCTGTGCCCAGCCAATTACCCCATCTCTTCCATCATCCTTTGCTCCTTCTTCTTCCCTCTCCTCCCCCCACCTTTTTTTTTTCCTTCTTTTCGGGGTGAAGATTAAAAGATCTCACATGCTTGAAGAGAAGAAAGAGCCCCCAGTCCATCTCCACCTTGTCAATTAGAAGCAAGGGGCTGGCGAGGGCTGCACACACTGTTATTGACTCAGGCACTTTGGAAAGGTCATCTTCAAGGTCTGAACCTTCCCTCTGCCACCCCAAGCTCACCTGGGCCCATTAGGGAGGAATTTCTGGTCCATCCTCTGTTTTCATTTTGGGCACTTCTGAGGGCTAATAGACAAGGTGGGGAGGGAGGAGGTGGGATGGGGGCACCGAGGGGAAAATGAAGACAGGTGAGGGGAAAGAGAAGTCATTGAGAGACTTCAAAGTGGAACAAAGGCCCATCCAGATGTGAATAATTGCTAGGTCAGCACGTTAATCACAGACAAGGGCTCCACTGCAAGGCATCCCTGGTCGCTTCACGGGGCAAGGAGGGGAGGGGGGTGACGGACAAAAAAGGCAGAGATATGGAAACAAAGCTTTGATACAGCCTGAGAAAAACATTTTCCAGGTGATTATGTGAATAACAAGCCAGCCTGTGTGTTATGAAGGGCACGGGCAGCCTGTAATTGCAGAGGAGCTGCAGCTCAGGGGGCAGAGATGGACACACCACCCTCTCCCAGAGCCAACACAAACCCCATCTCCCCACCTGACAGAGCATTTCCTGCCCTGACCAACACAATACCTGGCCTTTCAGATCTCAGCCTGGTGGGAGGGAACGATTAGGGTTTTGTTCTTGTGCCTTTGAGTGAATTATGACTCCAACAGCCTCTAACCAAAGCTTGAGAAGATGCTGGCTCGTCATCTTATTTTTTTCCTTTTTCCCAATCCCGTGTTCCCGTGCCACAACACCAGCTGTGTTTATCTTGGAAAGGTCTTTCTTCTAAATCAAGCCACAAGGTTTCACTCACTGCAGACAAAACACCTTCCCACGTGGCTCTTTGCTGTGTAAATAAACATCCAGCATCTAAACAGCTCCAGGAGATGCCACACTGCTGACGTTTGCAGGTTCTCTTATTATAAAAGGAGTTTCTTATTGCAATTGCAATATGATTTCGGGGCAGCAGCTGGTATCTCTCCTTGCCTGTGCCCATTTTTCAATTGGTGTTTTTTATTTAAAATAAATATTATTTTTATCCAATATTCTTACTATAATATCTAACTCCTTCCCCAAATTAAATGCCATGGGATCTGTGCAGACCTCTGATCCACAAAACCTATGAAGTCCCCGGATTTGTAAGGAATTTGGATTTGTAAAGGAAGGGCAGAGACTCCTCTTGAAGTGATTCTCTTTTAATGTAATTTGGGAGGTGCTGTGAGATATTTATTGGGAATATCAGACACCAGGGAGCTACAAAGTCTGGAGTCAAGAATAACCAGAAAAAAGAGAAGGTTCTGACTTTAAAAGTATTTATTGATTAAGCAATGTGTAATTGAACAGAGTTAATGGTTTAGTTTTGGACACACAACTTTAAGTAAGATGTAGACAAGCTGGAAAAGAGTAAAGAAAAGAAAATTCTAACTTGACCAGGAAAATAATAACTATATGGAATCTTAGAAGAAATTTTGTTTTGGAAAAGAGGGGGCTGAAAATGAGAAGCAGAGGTCCTCACTCAGCAGAAGGTTTGAGGACAACACGACTTCTGATGGAAGACAGCTATTGATAAAAAAATGCTTCTCCTATGATGTCCTTGACAGTTCTCATTCCTGTCCTTTCCATGACCAAGAGCTTTGTAGGATCTCCACAGGACAATTAAGAACGTGATGTCTGCCCAGATAAATAAGCCCAAATCATGTCATACTTAAAAATAAATGTTGGAAGCACAGGAGGCCTCAAACTACGAGAGGAGAAGAGCTCATGGGGGGAAGGTCTGAAAGAACATTGCAGTTCCTACAAGGACAGTGTAAAAAAAAAATCTTATTTTTATCCAATATTCTTATCATAATATCTGACACCTTCCCCCAAATTAAATGCCATGGGATCTGTGCAGACCTCTCGATCCACCAAAGCCTATGAAGACTCTGGATTTGTAAAAGGAAGGGCAGAGACTCCTCTTGAGGTGATTCTCTTTTTAATGTAATTTTGGAATTACTCTGAAATACTCATTGGGAATGCAGTCACCAGGGAGCTACAAAATCTGGAGTCAAGAATAACCAGAAAAAAGAGAAGGTTCTGACTTTAAAAGTATTTATTGATTAAGCAATGTGTAATTGAACAGAGTTAATGGTTTAGTTTTGGACACACAACTTTAAGTAAGATGTAGACAAGCTGGAAAAGAGTAAAGAAAAGAAAATTCTAACTTGACCAGGAAAATAATAACTATATGGAATCTTAGAAGAAATTTTGTTTTGGAAAAGAGGGGGCTGAAAATGAGAAGCAGAGGTCCTCATTCAGCAGAAGGTTTGAGAACAACACGACTTCTGATGGAAGACAGCTATTGATAAAAAAATGCTTCTCCCATAAAGTCCTAGACAGTTCTCACTCCTGTCCTTTCCATGACCAAGACCTTTGTAGGATCTCCACAGGACAATTAAGAACGTGATGTCTGCCCAGATAAAGAAACCCAAATCATGTCATACTTAAAAATAAATGTTGGAAGCACAGGAGGCCTCAAACTACGAGAGGAGAAGAGCTCATGGGGGGAAGGTCTGAAAGAACATTGCAGTTCCTACAAGGACAGTGTAAAAAAAAAAATCTTATTTTTATCCAATATTCTTATCATAATATCTGACACCTTCCCCAAATTAAATGCCATGGGATCTGTGCAGACCTCTGATCCACCAAAGCTATGAAGACTCTGGATTTGTAAAGGAAGGGCAGAGACTCCTCTTGAGGTGATTCTCTTTTAATGTAATTTTGGAATTACTCTGAAATACTCATTGGGAATGCAGTCACCAGGGAGCTACAAAATCTGGAGTCAAGAATAACCAGAAAAAAGAGAAGGTTCTGACTTTAAAAGTATTTATTGATTAAGCAATGTGTAATTGAACAGAGTTAATGGTTTAGTTTTGGACACACAACTTTAAGTAAGATGTAGACAAGCTGGAAAAGAGTAAAGAAAAGAAAATTCTAACTTGACCAGGAAAATAATAACTATATGGAATCTTAGAAGAAATTTTGTTTTGGAAAAGAGGGGGCTGAAAATGAGAAGCAGAGGTCCTCACTCAGCAGAAGGTTTGAGGACAACACGACTTCTGATGGAAGACAGCTATTGATAAAAAAATGCTTCTCCTATGATGTCCTTGACAGTTCTCATTCCTGTCCTTTCCATGACCAAGAGCTTTGTAGGATCTCCACAGGACAATTAAGAACGTGATGTCTGCCCAGATAAATAAGCCCAAATCATGTCATACTTAAAAATAAATGTTGGAAGCACAGGAGGCCTCAAACTACAAGAGGAGATGGGCTCATGGGGGGAAGGTCTGAAAGAACATTGCAGTTCCTACAAGGACAGTGAAAAAGCTGGGATTTCAGGCTGCCCAGAATGGTGAGGGAAGGACACTGTGCACCCTGATTATCCATGGAGATCAGTACCACACTCTTCTTCTCCCGCCAGCTTTTCTGTCCTCTTTGCAAAGAGTTTCTTGCTCAGCTGCCAGAACCTGGGCAGGGTTCAGTTCTTGCAGTTCAATCCATCCCACCTCTGGGTTAATTGTGAAGAGTTCCTCATCAGAATTCCCAGGGAAGGCAATAACCTCCCTCTGTGGCTGAGCCTGGAGAGATGGGGCTGTGCCAGTGGTGCCTCAGAGGTGCAGCTTGGCTTTGGCACCACCGCTGCCTCATAAACACCTCCTTGGCCTCCGCCTCATCAGCATCTCATAAACAACTCCTTGGCTTGCTGTGGCTCTCCAAATTAGTGTTTATAGCCATGCAGAGAGCAAGCTGTTTGCATAAGTAATCCTTGAAGCAAATCTTGCCTTCTCAGCCAAAAAAAAAAAAAAAAAAAAAGGAAAATAGCTCAGCTGCATCTCCCGATTTGCTGCACGTGCTCAGGGGACATTGGCCCCTCCAACACAATGCTCCTGCAAAGCAGGCTCTGATTCCTCGAGTTAAGGAGTATATTTCATTTCCTAGGTGGATCTGTGCATTCCAGGAGCCTGGGAATAATGGAATCACACGGAGCTGAACAAGCCTGGGATTCAAGCTGGCACAAGCCAGCAGGGTGCAGGCAGAGGGATGGGATTCACTGCCGCTCGCCTCAGATGGGAGCTGCTCCCTCGAGAGCCCTCCCAGGGTCAACAGGGAGAAATAAGAGTTAGAGAATCGTTTATCTGGTTTATCTTAGATGGATGTGCTTGGGCAGACAAACCCTGAACAGCACTGGAGGAAAAGGAGCACAAATCCAGAAGCACAGATTGCAGCACTCAGGGGACAGAATGACAAAGTTTGGGATCCCTTTCCCTGCAGCAGAGCTGTTTGACTGTGTGAATATTTTCCCTGAGCAGGTCTCAGCTCCCTGAGTTCCTGTGATGATGAAAACTTCATTAAAAATAGTCCAGCTGCTGCCATGTGTTGGTTGAAGTGTCATTCTTGGAGCTCTGAGCCCCCAAGAAAGCTGCAATTCACTCAAAACACACAGTTCTTATCTAATTTTCATTATTTCCACCTGCTTGCTGGGGTCAGTGCTGCCTTTTGTGAGTCTGAAAACAATTCCCTGACAGCTCCTGGGATATCTGTGCCTGCCCAGCTGTACTCAGGGCACTGCTGTGTCCTTCCTCCCCCTCTCCATCACCCTCATCACAAGCTCTATAAGGTACTACTGCCCCTCTTCAGCAGCACAGAAAAGGCATGGATTTGAGGATTATTCATGTGGGACTGTGTTTTTAGCCTGGCCCCTGGCACTGATGTGGCTGGCTCAGTTTGGGAGCCTGAGGAAGGCACTTGGGATGCAGCTGCACTATTTTCAAGGAAAAGTCAGATTTGATGCCAGCCAGGTGGTTCCAGCTGCCTGCCTGACTGAAGACCAGCCCTTTGCCCATGCACAAATGCAGAATTTAAGCTTCTGCACAAAACCAAGCACAGGGGAGACTTCATTTCACTGAGAATCGAGATGCTGCTAGAAAATGAAAGTTTTAGAATGGCAACATAAATCAGCTTCCAGTCACTTGGGGTCATGGACATCTTAGCCAGGATCCACCATCAGTTGTGTCCCAACACCAACACAGCATTTCTAAGGAATATTTATCAGTTTGGGGCTTCAGAAGCAGGAAAAACCGTGGCTAAAGGGAAGGGGAGTTTACCTGTAAAGATCAGTCAGGATAAGGGGGTAACTCAAATCAACCTGTGTTTATTTATTCCTGTTCTGGAGGAAGGTCAAGGAAAATTTCAGGAAGTGAGATAATGTTGTGTATGAGCGTCTCAGTTTGGGGGAATCCATGACAAAATAGAAATGCTGCTCTTTCCCAACTCACTTTTGATGCTTTTCCAGCCTTTACTGCAGCAATCACTGTTTCATCAAACTACCAAGACAAATGAACAACTTGGATTTTTATAAATTTGCAATCCCAAGAAAGCCCAGGGCTGCAGTGTCCCAGAATCACAGAATGGATTTGGTGTCCCAGAATCACAGAATGCCCTGAGCTGGATGGGACCCACAGGGACCATTGAACCCAGCTCCTGGCCCAGCACAGAACAACTCCAACACTCCCACCATGTGCCTGATGCTCCTGGAATTGATGCCACGATCATTTCCCTGGGAAATCTGTTCCAGCCTGGGCAGCACTGACCCAGCAGCTTGGTCCTCAGCAAGAAAATAAAAAATTGTATATAAAATTATGAGAACCTATCAAATATATTGTAACTCCTGAGCTAAATAATCCACAGTATAGGGTTATTTTTTGTGTTCTTCTTGGAGCTCTGGACATTTCTACAGCCACAGATAATCCTGCTTGGAGGGCCTTGGAGAATTCTGCTCAGCCTCTCTGCTCTAAGCAAAATTAACTCTATTTTAAATATAAAATCCCCTCAAGGATGTCCCTAATTGGCTTGTTCTTATCACAGTCATTCAATTTCTGCAATACAGCATGAAAAGGGTTGGTTTTTCTTTTTTTCTTTTGCTGTCAGAGAGGAAATGTGACTCATTATGATGAATTCTAGATTTGTGCAATTAATTGTCCTCTCAGAAATTCCAGATTCTGTGACATCACATTGTCTACTCATCACATCCTTCCTTGGAGAAGAGCGTGTTGCATCCCAATCTCTAAGAACCTTCAACTAAGGTCATAAATGGGATGAAGGAAATTCCAGAAGGATATGAGGGTTTTTCTTCCATCCCAATTGGGATGATATGAAGATTTTGTGATTACAACTGTTACAACTTTTAACTTTTGTGGCTAACAACTGTCCTGCTGCCCTGGGGCAGTTCTAGTTTTAAAGTCCATCAGGTCACAAATTTCCTTTAAAAACACCAGTAATTCTTTTATTCAGTTCAGGTATTTTGAGTTAGAGTCAATTTTAGTTTTGGTCAGGAGGAGCTGTGTAAGGATCCCACTTGGAAGCACTCTTGAGGTGTGGGAGAGAAAGATCTCACCCTTGATGGGCCATGAGATGGAAAGGGCTCCAGGTCCTGCAGGAAGCTGCCAAAAACTTCTCTCAGACCCTTTGCCTCTCTGGCAGTTCCCAGGGTTCACCTCCATCAGATTTTCAGTGCCCTTTCTCAGCGTTTTTTACCATTTACTACTTTCAAACAAATCCAAACATCTCAAAACCTTTCAAGCAAATTTCCCTTTTCATTGCTTAAGTCCCTCCTTCCTAAGCTTGAGTATTTATCACAATAAACAATTTTCCCTGTTTGCTATAAAATTTAAGTGCTGTTTCCACAATGCCAGCATCAGTTTTGATCAGGCAATATCAAAAATTTCCCATCTTGAACCATACATTCATAGAAAAATCAAGTCAGGAGAGAGACGGCCCTGAGCAGAGAGTTTCATCAGCACCTGGGGGAAAAGCAGGGAACACCATTCCCTCTGTACAGAAGAAAGGAAGATGCCAAGGGGGTGCTGATTGTTTTTGAACAGAAAATGGAGCTTGTGTGAGCAATTTCAGCCTTGATTAACGAGGCCACCACTCTCCTCACCATTCTCACACCACGTTCTACCTGCACCTCATGGAAAGTTGCCATTGCTCCTGAGGGAAATGTCCCTCCTTCCTAAGCTTGAGTATTCATCACAAGAAATAATTTTCCCTGTTTGCTATAAAATTTAAGTGCTGTTTCCACAATGCCAGGATCAGTTTTGATCAGGCCACATTCAAAAATTTCCTGTCTTGAACCATAAATTCATAGAAAAACTGAGTCAGAAGAGACAGAGCTGGCCCTGAGCAGAAGCTTTCATCTGTACAGAAGAAAAGAAGATGCCAAGGGGGTGCTGATTGTGTTTGAACAGAAATTGGAGCTTGTGTGAGCAATTTCAGCCTTGATTGGCCATCACTCTCCTCACCATTACCACACCATGTTCCTCCCAGAAAGTTGTCATTGCCCCTGAGGGAAATGCTCCAAGGATTGGGAACTGGGTTTGGGATTCTCCTCCTCCTCTGAGATGTTCACTCCTATTTGGTCACCCAGGGCTCTGCTCAGTGGACACATCTTTGGATCCCTCCAGATTCATAGTTTGGAGTCTCTGGTGGGTGCACCAAGGCTGCTAACTTTCCTGCCTGTTGTAGATCCTCTAAGGCATCTCAAAGGGTCTCGGGGTCTCTGTGTTCAGGATGACCCCAAGATGTGTTGGAAAGTCTCTTTTTCTAGCCCAGCAGCTGAAGAAGGGTTCAGGATTCTTCTGTTCTGCTTTTCAAAGTTGTTTATTTGCTGTTATCTGTGACATTCTTTCTCCAACCCACCGAGATCTGTCTGGCAGGTCGGTTTGTGGCACACTGACCACCCTTGGGGTGGTGTTAACTTTTTTATACTAAAAACTACATGTACTTTATTTACAATAATTTTCCAATACCGATCACCTATGTTAGACAGTCTGTCTCTACTCTAAACCAATCCAGAAGTGCCACCATCACAGCAGAAGATGGAGGCCAAGAAGAAGAAAGAAGAAGGACAAGGCACGCCCAAATCCCTCCATCTTGGCTTCTGAACCCCCATTCTAAAAACTCAAAATTCTACTTTTTCACCCTGTAACAAATTCACTATCATTCTACTCAAACTCTTGTGGCTTGTAACTCCTCACACAAAGTTGGTGATTGTTTCCATGGGTTAAAATCAAAGGCACAGGTGTTTTTGACTCTGTGCCAAGGTCTCTGAGCCCCCTGCCAGGGTCTGGAGTCCTCCAGGGCAGCCAGAGGAATTTCATGTGTTCCAACAAAAGGGGTCATTTTGGACAAATCTCATCTGTGTAAAAATCTCATTTTGGACAAATCCGTGTGGTTCCAGACTCTGTGGTCAGTGGGAAAATCATCCTACCTACAGAGGATGCAGTGAATGATAGAATCATCAGATGGATCCCAGAGAGGTTTGGCCTGGAAGGGACCTTTGGAGCTCATCTCACCCAAACCCTGCCACGGGCAGGGACACCTCTAAGGGTGCTCAGGGCCTTCTACAAACTGGCCTGGAATATTTCCAGGAATGGGACACCCACCAACCTGTTGCAGCGTTCCACAACACTCATAATAAAAACCTTCTGTGGTAACCGTAAATCCCCCTCTCAAGGCGCTGCCCTGTCTCCATTGACCACAGAGACAGCTGGGACGAGCAGCTCAGAGGAAAAACTTAATTTTCAGGGGGCTGAGCTGACTTCTACCTGCCTGATCCCACCTTCAGGAGCGGCAGCTGGCTGGGTTAGGGCTGCAACCACAAGCGTCTGATTCCTGCCTGTGCTGCAAACCTGCTCTGGGGTATTTGCGTGTCCCTTCTCGCTCCCCTGCCCCGGGGGCAGCAACACTTCCTTTGTTGTCTCCCTTTGTGTCTTATTTAGACTCGGAGCTCTCTCTCTCCGGGGCAGGGACTCTCCTTTTGGAGCACCTCACCCCGCAGGACTCGGATCATGGCAGAGCCTCTCGCTGCAGGAGTAAATAATAATAATAACATGCATTAGCTGCTAAGTAGGGGAATTAGGGGTTAGCTTATGTGTAAGCACCGTGCATGCTGTAATGATATCCTCGTGCTTAATGCAACTGGATCCTGCCATTATTAAAGCAGCAGGAGAACTGATGTTTGATCTGCAGGGCTAATTCTAGTTTTTGGAGACATCAAACAGCTGCTTTTCTTTTCTTTTCTTTCTTTCTCTTTTTTTTTTCCTCCCTTGGCAAATGCGCATGTTATAAGCAAATCTGAAATTACCAGGTTCACAAGTTGAGTTTCATGCAGAGAAATGTTTACTTTGATGCCAGAGGACCTGGCTCATTTCCATTTACAGTAAATGAGGAAGAAAATTGATTTGCAGCAGCAGGAGGGGTGTCAAACCTTTATTGCTGCTCAGGACATGTATGCACTGCTAACCAGGAAGATAATTAACCTAAATTAACCTTCTGCCTTGAGATGAGTCATAGTTTGGGGAGGGGGGAGGTGGGAAGCGGGGGTGGAGAGGGTGTAGGGAGGGGAGCAGTGCTCTAGAGCTGTATGGACATGTCCTGTGCATTGCCAAGCAAAAACGATGGGCCCATGCAGCAACTGATTAGATTTAAATGGAAATTCTCGATGGGCATGAAGGGATTAAAAAAAACCCTCAGTGTTTAAATTAGGGCTGGACTGTGAATTGCATAAGTTGTGGCTGTAAAGTGGGGCAGAAAAGTGAATTTCCAGGTGCTGCTGAGCCAGGAAATAGCAAGTTCATGTCTTGGACCTGCCATTATTTACTGGCCTCATCTGAGGATCTGCAGCTCTTATCCAAGGGTGGAGGAGCTGCCAGGGGTGGGAGTCTCTGCTCCAGAGGGTTTGGATGATGAGGCTCCCAGCTGGATGTCAATACAAGACCATGTTGCTGCTATCCACCTGTCCAGTTAATGAAATCTGAATTTCGTTATTAATTCAAAATAAATAACCATGCAACCATTCCAGGCAGCTACCAGGCAGTTATGGGGGATGGAGGTGGAAAACTGGCTCTGTTTCAGTTTTGTTTGAAGTAAGAGCCTAAAATCTGGATCCTTCATCTGATGATGTTTGAACGTCCTAGATCCAGAAAGACCCAGCAGCCAAGTGCTCCATTTCTTAGGAAATCTGTCACCAAAACTGACCATGGAACAGCTTTTGGGCATCTTGGAGGGCCTTTCCAACATCAATGATTCCATTATGATGGAATGGGATCATGGATGTTGGAGGAGCCCTCCAGGATGCCCAAAAGCTGTTCCATGGTCACTCCAGCCTCCTCCAGGGCAAGCAGCAGTGGGGCTGAAATCTCCTTTATGTGGGTCCAGGCCCTGGACATCATTTGGGCCAGGGAACAGCTGAGTTTCTGCTTCCCCCTTCCTCCACCACAGAATCACCAACACCTCCAAAATCATCGAGTCCCAGCATCAACCCAATGCCAGCACCAACCCGTGTCCCCAAGTGCCACATCCACCTGTCTTTCAAACCCCTCCATGGATGGTGACCCAACCAGTTCCCTAGAAAACCAATCAAATTCAGACAAAACCAAGGCTGGATTTCTTTTATTTAAGGTTTTTTAGAGGCTTGTTCTTTTTTTAATGCAGCCTAATGATTTCAGATGCCCAAATGCCTTTGACATAAAACAATCCTTTAAACACACCAGTAATTCTTTTATTCAGTTTAGGATCATCGACACCTCCAAAATCACCAACACCTCCAAAATCATCGAGTCACCAACACCTCCAAAATCATCGAGTCCCAGCATCAACCCAGCACTACCAAAGCCAGCACCAACCCATGTCCCCAAGTGCCACATCCACATGGACGTGACTCAAACCCCTCCACAGATGGTGACCCAACCACTTCCCTAGAAAACCAAGCAAATTCAGACAAAACCAAAGCTGGGTTTCTTTTATTTCGTGTTTTTTTGATTTTTGGGGGGTTTTTTTGGTGTTTCTTTTTTTTTTGTTTTTGTTTGTTTGTTTGTTTTTGGGTTTTTTGTTTGTTTTTGTTTTTGTTTGTTTGTTTTTAATGGAGCCGAAGGATTTCAGCTGCCCACATGTCAGGCAAATCAGGCAAATTCAGACAAAACCAAAGCTGGATTTCTTTTATTTAAGGTGTTTTTGAGTTTTTTTTAATGGAGCCTAAGGATTTCAGATGCCCAAATGCCTTCGACATAAAAACAGCCCTTTAAAAACACCAGTAATTCTTTTATTCAGTTTAGGTATTTTGAGATAGTCAATTTTAATTTTAATTCCCTCTCTCTGCTCATGGGTCAGGCAGAGCTCTGTAAGAATCCTGCTTGGAGGCACTCTTGAGGTGTGGGAGAGAAAGATCTCATCCTTGGTGGATCACAAGATGGAAAGGGCTCCAGGTCCTGCAGTTCCTGCAGTTCCTGCAGGTCCTGCAGCTCTGTAGGAAATCAGAGTCCTGGGATGGGGGCAGAAATCCCTCCAGAGGGGTCACCCATCCAGAGGAATGTCCTGACTCCCTAAGGATGGGTGTCCTGCTGAGCTTCCATGGGAACAGCTCTGGATCTGTGCCACAGCTCTGCACACCCCACACACCCCCCAAATCACCCTACAAACCTCCAAATCATGCTACAGACCCCCCAAATCACCCTACAAACCTCCAAATCACCCTACACACCCTCCAAATCACCCTACAGACCTCCAAATCACCCCATACTCACCATCCCCTGGGAGACCCTCCATTCCAGTGAGGCTGTGCAGAGCTCATCCCAAATTAATCCTCATTCCCACTGCCCATTTCACAATCCCTCCCCTTCAGAGGCAGAACCTGGGATGTTGGGCAGAAAACTCCTCTTTCAGGGAAAGAAATCCCAGGCCAGAGGCATCCAGGCTGGGAAAGGGACAGGAAAAGCTGAACCCAGGAGATTTTCTGCTCATGGGAAGTCTCAGCTCCCACCTGAGGGACCTGTGGATCCCACCTGTGTGCGGATTTATCCATCCTCCCCCTGGAATGGTGGAGATGATCCAGGTGTGAGGATGCAGGCACTGCCTGGTGATGGGGAGTGGGTCAGCACCTCAATATCATCACCAGCCAAGCCTCCACTTCTTCTCTCTCTGAAGGGGAGAAGTTTTCAGCAGCCCAACACAGTTTTGACTCATCCCAGGTCGATTTGTGGGAGAATTTATGATGATTTAAACAAAAGGCTCTTGGGGAGGTGGGGGAACATCTCAAAAAGTCAAACCTTGATTTTGTTTTCACTAGGTGTTTCTTGCCTTCAAAAAAATCAAATATTCAGTAATTGAAATCATCCAGAGCTTCAAAGCAGCACAACATGGGCCATTCCACAGCATTCCACTCATCTCCAGGCAAAACGGTTTTGACGTTTTTTGGTTCTCTGAACAATTTGGGAACCCAGTGAACCAAAAAAGCAGCAGTTGTGGGCACCACCCTCCACCTGGCCAGCACAAACACCAAGAGCTGAGAAACCTGACGTGGGAGCAAATGCATCCTGCACCTCTGGCGGATTGCATCCCAACCTGTTGGCTCTCAGCAGGGATTTTGGGATTTTAAACCACATAGGCCGCCCCTCGTTTCCCACATTAAGTTTTTAAGTTCAATTTTGGCTAAATCTAGCAACAATTTAGCAGCCCTGTGGACGGAAGCCCCTCCACATCCTGGTGGATCCATGCAGGAAAAGTGCTGCGACCCAAAGCGGGGTCTCCCCTCCTCCAGAGACAAACAGCATTCCTTTTGAAGTCTGGATGTCTGTTCCTGGGCCAATAAAGTGCCTCATTTTCCCAGCAAGAAGGTAAAGGTGGTGAAAGGTGTCACAAGCAGCTCCTTGCGAAGTGCAATTAGCAGCTGGGTGCAGGGGGGGAAGCGTTGGCACCACAAGGGGAGGCGACGGCTGTGTCACCTCGCTTGGGACAGGCCAGATGGGCCAGGCAGGAGCCCAAACACCAGCCCTGGAGACAGTCTGGGCCACTGGAGCCCTCCAGGGAGGCTGAGGGCTTTCCTTGCTCCACATCTCATCCTGCTGGTGACACTTGGGGAGGGTTGGATGAGCAGAAGGGAGCAGGAGCTGCTTGCGGAGTTCAAAGAGGATATTTGGTCTGGCTCAGAAAACAGGACCATGGTGATCCTCTGTGGCTCTGTTGGATGTAAAAATTGGCCATACAACCAGCCCCAAACCCATCTACAGGAAAATGCATCCTTCACAGACAGTAAGGCCTGTTGGTTCAGGTCTTTCTTGACTCCTCTGTTGTCTCCAAAGCAGGGAAACGGCTCAGAGTCACAAATTGGGAGGATTCAGAACAGAGGGGGGAAACGTGGCTGCTGTGAGAAAAAGGACATGGAAATGTAGCTCTGTTACAGATATTCCAGGCAATTTTCCAAGGTAGCAATGCTTCTCTGAAAAAAAACAGGGAGTGAGAGGAAAATGGAAGGGTAGTGAGACTCCATAATGTAGTTTCTGGTGTCTAATGCTGTCACCGTGCTATTTTATGAAAAATCCCTTCACCAGGATTTTTTTTCCTGGGAAGCTTCAGCTTCTCCCTGTTTTGCTGCTTTGGAATGTGATTTGGAGAATTGTTTATCCAAACATGTGAATTGTTTTTAATTAAAGGCCAATCACAGCCAGCTGTATCAGGCTCTCTGAGTCTGTCACAGGTTTTTATTATTCATTGTTTTCTAGCCTTCTGCTGTCTCCTTTCTCTTTCTTTAGTGTAGTTTTAGTATATCATTTTCTTTTAATATAATATTATATTTTATCATAAAATAATAAATCAGCCTTCTGAGAACATGGAGTCAAATTCTCATCTCTCCCCTCATCCTGGGGACCTCACAACACCACATAATGCTCCAAAAATGATCCCCACAAAGCTCTCACTGGAGATGGTGGCAGTTTTGGTGCAGGCTTGGTGACAGACCCTAAGTGACACAATCTGCTGTGGCTGCTGCTGTTGCCTCCATCAGATCCCAGCATTAAATGAAATCAGTCTCAAGCAAACAGGAGAACCCAAGGACACCCCTAGGATCAAACCATAATCACACCTTTAAACCCAAACCCAGCTCACTGCACCCAACACCATCACATCTACACAGCAACCCTCACCCCAGGCTGCCAGCTGGGGAGAAAACGTCCAATTTTGGGGCTCAGGTGGATCAAACATTCAAGAAATCTGGGGTTTGCACATCTGCTTTTATCAGCAGGCAGTTCACTTGTACAAACACATCCAGTCCAAGGGCAAGGCAAGCCCTCACCAATATTAAGCCACTAAAAGACAGGGGAATAGGTTAAGGACTGGCTAGCAGCCAATGAGGTTTGCAAAACAGTGGGATCTAATAAAAATAATTGAAATATTTAAAGGCAGTTGCTTCACTTTATAAAGAAGCACCTGCAATGATTACCCAAAACATTTGCAGGTGGAAAAAGGGCTGAGCACGTCATTGGTGTTAATATCATTTATGCTCAGAGGGCAAATTAGGCGTTGTAATTGTCAGGAACCACTGGAGCTATTTCAATAATGGGATGAGTCTGATAATGAGGGATGATTCCTTTAGATCACCTTCAGTGTGTAACAGAGCAAAGCCAAGGCTTGGGTCTGTTAAAAACCTGACATCGAGGTGAAAGGGGCTCTCTGCAAGGTGTCCCAGGATCATTCACCTGGGGAAGAGGTTTTACAAATTCTGTGAGCCAGAGAGAAGTTGGATCACAGAATCCACGTTCACCCCTGAAAGAATTTTCTGCCAAGGTGGCTGACATAGAAACCAAGAAAGAAAGGGGGATAAAGAAGAGAAACCTGCAACTGCCTGTTCCAATGAGCATTTGTTTGTCTCTCATGACCAATGAGTAAAGTTATGAGTTTTGTAGGAATGTATAAAAAGCATGCATGCTGTAATAAAAACAGTTTGAAGCCTTCTGAAAATGGAGTGTGTTGCTTTGTATTGTCTCCATCTCAACTGCAACATTTACCTGCTTCAGCCTGTCCCAGTCTGGAGAAAACAGAGGCAAATTCACCTAAAATCCCTCCAGCCAATCCAACTGATACAGCTCAGTGCATCTCCACTGACTTCTGTATGAAGCTGCCATCCCATCCCAGCATTTGGCCCTTTGGATTTTGGTTTGGGTGCTGATCCAAAGCTGATCCAGTGTCTGGATGCTGGAGCACAAAGGTGTCACTTCAAAGAACAAACAAAAGGCAGGCATGCCCAGGGAAGGGGAATTGTACATCCACATCTTTTTATCCCGATGGAGCCACACGAGCAGCCAGGCCCCAGCCATGGCATCAGCCTGTCCCCAAACATTTTGGAAGCAGAATCACCTGTTCTCTTTTCAAATAGGTGTATTTAAACACACACCCCACCTCACTGTCCTGGGTTCCCAGCAGGATACAGCCACCCCTCTAGACCTGATATGAAATCCATTCATTTCCATGGAAAGATGCTTTATTTCCTATAAAATTTACACTAAGCACTATTAAAATTCAGTCCAAGAGTTGGCAAGTAGGAGGGGTGAGCCTCTGCTTGTGCCACCAGGCAGCTTCTTGGCATCAAAAACCAAATGCACTGGAGAGCCTGGGGCACAGAAAATTGTGAGCCTGTGCCATCCCAGAGCCAAATCACTTAGGAAGTAAAATATGGAAGAGGACAGTCAGAGGTTGTTTGATGCCTTACTGCCATTTTTTAAAATCCTGCTCTACAGATGGTGCTTTGGGTGTTTTCCATCCCAGGAGAAAGATGACTGGAGGGGAATATTCCTTCAGCTGAGGAGAACTTCAGCCTTTATAGAGGATTCACAAATTTAGAAAAGACTTTTCACACAGAAGCTGGAGAAGACCCTGTACAGACACCATAAATAAACACAAAATAAAACCCTCTGGCTTTTTCTGGCCCCCATGGACTCCCCTGAGGGACCATGGAGATCTGGTGGTACCACCAGTACAACTCATCTCACCCTAAAGCAGGAAGGCTGAACCTCATCCTTAATTCTGGCTCTGAGGGTCTGAAAATCCCCAGAGGGGAAAATCGTCCTTCAGGAAGCACAAGAAACATGAATTCCAGAGTATTTTCACAACATTGGCCCCAGAACTTAGAGATTTGTCCCAGCTCTGGTAGTGGCTGACCAATCAGCTCTGCTGAAGAAGCTCATCACAACCTCACCATCATCTGGGATACAATTCCTTTCCAAGGAAGAGGTGTCCAAGTCCTTCAGGTCCTTAAAGATTTTGAGCTGTTGCTCATCACAAAATTAGTCAAAAAGGGTTTCCAAGGTGGTTTAACCTCAATTTAAGGGACTAAAACCTTTGCCAGGAAGTTTCCCAGAGTAGTGGGGTGAGTGGAAAAGTTGAATTCACCTTTTCCTTTGAGGATTTGAGCCTTGGTGCCCACAGGTGATGGACAACTAAGCCAGGTATTAAACCCGATTTTGTGTGTAGGGATCAACCTTTCCCAGAGATCCGTAAATTCCTTCCTAGAGCAAATATCTAAAATTAAACAGATGACTCAGTAGATCAGCTGGGGCTAGAAATAAAGAGTCAGCTTTCAACCTGGAGTGGAATTAATCTGTTAGTTAACGAGATAAACTCATTAAATCAGAGAATCACAGAATGGTTTGGGGGTTTGAAGGGATTTTAAAGATCATCTCATTCCATCCCCTGCCATGGCAGGGACACCTTCCACTGTCCCAGGCTGCTCCAAGCCCTGTCCAGCCTGGAACTGGGCACTTCCAGGGATCCAGGGGCAGCCACAGCTGCTCTGGGCACCTGTGCCAGGGTCTCAGCACCCTCACAGAGAAGAATTTTTCCCCAATATCCCATCTAAACCTGTTTTCTTTCATCTTGAAGCCATTCCCCTTAATTCTCTCACTACACACACTTGTAAAACCAATGCTGTCCTTTTTCCCTGTGACAGATTTTGGATTGGTGTTTAAAACTTGCCCCTGAAATCACCAGGAGGAGCTGGTCTTGTATAAAGCCAGGGATCTCAAGATCCTTTGTGTTGTTACCCACCAGTTTTAGGAGCGTAAGGAGTTTAAATTTTTATTCTTGAACCTTGCAGCTCAGAGTCTGGAATTGCCCCAAAAATTGGCATCATGTGAGGCTGGATTTGCAAAGATGAGGAGAGGAGAGGAGAGGAGAGGAGAGGAGAGGAGAGGAGAGGAGAGGAGAGGAGAGGGAGAGGAGAGGAGAGGAGAGGAGGAGAGGAGAGGAGAGGAGAGGAGAGGAGAGGAGAGGAGAGGAGAGGAGAGGGAGAGGAGAGAGAGGAGAGGAGAGGAGAGGGAGAGGAGAGGAGAGGAGAGGAGAGAGAGAGGAGAGGAGAGGAGAGGAGAGGAGAGGAGAGGAGAGGAGGAGAGGAGAGGAGAGGAGAGGGATGGGTCCAGCTGCTGCAGGACATTTTGCATCTGAACATTTTCCCTCGTGGCAGGACACAGCAAGAGAGAAGCCTGCTTGTTCCCAGAAGACACTTGCCTAATTGCACAGAGTCAGCAAGCTGAGGCCTTTGGAATAGTTTTGGATAACATCCCGTACCTCTCACCTTGCACAACCATGCCCAGTGCCCTCCAAAGCCTGCTGAAGCCTTCTGCAGCACCAAGGGCTGTTGGACCAGGTTCACAAACCTGAGCACAAACCATTAAGAGAAAATCCTACCAATATCAGCACTCTCCTCTCACTTACACCTACTTTGCATTTTAAATGCCGGTAAATGACTGCCCAAGGGAACAGAGAATCAGACCCATCAATGTGGGTATATTTTAGCAACCCAGACCCCAGGAATTTTGGAAGTGCACCAGCATTAAGCATTATTAATGCCTATTGAAAAATAGCTGGAAATCTCCCCAGCATTGTTAAAGAATCATTTAATTATTATTAACTGAGTCACGGAGGGCAGGCAGGCAAGTTTATGAAACCCATGCACTGAGTAACTGTGGACTCTGGAGGATGAGCTGGTTCCAGTGCCAAGGTTTGTAATTAAACTGTGGCCCAGGTGCTGATGCATTCAGCAAGTGCCCTCTGCTGGACTCCCATCCCAGCCAGAATCCTCCACATCCATCCCTCACCCTTCTCCTCTGCAAGGCTGGCGCACCAGGCACCCTCCTGTCAGAACTCAGCACATCCCTCCGGGTGTCCAGAGCTGCCAAGGACCCCATTGGGGGTCTCAGAGACCCTGGCATGCTGCCCAGAACACCTAGGGATTTGATTTTGACCCTTGGAACAAGTTACCAACTTTGTATGAGGACATGAAAGTCACAGAGGTTTGAATGGTGTACTAACAAAATGATCACAGGGTGAAAATGTAGATTTTAGGACTTTTGGTATAGGGGTTATGGGGACAAGATGGAGGAATCAGGGCATGTTTAGCCTTCCTTCTTCTTCCTCTTCTTGTTCTCCATTTTCTGCAGTGATGTTGGCACTTTAAGATTGGTTTAGAGTAGAAGCTGCACTGTCTAACACAGGTGATAGGTATTGGGAATTAAGAGTAAATATGATGTACGTAGTTTGTAGTATAAAAGGACAACACCACCTCGGGGGCGGTCACAGTGCCTGTGGCTGCACTGCTGAGCAGATCTCCGCTGGGCAGAAAGAAAATTTTATAGATAAGAATTAATAAACAACCTCAGGACCGAAAAGTGAAGAGTCCTGACTCGTTCTTCAGTTGTGCGGGCTGAAGCAGAGACATCCTGCACATCTCAGGGCAGCAATTATCAACAGCAACCCGAGACCCTCCCAGCCTGACTGCCAGCCCACTGCCCTTTTGCCAGCAGCCACCTCCCATTAGTTTTCTCAGCAAGAGCAATTATTCAGGGGGGAAAAAACCCCAAACCCAAACCAACAATATGAAGCTACATCCCCCTGTCACCACAGCTTGGTTGGGCTTGAAATGGGGAGTTCATTGCCCTTTCCTACCCCATTCCCAGCAGGGACTGGGAAATGTCCATCCTCACTGGTTTCTCCTCGATGACTAAAGCAGGTGGGGCTCCGTCGGTGAGCAGATATGATGTGAGAGTGCAATTAAACAGCAGAGCTTTCACCACCCAGCTCCCAGGGCCTTATTTAGCTAATTAAGAAAGCCAGGCTTTCATCCCCCTGAGGTGTCTCCAGCTCCCTCAAGAGCACTGCCAAGGTCGGGTTTGCTGCTGACCATTCACAATGGTCTGTGCTGACCATTCACAATTCGCAATGCCAAGCCACAAGAGCTTGATTAAAGAGTGTTAGGCTTCCCTAACTGGGACACATAACAGTCCTAGGCCTCTAACTGGTCACCAGGAGTCCAGCACACTGGCCACTGCCGAGTGAGCCCCTATTTTTTGTGGAAAAATTCACATTTTCCATGCCCATGGCCAGGTTTGGCTGCCAGGTACTCAAGGCAGGAACGGTCTCTCCATGTAGGACCCAGCACTGCAAGGCCTCTAGGCATGCTTATAATGCAAACAGAGAGATTAGATCGAGTCTGGCCTCTCTCTCAACGCTGTAGGCAGCAGGAGAGTGGAGTGTTTGCCTCTTATCTGGAGTCTTGGGGGATTGGCCCAACATATTGACATAAATTCCTGCCAATGTCAGTTTACACTAAGGAGAACGGGTTATAAAATGTGTTGGCTCGGGAGCAAGATCAGAGTCCTGGTGAGGCATCCCCTGTGCAGAGGCCAGAACCTCCCACAGAAAGGAAGGGACCATCCAAGCCACTCAGCTTTGGGCCCCCAAATGGATGGGGGGCTGAAACTCAGCAAGGCTCCAAAGGCCAGGAGTGTGGGACATCTCCTTGGTGGGCTCAGGGTCCTCCAGAGCTGTTCAGAGACATGCAAAAAAGCAATTCCTGGCAGTCTTGTGGAGAATTCAACAGTTAGAGGAGAAAAAGGCAAATTTCAAAGCGATCTCAAATGAAAAAAAATGTGGTTTCACATCAAGAATTTTCGTAAGAAAATCAAAGTGCAAAAAAGACTTCAGTGAGTCAGACCAGCAGTAAGGGTAGCTCAGGAGCCTGTGTGGGACCCCAGAAACAAGAGATGCTCTCCAGGGAGGGCACTTTGTGCACCTCCATCTCACAGGAATGCTGGAGAGATGCACTTTGTGCACCTCCATCTCACAGGAGAGGTGCACTTTGTGCACCTCCATCTCACAGGGATGTCCCTCTGCTGCTTCTCCATCCATGGCTGAGCCTGGTATCCACGAATTTTTGACCCTGATGATGTTGCGTGCCTTAACAACCTTCTGTAGCCACAGATTCCAGGAGTTCACCAGCGGTTTTTTCATGTTTAAGAATTAAAATTCATGGAATCAATCAAGTTGGACAAGATCTCTGACGCCATCAAGTCCAATTGACCAAAAACCTCCATGTCCAGCAAACCAAGAGCCTCATTCCCAGCCCCACACCCACATGCTGGGTGTTTCCAGGGGTTTTGGGTGTCAGGGCTCCGTGATTCTGTCACAGAATCATGGAATATTCTCGGTGGGAAGGGACCCACAAGGATTGTCAAGTCCAGCTCCACACAGGACCCCCCAACAACCCCACCCTGTGCATCCCCATTTTCCAAATGCTCCTGGAGCTCTGGCAGCCTTGGGAATGTGACCATTCCCTGGGGAGCCTGGGCAGTGCCCAGCACCCTCTGGAGGAGGAATCTTCTCCTGACCATGGCTTCAAAGGGAACAGGAGTCCCTCAAACCATGTGAGCAACTCAGCTGAGCCTCTCAGGAGGAGAGCCCAGAGATCCCAGGGCTCACAGGCCTTTTCTTATCTCCGTCATCATTAGGAAGTCTCAGGCACAAGCTTAGAAGCTGAGGGCATCCTAAATGTGGGTGCCCAAGTCTGGTGCTCAAACCTACCTGGAAACATATTTAAATTAGAAGAGGGATTTTTGAAATTTAGCCAAATTTGAACATTTCTGTTTTTCATCACGCTGTTTTTTTTGTTTAGAAACAGGGAAGATTAACCAAAGAATGGGCTTAGAGCATAATTCAGTTCGGAAGGGACTCCATCTCTTCTCCAACCACCTGCTCCAAACAAGGCCAGCTGTGAGGTCAGACCAGGCTGCTTTAAGGAGCAAAACACAAAATCTGGAAGCAGAAAATTCCAAACCAAGGACCAGAGCTAAGAAGCAACGTGGTTTTGAAGCGTGGTTTGATTGCCAAGGTCCCTGGCAAGAATTTCATCCAGATGTGAGGGAAAGCTGTGGATGAACACACAAGAACAACCCCAGGTAACTGTCCACAACCACAATGACAATGGTCCAGAGGTGGAAAGCAAGGGATCATCAACTCTCCATAACCACACAAGAAGGAAGAGCAGGTCAGGGGTTAATGTGAATTAATGACAGCCAGGTTTCAGTGAAGAGCAAGACAACCATGTCCTCCAGCCCCTTTGTGCTCTGTGAGGGACACTGGAAACACGCAGGTGGAAGCTGAGTGGTGTAAATTGGACCAGAGAAAGACCTTTAACATTTCAACAAATTAAGGATTTGGTAAGGTAAGGATTGATCCATCACAGGTTGTGTCCCAGGGAGAGGAATTCCCTGCAACCCTCGTCTTGCAACAAAGGAGGAACAGATCCAAGTGGTCAAACAGCAGCAGCTTCAACAGGAGAGACTTTACATGAGTCAATATGTGAACTATTCAAGAGTGTTTCTGCTTGCTGATTTAAAATCTACAGCCCTTATCAACAAGGAGAGGGACCACAGTGGCTTTTCTTCAAGGCAGATTAAGAAGGAAAGTAAAAGTAGGTATTTAAGATAAGAAATAAAACAAGCGAGCTGTTGTATTAAAATAAAGCCAGCATAATGTATGGGGTAAAAAAGACATTTTTGTCCCAGCTAGAGCTCAGGAGTGGGGAAAATCAATAAGGGAAATAAAGGACTTGAAGAAATATTTCTAGTCAGCAGAGTCAAGGTTGAAGAGAAGGCACTTTTCTTGTGCAAGCAACAAAGAAACCCTGACGAGAGCATTAATTTGTTACTCCAGGGGAATGGTGGAACCATGGATAATAACCAAGCAAAGCCCTGGGTATTCAATAAAGACCTCAGTTCTGCATGTTGAGAAAAAGCTGCACAAGCTACTTCTACCACACACTGCTGATGATCACACTTAGGGCTCTAACCATAAGCAAGGAGATGGTAATCAGCATCTCCCACAGCTAGCCATTAATAAATCTGCAGATTCAGATCATTTACATCCAGCAGGTTTTAAAGAGCTGGCCAAGAAGGCATTGGAGCCTGTTCAAAAGTCTTTGAACCCCAGGGAAGTTCTAGAGGACCAGGAGAAAATGAGTGTTTTGTCGGCGTTTTGAAAGAGGACAACACGGGTTCTAGAGTGCCAGCCTGCCATTAATCCCAGCAAAAAAACAATAATAGAACAGCTCATATGAGATTTGTTTATTATGGAATCAAAGGAAGGTAATATAATTGCTGCCAATCAACTTGGGTTTATGAAAAATAGATCTTGTCAAATTAATTTGATGTATTTTGTGATAACAGCACAAGCATGGTTAATAAGGGGAAGAGTGCTGATGTAATTTTACTTGGATTTTTCCTCAAGGCAACTGCCTGGGTACTGCATGATATTTTGATTAAGAAGCTGGAGTCCCAAGCATGGCACACATTAAAGGGATTAAAAAGCAGCTAACGTAGGTCTCGGAGCGTTCCTCTAAACAAGGGATCTCTGCCAGATGGGTGTGTCCCAGCCAGGTCCCACAGGGAACCGTTCTGTTTTAACATTTTCTCCATGTCCTGGGAGAAAAAAAATTAATAAAATTAAATATTTGCTGATGACAACACCAGGTTTACTGGATCAGCAGGTAAGGAAGAGGTTGAGGTCAGTGGGGTGGAGGAGAAGGAGTCCCTTGTTCAGGGTGGGGAAGGCAGGTGAGGGCCAGATGTAAAGGCAGATATGCTGAGGAGAAGAACGTGGCCGTGTTCCCCCTTCTGGGAAGGAGCAATGAAGGAGAGATTTGGACATCACAGCAGGCAGCCATAGGAGGAGAGGATGAGGGTGCTTGGTTTGTTCAGCTAAAGCAGGGAACGCTGAGGTCAGACCTCACTGGGAGCTGCAGCTCATCCAGAGGGGCAATGGAGAGGGGCTGGGAACACAAACCCTGTGAGGAACCCCTGAGGGAGCTGGGGGTGCTCAGCCTGGAGAAAAGGAGACTCAGGGCTGCCCCCATCACTCTGTGCAGCTCCTGAAAGGTGCCTGTGCTCACCTGGGGCTGGGCTCTTTCTGCAGCAGCACTGACACAGCCAGAGCACACAGCCTCAAGGGAAATACAGGTTGGAAACTAAGAAAAAGTTTTTCACAGAAAGAGTGATAAAGTTCTGGAATGGCTGCCCGGGGAGGTGGTGCAGTCCCCATCCCTGGGTGTGTTTAACAAAGCCTGGATGTGGCACTGGGTGCCAGGGTTGAGTTGAGCTGTTGGGGCTGGGTTGGACTCGATGATCTTGAAGGTCTCTTCCAGCCTGGTCATTCTGGGAATTCTGTGAATGGAGGGGCAGCTCTGATCTCTGCTCTCTGTGACTGGGAAAGGCTGGAGCAGTGTCAGAGTTTTCACTGATTTAATGAACAATTCCTTGGGTGAATAACAATCTGTGAGGAGAACAGCAGCGGGACACCATCCCAACCCCAGCACAATCCTGGGTAAAGCCCCAGCATTCCTGTCTGAGGATGGCAGCGCTGACTCTGTGTAAAGGAACCAGCTCTGAAGGGGTGGATTAAAAGCCTGGGTGCTTTTCCCACAGCAGGAAATGGGACTGGAAGGTAAAACAAATGAATAAATGCAAGAATTCTGTGTGCATGGGAAGGAGAGAGCTGGAAAGGCAAAGGGACTTTGGAAACCCTTTGGAGACACAAGTGAGAGTTTTCAAAGTAACAGAACCATACAATGGTCTGGGTTGGAGAGGATTTTAAAGATGGTCTTGTTCCAAGGTTTAGGTTGGATCTCAGGGAAATTTTCTTCCCCCAGAGGGTGCTGGGCACTGCCCAGGCTCCCCAGGGAATGGACGCACCTCCAAAGCTGCCAGAGCTCCAGGAGAATTTGGACAACTCTCTCAGGGACAAGGTGGGATTGTTGGGGTTGGACTCATCATCCTTGTGGGCCCCTTCCAACTCAGAATATTCCATGATTCCATGGTCCAGCCCAGTCTGCCTGCAGCTGGTGTTTATTGATGAAATATCTGGCGCTTTTGGATGCTGGCAAGGAGGAAATATTGAATTTTTGGGATGTGCTCATGACCCCACACTCCTGTGAGAGCCTCAGATGCACCTGGGTTGCTCCAGCAGGCAGTGGAGGGAGATGTTCTTGATGTCAAAGCAGGATATCAGGGGTGGTGAAGGAGGTGCTGAGGGGTCCTGCTAAGTCCTCCTCCTGCAAACTGGGCACAGCTGAAATACCAGGAGGTAGAGCCATGGAAAGGTGCTGTTAAATCAAAGAGGAGTTGGAGGAGAGACCCAGGAATGGAGGCAAGGCTGGAAATTGTTAGAGCAGTTCAGTCCACCAACACCACGGGCAGAAGGATGGCAGCTTGTGAGCCCACAAATGGATGTTCAGAAATAAAGAGCTCTTCAGTCTGTCACACACAAAGGTGTGAGGGGATTTCAACACAAATAAGCAAAGTTAGCTACAATCAAACACCAAACACAGCGCCTGAACTTGATTGTGTGATGGGAAAATTTGGCAGAGGGGATGACAATTCACAACACACAGGTTTTAGAAGAGACAAATGTTTTATCTAAATGTATTTTCTAGTTCAAGCAGGATTTTTTTCCTTCTCCGGCTTTTATTTACACAAGAAGTCTGGCAGAGAAATCCTATTAAAACTCTTATTTAAACTCCTTCCCTGAACTGAGGCAGAGGATGAGGAGGAGAACCATGGAAGAATCAGCACGTGAGTCACTCCCAGCCCAATTAGGCTTCCACACAGACACCCTCAGATGGGAATTCGTCAGGAATGGCCTGGAGACAGAATTACACCTGTGAAGACCACGATTCTCAGAAATCCTCTCATCCTTTCTGTCAAGGGAAAGCTTTCTTTGCATTCTTCCCATTTTTTTGGACTCCTCCTCTCCATTTGTGTGCTCACATAAACTCATTCCACTGAACCTCTCCTATGAGGAAAGGCTGAGAGTGCTGGGATTGCTGAGCCTGGAGGAGAGAAGGCTCCAGGGGAAAATAGTTTAAAATCGAAAAAGGTGAGATTTAGATGAGATATTATGAAAAAATCCTTCCCTGTGAGGGTGGGGAGACCCTGGCACAGGGTGCCCAGACTACAAATAAAAGTATAACATTATATAATATACACTCTATAATATATAATATATAACATATATCATAATATATTATATAGTATGTATAATATACTATACTATACTATACTATACTATACTATACTATACTATACTATACTATTATATTATATTATATTATATTATATTATATGGTTATATATTATATTATATTACATTATTATATTCCATATTCTATGTAGCATATAATATATAATCTATAATGTATTGTATATTATAAATTATATGCTATATATAATATAATGAATATTAAATATTAAATAGTAAGTATATATTATATAGTATATATCATATATTATGCATTATGTATTTTATGTTATAAAAAATAATTATATTTATAAATATCCAGAAGCACAGGAGTGAGGAATCAGAGTCACTGTAGATCTTTTTACCCTGTGCTTCCCTCCATGCTGACTTCACATCATATAACTGGGTTTAAAAGTGGTGTAAACCCTTTGCATACAGACTGAATTTGTCCCTGATTATATATATATATGTGTGTATTTGTATTTATATTTTATATTTATATTTATATTTATATTTATATTTATATTTATATTTATATTTATATTTATATTTATATTTATATTTATATTTATATTTATTTTCCCCAACTTCATATACATATATTTATTTATAAATAGATTTAATTATATATATTCTTTATTTATATTTTTTCTCTTCTTTCTATTTAAAGACATCTATGTACACAGATCTTAGAAACACATATACCACATATAGATAGATAGATATAGATATAGATATAGATATATAGAGATATAGAGATATAGATATAGTTATATAGATATAGTTATATAGATATAGATATAGATGATATAGATAGATATAGATATAGATATAGATATAGATATAGATATAGATATAGATATAGATATAGATAGATAGGTAGATATTAGATAGATAGATAGATAGATAGATAGATAGATAGATAGATAGATAGATAGATACATACATACATACATACATACATACATATTATATAAAATTTTGGTGTCATATGTGTACCCCCATGGCTCCCTATACCTGGGAAGAAATATTTCAGAATAAATTGTTCTTCATCCCAAATGTTTTAATCATTTTCCCACCCAGGAGCTGTACATTATCCTCAGCCTTGGGTCTAAAGGGATGCATTTACACCCAGAAGAGTTTTTACCTGAGAGGTCAAACCCCTCACAAGACATTAAATATGAGTATTAAACATGGGTGTGTTTTCAAAAGAGACAGCAGGGCTTTGAGCTTTTTTTGGTTGACAGCTGATAAAATTTGGGGACTTGTGATAAAATTTTGGGACTTGCTGAGCCAAGGGCAAGGTGTTCATTGCATGAGCCAGTGCTCAGTGCCAGACAGGGCAGGTGATGGCTGGGGAGCAGCAGGGTGGGAAGGTGCCTCTCCTCAGGGAAACACCATGCTTGGCAAGGGATTGCAAACACCACTGGACTGGGGTGGACCTTCAAGGTGTCACCACACCACAACCCTCACCACCTTGCCTAAGAGAAATTTATATATATTTTTATATATATATATATATATATACACACATATATATATAAATTATTTTTATCTATATATAAATTTTACATACATATATTTATATATCTTATATATTTATATTATATATAATATATAAAATAATATATATGATAGATGAATATCTAAAAATATATATAATACATATATATAATAAAATATATCAAAAATTCATATGTATAATATATAAAAATAATATATATAATATAATATTATAGATATATAGATATAGACTAGATATAGATATAGAAATAGATATATAGATATATATAGATATATAAATAAGAGAAATGCCACGCCCTCACAGACACCAAGTATGTCCTTTCAGACCCAAACCAGCCACGAGGCAGGGCTCAGGGTGTTCCTCAGCTCCCACAGCCTGGCTGTGCCCAGGGCTGAGCTGTTTTCCCCCAGCTGTTCCCCTGTCCCCAGTGTCACCATTCCATGGGACACTCCAGGCCAGCATCCCTGCTCCCCTCACAGCCCTTTGAAGGGGCTGAGCCCTGGGTTTATCTCGAGGATTTTTCTAATGAGCTCTTAAACCTTCTATCAGTGCCACATTCCATTAGTGGATCAAGGCACCTAAATAAAATAGACATAAGGCAAGGCCTTTTAATTATCCAATTATTTTGTTTCAAGCAGCAGCTGGTAAAAAGTAAAAAAGACTTAGTGTTCTTCTTTCTGTCTCTGTTGACATAAAATCAAGGATCAAAGCACCTTAATTTTTGGCCTCTGATTTTTCTTTCCTTGATTTAAACACGCCTGTTATGAGTTCAGTGGCCTTCCTGCCCCTTTGCTTATTTAGCAGTGATTAGTGAATGCTGAGGCTGCAAAGCCTCGGAGTTTGCTGTCCCGGGATGAAGCCCCCGTGGCACTGGCAGCTGATGATGTGCACAATAAGCCCTCACCCGTGGCAGACATCTTTTATGAAAAATTTTTTCTTTAGGATTTTTCTTCCTGAGAAGCTGAGAGGCCTCAGGAACAAAATGCAAACAATGGTTATCTGCTGCTGTGGAATGCAACAGGTGGATCTGTGATTGGCCCACGTTGGATGTTTGTAATTAATGGCCAATCACAGCCCAGCTGGCTCGGACAGAGAGCCACAAGCCTTTGTTATCATTCTTTGCTATTCTATTCTTAGCTAGCCTTCTGATGAAATCCTTTCTTCTACTCTTTTAGTATAGTTTTTAATGTAATATATATCATAAAATAATAAATCAGCCTTCTGAAACATGGAGTCAGATCCTTGTCTCTTCCCTCATCCTCAGACCGCTGTGAACACGGTCACACTCACCCCATCACCCAAACTGTTCACAATCCCAAGAGTGAGACAGGAATGATTTATCCATGGGAACTAACGTGAGAAGAGATGAAGGGCTGCATGGGAAGTGTTAGGGAGTCAAAAAAGCACCCAGTGCAGGTCACACCTCTGCTCAGGGACCTGCTGGAGGTGCTGGTTTGAAATTCCATCAGTGTTTGGATCCCCAGTGTCAGACCAGACAGGAGATTTCAAATCCTGCTTGATTTTTCCCCCTCACCTTCACAGAGCACCCTGTAGATCCAGCTTGGATCTCCCCTGGGTTTCTTAAAGAACAGGCACTCTGTGGATGCACATGGTCAGAAGGATTTTGCACCAGGCTTCACCTGCAGGATGGAGTTTCTGAGGAGACCTCATCCCAACAAGCAATTTGGACCAGCCCAGATCAGACTTGCCCCTGGAGAGGTCTGCCCCTTCCCAGGGAATGGTGATTCCAGGTTCCAGCAAGGTGGGAGAGATCAGGGCATGAGTTTTCCCCAGGTGTAGCACAAAAAGCAAATATCACTCAGTTTCCTGATTTCTCCTTGCAGAACCTGGACCTGCAGATGTGATGGGCTGTGAGTGTCTAACATGGGATGCAGAGTCCATCTATCCATGTGGATTCATTTGTTGGACCCCTGGTTGCTGAGAATTTCAGATTTCTGTGCTGCCAGGCACTGACCCCCCAGAGAACACTGCATTGACCTGAGGCCGTGGAGAAGCTCCCAAAATGGAATGAGAGAACTGGGATTGTGGGTGTGGAGTTTGGATAGAAGTGTGTGAGATCACAGGGTGGGAAACTCAGGGTTTAAGGGTTTAGAATAAAGTAATGGATATAAAGCAAGATGGAGGTTTTAGGGTGGAGGCTGCTCCTTCTTCTTCTTCTTCTTCTTTATCTTCTTCACCTTCTTCTTCTTCTTTTTTCTTTTTTTTTTTCTTTCTTCTTCTTCACATCTTTGTCTTCTTCATGTCTTCTTCTTCACCTTCTTCTTCTTCTTTTTCTTTTTTTCTTTTTCTTTCTTCTTCTTCACATCTTTGTCTTCTTCATGTCTTCTTCTTCTTCTTCTTCTTCTTCTTCTTCTTCTTCATCTTCTTCACCTTCTTCTTCTTCTTTTCTTTTTTTTTTTTTCTTTCTTCTTCTTCACGTCTTTGTCTTCTTCTTCTTCTTCTTCTTCTTCTTCTTCTTCTTCTTCTTCTTCTTCTTCATCTTCTTCACCTTCTTCTTCTTCTTTTTCTTTTTTTCTTTTTCTTTCTTCTTCTTCACATCTTTGTCTTCTTCATGTCTTCTTCTTCTTCTTCTTCTTCTTCTTTCTTCTTCTTCTTCTTCTTCATCTTCTTCACCTTCTTCTTCTTCTTTTTTTTTTTTTCTTTTTCTTTCTTCTTCTTCACATCTTTGTCTTCTTCATGTCTTCTTCTTCTTCTTCTTCTTCTTCTTTCTTCTTCTTCTTCTTCTTCATCTTCTTCACCTTCTTCTTCTTCTTTTTTCTTTTTCTTTTCTTTCTTCTTCTTCTTCACATCTTTGTCTTCTTCATGTCTTCTTCTTCTTCTTCTTCTTCTTCTTCTTTCTTCTTCTTTCTTCTTCTTCTTCTTCTTCATCTTCTTCACCTTCTTCTTCTTCTTCTTTCTTCTTCTTTCTTCTTCTTCTTCTTCTTCATCTTCTTCTTCTTCTTCTCTCTTCTTCTTCTTCTTTCTTCTTCTTCTTCTTCTCCACCTTCTTCTTCACCTTCTTCTCCATGGCTTTGGGTGGTTTTGTGTAACTGGATAAAAAGTCCCCACTGCAGCCACGGGTGGTTGGTTATTGGGTTAAAAGTGAAGCTAATTTCGGTGTCATTTGTTAATTGGACAGTTGATCCTTCAAAGGCCTTGTAGAGAGAGAGATGAGGCTCCATGTTTAGTTTGTGAGAGTGAAGTGCTGCAGAGCTCAGGGTTTGTGAGGCAGTGACACAGATAAGAACTGATAAACATCTGAGTCCCAACAAGAAATACCATCTCAAGCATTTAAAGATTCAGCATTCACAGACAGGGATATTCATGCACGGATAGCTGTGAAGGGCAAGCATAAGCCCAGGAGAGGGTTCCCAGAGTCTGACTCGACAGTAGAGGCTCTGCAGGAGTTTCTGTGGAGCAAGGAGGTGGTGGCAGGAGGACAGCCCAGGCAGGGGCACAGCAGAGCCCCCGTGATCCTCTGTGCTCCAGCACCACCCTGGGGCTGCAGCCCTGGGAAGCACAGGCAGAGCTCTGTGCTCATGCAGGTGTCTCTGGGGATGGCATCCAGCAGAGACCAGCACTGTGCAGCAGGAGGGCTCTGCAGAGAGCTCTTCCCTCTCAACCAGGGAGGTACCACCCAAACCAGCACATTTTGGATGGGATCAGGTACTCCCAGCTCCTCCAATGGCTCTGGATGACCTTGAATGAAGTTTTTTAAGCGTGTCTTGTAAGACTGGAACTGAAAAGCTTTCACAGCTCTGCCCAGGCTGTTAAACTGGGTAGTTTCAGGTAAACTCTATGTGGGTAGACCTGGTTTGGAATTCTTCTTGTCTCTCAGGCTGTGGTGGTGTTCACAGGGGTCCCAGGACCAGGGAAGAGATGAGAATGTTGACTCCATGTTTCAGAAGGCTGATTTCTTATTTTATGATAACATATATTTTAATATCTATTTTAATATATATAATATATACAATATTAATTATATTATATATAATTATATAATATATAACTATATTTTATATATAATTATATGTTATATATGTTATATATTATATATATTATATAATGTATATTTTATATATTATATATGTTTTAAATATATATTTTAATATATATTATATTAAAACTCTACTAAAATAGTAGAAGAAAGGATTTTATCAGAAGGCTAGCTAAGACTAGAAATGGAATCGTGTGACTGACCAGAGAGTCCGAGACAGCTGGACTGTGATTGGCCATTAATTAGAAACAATCACATGAGACCAATCACAGATGCACCTGTTGCATTCCACAGCAGCAGATAATCAATGTTTACATTTTGTTCCTGAGGCCTCTTGGCTTCTCAGGAGGAAAAATCCTAAGGAAAGGATTTTTCATAAAAGATGTCTGTGACACTCAGGTCAGCCATGCTGGAGGGCCTGCTTCTAATTCATGCATCTTCCTCTCATCCAGTGCTCCCAAATCCACAGGAAAAGATCTCTTTTGCTATGGAACATTGCATTGCAGGCTCCTCACCATCAGGAGAAGCTTGCTGAGCTATCCTTCGCCTTCCCTTCCTTAGCTGCAGCTGTGAAAAGCAGAAATTTAATGGATGAGGGATTCCAGTGCCAAACCAGCCCAGGGTGGGAGGTGAGGGGCACACTGGCCTTCCCCATCAATCCCTGCCACAGAATGGTGACTCCATGAGCTTTTGGAACACAGGAGCTGTTCAAAATCAGCACCACTGCCTGGAGTCTGTGCTAGGGTGAATCTCTGGATGATCCCAGGTTGGTTTTACGAGGGGACATTTGGACATTGGCTGATTGTGGGGCTCCGGTTGATAAAGCCAAGGAAGGCAGGGTCATTCCCTCAGCTGGGAAATGTGATGGCTAGAGGAGCTGGGCAGTAAATATCAGCCCCATCAGCAACCACACATCGTGCTGCTGACGTCCTCAGGCTGGAAATACTGCCCTCATCAGCTCTTCTCCTTCAGTTCTGTCCTGTCATGGGTCTGGCTCCTTCTGTCACCTTGGCCAAGCCCCTCTGCCTTGGGCTGTTCTGTTTTGCTGCTCAGGAAGGTTGATTTATTTTATTGTCATTTCATTATCAGGAATGGAGTGGGCAGCAGGAGCAGGGAGGTCATTGTGCCCCTGCCCTGGGCACTGCTGGGGTCACACCTGGAGTGCTGTGCCCAGCTCTGGCCCCTCAGCTTGGGAAGGACCTTGGGACACTGAGCACATCCAGAGGGGACAACGAGGCTGGAGAGGGGCTGGGAACACAAACCCTGTGAGGAACCCCTGAGGGAGCTGGGGGTGCTCAGCCTGGAGAAAAGGAGACTCAGGGCTGCCCTCATCACTCTGTGCAGCTCCTGAAAGGTGCCTGTGCTCACCTGGGGCTGGGCTCTTTCTCCAGCAGCACTGACACAGCCAGAGCACACAGCCTCAAAGGAAATACAGATTGGAAATTAGGAAAAAGCTTTTTACAGAAAGAGTGATAAAGTTCTGGAATGTTCTGCCCGGGGAGGTGGTGGAGTCCCCATCCCTGGGTGTGTTTAACAAAGCCTGGATGTGGCACTGGGTGCCAGGGTTGAGTTGAGCTGTTGGGGCTGGGCTGGACTCGATGATCTTGAAGGTCTCTTCCAACCTGGTCATTCTGGGAATTCTGCACCCAAAGATGCAGCTGACAATGTCAAATTTACTCTAACAAACATTCACATGTACAGTGCACACCACATTCAGCCACTCCATCACTTTGGCTACAGGGGTAGCCTGGACTCAGACACAGAGGGGTTGGACTCACTGATCCTCGTGGTCCCTCCAAGCCCAGGATATTCCATGATTCTAGGAACACAAACAGAGCCCAGCTGCTGTGTTCACTGTCAAAACGAAGCCCACATGGAGACAAAGCCCTTGGGAATGGCCCAACCCTGTTAACTTTGAACATCCAGAGAAGGTGGCAGCTTCTCTCGTGTCTCTTCAGGCTGAACCTTTCCTCAAAGCTTTCCTGTTTGTTTTTATGGGCAGCACAGGGCAGGTGGCCGCCCCAGAGTGCCAAACCAGCCCTGTGGCCATCCAAAGGCAGGTGAGGTGAGCAGCTCACTAAACCTGCTGCACTTCAGCCCAAACTGAGGGGCTGAGATTTCTCTGAGCTGGTGCCACAGGTGGCTTCAGGTGTCCCAAAATTCTGATATCCAGGGTGCCATTTACCAGGGGAATGGCCACAGAAGGGTTGGGACAGCAGAAAATCAGGGCCCAGGGTTTAAATCTGAAAAACCCCAGATGTGGCATCGCCTGAGGACTTGGGGAAGCGCAAGGAACAGAAAACTCAAACCTCAAAGCAAGAGACCATCTCTGAGGGTGCAGCTTCATCTGGGGCTAACAGGAACAGCATTTGGGAAAAGGAACCCAGAGCTGGGGTTGGAGCATCCCATAAACCAGAGTCTGAGGTCGGGCAGCCTGCAGACACAGGCTAGCTCAGATTGAAGCTGTATGGGAAGTTCAGACAGAACTGGACGTTCCAGAATTTAATCCAATCAGCAATCACAGGCTCTTCCTTGCAAAATTTAAGAATAATTAAAGAAGAAAGCCAAGGCAGAGCTCAGCGCTGTGTCTTGCTCAGAGGAACAGGAATTTCACACAGCAGACACGGGAATGACAAACCATAATTAACATCTGGGAGCAAACAGCGAGGACCTGGAGAGGCAACGACTCCTGTTGTAAATTAAATATCACTTTGGTCAGATGGTCAATAAAAATGGGCTTTCACCTGCTCCTAATTATTTCCCCCACTACAATAGCTGCTTGTTCCCACTCAGGGGAGGACAGGGCAGCAAGACAGAGGGTGCACAGGGTGGAATTCACCTCTCTGAGGCAGCTCTGACCTGCTCACACTCAGGGCTTCACGAGGTCCTTTGCATAAAGGAGCTTTTTACCCCTGTGTGAAGCTCAGAGCACCTGAAAAATTGCATATTTTAATGTGCTGGGCCCGTGGCTGCTGCTGGCTGGGCTCTGGCAGCAATGGAAGTGGCTGGAATCCAGCTGCAGAACCAGCCCTCCCCGAGCGTGTTCGTGTGCAGGCAGCGTGTGTTCATGCAGCTATGCAAATGCACCAGCAGCAGTGTGCTTGTAATGCATTCAGATTTCATCACAGCTTGAAGTTTAAAACATAAAAAAAAAAAAAAAAACAAAACAAAAAAAAAAAAAAAAAAAAGGAAAAAAAAAAAAAAAAAAAAAAAAAAAAAAAAAAAAAAAAAAGGAAAAAAAAAAAAGAGAAAAAAGGAAAAAAAAAAGAATAAAAAAGAAAGAAAAAAAAAAAAAAAAAAAGAAAAAATTAAAAATAAAGAAAAAAAGAAAAAAAAAAAAGAGAAAAAAAAAAAAAAAAAAAAAAAAAAAAAAGAAAAAAAGAAAAAAAAAAAAAAAAAAAAAAAAAAAAAGAAAGAAAAAAAAAAAAAAAAATAAAAATAAAAAAAAAAAAAAAGAAAAAAAAGGAAAAAAAAAAAAAAAAATTAAAAAAAAAAAAAAGAAAAAAAAAGAAAAAAAAAAAGGAGAAAAAAAAAAAAAAAAAAAAAAAAAAAAAAAAAAAAGAAAAAAAAAAAAAAAAAAAAAAAAAGAAGAAAAAAAAGGAAGAAAAAAGAAAAAAGGAGAAAAATAAAAAAGAGAAAAAAGGAGAAAAAAAAGAATAAAAAAGAAAGAAAAAAAGAAAGCAAAAAAGAAAAAATTAAAAATAAAGAAAAAAAGAAAAAAAGGAAGAAAAAAGAAAAAAGGAGAAAAATAAAAAAGAGAAAAAAGGAGAAAAAAAAGAATAAAAAAGAAAGAAAAAAGAAAGCAAAAAAGAAAAAAATTAAAAATAAAAAAAAAAGAAAAAGGAAGAAAAAAGAAAAAAGGAGAAAAATAAAAAAGAAAGAAAAAGGAGAAAAAAAAGAATAAAAAAAAAAAGAAAAAAAAAAAAAGCAAAAAGAAAAAAAAAAAGAAAGAAAAAAAAAAAATAAAAGAAAGAAAAAGAAAAAAGAGAAAAGAAAAAAAAAAAAAAAAAAGAAAAAAAAAAAAAAAAGAAAAAAGAAAGAAAAAGAAAGAAAAAAAGAAAGAAAAAAAAAAAAAAAAAAAAAGAAAAAGAAAGAAAAAAGGAGAAGAATAAAAAAGAAAGAAAACAAGAAAGCAAAAAAGAAAGAAGAAAGAAAGAAAAAAAAAGAAAGAAAAAAGAAAGAAAAAAGGAAAAAAGAAAGAAAACAGAGAAGAAAAACAGAGAGGAAAGAATAAAAAGAGAGGAAAAACAGAGAAGAACAAAAAAGAGAGGAAAAACAGAGAAGAACAAAAAAGAGAGGAAAAAAGAGAAGAAAAAAAAAAGGAAAAAAAAAAGAAAAAAAAAGGAAAAAAAAAAAAAGAAAAAAAAAAAAGAAAAGAAAAAAAAGAAAGAAAAAAAGGAGAAAAATTAAAAAAAAGAAAGAAAAAAGCCCCACATTTTTTAAGCCTTCAAAACAAACGCCCTTTTCACCCACTGGCAATTATGGAGAGGTCCTGATCCTTTCTGCATGTTACTGTCAAACAAGTTTTCAGTAGGATTCAATAAAGTGATCTGACATTTCTTTGGAGATCTTTACACACAGTAGCTCAAGCCACGAAAGAACTTCACTTCTGGCAGCTATGTGAATATTTTATTTTGCCCAAAGCTAGACAGGTGTGATCAAGAAGAACAGGGGGGAAAAATATATTAGCAAAAGGCCTTTCAGTGGCAATACAGGTGTTTGCTGGAGTGCAGTCAGTTTGGGCTGTGCGTGTTTTTTTTAAAGGAGAAAATCTTGGTAGGGTTGAGATTAAAGGCACAGCACATTTATTTCTCATAGATTGAAAGTCAGGGAAGCATTTTGTAAAGGAGAGGGTAGGGTTTGCCCCTGGAAAAGGCATTTTGCAGCAGATCTGAAATAAGGATTAAGCTCCTCATTCCTATAAGCTCAAAGAGATTTTGGCACATTGGGTATTCCCTGGATCCCAGCCCTTCTCTCCAAGCACTGGGGAGTCACTAAAGAGTTAAATGAGTTTATAATTCCCAGAACAAGTCAATACATTCATTCAAACAGTTACAGAAAGGTCACAGGCTGGGATGCCTGAAACCTGCTTAAGCAACAATTTTTTGCTCCTCAGGTGAGGCGAAAGGCAGGGCACGTTTCCTGGAGCAGAAATCACAGAGATCAGGCTGGAGATCCTGCTAAAGGGGGAAGAAGCTGCACTGGGATTTTTGGGGATCTGGGAAGCCTCCTCCCAAGTGAGAGGCTTGGGAAGTTTGTTGGGAAGGAGAGGTGTGTTGAGAAAATGGAGTGTGTGTAGAGGAGTCTTGAATTGAGTGCTGAGGACAAAGTGTGAGAGAGGAGCTGGGCCAGCAGGAGGGACACCCCCAAATCCCCCTGCAGGCCCTGTCCTGGGGATGCTGGACATTCTGGGACCATTCTGGAGCTGGATCCAGGCCAGGGAGGAAGGAGAGGGATGGGGGGCCTGGAGCAGCTGGGGATGGGTCATGGAGGAGGCAAAACTGATTGTCTGAGCATCTCCAGCTGGGAATGGTCCTCAGAGATCCTACAAGGTGTCAGCTGGATCCTAAACATGACAGAACAAGGCCCTCAGTGCCTGAGCTCACAGCATTTCATGTGAAAATCCCTGTTGCTGGTTCATAACCTCCATGGGCTGGTTTAGCTTAAAAAATATGTTGGTGCACAGCTTTTCTTTCGCTCTGCCAGAGGGATGGACAAGAAATCAGCCTGCAGGGGTTTCAAAAGTGAAGGAGAACAGCCGTGGTGAGGGGAAAGAAGGAAGAAAAATGAAGATAAAATTAAAAAAAAAAACACTAAAAGAAAGGAAAAGAAAAGGGAAAAAAAAGAGAAAGAAAAAGAAAATATAAAAGAGTAAAAGATAGAAGAAAAAGGAAAAAGAAAAAGAGTAAAAGATTTAAAAAAAGGAAAAAGAAAGAAAGAGAAACAGAGAAAAAGAGAAAAAGAAAAGGGGAAAAAGAAAAAGAAGAAGAATGACAAGAAAAAGAGAAAAAGGGAAAAAGAAAAGGGGAAAAAGAAAAAGAAGAAGAATGACAAGAAAAGAGAAAAAGGAAAAGAAAAGGGGAAAAAAAAAGAAGAAGAATGACAAGAAAAAGAGAAAAAGGAAAAAAAAAAAGGGGAAAAGAAAAAGAAGAAGAATGACAAGAAAAAGAGAAAAAGGAAAAAGAAAAGGGGAAAAGAAAAAGAAGAAGAATGACAGAAAAAGAGAAAAGGAAAAAGAAAAGGGGAAAAGAAAAGAAGAAGAATGACAAGAAAAAGAGAAAAAGGGAAAAAGAAAAGGGGAAAAAGAAAAAGAAGAAGAATGACAAGAAAAGAGAAAAAGGGAAAAAGAAAAGGGGAAAAAGAAAAAGAAGAAGAATGACAAGAAAAAGAGAAAAAGGGAAAAAGAAAAGGGGGAAAAGAAAAAGAAGAAGAATGACAAGAAAAAGAGAAAAAGGGAAAAAGAAAAGGGGGAAAAGAAAAAGAAGAAGAATGACAAGAAAAAGAGAAAAAGGGAAAAAGAAAAGGGGGAAAAGAAAAAGAAGAAGAATGACAAGAAAAAGAGAAAAAGGGAAAAAGAAAAGGGGGAAAAGAAAAAGAAGAAGAATGACAAGAAAAAGAGAAAAAGGGAAAAAGAAAAGGGGAAAAAGAAGGTCATTGGAGGGAAGTGGCACATTTTTCTTTAGGCTAAGTCTCACTTTGCATTGATCACATGTACAGTGAGGAACAAAGGATCCCAGCTGCCATAACCAGAGAAGAAATATATGTAAGAGTCTTCAGAAGAATTGAAAAATTCTCAGAAAAAATTATCATGAAAAATCAGGTGCCTCTGGGAGCCAAGTCAGGGCAAAACTCTACCTAAGGAGCTCCAAACGTCCTTCTGAAGGGAGTTCTTCAAGTTCTTCAAGAGGCAGATGCATCAAGGGAAGCTTAGGTTGGATATTGGGAAAAAGTATTTACAGAAAGAGTGATAAAGTTCTGGAATGGCTGCCCGGGGAGGTGGTGCAGTCCTCATCCCTGGGTGTGTTTAACAAAGCCTGGATGTGGCACTGGGGGCCAGGGTTCAGTTGAGCTGTTGGGGCTGGGCTGGATTTGATGATCTTGAAGGTCTCTACCAACCTGGTCACTCTGGGAATTCTGGGAATTCTCTGAGTTCAATCACCTCGCTGAGACACCTCCATCTGACCAATGTTTACTCTGTGACACTTTTGAGGGTTGTCCCATGACATGTCCTCGCTTTTTCAGCAGCAAATGGAAGATTTGGAGCTGATGAGCACAGATGGGACAGCAGAGGATAAAGAGAGACAAGGTTGTTATTCAGACACAGCGAGCTCTGGAGGTATCTGGCTGGGCTCTGCCATCTTTTGGGGCTACAAAGGGTGTCAGGACCAGCAGCCCTGTTGGAACTTGCTGCAAATATTGCCTGGATTGCACGCAGACAGCCCTGCTTTCCTGCAAGGTGAATTTCAGGCTGACCACAGCCGTGTCTTCCCTCAGCCACGGGCAGAGCGTGAGCCACAAATGCATAAATCACATCTGGAGGTCAGCCCCAGGTGAGCTGCAGCCAAAGGGGAAGAGAAGGTGAATCATGGCTTGAATCGAACCTGCTCTGGGGAGGGACAACAAAAACCCAGGAGAAGCCACACGGCCCTGGGGACACTCACCAAAGGTCACTGCTCTGGTGGCATCAGAGCAATTGGGCCACCAGATTTACCTGTGGCACCCCAGGCCACCGATAAATGGCACCCACGTGCCAGGAGAAGAGGCAGCAGGACACATGGCACGTTTTCCATTTGGGAAAGGGAGGAAGGAGGCTTTGCCAGGCAAGCAGAAAAGAAAAAGAAGAAAAAGAAAAAAGAAAAAAAAATGGAAGTAAAAAAGGAAAAGAAAAAGAAAAATAAGAAGAGGAAAAGAAAAAGAAAAAAGAAGGAAAAGAAAAAAAATGAAGAAGGAAGGAAGAAGAAGGAAAAGTAAAAGAAGTAGGAAAAGAAGAAAAAGAAGATGAAAGAGAAGAAGGAAAAGAAAAATAAGTAGAAAAAGTAGAAAGAGAAGAAAAAGCAAAAAGAAAAAGAAGAAAAAGAAAAAAAATAAGTAGAAAAAGAAAAAGAAGAAAAAGAGTAAAAGATAGGAAAAAAAAGAAAAAAGTAGTAAAATATAGAAGAAAAAGGAAAAGAAAAAGGAAAAGAAAAAGAAAAAGAAAAAGAAGATGAAAAAGAAGAAAAAGAGAAAGAAAAAGAAAATTAGTAAAAGATAGGAAAAAAAAGAGTAAAATATAGAAGAAAAAGAAAATGAGAAAAAGAAAAAAAAAAAAAAAAAAAAAAAAAAAAAAAAAAAAGAGAAAAGAAAGAAAAAGAAAAGGAAAAAGAAGAAAAAAAGAGAAAGAAAAAGAAAATTAGTAAAAGATAGAAAAAAAAAGAGTAAAATATAGAAGAAAAAAGAAAAATGATAAAAGAAAAAGAAAAAAGGAAAAAAGAAGAAAAGAGAAAGAAAAAAAGAAAATTAGTAAAAGATAGAAAAAAAAGAGTAAAATATAGAAGAAAAAAAGAAAAAGAAAAAGGAAAAGAAGATGAAGAAGAAGAAAAAGAGAAAGAAAAAGAAAATTAGTAAAAGATAGAAAAAAAAAGAGTAAAATATAGAAGAAAAAGAAAAAGGAAAAGAAGATGAAAAGAAGAAAAAAGAGAAAGAAAAAGAAAATTAGTAAAAGATAGAAAAAAAAGAGTAAAATATAGAAGAAAAAGAAAAAGGAAAAGGAAAAGAAGATGAAGAAGAAGAAAAAGAGAAAGAAAAAGAAAATTAGTAAAAGATAGAAAAAAAAAGAGTAAAATATAGAAGAAAAAGAAAAAGGAAAAGGAAAAGAAGATGAAGAAGAAGAAAAAGAGAAAGAAAAAGAAAATTAGTAAAAGATAGAAAAAAAAGAGTAAAATATAGAAGAAAAAGAAAACGGAAAAGAAGATGAAAAAGAAGAAAAAGAGAAAGAAAAAGAAAATTAGTAAAAGATAGAAAAAAAAGAGTAAAATATAGAAGAAAAAGAAAAAGGAAAAGGAAAAGAAGATGAAGAAGAAGAAAAAGAGAAAGAAAAAGAAAATTAGTAAAAGATAGAAAAAAAAAGAGTAAAATATAGAAGAAAAAGAAAAAGGAAAAGGAAAAGAAGATGAAGAAGAAGAAAAGAGAAAAAGAAAAGAAAATTAGTAAAAGGTAGAAAAAAAAAGAGTAAAATATAGAAGAAAAGAAAAGGAAAGGAAAAGAAGATGAAGAAGAAGAAAAAAGAGAAAGAAAAAGAAAATTAGTAAAAGATAGAAAAAAAAGAGTAAAATATAGAAGAAAAAGAAAACGGAAAAGAAGATGAAAAAGAAGAAAAAAAAGAGAAAGAAAAGAAAATTAGTAAAAAGATAGAAAAAAAAGAGTAAAATATAGAAGAAAAAGAAAAAGGAAAAGGAAAAGAAGATGAAGAAGAAGAAAAAGAGAAAGAAAAAGAAAATTAGTAAAAGATAGAAAAAAAAAGAGTAAAATATAGAAGAAAAAGAAAACGAGAAAAGAAAAAGAAGATGAAAAAGAAGAAAAAGAGAAAGAAAAAGAAAATTAGTAAAAGATAGAAAAAAAAGATAGTAAAATATAGAAGAAAAAGAAAATGAGAGAAAAATAAGAAAAAGAAAAAGAGCAAAAAAAGAAAAAAGAAAAAGAAAACGGAGTCCCTGGAGGGAAGGAGTACATTTTTCTGTAGGTGAAGTCTCACTTTGCATTGCTCACAGGCACAGTGAAGGATCCCAGCTGCCATAAGCAGACAGGGAACTCATGGCTGAGCCACCTCCAGCCTCACAGCAGGCCCGGGTTCCTCACTTGCAAACCCACCCTCCACATCTCCACAGAGGATTTATGATCCTAAAAATTTTTTTTGCATTTGTTCTCTTATGCTCATGGCTGGGAAGTTGCCCAGTGCTTCCCTGAATTACTGAAAACTTCTGGCTCTATTTTGGGGAGGAAAAGCCTTTTTTTTTTTTGCTGTTTGTGCAGCACAGCCCCACACGAAAGGAGGGCTCAGGATCTTCGGAGCCTCTCCAAAGCCTTTTAAATACCTTTGAAATAGGACAGGTCTCGCTCTTTGGGGAGCATCACGAGACCTGAGAGCAGAAAAAAGCTGAGAGAGCTGGTCCCACCGACTCCCAGCTCCAAGCCAAACAGGTTTGGCCAGCCCGAATTAAGGTAATTAATATCCCCAAGCCTGTTATTAAGCAAGAAGCAGTACAAGGGAGTCTCCCCTTTACCTCGGGGTCCTGCTGAGCACCTCAGCCCAACAAGCAGCTCATTGTCAGCCCCAGGGCTGGATCCTGCTGATCAGGGGACGTCAGGAAGTCACCAGAGGAGCCCCCAACCCTTCTTAGAACCATTGCAGGCCGTGTTCCAGTTGTGCTTTGGGCACAGCTGGGGAAACCCAGGGCACAGGGAATATTTCTGTGTCTGCTCTGGGGTGCCCTGACCCCCAGGGCAGCACTGACTCTGACCCTCATTCATGGAGAAAGTTTCCCAGACCCCAAGATAGACTGGAATCCACAAAAGTGTGAAATAGATTATAGAGAGCAGTGCAGGTGTGCCACTGGGTGAGAAATTGAGGTTTGGGATTTTTAGTGTGTTGTGGATGGAAGCAAGATGGAGGGCACAGGGTGTCATCCTGGGTTTCTTCTTCAGCTTCTTCTTCCTCCTCCATGGGTTTGGGGTGGCATTTTGTAATTGGGCAGAAAAGTCCCCATTGCACCTCTGTGGGATCAGTTATTGGGTTAAAAGGGAAAATAATCCAGGGGTCAGCTCTTAATTGGATAGTTTAGTCTGAAAAGCCCTTGAAACAAGAGATTGTTGGCCATTTTGTGCCTTCTGATGAAAAGCTGCAGAACTCCCAGCAGTGAGACTGTTTTACTGCTAAGAAATAATAAACACCTGAGTGTGAACATGAAATAACATCTCCAGTGCCTTCAATCCAGACCCAGAGAAACCCACAGCTGGAACCACCACACACAGCAATGCCTGGTGGGGTGTTTGGGCAGTGGGAGGTGGGGTAAGAGGTGCTGGAAACGTGGCCCAGGTTATTCCCTGCTCCCCATGAAACGGGGTGGGTGAGGTGGAACCATCCCTAGGGCTGGTTCAGGTCTGCACGTCCCCTCCCAGAGAGCTGGAGTCTGAATTTGGAACTAAATTTGGGCCTTCATGGACATGAAGCAGCACTGGAAAGGGAGCTCATTTCAAAGACCCTGCTGAGCCTTCGAAATAAAATAATTAATATAAATTGAGAGAGATAATTAATAAATCTCATTTAAATGTAAGCAGCAGCTTTTTCACTGTGAGGATGGTCAAACAGAGCTGCCCAGAGAGGCTGTGGAGCCTCCATTCTTGGAGAAAGGCAAAATCTAATGGGAAATGGTCCTGGACAAGCTGTTCTAGGTTGTCCTGCTTGAGCAGAGTGATCTCCAGAGATCTCTGCCAGCCTCCAATGATTCTATGAAATTAAATGTACATTAAATAATGATATGCAGCAAATTCATAGGGTCACAGAATCCCAGAATGGTTGGAAGGGACATCAAAACTCATCCAATTCCAAACCCTGCCATGGGCAGGGACACTTTCCACTATCCCAGGGTGCTCCTGCCTGGAGTTGGACATTCCAGGGATCCAGGGGCAGCCACAGTTTCTCTGGGAATTCCATCCCAGCCAGGAATTCCCAATTCCCAATCTCCCACCCATCCCTGCCCTCTGGCAGTGGGAGCCATTCCCTGTGTCCTGTCCCTCCATGCCTTGTCCCCAGTCCCTCTCCAGCTCTCCTGGAGCCCCTCCAGGCCCTGCCAGGGGCTCTGAGCTCTCCCTGGAGCTTCTCCTCTCCAGGTAAGCATCCCCCAGCCCTCCCAGCTTTTCCTCATAGGAGAGATGCTCCAGCCCTTGGAGCACCTTCATGGCCCTGAATGTACATAAATACACAACAAATTTGTGTCTATAGAAATATACAATAAATTTGTGTATATATATATAAATAAATTTGTGTATATACATAAATATACAACAAATTTGTGTCTATATAAATATACAATAAATTTATGTATTTATATAAATATACGATAAATTTGTGTATACACATAAATATACAATCAATTTGTGTCTATAGAAATATACAATACATTTGCATATATACAAATATACAATAAATTTGTGTGTATATATAAATATACAATACATTTATATTTATATATATAAATATATAAAATTTATGTATATACATAAATATACCATAAATTTATTTCTATATATAAATAAATAAATTTGTGTATATACATAAATATACAACAAATTTGTGTCTATAGAAATATACAATAAATTTTGTATATATATAAATATAAAATAAATTTATGCATTTATATAAATATACAATAAATTTGTGTGTATATATAAATATACAATAAATTTGTGTGTATATATAAATATACAATACATTTATATTTATATATATATAAATATATAAATTTATATATATACATAAATATACCATAAATTTATTTATATATATAAATAAATAAATTTGTGTATATACATAAATATACAACAAATTTGTGTCTATAGAAATATACAATAAATTTGTATATATATAAATATACAATAAGTTTGCGTATATACATAAATATACAATAAATTTGTATATATATAAATATACAATAAATTTATGTATATATAAGTATACGATAAATTTGTGTATATACATAAATATACAATAAATTTGTATATATAGAAATATACAATAAATTTATGTATATATAAATATACAATAAATTTGTGTATATACATAAATATACAAAAAATTTGTGTCTCTATAAATATACAATAAATTTGTATATATATAAATATGCAATAAATTTATGTATTTATATACATATACAATAAATTTGTGTGTATATATAAATATACAATACATTTATATTTTTATATATAAATATATATAAATTTGTGTATATACATAAATATACCAAAAAATATATATAAAAATTTGTGTATATACATAAATATATAGCAAATCTGTGTGTGTATATATATATATATAAAATTGTATGTATATAGAAATATACAATAAATTTTTATATATGTGCATATATATATATATAAAAATATAAAATAAATATACAATAAATATACAATAAATCTGTGTATCAGCATGTGTGATGTACACCATGGTGGATCACAGTGTATTCCAGTTTTCTCTCCTGATGGGGCTCATCCCTCCAGCTTCTCCAGGAAAACACCACCAGGCATCCCACGAAACAACCCCTGGTGCCAGCAGATGCAGGAGAGATGCTGTGCCACCAACCTCCCCTTTTGCTTGTGCAAAAAGAAAAAGGACCTGATCATTTTTTTAACCTCATGCCTGTCTGTTCAAGTCCTTTTTCCCCCCTCAGCGCCCCCAGGTAGGAAAATTCCTCCCAGAGGAAAGCACTGTTGCAATCTATTTTGTTTCTCAGTCAAGTACAAGAGTTTGGTATTTTTCCACTGGAAATTCCTCTCTGATGCCTTCTTTCAGACATGCCCAGGAGGAAAATCTGCTTTTGCACTGCTGGCCTGTGAGAGCCCGAGGTGTGAGGCTGCCCTGCAGGAATGTGGGGCTGGATGCTGCGGGAGAGGGAGCTTGAAGGAGCTGAGCAGCACACCCAGGGAATGGCTGCTGCATCCCAGAAAGCCTCAAAGAGGGAAAAAAGGAGCATGAAGGCTTGGAAAAGCAGCAGCAGTGTGGTCCTGGATGGTTTTCCATAGGGGGATGGAATATCCCAGTGTGTGCTGGTATACCTGCAGACAAACAGCTGGGTCTGTTCAGCCAAAAAAACCACTTTCAGTCCAAAACTGGCACAAATTAAGGACATTTTTTTATTGCAGTTGATATTCTGAGCTTGAGAAATCCCATCCCCATCATTCCAGTTCCCTGGAAGTGTCCAAGGCCAGGCTGGATGGGGCTTGGAGCACCCTGCTCTGGAGGAAGGTGTCCCTGCCCATGGCAGGGCTGGAATGAGATGGTCTTTAAGGTCTCTTCCAACCAAAACTGTTCTGGGATTCTGCGATACTCTTCAGGGCCTGGGTTCCCTTTTCATGGAGATTTATGTCTCCATGGGGTTTGTCATGCCTTGCTACCCTCAGGGGCTTCCTCAAGCCATAGATTATAACCACTGAAATGGAAAATCACTGAAATGGAGAGCTTCAAACTCTGCCCAGCACCATCCCAGCACCATCCCAGCACCATCCCAGCCGTGGCAATGGCTCTGTGCTTGGACGGTTATCCATGGGAATGGGATCTGGCAGCATTTGGCCTTTTCTCTTTAATTAGTTTCTCCTGGTCTTGTGCAAATAGGAGTTTTCCTCCCTGGAGGGGGCTGAAATCCTCATTTAACTCCACTGCAAACTGGGGTGGGAGATCTTGCCCCAGAAATTTGTGAGCTCACAGCACCAAGGCTGCTGAGAGGAGCAAACCACCGAGGTCTCTGCTCTCAGCAGCAGCACACAGGCAGATGTGGGGCGGGGAAATTTCACCCCAAATACTGAAAGCAAAGCTCAAAGACCAAATCCTAGTGGGAAGTGTCAAACCAAATTCCATCAGAGCTGGACAGAGCCCAGGGCAAGCTCCAGCCCTCTGCTCTCCACCACCCTCTGTGGCAGGACCTCCCTCAGCCTGGCCAGGCACCAACCTCCACTGCACCACCTTCACACCCTACAGAGATGGGTTAATGGGATAATTAATTCAAACAAAACCTTCCAAAGCTTTATAGGAACAGGTAAAACACCGATTTACCTGTGGAAAAGATAATAAAGGAATATTTTTTTTTTTAAATCAGGCTTTGTCTGAGGTGTGGTGTTGCCCTGGGGAGCAGAGGACAAGATTCCAGCAGGTTTCAGAAGCAAACTGGACATTGGTGCAGATGGAGGTTCAGAGGGGTGACCCCTCTGGTACCCTACCAGTGCCTGACGTTTCAGGGGTGGGGGGATTTTGGAGACAAGTTCTTTCTCCATTTGGAGATATCTGCTGTATATTGTTTTTCTGCTCAGGTTTGTGGGCTCAGAGCCTGATCCAGTGAGCAATAACTCTGCACTGACTTCAAGAAGCTTTGGATCAGGCACAGAATGAACTCAAAACCAACATCCTGGGGCTTCCTAAAGAGAAATTCCCTCTCTCCACATTTCTGAGGCCAAGCAAACACTTTAGCACAGTGGCTGCTTTCAGGGCTGGGCTCGGGTACACGGCCTCAAGTGCATTTGCCACAGCCAAGGAGGAAGCTCTCCACATGAGTGGGGGCTTTTCTGGCTGGTGGAGGAGAAATCTCTTCAACAGAAAGTGTCTGGCTGGACAAACATCCTTCCTCAACATCGTCCAGCCCTGATAAGGTCCCAGCACTAGACAGGGCAGAATCTCTGAATTATTAGTTCTCTAATAATTCTTTCCCCTCTTGGGCAGGTGCCAGTTGCTCAAGCTGGGTATTAATTTGCTTTGTGAGTAAGAACACCCAGATCTCTCGTGCTTGACCTGTGTCCTGCCTGGAAAATTCAGAAGAGTGATCCAGGACCCACGCTGGTGTCAGTGTTGAGGTGGTTGTAACAAACAGAACACCCTGCATTTGAGAAAGCTTCTCTCTTTTATTTTGGCAGCATGCTGTGGTGTTTGTGAGGGTCCCCAGGACGAGGTGAGGGATGAGGAATCTGACTTCATGTTCTCAGAAGGCTGATATATTATATTATATTATATTATATTATATTATATTATATTATATTATATTATATTATATTATATTATATTATATTATATTATATTATATTATATTATATTATATTATATTATATTATATTATATTATATTATATTATATTATTATATCATATTATATCATATCATATCACATTACATTACATTACATTATATTACATGACATTATATTACATTATATTATATTATGCTATACTAAACTACACTAAAGAAAAAGGATACATCAGAAGGTTTAACAAGAATGATGATGAAAACTTGTGACTGAGTCCTCAGAATCCAACACAGCTGAGGGTGATTGGTCATTAAGTTAAAACAATTCACATGGAACCAATCAAACACGCACCTGTTGGTAAACAATGTCCAAGCCACATTCCAAAGCAGCCAAACAGAGGAGAAGCGAATCAGGTAATTGTTATTTACATTTTTCTGTGAGGCTTCTCAGCTTCCCAGGAGAAGAAATCCTGGTGAAGGGATATTTCAGAAAATATCACAGTGACACCATGCTGGCTTTTATACCCTCTCACCAAGTTTATACCTATTCCTTGGCCACAACAGATCAACATAATGTTCATTGGTGCAGGGTGGTTCCCACCACTGTTTTCCACCACAATCTGACTGCAGGGCCCTCGTTTATCTCTTCTTCTCTATTTCCACACCAACAGCATTGGTAGAGCTCCTTTCAGAGGCAAAGGCAACTCTTATCATCTCCTCTTCAGCTCACTCTTCCTGACTCACAGACCAGCTGTGAGCTCCTTCCTCACAGGGTTTGTGTTCCCAGCCCCTCTCCAGCCTCGCTGTCCCCTCTGGATGTGCTCAGTGTCCCAAGGTCCTTCCCAAGCTGAGGGGCCAGAGCTGGGCACAGCACTCCAGGTGTGACCCCAGCAGTGCCCAGGGCAGGGGCACAATGACCTCCCTGCTCCTGCTGCCCACTCCATTCCTGACCCAGGCCAGTGTCACTGTTGAGATGTTGTAACAAACAGAACACCCTGTGTTTGAGAAGGCTTCTCTGTTTTATTTTAGCAGCATGCTGTCTTTTATACCCTCTCACCAACTTTATGCCTATTCATGGGCCACAACAGACCAACATGATGTTCATAATGTTCATTGGTGGTCCTCACCACTGTTTTCCACCACAGTCTGACTGCAGGCCCCTCTTTTATCTCTTCTCCTCCATTTCCACATCAACAGTAGAGCTCCTTTCAGGTGTAAAGGTGGCTTTTACCATCTTCTCCTCTTCAGCCAGCTCTTCCTGACTCACAGACCAGCCGTGAGCCCCCTCCACACGCCAGCTGTTGGACAGAGCCCTGCTCCCATGGGAATGTCCACATTGGCTCATCCATCCTCTTCTGGAGGTTTGGGATGGAGGCTTCCAGCACACCCAGGATGCTGACACACAGCTGGTGCGCAAAGCCAGGAAATCAGCACTGTCCCCATGGGAACAACACTGGGGAAAGCTGGGTTATATCATAAATTCCTGGCTGGGGGAAAACGGGAGGCAGCGGTGCCAGCAGCCAGAGCTCCCAGTCCCGCCGGAGCGCGGAGCCAACAATCTGTCCAGGGAGAGGGAGGGGAAATGTACCACCAGCAGATCTATATTTCTTAAAGGGATTAATTAAATCAAACCAATTCACATCGCTTCACACAGTCAGCAGCTCGTCAGGAAGCCAAACAAAGGGGAGGGAGGGAGGGAAAGGAGGAGCAGGACAGGCCGGCTCTGCTCCCTCCGGCTGAGCTGGAGCAAACTGTGCAGGAGCCTGCCAGCCTCCCCTCCGTGCCCTCCCGAGGGATGCCCGGCTCTGGGGAAGCACATCCAGCTGCCTGCAGAGAGACACAAGTGGCTAATTAGAGTCCTGACCATGAAGGGCACTCAGCAGCCTCTCCCCAGGCCCCAGGATGAGCTGCCAAAGGGAAACCACGCCAGGCGCAAGCTGGGAGCTTCAGTCACACCATTTTCCCCCTGTTTTTTTCCCCCTTCCTGGCAGTGTGATAATTTTTTACTAATTATCAGCTTGTGTTGTTTGACCATCTCAGCAGCACAGGGCTGGAAATTCAAATATCTATCAGCTGTCGAGCAGTGGAGCTCCAAGAGGGATGAGAAGGTTGGGATCAGTGAGGATTCCAAACACGTGTAATCATTTTAGCCACCTAGATTTTGGGCACAGCCCCTTTTCTCTCTGAATTCTGAATCTGTAACTTTTCCAAGGTCTGTTGTGCTTCTCCACGAGCTAAAAGCTGCTGGTTCATCAAGAGGAAAGTCATGACTTCTGCAAAATTTGAGTAGCCCACAAGTTGGAACAGCAGAAGGAGAAACATCAGGAGCCTCAAGAATCAGGAGCCTCTCACACAGAGGTTGGCAATGCTGAAACCATTGTCCCAAGGGAAAAAAAAATTAAAAATCTGAAAATAATTAGTAGGGAGAAAACCCTACTGAGACTTTCTCTAAACCAGTGGTATTTATTTTGCAGTTCAGAAGAGCTGAGGAGCTTTGAAACTGCTCCTGGCATTTTTAGTGAGTGGGAAACTGGGGCTCAGAGTGGTCAAATCATGTTTCTGAGCACAGCCATGGGGTTTTTCCCTCCCTCTTTTCTCCCTCTGGCTGCTCTCATTTGGACGTGCCTTGGGAGAGGTCACTAAATTCGGCTTTGGTGATGCCCCTAAAACCAGCATCTATTTTTCAACGGCAGAATTGAATTCAAATGAAGTAATTTACCAGCAATGATTAGAACAACCTGAATTTCTCACCCTTGGCTTGACCATATATCAGAGAGGGCAACCAAATTTTCCACGGTGATTCTTCCCTAGTTCTTCTCTCGCATTTTAAAATTTCTTTGGAAGAAATTCCTATCCCCATTTCACTTTTTGTCCTCAATTGTCCCCCTGAAGTCTCCAGCAGAGGTCACAAATGAATCATTTCTGCCATGGGCTAAACCAAACTTCTACTTGCAGAAGTCCAGAAGTGAAAAAGGCTTTTTCAATATTTTTGTACTGTTTTGCTAGTTTGTTCCACTTGGGCTCACCAGAATAAAATTATCACCCAATTTAGGCCACCAGAAATGCTATTCAGAGCAGCTGAGAGTGAGTTGGTCGATTTTTTGAGCATTTTTTTATTTCATAAATTAATTAAACTGTCTTAGGCACATCCCATTTCCCACCTTGTCAGGAAACATTATTTTATCCCAAAATTTCTGATTGAAAGCAAAGGAGAAATATTGCAAGAGCAGTTCACACCCACTCTAATGAGAAATTAAGGAATTGCACCATCCAATCACTCCCTTCCTAGAGGATTTTGTGGTAAGGACAAGGCAGAGGGAAGGAGAAGGTTGGACTTGGGTCTCTGACCTTCTGAAGGGCTGATCCTCACACAGAGCTGCTCTTTGTCCTTTTCTTGGTGGCCTGGACCTCACCTTGCTGAGGAGCGGGAAAAATCCGATTATTACAACAATTTCTCACCCTGTTCAAGCTGGAAGGAACCTATTGGACCCCACAGGGCTCTGGAATGGATGGGAATAAAAATTAAATTTTTGTCCTTGTGCAGGATCTTCCCAAGGCATTGGAGAAGGGGACACAGGAGCAGGAGCCTGGGTGGCCCTGACAGCGCCAGAGCAGCTTTTCCAGAAGCCCTTAAACAGTACTTAGGGCTAGATCTGCTGGCACATTTTTTATTTATTTTAATGCAGAGAGTTTCTTTCTTGGCACTCAGGAGGCATTGAATCCATGACTTAATCCATGACTTAATTCTGCAGATCTGCACCAGAAAATCATCCAAGCGTGTTGGCCAAAAGGGGTGGGGAAGCAAAATAAAAGAGGGGGAAAAAAAATCAATAAGTGGTTTAAAGTCTAAATAACTGTGTCCAGTGACAGCTGCAGGAGTGAGGCTGAAATCCTGAGTGGGAGATGAAGGGAAATAAGCCCAGACCGCAGAGCTGGTGTGTTGTTTCCCACCCCACGTGCAGCCCACGTGCCCAGGCTGGGCTTGTGTGAGAAGAAAACAGGGACACAAGCTCTGTGAGGAATTGGAGCATGGTCTCACCTCTTCTAATTGCAGCTGAGGGGGGATTCATCCCATCTGATGGTAGGGAAAAGTCAGCAGAGAAATTAAAACCCCCAAATTGGGGTGTTCATCCAAAATGTCTTCTCAGGCACGTGGTGTTTGAGCTCACAGAGGAAAGAGCAAAGATCCAGGCGCTCAAACCTCAAAGAATTCAATCTGAAAGATGTTTTTCCGCAAGGATCTGAGCTCCTGAGCAAAGACCTGTTGAAAACCTCTGCTCCACTGATACCTTGGGTTTTAGCTTTCTATTTCTTTTTCTTTTTTCTTCTTTTTGATTTTGGGCTGCTTTGGTGTGTGGGTCTGGGCTTCATATTATGGGATGGTGAGCTCTCTGCACAGAGCAGGGAGACAAAACAATGTCACGGACATCTTTTATGAAAAATCCTTTCCTTAGGATTTTTTCCCCTGAGAAGCTGAGAGGCCTCAGGAACAAAATGCAAACATTGATTATCTGCTGCTGTGGAATGCAGCAGGTGCATCTGGGATTGGTCTCATGTGGTTGTTTCTAATTAACAATGGCCAATCACAGTCAGCTGGCTCAGACTCTCAGTCCGAGACAGAAGCTTTTGTTATCATTCTTTCTTTTTTCTATTATTAGCTAGCCTTCTGATGAAATCCTTTCTTCTATTCTTTAGTATAGTTTTAATACAATATATATCATAAAATAATAAGTCAGCCTTCTGAAACATGGAGTCAGATCCTCATCTCTTCCCTCATCCTGAGACCCCTGTGAACACGGTCACAAAACAATTCCTGCTCCAGCTGGGCACCAAGGACAAATGATCCAAATCTCAGCCCCAAGAGTACAAACACCGTGGGCTGGAGAGAGAAAAACAAGCAGGGTGGGACTGCAGGGGCTAAAGCTGGAATGGGACAATGAACTGCAAGATGCAAATGGAGCAGAACTTATAAAATGTGAACTCTTGTGACCAAGCCCTCCTTTGCTTCCATCTTGGAGCCATCTGGGCAGGCCCAAAGCCGTGGCTCTGGTACTGCCAGGGTGTGGCCTTTGAAGGCCCTTTAATAAATTTCCTTTTATTCCCCTTGACTCTGGCTAGCCTCTGTTCCATCTTCTTAAGGCATCACCACCTTCACATTTCCTTCCTGATCCTCACCTGGGGAGGCAGCAGCCTGCAAAGAGGCAGAATGAAGCATCACCAGATTTGGGATTATCCATCTGCTTGGATTGGCTCCATGTGACACGAACACAAGCATGCTGGAAATGCCAGGAATTACCCCATTTCCCTTCAGGGAGGGCCATAATTAGATCAGGCTGGGGAGAAGCCGCAGCAGTGCAGAGCATCAGAGGCATTTCAGAGCCAGCTTTGTCACTCAAGAGGAAAATGATCCGGGGGAAGGTGGCAGCTTGCCACAAAAATGTTCCCAATCCTCACGTGGCATTCAGAGCTCAGTGCCTGGGATGTGTCCTGACATGGAACTCGATGCCTGACACGCTCCACAGCATTGCTGGGGAGATGGAGAGGCCTGGAGTGGACAGGAGTGTGTTCAAACCTGGGGAATTGCACTGGAGAAACCAAATGTTGCAAGAGAAGAGGGCCCAGCCCAGAATCACAGACTCAAAGAATTCCCAGAATGACCAGGCTGGAAGAGACCCTCAAGATCATCGAGTCCAACCCAGCCCCAACAGCTCAACTCAACCCTGGCACCCAGTGCCACATCCAGGCTTTGTTAAACACACCCAGGGATGGGGACTCCACCACCTCCCTGGGCAGCCATTCCAGAACTTTATCGCTCTTTCTGTAAAAAACTTTTTCCTGCTATCCAACCTGTATTTCCCTTGAGGCTGTGTGCTCTGGTTGTGTCAGCGCTGCTGGAGAAAGAGCCCAGCCCCAGCTGAGCACAGGCACCTTTCAGGAGCTGCAGAGAGTGATGGGGGCAGCCCTGAGTCTCCTTTTCTCCAGGCTGAGCACCCCCAGCTCCCTCAGGGGTTCCTCACAGGGTTTGTGTTCCCAGCCCCTCTCCAGCCTCGCTGTCCCCTCTGGATGTGCTCAGTGTCCCAAGGTCCTTCCCAAGCTGAGGGGCCAGAGCTGGGCACAGCACTCCAGGTGTGACCCCAGCAGTGCCCAGGGCAGGGGCACAGTGACCTCCCTGCTCCTGCTGGCCACACCAATCCTGAATGAGCCATCCCAGGTCGTTCAAGGGCTCACAGGACTGTGTTGGAGCACTGCTGCCCATGGTGGGAACATCACTAAAGGGGGATCAGGGACAGCCAAAGGTGATACAGAGACTCCCTCACCAGAAGGCATGAAAAGGCACTTTATTATTAGAAATCTACAGTGAAATTAGAAATCTTATTGAAACAATGGTGGATCTAAGACCTGATTGGCCTTTAGGAATCTTCTCTCACACTGTTGGTGAACTATGAATAACACACTCTGGAGGATCTTATCTATAAACAACAGTTACAGAAAGAGAGATAATTGTTTGAATTCTTTCTCACAGCTTCTCACAGCTCCCCAGGAAAATCCTGGCACAGCTGTGTCTCTCTGTGTTCAGAGGATATGTGATTACCACAGTGGGAGCATCTCCAGGAGGGAATTTGGTGGAATGGCTTTCCCTGAGCAGGTGCCTCTGCTGGCCTGACAGTTCCTCAGATGGGAACATCTCAAATTTGGTGGAACAGTTTGCCTTGGGAGGGAGAGAGCTGAGGATGCAAAACAAGAGGAACCCGCATGATGGTTTTTCCTCAAGGCCCAATGGATTCAAGCCTGGGAATTGCACTAAAGGAAGTTTATGTCAGGATCTTACAGGCCAGGGCCACACCAAGCACACCCAGCACTCCCACAGGGACCAAAATGAGCCCCAGACCAAGTTGCAATGAGACTCTGTGACAGTGTTCACAGGGGTCTCAGGCTGAGGGAAGAGATGAGGATCTGACTCCATGTTTCAGAAGGCTGATTTATTATTTTATGATATATATTACATTAAACTATACTAAAAGAATAGAAGAAAGGATTTCATCAGAAGGCTAGCTAAGAATAGAAAAAAGAAAGAATGATAACACAGGTTTGTGGCTCGGACTCTCTGTCCGAGCCAGCTGGGCTGTGATTGGCCATTAATTACAAACAACCAACATGGGCCAATCACAGATCCACCTGTTGCATTCCACAGCAGCAGATAACCAATGTTTACATTTTGTTCCCGAGGCCTCTCAGCTTCTCAGGAGGAAAAATGCTAAGGAAAGGATTTTCCATAAAAGATGTCTGTGACAAGACTCCAACATCAGCTTGCAGGGAACTTTGGGATTTGAGCACCAGAAGAAGAACATGTCAGAATTTAACCCTTCCTCACAAAATCAGCAATATTCCCAAATAACCAGCCCTCAGTGTCCTTGTGCCCAAATTTCCTCAGGAAGCCCTAAGTCATCTTTTTTCATGGGGGGAAGGTGGGGATGGCCCCAGTTGGCTTTGCAGAGGACACAAACTGTCCCATTGGCCTTGCAGCCCTGGTGACCAACACAGATGTGCCCAGGGACTGTGCTGGGTCCATCCCAGGAGTGTCAGGACACAGAGGGACTGTGGTGCTGACAAATCCCATCAGCAGGGGGGTTTTGGAGAGGGAATTTCCAGATATGTCATAGTTGGGATGGAGACAATGCAAAGCAACACACTCCATTTTCAGTAGACTTCAAACTGTTTTTATTAGAGCATGCATGCTTTTTATACATTCCTACAAAACTCTTAAGTTCTCATTTTACTCATTGGTCATGAGAGACAAAGAAATGCTCATTGGAACAGGCAGTTGCAGGTTTCTCTTCTTTATCCTCCTTTCTTTCTTGGTCTCTATGTCAACCACCTGGGTAGGAAATTCTTTCAGGGGTGAGCGTGGATCCTCTTATCCAACTCCTCTCTGGCTCACAGAAGTTGCTGTAAAACCTCTTCCACACAGATCCTGTCAAAAGACCAGTTCAAGGAGTGGGAGAGGCTGGACAGAGCATGTGGAGGGAGCCTGATGATGCTGCAAGCAGAGTCTGGAGCCAGGAAAATCTGCAGGATCCAAAGGGAGAGGAGGAGAAAGGGACCTCCCTGCTCAGCCCATGGCCAGGGGGAATCAGGGTTAACCTGGCCTGGAAAACGCCCACGGGTGGTGCACAGGGTCTGGACACAAGGCATGAGGCTTCTATTCCAAAGTGCCACATCCAGGCTGCCTCTGGCATCCTCAGTTTCCCCCTCCTGGCTCTGTTGGGAGCAGCTGGAGGAGTTTTTTTCACATATCTGTCCTCACCTGCACAGCTCCAGCTAAACGCAGCTCGGGAGGATGTGATAAGGAGATGTCAAGGCTGCTTGCCAGCCTGCCCAGCAGCCAGCAGCTGGTTTGACAGCCAGCAATGGCAGGGAAAGAGCAGAAATGTGCCTGGCTGGCTGCCCTGGGAGCAGGGGAGACACCGGGGATGTCCAGGGGTTTTATCTGAAAAGTCCAGGTACAGATGGGAGGGGAAGGAGGAGCAGGGGTGGTCCACAGATCCTTACCGCGCCCAGCGCCGCTCTACAAAACCCAATTCCCTGCTCCAGGGGCTGTTTTGGTGGATAAAATTCCCCAAATTTACTTGTCCCTCCTGGTGACAAGGGTGGTGGGTGAGAGGGGAGGTTTTGGGGGGTTTGCACATCACTGGAGTGGGGCTCAGTCCTCAGGCACTTAATGGCATCTCCTCAGACAGTGACATTTGCAGGGATGTTGTAGCTGAGACAGATCACCACCATCATTTGATTATTTACTTATTTATTTATTTATTTATTTATTTTAATAATAATAATAATAATAATAATAATAATAATAATAATAGTAAAAATATTGCTACCAGTAACTGCTCTAAGTTATTTCTGAAGATGGCAGTGAAGGGGTGGAGGAGGAACATTCTCTATTGTTATTAAACTATTATTATTATTATTATTATTATTATTATTATTATTATTATTATTATTATTATTATTAATAATAATAATAATAATAATTATTATTATTATTATTATTTCTCCCAGTAACTGCCCTAAGTTTTACTGAAGGTGGCAGTGGAAGTGGTGGAAGAGGAACATTCTCTATTGTTATTAATTTATTTACAAAATAAATAAATAATTATTATTATCATTAATAATAATAATAATAGTAGTAGTAGTATTAAAAATATTGCTACCAGCAACTGCTCTAAGTATTAGTGAAGGTGGCAGTGGAAGGGGTGGAAGAGGAACATTCTCTATTGTTATTAATTTATTTATAAAATAAATAAATTAATAATAATAATAATAATATAATGATGATAATAATAATAGTGGTGGTAGTAGTAGTAGTAGTAGTAGTAGTAATAAAAATATTGCTACCAGTAACTGCTCTAAGTTTTAGTGAAGGTGGCAGTGGAAGGGGAGGAAGAGGAACTTTCTCAAGACAAACCCAGTGAGTTTTGTCCCCTGATCTGCCTCCCAGGGACACCTCAAAGCCTTGCACCAGCGGGAGAAATCAAAAATGCTCTTCCTGGGGCAGCAGCCAGGCCACACTGGGCGGAGCTGAGCAATTCCCTCGCCCACCAGGGGTGTTGCCACCCACCAGCCTTCGAGGTGAATTTCGCAGGGAATTTTCAGTTTCTCTGTGCTCTGCTCTGCAGTTCTTGGCTGCAGCCGGGACTCAGGAGCTGAGGCTGCAACCTGGATGTCCAAAAAACCAGGTCAGCTGCAGGCACCTGAGCTTTTCCTGAAGGAAAAGCACCTCCAGAGGAAATTCCCAGCTGGGGATGGCCAGCTGCTCTCACAAGTGAGACGTGACACAGGCATGAAGGCGGTGGCTGCTGTCGGATGCAGCCCATCGCTTTAACATTCACTTTGTTCTCCTCAATAATTAATATTGTTAATTATTATCACCACCAGCCACCACGCCTCACCCCCGTGCTGGCATCCATGTGCTCTGAAAGTAAATTTGCTTTGCAGGGAAGCTGAAAAACGTGCACTTGAAGAGGAAGGGAATAGACCCAACTCGTTTACACAAACAAGCAGGAGAACGGGCTTGTCACATTCCAGGCGTGCTTCCCCTGGCTGCTGGCCCCCTCCTGCTCCCATGAAGGGAAAAAAGGCTTTTTTCAAAAGAAATCCAGCATGGAAATCTCCCCATCCACCAAAATCCTGAGGGGGATCTGTTTGGGAGGTGACCTGGTTCTATTTGAGCTCCCAAGGTGATTTTTTTCCGTCCTTGCCTTGTTTTGAAACACGAAGGGAAGGGGTTGAATTTTCCCCTTGGGAGGGCTGTCATCATCTCAGCCCCTTCCCTGAAGGACATGGGATGTCCTGTCCAAGCTGGGGAACTTTTTGGTGTCCAAAAGACAGAGGCTGTTCCCTCTTTTGGGGCACGTTCCTGGATCCACCCTCTCTGGGGAGATTCCAGTGAATCCCACCAGCGCCTCACTGATGCTCCCTGGGGATGTCTGGGTCTGGGAGCCCCGAGGGGAGGCTGAGCCTTGCTCTGCAGGGCTGGGGAAGAGAAAATCCAGGGGGGAAATCAGATAAAGCACATTCCTGGGACACGTTACTGGAATGACTCCGCGTTGCAGCGGCGCTAATGCCCATACTTGACCGAGGAGCTGCACAAATCCACTTGATTTATGGAGCAGAGGCAGCCTGGGGAGGGAGGGTGTTTTCCCACCCGTCCAGTGGAACAGGGACAATGTCTGTGCTGTGTGTGAAGTGCTCTGGCAGAGAAAATGGGAAATGCTAGCAGAGAGATAAGTGCTGAGCTCGGTGCGTGTCCATCACTCCTCAGCTCTTTATCAGCCACCTGGGAGAAGGGATCTGCTGGCTCTTTATCAGCTACCTGGGTGCCCAGGTGAAGGGATCCCCTGGCTCTTTATCAGCCACCTTCATCATTAGCCTACTCCTAGGAGCAACCATTACTATCTCAAGTAACTACTGAATTATGGCCTGGACCGGCCTTGAAATCAACACACTCGCCATCTTCCCATTAATCTCAAAATTCCAAGGGAAGGGATCTGCTGGCTCAGGGCTGGCTCTTTATCAGCCACCTGGGCACCCCAGTGAAGGGATCTGCTGGCTCAGGGCCTGCAGAGGTGGGAAGGACTCAATGAGGGGGAAACAGCTCAGCCTCAGCCCACAGCATGGGGTTGTCCCTGTTTGTGGGAACCCAGGACATCCCTCTGGCTGTTCTGGGCAGCCAAAAGCCCGGCCAGGGGGCTCAGAGACCCTGGCATGGAGCCCAAAACACCTGGGGGTTTGATTATGACCCGTGGAAGGAGAAGGAAAGGAAAAGGCAAAGGGAAAGGCAAAGGGAAAGGCAAAGGGGAAGGCAAGGGGAAAGGCAAGGGGAAAGGCAAGGGGCAAGGCAAAGGCAAGGGGCAAGGCAAGGGGCGGGGCAAGGGGCAAGGCAAGGGGCGGGGCAAGGGGCGGGGCAAGGCAAGGCAAGGCAAGGCAAGGCAAGGCAAGGCAAGGCAAGGCAAGGAAAGGAAAGCTTGTGGCTGCTCACAGCCTTGACACAGGTGGCTGTCATTGGTCATCAAGTAAAAACAATTTCACGTGCTGGGTAAACAGTTCTCCAAATCACCTTCCAAAGCAGCAAAACATGGAGAAGCTGAAGCTTCTCAGGAGAAAGGATCCTGGCAAAAGGATTTTTCATAAAATATGTCTGCGACACCTGATGGGATCCCGAACTGACCTGATGGGAAGGCTCTGCTCTAATTCACAGCAGCACATCGTGTCACAGAGACCCCACCCAGGTGAGGGACAGCCCACCCAGGGCACAGCAGCCCTGACAGACCCTGGCACAGGTGCCCAGAGCAGCTGTGGCTGCCCCTGGATCCCTGGAAGTGCCCAAGGCCAGGCTGGACAGGGCTTGGAGCAGCCTGGGATAATGGGAGGTGTCCCTGCCCATGGCAGGGGGGACACTGGATGAGCCTAAAGGTCCCTTCCAACCCAAACCATTCTGTTATGAGGTAAACTGAGGCACGAGCTTGTGGGAAGCTCCATCCTGGAGGCTCCTGCTCACCTGCCACAGGAGGTATTTCCTACAGACACCACTCAGGGAGCACAGCATGAGTGTCCCCTTGAATCAGTGGCAAAAAGCACTTTTTGCATCAATCCACCCCATTATATCCAAACACACATACCCCACGTGGATGAGGGGTGGGAAATCCGTCAGGGAAGGAGGAACATGCAAACAAGGGACACCTTCCACTGTCCCAGGTTTCTCCAAGCCCCGGCCTTGGACACTCCCAGGGGCTCTGGAGTTTTCTGCTTTGCTCTGCGTGTTCAGAGCACCTGCAGCAGGTGGGGACACGCCAGGACAGCCCTGTGCCACCACAGAGAGCTCCAGGGATCTCCGTCACCCCTGGAGGAAGCCCAGCAGGTCCCTGCAGCCATAAAACAGGAGGGCAGCCCACAGGGAGCGCTCCATGTCCGGCCAAGCGTCCGTCTGTCCATCCATGCCCTCCTAATCCCCAACCCCTGTGACCTGCTGCCTTTGTGCTGCCCAGGGAACACAGCCCTGCTGAGGCAACACGGAAATGACCCCGAGGCTGAGCCCCCTGAGCCCTGCTCCACCTCCCAGGATGGACAATGTCCCCTGATCCCCCCCCTGCCCCCTCCCAGGATGGACAATGCCCCGCCCCCAGCCCCCTGCTCCACCTCCCAGGATGGACAATGTCCCCTGATCCCCCCGAGCCCCCTGCTCCCCCTCCCAGGATGGACAATGTCCCCTGATCCCCCTGAGCCCTGCTCCACCTCCCAGCATGGACAATGTCCCCTGATCCCCCTGAGCCCTGCTCTACCTCCCAGGATGGACAATGTCCCCTGATCCTCCTGATCCCCCTGCTCCCCACTCCAATTCCCAGCATGGACAAGGTCCCCTGATCCCCCTGAGCCCTGCTCCACCTCCCAGCATGGACAATGTCCCCTGATCCCCCTGAGCCCTGCTCCACCTCCCAGGATGGACAATGTCCCCTGATCCCCCTGAGGCCTGATCCCTGCTCCACCTCCCCTGATCTCCCTGAGCCCTGATCCACCTCCCAGGGCAGGCAATGTCCCCTGATCCCCCTGAGCCTCCTGCTCCCCCTGATCCCTGCTCCACCTCCCAATAGGGGCAATGTCCCCTGATCCCCCTGCTCCACCTCTCCTGATCCCCCTGATCCCCACTCCACTTCCCAGGATGGACAATGTCCCCTGATCCCCCTGATCTCTGCTCCACCTCCCAGGATGGACAATGTCCCCTGATCCCCCTCATCCCCCTGCTCCACCTTCCAGGACAGACAATGTCCCTTGATCCCCCTGAGCCCTGCTCCACTTCCCAGGATGGGAAACATCCCCTGATCCCCCTGATCTCTGCTTCACCTCCCCTGATCCCCCTGAGCCCTGCTCCATCTCCCAGGATGGAAAATGTTCCCTGATCCCCCCGAGCCCCCTCATCCCCCTGCTCCACCTCCCAAGACAGGCAACATCCCCTGATCCCCCTTATCCCTGCTCCACCTCCCAGGGCAGGCAATGTCCCCCGATCCTCCTGATCCCTGATCTACCTCCCAATAGGGAAAATGTCCCCTGATCCCCCTGAGCCCTGCTCCACCTCTCCTGATCCCCCTGAGCTCTGCTCCACTTCCCAGGATGGACAATGTCCCCTGATCCCCCTGATCCCTGCTCCACCTCCCACCAGGATGGGAAATGTCCCCTGATCCCTCTGATCCCCCAGGATGGGAAACATCCCCTGATCCCTCTGATCCCTGCCCCACCTCCCAATAGGGACAATGTCCCCTAATGCCCATGATCCCCCGAGCCCTGCTCTACCTCCCAGGATGGGAAACATCCCCTGATCCCCCAGGATGGGCAATGTCCCTGATCCCCCTGATCCCCCTGAGCCCTGCTCTACCTCCCAGGATGGACAATGTCCCCTGATCCCCCTGAGCACTGATCCCTGCTCCACCTCCCCTGATCCCCCAGGATGAGCAATGTCCCCTGAGCCCTGCTCCACCTCCCAGGATGGACAATGTCCCCTGATCCCCCTGGTCCCTGCCCCACCTCCCAGGACAGGCAATGCCCCCCCAGCAGCCAACGTCCCCCGATCCCCCTGCCCAGGCAGGGCTGCAGAAGAAGAAAGATTTGCAGAAAAATCACAGAGAAAGGCTTTATCAAATCAGGCCTGCTCTGTTCAAATCAGTGCCTGGCCTCGTCAGAGCTGGCATTTTGCAGGTTCCCATGTGAAAGCAATCCCGGTGTGAGTAACTCGTTAACATAACCATCTATTCCTGGGTACAAAAAAATAACTTGCACCTGGCATAAACTGGTTTTGCACCATTAGATAGAAAAATGAAAACTATGTGTCACAAACAGCTGTCCCTGCACGTGGACACAGAGAGTTTGAGTGGCCAATGAACACAGAATAACAACTTGTTAATAACCAATAAAGGAATTGGCAAGAAAGCTCCCGACCAATTGGAGTCCCACACGAGGTATAAAAACTGAATAAAAAGGAGTTTTTATGTGGATAAAAAATGGTTTTTTCCACCATGATTTTTTCCACCATGTGATTTATTCTCCTCAGGCAGGTCAGGGAGGGACAGCCCCCAGCACAGGACACTGAGCATGCAAGGAGTGGCGACCTGAGTGCTCAAAAAGAGCTGTTCTGCCCCAAATCCTTCCCAATCTGCCCCAAATCCTCCGGGACCGAGGTGGAAGGCGAGGATGGAGCGATGAACCACGAGCACGATTTTTGTTCCTTCATGTCTAAGGCCACTGCTCCATCTAGTGTTGGAAGTGTCCCTCCAGCGGCCGGGAAGGGCCAGATCCTGCAAAATAAAACTTTTGAGAGGAGCACAAAGTCCTGGCGACTTTATTCTGTCGCCCTGTTCTTCTAAACCTTCTGATGTTCACATTCTTGTCATGAAGATTCTCGCGCACTTTTCTGTAGATAATTATCGGTTTGCATTCTTTTATGGAGGAGCAGAAATTTGATGGACTCTTGGTTTGTCCAGTGTCACTGGAGAGGTGGCACTGTCACCCTCCAATCCACTGCCACTTTTAGAAATCTAAAAATGTTGAAATCAGAAATTAAACTTCCCTTCTTTTACCTTGAAAGTGCCAGTGTCTGCATTGTTTTATTTCGTGTCCTATGGCGACATTTTTCTGTTTGGTTTCTTGGGGTTTTTTGTTGGTTTCTTTTTTGCTTTTGGGTTTTTTTTTTTTTTTTTTCGGGGGTTTTATTGTTTTGGGGGTTTTTTGGTTGGTTTTTTGTTTTGTTTTTTGGGGTTTTTTAATTTGTGTCTCTTTTCTCTTACCCATCCCAAAAATCACATTGCCCCAGGTGATCTCCAAAAATGCCATGGAAGGAGCTGGAGAGTCAGATCAAATCTGAGCACTCAAGTGTTGGTGCTCACTTCATTCTCAGACCTCAAATGTGAGCCCCAAATGAAGCTTTGGGTTCAGGGGAAATCAGGAAAACCCTCTGGCAAAGGCTGCCAGAATTCACGGGGACACCAAAAATGCCATCAGCAGGGTTCAGAGTGAAGAGTTTCTCGTTTTGGGAAGGCAGCTGTGCCTCTCTCCAAGGGGTTTGAGCAGCAAAGATGATTTGCAACCTCTCTGTAAACCTTGCACTTATCTCACATCAACCTGGGATCGAGATGTTCTCAAGTTTTGGGGGTGAAACAGAAGAAATTGGCTCCTTTTTCAAAAATAGCCCAAAATGACCATTTGTGACCCAGCTGGGTCGGCCATCCCTGGGTCACCAAAAACCTACAGGCTGTGGAAAGGGAGGAAAGGAGACCCTTATCCAGAATTTCCAGGGTTTTTAATTTTCACCTTTTTTTGGAGGGTTTTGATGCTGCTCCGGGGGAAGCAGGATGAGGTCACACCATGGGGACACCCACATTGCAGAGGGGAACCCAAATTGCTGATGTGGGGAACCAAAAATGCCTTCCCCAGTCAGCCCTGTGGGCAACTCTGGGCACAGCCCTGGTTTGAAATCTCTGGAGAAATGTGATACTATTGGAGCATTTCTAAAAAATAAAAAAAAATATTAAAAACTCAACCTCCTCCCCCCCAGATAATTATCTGGAACAGTCATGCTCCCAAAATAAAATGGAATTTTTTTTCCTAGCTTGAAAGCAACACTGGTTTGCTTCCAAAGTGTTTTGATGGAATGTCTGTGACATTTCTGATGAAATGTCTGTGATTTTTAAGCGAATTTTCACTTTTTTTAAGTGAATTTTCATTTTCAAGTGAAATTTCACATTTTTAAGTGAAATTTTAAAAATGCTGGAGTGGGAGAGAAATTTTAGTTGTTTAGGAAGCATCACTCAGGGATCTGGGTTGATGCCAGAATAGAACCTGCAGGACCTTAACAGAGCCTTCCAGTACTGAAAGGAGACTTAAAAAAAAGAGGGACTGTGAGTTTTCACATAGGCAGGCAGTGACGGGACAAGGGGGAATAGTTTTAAACTAAAAAAAAGGTGAGATTTAGATGAGACATTTGGAAGAAATAATTTCCTGGGAGGGTGCTGAGGCCCTGGCACAGGTACCCAGAGCAGCTGTGGCTGCCCCTGGATCCCTGGCAGTGCCCAAGGCCTGGCTGGATGGGGCTTGGTGCAGCCTGGGATGGTGGAAAGTGTCCCTGGCATGGCAGGGGTGGAATGGGATGATTTTTAATGTCACTTCCAACCCAAACCATTCTGGGATTCTCCTTCATGTGGGAGCCCAGGACATCCCTCTGGCTGTCCCGAGCAGCCAGGACCCCTGCCAGGGGGCTCAGGGACCCTGGCACAGAGCCCAAGATGCCCCTGTGGTTTTGATTATGACCCATGGAGCAAGTTACCAACCTTAGATGAAGATCAGCGGCCACGACAGTTTAGGTAGAATAATAGTGAAGTTATCATGGGGTGGAAAAGTAGATTGTAGAGTTTCTGGTATGGGGGTTCAGGGGGCAAGATGGAGGGAACTGGCTGTGTCCAGCCTTTCTCCTTCTTTTTCTTCTTGGCCTCCATCTCCTGCTGTGATGGTGGCACTTACAGATTGGTTTAGAGTAGAAGCTCACTGTCTAACACAGGTGATAGGTATTGGGAAGTCATTGTAAATATTGTACAGATAGTTTTTAGTATAAAGACATAACACCGCCCCGGGGACAGGCAGAGTGCCTCTGTGTGTCCTGCTGGGCTGACCTCAGCTGTACAGGAGAAAGAATTTTATAGATAAGATACAATGAACAACCTTGAGACCGAGAAATGAAGAGCTCTGACTCCTTCTTCGACTGCCGGGCTGGGAAAAGAGACTTTGTGACACATCTCGGGGTCACTGTGAGCAGCTGTAGATCCCGACACCTTCAGAAGCCCCAGCTGCCAGGACAGAGCCAGGAGTGCAGCTCCTGCCTTTGGTGAGCCCCTGCAGCCACCACAGGAACGAGAAGAGCCCCCAAACCCAGGGGCAGGCAGGGCAGGAGCAGAGATCCCTCACGTCTGACTGCTGTGGGGTACCTCAGGTGGGAAGGGACCCTCAGGGGGTCCCCAGTGCAACCTCTGACCCAAACACAGGGGATTGGGCCAGACCAAGAGGGGCAAAATCACCCAGCTGGGCCTTGCAGGCTCACCCTGCCCTTTGCTTTATTCCTGATGCCAGTGAGGGAACGTGGATGGAGGAATTGCTGTCAGGTGGTGACCAGCCATGGTGGGAAAGGGATTTTGGGGTCCAGGGGTTTGATCATCACTTCTCACTCTAGAAATCACAGAATTCCCAGAATGACCAGGTTGGAAGAGACCTTCAAAATCAACCCAGCCCCAACAGCTCAACTCAACCCTGGCACCCAGTGCCACATCCAGGCTTTGTTAAACACACCCAGGGATGGGGACCCCACCACCTCCCCGGGCAGCCATTCCAGAACTTTATCACTCTTTCTGTAAAAAACTTTTTCCTCATGTCCAACCTCTGGTGGTTCCAGCTGTGGGTTTCTCTGGGTCTGGATTGAAGGCACTGGAGATGTTATTTCATGTTCACACTCAGGTGTTCATTATTTCTTATCAGTAAAACAGTCTCACTGCTGGGAGTTCTGCAGCTTTTCATCAGAAGGCACAAAATGGCCAACAATCTCTTGTTCCAAGGGCTTTTCAGACTAAACTATCCAATGAAGAGCTGACACCTGGATTATTTTCCCTTTTAACCCAATAACTGATCCCACAGAGCTGCAATGGGGACTTTTCTGCCCAATTACAAAATGCCACCCAAACCCATGGAGAAGGAGGAAGAAGCAGCATGAAGAAGAAACCCAGGATGACACCCTGTGCCCTCCATCTTGCTTCCATCCACAACACACTAAAAACCCCAAACCTCAATTTCTCACCCAGTGACACACCTGCACTGCTCTCTATAATCTGTTGCACACTTTTGTGGATTCCAGCCTGTCTTGAAGTCTGGGAAACTTTCTCCATGGATGAGGGTCAGAGTCAGTGCTGCCCTGGGGGTCAGGGCACCCCAGAGCAGACAGAGAAATACTCCCACTGCCCTGGGTTTGCACAAAAACCTGTATTTCCCTTGGTGCAGCTTGAGGCTGTGTGCTCTGGTTGTGTCAGTGCTGCTGGAGAAAGAGCCCAGCCCCAGCTGAGCACAGGCACCTTTCAGGAGCTGCAGAGAGTGATGGGGGCAGCCCTGAGTCTCCTTTTCTCCAGGCTGAGCACCCCCAGCTCCCTCAGGGGTTCCTCACAGGGTTTGTGTTCCCAGCCCCTCTCCAGCCTCGCTGTCCCCTCTGGATGTGCTCAGTGTCCCAAGGTCCTTCCCAAGCTGAGGGGCCAGAGCTGGGCACAGCACTCCAGGTGTGACCCCAGCAGTGCCCAGGGCAGGGGCACAATGACCTCCCTGCTCCTGCTGCCCACTCCATTCCTGATAATGAAATGACAATAAAATAAATCAACCTTCCTGAGCAGCAAAACAGAACAGCCCAAGGCTTGGCCAAGGTGACAGAAGGAGCCAGAACCTTCCATCCCCAGAACTTTATCACTCTGTAAAAAACTTTTTTCTGATATCCAACCCGAATTTCCCTTGCTGCAGCTCAAGAAAGGGAGGAGAGCTGCAGGAACAGGAGCTGGCAGGGAGCACAAACCCCTCTGGCCATGCCATGTCCCTGCTCAGCTGCCCCAGCACCACCAGGGAGTTTAATCAGCTCATACCTTAAAGCCAGGGACACATCAGGAGGAGCTGAATGCTCTTTTGGCTCCCCCCTGAATACAATCTCCCAGCAAATGGTTCTTTTGAAAGGGAGGCTTGCCCAGGACATGAGCTGGCCCAGCCCTCGGGTATTTCTGCTGGAATTACACACTCTGAATGCTCCCAGACAAGAAGTTACCCCGAGAACTCCTTTTGTCTGCCAACACAATCTGCTGTTTTGTTCCAAGGGGGGCCGAGATAATTGGAGCTGCCGAGTGCTACCTTAACGCCCTTCCACCAGTCATGGGCTTAATTCCGGGCAGAATAAACTCCCCGCAGTCATTGCCATAGAGCAAGGCAGCGATTCAGAGAGCCCTTTGCACTCGGCAGTGCCGGGGGGGACCACCCAGGAGCCGGCGGGACAAAGGCACCACCCCGGGCCCTGCTGCGGGGGCAGAGCGAGCGGGGCTGTGGGGAGGGACCCTGCTGCTCTGGACCCCAGTTTGGGATGCAGGGATGCAGGGTGAAGCATCCCACAAGTGCAGAACAGAAAGGAATGTTGTGCTGCTCCTCCTCCTCAATCCCCGTGGGCAGGGACCCTGCTGCTCTGGACCCCAGTTTGGGATGCAGGAAGGAGCCTCAGAGCATCCTACACGAGCAGAAAGGGATGTGCTGCTCCTCAATCCCTGTGGAGAGGGACCCTGCTGATCTGGGCCCCAGTTTGGGATGCAGGGATGCAGGGTGGAGCATCCCACAAGTGCAGAACAGAAAGGAATGTTGTGCTGCTCCTCCTCCTCAATCCCCGTGGGCAGGGACTGCTGCTCTGGTCCCCCAGTTTGGGATGCAGGAAGGAGCCCCAGAGCATCCCACGCATTCAGAATGGGATGTGCTCCTCCTTCCCCTGCTGCTCTGGACCCCGGTTTGGGATGAAGGTCTGAGCCTCAGAGCATCCCACACGTGCACAACAAAGGGATGTTGTGCTGCTCCTCCTCCCCCTCCATGTGGAGGGACCCTGCTGCTCTGATGCCCCCAGTCTGGGATGCAGGGATGCAGGTCTGAGCCCCAGAGCATCCCAGATGTGCAGAAAGGGATGTGCTAGCTCCTCCTCCCCCATGAGGAGGGACCCTGCTGCTCTGGTCCTCCCCAGTTTGGGATGCAGGGATGCAGCTGGAACCCCAAAGCATCCCACACATGCAGAACAGAAAGGGATGTTGTGCTACTCCTCCACCCTCGTGCTGCTCTGGTCCCCAGGTTTGGGATGCAGGGATGCAGGTCTGAGCCCCAGAGCATCCCACTCGTGCACAAAGGGATGTTGTGCTCACTATGGGGCTTGAGCAAAGGCAGGGGGGTAGAGGGATTTGATTTTAGGGGTGTGCAGAGGCAGCCACCCCCTCTTTGCCACCTCTTCCCCACTGCTGAGCTCGTGCATCAGCTGCAGAGGTGTTTGCCAGCTCAGGCATGCAAATCTGTGCATGTAAATCCATAGAAATATATGGTAAGGGGGAAAAAAATCAATATCAATCCTTTTTTTACAGCCATTCTCTGGTTTCTACTCACATGGAATGGGACTGGACAGCCTCCCTTTCTCCCATCCTCTTGTTCCCTGGAGTGGGTCATGCTCAGACATCAGCTCCCTGACCCCACAGAGAGCAGCTGTCCAGAAATCTCAATTAATTCTGGCAGAACCTGGAGAAGGGTTGGGGCACATCCCTGAGCCCCATCCCTGAGTGACATCCCTGAGCCAAGTCCACTGAGCCAAATATCAAATCAAATATAATCCATCGCCCTCCAGGAGGAAATACAGAGACTTTCCAATGGGACAAATCCTCCCCTGTGAAGTTGTAACTCATGGAAAGCAAAAAGAGCAGAAAAAGTTCACATTTGATGCTGGTTCTCACTGGAGAAGAGTGGTCAAAACATACCCATTTGACTTTTTTTTTCTTAACTGCCCATTTATTTTGCTTTTTCCCCTTGAGCCGCATCACTGAGCCCTGAGCCCCGAGCCCCATTCCTGAGTGGCAACCCTGAGCCACATCCCTCAGCCAAGTCCCCTCAGCCAAATATCAAATCAAATATCATCATCCCTCCTCCAGGAGGAAATACAGAGACTTTCCAATGGGACAAATCCTCCCCTGTGAAGTTGTAACTCATGGAAAGCAAAAAGAGCAGAAAAAGTTCACGTTTGATGCTGTTTCTTCCTAGAGAAGAGTGGTCAAAACATTCCCATTTGAGTTTGTCTTTTTTTCCTTAACTGCCCATTTGTTTTGCTTTTTCCCCTTGAGCCACATCACTGAGCCCTGAGCCCCGAGCCCCATTCCTGAGTGACATCCCTGAGCCCCATCCCTGAGCCAAGTCCCCTGAGCCAAATATCAAATCAAATATAATCCATCCCCCTCAAGGAGGAAATACAGAGACTTTCCAATGGGACAAATCCTCCCCTGTGAAGCTGTAACTCATGGAAAGCAAAAAGAGCAGAAAAAGTTCACATTTGATGCTGTTTCTTCCTAGAGAAGAGTGGTCAAAACATTCCAATTTGAGTTTGTCTTTTTTTTCCTTAACTGCCCTTTTGTTTTCTTTTTTTCCCCCACTTTTCCATGGTTTCCTACTTGATCTCAAGCCAGCTGGGACCAGGATGAGCCCTCTGGAATTGCAAAGAGCTGCCAGTCATTATTATTTGGCCTCCAAATTTAAATTTTATCCAGAGAGTTTTGCTTTTGCTTTCATTTCAGTTGGAAAGGGAATACAAGAAAGAAGGAGGGAAGGAGAAGCAGAAGAAGCAGAAGAAGAAGCAGAAGAAGCAGAAGCAGAAGAAGAAGAAGATGATGATGATGAAGAAAATGAAGAAGATGATGAAGAAGATGAAGATGAAGAAGAAATGAAACTACAAAAAGTTTCTCAGAGAAGAGCAAGTCCTGCTCTTGTCCTGCTGTAATGCAAAGAGAAGCTGGGGCTGGACCAAGGACTTGAAAATACTTATGATCTCCTTAAAATGAGGGGAGCAGCCCAAATCATCCCATCATTCAGTTCCCAGCAAACAGGATTGGACCTCAAAGCTGGATTTGGGATTTTTGTGGGGTACCAGCAGAAAACTCAGGATGATGGTTCCTGGTTTAGGAGATGTTCTGGAAAGCTCTTTAACCCAGGACCTCTTGGAGCAGCTGCTGGAGGTGTTTCCAGCCAAGGAAAGTCACTGCTGTAGTTTGTTCCTTGGAAAATGAGGATTTGGGCCCAGACTCCTCCTGGGAGGTGTTGAACTGGAGTCAGTGTGAGCGGGAGCAGGAGCCAGAGGGGTGGAGGAGCTTCCAGGGTGACTCAGACTCGGGAATTCAGGGATCAACAGCTGCTCCTGTGGTGGCCAGAGGGGACTTTCCCTCACCAGAAGTCTGCACCCAAGGAGAAAGGCCTTTCAGGGAACCAGAGGCTGGGATTGAGCACTTTACAGCCGAAGAAATTCCAGGTGGCACATCCCAAAGCCACATCACCCACTCTGCTGAAGCCACCAAACCAGGAGGAGAAGATCCCTGCAGCCCAGGGAGGTCACTGTGCCCCTGCCCTGGGCACTGCTGGGGTCACACCTGGAGTGCTGTGCCCAGCTCTGGCCCCTCAGCTTGGGAAGGACCTTGGGACACTGAGCACATCCAGAGGGGACAGCGAGGCTGGAGAGGGGCTGGGAACACAAACCCCGTGTGGAAGGGGCTCACAGCTGGTCTGTGAGTCAGGAAGAGTTGGCTGAAGAGGAGAAGCTGATATGAGTCACCTTTACCCCTGAAAGGAGCTCTACTGTCACTGTGATATTTTCTGAAAAATCCCTTTGCCAGGATTTCTTCTCCTGAGAAGCTGAGAAGCCTCATAAAATAATGAAAACAATAATTATCGGATTGCTTCTCCACGTTTTGCTGCTTTGGAATGTGGTCTGGACATTGCTTACCAACAGGTGCGTGTTTGATTGGTTTCATGTGAATTGTTGTAACTTAATGACCAATCACCATCAGCTGTGTCGGATTCTGAGGAGTCAGTCACGAGTTTTTATTATTCATTCTTGTTAAACCTTCTGTCTGTATCCTTCTCTTTCTTTAGTATAGTTTTAGCAGAATATAATTGATATAATAGAATATTGTATATAATATAATGTAATGTAATGTAATATAATGTAATATAATATTGTATATAATATATAATGTAATGTAATATAATATAATATATAATTGCTGCTCCTCTTTGTTCACAAGTGGAATGCATTGTGGAAGATTGTTTACCTGAAGGGAATTGGTAATTGGATTCTGGTGTGTTTTGATTCATTGAGCTATTGAATCCAGGTATGTGTGTCAGGACTGTCACTGACAGTCATGAGATTCTGTGCAGATAGAGTGCAGTTCAGTGCTTGGCAGATTCAGTTGAGATGTACTGTAATATAATATAGAATAATATAGTATAATAAAGTAATTAATTAGCCTTCTGATAAGATGGAGTCCTCCTCATCATTCCTCCCGGATTTTGGGCAAAAATATCACAAGTTTAGGTTGGATATCAGGAAAAAGTATTTACAGAAAGAGTGATAAAGTTCTGGAATGGCTGCCCGGGGAGGTGGTGCAGTCCCCATCCCTGGGTGTGTTTAACAAAGCCTGGATGTGGCACTGGGTGCCAGGGTTGAGTTGAGCTGTTGGGGCTGGGTTGGACTCCATGATCTTGAAGGTCTCTTCCAACCTGGTCATTCTGGGAATTCTGTGAAGAAAACCTGTCCCCAGCTGAGCTTCACCTCCAGGCAGCAGCCAAGGGACCCATCCCAAAGCCACGTCCCCACCATGCTCATGCCATGCCCCAAATCCACCTGGAAATGGTGTTTTCCTTACCTGGTTGTAATTACCTCCAGAAATCCATGGCTTCAGGTGCTGCATGCTGGCTGCCAGTAATTTAGAAGAACTGCTCTCCACTCCAGGGCCTCAAATCTCCATTTCCCCCCCATTTTTCCATGCCTGCCTCTCACACACTGATGGGAAGAGGGTCTTGGTCCCCTCCAGCCCCTCCATCCCAGCACCTAACCCCCATGATGAGCTCATATCCATCCCTGCAGAATAAAACAGGGAACCAACCTCTATTTTATTGTCACATCCATTCTAATTAGTGACCAGCACATGCTCCTCAGAGCCTGGCCAGTGGATCAGGGAAAGGTGGAGCTGTTTCGGCAGCTCTGGAACCAATGACAGCATCTTCTGCTGTGTGCCCAGCTCCCACCAGGGTGAGTTCATGATTAAAAACCTGATTCATTCTATTGCTTTTGTAGCTGCATCATGGGCACAGCCTTAAATGTTAATTGCAATCTATTTCTCAAGGATAAATCAGCTGTTTCTCTAGAGATGAGTGTGGCACAAGCCCTGAAAGTGTAAAGGAAATGTTTTGGTGTTTTTCCAAGGGATGCAGAAACCCAGGGGACACATTTTAGGTTTTACACTGAGCCCCAGTTCCATGGGGTTTATATACAAACCTGTATGTAGGTTTACAGCTGTTTTTTGCCTCAGACGCTGAGGCTGACTCTGTGCAGCCACTCTTGTATTGATCCTGATTTATGTTTATAGGCATTGTGTGATTTTATCATCCTTCGTTTACCCACATCCATTAACACTTCCACATCTGACTGTCTGGTTAGATACAACAGGCAGAAACAGCTTCATGGCTGGATTTTCCCTCATTCTCTTCCTTAATTCACCATTAAAGCTTCATTATTATTGTGATGGTAAAAGGCTTAGTTATTCATTATTACTGTCCCAAAGGCCAGGCAGATCCTCTGGACAAACACTTGGCAGATTCAAGCACCAGGGCTAAAGCTAATAGGGTGATGCAGAATGGAACAGAAATTATTTCCAGCTGATCCATAATCCTCTATCAGAAAAGCAACATTTATCTGTCTTTGACTGACAAGAACACATGATTTTATCAGGACATCCAAGCTGCAGGTACAGGATGCCTCACCCACACGACACCTGTAAAAGATCATCTTTAAAATGTCTGTTCCAACTCAAACTATTCTATGATTTTCAAAATCTCTGTGTGGTTTCTCACATGGCCAATCCTAATTTCTCACACTGGGAGGGAAGGTTTGGCACGATTGGATGCCAGGCTGGAGTTTTGGGTGGGAGGAAAAAGACACCCCAGGACCTCAACCATGAGGTTGTCCCTTGGCCAGTCCTTGCTGAGAGATCAAGTCCTTCCCCTCTGCCCTGTGGTTTTGGGCAAGGAGATGTCCTGGAGGTGATTCCTGAGCTACAGAGACCTCTCAAACTCCTCATTTGTGATGTTTGTAGGTGTCACATGGAGCTATTGATAAATGTGATGGCCAGCTGCTGTCCTTGAGGGCTTTTTCCTCCTGGGAATTCTGATGGGTCTGGCAGATTCCACCCTCCCCAGCAGCAAATGGGAGGATGCTCAGGCTCTCCTGCACCACACAAGCTGTGAGTCCTGGTTATTTCACACCTGAATTTGCCTTTGACTTCAGCAGATTTACCTTTGGTCAAGGAAAATCCTCCTGGTCCAGCCCATGGGAGCCCAGGAGCAAAATCTGCTGAGCTCCAAGAGCTTCTGGAGTGAGCCAACCACACCCCTGCCACCCAGGCAGCTCCTTTGCCCTGGGAAAGAAGGGACAAAATGTCCTCAGCTTCAGGTTTGTGGGAAAGTGCAGGAAATTCAGACCAGGGAGAGGGATCTGTGCTCCTGGGGGCAGCTCTGAGACCCCTCAGATGTCACCAAGGCAAGGACAGAGTCAGCCCAGGGCCTGTCTCATCTGAGACCCCTCAGATGTCACCATGGCAAGGACAGAGTCAGCCCAGGGCCTCTCTCATAGGAGACCCCTCAGATGTCACCAAGGCAAGGACAGAGTCAGCCCAGGGCCTGTCTCGTGCCTCTGGTCATTCTCCTTCTTCTCCTGGCCCAGAGATCTGCCCAAGGAGGATGGAGATGGCCCAGCCCTGGAAACATTCAGGATCATGGTGGACAGGGCTCTGAGCAGCCTGACCTGCTTGAAGGAGCCCCTGCTCACTGCAGGGCTGCACTAAATGTTCTTTAAAGACCTTTCTGACCCAAACTATCCCATTTTTCTATGATTCAAAGGGAATGGACTTGTCAGGGGATTGCTCAAAATGGGATTAAATGACCCTGTCCTGCTGTGAGTTGGACGTTCACCACTTTTTGACCTCCACACCTTTCTCCTACCCCCAAACCCTCCTCCATTTGGTGGTTTGCATAAGTTGAATCATTAGCACATAATCCATTAATAATGGATAATAATCCAAGTGATCCATTAATTCTGCAAGGAAAACTTCATGATTTACATGGAGGCATGGATTTCTGCAACTTCTAAATTAAGAAGAAAGCAGAGTACATGAATTTTGTAAAACTGAAGGTACAAATAGCAACATCTACAGATTAATCAGCTCCTCCATGTCTCTTCCCCAGTCCAACTCCTCCTTCCTTGCAAACCAACCCTTCCATGCTGGAATTCCTCCCTCCTGCATCCTCAGCCTTCCACAAAAATCACGCTGCCTGAACAAAGCCCTGCAAGGTGACATTTTCCCAGCCTGGAAACAGAAGCTGGACCCCAATCACCACTGTCTGAGAGCTTTTTTTCCCCTCTCCATCAGGCAGGTGTCCAGTGGGGGGCTGTGACCTGACATTGATGTTATAATTAGGCTGCTTTCCATCCCTCCCCTCCCAAAGGAACAATTCCAGCATTCTTGCCAGCGGTCAGAGTTCACCCAGGGCCAGGGCCAGCTGTGACATTGATTGGCAGCTCCCAGGGCAGCCACCATCGCCTCCTTGTCAGGTTTGGGCTTATCAATTAGTGGCTGCACGGCTTAATGAGGTTTTGATGATGGAGGGCGGGTGAGGTTTCATTCCCAGCCAGGCAAACACCGTGGCAGTAACTTTGCTCCCTCTGCTGAGATGTTCCCTTCCACAGCAGTGACTTCATAGGGAAAGGAGGAGCCTTTCTCCTTTTTTTCCAAGGAATCCTGGCTGGAAAATTGTCCTGAGTGACAGGACATGCACCATGAAGAGTTTCGGAGGTGGCAGCTTTGCTGGGGTTTCAGAGCACTCTGCTGATGGAGGGCAAATATTTCAGCTGAGCTTTAAAAATCCAGATTTTCTGTCAGGGGGCATTAAAAGCAGAGGGATTCATGGCACAAGAAATCCTCTACAGCAGTGTGGTGCCCTGGGGATGGTCAGACAGCTTTCCCTGAGGGAGCTCTGGGAAAATGCACAGAGCTCTCCAAATAGGATTTTTAATGCTCCCACCTTTGGGTTTTAATGCCCCCACCTTTGGGTTTTAATGCCCCCACCTTTGGGTTTAATTCTCCCACCTTTTGGTTTTAATGATCCCACCATCTGCCTCCACACTCAGAGAGAATCTCCCCCCCAAGAAAATACCCCCAGCAGTGTCTGATGGGATGGGGGTAGGACCACAGCAGGGAATTTCCTCTGGGATTGCTGCACTGCCCACCCCAGAGGCCAGACAAACTCAGCACACCCTACAGGATCATAAATCAAGCAATATTGGGATGTCCCTAAGGACCCGATCCCATCAAAACTGATTAATGAAACTAAAACTACAAATATATAGTTTAATTAAAAATAGGTAATGTCACTAAATAAAAAACTTAAAACGTAAAGTTTTAAAATGTGTTTGAGTTACAGGGCAGGCTGAGCAGGTCACAGGGTGTTTTTCAGGCAAAACATCCAGCCAGAGCACATTCTCCAACCTAAATGCTGAGTAAATGAAATGCTTGGGGTCAAAATGATGTGGGAAACACAGCCAATCCCTGGCTGTGCTCCCAGGGGGAATCCCATGAGCTGAGCGTGGTCATTTCCCCTGGTGATGGAGCTGCTGGAGGTGGTGTCAGGAGCAGGATGGGTAGATCTGTCCTCTTTATCTCCATTTATGCCAATCCTTCCTCTTTATATCCATTTATCCCAATCCCTCCTCTTTATCTCCATTGACACCTGAGGGTGGGAAGCCCTGGAAGAGATTTCCCAGAGAAGCTGTGGCTGCTCCATCCCTGGCAGTGTCCAAGGCCAGGTTGGACAAGGCTTGGAGCAGCCTGGGATGGTGGGAGGTGTCCCTGCCTATGGCAGGGGCTGGAATGGGGAATATTTAAAATCCCTTCCAACCCATTCTGTGATTCTATGACAGCACAAAAATCAATTTTTCCTGTCCAAGCCACCTTGCCTGGGTACCAAAAGGCGCCTCCAAGGCTGCCCAAACAGGGCATCACACTGATGCCTTGTGCAGGCTGAGCCAGAACAGAGGCTGGACAGAGCTAAAGAATAAAGCAGGGATTTATCCAAAGGATCTCCTCCATGGATGCACCTTGGGCAGCACAAGAGCCCAGCCAGGGCTGCACCCAAGATGAACCAAAATGGCCCCAAAATGCACGAGCGCTCCCGGGGTCTCTCCCTTGGGATCAGTTCTGCTCCATTTGCACCTTGCAGTTCATTGTCCCATTCCAGCTTTAGCCCCTGCAGTCCCACCCTGCTTGTTTTTCTCTCTCCAGCCCACGGTGTTTGTGCTCCTGGGCTGAGATTTGGATCATTTGTCCTTGGTGCCCAGCTGGAGCAGGAATTGTTTTGTCTCCCTGCTCTGTGCACAGAGCTCACCATGCCCTGATATGAAGCCCAGACCCACACACTAAAGCAGCACAGAATCTGAAAAATATAAAAGTTGAAACCTGAGGCATCACCCCACTGCTGCTTCAGTTTCGTTTTGAGGAACCAGCACCATCAGTGCTGATGTCAAACATCTCCTCACTGCCAGGTGACCCTGCATGCCACCAAGCCATGAAGAGCAGCTGATTCCAAGTGAAAGAGGATAAGAAATGAGGCAGAGAGAGCTGAGGCAATTTTCCCAACATCCCTGGAGGTGGTGTCAGGAGCACGGAGCTGATCTGCTCCCTCTGCTCCCCAGGGGCTCTCAAAGGTGCTCCTGCTGGTAGGATCCTTCTGCCACCTAAATCACCTCTGGGAGGAGAAACCACAGCAAAATGAAAGCTCTGGCTGTGAATATTCTTGATTTCTCTGCCTCTCCGTGTAGCTGTGTAGAGTTTTTCTTGCTTTTCTGCTCTTTCCACCTTCCTTTCTCTTGCACGATGGTGAAACATGAGCAGCAACATTAGATCTGTCATCTTTCCAGCAGCCCAAGCCCATCTAGAGGTGACCCCAGGAGCACAAATCCCAGGAATCGTGGCTATTTTTGGTAGGCAACACAGCAAATTGCTGCAGGGGGGTGGAGGCTGGTGTAATTTCTCAGCTCCTGTGCGTAATTGCAATTCCCACCTCGAGGTGAGAGACTCAGAGGTGAGAAACCCTCAACCTGACTGCAGCCAGGAGCTCCAGGGCAGCAGGAAACAGAGAAGTGATGGGCCCTGGTGTCTTTCTGCCCCTTCGACCCCAAAATGACTTTTCCATCACCACCAGGAGGGATTTAATGGTCGGACATCGCTGCTCAGGGGTCTCCACCATCCCAAAATCCCAAATATTCTCACCAAGAAATCCTCAACCTGACAGCAGCCAGGAGCTCCAGGGCAGCAGAAAACAGAGCAGTGATGGGTCCCCATGTCCTTCAGCCTCTCCCACGCTTTTGGGATGAATCTCCACCCCAAAATGACTTTTCCATCACCACCAGGAGGGATTTAATGCTTGGACATCGCTGCCACCTGCTCAGGGGTCTCCACCACCCCAATCCTTAACCTGACAGCAACCAGGACTCCAGACAAAAGCAGCGCTTTCCTTCTCTTCATTTTTTACCATTTTTCTGACGCGGGGTGTCCACCACCCCAATATATCAAATATTCTCACCAAGACTCTTCTCAATAAAGACAGCTTGCCCACACTCAGCAGAAAATATTATTTTGGAGGGACCCTGAAGCAAGAGCAGATCCAGGCTGTGGTGTTTTTCCCTGGGGGAAGATGCAGAAGGAAAAGCACAGCTTGGGAAGAGCCCTGAGACTCCAGGTGATATTTTTATAACCTCAGAAATCGCCTTGCACAAACACTTTTTATTTTTTTTTCTCCTTTTTTAAATCCAAAAGGGCAGTGAGAACAGGGTGTAGTTCAGCTGCAGATTTGTCATCAGAGGCTCCCAGCAGGGAGGAAAACTCTCCAGCTCCAAAGGGGCCATCCAGGAAAAAACAAGGGGTTTTCTGGAACCCTGGGAGCACCCAGAAAATGAGCTGAGCTGCCCTGAAAATGAGCAGAGTTGCCCTGTTTTGTCCTTCTCCCATATTTTTTTTTCCCCTCAGGATGGAGGAAGCAAAGGGCACTTCTGCAAAAAGAAACTGAGGATTATTTCCACGAATGCTGTGAGTCACAGGGCAAAGGGCTCCAGCTGCAGCACAGGGATGAATCAGAGGGATGAGACCTCAAACTCAGCGTCCACTGAGGTCTCCAGAGGATGAGGATAATGAAATCAGATCTCCCTGGTGATGTGTCGTGGGTGATAATATGAAATAACCTCCCCTGAGGCGCTCTGCAGCTGGATTTTCACCCCAGTGGGGTTGAGCATCTTCTCCCCTGAGTGAGCTCAAAGGAGGAGTCGCTCTGGGTTAAAAATAAAGCGAAAGGAAAAGAAAAAAAAAAAGGAAAAGTAAAGGAGAGAAGGGTTATTTTTAACTCAGAGCAGCCCTGATCTGGTTCACTGCCCGGGCATGGAGACAGGGCTGTGAAACAAGGGCTGCTCAGCTCAGCTGTGCCCAGCAGGGGATTTGGGGATGTGTGACCGTGTTCACAGGGGTCTGAGGATGAGGGAAGAGATGAGGAGCTGACTCCGTGTTTCAGAAGGCTGATTTATTATTTTATGATATATATTACATTAAAACTACACTAAAAGAATAGAAGAAAGGATTTCATCAGAAGGCTAGCTAAGAATAGAATAGCAAAGAATGATAACAAAGGCTTGTGGCTTGGCTCTCTGTCTGAGCCGGCTGACTGTGATTGGCCATTAATTAGAAACAACCACATGAGACCAATCACAGATGCACCTGTTGCATTCCACAGCAGCAGATAATCAATGTTTACATTTTGTTCCTGAGGCCTCTCAGCTTCTCAGGAGGAAAAAATCCCAAGGAAAGGATTTTCCATAAAAGATGTCTGTGACAGGGATGGGGAGAAATTTGGGGTTTTTTTGCTGCTGACTTGGAAGCAGCTTCCTCCTGCCACAGACACACGGAGCCTCCCAGCTCAGCTCCTGCCCCAGGGCTCACCCAAAATATCCAGCAATATCCAGATCCTCCCCAGGAGCCATGAGCAAGTGCAAAATCTCCTTTTTTCTCCTTGAATCTCACTGGGTATTTTTGGCTGGACTCAGTCTCTCTTACAGCAGGGCTGCTGTGTCCCAAACAGGTCCCAGAGCCAGGGATAACCAGGGGACAGGGACATCTGTGATGCCTGGCCATGGAGGTGGGCACCAATCTATGCCCTGGAACATCTCTCCTCTTCCTGAACCCCCCATTTCAGCCAGCTCAGCTTCCACAGGGCAAGAAAACAGGATTAAGTTGATTTTTCAGCGCATCCTTGCTGTCACTTTCTCAGCCCATCGGTGCTGGTGGTGCTCAGTGACCCTCTGGGGAGATTTAATGCAATTTCGGGCCTTTTGAAAGCCAAATAATCATTGTACTAATTTAAACCTGCTGTGCCTGGGGATGGTGCCTCGCTGGAAGAAGCCCAGGGATGATCTTTTCTCCTGCCCAGGCTCCCTCCTGGCACTTCTCAGCCCTGTTGCTGCCATTTCTCTGGAGTGTGACCCAATTTTTTTATTTTTTTTTTTTAAGGAAAAGAAGCTTTTGGGCTCATTCTCATCTGCCTGTCTGCCCTCTCTGTGATTCTGGGTGATTTCAGCCCTGTTGGGCAGGGGATGGAGGTCTTTGAGGCACTCATTTCCTATGAGCATGGGGGGAAATTTGGAAAGAAGCAGTTTTGGTGGCTTCCTGCTTCTCATTAACAAAGAATTTAATATTTAGCCAGGGACAGGACACAACCTCGATTTATCTCAAACTTAACCCAAACCAGAAAGGAGATAAACCTAAATTTATTGTGCACAGTTGTTTTTGCAGCAACCTCTTGAGCTTTGGAAGCCTGTGAATTATTCTCTTTTTGGAACCGTGTGAATTATTCTGTTTCCACGTGGAGTTAAGATACTGCTGCGCCGACCTGTTCCCTCTGTGCTGCGTAAGGTAAAATAAATGAATGTTAGTTTAAAAAAATGAAAATTAATTGCTTAGGTAAAAAAAAAACAAAAAAATAAAAGCGATTTTCCCTGTGTGGGGAAACTGAGGCGCAGAGAGGCTGCAACGGGGTGGGAGAGCTCAGGGAGGATTGCTGGCTGATTTGGGAATGGTGTAAGGAAAGGGGGAATGGGGCAGGGAAAGGAAAATGATGGAGGGAACGGCGAATGGTGAGGGAAAGGGGGAATGGGGCAGGGAAAGGGGAATGATGTCGGGAAAGGGGAATGATTCAGGGAACGGGGTAACGATGAAGGGAAGGGGGAACAGTGCAGGGAAGAGGGAAGGAATGGTGCAGAGAAGGTGGAGGAATGTGCAGGGAAAGGAGAACCGGGGCAGGGAGACGGGGAATGGTGCAGGAAAAGGGGAATGATGAGGGATGTAGGGAACCAGGAAAGAACGGCGAAGGGAAGTGGGAACAGTGCAGGAAAAGAAGGAGTGATGCAGGGATGAGAGGAACAGTGCAGGGAAGAGGGAAGGAACGGTGCAGGGAAAGGGGAGGAATAGTGCAGAGAAGGTGAAGGAACGCTGCAGGGAAAGGGGAAGGGGGAAAGGACGGTGAAGGGAAGCGGGAGCAGCGCAGGAAAAGGAGAACGGTGCACGGAAAGGGAAGGGCACAGTGCAGAGAAAGGGGAGCTGTGCAGGGAGGGCAGGTACGGTCCCCACTAACCCCATCCCATTGATCCCATCCCATCCCCGCATTCCCGCGGGATCGCGGCCCCGCTCCCGCTCCGCTCGCGCGCTGCAGAGTGGGCGTGACCAACCCACAGACCACGCCCCCGCACCGGCCAAGAGCTGCTGCTCCCGCTGTGGCCACGCCCACTCGCGTCAGGCCACGCCCTCATCCTCACTGAGCTGTCACTCCCGCCGTAACCACGCCCACTGCGTCTCTAGGCCACGCCCCCCCCGCGCAGCCCGGCCCTGCGGCAGCAGGGCGTGGCCACGCCCCCTGGGCACAGACCACGCCCCCCGCTCCCTCCTCGCCTCCCCGTGGTGCCTCGCGCGGGGCGGGCACTGACGTGGCCGCATCGCGCCGCCATCTTGTGCTCCAGGGCGGATCGCGGCCGGGGCGAGCGGGCTCCGAGCGGGACCCTCCGAGCGCAGCCAGACCCACGGCCCGCGCCTCCCGACGACGCCGGTGGGTTTGCCGACACCTCCTTCTTCCCTCCTTTCGAGCCTTTTATCCCCCCTCCGGCCCGCCGCGCCGCGCCTCCGCCCGCATCCCGCGGCCTTGGCGCTAAGGCGCGGCGGGCGCTGAGGCAGCGGGGCCGGGCTGTTCTTTCCTCCTTTTTCCTTCTCATTCCTTTGAATTCCTTCTCACTCCATCTTATCCCTAATCATTCCTTTTCCCCCACAGAACCTCCAGGAGCGGCGCTGCCCCATCCGTCCCCCCCTTCACGTCTGTGGGACCGGGGGTGGGGGGGTCGGGCTTTTCGCTTCCCTGCTCGTGGGTGGGATGGGCTGGGAAGGGCCGGGACAGGCAGGGATGGGAGAGGGGAATCGCTCCAGCTCGGCAGCAGCTGCACAAGGCCCCTCTCCGCTCCCTCTAGCGATGGGATCGGACGGGATGGGTTTGTCCTCCCTTCCCCAAACTCGCTCATTCCGGCCACTGCCCCGCCCGCGCACGGCTCCGAGGAAGGAGAGGCATTTCCTCCTTGTGCTCCCCCCCGAAAACCCTCGTGGGGTGGGGGAAAGCAGCCTCGGATGAAGCTCCTGGGCCAGAGGTTGATTCTCTGTAAGCCCTCGGCTGCTGACTTGGTGTTTTTTTTTGCCGGGCAGAGGAGTTGAGCTTTATCGTGGAGCAAACAACTCTTGTTTGCCATGCATCGCCTTGGGTTGGGTGGTGTGGGAGATCAGCTTTCCTTGGCCCAGCAGCTCTCGGTGGGAGGATAAGGATATTATATTCTGGCTGAAAATACTCCATCGTGCCTCTGTGCGAGGCGAACGTGATACTTTGGGGCTGATAAAGCTCGGTGTGATGGAGTGATAGCACAGCGAGACCAAAACTCAGCCGGGCCATAAAAACTGCCCCAAATGTTGTGGTGGTGCTTGACATTGACCTTGTGGCTCTGCCGCTGTGCTCCTGCCAAAGCAAATTCCGCAGGTTGATTAGAGTCCTGGCCAGAGGTCTGGTGTTGAAATTGTGGCTTTGTCAATAACCAAAATTCCGAGTATTTATTTAATACTTTGAGCTTTGTTTTGCGAGGCTCGAAGCTCCCATTTGCAGGCTATTCCATTAACCTTATTTTCCAGGAGGAGAAACTCGAGGCAAAGTGGATTTTTCCAAGGTCATTCAGCAATCTTTATTGCTATTTTTGCTGCTGATTTGGAGCGCTTCTAGGGGGGAAAAAAAAGGAAGTGTGGCTGAAGCGGAGGATTGCTGTTCTGTTTTTATTCATGGGGTTTCTAATGGAATAAAATAGGAACACAGTCTTATGGATAAAGGGGTTCTCTGAAAGGAAAGTTTTTGGGGTTGGTTTGATGCCACTGATTTTCTCCGCTACAAACACGTCTGCAGTGCTGGAGGGCCCTGCTGGGCTGCTTTCCATGTTGGAATAATTGCAGTGGGTGAAAGGGTGAGGGAACTCACCTCGATTGAACCTCTGCAACTCCACAGCTTCGCCAATTCCTTGGTGCTTCCTGCGATGGAGCATCAGGAATTAAAATGGCTCAAGCAGAGCCGCCCTCCCCTCAGAGCAGCTCTGTGTTTGTGATGTAAATCCTGTTAAAAGTCAAAGCCCTGGGTGTAAATGGTCCGAGGAGGAGCTCGGATGGGTTTCTCTGAGCGTTTCCTCGGTTGTGAAATAGCTGGAATGTGGAAGGGCCTGGCAGGAGCTGTGCACCGAGTTCCCTGTGAGTGTTAGTCATGCTGACCGAGTGGGGGGAGGACCAGGCACAGCTTTTCGAGGCAAACCGTGCTGTGTGGGAGTCGGGGCTGGATTCTGCTCCTGGGAATTCACCAAACTCTGCTGTGCTCCAGCTGCTTCGAGCAGGAGGTCTCTACAGATAATTATCAGCTGAGCCATTGATGACATGGATTGCTGGAAGGAGGAAGAGCTCAAAACCCAGGATTGCAGCTGAAATGGCAGTGGTGAAATTTAAAGAACCACCTTTACACATCCCAGAGGCTTTTCTTTCTCTTCTTTATAAAGATGGGCTTTCAAGCAAGAATTCTTCTGTATTTCAGCAGCCTTCCCAAGCATCCAGCTTGCTTTTCAGTGGATAAATTTGGTGAACGTGAGCTAACTTTATCTGAAAAGAAATAGTTCTGATTCTTTTTTTAGAAATCTCTTGGAAGTTCTGCTCTTGGAGTGCTACAGAGCTTGTGCTATTCCCTTTCTTTCTTTAACTGATGAGTAAAGAAGTTCAGAATCAGCTTCCTACTACAGCAGCTGGTTTTTTCTGTGTAATTCAGCATTTTTTCCTTTCTGCTTGCGAGTATCCGATTTTATTCCTTATTTTGAACGCACGCAAACGTCGGAGGAGCTGTGGTGGAGCTTCTGCTGATGTTTCAGTTTTAGTAAAACCCTCGTGTCTGACAGCTCTTGTTCACCCACTGCTCCTCTGCCTCACCACTCAGAGGCTCTGCTTTGACATTTCCCCCAAACCAAAAGCCAATTTCATTGCTGGATGGAGCTCTCCTGTGAGTTCTTGCCATTTCTACTAGGAGTGTAAATGTTGACTTAGTGCCCAGTTCCCAGGAATGAATAACAGGATATTTGGCTTAAAATTGGAGATTTTGAGCTCAGGAACAATTCAGCCTCAAGACCAAAAAAAAAAAAAAAAAAACCACCCCAACTGTGCACTGCTTATCTTAAAGAAAAGAAATTCTTTGTACCCACCGGTTCTCACACCAGTGTACCCAGTGCTGAACTGGTGAGCAGAAAGCCATAACCCATTCTTGGGGTTCACAGCTTCATTTTTGGCACCACAATATTTCCTGAGCAGGGAGGGCATGGATGCAGCTCCCTCTGTGCTTTTCACCTGTCAGCCTATCCTTTTTCAGCCCAGATATTTTATTTTGCTTTTATTCATGGGGATTCTAATGGAATAAAATAGGAACAGTCTTATGGATAAAGTGGTTCTCTGCAAGGAAAGTTTTTGGGGTTGGTTTGATGGTGCTGATTTTGTCTGCAGTGCTGGAGGGCCCTGTTGAGCTGTTTTCCCTGTTGGAATAATTGCATTGGGTGAAAGGGTGAGGAAACTCCCTCACCTGTGTCTCCTCTGGCTTGGTTTGTGTGCTCTCAAGTGTATAAATCTTTAAATAGCTGGAAGTTTTGTTGTGAAACAGCAGCAGTTTGCTTTCCCTGCTTGAAGGTGAGATTTAAGGGAATAATCCTGATTTGGGGTTTGAGTATCAAGTCAAGCAACCCACTCTGGTCCTGACTCTTTTTATTCTGGCTGTTATTTTAGGAGTGACTTGTTCTCCTGTCTGAGAAATAGGGATGACCCCAAAGAAAACTTTCCCCCTTTTGTCCTTGTTTTGATTTGTAAGTGAGATTATTTTCTCTTTTCTGCCCCTCCAAGCCCAGCTCTCCCAAGAGAATGTTCCAGCATGTGGGAAATGTCCTGTCTGAGTAAGGTGTGTAGACAGGGGGGTGTTCAACCTCCTTGGGTTAAACAAAGCTGCTGGGCAAGGAGATTTCCTCTCACCTGTGCTTGCCTTGTCCTCCACCTGCCTTGGACATGCACAGTGCTTTTGGAGCCCTTGTTAGTTTGCAAGCCTTTGGTGGCCAAATCCAACAGTTCTGTATCTTTAACTTGGATTTTGCTGCTTTTCCCCTCAAATAACCAGGTTATGATCCTTCAGGACTTTTTCCATGCCAGGCTTGGCAGGAGCACCCCCAGTGTGAACTGGGGAAAATGATGCCAAGTGGTCAGTGTTGATCTCCACAATTAACACTCCTCTGGTTCTAATTATTAAAATTATCAAGGAGTTAGGACTAATATGAATGAAGAGCTCTGGGAAGATGTTGTTGCCATGGCCTTTATGACAGAGCTGTTTGTGCAGGAGAATGAATCACCTGGTGAACAAAGGGCCAGGCCTGCCTGTTGGCTGCTCTCACATGTTACACGTAATCCATCCCTCCTCGTACTGATATGGCCCAGAGAGCTCCAACCAAATTGATCTCAGCTAAATTTCAGTCTTAAAGCCCCAAAGTGAAAGGGTTTGATAGATTTCATCTCTCAGGTTAGCAGATGTGGAAGGGCAGTAAACAGTTTCTAAAAATACTTGAATGGAACTGTACTGGAATAGTATTGGGCCACCCTGGCTATATATAAAGAGGTGTTTCCAAAATTTGCTGTAAAGAAATTACTTCAAGTTCAAGAGACCACATCAGTACTGTTCCCTGCTGAGTGGGGGTGTGAAACACCAGGGCTGTAGATTAATCCTGAATTTTAGCAATGTTCTATTCTTGTTGGATCTCTTCTCACATTCTCCTTTAAATCACACTTTATATTGTTAATAACAAGCTGTCGGGTTACATTTGCACTTTCAGTTATTTGCCAGTTGTTCTTGCATGTTCCACCAGTAACAGCTGTTGGAGTTGCATGGGTTTTTTAAAAAATACATTCTCACCTCTTATTTGCATGTTGGTTTGGTGATTTCTTGTGTGAATATTTTGCTTCTCTTGATGATTTAATTTAAAACATTCTAGAATGCTATAAATGAGAAAGAATGATGCAGGCCAGCTAGTGACAACTGGCTGAATTTCAAATCAGTATTTCTGGTAAATAACAAATTGATCCATTTTTATTCCCCTGTGACTGATAAAACCAGTATGTTAATACCTGGTTAGAAATTATGGATTTGGGGCTTTTCTAATTGTTTTGGACATGGAGCTAAAGTTTAGGCCAATGCCAAGTAGATTTTTCTTTAAATTGAGATGGAATTTTTGTTCCATTGCCTTTGTCAACAGGCCAGTTTTACTTGCAAGGTGCCCAAGCAAGGTGCAGGGAGGAGTTTTTTGGTAAACCTGCAGCTGTTGGGGGTTTTACCTGTGTTTAATATTTTGTCTGATTGCAGCTGTGTAGCTCAGTGTGCCATTGGTGTTTATCTCTCCTTAAAAATGGCATTTAAACAGGATGGGAACAGCAAATATCCCAGAGACAGCAAATGCCCTCTGTCCCTCTGTCCCAGCTGCTGGGCAGGGGAGGAACTGAGGCTTGAACTTTCCTTGACTGATCTTATCAGAACCATAAAATCCTAGAACGGTTTGGGTTGGAAAGGACCTTGAAGTTCTGCTGGTTCCACCCCCCTGCCGTGTTCGTGGCTGCTGGAATTTTCACATTGCCAAAATGTTGGGCCCAGCCAGCTTGATTTTAACACTTGCAGAGTTTGGAGCCTTATTTCTTCACTGTGGGAGCCTCGTGTGGTAAGTGCTGTCTCTAGAGGTGAAAGAAATGAATTTTATACTGCAGTATAGTTTGACTCAATAATGCACATGGCATCCTCTCATTTTGTTTAAAGAAATGGGGTGAACTTAAATGGAACACAATTCCTGTCTGAGGGAAGTTTAATCTCTAACTTTTCCAGAGGTGTAAAGCTGAGGTTCTGTGGGAATGTCAAGGTGTGTTTTGCTCTCTTTGGTCATACAGCCCTGGGGATGTTCACCAGGCTCCCCCAAGGAGTTTGGAGGTCAAGCAGCAGATTGGACTTCTCATGATACCAGCCTGAATGAAATGACGTTTAAATGCATTTAAATATAAAATCCTGCAGCACGATGAAGTGTTTAGTGCTCTTTGGCCTTGAGATATTCCTCAGAGCTCTTATTCTAACCACCTACAATTAATAAAAGCAGATTGTGCTTCTTCCTCATGGGCCGTATCACTTTAACAACCCCGGGCTGCTGCTGTTGCAGACACTCATTCATTTTTAACTCCTCTGCAAAAGGCTGCCTGTTCTCCTAATGGCTCCTCTCAATGTATCACTTACTAGAAAACGGGCAGCTGAAAATACTTTTGTTTCATGAAACGAAACTGCAGCTTCCCCATTGAACGTCAGCGCTGCTGTTTACCGATGGCACATTGGTCCCCAGCGAACCTGCCTGACGGGTTTTTAGCGCTTCTCAGGTAGAGTGCGGTGTGGTAAAGTGCTATAGGACTGCATGGGCAGGGACAGACAGACGGACACTTCAGTGCTGGGGTGCTCTGGCTCTGCTCAGGGGTGTTGAGCTGCCAGATCTTGGCTTTGGTGTTGTGCTGAGGGAAAATACACAAGGAGCTCTGTGAAAATACTCGATGCTGTTTATTCAAATCGTTCCTTTCATACTCAAATCTTCCCACTTAGCCTGATGGATCCCTCTTTTGAAGATGTGCTCAAGCACTACAAGCAGCTCACAAGCCGGAGTCTTTTATGTTTTCAGGAATTTTATTCACCTTGTGCTCCTAAAACGATCGGTGCAGCAAATTACTGACAGCATTCGGGTGGAGGGAAGGAGGAAGTTAAATTCAGTAAGGAATACGAGTCAGATATTGGGGTGATAATGCCTGAAAGATAACAGGTTTTTTTGCTTAATATACGAGAAAATGAAAGGCTTTTCGAGCTGTGCAAGTAATGGGCTGGGATGGGAATTAAAGCCGGGTCCCGGGTGCAGAGGGAGCAGTCCCGTGATCCCTCAGCTGAGCTGAATTAACCCGGGCGGTTCCTGTGGCGCTGCAGGGAGAGCAGGGTGCGCTACAAACCAGGGGGTGCGAGTTCCTTCCTGTGGGAAGAGATGGACGTGAGGAATTTCTGCTCAGCCCTGCCCCAGCCCCATCCAACAAAACCTGATGGGAACCAAAACAGTTTGTGGGAGCTCTGCAGATGGATTGCTCCTCATTTTTTCTTCTTTTAGGCAGCAAGGATTCAGCTACTTTTTAGTCAACTTGTAAACATGCTTTTCTTGCAGGAGTGGGCTGTAAACTATCCTGTGCTGCCTGTAAAAATAAATGTGACTTTTTGTAATGCCTCCTACCCTGAAGTACCAAATAAAGTTACAGACTCGGTTTGGATAGGAGGGATGTGGAAGAGAACAAGAGGGGAGCTGGAAACCAAGTGCTTAAATAGATCTTAACTTCTTAATCTTCACAAAAAGTAAAAATAGTAAAAATAGGGAGGATGGTGGTATAAAAGCAGCTTCGATGGCAAAGGGCAGGCTTGACCTGGAAATAGCTGCCAGGAAAACAAGGATCTAATGGGATTCACTGCTGGTAGTGCCAAGTACCAGCAGCTTGTTCAGCGGCCTGGACTTCTCCAGTGTGTGGCAAGCTGTCCTGGATGTAAATTATAGGATTTTGCTCTTTTTACTAATTGCTGTGATCAGTCCAAGCATCTGATAACTCATTATGCTTTTAAACGTGTGCAAAGCAAAGAAAGGCGTTCTTTGTGCAGGCTTCTGAGGTTCTCTTGCTGTGCAAGTTCTTGCAGTCGGTTTCTGTGAGCTCTGGTAAAAGGTCACAGTTCAGGCCTGGCTGCTGCTTTCCAGATGAAGCAGGAGATAGAGGTGGCATGAGCAGCCAGACAAAGGGAAGCTTTACAGCCTCCCTGCCCTCCAGGCCACTGGGAGCTGTGCTGTGGGCTGGGATGGGAGATTTCCTGCCGTGGAGAAACGAGGACTGCAGCAAAACTGTTTTCTCTGCTTCCTAATTAACCTTCCTGTTTATGTAGCCTTCATATATTCCAGTGGGGGTGGAATATCCGTGGTCGTGTTGCAGAAATACAAAAGGAAATGGTGGAATAATAAAACTTTGAAACCTCCCCTTTGGTTTTAATCCCCAGTCTGGTTTGTAGAGGAGTTGAGTTTTAAAGCTTCAGTCCTATAAAATAAACAAATCTTTGCCTCAGTTGCTTCAGCGAGTTGGTGTGTGGGGATTGATGTCCTGCAGTAGCCCTGGAGTGGACTCTGAACTTCCCCGTGGAGCTGGGAGTGCTCGGACACGTGGCTTGGTTAATGTTACAGAGTTTAACTTCTGGCTTAAAAATTTTATCCAGCGAAGTTCCTGAAGAGGACAGGGCTGCTGAGCCCTCTCCCAGAGCAGAGTGAGGCAGCCAGGCTTCAGACATGACCAGGGCATCACTGGACAGAGTGGGAAAAGCCTTTTGTGCTGTGCTTGTCAATCCAAATCTTGCTTTAGTGTTCTTAAATAGATATTCTGTAAAGATAAATAAATAGATATTCTGTAGAGATAGATATCCTGCTCTCTTTCTAGGGAGAGTTTTGCTTCATCATGAAATACAGAATATTACAGAGATGATTCAAACTTCATGTTGTGCTTTAAATTTGGTTTGGTTTACAGGAAACTCAATGCTTTGAATTTATTGGCTGTTGGTACATCTGGTCTGAAACTTGAATTTTCAGTCGGGCTCGATCTTTTCCTAAACTGACACCTGAGAGCTTCTATAGGCAGCATCAGGGAGGCTGTGAATTGGCCCTGTAAGGTGTCTGTGAAGCTCCCAGGCACAGCAATAGCTCTGCTGGGATTTCAATCCTGCTGTGAACTGTGCAGGAGTTTGCAAAGGGGGGATTTGGGATGGGATGGGTCAGGCCCCAAGGGCACAGGGACGTGTCTGAGGCTGGAGTGCAGAGGCAGCTCCCAAACAGGAAGCTCCTGCTGACCTGAATCACTTGGATCACAGGCAGGAGAGGGAAGTGCTCATCTCTGAACGTGCTCCTTTAATGTGGCTGTTAATTCTCCACAGTTAACTTTGATTAAATGTGGATTTGTTTTCCTACAGAAGGTCTCCCTCCGCTGTTAATGAGAGTAACTGCTCTGTGTTTATGTGCTGTTCACAGACCATTTCCTCAGAGATGGAGAGGAAGGAAACTGTTCTGAGTAGGAGAAAATCCAAGCTGTATTCAGAGTTGCCTTCCCAAAAGAAGGACCTGCTATTGCTGTGCTAAGCAAAAATTTGTTATTTCTGCAGGTCAATTAGGACAAGTTTGTTTAATGGTGACACTTCTCTGCAGATAAACTGTCCCATAATAGTGGGGAGCAAAGTACCTGAAGTGGTCAGCTGCATGAATTTTGCAAGCAAAAGTTGGAGAGCAGCAATTAATGCTAAAATCTCTGAAAGGATATTTGAAACATTTCAAGCACTTCAAGCTGAGTCATTTCAAGAGCACTGAGTTTTGGCACATCTGTTCATCTTTGTGTTGCTTCAGCATGGGGAAAATGTTCAGTGCTGGCTGGGCTGTCTAGAAATGATTCCCATTATCTCTTACTTTGGTTTTTTTGTGGTTTTTTATGTCGTGGTCAGAACACAACTGTTGGTAACTCATGAGTGATACTCTGATCTTTTTTCCTCCCAGACTTCACTGGCCAGTGAGAACATATCTGAACCATGGGAAATATTTTTGCTAACCTCTTCAAAGGCCTTTTTGGCAAAAAAGAAATGCGTATTCTAATGGTTGGCCTGGATGCTGCAGGAAAGACAACTATTTTGTACAAACTTAAACTTGGTGAAATAGTAACTACTATTCCTACTATAGGTAAGAGTTTTGTGTTTCTCTAACTGATGGCTTGGAGATTTGGGTCTCAGCTGATTGAAGTGACTTGTCTGTCAGGACAAACACTTGTTAAGGTGTGAAGGTGGCACAGCCAAATATTCTTCTGAGGGGAGATTGTGACTCTTTCCTCACTCCCCTCCCTCTGTCAGTCACTTGTGGGCCACAGAAAGGCAATTTGTGTCCCAGCTGTTGGGGCATCATGTCAGACTGAGTAGCAGAGGGTTCACCTATTTTTTTTCTCTTTTTATTAGAAGGTATTGAGATTTGCAGTTCTTAAAACCCAGGGGGGAGGTTGGGGGGTTTTTTTGGTTTGGTTGCCAGAGGGGGTTTGTTCCTTTGGGGTTTATTTTATTTTTTTGGTTCCTTTGGGGTTTATTTTTTTGGTTCCTTTGGGGTTTATTTTTTGGGTTCCTTTGGGGTTTATTTTTTGGGTTCCTTTGGGGTTTATTTTTTGGGTTCCTTTGGGGTTTATTTTTTTGGTTCCTTTGGGGTTTTTTTTAGGTTTCTTTGGGGCTTTTTTGTTTCTTTGGGTTTTTTTGTTTTTTTCGTTTCTTTGGGAGTTTTTTGTTTCTTTGGGTTTGTTTTGTTTGTTTGTTTGTTTTGGGGATGTTTGTTTGGGGGGTTGTTTGTTTGGGAGTTGTTTGTTTGGGGTTTTTTTCTTTGTTTGCATTTTTTTAAGACAACACTGTTTTTTGTAGCTGCTCAGGTAGCAATTAGATTTGTTCATTGGTGTGATGGTGGGAGCAGCACAAGCTGTTTTTGCTTTGAGAACTTCAGCACAGGACTCTGCTGGTTTAAAGTAACTCCAATTTTAAGTGAACTTTTTAAATGATCACAGTCTGAGAGCGTGACCTGCTAATTACAGCAGCTGTGTTGAAGTGAGATTTGTGCCACCATCTCTCGCTCAGGTTTCAATGTGGAAACAGTAGAATACAAGAACATCAGCTTCACAGTGTGGGACGTGGGTGGCCAGGACAAGATCAGACCCCTGTGGCGCCACTACTTCCAGAACACACAAGGTGAGCCCCCACTCCTCATTCCCAGCTCTCCAGAGTCTAAAAGAGCTTTTTGGCTGTCTTCACTAAGTTAATTTTGCAAGTTTCTCGGAGGGGAATGGAAGTATTTGTTATTATAGAAGGTGTGTTTGTGTGCTGCTCACTGCAGGTTCAAAGAGGGATGGGAAGAATTCCACAAACCAGTCTTCCTTGTCCTTCTGACTCAGAGCGAGTTCAGGAGTTTGTTTTTTCTTCTGTCAGCATCACAGCTCTGCCCTCACTTCAAAGCAGAGTCTTTCCTTAAAGCTCTGCAGCCCCATGAACTGGGAGTTTGTCACTTCTGTCCCTGCTGGGCCTTTTTCATGTGTGTGCCTTTGGGTCCTGTCACAGCATTTCAGGAGCTGCTGCTTCCTGGAAAATGGTTTTGTAGAAAGAATACCCAAATTGCAAAAACAAATGCAAACCAACAGCAGTTTTCACCAACTTTCAGCAAGAACAGACTTTCTCACAGACACGAGACTTGAAGTTTATGTTTATTTTTGTTTGCTTGTTTCTAGGTCTGATTTTTGTGGTTGACAGCAATGACAGAGAACGTGTGAATGAGGCCAGAGAAGAGCTTATGAGAATGTTGGCAGAAGATGAGCTCAGAGATGCTGTTTTATTAGTGTTTGCTAACAAACAGGTATGCACAGGAAAGGTGTCTGTCTGTCTGAACCCTTGAAAACTTCAAACATCCTTGTGAGTGCCAGGTCTTGACCTTGGTTTTCATATTTCCAGTGTAATGATAAATAACTCAGAGTAAATGGCCATTTGGGTTATGTTGAAGGGAGAAAAAAATTGATGAAATTCTCATCTGAAAGGAGCATCCTTCTAAACCATCTTGGCTAAGAGATTTTTGAGTTTTACTGAAAACCAGTTTGATTTTTAAGGTTGACACGGCTCAATTACAGCACCTGCCCAAACTTCCTCCAGAGAGGAATGCTGGGATGCCAGAACCTCCCTGAATTCCTCATTTAGGCTGTTTGAGGGCACTGCTGGTGTTGGTGGGAGCACTGGAGTTTTAATGTGCTTGTGCTGATCTGTGAGCTGGGCTCTGCCAGGCCTCAGACTTCTGCCTTTTATTGCTTGTGGAGGTCTTGGCAGTTTAACCCCAAATGTCAAGGGGCTGAAATGTGACCAGGAAATGTAAAGAGGGAATAACATCCTGCTCCAGTGATTGCACAGCCTCCGCTGGGGAGGGTGAAGGTGCCACAAGGCATGTCCAGGAGCAGGAAAGGTGGGCTCTAAAGAAGCTGTGCTCAGCAGAGGAGTGCTGCGTGCTGAAAGTTGATCTTAAATCATACCTGCAGTCACAGAAAGGGTACTCCTGAGTGGAAACAGGAGTTGATTTTACAAACTGGGACTTCTAATTCACTTGCAGCAACACACAGATAATATATTAAAGTTTGAGGCGGGTTTTACAAAGTTTTAGTTCCTTACAAGACCTGGGATGAACAGTCAGGTGTCAGTCATTTGCCTTCCAAGTGTTTTTGAGAATCCTAAGGTCCTTCTCACACAATTTTCATTATGCTTCAGTAATTTTGAAATGTGGACTTGGAATTGTGAGCAGAGTCAGGCTGGATAATATTCAAATATTCCATAATGTTCATTTAGATTGGGTTGTTAAACCTTTGAAACTTTTGTCAGTGTTGGGCAAATGGTTTGAATATCACAGTAATCCACTGGGGTTTTTCTGAAAGAGAAATTCTGAGAGCTCTTAGCTTTAAAACTGGTGATGGAGGAGTGGGGAATTGTGACCGTGTTCACAGGGGTCTCAGGATGAGGGAAGAGACGAGGCTCTGACTCCATGTTTCAGAAGGCTGATTTATTATTTTATGATCTATATTACATTAAAACTATACTAAAAGAATAGAAGAAAGGATTTCATCAGAAGGCCAGCTAAGAATAGAATAGGAAGGAATGATAACAAAGGTTTGTGGCTCAGGCTCTCTGTCTGAGCCAGCTGGGCTGTGATTGGCCATTAATTAGAAACAACTAACATGGGCCAATCACAGATGCACCTGTTGCATTCCACAGCAGCAGATAATCAATGTTTGCATTTTGTTCCTGAGGCCTCTCAGCTTCTCAGTAGGAAAAATCCTCAGGAAAGGATTTTTCATAAAACGATGTCTGCGACAGGGCATGACTGTTGTTGCTTCCCCCAGGACCTGCCGAACGCCATGAATGCAGCAGAAATCACAGACAAACTCGGACTGCATTCTCTTCGTCACAGGAACTGGTACATCCAGGCCACCTGTGCCACTAGTGGAGACGGTCTCTATGAAGGACTGGACTGGTTGTCCAATCAGCTCAGAAACCAGAAATGAAACCATAAACCTTCCTCTTCCCTCTTTTTCCACCCTCCCTCTTATCTCCTCCTACTCGCCCTTCGCTTTACTCTAATGTGGCAAACTGTGCTACTTTGTGGTATTGAGTGCCGGAAGCTGTTTTCATTTCTTTTTTGTCACAGTATATATTGCATCATGCTGTAAATGTGGCAAATACAAGCCTGAAAACAGTTAGGTTTCTTATTTAATGTAAATAGTTTTTGTTTCCAATGAGGCAGTTTCTGGTACTCCTATGCAATATTACTCAGCTTTTTTATTGTAAAGAATCGAGTCACTGTTTAGTACCTGGAAGGGAATTCAGTGGGTTAATAACGTAAGGGTTGCCAGTGGTCCTTGTGCAGTAGAGCTGGATTCCATCTTGGTTGGGTTGTGAGATCTGTGAGATCCATTTTGGTGGTTGGTTTTTAACCTGAATTCTGTATTTTTTTAAATAGACAAGGAAAAGTAAAAACACTTCAAACACACAAACGTTTGACATCGCTTCTGCTGCTCCAGCTCTAACGTGGTGACTCTTGATTCTTTTGAAAGGGTGAAGCAATGACTGACACCCAATTAGCTTCATCTGCTTAATGAACAGATCATAAGTAGTAGATCTCTGGCTCTTTCTGTAGCTCGTAGTCTGTGCTCATCTTCGTTCACAACCGTTCAAAGATTTGCTGGGCCTGGTTTAGATGAGCTTTGCAGACTCATGCTAAACATCTGACTTTTGGTTCAGGTGAGATTTCTCGTTTCCATTGAACTTGAATCATTTCCAGAAGTCGACATTTTTAGCCTGTCATATTTGTCAAAAAGTGTTTTGTACTTTTCTTGTGCTTAAACCACTCCAGAAGGCAAAACCTTTCCACAGGAAGCACAGCCTGTCCTAGTCCTAAGCTCTATAGGCAGAAAGTACTGTACTTAACGTAAGAATTGCCATGAAAAACACCAAACATCTATGTATAGTGTCTAGGGGAAAAAAAAACAAACAAAAAGCATGAGAGTTTGGAGAGTCATTCCACTCTACAAGTATTCAATCCCATTTTGGAACAATCCCATATCTGTATATGTGTGAAAACCCTTGGCATCCCTCATACTGCAAGGTTCAGATTTGCCATCAGAAAAATAAAAAAAAGACCTCTTTACTTTTCTTTTGTATTTTGATAAACACTGAAGAAGCTGGAGCTGTTAAACTTTAACTCGAGGAACTATCAGAACTGGTTTATTTAGTGTTGTGGAAACCTTTATTGCTTTCAATACACAACTAGTAAGCAACTGTTTTGTATACTTGTTTTCAGTTTTCATTTCGACAAACAAGCACTGTAATTAAAGCTATTAGAATAAAATCTCTTAACTATTTCATGTTTTTTATGCCTTGCTGTTCATTCGATCATCTTGGCAGAATCATAATTAAATACTTGTTGAATAAAAAGTTTCATGAAACTTGCACTGCTATCGTGTTGGTTTGTATCATCCTTTGTGCAGGGGAGCCAAATCCAGGCAGCTTTTTTGACACATCATGATTTGCATGAAAATTCGAGGATATCTCCTGTGTTTTCCAAGAAATGAATCATTCCTGGTTGGAACCCTGCAGGTGAAGTGGTGGGTGGGGTTTGTTGGGTTCTACTGGAGTCACTTTGTTGCCTCTGGGGCAGCACAATTTGAGCTTCTTGAGTAGCCCCATCAGTTCCCCCAACAGGTTGTTCGTCCTGCTGGTCCCAGTTAATTACAGGATCTGTGAATTAGCAGTTTTGTGGGGGGAAAATAGGAATTCCGCCTTCCTAAGTGCTTTGTTTTGCATTTTCCCTTTCTGCAGTTCCTCTGGATCTGGGACAGCTCCTTCTCCTCCGGGTGATCCTCCTGCCTTCCCTGTCAGCTGCAGCTTCTCCTCCCTCCCCGGTGCTCAGCTCAGGCTGCCTGCCAGCTCCTGGCTGCTTTCCTGGTGCAGCAGATCCCCCATTGCACTGGAAAGCTGTAGGATCAAAGGGCTGTCCTGCAGGTTAGAGAGCAAATTCCCTGGGGGGAAACCTGGATGGGTAACAGGGACTGGGGCTGGAGTACAGGGTAAATAGCACTGGGCAAACTGGGATCACAAACCTCTGCAAGTCAGGAGTCCACCTTGGAATTTCAAGCTGTGAATCAGGATATTTGCATCCCTAATAGAGCAGGACAGCTCTTTATTCCTGTTCTGGGAGGGAATTGAACTTGAAGGGCCAGCTGGGTAAGGATGCTGCTGCTCTGCATACAGGATTTGCTGTGGAAAACAGGGAATGTGGTGATGTTATCAGAGCTGTGCTCTTCCCTCTGCTCTGGGCAGCACAGGCTTTGCATTCCTGTGTTTCTCAAATGATGTTGGTTTGAGCATGAAACAGGAACAGGGCAGAGCAGGAGAAAGCCCAGGAGAGCTGAACTGAGCTGGGCCAGCAGTGCTTGGCCCCTCTGCCACGGTGCTGGGCACACCAAGACCCTGTCCCTGTGCCCATCACCCTGCCCTGCCCTGCCCCCCATCCAGCCCAAAGCTTGGCACTGAAGGTGGGAGGTGGGAGCCCATGGAAGAGCAGCACTCTGGGCTTTGTGGGTTTTTTCTCTGCTTGCTGTGCTGTTTCCACTCTCCCATGGCTCCCTTTTCAGCCTGTGCCCAGTTCCCATGAGGCATAGCCCTGCTCTGGGATGTTCCCAGCAGGCTCCAGCCACAGTTTGGATCCCTAAATCCCTTGGAGGTGACCCTGAGCTCAGCCTGGTGAGCACCAGCAGGGGCAGAGCTCCTGCCCAGGGAGTGCCCAGCTGTGCCCTGGGGATCCCTGGCATGGCTCAGGAGCAGCCCTGGTGCCAAGGGGCTGCCAACCCCAAAAATCACATTGGGGTGGGATCACTGAAAGCTGTGACAGCTCTGCAGCATCTCCCAGTGCTGGGACAGAAGGGCTTTGTGAGCTCCTGAGCACCGTGCCACTGGGCTTTTGTCCACCAAGACACACAAACCCTCCCTGTCTTCAATTGCATCATTAATTACACAAATGAGGCCCTTGTGCTTGGCAGCGATGCTCCAGAGCTGCTCGGGACAGCCCCTTTCCATTTGGATCAATATTTCTATTTATTGGTGTCAAATTCCTCTCTTTCAGCGTGCCAAGAACATCAATAATCACGTGCTGAGGGTTGGGAATGGAGTTTGCTGCTCCCTGGGGTGGGGAGATGTGGCCAGGGCAAAAGCCTGTGGAGACACCTGGTCCCATCCACTTTGTCCCTGTAAATTGAGGAATTATTTAGGTGTCCAGGGACAGGGCTTGGAGCAGCCTGGCCCAGGGGAAGGTGTCCCTAGACTGGAACTAGATGAGCTTTAAACTCCCATCCATGCAGCTGATGAACTCAGAAAGAAACTCTTCAGCCACTGCACAGGCAGAGAAAGAAGACAAAACCCCGTCATAATAATAACAATAATAATAATAATAATCTCTTCTGAAGTCTCTATCCATAAACACGAGGTATCCACAGCATTTTCAGCACCACAGCCAGAAGCACTCCAGCAGCAGCCCTCACCCACAGCATCCTCCGTGCTCAATCCTGCCTGGATGGATTTTAGGAGTGAGGAGAAGGGTGCCCAGGCCCTGCTGGCACCACAGCCTTAATGCCCTTTGCCACACTGCCCCAGCACCCGCGGGGCTGCAGCGTTTTTAATTTAATCACTTAAAAAATATAAATCTCTGCAAGATGTCCCTGAAACAAGCCCAGGCTCCCTCTCAGTCCTCCGAGTCGGTGTCGTGGCGCTGCCGGACCCCGCGGGCCGGGGGGGAGCGGGACCTGCTCCTCTTCCTGCCCTTCCTCCGCGGGGACGGGTGGCGGCCGCGGCCGTCCCTGCTCCGGCGGCGCCGCCGGGCGGGGCTCCGGCCGCCGCTCCCGCTGCTCGCCGAGGATTCCGTGCCCGATTCGGTGTCGTGCCGCCGCCGCCGGCTGTGCCGCGCCCCCTCCGAGTGCTGCGGAGTTTTCCTGCGGTGGTGCCTGCGGGGACAGGGGGGAAGTGACAGCGATGACAGAGGGGACTCCAATAAGGGGATTCTGCGGGTGAAAAGGGGATTTTGGAAAGCCAGGAGATACCAATGGGGCATCCTGACCAGCCATGACCACCGGGCTCTCCTGAATCCTGCCTCCCGTTTTGCACTGCTGATGCCCCAGCCCAACCCAGCTACCTCTTATCCCGATCTGGGGAAGAATCCGAGGATGATGGGGCAGCATCCTTCTTAGAATGCTTCTCCTTGTCCTTCTTCTTCTCTTTCTTGTGTTTCTTCTTTTTCTTGTTCTTTTTCTCCTTCTTCTTCTCCTTTTTGGATTTTTTGCTGCTCTCAGGTCTGCAGGGAAGAGATCAAAGCAATGAGAATCCCTGCACTGTGCATCCCTCTGGCTCCAAAACCTCATCCCCATCCCTTTTTCCAGGCACATCCCACCACATCCCTCCTTTGCCAAAGAGAAGCCCACAGAGGCTTTTGGGGATGATTCAGAGAGATGCAAAACAAGCCCAGTGCCAAACAGAGCCATGGAAACATTTTGTAAAATATTTCCCATAAAAGCCAGGAAATTCTGGTGGTTTCCCACCAAAGTGGGAAAAATCCTCACCGTTTCTCCTCCACCTTCTCCTCCTTTTCCTGCTTCTTCTTGGAGACAGATGTCTCTGGGCTGCTGGAGACTTTCTGGTGCTAGGGTTGGAGAGAGGGAAAAATACAGACTGAACCCATGAGCCCATCGCTTGTAATTACAAGACAAAGGGTTTTTCTCCCTTTAAAAATTAAACTTAAAAAAAATTTAAATTACATTTGGGGAAAAACTAGAATACCCTTAACAGCTGCTTCCAAATGAAAGCCCCACAAAAAACCTCAGTGCCAACAGGATACAGGAAACTCCTGCAGGTCTCTGTGCTACAATACCCAGATGGTTTTTTAGATAAAATATTCCAAGTGAGGGGCACTGCTTTTTGCCTTTTTCCATCTATTTTTGAACCTTCCAAGGACAATGTGACCGGCACCGTACCGTGAAGACCGAGAGCCCCATCTTGGCCGCCTCTCTGTCCTCCTTGGAGAGCATCACCCTGCCAGCACTGCCACTGCAGAGAGACCACAGAAAAAAGCATAAAAACACTAAAATCAAACAAATTGCTGTGAAATTGGTGTGGGATCCTTCCCTGTCCTTACCTGGAGCTGCCCAAACCCACCAGCCGATCCACGTCCTTCTCGTCCCGCTCGCCGCCCTCCCTCTTGCACACCTCAGCCAGGTCCTGTGGGGAGGGGGGACAGTGTCCTCTGTGTGTCCCCAAAATCAGAGCCAGGGCACACTGGGGGGACGTGTGGTGCCCCTGTTACCTCTTTGCTGAGGCCCGTGGGCTGCCTCTTCAAGCTCTTGTAGCCCCTATAAAAACAAGAGCAGGTGATTTGTGTGTGGGGACACGCACCTGCTGTTTTTTGGGGTTTTTGTGGGGTGGGGACTCACAGCGCTGCCATCATGGCCTCCTGCTCGGCCAGGCGGACTGCAGCCAGCTCTTCCTCCCGGGATAACGGGGGCCCCGTGTCCTTCTTGCCCTTGGCATACCAGGTGAGGTCCTTGCCCTTCTGCCACCGCCCCACCGGCGCCATCAGGGAGTTGCCTGCGGGGAACAGTGACCTCCCCTCAACATCATCACACCCCAAAACCACACAGGGGACAGGGAGGGTGGGATTGGAGCAGGACCAGCCCTTACCCAGATAATTCTCACGCTGTTTGTCTGTCTTGACATCCTCCCAGCTGAACTGGTCCTGGCCCCCGCGCACCCCGCCCCGGGAGGAGCCGAACATGGCGGTGCCGCACCCCGCAGCGGATTCGGGGGGTTCTGGAGACCTGCAAAGAGATCAGCCCTGGCTTTACCCACTCCAGATCCTACAGCAACTCTGGGGGGGGGGCTCCTGAAGGTGCAGGGAAGAAAATTTGGCCCCCCAGGGGTGAGTAGAGTAACCAAAGGCTTTTGTGGGGGTGTTAGAGGGGGATTTATAACCCGGAGGTGGGAGGGGATGCACGGCTTGGGGAGGGTCCCAGCCTGGGGGGAAGGCTGCTGGGAAAGGAGGGGGGCTTAGGGCAGCCCCGAGGGGGTTCATGGACTTGGGGAGTTCAGAGTCTGAGGGAGGTTCAGAGCCTGAACTGGGCTTCAAGGGGGAGGGTTCATGGAGGGTCTAGGAGGGGTTCACAGCCTGGATGGGATGAGCTGGAAGAAGGGACCATGGCCTGGGGCGGGCTAGGCGGGGACAAGAAGCTGCACGGCCCGGGGTCGGACATTACCTGGGGGAGAGTTTCAGGGTCTGGGAAAGGGTTCAGGGCCAGGGAAGCTGCAGGACCTGGACGCTGCAGGGCCTGAGGCGGGAGTCTGCCCGTCCCTGAGGCGTGTGAAAGCAGCTCGGGGCGGTTTCCTGCAGCCCGGGCCCCTCCGGTTTGGGAAGTGCGAGGACCGGGCACCCCAAATCCCAAAAAAAAACCCCAAAATACCAAAAATCCCCAAAATCCCCAAATCCCGATCCCGCCCCCGCTCCCCTCACGCACCTCCGGCCGCCGAGCGCGCGCCCGCCCCGCCGCTACCACCGCGGGCACGGCCGGAGGGGGGAGAGACGGGCGGTACCACCGCACCCCCCAGCGCGGGGGGAACCCCGCAGAGCCGCACCAACACACACGGCTGGACTTGTACATTTTTATTTATACACTTATTTATACATTTAAACTCTTCTGCTTTCAGCGCTTCACTTCTTCCAGAACTTCTTGTAGGTGTCCAGGTCGATGCCCTCGAAGGTTTCCTCCTCCTTGGCCTTACGTTTGCTGGGGAATTGCCGGCGCAGACGAGCCTTGCGCTCGGCTTCGGGCAGCGTGTTGCTGTCCAGGGGCATCTGGGGACACGGGATAAGACCGCGGGGACACAGTGTGACACCCCGAGGACACGGTATGAAATCCCTGGGACATGGTGTGAAATCCCTGGACATGGTGTGAGATCCCAGGGACACGGTGTAAGCTCCCGGGATGTGGTGTGGAGCTTTGGGACAAGGCATGAGACCCCTGGGACACGGTGTGACACCCTCAGCACACAGGGCGCGATCCCATGGACACACTGTGACCTCCCAGGCCCCAGGACAAAGTGTGAACTCCCTGAACCACACCCTGAGCCCCCCGGGACACATGACAAGCCCTTGTGACCCCCCTGCTCCCAGCCTGTCACTGTCCCCGTACCATGAGGATCCTCTTGGGCTCTCCGTAGCGCAGGCGGACGGTGGAGCCGTCGGTGCTGACGAGCAGCAGCGGGTACAGGCGGCCATAGCGCTGCCGCTGCACGTGTCCGATGGCCGCGCGGTTGGAATTGCTGCGGGCGCTGGCAGCGAGCGGCGGCCGCGACCCGGCCAGGAGGCGCAGGGCACTGCGGGGAAAGGGGAGAGGGCCGGTGTCACCGTGAGGGTGACACGCCGGTGTCACCGTGAGGGTGACAGGAGCTGAGCCAGGTGTCACCGTGAGGGTGACAGGAACTCCGGTCGGGGTCACTGTGAGGGTGATGGGAGCTCCAGCCGGTGTCACCGTGAGGGTGACAGGAGATCACACCAGGTGTCACAGTGAGAGTGATGGGAGCTCCAGCCATTATCACCGTGAAGGTGACAGGAGCTCACAGCTGGTGTCACCGTGAGGGTGACACGAGTTCACAGCTGGTGTCACCGTGAGGGTGACGGAGCTCTGGCCGGTGTCACTGTGAGGGTGACAGGAGCTAACACCAGTTGTCACCATGAGCTCACACCGGTTGTCACCGTGAGGGTGACGGGAGCTCCGTCGGGCCGCTCCCGGCGGGGGAGCCGCCGCTGCCCCACAGGCACCCCGCGCTCACCTCAGCGCACGGCTGGCCGCCATCGCAGCCCGGCTGTGAGGGACGGGCCCGGCACACGGAGCAGGGGACACAGCCTGGGGACACCCTGGTGACAAGGAAAGGTGCTGCGGTGGCTGTGGGGTGACACCGCCGTGTCGCCATCGCTGTGAAGCTTCCACATCCCCCCCTCAGCACGGGGCAGCCCCACGACAGCTCCGGCCATAGTATGGCTCCCCCGCATTCCCGCACTGGTTCAGTCCCAGGTCTCCCCCGTCTCGCAATGGTTCAGCCCCGCAATGGTTTAGCCCAACCACCTCTCCCCCTGCCCAGCCAGGGTCAGCTCCATAACAGTTCCCCCCTCTCCCCGTCATGGTTCAATCCCATCATGCCTCCCCCCCTACACCCACCTTGGTTCAGCCCTCCCGCCTCTCTCCAACCCCACTATGGCTCCCGCCACCGCATCGTGCTTCGGCCCAACACCGCCCCCCCTCCACCTCGCCGTGGTTCAGCCCATGTTGCCCCCTCCGTTCTCGCCCAATTCCCCTCTCCCCCATCACGGCCCTGCCCGTGCTCGCTCCCCCCACCATCATGGTTCAGCCCCTCGCTCACCCCCCGGCGTGGTCCGTCCCGCCGCCCCGCACTCACGTGACGGCGCGCTCTCCTCCCCCCGGGCCCCGCCCCCGCGGTGACGTCAGGCGCGCGGCGGTGGCGGCGGGCGCGCGCGGGGGCTGCCGGGAGCGGCCCCCCCCCCAATCCCCTCATGATCCTCGGGCGGATGCGCGGGGCGGGGATCGCCCGGGCGGGTGAGCGGGGATGGGGCCGGGGCTCGCATCCTCACGGGGAACGCGGGCCGAGGGAGCACGGCCGGCCACGGGGGGCCGAGACCCTCACAGGGGCCGTGCACAGAGGGGGTCCAGCCAGCTCGAGTAGCTCCGTCACTCACAGGGGTCCTGGGCTGAGTGGCCTCAGGGCGTTCAGCCCCTCACGGGGGCTTGGTATGAGGAGTCCTGGCCGGGGTTGGGGTTCTCAGCCCCTCACAAAGGTCCTTGGCTGAGGGGGCTCAACCTGCCGTGATCCTCACGGGGTTCCTCTGCTGAGGGGTCCCGGGGTGCTCAGCCCCTCTTGGGGTCTCTGCATTGAGGAGTTCTGGCTGGCCTTGGGGGTTCTGCATTGAGGGGTCCTGGCTGGCCTTGGGGGCCCTGCATTGAGGGGTCCTGGCTGGCCTTGGGCTGCTGGGTTAGGTTTCCTTGGCCTTGGGCTGCTCAGCCCCTCACAAAAGCCTTGGGCTGAGGGGGTCCAGCAGGCCCCAGCATGCTCAGCTGCTCACAGGGCCCTGGACTGAGGGCCCCCAGCCCCTCTTGGGAGCCCTGAGCTGAGGGGACCCAGCTGGCCCCAGGCTGCTGAGTGCCCCATGGGGGTGCTGGGACACTGAGGTACCGACCTGGGGGTGCTGATCCCCCCCACCCAGCCCTGGGGAGGCTGAGCTCCCCCTGCTCTGTCCTGTGCTATCCGTGTGGGGTGGCTGAGGGGGTGGGACAGGTCACAGCCCCACGGGGCTGTCCCCAGGCTGCCTGTGTGCCTTTCCCAACATCCACACCGGGTCCCCATGGCTGAGCTGCTCCAGGGTGGCTCCGAGGTGTCCCTGGTTGGATGAAACAGTCAGGGATGTGCTTGTGGGGTTTGTGGGCACTGTGGGATGGGGTGAGGTTAGAGGGCTTTAGGGACAAGCATCCTTCAGGTGTCCTAAAACACATGTGAGGAAGTGGATGGTAAAACCACACCTGTGTGAGCTTCACCTCTCTAGAGGTTTTCCCAGCTGGGTGAACTGGTTTTATCCTCCTGGTGGGCTCTGGTTTACAGGAGGGCATGGTCTGGGAATAATGGCCTTGGAGCTCCCTGATTTCTGCAGTGACCTCGAGCAAATGCAGCATCACCACTCCCTGCAAGCCAGGGCTGCAGCCAGTGCAGAGGCTAATTAGTGCTTTGTAGGTAATTATTTCCAGGAAAAAGGTGGCTGAGCTCCAGCTCTGCGCTGCTGTGGGATGCTCTGCCCCTCACAGAACCACAGGATGGGTGAAGGTTGGAAGGTTGGAACCTCCCTGCAGATAATTCCCTGTCTGTCACAGCAGGAGCTCTCTCCCTTTTTGGAACTTGTCCCAAATCTTACAAAGGTGGGGGTGGCACCTTTATAACAAACCTGCTAAAAATAGGGGGTGGGATTATAATCCTAATCTAGGAGACCTTTCTCAAGGCTCCAGGGAAACCGTGCTTTAATCTTCTTTTCTTCTTCATAAGGTGGCTTTGCCTTCCCTGTAAAGCCTCTCTGCTAATCACTTTTAATTTGTTTAACTCTTGTGATGTCTGTCCTTTGCTTCCCTGCTGGGGTAAAATCCAGGGTGAATTTAGCAGCACAAGCAGACCAGGAGCCATTCCTTGCCTTGGGGACAACCTCCTGTGACCACTCTACAGCCCAGAGGGGTTTTTGTGGCTGTTTGTCCTCAGGCCCAGGTGTGGGAGATGATTAATATTGTTAATTAGTTGGGCTGTTCTCTGGCTGGTCAACTCTGCATTGGTTTTGGTGGATTAGGCTAGATCCCAACCCATTTTTAGGAGACCCTCTGTGCTGGATATTTGCAGATTGGCTGCTCTGAAAATCTGACAAAAAGGGGGAATAAAAAATTGAGCTTCTGCCTAAAATAAATACATCTTTGTGGCTTGGAAATGGGATGCACCAATGCATTCCTGGAACCAAACAGGAGAGAGAAAAAAGCCCCATATCCACCAGATCTGGTGTTTTGGGGGTTTCTTGTTGCTTTAGCTGTGGGTTTTGAGGGCTGTGGTGTTTGGGGAGCAGGGAATGAGGGCAGGGACATCGTGGGATTGCCCTGGGAGTTGTGGCTGCTCCATCCCTGGACAGGCTGGACAGGGCGATGGGAGCAGCCTGGGACAGTGGGAGGTGTCCCTGCCATGGCAGGGGTGGCACTGGATGGGATTTAAGGTCCCTTCCAACCCAACCATTCTGGAATTCTGTGAAATTCCCAGTTTACCACCTTTCCTCCTGTGAGGGCCCAGCCCATGGTGGGGTTCCATGGAAATGCCTTTTGTTCCCTCCTAGTTTTTCTCTGCAGATCTGCAGCAAGAGAAGGGATTCACAAGGGAGGCAGGAGGAAACACCTGCAAGGCTTTAGGTTTATTTTTAGCTGTTTTGAAAGAAGTGAGGCGTGGTCACAGCCCAGGTGTCTTTTCTCTTAGTTAGGAGTATTCTGGGGAAGGAAAAGGGAGTGAAGTGGAGGAGGGGGTCCCACTGTGGGAGTGGTTTGGATCTGTGAGCAGGAGAAGGAGTTTTCCTGTTGTGGAGCTGAGGTGAAGCTGTGTGGATCTGCTCCAAAGGAAGAGCAATGTTCCTGCAGAAGGAAAGTGCCTGGAAGTGCTCCAGGTTGGATGGAGCTTGGAGCAGCCTGGCCCAGTGGGAATTGTCCTTGCCCATGGCAGGGGTGTGGAATCAGATGGTCTGGAAGGTCCTTTCCAACACAAACCATTCCAGGATTCTACACAGACAAAATCCTTGGGCAGGGCCAGGAGCAGCTTTGCTGTTTCCCATAATCCCAGCCCAGCAAGGGCTGCCACCCCTCAGCCTTTTGGGGGTGTTGGCTGCAGCTTTGGCAGCCAGGAGAGCAGAGAGTGGAGGAGGAACCAGGGGGAGATTAAAGCTCAGCAGGGTTGTTCTCATTGGCCACCTTCAAATTGCAGCTGGTTAATTAAGGCTTTAGGAGCTCACAAATAGCCCAGCTCTGGCCCCAGGAGCCTGTGCTGCTGCCTCTGCTTTCCTTGGCTGGAAAGGAGCACAAGGAAAAGGTAAGGATGTGTTGGAGCCTGCTCCCAGCCCCCTTCCCAGTTTGGCTGGGGTTCAGTGGAATGGTTGGAAGTGATTTGGGCAGCTTTAAATTTCTGCTGGTGTTTGCTTAGGGCAGGTGAAATTCTGAGGGAGTTGAGGGGGTCTGGGACTGGGATTTGTGCACCCAGCAGAGTTTTTGTTGGCACAGTTGGGTCCTGGCAGGGAACCTGGAACACCTGGAAATCCAGGACACCCCAATGCCACTTGTGGGGTTTTGGGGTGCTTGTGGAAGCTGGTGTGTGATGGAGCAGCATTGTTTGGGGGCAGATGGGTTGTGAAGGCTGAAGGGAATGAATTTGTGTCCATGAATTTCCAAGGAATGCTGAGGGCTCACCTGATGGAATTGTGTGGGACAAAAGAGCTGTGAGGAACAGAGAGGACAAAATACTTTGGGTAACTGCTCTGCTCCCTTGCTGCTGTAGCATTTCCCTGGTGCTTTCTTTTGGTGTTGAACATTTAGGCAAAACCTGTGTTTTTTGGAAATTACAGAAGTTTAAGGACCAAGGGGATGATAGGAAAGCCCCCAAAGAACTCCCTAGAGTTTGTTCAGCCTTCTCTTTTTGGGGTGATGGAGCCTAACCCAGCACTGTGCTGGTGGGATTGGTCCTCCCAAGGTGTCATCTCTTGGATCTCTGAGGCTGCAGCGCTCAGAGGGCACTAAGCAAAAAAAAAAAAGAAGGAATAAAGGAATTTCCTTATGGATGATTATCGCCCGTGAGTGTTCTCACCGCCCACGCTGCCACTGTTGGCACCTCCTGAGCCTTCGTGCCTTAAACCCCGCCTGGGATGAGCTGCGGTCAGCCGAGGATCCTCCTCCGGGAGCAGAGGAAAAGTTGTGTAATTCTCTGTGTCGTGCTGCCCCAGGGAGGAGGATTCAGGGCTGGAAACGCGGGGTCAGGGAGAGGGAGGGAGCCCGGCGGGATTAGCCCGCGGCCGCCCTGGTGAGACAGCATTTGGCTTAAGGCTGGTTGAAAAGTGATGTGTAAGGTCAGGGTGACATTGCTATGAGCTCATTTAAAATGGAAAGGCTTTATCTGCCTCTTGGCTGGTGCCTCCCCAGGCCACACCCAGCCCGGGAGGCTGAGGAAATGATTTTATTGCTTGCTGAAACTTAAATAGGAAGAACTCGTTTGATTTGTTCCACTCTTACCATCACTTCTGGTTTGGAAGGTGCTGATGGATGAGGGTCCTCAGTGGTACCCCCACACCTTTACACAGCATTTGTTCTTTTTCCCATGTGGATAGTTAACCTTTCTTCTCTCTAGAGACACAGGAATGTGAAAACTCCTCTCCCTTTCCTCTCCCTTTCCTCTCCCTTCTGTGCAGCCCCAGGCTGCCTTTTTTTCCACCTGTACCAGGAACTGATCTCTGGGATCTCTTCCTTTCTTGCCATGAAACACCTGCAGATGGAGTTGGTGCTTCAGGAAATGAGGGAATGAACCCCTGAGCCTGGGCATTGCAGTGATTTCACCTGAGCCCAGATGCTGTTGCAAGGGTTTGGCAATACCAAGTTTTATCTGCAAACTCTCCTTTCTCCCTGTGAGAGGGAAGGGACTGGGACTGTACCTCTGTCCCATGATTCCAAATGCCACCAGGCACAAATAGGATTTTGTTCCTTTTAGAGAGAGTTTTCCTTAGGATTTTGGTCCCAGCGAGACCCAGCTGTGATGGAAAACAGCTGGCTTCAGTCACCCCAGTTTAGGGGCAGCTAAATCCCAGTTTCCTCCTTCTTTGGGTTACATCCTATGAGTTTAACCTCAGTCTCTTGAGAAATGTTTCTGCACTCCCAGTGCTTTTCATCAGCTCTGAGCTTGTGATTTTGCATCATTTCAGATTTTCCTGCATAAATTTGTACCCAAGGGTAAAGGATTGGTGCTGTTTTGAGGGGCTGAGCACTCCTGGGAATCCACAGCTGCGTTTCCATGGGCGTTTCTAACCAGACCCATTTTTCTGTCTCTCCCCAGTCATGCAGGGACCAAGGCCAGTGGTTCTGAGTGGCCCATCAGGTGCAGGGAAAAGCACTTTGTTAAAGAAACTGCTCAAGGATTATGAGAACATCTTCGGCTTCAGCGTCTCCCGTGAGTATCCAGGGCTGGCCCAGCTCAGAGCCTGCCTCTATTTATACCCCAAATTATGGTTGCTCATGGTTTGGCTCTGTCCAAGTCTGCCTGTGGGATCCTGGGCATGTTTAAATAATTCAGGGCACCTTTTGCTCCTGGGATTGAATGGTGAGTCTGAGCTCTGTCTGGAGCGGCGCCTTTCCAGGTTTAGTGACTCCCCACATCTCTAAAGACAACTCAGAGAGGAAACAAGGTTCTTCTGAGTGATTCTTGACTGTGAAAGTAACAAAATCACCCCACATTTCTGCTTCAAAAGCCATTTGATTTTTTTCTATGGAGCTTTGTAAGGTGTTTTAATGTCTATTTCCAAAATGTGTTTCAATGTCCCAACACTTTGTGTACTGCAAGTGAAATCTGTGCTTTGAGATCTGGATTCACTTCACCATGAAAGAACAAAATACTGGATGTTTAAAAATCTAATGCTATGGGAGGAGAAAAAAAACCTTACAATTATCCATTTTTTTTGTGTGTGTGATCCTGTGCTCCTGATTCACCTGCATCTCTCATCTCACTCCAAACTAAATCTTATTTTCTCCCAAATTGCCTCTTGGTAGAGATTTTTTTCCTGCAGATCCACATGCCGCTTAGACCTTGGCATTTCTTTGATGCTGCAACACCCATGGGTGATGTGCAGAATTTAAAAGGCTGATTTTTCTTTTTTCCTTCTTTTTTTCCTGCAGATACCACAAGGCAGCCAAGACCTGGAGAAGTGAATGGCAAAGGTGAGCCTGTTGCAGTCAGGTTTGTCTCATTGGACTCTCCAGATAATTCAGGTTTTCAGATCTGGGCTTTCATTTTAGCTACTGTGCTCTGAACTTGGGTGGTTTGATTTTCCAAAGTTCCAGGTAGTTCTGGGGAGATATCTCCAATGGCCACTGCTTTGGGAAGTGCAGCTGCTTAATGAGATGGTTTTAGCTGTATTAATTACTTGTGCCCAGCTGTTTTCTCATGTAATTGCATATTTAAGAAGCAACCAAATGAGGTTTGTTCTTCATTTCCAATAGCAGTTTTCCCTCTGAAGTGACAGGAAGGAATTTCAACAGAAGAGAAATATTCCTTTTTAATTAGTTTGGGTTTGATGTTCCCTTTTATCTCCCTGTCTCTCATCCCGTTCTGGTCTTTAATTAGAAATCCTTTAAATGAAAGGCCTTACCATTCCTGCTCTAATGTGTCCCACACCTGGAGGCCAAGGAGGGGAGATGTTCCCACTGCACCAGGAATGGGAAAGGATATGAAAAATGGGGTAGAGCAGCATTTTTGGCCACACAGAAAACTCCAGAATGTTTTGAGCAGATGTTTGGACAATTGGTGTGGAAGTAGGAAGTGAATCTTTGTCTAAATCAGATTTTTAGTGTCTTCTCCTCCAAAAACCCATGGGTGTCATTTTGACCATGAACTTTACCTTCAGAAAGTTCATTTCTGTCCATTTTTCCCATTTTCCCTTCTCCAGATTATCACTTTGTGACCAGAGAGGAAATGCAGAAGGAAATTGATGCCGGTGAATTTATCGAGCATGCGGAGTTCTCCGGGAACATGTACGGGACAAGGTAGGTCAGCTGTCCCTGCCTGTGCCCCAGGGGCTGCAATGACATGGTCTTGAAGATCCTTCCCAATCCAAACTATTCTGGGATGCTAGAAAATAAATCCAGAATCTCTCCAAGCCCCTGAGGATGTTCCTGCCCATATGCAGGATAAGTGGTGAATCCCTCATGCTTAGAGAAGAGTTGAAGTTCTCACCAATCCTTTCTGCTCCCTAAATCATCAGTGAATTATAATAAATGATGACAAACTTGAGGCAATTCCCCAGATTGGGGAAGAGAAATTGTCTTTCCAGCATATAAAAGCCACCACTTGAAAAACTAAGTGGAGAATTAAGTGTATCTTGTGACCCAGATGTGTGACAGTGTTCTCAGGGGTCCCAGGATGAGGGAAGAGATGAGGATCTGACTCCCTGTTTCAGAAGGCTGATTTATTATTTTATGATTTATATTATATTAAAACTATATTAAAAGAATAGAAGAAAGGATTTCATCAGAAGGCTAGCTAAGAATAGAAAAGGAAGGAATGATAACAAAAGTTGTGTCTTGGACAGAGTCTGAGCCAGCTGACTGTGATTGGCCATTAATTAGAAACAATCACATGAGACCAATCACAGATGCACCTGTTGCATTCCACAGCAGGAGATAATCATTGATTACATTTTGTTCCTGAGGCCTCTCAGCTTCTCAGTAGAAAAAATCCTAAGGAATTGTGTCAGTGACACAGATGGAGCATCCATGTCCATCCAGCATCCTTCAGCAGTCAGTGGATCTCTGCAGAAGGGAGTTCTCAGTGGTTTTGCTATTTGGTGAAGATTATTTCCATGTTTGTCACAGAATCCCAGGATGGTTTGGGTTGGAAGGGACCTTTAAGATCATAGAGTTCCAACCTCCTGCCTTGAGCAGGGAACTTCCCTGCAGGTGGTGAAGCTCTGCCAAGGCAGGAGTTCATGGACATCCCACCCGTCCTGTGGGAGAGTCACACATGATCCATCCCCACAGCTTCCAGCATGGCTTTGCCAGCCTCTCTAGCAGGAGACAGCAGCTCCCTGCTCCACCCAGAGCAGTGACACTTGGAGAAACTCCTTATCAAGAGCAGAGCAGGCTCTGTCCCCTCCTGCCACAGTTTGGGGAGCCCTGTGAGGTTCCCCTGCTGCTGGAGGGGACACCCCAACCTCCCTGTGTCACTGTCGTATTTTATGAAAAGTCCCTTTGCCAGGATTTTTCTCCTGAGAAGCTGAGAAGCCTCAGAAAAGAAATGTAAACAATGATTATCTGATTGCTTGGAATATGATTTGGAGGTTGCTGACCTCCAATCTTTGGTTGGTTCCATGTGAATTGTTTTTAATTAATGACCAATCCCTGTCCAGCTGTGTTGGACTGAGTCTGTCACAGGTTTTTATTATTCATTCCTTTCTAGCCTTCTGATGTCTCCTTTCTCTTTCTTTAGTATAGTTTAGTATATAATTTCTTTCAATATAATATCATAAAACAATAAATCAGCCTTCTGACACATGAAGTCAAGATTCTTATCTCTTCCCTCTTCCTGGGGACCCACAGCACCACAACAATTAATAACCACACCCCTGTGTCACAGACATATTTTATGAAAAATCCTTTTGCTAGGATTTTTCTCCTGAGAAGCTCAGAGGCCTCAGAAACAAAATGTAAACAATGATTATCTGCTGCTGTGGGATGCAATAGGTGCATCTGTGATTGGTCTCATGTGGTTGTTTTTAATTAATGGCCAATCACAGCCCAGCTGTTGTGGACTCTCTGGTCAGTCACAAGATTCCATTTGTATTCCTTGCTGATTGTATTCCTTCTGATGAAATCCTTGCTTCTATTCTTTTAGTATAGTTTAATATATATCATAAAATAATAAATCAGCCTTCTGAAACATGGAGTCAGATCCTCATCTCTTCCCTCAACCTGGGACCCCTGTGAACACCCCACAGCCCTGGGCTCTCTGACCCCTCTCCTGTGTGCTGTGTCCCCAGTAAAGGAGCAGTGCAGGCCGTGCAGGCCCAGAACCAGATCTGTGTCCTGGACATCGACATCCAGGGCGTGAAGAACATCAAGAAGACGGAGCTGAACCCCATCTACATCTCGGTGCAGCCGCCCTCCATTGAGATCCTGGTGAGCGCCCGCCTTGCTTTGCCGTTAGCACTTAGAGGTAATCAGCAGCCACGGCTCCCCCTTCCCTCTGCAGGGCCCTGCTCTAGGTGCGGACACATTCCCAAGCAAATCCCTGTAGGAGTGTGCCACAGAGTGACAAAACTGTCCTTTGTCCCCTCAAAAAGGAAAGAAGCCCAGAAGTCTTTTTCCTCAATTAGGTAAAAAGACATCTCATAGGCTTAGGGGACTTCACCTCAAACTTAAGGATAGCTCATTGGACAGGAGCCAGAAAATCCTGCCTGGGCAATTTACTAGAAAAAGAAGTGAACAAAGGAATTAATCACTTTTGTGAGGTGTTTTACCAGGAGCAAGAACCTCTGGCACTTGGCTCTGTTTGTTATTTTGCCTTTTATTAAACCTTTTTGTTTCCAACACTGCAACAGAAGCCATCCTGCTGATTTTTATGCCTCCAAGGGTAGCTGAGCTATCCTGGGTGTGTTATAGACCCCCAAGAGCTTATGAGACCTGGCTTGAAGAGGCCAGATATAACATATAGATATAACATATCTCCACCCAGCCCAGCTCCCCAGCCTCTGGCACTCAGGGATAAATCTTCCTGTGGTTTGTTTTTGAGTCCTTCCTCAATGTTTTTCACACCTTAGGAACTCCATTGCAGCATGGCCGGTCTTTAAATGCATTAATTATGCTTCATGCTGTGCTGAGATTTGCCTCCACAGTTAAAATTAAACCCAGGGAGGCTGGTTCTGTGCAGCACCCTAAATTCTGTGCCCCTCTGGTCTTACCCTGTGTAAGTGATTGCAGTGGGACTCTTGCAGCAGTGGAATCACTGTCATGGTTCAGAGAGGGATGAGGACACATGAGGACAACTCCTGACTCTCCCCTCTTGCTCTCAGTACATCAGGCAGGCTCTGTTTCTCGTTGAGTTTGTGGAGGAGGAAGCCAGCAGCACCAGATGCCAGAGCCCAGCAGAGAGATCTCATTTCCAGCAGTACCTGGAAAAATAAATAAATGAGAGGGAGGTAAAGGAAACCTGGGACCCTGAACTGTGGGTAGGAGATCTCAAGCCCAGTTTGGCCCCTGGTTTGCACTGGGCTGTAAGTGAGGCCCCTCACCCTTTGCAGGGTGTTCTCAGGTGCTCATGGTCACAGCACCTGCCTGAGGGGGGGGTGGTTTGTGCCTGCAGCTTTCAGAGCACTCAATTCCTTCATGTCTCTGTCCCTGGGTTTAGGAGAAACGACTCCGGGACCGAAAGACGGAGACAGAGGAGAGTTTACAGAAGCGTCTGACTGCGGCCCGTGTGGACCTGGAGCTCAGTGAGTCCTTGGAGGGGGGTGTGCAGGGAGAGGGGATGCCTGGGTGATTTGGGAGCTGCTTTTGGTGGCAGCAGCTGATTTGTGCTCTCCAGCAGCGCTGGCAGGGCTTTCCATGAGCTGAGTTGGATCACTGCTGCATTTCCCACTGCAGTTCCTTGGGGGAGGTTGGCAGAGCAGTTCATTAGCAGCAGCTGATCTAATAATAATACTAAAAAATCATATTAAAATGCCACGGGGCTTTGTGCACAAGAGCTGACACGGGGAAGAAAAATTGTCCTCGAATTCTCTCCTCATCTCCTTCCCCAGGTAAAGAGCCTGGGCTGTTTGACCTGGTCATCATTAATGATGATTTAGAAAAGGCCTATTCCGAATTGAAGGAGGTGCTGCTGGAGGTGAGTCCTTGGGGATTTTCTCCACCTCATTCCTGGGCCAGGCAGGTGAGGGTCTGTTCTCAGGCAGCCACAGAAATGTCACTTCATCCCACACTTGGTCTGCTTTGAGCTGCTGAGGGACAGACTGAGTACAAGTGATGATGGATCAGAGAGTGGGAAATGAATCCAACACAATCCTGAGTTGGAGCAAAATAAACATTCATCCCTGGGTAGCAGAGAAGGGGATTCCTGTTTCTGAAGCTTCCAAGACAAACCTTGCCCTGTCCCTAAAGGTGAACTCAGGGCTTGGTCCTGTGATATCATGGAACTGGTCTGAGTTGTTGGTTGTCCCCATGATATTTTCTGAAAAATCCCTTTGCCAGGATTTTTCTCCTGGGAAGCTGAGAAGCTTCAGAAAATAAATGTAAACAATAATTATCTGATTGCTTGGAATGTGGTTTGGGGGTTGCTGACCACCAGGTGCATCTGTGATTGGTTCCATGTGAATTGTTTTTAATTAATGACCAATCCCAGTCCAGCTGTGTCAGACTCTGGTCTGTCACAGGTTTTTATTATCACTCTTACCTAGCCTTCTGATGTCTCTTTTCTCTTTCTTTAGTGTAGTTTAGTATATAATTTCTTTCAATATAATATCATAAATCCTATATATATAATATCATAAATCAGCCTTCTGAAACATGGAGTCAAATTCTCATCTCTTCCCTCATCCTGGGACCCACAACACCACAACAGTTGGTCACTCCTGGTCTCCTAAGCTGTGAAACCAAGAGCTGTTTCCCAAAGAGTGGCAGATCCTCAGTCTCTTTCCTGATGTCCTTGCAGGAAATCAAGAAGACCGAAGAATCCAGGAAGTCCTGAGCTGGCCCTGCTTGGGCGTTTCAATTTTGCACATCATTCCCGAAGCACGTCACAGAGTTTTATTCCAAGAGACATTCCCTGTAGGCTGCTCCTACCCCCGACTCTCCCTAGGATGTTTATATTAAAAGGAAAGAAAAGGAAATCTGGTCATGCTTGTGCTTCTGTTCGCTGCATGCTCAGCATGTGCTCTCTCAGGTTTGTACCTCTGGGTTCTTCGGGAGCTGCCAAAGGACTGAGCCCCTCTGGAAGGCTGATGTGCTTGAAGGCAGCAATAAATCCCTTTTCCTAGGGGGAATCCTCTGCATCCAGTAGCTGTTGCTTGTACAGGTCTCTGTTCTGAGACCTAGTGAGCTTTGCACTTCCCAAATTTTCTTTAGCTTTAACATTGATGTTTTTGTGAAACTTCCAAGCCCCTCAGTCCCTCCAGCAGGACATATCCTGAGTGTCCTTGGGTTGGTTTCTCACACTGTGAAAACTGGGGACAAGCTGGGAGGGCTGGGGGTGCTCACCTGGAGAGGACAAGCTCCAGGGAGAGCTCAGAGCCCCTGGCAGGGCCTGGAGGGGGCTCCAGGAGAGCTGGAGAGGGACTGGGGACAAGGCATGGAGGGACAGGACACAGGGAATGGCTCCCACTGCCAGAGGACAGGGATGGATGGGATTTTGGGAAGAAATGCCTGGCTGGGAGGGTGGGGAGGGGCTGGGATGGAATTCCCCGAGCAGCTGTGGCTGCCCCTGGATCCCTGGCAGTGCCCAAGGCCAGGCTGGACATTGGGGCTTGGAGCAACCTGGGATAGTGGAAAGTCCCTGCCTATCTGGGGAATTGGAACAAGATGGGCTTTGAGGTTCCTTCCATCCCAAACCTTTGTGTGATTCCCTTCCATGGAATGAGCAGTCTGTCAGAGCTCCTGTCCTACAGGGGCTGACTTCAGCTGCTTCCCCCCAAACCACACACGCCCACAGCTCACTGGGCCCTGCAGTGCCAGGCTGGGATATTTTCTGACCCAAACCACCTCTTACCAGAGCAGGTTTGTACCTAAACACTCCAGTTTTGGGTTTTGTCCTCCTCACATCCCATCCTTCCAGTTTATCCAGCTGCTCTACAGCGCCTCTTGGTCCAGGTCATCTCCAAACCTCCATCCTCCACCTCATGGGGACAACAAGGAGAAACCCCCTTTGGGCCACCCTTTTAGTACCTTGCATTCACATCCACGATTTGATGATTATTTTGCTCATTTTTACCTTTCTTGAACTGCTTTGATACATCTTTCCTAGATTTCCTAGAAAACATTGCTTCCTGTTGTGGATTTCCCGCTGCTTGGTTCTGGAATTGGCTGAACAAGCAGGAGAATCCTGCGTGGATTTGTGGTGTGAACCCCACAGGCTTTTCCTGTGCTTTTTCCTGTCCTTTATCAAGTGATGGGCTCTGATTATTGAGCTCTGATTATTTTTCCTTCTGAACCGTGGGATTTTGTTACAATTCGAGGGACGCGTTTGCAATGGGGAAAGGTCCCCTCTAGATGGCAGGAACGGCAGCGGGAACGCGCCGGAGTCGCGGAGCAGCCGAGCGGGAGGCGCAGGACACGGCGCCCGCCTCGCTGCGGGGCTCTGCGGCCACCGCGTGTCACCTGCGGGGCTGTCCCCACATGGAAGTGCCCAGCTGCTCCCTGCGGATCCCTCCTGCCAGCCCGGCCTCGGCTCATCCCGGCGGGACGGGTGAGTGCGAACCCCGCGGAACGGGAGCGGGGCAGCGCCTGGGAAACGGGAACAGCCCAACCTTTGGATGGTTTGTGTCCCCCTTCCCTGGTGAAGGGGAGGGAGGGGGAAGGATGGAATGTCCCAGCCTGCTGGGGTGTCCCAGCCTGCTGGGGTGCCCTGCTGTAGCTGCTGTGTGGGATGGAGAACGCCTGGAACGCTGGCACTAATGTGAGGTGACAGGATGGCCATCGAGATGGCAGTGGGAAACAGAAGGATTGGGAGTGGGTGGTGGAGCCAGGCTGGTCCCCCAGCTGTGGAGCATCTCCAGAGAGTCATTTTGGGTGCCCCTCTCCAGGTTTGGGGTTTTGGAGGGCCTGTGCCATGCATTGAATCCCAAAGCTGGGTAGGTATGAAGGCACTTGTTGAAGTGAGTTTAATTCCTGCATCCCAAAAATGGGATGTCTGTTTTGTTAATTGAGTCTGCAGCCATAAAAGCCTCTCTGGATCTGTGGGTTTGGTACTGGCTCATTGGGGTATCCCATTCCCACATCCCTGGGGCAGGCAAGCACCACACTGAGCACGGCAGGTGTCAAATGCTGGGCTCTCCACATCTGCAAACATCTGCTCCCAATGCTCCATGTGGGGCTGGGATTGAGGGGTCAGACTGGAAAAGTGAGGATACAGGAGCCTTCCAGCCCAGGGGTTGTCTGTGATTAAAGATTTTCATTTTCCCACCTAGATCTCCCAGGCAGGAAGGTGCTGCTCCCATCTCAGGGTACCCCCAAGTGAAGAAGGAGCAGACCTGCTCCTGGCTTGCTTCCAGAAATGTCAGAAATAGGGATTTTATATAACTAAATATTCACTGCTCTGTCAGACTGAGATAAATTTGGACAGACTTCAGCTTTTTTCAGCTGAGATGCTTTGGGAAACGTGGCAGCACCTACATCCCTGCAGGAGGAGGATGCTGGGGGAGGAAGAGGAGGGCAGGGGATGGTAAAAGCTGGGATAAAACCTGCCCTGGGAGCTCCCTTGTCTGTGGCTGAGGATATTTTGGAGCCGATGCCAAGAAAATAACAACGCCCTGTAGCACTTTTGCTTCAAAGCTGTTGCTTTGCAGTCGCTGCATTGTTTTTTGCTGAATCCAGGCTGACATGCTGCTTTTGGGGCAGCAGCTGATTATTTTCCCCCTATTTTTCAATTTTCATGCCTACCCAAAGCTCTTTGGCAATAGAAACACTCCTTCAAGGAGTGAATGTGGGGTTTGAACTGAGGTCACCTCTGTTCTGACACAGCAGCATCCGGGAAGGATTTTGTGCAGGGATTCAGGGAGCAGGCATTCCCCAAAGCCCAAACCACGCAAGAAAAGCTGGAGCCACACTCCAGGACACCTTGAAGCAGCCAACATTAGCCCAAAGCCCATTTTCATCCAGCCTGATGAGCCCAGAGCCTTGTCCTTGCCGTGCTTTTCCTTGGCGTCTCAGTGCCGTTGGAGGCAGCTCTGATTTTCAGGCTTACTTCCATTCCACTGCAGAAAGGCACCGCGGGGCAGAGCTGGCCTGGCAAATAATTGGGCAGCTGGCGTAGAAAATGAGCAAGGAGGGGGAAGAAGGAGCAGGAATAACCCTGATTTTCCTGCTTGTCCATCAGCGCCCGCCTCGCTCCGCGCGCGCGTCTCCCACGGCAGCGCCGGCATTGAGCAGCCCAGGTATGGAATGTGAGGGCATGTGCTCGTGGTGGGGCATGGGGAGGGTGTGTAAAGGGTGTCTGAGTGCTGCCAGAAGTTATTCTGTGAGGAAAAACTCCTGGGATCTTCTGGAGAGGCTGTTAATTGCCACCTTTTTTGCCAGCTTTCCTGCTCTATCTGTGAGGGAAATATCTTCTAGGGAATCCTCCAGCAGCCTGCATGGCTTCAGACAGGAGAGCAGGGAGTTGAGGGGTCTCATCCTCATCCCTCCACGCTGGAGCCACCTGCCTGTGTTCCCCAATCCCCCAGGGTGCAAAAACCTCTGGCAGCTCCCAGCTGCTCCAAAATGGATAAAGAGCAGTGGAACTGCTGGAAGGTGGGCTTGGGATGGATTTCCTCAGCCATGTAGATTCAGGGCTTTTCTCAGGAGGTTTGCAGCTGGGCTGGGTGGTGTGATCCATGCTGAGGTATCCTGATGTCCCTTTGTGCTCTCCCACAGGACAGGGAGGTGACCACCACGCTCCGGCTGCTGCCACCTCACACTGAAACTCCCACCAGCACCACCAACACCGAGCACAGGTAGGTCCCATTATCCCACACCAGCCAAAAACCCTCCCTGGGATCCATGTGGGACTCAAATGGATCTGTGCCAGCATCCCTTGGCCATGGCACTGCTCCTTCAGGGCTTTTGGCCATGACATTGCTCCTCTAGGGCTTTTGGCCCAAGCCAAATTTGCTCCTCCAGGGCTTTTGGCCCAAGCCAAATTTGCTCCTCCAGGGCTTTTGGCCCGAGTCAAATTTGCTCCTCCAGGGCTTTTGGCTCAAGCCAAATTTGCTTCTCCAGGGCTCTTGGCCCAAGCCAAAATTGCCCCTCCAGGGCTTTTGGCCCAAGCAAGATTTGCTCCTCCAGGGGTCTTGGCCCGAGCCAAATTTGCTCCTCCAGGGGTCTTGGCCCGAGCCAAATTTGCTTCTCCAGGGCTTTTGGCCCGAGCTAAATTTTCTCCTCCAGGGCTTTTGGCCCAAGCCAAATTTGCTCTTGGCCCAAGCCAGATTTGTTCCTCCAGGGCTTTTGGCCCAAGCCAAACTTTCTCCTCCAGGGCTTTTCTCTGCCTGTGCTGCCTCTGGGGAAGGAAGTTGAGTGGGAGGACGGAATTTTCTGCCGAGCATGCCGTGCCTCTGGATGCTCCAGGCTGCTTGTAGGAGTTCTGCTGTGCCCATCAGCTGCACGAGGCTGAGAGTGGCCCTGGCAGCTGGCTCAGGGGGCTGTGCCTGCCCTGCTGGGTGCTGTATTTGGGTCAGCCACATCGACTGGATGTGCAACTGTGTCATCCCTGGAGAGCGCGGGACGCCGATCCATACCCGCGGCCGGCTCCAGCCGGGATGGCACGCACAGCCTGCCGTCCTCCCCCTGCTCCCAGCCTCCAAAACTCAGCAATCCACTACAGCCTCAGCTTTTTCCAGCAGCAGCAGCTGTGACTCTGCTTGTCCCGGACGTGCTGCAGCCCTGTAAATAAGCAGAAGCCATCTGCAATTCCCATTGTGCCGTGGCAACTGGTACGGCCACCGCAAGGACCGGATGCGTGGGGAGTCAGGGGTGCATCCCCCTCCTGACTGATTCCTCTGTGATTCTTCATTCCTCTCTGTCCAGCCACAAAAAAGAGGGAAAACAGGATGTTTTTCTGGATTTTACTTTCCCCATCTCTGAAGATGCAAGGAGGGGATAAAAAGAAGGGAGGCAGAAAAGGCAAAATTTCAGTATCCAGGTGGAGCTGGGCAAGTGTACATTTATATTCCTCAGTTTTCACATAGAGGGGTTTACTTTATTGAAGCCATGTGGGGAGTAAGACCCCTGGGAGCTGGGTCCAGTGGGTACAGGGAAGGTGCCCAAGCCATCAGCCCTGCACTGATTTGCAGATATTCCCTGAAGGATCAGGAGCTGCTGCTCCTGTTTTTATCAGTTCTTAATAGAAAACAAAGTGTCTGTGTGGTGGGCATTGAACTGTGTCCGGCCACAAAAAGGAGGGAGAACAGGATGTTTTTCTAGATTTTACTTTCCCCATCTCCAGAGATGCAAGAAAGGGATAAAAAGAAGGGAGGCAAAATTCCAGTATCCAGGTGGAGCTGGGCAAATGTACATTTATATTCCCCAATTTCCACATAGAGGGGTTTATTTTATTGAAACCATGTGGGGAATAAGACCCCTGGGAGCTGGGTCCAATGGGTACAGGGAGGGTGCCCAAGTCATCATCCCAGGATTAATTTGCAGATATTCCCTGAAGGATCAGGGGTTGCTGCTCCTGTTTGTATCAATTCTTGATGGAAAATAAGGTGTCTGTGGTGGGCATTGAACTTTAAGGATGGCCTGGCTCCCTAATGTGGAGTCAGCATGGAGGTGATGGAAAAAACTCAAAAAGTCAAGAGCAATGCTCCAGTCACCACCAATGTGCTGACCTGGAGATGCTGGGTGTAGGATGAGGAAATAGAGGAGATTTATTATTGTTCCTAGCTGGAAGTGCAGGATATGTGAGCTGCATCCCTTGCTTTGAACATGGTTGAAATCCTGGGATTTATCATTTTTCCTGGCTGGAAGTGCAGGATACATGAGCTGCATCCCTTCCTTTGAACATGGTTGAAATCCTGGCTGTGGGGGCATGGACTGGAGGGAGCAAACGCACCCCAGTTTGGATGGAGAGGGGAAACTGGTGCCAGAGCCCAGAGCAGAGGGACAATGCCCCTCCCTGGCAGGGTGGGTGTCTGTCAGGCTGTCCCCTGGGCAGGGAGGTGATCCCACACCCTCCATCCATGTGGGTCCGGTTGCTCCTTCCTGCTGCAGCCTGATCCCCGCCTCCCAGCTGGGAACGTCCTCCTGTTCCTCCTCCAGGGGCTGCCTGCACTCCCTGCCCCTACCAGCATCCCCAGGAGCTGCCTGCCTCCAGCACAGCACCATTTCTTGGTTTCATTTGCCTTTCCATATTTTTTTTAATATATAATATTTTATTCACCCTTTGTCTTCCCCAGCACAGATGCTGCTGCTCCTTGGGGTCACGCCACTGAGTTTCACCCCACAGCATTGCTGTGGTGGCATCTCTGGGATCTTTACTGGGTTTTTTTTGTCTGAAACCCAGCCTGATCCCCTCTGTCCTATAGGGAAGGCATTCAGTGGTGTTCTTGCAGCAGCTCCTGGTGTTTCCAGAGGCAGGCAGGACCTTTCCTTGTGCATTGTCCCCACTGTCAGCACAGACGTGCTGCCCCTCTGGGCCTTGGGTGCCTCTGAGGATGTTTTGGCTCTGTTTTCTCACCCATTTCAGAGTTGTATTTATCAGTGAAATCTCCCTGCTGAGCCTCCCCATCCTCCAGCCCTGACCATGCTCCCTGCATTGCCCAGAGCAGCTGGGGCTGCTCCATCCCTGAAGTGCCCAAGGCCAGGCTGGACAGGGCTGGGAGCATCCTGGGACAGTGGAAGGGACAGACAGGGTGGCCCTGGGTGAGCTTTTAGGTTCCTTCCAACCCAAACCATCTGGGTTTCTAAGATTCCTCCAGCTCCTCAGTGTGCTTTTCCCCTGGAAGCAGCATCCAGATGGAAAAACTCCTGCAAGGATCCCAACAAAATCCCCCTGGGAGCATCCCTCTGTTTGATCAGTGAGCTGTGATCCCATTCTCACCCCAATCCTCCCAATTCTGATTTATTTCCCCCAAGATCCCATTTCCTCCCTCTCCTGGAGGAACCTCACCCAAACTGGGATGCAAAACAAAGCCTGATGCTCTTCTCCAGGGGTGGCACAAAGCCTTTCAGGAGCTCTCTTGTGGGAAATGAATTTGTAGAAAGTTTTTAAAGTTTGATAGAAGGTTTACATAGTAATATATTTGTATGTAATTTTTGAGATAGGAAATGCCAATTTAGAAATATTATAGAATAAGGCAGATGTTGTTGGGAGAGAAATGGATTTAGAAATTAGTTTTAAAGGATGGTTTTATAAATAAGACTGGATATTTTAGAGAAATAGAACTATAAAAGGTAAGGTATAGTAGAACTCATGAGAAGTCATTTTAGATGATTAGTTTTAAAGGATTTACAGTATAGTGTGGTAGAAGTCAATAAGTTAAGAAACACTTGTATTTTAGTTAAAAATAGTTTCTGATTATAATAGTGTAAATTATAACATCTGTATTATTTTACTCTTCACATAAAATTAAAAAGAAGTTTTTTAAAGCACTTCTCAATTACTCCAAGAATCAAATAGAAGTTTTAAAACACTTCTCAATTGCTCTAAGTAAAAAGACCCCTCAATCCACACTCTCCGAGGAGCAGCAGCTTCTCCCCGTGCCACCAGCCGCAGGAGCGTGGCCGGGCAGGGGACAATGGTGCCATTGAGGGGACAGTGGCCCTGCGCTGCCGTATTGTGCCTGGCACAGATGCCCGGGGCTGACGGGCTCCTCCTTGGCTTTGTTGCAGGGCTGAGCTGGTGCTGCCCGGGCTCTGCCTCCCTTCCCTGCGCTCCGGGAATGCGCTGAGCTGAGCTGAGCAGCCGCTCCCACCGGCTCCGATTCCTGCCTGGGAAAGGTACGGCCTGGGGACCCTGCAGTGGCTTTGGTTACTGTGACACAGCATCGGAATTTGGGGGTGCGATAACATCATCATTTGGGGTTGTGATATAGCACAGCATCAGAATTTGGGGGTGTGATAACATCATCATTTGGGGTTGTGATATAGCACAGCATCAGAATTTGGGGGTGTGATAACATCACTGTTTGGGGTTGTGATATAGCACAGCATCAGAATTTGGTACTGTGATCTAGCACAACATCATCATTTGGTATTATTATACAGCACAACATCATCATTTGGGGTTGTGATACAGCACAACATCATCATTTGGGGTTGTGATCTAGCACAACATCACCATTTGGTATTATTATACAGCATAACATCATCATTTGGTGTTGTGATATACCATAGCATCATCATTTGATGTTGTGATATATTGTACATAACATAATTATTGTTCATAAAATAATAATTTGCTATTACTGTATAACATCATAATTTTTACCATACAACATAATATAATTTGGTATTATGGCATAGCATAATTTATTATTATGATATATTACAACATAATTTAGTATTATGATATAACATAATAATTTGGTATTGTGATATAGCATGACATAATAATTTGTTATTATCATATAACATAATATAATAATTTGTTATTATGCCATAAGTAAATTTATTATGATGATATAACATAATGATTTGTTATTATGACATAACATATAATTTGCTATTATGATATAACATACCATGATAATTTGTCATTATGGCATAACATAATTAACTACAAATCCCTATAATTTGCTATTATAGCATAACATAATTTGTTATTATGGCATAGCATAAACATTTGTTATTATGATATAACATAACATAATAATTTATTATAACATAGCATAATAATTTGTTATTATGGCATAACAAAAATCGTTATTATATAACATAACATCATATCTTATTATAACATAATTTTTATTGTGATATAACATAATTTGTTATCATGGCATAACATAATAATTTGTTATTATGATATAACATAATTTATTATCATAACAACAATTTGTTATTATAACACAATATAACAATTTGTCATCATAGCATAGCATAATAATCTGTCATTATAACATAACATAATAATCTGTTATTGTGTAGTTAATTGTAATGGAAGTAGTATTAATTAATTTTTTTAATATTTGGCTAATACTCTAATTGGTTTAATTGTTTTAATGTTATGTTTGAGGTAAGTTGAGGCAGAAATAAAGTTGATGTAACTCGTTTTGTCAGGTTTTAAGGTTTGAAATTATTATAGGTTTTTTTTATAATGATGGGTAATTTTTTTAAATTATGTTTTTATGGGGTTTTTAATGGTTTTTTTATGTTTTTTCATTGTCACCTCCTAACCAGGATGGGACTCTCTGGGTGGGTACTGACAGGGTGGGATTGTGGATTTGGGAATAAAAAAAACTGGGGAGGGAAATGAAGTTCTGTGTCACTGTTTCCCTGATCCTTGTAATATATTGTGTATTTATTATATTTTATATATTGCATGTCTAAAGGCAGCATTGAAAATGACAATTTCTTCCTAAGCCTGCAAAATGTTTTGCATTAAATATTTGCATAAGATACAGAAATCCAACTCCATTGGGGTCTGGAGAATCCCTTAAAATTCAAACCCAGGATTTTGCTTGGAACCCTTTTATACAAGGCTGAATGCTCAGAGTCTGATACAGAGCAGGGCTGAGATTTTTTTTTTTAGGAGCATATTTAAGGTTGTTTTTGAGCTGTGTGGTTACAAAAAGGATTTCCCTACGAATTTTCTTTCCCAAAATTCCTGAAATCCTCAGATTTGGGCTGAACTTTGGGCTCGTGACTGTGCCAAGGGCAGCAGCAGCTGCAGGAGCAAGTGCTGTGGTGCTGCCTCCCTCCTCCTCCTCCTCCTCCTCCATCCCTGGAGCATCCCAGGGCTGATTTGCTCTGGAAAACTCCTCCTGGGATCACATAACCCCTGCCCAGTCAGCCAGGCTGTTCCCAGCCTGTTCCTCCCCCCAGAGCAGCTGGAGAGCAGGAAAACACTTGAGAAATTAAATTAGGGGATGAAAACTTGGCTGCCCCATCCCAGCTGTTCTGAGGAGCAAGGACATCTCTTAAAATTGCCTTCAGACCAGGAAAAACAAGTTATTTCGAGGAGTTTCACATGGTGGGAGCTGCTTAGGGCATCCTGAGGGTCGTGTATGTTCAAGAGATGAAGAACCACCAGATTTTAAAGGTTTAGGGCCTTCTTCATGCCAGTTTTGTTCAGTTTTGAGGTTTTCTTTCATTGCAGCGAGTAAAACCTCAGTGATTTGGGCTCCTCGAAGCCAAATCTCCCCTCACAACACGGGGCCTTTAAGGAAAACATCAATTTTTGTGAGGTCAGCTGGAAAATCATGCGGGTTGGCAAGGGGAAGGAGCAGATGACAACGTGCCAGGGGTTGTGGCCTCGGCGTGGGGCAATTATTTAATCCCCGCTCGTGGCTTCGAGTCAGGGGCAACATCCCCCCCTCTGCAGCAGGGATGTGCACAGGGGGAGAAAAATCCCTCTGGCAGAGAGCAGGAGGGGCTGGGGAAGGAGGAAAAACGTCCCTCTTGTCCCTTTCCAGCTGTTTTCCCTTCCAGCTGTTCCCCTGCCCTGAAATGGGGTTGAGAAGGCAGAACGGGGATGAAGAGGGGGGGGAAAATTGAGAAAAATCCCTCTGGCAGAGAGCAGGGGGGCTGGGGGAGGAGGAAAAATATCCCTCTGTCCCCTTCCAGATGTTTTCCCTTCCAGATGTTCCCCCTGCCCTGCAAAACGGGGCTGGGAATGCAGAACGGGGATGAAGAGGGGCTGGGGATAGGAGCCTCTGATCAACAAAAAACATTAAAATACAAAATTTCACAACAGGCACTGCTTTGGGCATAAAATTGAGGGGGAAATGCATTTTTTTTTTGGTGGTGCTGCAGTGTTTCACTGTAGCTGTAAGGACAGGGAGAGTTTGTAGCCAACTTTCCACCAGGTTTGGTGCAGAAAGGAAAAGAAATCCCAAACAAGAAGGAAACATTCTTATCCAGCTGCAGCACCTCCGCTTCCCGCCTTCCTCTCCCGCTCCAAGGAGCTCTTTTTGCTATTTTTAGCCCTAAACCCTTCAACTATTTGAATTATTTGATTTTTTTTTCCATAAACACCGCTCTGGTAGAGCGAGCGAGTTGAATTCATCTCGCTGTATTTTTTTTTTTCCATGGCGTTTTTCAAGCGGGCTGGGAAGGAAAAGCCAAAAAAAATCAAGGGAAGCAAAGGAATCCTTGCTGTCCCAGGGAGTGCTGGGGTGCAGATCCAGAGGAGTTTTCCCGTCCCACGTCAGAGCTGTGCTGGGAGGGAAGGAGGGAGGAGAGCGGCGCTGGGAGCGGCACCGGACGGGGATCCAGGTACCAAAGCTGGCCAGGATGGGACCATTTTGGGAAGGACTGAGCCCAGCGCTTCTCTGTATGTTACTTTCATGTTTCTTTTGCTTTGTTTTGTTTTGTTTTGTTCTCCCTCCTCCTGGTTTTGCCGGTGGTTTTTAGCTCAGCTCGTTGCGGATCCCCTCCCTGCGCTGCACCCCCCGCTCTGCTCCCACCCCGCTCTTCATTTTCTGCCCTTTCCCAATTATTGGGGTGGCAAACGTGTTTGCTGAGGCTGGATGTTCCTGTGGTGCCTTTCCTGCCGGGGAGAGAGCCACAACATCCCTATTTGGCATCGGTTCGTGCACGCTTTGCTGCCGTGAATCATCCCCCGGCACGCAGGGCAGCGCAGATCCGTGTCCAGGCAGTTTGGGATTAAACTAAACGTGGTTCAGCTTTTTCCTCATGGAAACAGGAAAAAATTCTTCCCTGTGAGGGTGGGGAGAGGCTGGGATGGAATTCCCAAAGTTGTGGCTGCCCCTGGATCCCTGGCAGTGCCCAAGGCCAGGTTGGACAGGGCTTGGAGCAGCCTGGGACAGTGGAAGGTGTCCCTGCCCACGGGGTGGAATGAGGTGATCCTTAAGGTCTCTTCCACCCCAAACCATTCTGTGAAACCCCTCTGTGCTCTGGGACCTCCTGCCAATCCCCATCCCAAACCTCTTCTTGTCTCAGACCACCCAAGCTGGGGGAAGAGCACCAGATTCTGGTTTTCCTGCTGATCCTGTGCTCCATTCCTGAGGTTTCTGCAAATTTTGGGATCTGCATCCTCCTGGCTTTGGGATCACCAGCTTAGATCCCCCTGCTCCTGCATGCTGAGCTGGGCTCTGAGGCCAGGCACAGTTGGAGAGCAGCAGCCATGGGGGCTCATCCAGCAGCAGATGTGGATTTGCAGCTGGTGTCTCTAGTCCATGATAAGTTTATCTTCTCTGTAAGGTGCTTTTGGCTTGTTTTTAACAGAAGATCCAAGGCTGTGAGCGCCCTTTTCATCTTCACATCCCAAACACCTCGCAAAGGCTGTGTTCCCTCCTGTGCAGCTGGGGAAACTGAGGCAGGGGGAGCCCATGGCTGGGCACCATCACCACCAGTGGGAGCTGAACCTGCTCCTGGGTGTCCTCATCTTCTTGGCCAACCTTCCTTGAGAGAAAACTTCTCCTTTGGCTACCAAACACCCAGGATGCTCCTCTGGGCTGGGATCTCCAACTTGGATCCCCCATCCCCACCTCAGGCTCCTGAGATGAACCTCATGTGGAGATGCTGTTGAAATTCCACAGCTTTTAATGGTCCCATCCTTTTAAATCCTAAAGATCTTCCCTGTGGCTGATGGATGACCCTGAGCTGCGCCCCTTCTGCCTCCAGATCTCTGCAGATTTAGGGATTTCCCGGAGAGGGGGGCTGGAAGGAGCTCCCGACCCCCATTGTTCATGAGGTGGCCTGGGAGGGGAGGGAATTCCTCCTTCCATCTCCTCCCATCCCCAAAAGCTCTTCCATCTATCCCAAGCACAGGAGTTTGGCTGAATGGATTTATTGGTAGAGAGCTGTGTCCTCTCCTGGTGGGAGGAGAGCAAATATTCCATGATACCCCACAAAGGGAAACAGAGTCCCTTAAACCCTGGGACCTTCTCCTTTCCCCCAAATTCCCTTGGAATGCCACAGGAGGGCAACCTGCCCTGTGTCCAAACTTCCTTAGAGAGGCAGAGGGAGGAAATCCCAGCTCCAGACAATGGGAACAGGAACAGGGCCATGAGGCAGATGGGGAATCTGTTCCTCCTGCAAGCTGGGAGAGCCATTTCCAGACAATCCTTGGGTCTTGTCCAAGACCAAAATACCAGGAGGGTTTTATTTGTGTGTGTGTGTGTCACAAGGAAACCCCTCCTTCCCCAGCAAGAAGGTGTGCACCATATTCCTGAATGATCCCAGGGCTGGGGAGAACTCTCTTCTCGTCTCATTTATGGCCTGGCTGGAGTTCCTCCACCCAGTGCTCACCCCAAGGGTCAGATTTAAGGCTGCCCAGCTCCCTTTGACCTGCTCTGTCCCTTGGAGAGTGGTGAGCAGCCATGAAAATCCACGTGGTGCCTGCTCCTTGCTGCCAGGAGAAGGGAAAATAAAGGAGTTTTTGTGGGATTCCTGCACGTTGCAACCTGGGGCTGTGGCAGTAGAAGACAGGGAACATGGATAGCAAAGGAGCAGCCCCATGCTATGAATTAATCAAGGCACATGAGAATGAGCTTTGCTGGAGCAATTTGTTTATCTCCTTGCCTCTCCCATTTTTGGTGCTGTGGGTTGTGCCACTGCTTCTCTGGCTGCATCCTCAGAAGGTGAGGATCCCATGTCCCACCCTGAGCTGTCCCTGAGGAATGAAGTTCTCAGGTTTCTGTGCTTGAAATGGCTCCTGAGATATTAGAAAGTCTTTTTTTCCCAGCCCCGCAACCGAAGAAGAAGTCGAGATTCCTCGGTTCTGCTTTCCAAGGTTGTTTATTTTCTCTTATCTATGACATTCTTTCTCTGACCTGCTGAGATCTGTCCAGCAGGTCGGGTTGTGGCACAGCCCCTGCCCTTGGGGTGGTGTTGGCTTTTTATACTAAAACCTAGGTGTACTTCATTTACAATAATTTTCCAACACCTATCACCTGTGTTAGACAGTCTGTCTCTATTCTAAACCAATTAAAAGTGTCCCCATCACAGCAGAAGATGGAGGACAAGGAGAAGGAGAAGAAGGACAGGACATGCCCAGATTCCTCCATCTTGCCTCTTGAACCCCCATTCTAAATCCCCAAAATTCTACTTTTTCACCCTGTGACAAATTCACTATCATTCTACTTAAACTCTCGTGGCTTGCAAATCTTCACACAAAGTTGGTAATTGTTTCCATGGGCTAAAATCAAAGGCACAGGTGTCTTTGACTCCGTGCCAAGGTCTCTGAGCCTCTGCCAGGGTCTCGAGTCCTCCAGGGCAGCCAGAGCAATGTCCTGGGTTCTGACATGAAGTGACTTTATAAGGACAAGCCAAGCCCTCGAGCAGGTCAGAATTGCTCCTCTAAGGGCTGCATACTCTCTTTTCTGTTCAGTTTGACTTTTTGCTCCTCCTCCATCCTCTGGGGGTGGATGCCAACTTTTCCTGGCTCCAGTGTGTGTGGAGGTGTGGGAAGTGCTGAGCAAGGTGAGGGTCTGAGGGTGATTTGGGCAATCACAGCCCAGCAGAGGCTGGAGGCCCCTCAGGAGGTGCAGATGCCACCAGCATGCCATGCCAGTGTTTGGCAGGGAGAACTTTATTTCCTATCCACTTGAAATTCTTCTGGCTGCATCTTGTCCTTCCATGGAATATTTTTGGGATGTCTGTGAGCAGCACAGAGCAGCACAGCTTCCCCACACCCCAAATTCAATCCCATCACCCTGATCATTAATGACACTCCACAGCCTCATCCCTGGGAAGTGCCACCACCAGCTGGGCCCTGTCACAATCACAGGGGGGTGACAGGGTGGCACCAGCCACAGGATCCTATTTTCTGAGGGGTTTACACCCAAAATCCCCATTTCCCCAGAGATCAGGTCCATTTCAGCAGAGCCAGGACTGAGGGAGCTCGACACCTCTGAGGTGTTGTTATTTCTCACCCCCTTTTCACACCCTTTAAAGCTGGCTGGCAGCTGTGCAAGTGGGCTTGGTGTGAAGCACCTTTCAAACACAGGGCAGGGGGCAGCGAGCCCCAGATGGCACCAGCAGTGGGATGGAAATGGGCAAAATCACGGGAAAACAGCCCAGAAATGGGGCTCGTCCCCCACTGGGGAGGCATCACTTCCAGCCCAGCCCTGAGCACCTTTGGGTGCTTCCATCCCTCCTCTGTGCCACTCTCTGGATTGAGGCAGGGTTAATCCATGCCACGACCCCAAATCCTGTTCCCTTCCAGTGCCAGCCCCAGAGAACACCAGTTCAAACATGAACCCGAGCCAAGTTCCTCCAGGCACGTTTTTATAATTTCTTTTTTTGTTGTTCCTGCTGCTGACAATGGCTTTGCTCAGAGCTCTGCCCAGCCCTTTCCTCTGCGCTGCCAGACAGAAACAGTGAACCAGGTTGGCTCAGACATGAATGTCCTGGTTTCCTCTCCTCCCCCTGCCCGTGTCTCCGCTCGCAGCCCTGGGGAGGAGCCGCTCTGCAGAGCATCATCCCGCAGTGTCTCAGTGACCCGGTGGCCTGTGCTGGCACTGCCCCGTGCCCCGGGGCTCTCTGCAGCTCGGGAGCATCACTAACATCACTTTGCTCCCTCCCTGCACCTCCTGTGCCCGGCTCCACTCAAAGCAGATCAGGCTGATGATACAAAGCGGGGCTGGAGGATGCGGCATTCGCATTCTCTGAAAAATTCTTTCACCCGGGATTTTTCTCCTGAGAAGCCTCAGAGAAAAGGGAAAACAATTCTTATCTCATTTGCTTCTCCTGGGTTGTGCTCATGTGGAATGTGTTTGGAGATTGTTTACCCACAGGTGATTGTTTCATTGGATTCTGCTGTGAGTTGTTTTCACTCTTTGGCCAATCAGGGCCAAGCTGTGTCGAGGCTCTGGAGAGAGTCACAAGTTTTCATTATTATCTTTTTAGCCCTCTCTAAGTATCCTTTCTGTATTCTTTAGTATAGTGTAGTTTAGTATTCTTAAATATAATATCATAAAATAATAAATTAGCCTTCTGAGAACATGGAGTCAGATTCATCATTCCTCCCTTTGTCTGTCGGGAGATCCGGCAAATGCAATAAACATATAATAAAACCATAATAGTCATCCTAATAACTAAAACTATAGATAATAATAACACATAAAATCATCATCATCACAGTCATCATATCATAATCATCAATCATAATCTCACTGCCCTGACCAAATATCCAACATTGAAGTGAAAGATGACGAAGCAAATCTGACATCAAAGGATCCCAGGGATGGCTTTTCTTCTGGTCAGGGACAATAAATCTGGAATGTGGTTGGAGATTGTTGGATTGGATTCTGGTGTGAATTGTTTTGTCTCATTGGCCAATCAGTGCCAAGCTGTGTCAGGACTCTGGAGAGAGTCAGGAGTTTTCATTATTATCTTTTTAGCCTTCTGTAAGTATCCTTTCTGTGTTCTTTAGTATAGTATAGCATTCTTTAATATAATATAGTATCTTAAAATAATGAATTAGCCTTCTGAGAACATGGAGTCAGATTCATCATTCCTCCCTGCCACAGGAATCCCTGCAAATACAACAGGAGGAGGGGAGGAGAAAGAGAGAGGAGGAAGAGATGATGCCAGGGGCGCTGCAAAGCAATCCCTGCTGCAGACACAACCTCGTTTGACAGCAGGGCTTCTCCTGGGACATCCCCCAGGAAAGGGGAGACCACCAGGGCTGGGACCCTGTGCTGACGTCGGTGCCCAGAGCCCCTGGGCTGCTTTGGGGAGGTGTTTAGGGTCACCCCAGATGCCACAACCCATTAGTTCTGCCAGGCTCTGGGGATGCTGCAGCTGCCCAGCAGCACTCGGGAGGAGCCGCTGCTGCTCCCACCGCCTCTCCTCCGAGGGCATCCAGAGCCAGGCTGCCTCCCACGGGGCTGTGCTGCATGCTTGGCTTGGTTTGATGGGAGGTGGTCGCTGTCAGGCTCGCAGAATCCCCGGACAAAGCGCTTTCCAGGCTGCAGGGACACGGGTGAGATCAGCCGCAGCTTCAGCGCCTGCTTGGATGGAGCCAGAGGTTTGCAGAGCGTGGAGGCGGCGTGTGCTGGGGAGAGCTGGGCTGGTGGAGCGTGAGACATCCCTGCCTGGGGCATGGAGAGCTGCCCAGCATCCTGGTGGGAGTGGAGAGGTGAGGAGCTCTGCTGGGAATGCCGGGAGAGGGACTGTGTGCCTCCAGGATTTGGGGAGAAGGGAGGACTTGTGTGGCCTCTCTTTCAGCCCCAGCCTGGGAGATGACCTGGGGCTGGTCCTTCTGTGGGTGGGAGCCACAGCAACATGAGCAGAGAGGGGCTGGACCCTGCCCGGGGGATGCTCCAGGCCCTGCCCGGGGGATGCTCCAGGCCCTGCCCGGGGGATGCTCCAGACCCTGCCCGGCTTTTGGGGTTGGTTTGGCCGGAGGGTTTGGCCAAGGCTGTTTCTGCCAGGAGATTTAGGCAGAACTCATCAAACGCAGGGTTTGATCTCCTGTGCCCACCCTCAAATGCTGAGGGGGCTCCTGCAGCTGCTGTGTGGGGTGACCTCACCCCTGGTGGTTACAGCACAGAGGGATGCCCTGGAAAACAGGAGTGGCCAGCTCACAGGTTCAGCTTTCTGCAAGAAATTCTGTGTCTAAGGGCAAACACACGAGGTTTTGTGCTCTGGCCAGGACCCGTGTGGGCGTGGAGCTCCTTTATTTATTCCTCCATGAGCAGAGCTCTGCCGGAGATCCCGGGGTGGGAGGATGAGGAGGGAGCTCAGCTCCAGCTTCCACTCAATCCTTCTCCCTGCTTGTCTCCCTCCCTCCCCGTGGCTGCAGAGCCTCCTGGCAGCCCAGAGCACTTTTTTGGCCATTCCAGAGAATTTGAATAGCCCTAGTGAGGGTGAGCTCTGATTTATTGGGAGTGTTTTTATGGTGTTTATGTTGGCAGGCTGCAGTTTGTGTACGGCTGGAAATGTTCGCTGGAGCCTTTTATCACCAGGGCTGAAAAACAACAGAGAGCTGATGAAAAGTCCTGTGCTAATTGCAGAGGGGTTGAGTCAGGGCTGGGGCTGTGAAATGCCTGGCTCTGAGGGGCTGCTGCCTGCAGTCCCCACGGGGAAGGAGAGATGATTTCAGCCATCAGCAGGGTGGGATCCATCCAGGCTGGGTCATTTTGCCACTGAAGGTCACATCTGGCACTGAGAGGGACAGATTGTGGGGGTGCCTCAGGCTCCTGTCCCTGCTCACAGCCTGACAGAACAAGATGATCAGCAGATGTAAGAGGTTTCAGCTTGGGAAAAAAAGCAGTTATTTAAATGTGTTTTTTTTTTTTTAAACTCAGATGTGGGGCAGCACCTTGTGCTGATGTTAGAAATGGAATTTCCCACCCCTCACTCCATCCCATCACTCCTCTCCCCAATCTTTGTAGGATCTCAGTGTCCCAGCTGAGGTTTTAGTGAAATCAGTGTCTTGGTGAGATCCCACCATCATCTGTGGGATTTAGAATGATTGAACCTCACAAGCCCCTCACAAGAAACAACCTCCTGCACTTCATTTTCCACTGGATTATCCCCTCCCATGAGTCCTGCAGAATTAGTCTGAGAGCAGAAAACTTTTTCAGGTGCCAGCAATGGATCATCTTGGAGCACAGGGAAAGAATTTATCACCTGCCATAAGAAACCTACTTTAAAATCAGCTCCTGATCCCTCCAGCCATGCCCACCTTCCCTTCTCCACATCACAGGTGCTGAGGAGCAGCGGGTGATCCATGGGGTGTGAGCAGCACCTTGGTGTGGGATGGGGACTCTTGAGGGCAGGGAAGAGCTGCAGGGGGATGCCACGCCTTGGGCAGGGTGTGCTTTGGGTCTCCTGGGGACATCTAGAGGAGTGGAGAGAAGAGCTGGAAGCTGAGATGAGTCCCAGACAGTCCCAGGATGTCACAGAACGCCAGAAAGGTTTGGGTTGGAAGGGCCATGGGCAGGGACACCTTCCACTATCCCAGGCTGCTCCAATCCCCATCCAACCTGGCCCTGGACACTTCCAGGGATGGAGCAGCCCCAGCTCCTCTGGGCACCTGTGCCCAGGTGTGGTGGTGTTCACAGGGGTCTGAGGATGAGGGAAGAGATGAGGATCTGACTCCATGTTTCAGAAGGCTGATTTATTATTTTATGATATATATTACATTAAAACTATACTAAAAGAATAGAAGAAAGGATTTCATCAGAAGGTTAGCTAAGAATAGAATAGGAAAGAATGATAACAAAGGTTTGTGGTTTGGACTCTCTATCCGAGCCAGCTGGCTGTGATTGGCCATTAATTAAAAACAACCAACATGGGCCAATCACAGATTCACCTGTTGCATTCCACAGCAGCAGATAATCAATGTTTACATTTTGTTCCTGAGGCCTCTCAGCTTCTCAGGAGACAAAATCCTAAGGAAAGGATTTTCCATAAAACATGTCTGCGACACTCAGCTCCAAGGAGGGTTGACCACCCAAATTTAAACAATGAAATCCACCCCAAGTGCCTTAAAACCAGTCTTGGAGGATGTCACAGAGGTTTTATGCTTTGAGGAGGCACAAGGTCCTGCCTCTGCATCACCCCAGAGTTGCTCCATTCCCTGCAACCCTTATTCCAGAAACATCCACTGGGACTCCCCTGCCAGGCAAAAGGGCACTTTATTCCAGGCCAGCAGTTTAGGAAAGGTCCTGGCTGGCATTAGGCACCTCAGTAGATGTGTCCTGCTGGGTGGATCCTAACAAGAAGGGAGGGAGGGAAGGGCACAGCACTACAAGCACATCTACGTGCCTCTAGTCTAGTCACAAGTATGAGAAAATTTAAGGAATTTGGTTCAAAGTGTTTTAGTGAGGCAGAGAACCTTCTGTTTTAAGAGGTTTCTGATATCTCTCAGCCTGCACTGAACCACACAGATTGTAAAGGAGGAGGAAAAAAAAAAAGAAAATACACAAAACCAACAAATCCCCCACTTTGCTACTGGCAGTAAAATTTTGGCTGACACATGTGAGCCTCTGTTAACCCATGGCCCTGTGAACGTGCTGCTCAGGGACAGACCTTACAGTAGGAGAGTCCATCCTGCTGTTATTCCAAGCTTCCTAAAAACCAGCCAAAACAAATATTTGGAGGAAAGGCAGGGGCTGCCTGGAGGGAGGACTCGGGCAGGAATGCTCCTGCCACTGGGCAGGAGGTGACATCATCCAGATTCCTTCACTGAGGAATGCAGGATTTGGTCTTCCCTGCCAGTAATTGCATTTCAAAAAACAGGGAAGCAGATTTCACCCAGCGCCTTCCATTGCCCAGCAGAGAGGCTGAATGTTCCCGAATCCCCTTCTTGTCCCTAGTTTAACAAGGGAATTGTGTGGACAGGCAGGGTGAAATTGGTCATCTCCCAAAGCACAAGTGAAAGCACCCAAAATTCCAGAAGTGGGAGCTGGACAGAAATCTGGGCAGGGAGAGCTGGTGGGGCAGCAATGACTTCTTGGGGTGGCCAGGATGGGGCAGGTGATGGGCTGGGGGTGTGTGTGGACTTCTATGCTGGGCAGAGTTTGCTGAGAGCTGCAGGAGGAGCCCATGGTGACCTCCATGGTGACCTCAGTCCTATGAAGCCCAGTGACCACGTTGGGTGTTTTTGAATGTAGAACTTCAGGGGTGACTGGAGAGTTTTGGTCTTTGTAGATCCAATTTGGATGTTCTCTGGTTCTGTGGCTGGAATGGGCTGATGTGCGGAGCATTCTGAGCAACCAGCTGACACCTGGCTTGAGCCAGGGCAGGGACTGTCCCCCTGTGCTGGCATTGCTGGGACACCTTGAATTCCATGTCCGTGTGTGGGCTCCTCGTGACCAGAAGGACATTGATGGTCTGGAGCCCAAGGAGAGGCTGAGGGAGCTGGGAAGGGGCTCAGCCTGGAGCAAAGGAGGCTCAGGAGGGACCTTGTGGCTCTGCACAGCTCCTGCCAGGAGGGGACAGCCGGGGGGGATCCGGCTGTGCTCCAGGGAACAGGGACAGGATGAGAGGAAATGGCCTTAAGTTGTACCAGGTGAGGTGTTGATTGGATATTAGGGTAATTTTATTCCCTGGAAGGGTGGTCAGGCATTGGAAGAGGCTTTTCAGGGCAGTGGTGGAGTCACCATCCCTGGTAATGTTCAAATACACATTGATGTGGCACCTGGGGACGTGGTTTGAGGTGAACACAGCAGTGCTGGGTTGATGGTTGGACTTGATGATCTTAGAGCTCATTTCCAACCTTAATTTCCCTTAATCGTTAGTCTGGTAGGGCTAATTCAGCCAGGCTGAATTTCACCATATCCATGTAATCCCTGGGAAGTGGATGGGATTGCACGAGTGGAATCAGAGGGCCTGTGGCAGGTTTGGGGAGGGTTTTTAATGAAGGTGATAAATTTGTGGGTTTGCGTTCTGCAAAGATGCTCCTTCTTCATTTCTTCTCCATGAAGCTCATTCATTCCTTCTTTTCCATGAAGTTTTTGGCTTTTCCTTTGGGTTGAACACCCCACATCCCATCTCCAGCCCCTGGAGCTTGCTGCCTCCTCCGCCCACCCCAGGCTCTGTGGTGGCTCCACAAACACCTCTGGAAATGGATGTCAGCAGCACTTCCAGCAGCAGCAGAGGGGTCAGTTCCTGTGGGATGGAGGCTGCTGCCACCATTTCAATAGGTGGAACTAGGTGTAGTTCAGCTGCCCCAATTACCAGTCCAACAGGGTGATTTAGTGCCTGGAAAAGCCCGAAATATTTTGCTCCCAGTGCCTGACAGAGGATGGCTGGCAGGAAATGAGCTCCAAGGCAGGGCAGGTTTTGCTGGTTCTCTAATTTCCCGCCAGGTTTGGGAAATTCTTGGCAATGAGATGGAGAGCAGAAGAGAAGAGCTTCGGCCAAAGGAGAAATCCCACTTGGTCAGCAGGATTTTTGGGAAGGGTGGAGTGAGGAGCTCTGAGTGGGCAGCAGCAGGACAAGGGCTGGATCTGCTCTGCTGAGGTGTGCCAGGAGAAGGCCTGCTCACTTTTGGGGCCACAAAGCTGGGTCTGGGGTCATGGCAGGGTGATAATATTGAATTTTGTCATGGCAGAAGAGGCACATCCTGTGACCGTGTTCACAGGGGTCTCAGGATGAGGGAAGAGATGAGGATCTGACTCCCTGTTTCAGAAGGCTGATTTATTATTTTATGATATATATTACATTAAAACTACACTAAAAGAATAGAAGAAAGGATTTCATCAGAAGGCCAGCTAAGAATAGAAAAAGAAAGAATGATAAAGGTTTGTGTCTCAGACAGAGTCTGAGCCAGCTGGGCTGTGATTGGCCATTAATTAGAAACAATTCTATGAGACCAATCACAGATGCACCTGTTGCATTCCACAGCAGCAGATAATCATTGTTTACATTTTGTTCCTGAGGCCTCTCAGCTTCTCAGGAGACAAAATCCTAAGGAAAGGATTTTTCATAAAAGATGTCTGCGACACACATCCATGCAGGAGGGTTGGGATCAGGTCCCACCTGGGACAGGGTGACAATGCCATGGGAGAAACCTCCTGTGGGACATCCTGGGCTTGGTTTGGATATTGTCCCCCACCAGGCAAGTCCCTTCCCTTGTCATATCTCAGCCATCCTCCACCCCAGGGCTGTGTCTGGTGCTGACAATCCTGGTCTGCAGGACTCTCACAGCTCAAGGGAAGACAAAACCAAGATTTCCCTTGCTCTGCTTGGAGAGGGAGAAATCACAGAATCCAATGGCGTGGGTTGGAAGGGACATTAAAGATCATCTGGCTCCCAGAAGGAGAAGGCAGGCACCAATCCCATTGCCTCACACATGCTGAGCAAGCACTCCACCACTGCAGCTAACCCCCTGTGGGATTGCACAGGGGTGGAATAGGGAATAAAGGGCATGGACTAGGGATCTCCTGCTCATTTCTGCCTGGAGTCACCCCAGGGGCAGCACAGAGCTGGCCAAGCAGCACTGACATGAGCTCCAGAGGATTCAAGTGGAGGCTCCAAGGCTTTGAGGTCAGTAGGGACCAAAAAGCAGCCAGGAAAAAAGATGATAATGGATGCGGATCTGCTTTTAAATGACACAAGGAGGCTCAGAGGCTTCATATTTATCACAGCTCAGTCAGCCAGGTGCCACCAGTCAGGTGTGGGGCTGCTCCTCTGTCCCCCCAGCAGGACATGATTTGGGGGTTTGCTTCATGTTAAACTGTTTCTTCAAGTTTCTCAGAAACACAGATGGTGGTGTGGTTTCTTAATTGTTTCTGTCTGGAGGCTGCAGGGAGGATGACTTGGAGAGGAAGGGAGGGAAAGAACCAGAGATGGAAAGACTGAATTTTCACGCAGAGCCTCCCACCACTTCATCTTCTTCCCTCAGCTGCTGGTAATGGCCAGGGTCAGTGATGGCAGCTTTTCACTCCAGAAAATTCTCAGGGGGTTTCCTGGAATATGGAAATGTGGTGGGCTGGGTGCACAGGCAGTGACCACCACAGCAAAGAGGATGGACCTCAGCTGAGCAGCAACAAACTGAGACCTGTCCCAAAAGCTGCCTGGAGGTCAGACACTCTGGCTTGGCATTTTTTAAGGTCTATTTATCACTAAGTGAAGGAGAATATTTTTTTTTTCCTTAAATACCCTCTTTCCACAGCATTTTCTGTGGTTTTTGCCTCTTTAAACTTAGCAGAGGAGGCTGAACCATCCCTGGGCTGGCAGAAAGTATGGAAGAAATGTGAGCACCAGACTGGGAGCCTGGGAAGGGGCTTGCTGCACATCATGGAGGGATTTTAGTATTATTGTGAATTAAACCATGACTGCATCATCCTCTGTGTCCCATCCCCAGCCTCACAGAGGAGCTTCAGGCATCCCTGCCTGGGAACCAGACAAATTCACCAGGGGTACCTGCCCTGGCAGCAGGAGCTGCCCCTTCCCAGGGGTGGTGGAGGGTTTGGGGTGAGCAGGGCAGGGCTCACCTGAGCTGTTCTTTTCTCTAGCAAAACCTGCACCTGATTTTGGGGTCTCCTTGAGCCAGGTCTCATAAGCTCTTGGAGATTTATATCACACCCAAGATAGCTCAGCCACCTCAGATGGCATAATATCAGCAGGATGGCTTCTGTGGTAGTGCTGGAAACAGAGAAGTTGTAATAAAAGGCAAAATAACAAAGCTCTTTACAGACAAAAACCAAGCCAGGGCAGGAGGTTCTTTTTCCTGGTAAAACACCTCACAAAAGCCATTAGTTTCTTTGCTCTCTTCTTTTTCTAGTAAATTACTTAGGCAGGACCTTCTGGCTCCTGTCCAATTGGCCATCCTTAAGTTTGAGGTGAAGTCCCCAGGGTCCTGTGAGATGCCTTTTCACCTAACTGAGGAGAGAAACTTCTGGGCTTTTTTCCTTTTTTAGGAGACAAAGGATGATTTGGTCACTTTATCAACAGGGGGCACATCCCTACCTGCACCCACAGGCCTGGTGCTCCCTTGGGAAGCGTCGGGATCTTTAGCTGGTCACAGTGATCCTGAGATGTGTTGGAAAGTAACTTTTCCCAGCCCGGCGCTTGAAGAAGGAGTCAGAGCTCTTCATTTCTTGGTCTCAAGGTTGTTTATTGTATCTTATCTATCAAAAATTTTCTCCTGCCCTGCTGAGGTCTGCTCAGGAAGAGCTCAGGCTCTGCCTGCTCCCGGGGCAGTGTTATCTTTTTATACTAAAAACTACATGTACAATATTTACAATAACTTCCCAATACCTATCACCTGTGTTAGACAGTGAGCTTCTACTCTAAACCAATTTGTAAGTGCCAACATCACAGCAGGAGATGGAGGCCAAGAAGAAGAAGAAGGAGAAAGGCTGGACACAGCCAGTTCCCTCCAGCTTGCCTCCTGAACCCCCATAGCAGAAACTCTAAAATCTACTTTTCCACCCCATGATAACTTCACTATTATTCTACCTAAACTGTTGTGGCCGCTGATCTTCATAAAGGTTGGTAACTTGCTCCACGGGTCATAATCAAAACCACAGGGGCATTCTGGGCTCTGTGCCAGGGTCTCTGAGCCCCCTGGCAGGGGTCCTGGCTGCTCAGGACAGCCAGAGGGATGTCCTGGGTCCTGACAGGGAAGATCTCTGCATCAGGACCGACCTGAAAACAAAGGCAGAGCCCTCATCTCCCCGTGTCTCAGGCTGTGGATCAGCCCTGAGCATGGAGCGTTGCTGGCTCGGGCCCACAGCCATGAGCTGCAGCTTCCCCTGTGTAACAGGCATGTAAGGGCTCTCCTCCTCCTCCTCCTCATCCTCCTCCTCCTCCTTCCTGCCCTCCCCTTCCTCCCCAACGTGCTCATTCATGAAAAGTTCCCAGTTGGATGGACGTGAGGAGAGGAATTGGTGTTGGCGCGTTTTTTCCCGCGCGCCGGCCAAGGGAGGTCGTAGGCCCAGAGGGATTTAATCTTTGTTTTCACAGCTGGATTCCACATTATCCTCTCTTCTCTCCAGCTTTTTATTGCTTCTCATTCTCTGGAGCAACCTGTAGGGAAGCAGAGTGTGTGCTGGTGTGGGGCACAGCCTGCTGTGGCTGGCCCAGGGGCAGTGAGGGGTGCTATCCCCTCAGGACAGGATGAGGAACAATGGCCATAAACAAAAACACAGCAAGTTCCACCTCAACATGAGGAAAAGCTTCTTCCCATGGTGGGTGGCAGAGCTCTGGAACAGCTGCCCAGGGAGGGTGTGGAGCCTCCATCTCTGGGGACACGCCAAACCCACCTGGATGAGTTCCTGTGCCACCTGCTCCAGGTGACCTGGAGCAAAAAAAAAAGACTGGTGGAAGGCACAGCTGAATGAAGCTTCTCCCCCAGCTGTGTCCAGCTCTGGCCCCTCAGTTTGGGAAGGATGTTGGGATGCTTGAGCGCATCCAGAGGAGGCAACAGGGCTGGTGAGGGGCTGGGAACACAAACCCTGTGAGGAACGTGTGAAGGAACTGGGGTTGTTTAGCCTGGAGAAGAGGAGGCTCAGAGGTGCCCTTATTGCTCTCCACACCTTCTGAAGGGAGGCTGCAGACAGGTGGGGTTGGTCTGTGACAGAAGCAGAGGACACAGCCTCAAGCTATCTCAGGGAAGGTACAGGTTGGATATTAGGAAAAAATTTTTCACCAAAAGAATAATAAAGTACTGGAGTGCTCTTCCCAGGGAGGTGGTGGAATCACCATCTCTGGATGTGTTTAAAAAAAGCCTGGCCATGGCACTTGGTGCTATAGTCTGGTTGAGGTGTTAGGGCATGGGCTGGACTCGATGATCTTGGAGGTCTCTTCCAACCTCATCATTCTGTGATTCTGTGATCTTGCCTGGGCAGGGGGGTTGGACTGGCTGATCCCCAGAGGTCCCTTCCAACCACAACAGTTCCAGGGTTCTGTGATTCCATGAGCTGCAGAGCCCCATGTGTTCATCAAGGACTGAGGCTGGAAGGGATTGTGTGCTCCTGCAGTGGGGCCATGCAATGGATCCTGTCTGGGCAGGGAGGGAGGAAGGTGCCATCCCATAATATTCCCCTGAGGACACCTGGCTGCAGCCAGCATCTCCTGGCTCCTTTTATCCCTGTCCAACCAGCTTGGTCCATCCTTCCATGGGACAGGGCAGGGAGCAAGGCTGGGATCATCTGCCTTGGCCTGGAGTGTGATGGGATCAGAGCAAACTCTTGGGATCATGGTCCCAGCCCGGGCACACCACAAGTTTGGGGAATGCTCTAGGGTTGGATGAAGGTGGGCTATGGATTGGTGGCATGGTGTAGGTTTGGTGGTGTTGGTGTGGATTTGGTGGTGTTGGTGTGGGTTTGGGGGCGTTGGATCGTTTTTCATGGTGCTGGTGTAGGTTTGGGGGTGTTGCTGTAGAGTTTGGTGGTGTTGGTGTAGGTTTGGTGGTGCTAGTGTAAGGTTTGGTGGTGTGGTGTAGGGTTTGGGGGTGCTGGTGTAAGGTTTGGTGCTGCTGGTGTAGGGTTTGGTGGTGCTGGTATAGGTTTGGTGGTGTGGTGTGGGTTTAGTGGTGTTGGGTCGTTTTTCATGGGGCTGGTGTAGGGTTTGGTGGTGCTGGTATAGGTTTGGTGGTGTGGTGTGGGTTTAGTGGTGTTGGGTTGTTTTTCATGGGGCTGGTGTAGGTTTGGTGGTGTTGCTGTACAGTTCAGTGGTGCTGGTGTAGGTTTGGGGGTGAGGTGTAGGGTTTGGGGTGCTGGTATGGGTTTGGGGATGCCGCTACAGGTTTGGTGGTATGGTGTGGGTTTTGTGGTGTAGGGTAGAATTTGTGGTGCTGGTGTAGGGCTGGTGGTGCTGGTGTAGGGTTTGGTGCTGTGGTGCAGGTTTGGGCGTGTGGTGTAGATTTTGTGGGGCTGGTACAGGTTTGGTGCTGTGGTGTAGGGTTGGTGGTGCTGGTGTAGGGTTGGTGGTGCTGGTGTAGGGTTGGGGGTGCTAGTGTATTTTTGGTGGTGTGGTGTACAGTTTTGTGGTGCTGGTGCAGGTTTGGTGCTGTGGTGTAGGTCGGTGGTGTCAGTGTAGGTTTGGGGGTGTGGTGTAGATTTTTGTGGTACTGGTGTAGGGTTTGGTGTGCTGGTGTAGGTTTTTGTGGTGCTGGTGTAGGGTTTGATGTGCTGGTGTAGATTTTTGTGGTGCTGGTGTAGGGTTTGGTGCTGCTGGTGCAAGGTTTGGTGCTGGTGTAGGGTTTGGTGCTGTGGTGTAGATTTTTGTGGCGCTGGTGCAGGGTTTGGTGCTGTGGTGCAGGGTTTGTCCAACAGGCAGGTGTGGGCTCATGCCCATTGCGGTGAGGGGGTGGAGAAGGTGCTGCTGGAGCCCCCCTGGGTGCCCAAAGGACTCCAGCACTGCAGATCTCAGGTCAGCCTTTGCCCTGAGCAGCAGCGTGGCCCTGGGCCAGCTGGCACTGGCTCCATGCCCAGCTGGATGCCAGCCTGGGGGCACTGCCCCACTCCTGAGGGGAGAGAGGGGCACTGACCCAACACCCCTGCAGCCTTTGGGGATGACCAGACACGTGGTGTCCTGTTGTATTTGGGGGGTGCCCCATGGCAGGAAAGAATGATGAATCTCACTCCATGTTCTCAGAAGGCTAATTTATTATTTCATGACATTTTATTATATTAAAGAATACTATACTAAACTATACTAGAGAATACTGAAAGGATACTTACAGAAGGCTAAAATGATAATAATGAAAACTCCTGACTCTCTCCAGAGCCTCGACACAGCTTGGCTGTGATTGGCCATTAAGTAAAAACAATTCACATGAAACCAATGAAACAATCACCTGGTGGATAAACAATCTCCAAACACATTCTAAAGCAGCACAACACAGGAAAATCAAGTCAGATAATTATTGCTTCCTTTTTCTCTGAGGCTTCTCAGCTTCCCAGGAGAATAATCCTGGGAAAAGGGATTTTTCCAGGAAATATGATTCTGGCAGTGTCCCTTCTTGGCACGGGGGACCTGGGGCTGTCCAGATGTGAGGCAGGAGCTGCCGACCTCTGCACGTCAGCGGGTGGGGACCACCTATGTAAGCATGTCCAGGAAGGTTCCTGTCCCTGTTCCACCCTCAGATCAGACCCTCCTCAGATCAGGACCTGCAGCCCTGGCTGATGCTCCAGCCTGGAGCTCTGGAAGGTACCGTGCTGCTCTCCCAGCCCTGGGCTCTCCTCTGGGCTTTTCTCTCTCTTTGCATGCAAACCTGGCTGTGTAATTGAGTCTGTGCCTAATTACCTAAGGGGTAATTAAATATTTGCTGGGGATATCTGTGTAATGAAATGTCTCGGTGAGCAGAGTGGGAACCTGCCCTGGTTGTGCTGGGAACCCGGCCAGGAGGGTAGGAAAGAACTTGTGGAAATGAGGTTTCCATTTTTTCCTTATTTTCTGTCGTGTCTGTTATCTAAGAACAGTTTGGCAAGAGCACATCCAACCCATCTGCTGCCTTATTGTTCATGCTCGAGTCTCTGTCTTCCCCTTTAACTCCATTTAGGTCGAATTAGTGATGGGGAAATGGGCCACAAAGTCACACCTGAGTGTCTTGGATCTGCTTTGGCATTTTCCTTCTTGTCTCCATAGAATCCCAGAATGGTTCGGGTTGGAAGAGACCTTAAAGGTCACCTCATTCCAACCCCTGCCAGGGACACCTTCCACCACCCCAGGCTGCTCCAGGCCCCATCCAGCTTGGTCTGGAGCAGCTCCAGGGATGGAAGGGGACGGCACAGCCTCTCTGGGCAACTTCTTGTTCTCTTCAATACAGTTTTAAAGTTGGTGTTGAATTTCTTTACCATAAAAATTGTATTACCATAAAGAAAATCTGTGTCCAGGGCTGAGCTCAGGAGGACATTTTGGTGATTTGGGGTGCTGAGTGTGCAGCAGATTTATTTGGGGAGGCAGCCTCTCTGGGCAATTTCTTGTTGTCTTCAATGTAATTTTCAGTTGGTGTTAAATTTCTTTACCATAAAGATTTCGTTACATGAGATGTGTCCAGGCGAGCTCAGGAGGACATTTTGGTGATTTGGGGTGCTGAGTGTGCAGCAGATTTATTTGGGGAGGGCACAGCCTCTCTGGGCAATTTCTTGTTGTCTTCAATGTAATTTTCAAGTTGGTGTTAAATTTCTTTACCATAAAGATTTCGTTACCATGAAGAAAATCTGTGTCCAGGGCTGAGCTCAGGAGGATATTTTGGTGATTTGGGGTGCTGAGTGTGCAGCAGATTTATTTGGGAGGGCACAGGGATGGGTTTATATGGTGGAGAGAAGGATTTGACAGCTGTTCCCAGCCCTTGTCCCTGTTTGCACAACACTTGGATCATGCAGCAGCCTCACTGCTATGGCTCTGTCTGACCTGTCGAGTCAGAGGCTCCTCCAAAGCCAAAAGATTGGGAAATAGATAAAACAAATATCCAGCAATGAGTGTTGGAATCTGCAGAAAGATCTGCTATTTCAGACACGATGGTTTGGGTAAAATTTTGTCTTCTCTCACAAGTCCTGCTGCCTGAGCTTCACCTCAGCTCCTGCAAGCAGAACCTCTGGGGTGGGTGAGAGGTTTGAGAGGTCACCAGGGTGACCAGAGGGATGGAGAACTTCTCCTGTGGGGAAAGGCTGAGAGAACTGGGGGTGTTCAGCCTGGAGAAGAGAAGGATTCAAGGTGACCTTGCAGCCCTTTCTTGTGGCTAAAGGGGCTCCAGGAGAGCTGGAAGGGGAATTTGCACAAGGGGTGGAGGGACAGGACAAGGAGGAATGGCTTTAAATTGATAGAGGGTAGCTTTACATGAGATCTTAAGAATAAATTCTTCCCTGTGAGGGTGCTGAGGCCCTGGCACAGGTGCCCAGAGCAGCTGTGCTGCCCCTGGATCCCTGGAAGTGCCCAAGGCCAGGCTGGACAGGGCTTGGAGCGGCCTGGGATGGTGGAAGGTGTCCCTGCCATGGCTTTAAAGATGGGCTTTAAGATCCCCTCCATCCCAAATCCACCTGGGATTCTGTGATTCCATTGCTGGCAGAGCAGGCTGAGCCCCAGAGCGTCACTCAGCACCCTGAGGAGGTGACACACCCAAGCAGGACCCTGAGGAGGTGACACACCAAAGCAGGACCCTGAAGCTGCTCCCAGGCCCAGCAGCTGCTCCAAATGACCCCCAGATGGTCTTTAACCACCTCGGGGTTGTCAGGGGTGTTTAGAGCAGCAGCTCTGCCCCAAGGAGGGTGTAGGGCAGGGCAGGGCAGTCCTCAGTGGTGCCAGGCTCTGGCCAGGGCAGTGTGAGGGACCATCCTGAGAACCAGGCAGAGCAAACAAACCTGGATCTGATGCAGACACCTGGGCTGGCTCCTGTTCCTGGACAAATTGATGCAGCACTTGCTCACTGCAAGCTCCTGGCCCTGTTAGAGTAGAGAGGTTTCTTTTGGTTGGCAAAAGATATTACAGATTTTTTGGTACATATTACAGATATTATTATTTTGTACATATCATAGATATTTTTTTTTGTTTGTAAAAAATGAGAATCACAGAATTGTTTAAGATCATCACCAGTCAACCCAGCACCATCATAACTCCTAAACCATGTCCCCAGTTGTCACATCCATGCAGTTTTGAACACTTGCAGTGATGGTGATTCCACCACTGCCCTGGGCAGTCTGTTCTAGTGTTTTACAACTCTTTCTGCGAAGAATTTTTCCCCTAATACCAAATCTAAACCTCCCCTGGTGTAACTTGAGGCCATTTACTCTTGTCCTGTCGCTTGTTATCTGAGAGAAGATAAAAACATGAAATAACTTTGGACCATTTCTGATGGCTGTCCTGGGTGTGAGCAGCTCGTGCCATCTGCTGCAGCGTAGGACATGGATGAGGCGTGCGGTGACAGAAGTGACACCAATCATTTTTTCCACTGGAACTTCTGGGGGGAAAAAAATAAAAAAGAGTCAAACTCTCAGGGTCAGCAGCTTGGCTGTGACATTGCAGAGCATTTTCCACACATAAAACCGCCCCAAACCTGTGAGAATCGCAGGTGTTTGCAGGGGGAGATTGGCGAGGAGAGCTGTTGAGCTCTCAGAGAACCACGGAACCATGGAATGGTTTGGGTTGGAAGGGACCTCAAAGCCCATCCTGTTCCAACCCCTGCCATGGCAGGGACACCTTCCACTGTCCCAGGCTGCTCCAAGCTCCATCCAGCCTGGCCTTGGACATTCCAGGGATCCAGGGACAGCCACAGCTTCTCTGGGAATTCCATCCCAGCCCCTCCCCACCCTCCCAGCCAGGAACTCCTTCCCAATATCCCATCTAAACATTCTCTCTTTCACTTTGAAGCCATTCCCTGTGTCCTGTCCCTCCATCCCTTGTCCCCAGTCCCTCTCCAGCTCTCCTGGAGCCCCTCCAGGCCCTGCAAGGGCTCTGAGCTCCCCAGGGGGACATTCCCAGCTCTCCCATACACCCTGGCTCCAGAGCAGAGGGGCTCCAGCTCTGTCACCTCCATCCCTTTCTTTGGGTAGGTGCCAAGGACAGAACTGCTCCACCTCCACTCTGGGGGTTGCTGTTTTATGCTCAAGCTGTCCCTGAGGTGTTGCTGCTCCCATCCCCTCCCCTCTTCCCACACTGACAATGGGAATGTGGTTTTCATGATGCTGAAAAATAGGGGAAAATGTTCCTTTCACCCACTTGGCACCAGTCAGGGACCTCACCCAGCAGTTCATGAATGCAGCTCAAAGCTGTGGCTGAGCTTCCAACCTCTCCTGACCCCTTTTCCTGGGGCTCTTCCAAGCTCCCTCCATCTCTGCCCATCCACAGGTGTTGGGGAACAACACCACCAAACCCACACCTTGCTGGAGCAGCCAAAAATGTGTCCGTTTCCCTTTTTTTTTTTCCAGCATTCCCTAACCTCTCCCCTACACCCTGACCCTTTTCCACCTGCATTAAGGCACTGCTGGATGGAGGAATGTCCACATGGACAACAGAGGGAGGAGGAGATGAGCTGTGAACTTTTGCACAGCCCGGGGATGGATTTCCTCTGATTTTAATTGAACTGGTTTAATTTTTTTTTTTTTTCACTCTTTTGTACAAGTTCAGGAAGGTCTAAAGCAAGTCAAGCCTGGCTTGGCTTCACAGGGCTGGCAACACCGAGTGGAAATTTTATTGCTTCCTGTTATGAGAGCTCAGGGAGGCAGGATGGGATTCCAGGAGGAGCAGGGGCAGCTCCAGCTCCAGGGATGACCCTGATGGGTGGGGTTGGGGATGGCCTTTCATTCCCACTGCTCCCCCAGCTACTTCAGGAAAGGGAAGCAAATAGAGGAGGGAATAATGGCTCAATCTGACCTCTGGCTATCGAGGCAGATGTTTTCTTTGGAGCAGGAACAGATGCTGGGGAAAAAATGCTGTAAAGGGCTTTGCTGAGCCACATCCCAGGGCTCCACCTGAGTCCCATTTGCCACCTCTCAGTGTCATCTCATTGTCATGTCATCACCTCACACACTTCAGCAGAAAGGTTCCCCTCAGAAAAATTAATGTGTTTTTTTCTCAACACTGAAATTTATCTCAAGAATGTGTCCATCGAAATGTTCAGCTGGGAAGGGCTGGAATAAATTGCTTCTGCTCTCCAGCCTGGGTTTAAACATTTCCTCTGGGCTTTTGTACTTTAGGATTGAAACCTTGTTATTTAAGCATATCAGATAAGTTTTTAGGTCATTTTCAAAGCAAAGTGCTTTTACCTTTCTGCAGTCATCAGCCAGCGATATCTGAAGGAAACTTTTCCTGTTTTTCAGCAGAAATGTTATTTATTCTGCTAACAGCACTGGCTTCTGGCTCCAGGCACAAACCAATGCAAACTTCACAGGAATTCCATTTTCTGACCTATCTTTGTGCTAACTGAAGCATAGCTGTGGTCCAAATGTCATGGCAGCTCAGAGCCAGCGTTTACATTTTCAGAGTGCACGAAGGAAAACATCCCTCACCTCGCTTTCAAACAGCCTTACATTATTCAGCCAAAATCCCCACGGGCTTTGGGAAAACGTGTAAGACCAGATTTCCCCTATTTCATCCTTGCAAAGAGCCAGAGACCAACCACATAATTCTTTTCCACATCAAAACCTTCTTGGGATCATCCAACCAGAGCGGGATGCAGGATAAAAATCAACCTGATGATGAATAAGTAGAGATTTTGTCTTTCTGTCCTTCAAGTGACACATTTGCATTGGGGTTGGCGTCACCACTGCCCTGAAAATCTGAGCAGAGTTTTGTGATGAAGCAGCTTTTAGCACAGCTTTTTCTGCTGCTTGTAAGTTGGTTTTTCTAAAAGAGAGTTAAGGTTCTGGCTGAGTTCTTAGGATGCAAGCCCTGATTAGCCCCAAAGCTTGGAGAGAACCCAAAAGTCTGTGTGAAGGAGGGAAGTTTGCACAGCTGGGATGGGTTTGGTGTTAAATCAGGGAGTTTGGTGGGACTGAAAATGAGCCTGGAGCATCTAGGCTGGCATGGGTGAGCTGAGCAGCACCAGAGCCATTCCCACCTGCTCACTCCTGCCTCTGCTTCCTGAACAGCTCCCTGGGACAGCCACGCTTGTCCCTGATCCCCTGACCCATGGAATTGTTGGTTGGGTTTCTGTTTCATGAGGAAATGGCTCCTTCTGTCCCCAGGTGTGGCCCCTCCACCCTTTAACCCAACCCCTATCCCAGTATGGGGCTCCCATCCTTGCTGGGAGCTGCTGGCCTGTCCCAAAGCACTCAGGAGATGTGGCCCAGCCCCAGCCCAGCCAAAAGAGGAACGAACACCCAAAAGAGGAAAATCAGAGAAGAAACCGACCTGTCAGCACAATCCAGCCCAGGGCTTTGTAGGCTTGTGCTCACAGTGGGTAATTACGGTCTCTCCTCATCCCTGCTGTAGCAGGAGATGTTACACCAGGGCTCGTTATCATTGGTGACAGCTCTCATGCATTTCCATAGGACATTTAAATAAATATGCACAGATCACTGCTCTGAAACACAAATGCTGCCTGGGGGAGAGGTGGCTTGGAGAGGTGACTCCCAGCAGCAGCCACAATTATCCAAAGCTCCATCACACCCTTTCCCCTCTGTCTCCTCTCTTTTATTCCCATCTCTCCCGGCCAGGCATTGAACTGAGGATGCTGCAGGGGTGGATTTTTCCCTGAACACTCATTCATGGCTCTGCCTCCTTGCCTGGGTGCTGGTTTGGTGATGGGAAGCGCTCAGTCCCTGCCAGAGCGATGGCTGGAGCAGGAGCAGATGTTGCCTGGCCTGCCTGGAGCACAGACGCCCCAGAAACCTTTCTCCAGCCACGAGAGCTGCGTGTATAAATAACCCTGATGGTTAGAAAGCAAAGAGCCTGGAAAATCTGCCTGACCCACGGGGCTGGGACCACGCTGAGCTGCCTTTTATCTCTGAGCTGAGCCTGGGAGTTGTTCTCAGCTGGTTATTTTTAAATAACCAACAGCGCTTCCCCGCAGCTCTGCCCTGCACCAGCAGCAGCAGCAGGTGGGGCTTCCAGCACAGCTCCTGGGTGGGAACGAGCTCTTGGTGGCCATCCCTGAGCTCTGGTGGATGTCACAGCGTGTGGCTTTAGGAAGGAGCAGTTGTGCCATGTGCTGATTGCGGGGGATGCACCCAAGGAACATCCAGTGCCCCTGTGGAGTGACCACGAGGTGACCCACTGCTGTCTCCAGAGCTGAAGGACCTTGAGGGGAAGGAGGTCACTGCCCCAGCGTGCTGGAGGCCAATCCCTGCCCCAGGAATAAGCAGGGATAATGTGGCCTCAGCCCATCCCATGTTCTCACTCTCTCACTGGGAGGTCTCCTGCCCTGGAGGGGTTTGGAGATCCCCAACCCTTGAGGGGTTTGGAGATCTTCAGCCTTGGAGGGGTTTGGAAATCTCCAGCCCTTGGGGGGCTTTGGAAATCTCCAGCCCTGGGGGGATTTGGAGATTCCCAGTCCTGGACGGGTTTGGAGATCTCCAGCCCTGGAGGAAGTTTAGAGAGTCTAACCCTTGGGGGGTTTGGAAATCTCCAACCCTGGGTTGGTTTGGAGATCCCCAGCCCTTGGGGTGTTTGGAGATCTCCAGCTCTGAGAGGGTTTGGAAATCTCCAACCCTTGGGGGGTTTGGAGATCTCGAACCCTGGAGGGATTTGGAGATCTCCAGCCCTGCGGGAATTTGGAGATTTTCAGTCCTGGAGGGGTTTGGAGATCTTCAGCCCTGGGGGGGTTTGGAGATCTCCAGCCCTGGAGGAAGTTTAGAGATTCCAACCCTTGGGGGGTTTGGAAATCTCCAATCTTGGGTTGATTTGAAGATCTCCAGCCCTTGGGATGTTTGGAAATCTCCAACCCTTGGGGGGTTTGGAAATCTCCAACCCTGGGTTGGTTTGGAGATCTCCAGCCCTGGGAGGGTTTGGAGATCTCGAACCCTGGAGGGGTTTGGAGATCCCCAGCCCTGGTGCTCTCCTCTGGAACCTCCCTGTGACTTTTGGGAGAACAAGCTGTCAGTGTGCCACGCGCTAAAGCTGAAACATGAAGTCAGGCTTGTGGTAATTTAACTTTTTTAGAGGTTTATTCCCCCAAAATGCCTCCCAGACCCTGGTTTTCCTGGTGTGGCATATTCCCACCAAGGTGTGTTCATCCCTACACCTCACCCAGCTGATAGGGCTTTTCCTGCCTATCTTGGGTGACTAATTCCAAACAGGGAATAAACTTATCAGTAATGATAAGAGAGTAATGAGTTTATAACAGGAAACCTCAAGGAATGGAGCTGCCATAAAATGCAGCAGGTGCTGCTCCTTGCAAGAGCATCCAGGCAACAAGTCCCAATGAGCAGGAATTGCCCTTCCAGGTCCATTCAGGCTTTTGGGGAAGCCAGAGCTCTGAATATCCTGCTTTGTCAGCACCAGGGATAAAAGATCCTGATAAACCATATGGTTTCCAACACCGCCTTTAATCCCAGATCTTCCCATGTTTGCTGCCCTCAGGGATCTGATCCTTGATGGGATTTCTGCCCTGACTGTCCATTTCCACTCTGAGCGCAGCAGAAATGTCATTTATTCTGCTGACAGCATTGACACCCCGAGCCCTGGTGCTGCTGGAATGGCAATGCCAAAGCTCCTCATGGATGGACCTCAGGGCGGAGGTTTTTCTTGAGGACCACTTGCCTCAGGCTTTCCGTGCACCCCCATCCCAGCTATTCATTCCTACAGCTGCAAAGAAGCCAGAAAATTCTCTGTAGGTGCTCAAAACCCTTTTCCCATCCTTCACCTGCTCTCTCCACCAGCTTGGAGAGAGGGGAAACCACCTCCTTCAGGGACAGATCTCCTGGCAGTGCAGCAAAGCAGGAGCTTCAGGGCAGGTTTTCCCACTAGCGAGCTTCTCCTATATTTTATCTTATTTTATTTTATTTTTTTAATTTAATTTTATTTTATTTTAATTTTCATTTTTCACCCCCAACAGCCAAGCAGCTTTTACCAGAACGTGTTTTCCACATGTTCCCTGTTAGTCACGCTCTCAGCCTTTCCCAACCTCTCACCAGCGCCACAAGCTGATGCCGTTAATTCGCTCCAGCAAAATTCCAGGCGGCGTTCCTGAAGCCAGCCCCGGCGGCTTGTTTGGATTTCAAACCACCGCCTTTCCCTCTCCTGGGCTGTCTGCGCAGCACCTTCCCAGCTTCTCCCGAGGCTCGGCGAGGCTCGGGCAGGGGCTGCCGGAAAAGGCGGGGTCTGAGCGCCTTAAATAGGGAGCTCAGCTTGCCCAGCGCTGGATCGAGCTGCCGGGGCTTTACCCAGGGCAGGGAGGAGGGATTGGAGGCACAGGAATGTCGGTGGAGGAGGGAAAGGCACCGCTAAGAGCATCATGTCTCTGTAAGTAGGTTTATTCCCCCTCCCTGTAGCTCAGGAAGTGTGCAGAGCAGACTGATGTCCAGCTAGCACTGATTTGTATTTTTTCATTCTTTGGTGCATTTTAGAGTCAGTTTTTAAAGTTTTCTCAATTCTTACAGCTGTGCCTGAGGTTGTGTGGAGGGGTCAGGGGGTTTGGGAAGTCACTGTGGTCAGAACATCTCATTCCTGTGCTACTTTAGGAGTGTTGGTGGTTTGAGCAGTGCAACCTCTCCTTTGTGGCTGTTTTGAAGTGGAGCTGGTGCCCTGTGTGTGTTTCATACACCTCTGGAGGTGATGATGGATGACTGAATGAATGGGTTTCAAAGCCACAGGGATGGGGAGTCCTTTTTTGGGGAGATAATTCAGCCACATGAATCTGCACTGTAGTTCAGGCAGTGGAGCGAGAAGTGTGCAGAACAGACTGATGTCCAGCTAGCAATGATTTATATTTTCTTTTTCATTCTTTGGTGCATTTTAGAGTCAGTTTTTAAAGTTTTCCTGGTTCCTACAGCTGTGCCTGAGGTTGTGTGGAGGGGTCAGGGGGTTTGGGAAGTCACTGTGGTCAGAACATCTCATTCCTGTGCTACTTTAGGAGTGTTGGTGGTTTGAGCAGTGCAACCTCTACTTTGTGCCTTTTTTAAACTGTGGCTTGTGCCCTGTGTGTGTTTCATACACCTCTGGAGGTGATGATGGATGACTGAATGAATGGATTTCAAAGCCACAGGGATGGGGAGTCCTTTCTTGGGGAGATAATTCACCTACATGAATCTGCACTGTAGTTCAGGCAGCAGAGTGAGAAGTGTCCAGAATGGACTGATATCCAGCTAGCACTGATTTATATTTTTCTTATTCATTCTTTGGTGCATTTTAGAGTCAGTTTTTAAAATTTTCTCCGTTCCTACAGCTGTGCCTGAGGTTGTGTGGAGGGGTCAGGGGCTTTTGGGAAGTCACTGTGGTCAGAACATCTCATTGCTGTACAGCTCTGACTGATTTAGGAGTGTTGGTTTGAGCAGCCCAACCCCTCCTTTGTGGCTGTTTTGAAGTGGAGCTTGTGCCCTGTGTGTGTTTCATACACCTCTGGAGGTGATGATGGACGACTGAATGAATGGGTTTCGAAGCCACAGGGATGGGGAGTCCTTTCTTGGGGAGATATTTAAGCTGCATGAACCAGCACCTCTAATCCCTCTGCCTGCTGCAGATCCACCCAGGTGGGTTTATTTTTCACCCAGACTGCATAACTTTCACACTGCACAGAGGAATTGGGTCTGTAGCAGGTGGAAAGATGCAAAAATCTGTGTTTTGTGCTTTGATGGCTGGGATTGTGAGGAGACACAGCCTTCTCCTAGTGCCAGTCCTGCACTGTGAACAAGCTTTTCCTTGGAAGCTTGTTTAATTTATAATTAATTTTAAAACATCATGGCGCACTAACCCCTCACCCAAGCAATTAAAAGCATTGAAATCCCACAGTTTGGTCTCTGTAACCAGTGAGTCCTAAACCCCACTGGAATTTTAACCAAACTGGTTTGTAGGGAGGGGTTTTCCCTCATTTCCTTCGGCTCCTGCTCTCAGACACAGTGCCAGGAGGGCAGGGGGGCACACAGGGGTGTCCCCAACATCAAGGTTGACCCCACACAGGAAGGTCCCAGCGTGCAGGAACAGCTCAGGGCTGTTTCCTGCAGATGTTCCTGCAGATCCAGATGTGCACAGAGGGCTGGGCAGCGCCCACAGCTCAGGGTGGAGCTGGTAGCCAGGGATGTTCTTCTCAAAGCAACAACCCCTCACGTCTGATATTTTACAATTTCCTTCATTTTCCTTGGCTTGGGAGATTTGGGAGCACTTCATTGGGTTCTCCTTCCTAAAATGTGTCTCCTAGAGGAGACAGGGGGTGCTTTGCTAACAAATACCAGTTCACAACTGGATTATTTACTCCAGAAGCTGTGAAAACCTTGGTCAGACCCTCCCTGCCCCAGCACACAGCTCCTGGGAGGTGCATTGGAGCTTTAGGAATTGTGCTCGGGTGCAACACTTGTGAATTATGAAAATGGTGAATTATCCTCAGTGTAGCCTTCAGAAACCCTTTAAGGAAGCCCTGAAATTTGGGTGAACTGCTCCACAGGATTCAAAGTGCATTTTTAAGAACAATTTGGGGCTTGCAGCTAATTTGGGGTGCAGATTGGAGCTGGTGGGGGGGTTGGACTCCTGCGTGGGGCCAGCCAAGGTGGGGCTGCATCCATCCCTGCCTGATTCAGCCCTGGGTGCTCCACGGGCAGATGCACCATGGCCCACACCCAGCAGGGCCTTCCCTTCCCAGCCCCCCATCTGCTTGGCTGAGTGCCTGGATTAATTCTGCAAATCCTTTAACACCCCAATTTGCCCACATCTGAATGTGAAGACCACAGAGGAAGAGTTAAATACAGGGAACTTCCCCATCTCACCCCTGAATAAACCAAATTTCATCAATAAAGAAAGAATATCTCAGTGGGCATCACTTGCCATGTGTGCTGGCTGAATTGACCAAGGCATCACTTTTGGGGCAGGAGAGGAGGATTCTCTCTCTCCCAGCAGCTTTGAGGGTTGATGGCAGAGGGAGAATTTCCCCACCTCTCCTCCTGGTTGATGAGCCAGCTGTGCCTCAGTTTCCCCAGCCCCAGGACAGGAATAGCACCATCTCCAGAGCTCTCCCACAGCCCCAGCCCGGCGTGTGAAGACATGGGGGTTTGTGTTCACAGGGGATTTGTTTGATCTGGAAATAGCAGGGTTAGAAAATTCCATCGGAGCAAAGCAAAGCAGCCCTGCTTGGCTCCTCTCCTGGGAAGCAGTGGGAGCAGAGCTGCATTCCAGGAGGGCTGGATGTGGAGAACAGAGTGGGGCGTGTTTCCCTTCCTGCTGCTGTGCTCCCACCATGGAAACCCTACAGCAAAACTGGTGTGTCCAGTGGTGCCAAGCCAGGCTGGTGTCTCGTGGCATCACCAAGCCAGGCTGGATGGGGCTGGAGCAACCTGCTCTAGTGGCAGATGTCCCCGCCCACGGAATAGGATGATCTTTACGGTCCCTTACAACCCCCAAAAATTATAGGATTTGGAGATTTTATGATCATTTTCCCCACTCAGCCATGCTCGCCCAGCATGGAGAGTTCTAGTTGATGCCCACACTTCTTCCACGTAGGAAAACAGCTTCTCTTCTTTTCTCTTTTTTCTTCTCTTTCTTCGTCTCTTTCTCTCTCTTTCTTCGTCTCTTTCTTCGTCTCTTTCTTCGTCTCTTTCTTCGTCTCTTTTTCTTCTCTTCTCTTTTTTTTTCTCTTCTCTGTTCTTTTTTCTCTTCTCCTCTCTTCTCCTCTCTTCTCCTCTCTTCTCCTCTCTTCTCCTCTCTTCTCCTCTCTTCTCCTCTCTTCTCCTCTCTTCTCCTCTCTTCTCCTCTCTTCTCCTCTCTTCTCCTCTCTTCTCCTCTCTTCTCCTCTCTTCTCCTCTCTTCTCCTCCTCTCTCCTCTCCTCTTGTTTTTCTTTTTTTGGGTGCAGGTGCTTTCCCTGCTGCTCTCATCTCTCAGTATCTGTGCCAGCCAAGCAGTGAAATTGCCTCCTGTCTTTAGTGCTGCCTGAGGTCACCCAAGGAACGTGCTGCACATTAAGCTAAACACAAAATGCTTGTTACAAGCTCTTCCTCCCCAGATGCCCAGGTCTCCTAATAAACCCATGCTTTTCTCTTGAAAGCTTCTCAAGGTTTATTTTTGAAACAGTCTGTATTTGATTAAAGTTTTGTTTTGTTTTCTTTGTTTCAAGAGGAACTTAAAAGGGCCATCGGCCTGTAAACATAAATATTCCCATTCTTCCACTGATTCTTTGCATTTTTCTGGGTTTACTAATGAAAGATGTTTCAGCAGGGCAAGTCTCTGTGTTGTGGGAGCATCCTCCACTGCTCCAGCCTTGACCATACTTTAAGGGGAGAAATTTTCCCCAATACCCAACCCAAACCTTCCCTAATTGAGGCCGTTCCCTTTCCTCCTGTCCCTGTTCCCTGGAGCACAGCCCGACTCCCCCCGGCTGTGCCCTCCTGTCAGGAGTTGTGCAGAGCTACAAGGTCCCCCCTGAGCCTCCTTTGCTCCAGGCTGAGCCCCTTCCCAGCTCCCTCAGCTTCTCTGGTGTGGTGGTGTTCACAGGGGTCCCAGGACGAGGGAAGAGATGAGAATCTTGACTCCATGTTTCAGAAGACTGATTTATTATTTTATGATATATATTATATTAAAAGAGAATGATATATTAAAACTATACTAAAATAATAGAAGAAAGGATTTAATCAGAGGGCTTGAAAGGATTAGAAAAGAATGCTAATAAAATCTTGTGACTGACCAGAAAGTCTGAGACAGCTGGACTGTGATTGGCCATTAATCAGAAACAACCACATGAGACCAATCAAAGATGCACCTGTTGCATTCCCCAGCAGCAGATAATTATTGTTTTTCTTTTCCTCTGAGGCCTCTCAGCTTCTCAGGAGAAAAATCCTGGTAAAGGGATTTTTCAGAAAATATCATGGCTACATCCTGGTGCTCCAGACCCTTCTCCAGCTCCATTCCCATCTCTGGACTCGCTCCAGCCCCTCCATGTCTTTCTTCGTCATGAGGAGCCCAAAACTGACCCCGTGATTTGAAATTTGGCCTCACCAGTGCCCAGCATAAGGGTCAATCACTGCTCCAGTCCTCAGTATCTTTCTTTGTCATGAGGAGCCCAAAACTGACCCCAGGATTCAAGGTGTGGCCTCACAAGTGCCTCTCCTGGTGCTCCAGCCCCTTCCCCAGCTCCATTCCCATCTCTGGACACCCTCCAGCCCCTCAATGTCTTTCTTTGTCATGAGGAGCCCAAAACTGACCCCAGGATTTGAGGTGTGTCCTCACCAGTGCCCAGCACAAGGGTCAATCACTGCTCTGGCACAAGATGTGACCTCCCATCCCCGTTTTTTTCTACCTGCCCCCTCTCCCTGCAGGTTCTAACTGAGCAGCCCTTATGACCAACATGAGCTGGAGCTTCCTCACCCGCCTGCTAGAAGAGATTCACAACCACTCCACCTTCGTGGGGAAGGTCTGGCTCACCGTGCTCATCGTCTTCCGCATCGTCCTGACGGCGGTGGGGGGCGAGTCCATCTACTCCGATGAGCAGAGCAAGTTCACCTGCAACACCAAGCAGCCGGGCTGCGACAACGTCTGCTACGACGCCTTCGCGCCGCTCTCCCACGTCCGCTTCTGGGTCTTCCAGATCATCATGATCTCCACGCCCTCCGTCATGTACCTGGGCTATGCCATCCACAGGATCGCCCGCTCGGCCGAGGAGGAGGAGAAGCTCAAGGGCTTCAAGAAGAAGAAGCAGTTTGCCCTCAACTGGCAGGCCGTGCGCAACATGGAGGACGCCATGGAGGCCGACGAGGAGGAGCCCATGATCTCTGACGACGCGGCCGAGCACGACAAGGCCAGCAAGGCCAAGCCCAAGTGCAAGGAGCAGCAGAAGCACGACGGGAGGAGGCGCATCCAGCAGGAGGGACTGATGAAGATCTACGTCTTCCAGCTCCTCACCCGGGCTTCCTTTGAGGTGTGCTTTTTGATAGGGCAGTATCTCCTCTATGGTTTCGAGGTGGAAGCTTATTACGTCTGCAACAGGGTCCCTTGTCCCCACACCGTGGACTGCTTCGTGTCCCGGCCCACGGAGAAGACCATCTTCCTCCTGGTGATGTACGTGGTGAGCTGCCTGTGCCTGCTGCTGAACATGTGCGAGATGTTCCACCTGGGCTTCGGGACCATCCGCGACGCCATCCGCAACCGGAAAATCAACAGCTTCCGCCAGCCGCCCTACAACTACGCCTACCCCAAGAACATCTCCTGCCCTCCCGAGTACAACCTGGTCGTCAAATCCGAGAAGTCCACCAAGATCCCCAACAGCCCGATGGCCCACGAGCAGAACTTGGCCAACGTGGCTCAGGAGCAGCAGTGCACCAGCCCCGACGAGAACCTGCCCGCCGATCTGTCCACGCTGCACAAGCACCTGAGGGTGGCCCAGGAGCAGCTGGACATCGCCTTCCAGAGCTACAGCAGCACCCAGGCCAACACGCAGCCCTCTCGGACCAGCAGCCCTGCCTCGGGGGGCACCGTGGTGGAGCAGAACAGGGCCAACACCGCCCAGGAGAAACAAGGTGCTAAGCCCAAGGCCTCGCTGGAGAAAGGCAGCTCCAGCAGTAAAGATGGGAAGACGTCCGTGTGGATATAACTGTGTCAGGAAGGCGTGAGAGGGGTTTTGGTTTGTTTCTGGGTTTCGGTGTTATCTCGTGTTTGTTTCGCAGAGCACGGTTTTTGTGTGGAAGTCCAGAGAGTGAAAGGAGTTTCGGACCAATTTAGTGCTGTCTTCCAGTTAACAAAAGACATTTCTTCCCTGTTTCCAACGTGTTCTCCAGTTGGGAACCTCCAGTGAGTAACAGCAAACCCTCCCCACCTCCCAGCCCCTGGCTCAGCACCAGAGCCCCCAGCAGAGACTGGACCATGTGCTGTGCTGGGAAGAGGAGCTGCTGGTGGCTCAGGAGAGAAGTGAGGCTGGCAGGGATCAGCCGCCCTCCTGCATGGCAAGGCTCGAGTGCTGCAGGCCAGGCAGTGCTTAATTACTAAACACCCTTAATCAAATTAATTCCTGATCCTTTGGTAAGAAAACCACTGACACATTGCAGGGACGTCGGTGGCAGGCTCACAGCTGATGGCCTTCCTGGGCTGGCAGATGCCAATGAGGGCCTCGTTGGATGCTGTGAGCCAGAGCTGGCACCCAAGTCGGGTCTGGGGCAGGAACAGAGTGACTGGACCCAAAACCAGCACAGGGCTGAAGGTTTCATCTTTCCTTCCTCTGCTCCAAACCCTCTGGAGCAGCAGCAAGCAGTGACATTGCATCCTACTGGTGCCTGTGTAGCACTTGCTACAGCTGTGATGGGAATTGTTGCAGTTACAGGGTTTTTAACAAACTGCTGCTTCACATCATCAGAAAGTGCCTTTATGCAACCAGGAAAACAAAAGTGTAAAGGGTTGAGGCTCCTTTACTTGCTGAATTTTCGGCAATCGGCATCGGCAAATTTGTTTTACTGATTAATTGAGGAAAAGCACTGTTGGCAAATTTGTTTTTCTGATTAATCAAACCCTTATGAATAGTGGCAGGAGGCAGATCTATGCATAGTGGTGTGTGTGTGTTTGTCTGTGTGTAGATACAGACACTATGAACACGGGAGTGTGAACGTAGACATAGAGAGCTCGGTGTAAATGTGAGATCAACCCTCTGCTCCTTCCACCTCCCCTGAGACAACCCAGCTGCTCCAGGGCTGGGGCTGATCTCATCCTGGGCCTTTGAGCCTCCAGCCCCACCTGGGGAACTGGGAGGGGTCCCACATTTGCTGGGGGGGCTTTGCAGAAGATCTGGCTTTGGTGGGGACAGGACCAGGACAAGAGCAGGAAGGTTTTCCTGAGTTTATGGAGAATTTTTTTCAGCTGGGCTTGACTTTAGGGTGGTTTTCATGCACTTAGAGTACTTTGGGTGTGTGTTCAAATCAAGCTGCTGAGCTCCAAGGCTCCTACTGTTCTTTGTCAGAGGGTGGTTTCATCTCCACCATAGGGAACCCAGACAGGCAGAGCCCTCAGGATCAAACCTATGGCAAAAGAAGTGAATTCTCCCTGAGCACTGCACTGTCCCTGTGCCAAGCTGTTCCCTCGGGCTGTGCCAGGATTTCTTATCCATGGGATATTCCTGATTTCTAGCTGGACATCACTCTCATGTCCTTGAGGTCAGTCACTAACAGCCCTGAGGATGCCTGTTCCCTAAATATCCAGCCCTTTGGCCATTTTTGGGAACAGGCAGGGAATTTAGATATGCCCTTCATCCCCTGGGAACTTTGGCTGAGCTGTGTGATGCATTACAGAACAAAAAAACCCAAAAGTAGAATTAAAAGGAAAGCGGAGAAACATCCTGCAAGGTATCCAGCAGCAAATATTCCCTTTGTGGCTCTGTCTGGGGAACCTTCCAGAACTGCTCCTGGTCCTGCTGAAGGCATTGGTAAAATGCCTGGAATGCTGTTTGCTCTTGCAGCTCGAGATCTTCCCCTCACAAAAGGGTCAGTGGATGCAGGAGGAGGATCAGTGCAGCAGCAGCCAGTAGTGCCATCCATCCATCCATCCATCCATCCATCCATCCATCCATCCATCCATCCACCATCCATCCATCCATCCATCCATCCATCCATCCATCCATCCATCCATCCATCCATCCATCCATCCATCCATCCATCCATCCATCCATCCATCCATCCATCCATCCATCCATCCATCCATCCATCCATCCATCCATCCATCCCTCCATCCATCCATCCATCCATCCATCCATCCATCCATCCATCCATCCATCCATCCATCCATCCATCCATCCATCCATCCATCCATCCATCCCTCATCCATCCATCCATCCATCCATCCATCCATCCATCCATCCATCCATCCATCCATCCAGCTGGGAGTTTTGCAGGAAAGGCTCGGAAGGGTCACACCACGGTGGTGACAAACCTATCCAAGTGCTCTGCTTGTCCTTGTCCCGTGTGTGGGAATGTGCTCCCTGCTGGCTGGGGATGTGCTGGGCACAGCAGGAGAGGCTGGCTGCTCACAGAGCTGCTGAAACCTGGACAAAAAAAGCCTGCAGGGCCACAGCCCAGGCTGCTGGGGAGGAGAGAGGTGATGCTGGGTGGAAATTTGTTCCCTGGTCACTGCAGCTGTGCAGGGCACCAGCTTGTCCCCCACATCAGTGGCACTTCTCCTTTATTCCCAGCCCTGTGTCCCTGTGTGCATTTAAAGTTGTGATCCCAAGGAGGGATGGAAACTGTGAGGATAACCATGGCTGGATGCTGCGTGGGTTCTTGTGATTCCTTTTCCATGAGCAACAATCCCACAGCCCCAGATCAACTTGTGCTTCCCACACGATGCTGGGAGGCAGGAATGCAGGATTTTGGGTTTCTCCTGCCCCTACCTACCTCCCTCAGCACCATTCATGGCCTGAGCACTTGCTGGTGACTCAGATCTGCTCCTCAGCTCCTGCTGACCTGCAGATCCCCCCTGAGTCACCATACCAGGGATGGGAACGTGACTCCCTTGTTCTTGCTCCAGGAAAAAATCTTGGCCAACGCCTCGCCAAGGGGCAGATTTTAAGCTAAAACTCCCCAAAGCCAGGGAAAGGGGGAAAGCCAGTGGCAGATTTTAAGCTAAAACCTTCAGCTGGTCACAGACGCCTGATTAACCCATTAAACCCAGTCTATCCAGCAGGGCTGCCCCAGCAATACCCCAGCAGGAGGAGATTCCAGGTTTGGAGCCGCAGGGTGGGGAAAGACCATGGATCTTCTTGCCAACTTGCCACCATCAAATGACTCCCTGAAGGGTGACATGAACCCCCTCTCTGCAACCCCATGGAGACATGGAGAAGTCTCATGCCTTTAGCCTCTGCATATTTTGGCTGTTTGGAGACTGTTTTCACCCTCAAATGTGCTTTAAGCTGAACTCCTCCAGTCCCACCAACCTTTCTGCAAGGGCTGATTTTCTAGTATGGTTTTCTCTGGTGTCTTTGGACCACCACCAGTCACTTGACAAATTCCCAGCAGTGTGGCAGTGCTGCTCCTTGTGTCACCTTTGCTCCCTTCTCCTCTTCCTGCGCTCTGCTCCTCCCCAAAACCCCACCGCTCCCCTCTCCAGATGTGTGGTTGTACAGTCAGAATCTTCCTGCCCTCCTTTAAATCCCTTTTTTTTATTGTCACACAGCGAGCCAAGGGGGCTCTGAGTGACCCCTGGGTCCTGCAGAGGGTTTGGAGCCTCTCCCCAGCTGGTGTCACCCTCCCATCTCACATGCACAGGCTGTTTTCTGCAGGGAGAGTCAATAATTGCAATATTGATGGGTACCAGAGCCAGGGCAGACTCTTGGGGGATCAATAACCCCTCGTTGGGCAGGGACACAGGGTGGCCACTCCCAGCCCTGCTCATCCCTCCGGCCTGGAGTATTTCCCTGCACAACATCCCTTCCCAATGGGAGCTGATCCTGCTTTCCCATGTTTTCCAAGAGTTTTGCCAGGGACTCAAGGACAGGGGTGCATTCCCAGCTGGTGTCAGGGGTGCCTGGGAGGTCCCAGGCAGCCAGGAGGACCCTGCTGATCCTCTGAGCATGGGGAGGAGGGATCCAAGCTCTCCTAAATCCCATTTGGGCCACTCACAGGAGCCAGCATGGGTCAGACATTCCTAGGAAGAGAAAAGATTATTACTATTATAACAATTATTATTGTTATATATACTGATTTGCTCACTTCCCCCCTTCCTCCTCCACTCTGTAAACCCTTTAGGATGTTGGGTTTCTCCACTGAGTCACTGCCAAGGTGACCAAATGCAATGATGATGACTCTGCAGGAATGACTCCTTTCCAGGCAGGAGCAGCAATCCCTCCTTTCATCCTGTCACTGGGGGCAGGAAAAGGACAGAGCAGCAAAATATTCACAGCCACAAGCAAAATCCCCACCACAATTGTTCCTAACTCAACCAGCAGCTCGAGGAAATTCGTTTAGAGGGTGGAGCATCAGCCACGGAAGAAATGCCAATGGTGTAATTAATGCTTTGCTTTTATTTTTGTCTTTTCTCCAGGTAGCAGTTTTGTCCACACACGCAAGGGAGGTTTGGCTTTGTGGCTGAACTAATCATAAATGTTGACTCTCTCACTAAACTTGGTCAGATAAAGTGCCCACACTTATATTTCTCTTCTTACCATTCAGGGCCAGGAATGTCCCACAAAAGCCAGATTACCTTCTTGCTTGCATTGCATTCCACTGGGAAATACTTGAACTAAACTCAAGGCCATAACCAGTCTGTGCTGTTACAAAGTGTCTGGGATTGGTGGGGTTTTTTTTCTTTTTTTTTTTTTGGTTGTTATTTTTTTTAAATGTACTAACTGTATTTGTACTAGAAAGTTTTGGAGTATGAGGTTGAACCTGTAAGTATTTTGCAGTGTAAATGTTACATCTGGGCTGTAGTTAGAATATGAACCACTGGTCAAAAGGGAAAGGGACATCAGTCCAACTCAACTGTGGCTATTCCACATCCATTACTAATAATATGGAATAAAACTTACATTTTGTTACAGTATGTAAAGCGTGTGGTGCTTGCTTGAGCAGGGCTCTGAGTGATGAGGAGAAATCCTTCTCCATCTGTGATTGGCCTGGTTTGGCCACGCAGTAGCTCTGTTCTCCCTGCTAGGGCCACAGACCATCCCAGAATAGTTTTGCCTTAAGAAGCATTTGACCTTGGTGTTGTTTGGGATGCCTTGTCTCCCTGATGAATCACTGCAGATCCCTCAGGCACAGAGCTCAGGCTGCTGAGGGAAGCCTGGGCTTTAAAAAGCAGGAAAACTTTGGGGAATCTGAGAGAAATTGATGATTCAGGCTGAGCAAATGATGGGAGAGCACTTTGTGAGAAAACCTGGCTTTTCAAGCACCTCAATGTGTGCTGCTCCCATTAAATCACAGACACTGGGCACTCGCAGCCCCTCTCCAAATGTCCTCGGGAAAAAAATTCTGGACTCAAACATGCAATTTTTTCTATTTCTCTGGAAGTTGAGCTAAGTCGAGTGAGTAATATATAAATAAAATACTGACTGTATTTTCTGAGACTCCCATGGCAGGAAAGGAATGGTGAATCTGACTCCATGTTCTCAGAAGGCTCATTTATTATTTTATGATCTATATTATATTAAAGAATACTAAACTAAACTATACTAAAGAATACAGAAAGGATACAGACAGAAGGCTGAAAAGATAATAATGAAAACTCATGACTCTCTCCTCAGAATCAGACACAGATTGGCCCTGACTGTCCAAAGAGTCAAAACAATTCCCATGAAACCAATGAAAAAATCACCTGTGGGTAAACAATCTCCAAACACATTCCAAAGCAGCAAAACACAGGAGAAGCAAATCAGATAATTATTGTTTTCATTTTTCTCTAAGTCTTCTCATCTTCCCAGGAGAAGAATCCTGGGCAAAGAGATTTTTCAGAAAATATGGCTTTCAGAAAAGTTGACAACTTTGTCAGGACACAGGACATGGTCCCACCCAGTGACAGGGAAGAACCAAGGCCAGGTTGGATGGGGCTTGGAGCAGCCTGGTCTGGTGGGAAGTGTCCCTGCCCTGGGAGCTGATCCCAACTCACAGAAGAAAGGCAAAAGCAGCTCCCATCCAGCAGCATTTTGGGAGCAGGCAGAGTAATCACAACTATTGTATTTGCAGGGACCCTCATGGCAGGAAGGAATGATGAATCTGACTCCATGTTCTCAGAATGCTAATTTATTATTTTATAATATTATGTTATATTAAAGAATACTATACTAAAGAATACAGAAAAGACACTTGCTCAATGATAAAAAGATAATAGTGAAAACTCCTGACTCTAGAAAGAGTCCTGACACAGCTTGGCCCTGATTGGCCAATGGGTGAAAACAACTCACAGCAGAATCCAATGAAACAATCACCTGTTGGATAAACAATCTCCAAACACATTCCACATGAGCAAAACACAGGAGAAGCAAATGAGAGAAGAATTGTTTTCCTTTTCTCTGAGGCTCCTCAGCTTCCCAGGAGAAAAATCCTGGGGAAAGGGATTTTTCAGAGAATGTGAATGCCACACACAACTCCTCCCATTCCTTTGGAAAGCCAGAGTGAAATTGCCAGTGGCTCTCCAGTTCTCTCTGGGGGTCACAGAATTCCAGAATTCCAGCCACAGCATCCCCCTGGCTCCCAATCCCTCCTCTCAGGGTGTTGGAATGCAAGCCCCTCAGGGCACAGGGAACATTTAGGCACAGGGATTGACCTGGAGAAAGTGAGATATATGAAGCTACAAAGTGAAATAGAAATATAGATTTAGAATATAGATTTTAGCTTTCAGTAGAAAGTTACACTAAGTGCCTTGATGTAAAAAGCTGGAGCAGAGAGCAGAGGCCTTTTTGCTCATAGCCACAATTCTACCATGGTAGTGGTATTTCCATAAGGTTACCCTGCCCCAGACAAAATGTAAGCTTAGCTCTTACCTACTCAAAATCCCACTCAATTATTACTATTTCACTACTCCTACAATAGCAAAAATAACAATATATCCCCTTAGAACTCTCACCTTCAAAAGATCTTAAAAGAATATAAAATAAAGACTTTAGGACAACACAACAACAACATATTCCTTTTTACTCTCACGTAGAGTAAAACACCCATCAGAAGCCCACGCCAGGGAAATGCAGTAAGAGCTGTCCCTTCCTCTCAGTCCCCCCAGCAGGAATCACAGAGCCCTTAATTAAGGTTGGAAAAGCTCTCTGAGTTTGAGTCCAACCATTTACCCAGCACCACAACCACCAAACCCTGTCCCCAGGTGCCACATCCACATGGTTTTTAAACATTTCCAGGGGTGGTGATCCCACCACTTCCCTGGGCCACTCTTTCAATGAAGAAATTTTCCCTAATATCCGATCTAAACCTCAGCCAGTGCAACTTCAGGCTGTTTCCTCCATCCCTTGTTCCTTGGGAGAAAAGAGTGATGCCCACCCTCCTTTCAGAGCAGCCTTTTGGATGCACAAACTCACTCTCTTCAAGCTCAGCTTCCACTTTGCTCTATTCCTGCCTGTTGTACTTGCAATTCCCCCCTATCAGCAGTGATTTTGCATTGCCCAGGCTGCCACAATCCCTGTTTTCCTCTCCAAGGCTCTGGGATATTGTCCCAGGAGTGCTGCTATGGTTTACCACAGCTGCCTGTGGCCAACCTCCCAGAATATTCAATGCACAGGGGTTGGGAGGAATAATTGCAGCTCATGTGGGTGTTGTGCTTAAAACCCCGAGAAAAAAGCTGGAGAAAATGAGTTTATGATGGCAGCATTACCCTGCAGGGCTGGCTGCAGAGCTTACCCCTGGTCAGGATGAGTTATTGACAATTAAATGCCAAGGATGAGCCCTCACAAGTGGGAGCCTCGGGCTGCCCAGGGTTTCAGGCAGTGGGAGAGCAGAGAGTGGAAATCTGAAGGAGCAGGAGGCTGCTGGCAGCTTGTGCAAGCACCCAGGGGCTGCTGAGGGACAGGGAGGGAACTCTGTCCTTTGTGGGAAGGGATCCTGAGCCACCCTGACACACCCGAGGGGGTGAGAGGTGGGAATTTGTGTCCGGTCACCCTGTGCCACCGCTCTCCTTCCACAAACAGGCCCAGAAATCACAAAGCTGGTGGGGGATGATCCATCAGGGGCAATATCAGAATCCCAGAATGGTTTGGGTTGGAAAGGACCTTAAAGATCACCTTGTTCCAACCCTCTGCCACAGGCAGGGACACCTCCCACTGGAGGTTTCCCACTAGATGTGGAATTCCAGTGGATTCCCACTGGAGGTTTCCCACTAGATATGGGATTCCAGTGGATTCCCACTGGAGGTTTCCCACTAGATATGGGATTCTAGTGGATTCCCACTGGAGGTTTCCCACTAGATATGGGATTCCAGTGTATTCCCACTGGAGGTTTCCCACTAGATATAGAATTCCAGTGGATTCCCACTGGAGGTTTCCCACTAGATATGGAATTCAGTGGATTCCCACTGGAGGTTTCCCACTAGATATGGGATTCTAGTGGATTCCCACTGGAGGTTTCCCACTAGATATGGGATTCCAGTGGATTCCCACTGGAGGTTTCCCACTAGATATGGAATTCAGTGGATTCCCACTGGAGGTTTCCCACTAGATATGGGATTTCTAGTGGATTCCCACTAGAATTTCACACCTTCCAATAGGAATTAAAGTCATGGAAGCTCCGGGAATGGTGTTGTCCCTCCCACCAGGCTTCAGGGCCCCCATTTTTAGTGAGGACGGGCAGACACTCACTGAGGGCTGGCACAAACCTTCCCAGGGCTCTCAGAGACACCATGGATTGTCTCAAACCATCCCCTGAGCTCATTTAATGCACCAAACTGGCAGAGTTGTAGTTCCTGACACTGAAAATTTTCAATATGACTTTATTAGCCACTAAACTCTGCACTCAAACATGCAGTTTTGTATGTAATAACTGAATAACTCCACGAGAAAAGAAAAGCAAACCCAGAGGGAAGGGAATAGAAGCAGTAGGAAGTGGTAAAACAAATAAAGGCTCAAACTGTCTGCCTGATTGTTTTCCATTTTCACTTTTATTCCCCTTGCTGCCCTTTCAGACGTCTCTGTGGGGTTGGGAATGCAGGGAGATGGCAAAGGGCTGCCTGTGGGATGGCCACTGACCATCCCCACAGCTTGGAATAGTGGTATTTTTACAAGGTTATCCTGCCCCAGATAAAATGTAAGCTTAGCTCTTCAAAAGATAACAATATATAACAATAATATATATAACCATACCAAAAATAACAATATATCCCCTTAGAACTCTCACCTTCAAAAGATCTTAAAAGAATATAAAATAAAGACTTGGGTGAAGCAGGGATGTGGAACAGGTTAAAAACCCACAAGGTTGGATCCAGATGTGCCTCCGTGGTGCCTGTTGGATTCTGGAGTCCAGCCCAGCTGTGCTTCCAGATTTGTGACTTTCCCCTTTCTCCTTCCAAAAGCAAACCCAGCTCCTGCTCTGGGCACATTCCCATTTCCAGGGAGAGAAAAGAACCACCGCGGCGCTCCCTCTCCCCGCGCCCCCCGCGCGGGGGGTAGGTTTGTCCCGCCCGGCTGGCACACAGCTGGTGCCAGCAGGTGGGCAGGGCACAAGCAGGTGCCAAGGTCACCTCTGCCCACAACTTTATTTCTCCAGCCCCAAATTCCAGTGGGGAATGGATTCCAGGGTGAACACCCCACATGTCTCATTGCTGCCAGGGCACACTGGGGGATGTGTGATAAGCTTATCACTGTGGGGCACAAGGGGACAGCCCCAACTCAGCACATTTGCAGCTCCTGGAAAATGAGCCTCCCTTCACTCAGGGGTTTAGGATCGGTGGGTTTGTGCTGGTGCTGCCTGTCCTGGAGGTTTTAGTCAGGTCATTGGGGCCAGGTGATTCCCCCTGCCCAGAGAGCTGCTGGTGTGGCAGAGGGAAGGGGCAGGATGGGCTCAAACTGAGCGGCAGCCACTGGAAAAACAGAGGGAAACAGCACCAGCTCCATGGTTTAACTGGGGGGGTTTAACACAGGGATTCCCCATCCCTGGAAATATTCAGGATCAGTTTGGGCTGAGCAACCTGATGGATTGAACCTCTTCCTGATGGACTGAACCTGTCCCTGATGGACTGAACCTGTCCCTGATGGATTGGACGTGCCCCTGATGGACTGAACCTGTCCCTCATGGACTGAACCTGTCCCTGATGGATTAAACCTCTCCCTGATGGATTAAACCTGCCCCTCATGGACTGAACCTGTCCCTGATGGACTGAACCTGTCCCTGATGGACAGAACCTGTTCCTGATGGATTGAACATATCCCTGATGGACTGAACCTGTCCCTGATGGACTGAACCTGTCCCTCATGCACTGAACCTGTCCCTGATGGACTGAACCTGTCCCTGATGGATTGGACATATCCCTGATGGATTGGACGTGCCCCTGTGAACAACACCAAACACTTGTTTTTAAAATTTTAAAAAGTTTAATGATAATAGAATGGTTATAAAAATAGCAATATAATTAGAGTAATAATAATTTGGACAATTTGGATTAGGACAATAGAAACAAAGAGTTAGGGACAGTTGAGGTGCCTTTTTCTGGGCAAAATAAGCCTGGAAAAGGACACAGTTAACAGAGGATTAACGCTTAAAAACAATAACCTGTTTGCATATTCATACATCTCATACATGATGCATAAATTCCATTCAAACAAAGGATTCTGTCTGGTCAGCGTCAACTTCTTCCTCTTAATCCTAACTGTGTCTTCACGGCTGAGCAAGGCAGGGAGAAGTTCGTTTCTTCCTGATAATGGGGCAATAAATTCTCTTTCTCTGAAAGATTCAGGTGTCCTGTGCCTGCTATCACTGCGAGTCCTTTCTTTAAAATTATCTTACATAGCATAGTTTCTATTTTAACATTATGTTATAACCTAAAACAATATTGAACACACTACTTAAGAAAATTAATACAGCATTACTTTCTAACACAACACATATAATATTCATTTTAATATGTGCAAAAAGCCAATCATAAAATACACATTTTTCACACCCCTGATGGATTGGACGTGCCCCTGATGGACTGAACATGCCCCTGCTTCTTGCAGGGTGTTGGACCTAATGACCTTTAAAGCCATTCCATGATCCCATGAAATGGAATTCCATGGTTTAATTAACAAAATTGAATTTATTGAACAATAAAATTCCATGATTCCATGATTCCAATAAAATTTAATGAATAATAAAATTCCATTATTTTATTCCCATGAAATGCTTAGCAGAAATCCCTGCTAAACTGACAAATTTTATAATTGCCAAACATGATACCCTGCCAAATATTATCATTTATTCTATTATAATAAATGTTTAATTTACTCCAATCTGGTACCACTGACAGCTTCTCCAAGGGTGTTAAAAGAGGATGGAGGGTGGCTGGTGAGTCCTGTGGAAACAAACCAGTGGAAAAAAGGAACCTTTGGAGTCTTTTTGCCACCCTGACAGCCAAAATGTGCCTGGAGGGGGAGAATGGCTCGGTGCCCCCTCTGTTTGAATTTTAGGGGCAGGAATGGAGGTGCTTAAGGAATGACTGGCTGTGCCATGCTCTGGTTGGCACAGCTGGAGTCGACCACCCCAGAGGTCCTTTCCAGCCTGGCTGATTCTCCAATTAAATGGGGAGCAGCCGGGACAGGGATGTGACAACAGCTCACTTTGAAAATTTAAAAAGGTTTATTAAACCTTAACAAAAATAACACAGAGGACTACACAAGGAAAAAGCTGCAGCGCTGGGAATTGCCCCTTGTGGACACCACATCCCCACTTCATCTACAAGATGGATGTTCTTTCTATTACACCCCTGGGAGTTGCATCAGCCAGCCCTGGCCCTTCCCAAAGTCTGTCAGTCAGCTCTTTGCCATTTTTCAGTGGAAACTGCTTTTTTAGACTGGATTGGAGGTCAGGTGTTGCCATGCCTCACCCCCTATGCACCCCTAAGCTTTTCCATTCCCACCTGCCCCATGCAAGGGACACATGTGCAGCTTCCTTGTACCTGTCCCAGACAGCCCCGGCTGTGTGATGGCAACAACACAGGGGGGAAAGGTAACTATGGGGAGAACAGAGGACATTTCACTAAAGCTTTTCCCAATATTCACACAATAGTTATCTTTTAATTGCGAGACCCAATCATCTCATTATCCATCTATAACACAATGGCGCCCACACCCGAACCGTGGGACTGGGAGCGCTCTGGGCTGTCCCACCGCTGTTCCATGGCTGGGAATCCCGGGGAGGATCCCAAATTCCTGCTTTGGGATCGCGGGGAGAGCTCTGGGCTGTCCCCTCGCTGTTACGTGGCCAGGGGGGTTCCCAAATTCCTCCTTTGGGATCGCGGGGAGCGCCCGGCCCCGCGGCCGTGGGCGCGGCCAAACACAGGGGGCGTGGCCATAGGGATGTGGGCGTGACCAGAACACCAACTGAGCCTATTGGAAGGGCGTGGTCTGTAGCGAAGGGGGCGTGGCTAACAGAAAGGGGCGGTCCCTGCCGCCCCGGCCCCGCCAGCAGGTGTCGCCCTCCCGGCGGACACACACAAGATGGCGGCGGCGGCGGCGGGCGGCGGCGGTGGCGGTGGGAGGACTCTGTGACGGCGACGCCATGTTGGTGAGGGCAATAACGGCGCCCGGGCTGCGCCGGTGGTGCCGGGGCCAGCGGGGCGCGGCCGCCGCCTGTTTCCCGCTGGGCCGGGCGCTGCTGGGCGTGAGGGGCGCCGAGGCCGCCGCCTTTCTGCAGGGGCTGCTCACCAATGACGTCACGCAGCTGGTGGCAGAGGGCGACGCCCCCCCCGCGCTCTACGCGCACGCGCTGAACGTGCAGGGCCGCTGCCTGTATGACGTCATCCTGTACAGGTGAGACCAAGCGGCGCGGCCGCGCGGGGGGAGGAGGTGGGAGAGACCACTGAGGGGTAGCGGGGGGTGGCTCCTGACATTTCCGGCTTAAATGTCAAAAAGTCAAAATTAATGTGCGAAAAAGGCCTTCCTCCGAGGGTGTGTGACATCACTCAGTGCAGAGTCTGGGGATTACCGCAGCAGAGAAGTGTGATGGGTGCGATATCCGCACGTGTGCATGTTGGCTCTGCACTGGAGCCAGGCTGTGAGGGCTGGGGTGCTCACCTGAGAGGAGAAGGATCCAGAGAGAGCTCAGAGCCCCTTCCAGAGGCACAGATAGGATTTTGGGAAGGAATTGTTCCCTCTGAGGGTGCTCAGGCCCTGGCACAGGTTCCCAGAGAAGCTGTGGCTGCCCCTGGATCCCTGGCAGTGCCCAAGACCAGGTTGGATGGGGCTTGGAGCAGCCCTGGTCTGGTGGAAGGTGTTGGGGTTGGAACTGGATGGGCTTTGAGGTCCCTCCCAACCCAAATCCATCCTGAGATTGTGTGACAGTGGAAGGCACGGCTGAATGAAGCTTCTCCCCCAGCTGTGCCCAGCTCTGGCCCCTCAGTTTGGGAAGGATGTTGGGATGCTTGAGCGCATCCAGAGGAGGCAACAGGGCTGGTGAGGGGCTGGGAACACAAACCCTGTGAGGAACGTGTGAAGGAACTGGGGGTGCTCAGCCTGGAGAAGAGGAGGCTCAGAGGTGCCCTTATTGCTCTCCACACCTTCTGAAGGGAGGCTGCAGACAGGTGGGGTTGGTCTGTGACAGAAGCAGAGGACACAGCCTCAAGCTATCTCAGGGAAGGTACAGGTTGGATATTAGGAAAAAATTGTTCACCAAAAGAATAATAAAGTACTGGAGTGCTCTTCCCAGGGAGGTGGTGGAATCACCATCTCTGGATGTGTTTAAAAACAGACTGGACATGGCACTTGGTGCTATAGTTGAGGTGTTAGGGCACAGGTTGGACTCGATGATCTTGGAGGTCTCTTCCAACCTCATTATTCTGTGATTCCATGAAATTCCCTTCACTGTAGGTAAGAACAGAGAATTCCACATGGGCAGACCTGTTTGTGCCCCTGGGAGAAGTGAGGGCAGTGTTTGCTAGGGAAGCTGAAACAGCTCAGGTATTTCACTGTGGGGATGTGGCTGCTGCTCCCTCTGTGCCATCCAGAAATCTGCACAGAAATTTCTGTGCAAATCCAGAAATTTCTCTGCGGATTTGCAGCAGGATCCAAATAAATACCCAGCTTTGGCTCCTGCTGCTGTGGGGGTTTGTTTTCCTGACCTTGGGGATGTGATATTTTTTTTTAGGCTCCACGAGAGCACAGCAGAGGAGCCTCACATCCTGCTGGAGTGCGACAGCAGCGTCCTGGACTCCATCCAGCAACACCTGAAACTCTACAAGATCCGCAGGAAAGTCACCATCAGCCCCTGCCCCGACCTCTCCCTGTGGGCTGTCATCCCTGGGGACACCAGCTCCCTCCCCAAATGTGCAGACCAGGCTCTGCTCCTCACCCCTGACCCCAGGGCAGAAGTCATGGGCTGGAGACTGATTGCAAAGAAAGGAGCAAATCTGTCAGAGATTATCCCTGGGAGCCAAGTTGGAGATGTTCAGGATTACCACAGGCACAGGTATAAACAAGGTAAAGCCAAGCCCTGTTTTGCACTATGGGTTTTGGGAGGCCACATGCTGATTTAAGGCAGTAATAAGTTATAAAGCCTTCATTCTCATGTTTTATTGCATTTAATTTGTTCATTAATAGATGTATTAATTGCTGCTTTGAGTATTAAAGAGTGCTGGTGGTTATAACTCTGTCTGCTGGCAATGTTTGGGTATAATTTTCTCTTACTCAGATTATGGGGATTGGTCAGGAATGCTAAAAGAAAGCCAGGATTATTCATTTTCTTAGAGAGAAGCTTCTGTGGTTGGAGTAATTTTGATTATTTTGGGATGATGCACAGCCCAGGCATTTGCTTGTTGCTGAGGAAGGAAAAGGAAACACCCAGACTTGTCTTCCTAAAAACTTTGTGGCTGGATTTGCTGAGTTAATTCCAAGGTCAGAGAGACTGGACAGGGATTTCACTCCTGAGAGCCCCAGTGCCTTTGATTTTAGTGTGTCCATGCTGATAAAGGATGAAATTAATTGGGAAAGAGGGAAAGATGATGGTCCTGTGCTGAAACTCGGATCCCTTTGGGTTGGAAAATCAAACTGAGAGCGAGCCAAACAATTCAGAGCACAAATATAATGAGGAGCAGTGTTTACCTTGATGCCTCAGGTTTTAGCTTTTATATTTTTCAGGTTCTGTGCTGCTTTAGTGTGTGGGTCTGGGCTTCACATCAGGGCATGGTGAGCTCTGTGCACAGAGCAGGGAGACAAAACAATTCCTGCTCCAGCTGGGCACCAAGGACAAATGATCCAAATCTCAGCCCCAGAGCACAAACACCGTGGGCTGGAGAGAGAAAAACAAGCAGGGTGGGACTGCAGGGGCTAAAGCTGGAATGGGACAATGAACTGCAAGGTGCAAATGGAGCAGAACTGATCCCAGGGAGAGACCCCGGGAGCGCTCGTGCATTTTGGGGCCATTTTGGTTCATCTTGGGTGCAGCCCTGGCTGGGCTCTTGTGCTGCCCAAGGTGCATCCATGGAGGCCTTTGAATAAATCCCTGCTTTATTCTTTATTATTTATATTCTGAAATAGGATCTCTTTGAGCCAGGTCTCATAAGCTCTTGGAGATCTATTTCACACCCAAGATAGCTCAGCTACCTTAGAAGGCATAAAATCAGCAGGATGGCTTCTGTGGTAGCACTTGGAAACAAAAAAGTTTTAATAAAGGGCAAAATAACAAAACTCTTTACAGAGAAAAACCGAGACAGGTGCAAGAGGTTCTTGCTCCTGGTAAAACACCTTACAGAAGTGATTAGTTCCTTTGCTCTCTTCTTTTTCTAGTAAATTGCTCAGGTGGGACTTTTTGGCTTCTGTCCAATTAGCCATCCTTAAGTTTGAGGTGAAGTCCCCCAGGTCCTATGAGATGTCTTTTCACCTAATTGAGGAGAGAAAATGTCACCGTTAGATCAGATGTGACACACACACACACGTGATCAGGGTCTAAGAAGAAGAAAGTTTTTTTATTCTGCATGTTCTCCAGCTTATATATTCTTAACAAAGCGTGATCTTAAGTGTGGTCATCTTCACAGGGGTCCCAGGATGAGGGAAGAGATGAGAATCTGACTCCATGTTTCAGAAGGGTGATTTATTATTTTATGATATATATTATATTAAAAGGAAATGATACATTAAAACTATACTAAAAGAAGAGAAGAAAGGATTTCATCAGAAGGCTTGAAAAGAAAGGAATTGAATGGAATGATAATAAAATCTTGTGACTGACCAGAGAGCCGGAGACAGCTGGACTGTGATTGGCCATTAATTAAAAACAATTCACATGAGACCAATCAAAGCTCCACCTGTTGCATTCCACAGCAGCAGATAACCATTGTTTACATTTCGTTTCTGAGGCCTCTCAGCTTCTCAGGAGAAAAATCCTAGCAAAAGGATTTTTCATAAAATATGTCTGTGACACTTAAGTCATGAACTATATCCCAATAACTTATTCTATTTATTGGTGCAATGTGACCGTGTTCACAGAGGTCTGAGGATGAGGGAAGAGATGAGGAGCTGACTCCGTGTTTCAGAAGGCTGATTTATTATTTTATGATATATATTATATTAAAACTATACTAAAAGAATAGAAGAAAGGATTTCATCAGAAGGCTAGCTAAGAATAGAAAAAGAAGGAATGATAACAAAGGCTTGTGGCTCAGACAGAGAGTCCAAGCCAGCTGACTGTGATTGGCCATTAATTAGAAACAACCAACATGGGCCAATCAAAGCTCCACCTGTTGCATTCCACAGCAGCAGATAATCAATGTTTACATTTAGTTCCTCAGGCCTCTCAGTTTCTCAGGAGAAAAAATCCTAGCAAAAGGATTTTTCATAAAATATGTCTGTGACACTTAACTCATTACCTACATCACAATAATTTATTATACTCATTGGTGAAAAGCAATTAATGTCAATATAATTGTCAAAAGTTTTACAGAAATTTAATGAAGCACGTATACACATCTACTTATGCACGTAGTTTAGCTTACAAACATTTTCATGTATTTTTTCTTCTGTTTCCATGCTGACAGCCTTGTCTTCTTCCTTGCTATGGGATACACTCAAACATCATCAATTGTTATTTATTTTATTAACTCAGCTTTGCTTGCAGGCCAGCTGTCAAGCCCCTTCATACTAAACTTATTTCCTTTTTAGGGGGACAAAGGATTGTTTTGTCACTCCATCAGCAGGGGCACATTGCTGTAGTATTCTAGCCTCTGTTCCAGATCATCCTTCTCAAGGCACCAACCTGCTGCCTTTGTTCTCCCCCAGGGATCCCTGAAGGGGTGAAGGATCTCCCGCCTGGAGTCGCCCTGCCGCTGGAATCCAACCTGGCCTTCATGAACGGCATCAGCTTCACCAAGGGCTGCTACATCGGCCAGGAGCTGACAGCCAGGACCCACCACATGGGCGTGATCCGCAAGCGCCTGCTGCCCGTCACCTTCCCGGGGCCCCTTCCCCCTGCTGGCATCCCCGAGGGGGCCGAGATCCTCACCCAGGCAGGAAAACGTGCTGGAAAGTTCCGTGCTGGAGGAGGAGAGCTGGGCATAGCCCTGCTGAGGCTGGCTCACCTCCATGAGCCGCTCTGCATCCCCCTGGCAGGGGACAGGGTGGAGCTCAGGGCCACCACGCCCGAGTGGTGGCCAAAAGGGGCTGCTAAGTAAGGTGAGGGAGCAGCTTAGGGAGAGGTTTGGGTGGGTTGGGTGGGGGAATTTGGGAATGCTGCTGTTCTGTGGGGAGGGGTCTTGCAGGATTCCTCACAGCGAGAGCCAAAAGCTGTGGCAGATCACTGGGTTGGATCTGCCATGGAGAGAAAAATCCAGGGAATTGCAGCTTTTCCTGAGGGTAATCCCCACTTTTATAGGGGTGCCACGACTTGTTGGGACCCTATGTATTTAGGGGGTGCCCTGTGTTGTTGGGTTGGACCCTATTTAAGGGATGCCCTGTTATTAGGTTGGATTCTGGATCCATCTCCAGGCTGACACTCACTCCCTCAGACTGTGCTCTCCCAAGCAATGGGATCAGGAATTTCCCTGTTCCATGCACTGATTTCTCAGTTCCCAATAACCATTCTGAGGTATTCAATTTTATTGGTTCACAATAACCATTCTGAGGTAATAAATTTTATTGGTTCACAATAACCATTCTGAGATATTAAATTTTATTGGTTCACAATAACCATTCTGAGGTAATAAATTTTATTGGTTCACAATAACCATTCTGAGGTATTACAATTCTGTTGGTTTTTTTGAGTGGAGATCATGCTGCTGTTATTAAGATGTATTTCTCAGGCTGAAGTTTTTTGCTGCAAATTGTTCCTTGCATTGAGCTTCTTCTTGCTGATGGGGCTGGTGTTTTTTCCCACCACTGGAATTGTGTTCAGGAAGAGGAGCACCTTGTACTTCATGTGTCAGACCTTGATTGTAACTCATCCCTGAGGAAAAAAGGTCTCCAGCCTCCTGTCTTGTCTCCTGCTTTGGTGCCAGTGGAGGAAGCAGAGCCAGTTCCTCTGACTCCCTTCTCTCAAACCATTTTTTTGGGGGAGGAAAGGGATATTTTCAATGCCACATGTGCTGGCTTGGCCTGGCCTTGCTGAGGGGGGATTTTCACCATGTTCTGGCTCTTTCTGTGCCCCTCACCCTGTCCCTGCTGCCACCTGCAGCTGGGGTTTTTCTCCATCCACCACCCCCAGGGTTTTCAGAGCAGCCCAATGCTTGGGCATTTCTTTGCTTTAATTTTTCTGGCTGCCAACACTCCTCTGCTTCCCCAGTTTTTCTTCTTGCTGCAACATATTCCTCTTCTTATCATATTCCTCTCTTATTCCAAAGCCAACCAGCTCTGTGCCTCCTGACCCTGTCAACCTGCAGTGATTTATAGGAACCTTTTTTTATTTTTGTATTGTAATCAATCCATTACACAATGAGAGAGCTGCCCAGGTGAGATCCCGTTTCATCCAAAACAAAACCAAAAAAGCCTTTGCATGAATATTTGTAACAAAACCCGTCCCAAATCACATTCTGCCTCTGTTTCAGTGTTACTGTGAATGGAATTTGTCTGTAAAAAAATGCTTATATTGATTAAAATTCTATGGTTGCTGTAAAATGGTGCTGTGGAATACCTCATGAATTATTGCCTCTGATTTTAAATGGGACTCATCTGAAAGAGAAGATGCCTTTTTTTTGCTTGGTGTGAAGACATACAACAGATTAAATGCATTTTCAGGTTGCTTGCAGGCAAGAACCATGCCTTAGCCTGTTGGTCAGGTGTGGGATTGGTACCAGAGTCTTTCAGCTGGGAAAATAAATAAAACTGGGCCCTTCAGTGGCCACAAAGATGAGGCTGTGCTGCCCAGCTCAACCTGAAGCAGTTTTTCCTCTGCCACCCATTGTGCCAAGGCTGCTCAGAATGGTTTTATTGTCCTGGGATGAGCAGAGCCTGAACAAACACTGAATCAACCCCTCTGTTTGGGGAAGCCCTGTATCTTTTCTGCCTTGGTCACACATTGCTTTTGTTCTTCTTCACAGTGTTTGCAAGGCTTTTGTTGCTGCCAGTAGCTGCAGGTGACACAAGGTTAGACATGAAAAGGTGGTGCTGGGGTGAAGAGGTGTTTGATTCTGGAAAACAAAAAAAAGGAGGTAGAAATGGAGGGGATGGGTGGAGGATAACCCAATCCATGTTATCCTTTAATTTTTTAATTCTCCCTCAGTCTTCTCCACCTTTAGTAATCAGAGCCGGGTGAATTTGGGGCTGGAGGGTGCAAGAGTTGATTTTGCAGGGATTTTGCCTCTCTGAGAGCCATGGAATTATTAAGGCTGGAAAAGACCTCTTGGATCATCAACTCCAACCATGAACAGCACTTCCACATCCACCACTAATCCATGTCCCCAAGTGCCACATCCACCCAGTTTTTGGCCACTATCAGGGATGGTGGCTCCACCACTTCCCTTGGCAGCCTGTTCAGGGTTTGACCTTTCCAGTGAGGAAATTGGAAGGTGGGAGGGCTCTGCAGGGAGACCTGGAATGGTTGGATGGATGGGCAGAGTCCAGTTAAGATGAAGTTTAATAAATCCAAGTGCCCAGTCCTGCATTTTGGTCACAACAACCCCTACAGTGCTCTGGGCTGGGGATGGTGTGGCTGGGACAGTGCCCAGGCAGAAAGGGACCCTGAAGAATATCACAGAATCCCAGAACAGTTTTGGTTGGAAGAGACCTTAAAGACCATCTCATTCCAGCCCTGCCATGGGCAGGGACACCTTCCTCCAGAGCAGGGTGCTCCAAGCCCCATCCAGCCTGGCCTTGGACACTTCCAGGGAACTGGAATGCTGGGGATGGGATTTCTCAAACTCAGAATATCAGCTGCTATAGAAAATGTCCTTCAGTTGTGCCATTTTTGGACTTCAAAATAGACTGGAATCCACAAAAGTGTGAAATAGATTATAGAGAGCAGTGCAGGTGTGTCACTTGGTGAGAAATTGAGGTTTTGGGATTTTTAGTGTGTTGTGGATGGAAGCAAGATGGAGGGCACAGGGTGTCATCCTGGGCTTCTCCTTCATGCTTCTTCTTCCTCCTTCTCCATGGGTTTGGGTGGCATTTTGTAATTGGGCAGAAAAGTCCCCATTGCAGCTCTGTGGGATCAGTTATTGGGTTAAAAGGGAAAATAATCCAGGTGTCAGTTCTTCATTGGATAGTTTAGTCTGAAAAGCCCTTGGAACAAGAGATTGTTGGTCATTTTGTGCCTTCTGATGAAAAGCTGCTGAACTCCCAGCAGTGAGACTGTTTTACTGATAAGAAATAATAAACATCTGAGTGTGAACATGAAATAACATCTCCAGTGCCTTCAATCCAGACTCAGAGAAACCCAGAAGTGGAACCACCAGAGGTTGGATATTAGGAAAAAGTTTTTACAGAAAGGGTGATAAAGTTCTGGAATGGCTGCCCGGGGAGGTGGTGGAGTCCCCATCCCTGGGTGTGTTTAACAAAGCCTGGATGTGGCACTGGGTGCCAGGGTTGAGTTGAGCTGTTGGGGCTGGGTTGATTTTGAAGGTCTCTTCCAACCTGGTCATTCTGGGCCAGGGAATTCTGTGAAATTTTTCCTGAGCACCAACACGGTGCCCAAGGGCTGCTCTCAGGTGACCTGCTCAGATTCCAGCCTCAACCCAAACAGCTGGAAAATGTGGGGCCTTTCCTGATCCCCTTTTTCTGTGGGTCCTCCCTTGCTGCCTCAGTCCTTCCTCTGCCTCAGTGATGCTTTCAGAGGGAAAAGAGTGGAGTAAACACTTGGAATAACCTGAAATCCCAGTGGGATAAGACAGGAGTCACTGGCAGAGATTGCAGAGGGGAACATATGAAATGGTTGCTTTCGAGAAAAAATTTTCCTCTTTTTTTTCTGCCTTTAATTTAATTTTGTTAAAAAATTTCTAGGAGCAGTGCTTGTCTTCATTGTTACATATTTTTACCTTCTCTGTCATAGTAAAATGCCAAAAAAAAAAAGTTGTCTTTGTGTGGTGAGGAGTCCAGAAAAAACAGCTTATATTTCAGTTAACTGTTTTTTATAGAAGTAGAAATGGAAACACAAATATGTATAATACAACATATACATATATTTATATTTATTTATTTATATATATATTCTACTATATATTCTATATATATTTTAATATATTTTATAAATATAGCCATATTGTATACATATTCTACTATGTATTCTATAGATAGCTATATATTAAAGATATAATTATATATATATTTTCTATATATTCTATATATCCTATATATTCTATATTATATATATAGATATATATTTTCTATTTATATATCTAGAAATATATAACATATATAGATAGATATTCTACGATGTATAATATATATTCTATATATTCTATATATCCTATATATCCTATATATCCTATATTATATATATTGTATAATATATATATTCCATATATATATATAGATATAAAAAATAGATATAGTATAACATATATATATTCCATATATATAGATAGATATTCTACTATATATAATATATATTCTATATATATTCTACTATGTAGTCTATATATAGATATATATTATATATATGTAGATATATATAGATTATATAGATATATATATAGATTATATTGTATCTAAACATATATATATATTCTACTATATATCCATATTATATCCATACATAGATATATATTATATTTTTTATATATATGTATATATAGATATAACATATATATATTTTTATAATATATATATATTCTATTGCAGGTTGTTAAAACCACTGCTATTCTCTATTAAAAACATAATTACTCGTAGGGATTCACACTGCTGTGCCCAGCTTTTGGGTGAGCATCTTCACTCTGGACGACTTTAAGAAGCCCTCACCAATATTTGTCGCTTAAATCAATATTTTGATTGTTTTTTCCTGCTGCTGAGGCAGTGCTGAGCCCTTTCAGCCCTTCAGGGAGTGTCCAAAAACTGCCCAGACGAGAGCCACAAATTGGATTTATTCCTCACAGGCTGCCTTGGTGCTGCTTTTCCAGGAGATTCAATTTCTCCAGGGTTATCAGGGCTGGAAAATTTGGCAGCTTTCCTCCGCTCTTCCCCACAATTCCTGCTGAAACCACTCTCTGCACGGGCACTGTGGCATTTTGAATGTTATTTTGAGAGGAGGTTGTAGCTCCTGCTACTTCTAATTATTTAATATTTTTGGGAGCACACTTCCTGCTGGATAGAAACAAAGACAAATGCTACATTTTCGCTTTAAATCCTTTTTTTTCCCAACCCTTTCCCTGTTGTATTTTGCTTTTTTAGACTGTGAACCCTTCAAGGGAAAGTTTGGGGGTTTTTGTGTTGTAACCCTGTTCTTGAGCTATTTCTGCCTAAAATTTTTTTGTGGATTTCAGTCTGGATTTCCTCTCTTTCCCTCTGTCCATCCAGGCCAAAGGAGTGTGGAATTCTGCTAAAATCATTAAAATCAGTTTGTGCTTCAGTGTTCTGCTACCACAACTCTGGAAATCTTTGGGTTTTCTCTCTTTTCCTTCATCCCTGCCTGAGATTTTTGATTTTTCAGAGTTTTGAGGGGGGAGAAAAAAAGGAAAAAAAAGTAGAAATGAATAGAAATCTTCTTGTTTCAGTTTTAGATATTATTTTATTCTCCAGTTGTGTTGACTTGGCAGCTGGAGGGTGTCTGGGATTGTCACTGGACGTTTTGGGACAAACCAGAGGGGGAACAGCAACTCAGCAAATAAAAGTTGGGTTTTTAGAGCTGATCTCATTTCCAACTTATTGCTGTGTCAGAAAAGCTGCAGGGAATAAATTAAATATTTGGGGAAGGTTGTGTGCTGTGTGTGCCCCTCACATTCTGTTTTATTAGAGCAGTTTTATCCAAGTTTTGGAGTTTAACTTCAATAAATGCATGTCAAAGGTAGCTTTTGTAATTTTTTGGATGGGTTTTTTGTGGTTTTTCTTTTTAAATTTTGTAGGAATTTAGAAGTTTCTCTTTTTTCCAGTCTCAAGATTAGTAATTCCTGACTGATGATGGACTCCACTTCCCAGCAACCCAACTAAATTGCATTTTAAATGGATTTTGTGTCATTTTCTTCAGAAAGATGAAGATGGATCTGTTTGCAATTCCCATTCCCATTGTCTCTAGACACATTTATTTGATGAAATTACATTTGGGGTTTTTTTTGGTAGGGCTAATAATAATGTGGGGGAACGGTCAGGATTTGTAATCTCAGGCAAAGAATTGTGGGACAACCACGATTTTATTAAGAAAAAAAATTTTAAAAGGTGACAAAATGCAACTCTCACCGAGAAAATTTGAAAAAGAGGAAAATGCAAAGCTTAGCATGGAAGGAAGCCTTTACTTAAAATAAATTTAATTTTTAATTCTTTTTAGTGCTACTTTCAGTGAGGACACAGGAACACAAGTGCCACCACCACCAAAACCACATGAATTTCAGTGAATTATTTGAGATGCCAAACTCCCAGAGATACAAGAGGTGTAAAGTCCTTTTGCTGTGAAATATGATGTAATTGTAAATTTCTATGTCTTTTAAAGAAATTAAAATTTTCTTACTGGGCTGTGCTTCCTGATTACAGCTTAAATGGGTTTGAAATATTAAAATATATAGTTTATTTCTCTATAAGTATAGTACATATACACTAATACATATACATGCTTTTATTATATGTATATATTTGTTTATTTAATATATCAGTATATATAGTATCTATACACAAATTTATACTAATATAAATAGTAATACATATATACTTATATAGAAAAATATATAAATATCACATATATAAATGAATATATCCACTTATGCATATGTACTTTAATTTATATACCTTATATATATACTTTTATACTGATATTCCTTTTTATATATATAGACTTTCACACATGTATAGTTTAAATATATATAAATATATATACACACATACTTTTATATATATACTTTTATAGTCATATAGTTTTCTATATATATGTACTTTTACACAGAGATACACTTTAAATATATATACACACATGTATGTATATATATACACTTTGATGTATATACTATTATAGTTATATTATTTTATATAGATGCACTTTTACACATATATGTACTTTAAATATAAATAAATATATATACCCACATACTTTTTAATATATATATACTTATATATATTTATACTTTTATATATGTGCTTTCATACACACACATACATATACATTTATATATATACTTTTTATATATATACATATATAGTTTAGCTATATATACATATATACATACATACTTTGATAATATACTTTTAGAATTATATAATTTTATATATATATACGTTTACACATATATATCCTTTAAATATACATAAATATATACACACATACTTTTACATATGTATTTATACTTATATACTTTTATATGTGTACTTTCACACACACAGATATATGTGTATATATATACACTTGTATATACATATACATATTTCTCTCTATATATTTATACTTTCTTTTATATATATAAATATATATTTTCTTATTTTTACACTTTATTATGATATGCTTTAATATACTTATATATAGATATACCTTTACTTTTTAATAGATATATTTTATAAATATATATATTAGATACATTGATATATATTAAATAGTCTACATTTATATATAACTACAGAAAAGTGATCACCTGAGCACAATTAGTTGCTAATTGGGGAGGAGAAGCCGCATTTCCCAAACCTGCGGGCGCTGCTCTCCCGCCTGGGCAGCGTTTCCTCATTAAACGGCTCAGGTCATTATAAAACCCCGCGGGCAGGGGGATCCCGACCCTCGGGACAGCGGGAACGGACCGCAGTTCCCGATCCCGAACCTCGGGATAGAAAGAACGAACTGCAATCCCAGTCCTTGGGAACACCGGGCACAGACCGCAATTCCCAATCTCGGGCACGCCGGGCACGGACTACAATTCCCAAACCTCGGGATACCGGGAACAGACCGCAATTCCCAAACCTCGGGATACCGGGCACGGACCGCAACTCCCAATTCCCAATCTCAGGGTACTGGGCACGGACTGCCATTCCCAATTCCCATACCTCGGGCACACCGGGCACGGACTGCAATTCCCAATTCCCAGTCTCAGGAACACCGGGCACGGACCGCAATTCCCAATTCCCAAACCTCGGGCACACCGGGCACGGACCGCAATTCCCAATCCCAATCTCGGGATACCGGGCACGGACCGCAATTCCCAATCTCGGGATACCGGGCACGGACCGCAATTCCCAATCCCAATCTCGGGATACCGGGCACGGACCGCAATTCCCAATCTCGGGATACCGGGCACGGACTGCAATTCCCAGCGTCCCCGCGCCTCCCGGCCCTGCGGTGACATCAGCGCTCCCCGGCCGGGACTGGCTGGGCAGCGGCCGCGGCCGAATGTGAGCTCGCCTTTCTCCCTTCTCCTCCGGGGCCTCCCCGCAGCCCGGCCCCGCCGCCGGGACAGCGCTCCGGGAGCTTCTGTGACCCGGCCAGCGCGAGGTGACACCGAGGTGACAACGGCGGGGCCGTTCCCCGAGCCCGCCGCTTCCCCGGCGCTTTCCCGCTGCTTTCCGCTTTGTCCCGCGGCCCCGGGAGGGTGGAGGAGACGCTTTGCCATAGCCTGGCAACGGAGCGCGTGTGGTAACCGTGGGGTGAGCGGGGAGCCGCCGCCCGGGGCACGGCAGCGCCGGGGACGGCATCGGGGAACGGCCCCGCTGGGCTCGGGGAACGGCTCGGCTCCTCCGGCCGCCCCTTCCCCGCCGCGCTCGGCTCCTCCGGCCGCCCCTTCCCCGCCGGGCTCGGCTCCTCCGGCCGCCCCTTCCCCGCCGGGCTCGGCTCCTCCGGCCGCCCCTTTCTCGCTGATCTCTGCCGGGGAATGGCAGGTGGGACCCGGCGGCTGCGCGGGTTGGTCTCGGTGGAAGTTGGCTCTGGATGCGTGATGAGGTTTCTGCGCCTCCGGGAGGGATGCTCGGGGTGTCCGGAAGGGATAACTCGCTTGGACTGCCCGCGTATTAACAAGCTCGGGGTGTCCGGAGGGGATAACAAGCTAGGGGTGTCCGGAGGGATAACTTGGGGTGCCTGGAGGGATGTTCGGGCTGCCCGAAGGATAATTTGGAATGTCCGGAGGGGATAACAAACTTGGGGTGTCCAGAGGGATGCTTGGGCTGCCCGGGGAATAACAAGCTCGGGGTGTCCGGAGGGATAACTTGGGATGACTGGAGCGATGCTCGGGCTGCCTGAAGGATAATTTGGAATGTCTGGAGAGGATAACTAACTCGGGTGTCTAGAGGGATAATTCAGGGTGTCCGGAGGAATGCTTGGGCTGCCCAAAGAATAATTCGGGGTGTCCAGAGGGATGCTTGGGCTGCCCGAAGGGTCACTCGGGATGTCTGGGGGGGATAACGAACTCAGGGTGTTCTGAAGGATAATTCAGGGTGCCTGCGGGGATGCTTGGGCTGCCTGAAGGATAATTCAGGGTGTCTGGGGGGATAACTTGGGGTGCCTGGAGGGATGCTTGGGGTGCCCAGAGGATAATTCAGGGTGTCCAGAGAGATGCTGGTGGTTTGAACATCTGGAAAACCACCCAGGATACTGATTTCTGCTGGTTTTGATGATGCTGATGTTGATTTCGTGATGCTGATGTTGCAGTGATTTCTGTGCTGTAACATTGGCTTGAGGTGGTTGTAGTTCAAAGAAAAGTGTGGTAAGTCACTTTCCTGATGGTGTTCAGTGGTTTCTCAGAGCTTTCAGGTGGTTCTTTGATTGCAGTGCCTGATAAAACCCAGATTCCTCCAAGTGTCTCGTGCTGCTGAGCACCAAAGTCTTCTGGCAGGAGGCTTTAAAAGTTTTTCTCAAAGTGAATAGGAAATTTGGGAACCTTGGTGTCATTTCTCCCCTGAGATGTGTAGTAACTTCACAACCAGGTAAACAAAGCATTAAGAACTTGTCTGTTTCTCTTTAGAAACAGTTTAGGTGTTTGAAGGGATGTTGTGACAGTGTTTTATTCCAATTTGTAGTCCTGAGGACACCTAATTAAGACTTTAATTTCACGAAGGGAGGAGGAAATCAAATGGGAAAAGTGGCTTTATATCTAATTTGAGTAGTCTAATGAAATTGAGACACAAACCTTTATATAGCATTCAGTTGTCCTGATCCCTGTTCAGCTGATTAAAAAGTTCTATTTATTTTTCCACATGTTACACCAGTTTGTAACTTCAATAAGAGTGGGTTTTCCCCATTCAGCAATGGATAATTTCAGCATTTTTGTGTGCTTTAAGATATATTTGGAAAGAGTTTGATTGAGTGGAATTTTAACTGTACTGGATAGGTCAGAATGAATTGAGAGAAATATTTTGTAACTCCAGCTGGAATTTTATATTCCTGGACAAAAAGGTTTATTTTAGTACCAATAATCCTGTTTTATAGCACAGGGCATTATCTACAGATCAGGCACTTGTGGTGCCTTTGGATTATTTGACTTTAAAGTGAGTGAAAGTCCAGTAAAATCTCATTACCTGTTTGTTTAATATTCCCTTGTGTTTCCTGGGACTACCAGGAGATAATGGAGTGTGACAGGAATTGTAAGTGAAGGTGAATTCCATTCTCTTGTATTTTCATGGAGCCTGCATAAAAAAAAAGGTGAAACTTCAGAGTAAAACTTCTGAGTAAAATACTTAGAAATAGTGGGACTGGAGTGTTCAGAGTACTTGTGGCCTTGGACAACAATTAGGAGTGTGTAGAGCTGTAAGATCTATCATTAAAAACAATATTAGTAACTTTCTGAAAGAGATTAAAAGAATGGCTGAGCAGGGCTTTGTTTCTAAACTATCTGCTGGCAAATTATTATTTTTTTAAAAAAATAAATCAAGAATTTCAGTCAGTAGAGAGGTTATGAATTAGAAGCTTTAATAGAAATGTTGCAGAAATGTTCTGTGTGTTTGGGTGGGGGTTTTTGGATCAGGAAGAGGCACCTGGCAAAGGTATCGCTGCCTTCTTTCAAGGGTGGAATTGAGGAGCTTGTTGGAAACTCTTATCCCCAAAACCTTTCTGCCATGTAGCTTTGTAAAGCAGATAGATAAATATAAAATCAGTAAAAAATATATAACACAAGTAAAATAAGTAAAAAATAAAAATAGGTAAAAGTATGTTAGAGAGAAATGTGGGTCCTCAAACTTGGCACCTGATTCTGAAGCTTGTAGTGTGGTTGGAAGTTCTCAGGCCTTCCCCATTTCCTCCCTGAAATCCCCTTTTTATTTCCCACTAGTGCAAGAAGCATCTGTTTGGGGCAGCCACAGACAGAAGATCCATTTTTCTGAAGGAGGCTGGAGCACAGGGGCAGCACCCAGAGCTGGTTTTGAGCACCTTTGTGCATTTTAAGCTTCACTTGGACTCTTGCGTGGGTTGTGAATTCCAAATGCAGCACCTTCAGCAGTTTGGGAGTTTGCCATGATTTCAGGTGGTTCCTGTTTAGAGAGATCCATGGATTGTTGTTTGGGCTTCAGGATATTCTTGAGTGCTTTGTGAAATCCACTTCTGAAGCTGCAAATAGATGGGTTGTGGCACAGAGGTAATGATTAACCGGGTCAATGATGTCTGTGGTGAGGGGTGCCTTGAGAGAAAAACAGCTGATAAAAGGTTGATGTGGTGAGATCCCATTTCTGGGAGCAAAATCCAGGTTGGACATCAGATCAGCCAAATCCTTGGTGCTGCAGGATGGAGGGCATCAGGCACAGTGGGATGTGGAGTCTTTGCTTCTTTTTTTGCCAGGGTTGGGATTAAATGTGTGAGATGGTATTTCTTGTTGGGACTCAGATGTTTATCAGTTCTTATCTGTGTCACAGTCTCACAAACCCTGAGCTCTGCAGCACTTCACTCTCACAAACTAAACATGGAGCCCCATCTCTCTCTCTACAAGGCCTTGGAAGGATCAACTGTCCAATTAAGAAATGACACCGAAATTAGTTTTACTTTTAACCCATGGCCTGCAATGGGGACTTTTTTATCCAATTACACAAAACCACCCAAACCCATGGAGAAGAAGGAGAAGAAGAAGGAGCAGCCTCCATCCCAAAACCTCCATCTTGCTTTATATCCATTACTGCATTCTAAACCCTTAAACTCTGAGTTTCCCACCCTGTGATCTCACACACTTCTATCCAAACTCCACACCCACAATCCCAGTTCTATCATTCCATTTTGGGAGCTTCTCCACAGCCTCAAGTCAATGCAGTGTTCTCTTGGGGGTCAGTGCCTGGCAGCACAGAAATCTGAAATTCTCAGCAGCCAGGGCTCCAACAGTCTGGCATCATCTCCTTCCTTTAGGACAGGAGCAGCTGCTTTGTCAGGTTTGGAGAATTTATCATAACGTGACTGCTGCGAAATTTATCCTAATTTATCTTAATCATAAAAGCTGCGCTGCCACAAAGCTCTGAGTGAAGTTCAGTGAAGATGAAGCCTTAGGTTTGTGCAGGGTGTTGATTCTCTCACCTGGGACATTGCTGTGTCCTGACAAGTGTCACACGTGTGGCAGGGGACAGCCACGGCTGGGCAGTCCCTTGTAGCGGGGAGGTTGTGCTGTAATGGGTCAAAGTTGGAAGGATTTTGGGATCAGAACATTCCACCTGGAATGCTCTTGGGAGCAGGGAATTGTTCAGGTTGGAAAAGACCTCTCAGGTGATCAAGTCCAGCCCTGTCCCCACGTGTCGTGTTCAGATGCCTTTTGAGCACTGCAGATGATTCCACCAGTGATGATGGTGGTGGATTCCAGCACTTCCCTGCCATCCTGCCCCAGTGCCTGACTCTGATAATTCACTTCTGGGAATTTTGGAAGGAATCTGAGCTGGGACCTCCAAATTGTTTTTGATGGTGCAGTTTATTTTCTTCCACATAGGCAGGGAGGGTGAGCTCAGCTCGCATCTTCAGTGCATGGTTCAGAAGGTCACCAGACCCTTAGTTACAAGACTTTTTAAGGAGTTATTGACCAATAAAACACTGCCAATATGACATTTATGACAAGGATATTTATGTTTTTTGATTTAATCTTTAAATATTTCATCTTATGGACCCATGCTACAGTGTAAGCTTTCTTGGCCATTCATGTTATGATGCACAAACCTACAGTATTGTGTTGTAAACTCCTTGTTTACTTCTGTAACTACTTTTATTTTTTCTATATATCAAACTTTAAAACTTTAAACTTTCCTCTTCTCAGCTTAACATGTCTCTGCTCTAAACTATAAATCCACGTTCTCCCTTCCAGCACCTAAGTTTGGAAGCCTTTTCCAAGGTCTCAGATCAAATCCTGGGCTTAATTCTAAGCTTTGGCTCGCAGGCCCAAAGTTCTGAGAGTTTCTTGCATTTCTGAGAGATTCATACATTTAATTTAAAAACATAAATATCCTTGTTAGCAGTGTTTTATTAGTCAATAACTCCTTTAAAAGTCTTGTAACTAAGAGTCTTGTAACCTTCTGAACCACACAGTAAAGATGTAAACCAAACTCACCCTTCCTATCTGTATAAAAGATAAGAAAAATAAACCACATAATCAAAACGGAATTCAAAAGTCCTGTCTCTAATTCTGTGGGAATTGACAAAACAGAAACATCTACAGACACTGAAGGATTTGATCTGTAGCTTTGGAAGAAGCTTGGATTGATGTAGAAAAAGCATAAATTGATGTTTGTGTAGTTGTAAGTAAGAATATGCCTTAAGTAAGTGAGAAATTGTATTGATAAGATGGTGAAGGGTTTATAATGTGAGGGTGGTGTTGTATGGAGTGAGCTAAAAGTTTAGAGTTATAATAGAAATATATTTATGCATGTGAGACGAAAGCCCACTGGATAAAAGTATCCACAGGGCAGGAGAAGTGAGTAAAGGTGATGGGTCAGAAAAGCAAAATAAACCCTGTGATGACTGTCTATTAGTTTAGAAAGTTCTATATTGTCTTGTAGCAAAGAAATTATGACCACTCTTGAGCTATGGCTTGCACCTCTAAAATCTCACAGCCTCTGAGACTGCTGTTTATCTGAGCAATAAATCATTCTTAGCCCGAAAATAGTCCCATCCCTTCATTAAAAGTGACAACAACAATAAAATTCCTTCCAAAATTCCCCACGAGTGAATTATCACCCCTTCCCTGGCAGGATGGACTTTCCCATTTGGCCTTGGGGTAGGGATGGCTGGACTGGAGGAGCTAGGAATGAATTTGGTGTATAAATACAACTTTGACAGACCTGGTAACTGCTTTTTTTTTTTGTTTTTTGTTGCTTTTGAACAGGAGAAGTTGGTCCTTAGGAGCCTCGGTTCCTGCCTGCCCGCGATGCTGCTCGCTCCAGAGGAGAGAACCTGGGTGCTGCTGACAGGGACACGGCCCAAGTGCCACCCCTGGGCAGTGCCAGCCACAGGTGAGTCCAAAACGGAGTTTTTGCAGGGCAGCAGAAATAAAAACTGGGCTGAGGTGTTTGTTTTATAGTGAATAACCATTTCATATAAAACCTCAGCACCTGGAGGGAATGTTACATCCCAGGTGGAGCAGCTTTCCCTGGTTGTGTGAGAGGTCATGGAAATCCAGCAGATCCTGCCAAGCTCTTCTTGTCTTTGTCAGGCTCACCACAAAGTCCTGAAGAACAACTGCTGGAAGTTTCCATGCACCCAAAAAATTAAAAACAAACCCAAAAATCTTTGTTGGCATAAAATATTTAGATGCTTGTGTTAAAACAAAATAAACGAATGGCCTGTGAGCCTGTAAGTATTCTCAATTGTAATTGGGCAAAAGAACCCATATATTGAACAAACACCTCATACATTTATTCACTTATTTATTATTTTTATTATTATTATTTATTTATACACACACACACACCTTAAAATTTATTTTGTTTACCTTTATTCCCACACACACCTTATTCCCCCTCCTTCGAAGGTGCTTTTTAAAGGCGATTTTGACCCAGCTAAGAGGGGTCTGACAGACTTCAGTCCTTTTCCTCTGAGAAAGAAAAAGTTTCTTGATTCTTTGGCTGCTAAAAAGGACCCTTTCCTTTTGCTGCTGCAACAAATCTTTTTGATGATGTGAGTTCAGGATTTAGAGGGAAGTCTTCAGTAATCTGCTAGTTTTATAGTTTTATCCCTGATATTAAGAGATCTGAATGAGTGACCTATTTTCTTTTCTGAATTTGGTTTATTACATATTTTTTGCCTGCTTACTTCTGCTGGTTCATTTCTTGGAAAACCCCCAAAAAATTTAGAGATTTATGGGGGGTTTGGTTTTTTTTTTTTTTGTTTGTTTGTTTTTTTTTTTTTTTTTTTGTTTTTTTTTTTTGTGGGTTTTTTTTGTTATTGTTTGTTTGTTTTGTTTTTTTGTTTTGTTCTGGTTTTTGGGGTTTTTTTTACTGTGTTTTTTTACCCAGTGGTTTCAGAGAATCCCTGGCAGTGCACCCTGAATGAGTCAAGCAGTCCCAGCGTGCTACAGATTAAGATATCCATAGGTGGGAGTTATTAAAAATCTTCAAAAAGCCACAAAACAGTGCTTTTTGTGCTTGTTTTATCCTGCCAAGAAACAAAACCCAAGGAATAATCAGGAAGTCCTTCCCCTGCCAAGAAACGAGAGCAGAATCCCCTCAGTGTGGATGTGATAATGCTGCAGTGCTGTTGTTATCAGGGGCGTTCTTGCAGTGCTCTGGGGCAGGGAGATCCTGCAGCTTTAGGATAACTGGTTCTAAAAAGGCTTTTGGCTAATTTTAATGCTTTTTTTTTGAAAATCAAGAGCTCTGTCAGGTGGGATTTCGTGTCAGTGAAAGCAGTTTCTTCTGATTGTACAATGAAGCAATATTTAGCTGTGGTTATGTTATTTTTCAGCTTATAAAATATTTTCTCAGAGTACTTTTAATCTGATATGAGCCAGAAGCTCTTCTCGCCTCTAAAGAGGAGGAAATCTCTGGCAGCAAAACCCTTCCAGTGATGAGGAGCAACATCAGAGTGTCTCAAGTCTTTTGCTTCTTTTCTGCCAGGGCAGGGATTAAATGTGTGAGGTATTTTTTGTTGGGACTCAGATGTTTATCAGTTCTTATCTCTGTCACAGTCTCACAAACCCTGAGTTCTGCAGCACTTCACTCTCACAAACTAAACATGGAGCCCCATCTCTCTCTCTACAAGGCCTTTGAAGGATCAACTTAAATCCAATTAAGAAATGACACCTCAATTATTTTCACTTTTAATCCAATAACCAACCACCCATGGCTGCAATGGGGACTTTTTATCCAATGACACAAAACCACCCAAACCCATGGAGAAGACGGTGAAGAAGAAGAAGGAGGAGGAGAAAAGTGAAGATGGGTGAAGGTGAACGAAGAAGGAAGGGGAAGAAGAAGGGGAAGGTGAAGCCTCCTCCCCAAAACCTCCACCTTGCTTTATATCCATTACTCTATCCTAAACCCTTAAACTCTGTTTCCCCCCTGTGATATCACACACTTCTATTCAAACTCCACACCCACAATCCCAGTTCTCTCATTCCATTTTGGAAGCTTCTCCACGGCCTCAGGTCAGTGCAGTGTTCTCTTGGGGGTCAGTGCCTGGCAGCACAGAAATCTGAAATTCTCACTAACCAGGGTTCCAACAGAGTGTCCTGCTGTGGAATCCTGGAAGAGAGAGGATTTTCACTGGGTGCAGGTCTCTGTTTCCAGGTCTCTGTTTCCAGCTGTCCTTCTGGAAGCCTTTGTGTGGAAAAATGTCTCGGACACATCTTTCGCTGATCTTGCAGATCACAGAATCCCAGAATGATTTGGGTTGGAAGGGACCTTAAAAATCATCACATCCCACCCCTGCCATGGCTGGGACACCTCCCACTGTCCCAGGTTGCTCCAGCCTGGCCTTGGCCACTTCCAGGGATGTGGCAGCCTCAGCTGCTCTGGGAATCTGTGTCAGGCCCTCCCCACCCTGACAAGGAACAATTTTATCTTAATGTCTGATGTAAATCTCTCTTTTTTCCTTGTCACAGATACCACAACAATATCAATGTCTAATAGCTTTGATGCTATTTAATTTTCATAGATATTTATACATGAAATAATAACACTTTACTGATGAAGTTGTGCTCATGTATTTCTCCTCAGAAGAAACTTTGGAAGTGAATTTAAGTCCAAAGAACTGCTTGAGGCTTTTGGAATTAGTGATTGCTTTTGGTAAATAGTTTTTTTTTGCCTGTTCCTTCACTGTTTGAATGAAAAAAAAAATTAGTCCAAAACACCTGTCTGGGCTTTAGATGTAGTTTTTTTATTGTTGTTTTTGAAGGTAATTTATTAAGACCAGTGGCTTTCCTGGGATTTGCAGGGGAATAAACTAAATAATTTGATTTTTTCCCCCTCTTTTTTTTTAAAGGCAGCATTTATTTAATTACTTTTTAACTCTGAGTTTGAGTTAAATTTAATTAATTGCTTTTTAATTCTGATTTTCCATCCCTTTTTTTTTCCCTGCAACTTGTTAGTGGTTCCTATGTAAACCCCAGAGGAGAATTTAGTGTTTGCCTGGGGGGGAAGGACAGGCTCCAGTGTTCTGGAAGCACTGAGCCTTATCTAGGGTACATGAAGTCCCTCTTCTCCTGGGCTTTAGACACAGCTCCCATCAGCAGTGATGAATGGCTCTGAAAATAAAACATAAATCCATTTGTTACAGACCCTATTTTTAATCTGTGCACAAGGATTTTATTCTCTGGCCAAGGAGCAGGAATTTCTCTCTGTCTCCTGTTCCCTGCTAGCCCAAACAGGACCAGGGGCTGTGGGTTTGCTGCTAAATTCTTGTGGGATTTTGGCCTAATGTTAGTATTTATCTAACCTAATATTTGGTTAAATAAATACTGCCAGACTGTTCATATGTTCCATGCTGTTTATATGGAATTTTACAGGGTAATTCTGTGGCCTCCATGGGGTCCTAATGCCTCTAATTCTGTTATTTAATAGGAATTGGTTTGGGTGTGCAAAATCAGTTTGTAGCAATTGGTAAACTCTGTGTAAACTATTTATTTATTTATTTAAAATAAATTTATTCACTGCAGGGTTGTTCTGCCCTGCTCTTGGCAGGAGCACACATGACCAGAGAACATTTCTGTCCAACCTTTTCAGAAAATCCCCAGGAAGGGAGATCTGAGTCTGGAACAGCTTTCAGTAGGCCAAGGATTAATAGTAAATTAAATTCAGAGAATTCCAGGTTGGAAGAGACCTCAAATATCATCTGCTCCAGTCTTTCTTGGCATAAATAACCTGGGAACAAATAATTTATTTGTAATATTCCTTTCTGCAGCCGGACTGGGTTCCTTTTCTTTACCCACATTTTGCTCTGTGGAGTTCCCAGATGCCCCTCCCTTCTTCACTGGAATATTTTGTGGTTTTTGGGCTGTAACAGGGATGATGGCTCTTGTTTTCCAGAGGGGATGTGTTTGCCCTGCACAGGTGCATTCCCAGTCTCACAGAGCTGTGAAGGTGCCACACCAACACCTAAAATGTGAAACCTGTGGAGAATTCCTATTTCTGTGCAGTAAGTCAACTCTGATATTTGCATATTTATTTTTGGAAGACAGATTTGGGTTAATCTCAGGCAAGGGAGGGAACATGATTTCGACTTGATCCTTTTGTTGTTGGTTACGTTACGCAGTGCTGAAAAATTAATTTATTTCAGGAAACAAAAGCAAAGCTTTGCTTTGCTTCCTTTCCTGCTCACTAGATGAACATCTAATATTAAATAACATATTTTTTTATTATTCCATGCAGGTGAATAGCAGGAGGCAACCCATGGACACCCAGTTGTTCTCCCCATTCCTGGGAGCAATCCCCAGTCCCCCCACACCCCCAGAGCCCTCGCAGCTGTGCAGGGACTGGCTGGGATGTGCTGAGGATTTTGGATCCCAAACTGCCTTCCAGGAGTGCCCAAAAAAAAGGTATCAGCATCCCTGCTGGGGCCTTGGGGCTTCTGGGTGCCTGGGATTCTTGTGTTACAGAACAAAGTCTGGGTATTTTTTGGGAGAGTTTCAGGCATCTCTGGAAACTCAGCAGGTTTTCTTTGCTCTGTGGTGGTTATGGCTGAGGTTGTGAACAAAAGGTGCGTGGGGTTTTTTTTTTCCATCCTAAAGCCAAGTGATGGTGACAGAATATTGCCTTTTTTTGAGGGAGTTGGGTGATAGAGACTGACACAGCAGCTTCTGATGAGAAAATGTCCTTTTAATGAGCATTTCTAATACCTCACTGCATTTTTTGTATCATTTGCTTAATAAGAAAGGCAAAATCTGAGATGAGGAAAAAGTGGAGTCCACTGGCTCACAAGGGGCTGAAAGGTAACAGTTAAAGAAGATAATGGATTGCAAAAAAATTTAATTGTTTTGCTGGTTTTCAGTGGGAAGTGTCAGTGATGTTTATTTTTGTTATTTTTGAATAAAAGATCACACAGCTTTGGTGTCAGCTGTGAGAGTTAATTTTAAGCAAGGAGTGGCAATTTGCTAATTAAAATATACAGTGTTTTCTTAAAGCAGCCTTTAGATTATTGCAAGGTAGCTTTAAAAACTAAAAAAGTTATGGAATTAGAGTTAATCCATTTCTATACCCATTCTGAGCCTGTGGATATTCAGAATTCCTTGAGGTGTCCCTAAAAAAGAAAAGAAAAACTCTTCTATTTGACCAAAACACAGAAAAGATCTGCTTATCAAATATCAGTTCTACATTCACAAAACATTTTCAAGAGTCTTTGCACTTCTGAGCATCCTAAATTAAATCCAGGTTCCTTGCAGAGGAAACTGAGCAGTCATGGGGTAAATCAGGGACTGAGTTAGAGGTGAGATCTGAAAAGCCAGCAGTGTGATTTTCACTGATTTTCACAGTGGCAAGAGATTAAAAATGTGATTTTTTTAAACGAGTTTGTCCCACATTTTATGGTCTCTGTTAATCAGCAAAGTCAGTGAGCAATTATGTGGCAGCCAAGGGGGTTTGGGTAAAGTGGGACCAGGAAATCTCAGAGATCTTCAGGGACCCTGAAAGGATTCCAGGTGGGATGGGAAGTTTATTGGAGCGAAATAATGAGGATGGAGGGAAGGAAAGCTTTGTAATTAACTTGTGAGGAAGAGTCAGGAGTCATTACAAAAAACTCCATAAAAATCTAATCTTGCACCTGAAGTAAAAAGTTGGGTTTGTTTAAAAATTGTTGGAAACCTTGGGTGTTTACCAGAAATATTTACTAAAACTTTGACCTCTCCAAAGGGGGATTAAAAAGTGATTCCATTTAAGTATATATAAATTACATATAATTTTTTTTGAGATTAACATAATAGTTTTTGAATTATTTGGCAGTAGGTAAGTTAGAGTGCTCCAGACTTTGAGAATCATGATTTATTTATGGTCTAAGCAAGACAATCAAGATTTGAAGGCATGTCCATAAACCAGTTTTGTTTCTTGGAAAGACAGGAAAAATTTTTGCTGCTTGGAAAGTTTCTGGTGAAACAAGAAGGAAAATAATTCTACTTCACTTGGGCTCTAGAAGTCACAAATGCAGGAAGGGATTCCTGTAGAGGGATGCTGAGGATACATTGAATTCAGAACAAATTAAAAATATTGCCAAAATAAAGGTTTGATCTTTTTGTATGTTTTGTTAAGGACAAAACTTTAAATTACTTCCACTTAAAACTTTTACTTTGGTCTTTTTTGGTTTTTTTTTTTCAGGGCACCAATAAATCTTTCTTACTCTGGCAGTGGCCCTGATGTGTTTGGGTTGGTGTCAAGCATTTTAGAGGAGCCAAACAAGCCAGAGCCAGCTACAGATTGGTGAGTTTGTTCTGAGGGTTCTTATCATTTCTCTGCTGGTTTTTATGCCCATTGTCACACAGATATGATACACACTTTTAATTATTTCAGAGTTGACTAATGACAGCCTTTCAAATCCTCTTAAGATGTGGAAGTTCATTTACTTCCATTCCGTTCATTTATTTCATTTGCCAGTAAAAAAAAAAACAAAAACCAAAACAACAATACTGAACTGTTTAAAAATGCAATTTAAAAAAAATCTTCCATCAGCTTTACAGCATTTGAAGAGGGGGAAAAAGGATATAATTAATTTTAACCAGTGGGGAGTTGACTGAATGCAGTGGAATCTGAGATATTTAATAAATCCAAATAAAGTCTGCATTTCTGAATGTGCAGAATCAACAGTGTGGGTGATGAGATTTCACAGAGCACTTGCTCAGCTGCAGTGGGAATATTCCTCCTATTTTTGAGGAGGGCTGTGCATGGCTGGTCAATAATGTAACACATGATGTGTGAATTATTTTAAAGCGAGAAAATATGTAAATCCTGATGGGAGGTTGGTTTAACTCTGTTCCAGGAATTCTCTATCAAGTTTGTTCCCCACTGTGTGGGCACCTGATGTGGGCAGCAATGGGGAGTTCCCAGGGCTGCCAGCTCAGCACTGGGTCCAACCCAAGGATTTTCCCAACCTGCTGGGCTCCAGCTGCCAGCAGGAACCCCTGCAGGAGCCTCCTGAGGTGGAGATGCTGCACAGAGGTTTGGGGGACCTCCAGCTCCTCGAGGCTTGGCTCTCTCCCCGTGCTCATCCCAGCAATGCCCTGAGGAACCCTGACAATTCCTCCATGCAGAACAGCACCACAGCTCCCCAGGAAGGGCTTTCCTTCCCAAATGGGGGCTGGAACCAGCATTTGTGCACTTATGACCACGGGAGGTTAAATGGAGGTTATGAAAAATGTGCGTCCAGTTTTAGCCCTTTTTCTCCTTGGAATAGGATGAAAGAAAGCCCCAGCGCCCAGAAGGAGTTTTGGAAAAGAGGAAAAGCTCTGAAAAATTATGCTCAAGGACAAACTAAGTATTCCCCTGATCTTTCCAATCAGCCTGGTGATAACTCTTGGGATAAAGTAGCCCAGGACAGCCACCTGGTCTCTAAGAGATATGAGAACTTCCCAGCTGCTCACAAACTGCAGTCACCTGTCCATCCATCCCTTCATTTTTTCAATCCACCCCCTAAGGAAAATTCATTTTCTGGAGGAACAGGCAGAAAACCCCAGGAAAGCCATGTGCAAAATGGCCATTGTGGCTTTACTTTGGGGGATGCTTTAAATAATAATAGTAATGAGTGTAAAGTGAATATGGGCCCTAAGGAAAGCTCTCCTCAAGCAGGTGAATATGATTCATCTGTGAAAAACACTGTGCAAAATGGGAATTACTCCTCATACCAGGGGTGTGCATGGCTGGATGGGAACAGTCTGGCAGCTGCTGCATCTGAAATTCCATATGGAAAACAAATGGCAACGAGCCCCCAGTCCTCATCAGGGGTTTCCACCATGTCTGGGGGCTCTCCCACCCACCAGCCTTTCACACAGCCCTCCTTGTACACCCCGCTCCTTCCCACCCTCCCTCCCAGGAAAGATGGGAGGTTACAGACATCAAATGGAGTTTCCAGTCACTTGGGGGTTCCTCATTTCATCTCAGAGAGCCAGAAGCAGATGAGACCCCTTGGAAGGTCCCAGGAGGATGCCGGGGTGAACAAGGACGGGCGGCACCGCAAATTCCCCGTTCGTTTTTCGCCCGACTGGCTTGGGCAGCAGAAGGCTGCAGGTGAAGACCCTGCTGAGAAATACCACAGGTTCCCAAAGAGGCAGAGCCAGGAAAGTGGCAGTAAAGATGACAGAAGAGGCAGAAGGAATTGGCTCCCTCGTTTGGGATCTACGGCCCCAAACCGCCAGCCCTTCAACGCGTTTCTGAAAAAGCACGAGCAGAGCGGTGGCAGCTTGTCAGATTTCATCAATCCTTCTCTGCTTCCTTCCTTCCCGTTCACGTCTGATTTTAAACAAAATCCCAGCTTTCCTCCATTTCATCACCAACTGTTTCCACCAGCAAACACTTTCAATTTCCCTCCGCCGCTGTTTCCGTTCTCGGACCTCGTTGATCTTTTTCACTGCAATGACTTCAACCCCTTGAGTCCCTTCATGAGTGATCTCTTCCCTGGGGAAATCCCTGCCCCCTGCTTTGCCTTTCCAGCCCCATTTAACAAGTTCAGACCTCCCAGGAGCTGCAGTGGCCCCGCTAACGAGCTCCACGTCCGCCTGGAGGAGTGTTATGAGCAGTGGAGAGCTTTGGAGAAGGAGAGGAAGAAGGTAAAACACAGCTGGTAATGATTCCTGATAAAGACTTGGCTGGTTTTAAGAGAGAAAGTTTTGTGGTGTTTCTTCTTTGGTTTGTTGGTTTTTTTTGTTTTTGTTTTTTTTTTTTTTTTCTTTTGTTTTTGTTTATTTTTTTGTTTGGTTGGTTTTTACTGTCCATGATACAGTCACAGCTTTCTCCTCTTCTGTTTTTTCTTCTGTTTTTTTCTTCTTGTAGTAAATCTCTGGCTGTAGTAAGAAAGAAAATGAAGTAACTAATCCTGGGCACCCTCTGTGTGTCTGTAGAGAAAACCTACAATATTTTTCTTGTTCCCAAAGGGAATTCCAGTTTATGCTCTTCTCATTATGGTCACTTTCCTGGTTCACACTCACTCCCAGAACTGTTGTCAGGGGAAGGATCTCGCTGATAATGAGGGTATTGCACTTGGGAATGAGAACTCTGTGCTCCAAAGAAGCAGGAGGAGCTTTGCCAAGAGGAGTCAAATCCCTGAATTCCATGCCAGGTCTCAGAAAATGAATTGTCCATAATCCCTGGTTCTAATAATGCACTGGGTGCTACTCCCATGTGTGAGAAGCCTCCTGGTCACTGGATAAAGGTGTCTGAGCAGACTTGACCTGAAAACCCCTTTTTCTTCCCATCATCAGCTGAGGGGACTTTTGGAATTGTGAATGGAGGTGCCTGTGTTGTTCTCTCATGGATGCCTTTAAACAAAATTCCTCTGTGCCTGTCTGGCCTTCCAGGAATGCTCTGGAAGTGAGAAAGGGATGGTTCTTGATCCAGTGTTTGTTTCCTGCTCTCAGGCAGGATTTGGAATCGTGAAGTTTTTTGCAAAGATCAACTCATAGTTTTTGTCTCCTGCTTTTTATTTCATCATGAAAGGAGGGTTGTTTATCCTCATACTCATTAATCAAAGGGGCTTAATTGACCCCTTGCTCTGGTCCGTTCCAAATGTTCCAGTTTTATCCCAGTGAGCTGCTCTGGGTTTCTCAGGGTGGTTTGTGGTTACAGGATAGAAACTGTTCTCAGTCCTCCAAGCCACAGCCTGGCTCCCATTCCTGCAGCCAAACCACATTCCTTAGGAGAGAGAAGGAGAGAGAAACTCCCCCTGGGATTTGATTTCATTCTCTCTACCTTGTCTAATCACTCAGCCCTTCTAGCTCTCTGAAACCTGTTCCTTGCAGCTGCTTTGGGGTCACAGCTTACCGGTCTCCTTCCATAAACTCCACTTTTCCCAGGGATTTCACATTTAAAGCATTTCCACAAGTTAGGAATTGTCTGCAATATTAAATGTCCATGTAGTTTAGTTAATTGCTTATTAACTGTAATTCTTAATTACCTGGTGTCTTATAAGTCCATGACCTTTTCTCCATCCATTTTTTTTTCTGGATGCCTTTCAGGCTCCTCAGATGATGAGTACAGGTGGAGTGAGCTCTTGTAATCCATGTTAGGTCAGGGCAGGGACTAAATAATAATAATAATAAGTAAATTATAATAAGTAATAATATAATAAATATTAATAAGTAAAGCAAAAAGAGAAGGACTTCACCACATACTTTTAGTAGAAATATGCACAGTATGGACTTAGCCTTGAGTGCAGCACCTGACCCCTCTCTCTTACATCCATGGTACCCTGGAGAAGGAATGAGATAAGGAATCTACTGCTAGCTGTGTCTTTCTTACTCAAGTGGAAGAATTTCCTATCCAAAAATAAGTTTGGTGATGTTTAGTCACTGTCTGTGTTAGGCCCTGGCTAAGCCACACTTTCTCGGTGGAAGTTTGGCTGTTGTGTTCAAGATTTTCTCTGTTAGAGAAAAAATATCTTCAGGCTTAAAGAGCTGGTGTCAGTTTATGTGAAATGTGAGTTCATCCTGATGCATTTGAGATGTGATTTATGCTGCTGCTATCACCTGTGTGGGTTTTTTTTTGGTTTTTTGGGTTTTTTTTAAATTTTTTTTTATAATAATCATAATATGTGACATTTGAGAGAAGCAGTGAGAGCTGTTGAACTCTGAGGGAGAGCTGAATTAGAGAAATATTCCTGCAAGGAAGCTGAAGAACGACTTCTGACAAGGGCATGTAGTGATCGGTCAAGGGAAATGACTTCAAGCCAAAAGAGGGCAGGGTTACATTAGATTTGGGAACAAATTTTTGCTGTGAGGGTGCTCAGGCCCTGGCACAGGTTTGTAGAGAAGCTGTGGCTGCCCCTGGATCCCTGGAAGTGTCCCAGGCCAGGTTGGACGGGGCTTGGTGCACTCTGGGATAGTGGAAGTTGTAGCTCCTTTCCCACCCCAAATAATTCTGTTGCAAATCCACATCCAGGGAGTTTGGGATTAAACCAACAATGGTTTAGCGTTTTCCTCATGGAAAAAGGAAGGAATTATTCCCTGTGAGGGCACTGAGGCCTGGCACAGGGTGCCCAGGGAAGCCATGGCTGCCCCTGGATCCCTGGAAATGTCCCAGGCCTGGTTGGACCGGGCTTGGAGCAACCTGGGGTGGTGGAAGATGTTCATGGCAGGGGGTGGAATAAAATGTGCTTTAAGGTCCATTCCAATGCAAACCGCTCTGGGATCCTGTGATATTTGGGAATGTTTTTCTGCCAATGTCCTCAGAAGCCGATTGGGCCCTCACTCCTAATCCGCTTGAAAATTCCAAACAGCACCAAAACCAAATTGAGCATGTTGTACTCATTTCAAACCATCACACTGACAAATTATTTCCCTTTCAGGCTGAGGCTGACCTTGCAAGGCACTTCCCAGAGCAGTCCATCTCCAGCCCCAGCCAGGTGCCACGGCTCCCTGTGAATCCATCCCGCGTGGATCGCCTGCTCGCCGACCAGGCCCGTCAGCACGCCCAGGTACGCCTGCACTCCTGCGCTTCTCCTGGGATTTGTCTGTTTATTCATCAACAAATTTGGGATTTGTTTGTTTACTCATCAGCCTTAGTGGCTTTGGTGTTTTTGTAGTGGTTCTCTTTGGCTGGTAGTTGGAACTGGTGGTTGAGTTGCGTCCCATGTGGATGACCTGCTCACTGACCAGGCCCGCCAGCATGCCCAGATATGCCTGCAGTCCTTGCACTCCTCCTGGGATTTCTTTGTTTATTCATCAACAAATTTGGGATTTGTTTGTTTACTCATCAGCCTTAGTGGATTTGGTGGTTTTGTAGTGGTTCTCTTTGGCTGATAGTTGGAACTGGTGGTTGAGTTCCATCCCGCATGGATCACCTGCTTGCCGACCCGGCCCACGAGTGTGCCTGGGTACGCCTGTGGGGGCTGTACTCCTGCACTTCTCCTGGATTTGTTTGTTTATTCATCAGCAAATCTGGGATTTGTTTGTTTACTCATCAACCTCAGTGGGTTTGGTGGTTTTGTAGTGGTTTTCGTTGGCAGATAGTTGGAACTGGTGGTTGAGTTCACTGATAGTCGGAACTGATCGGTGGAGCTCAGCACCAGGGTTTAGTTGAGGTGTTGGGGCTTGGGTTGGGCTCTGAGGTCTTTAAGGTCTCTTCCAACCCAGTGATTCTGTGAATTCTGTGAACTGAAAAGGTGAAATTTGGGGTGTTTTTTTGGATGGAGTGGTATGTTGAGAAAATATTCTTTTAAACTGATGAAAGTAGTTGTCTTTTAAACTATGAAAGCAGTCTTTTAAATTGAAGCTAACCAGAGGTTAGCTTCATGGAGTTATTGATAGAGAGAGGGAAGTCTAGGTTGGAGGAGGTGTTATGTTTTTTGATTGCTTTCTTGATTTTCTTTAGTTTATGAAGTGATCTCTAGGAGTTAGACGTCTTTTTGTGGATAATAAATACAGGACTGTTTGTGGATGCGATGTGATTTTTTTGCAATTATTATTTTACTATTTTTTAAGGGTACTTAGGTTTTACTTTGATAAAAGGTTATTGATTAATTTAAGTAGGGTTATTAGTTTTCTATGATAGCTTTAGGATGGTGGGTTTTGACATGGACTCTATTAAAGGTCTGCTTCTAGTTTGCTCCCCACTGGGACAGTACATCTTTCTTTTATATGGTGAGAAGTTTCTGTATAAAGAAGGGATGTACTGTTGCTGTTTGATCTTTGTGAGGGGATTTACTAAATTTGGGAGTGGGGGGATTGTGGGAAATAGTAAAGATAAGAAGACTTTAAGAAAATTGTGAAAGCAGGCCTCAGGAGCAGATAGAGCCGAGAACTTAGAGCAGCAGTAAAGTCTGAAAGTAGAAAAGTTACAGAAGTGCAGCAAGCAAGGACATAAACAATAGCTTGAGTTTTCTGCCAGGTGCTCGCCCTGATAGGAAGAATGGAGAGGCTTTGTGGTGCTCCCCTGCACAGGAACATCTCCAGGACCTTGGAGCTGCACCTGGAAGCCATTCAGGTGACCCAGGCACGTCGGAAGGATGAGATTGGGAATGCTGCAAACCCCCAGAGGCACGGGGGGCCGCGCTACAACGATGAGAAAGGTAATGCTGCCCATTCCTGCAGCCCTCAGAGCTTTTCCAGCGGTTTAATTGTGAGTATGTTCAACATAAAAATGTAAATTTGCAATACCCAGCAATTCTTGTCACTTCAGCAAGGAAGTTTGCAAATACACTCTTGTTACTTTTTAAGAGTTAAATTACTTTGAGTTCTATTGAGGTTTTTTTGTTGTTTTCCTTTTACTATTAAAAAATTGCTATTTTTTCCTCTTGACTAGAAGACAACTGTAAAAACTCCCCAGTGACATTATATAACCATAAATTGGTTAAAAAGCAAAAATGTGCTAGTTTTTGAGCAAATACAATTATTTCCTGGTATGGCTAAACTTTCTTTTCTCTTCAGCTTATAAAATAATAAAAAAATGCCAGTGTTATGCAAAACAATTGTCTACCTTACCAAAATCACAAACCCACCAGGAATGACATTCCACGTTTCCCAAATTCTGTTGAAGTAAAGCCAGGATAACCTGTAGCAGCAGTAAATGTGGCAGTTTATGGTTTGGGGTTAAAGATCATATTATTTTTCTTCAGAAAATACCTGGGTCTCAGAACAAAAGAGGAATTCACTCCTTAGAGCTGAAGTGAAGTGGACAGTGAGGTTCCTTTGGCTGTGGAGTAGCTGCTCTTGTGATAAGCTGAAAAGAGAAGCAAAATGTTTTGCTTGTGTGATTCAGGTGTCCAAAATTAAAATGTAAAATGAATGTAAAATGTCATGCCCTTAAAACAATAGTCCTATATGCAAAGTTGCTTTTAAAATAACTCCTAAACTTCCGTGTGACTTTAACTCCAAGTGTGAGTCAGGAGTAGTAGGAGGAAGGTTCTTGGCCAGGCAGGAGAAGAAGGACATAGTGGTGAAGTGGACGATTATGATTAGATTTAATGCCAGTACAGCACCTAAATATTGCCAACACTGTAAATAACAGCTCTGTCATCTGTTACAATGAGTTATGGCATCAGCAGGTCCTGGTCCTTCCTGTTGCATCACAGGTGTTGGTGAGACCCCGTCCCCTCCTGAATTCCCAGAGAAGTGGAGGAGCAGCTTGGTCCACCAAATTTCATCAACATTTCTGTCTGAAAGGCTGCAGTATCAGCAGTTTTGGCTGGAAATGGGCAGGTTTGCAACCCCTGGCCTTGCAGGATTTGCAGTTGCAAACAAATCCCCAGTGGAGCTGCTTTAAGATTTCATTTCTGTGTTTGAGCAGATCTTTGTGCTTTCACTCACCCATCCAAAAATCAGCGTTCCCTCTTTTCTGTAAAATGAAAAAACTGCCTGCAGCCTCAGCAGACCAGTTTGCCTAGTGTCCACCAGCATTTGGACCCTTTTGCAGCATTTTTGGATCCGTTTTGCACAGACAATTCACGTGAGATGTTGTAGCTGTCGTTACCAATGCAGCTCAGCTGCTTCTTGAGCATGGTTTGCTCAGGGCTGTGAGTTGAACAAATTTATTTGAAAATAATTTAATAATTATTAAATTAATAATTTAATAATTAATAATAATTAACTCCAGCGTTGGAGTTCTGGATGCTGGGGGTTTTAGACTTTCTGTACTACCAGGCACTGACCCCCAAGAGAACACTGCATTTGACCTGAGGCTGTGGAGAAGCTTCCAAAATGGAATGAGAGAACTGGGATTGTGGGTGTGGAGTTTGGATAGAAGTGTGTGAGATCACAGGGTGGGAAACTCAGAGTTTAAGGGTTTAGAATATAGTAATGTATATAAAGCAAGATGGGGGTTTTAAGGCAGAGGCTGGTCCTCCACCTTCACCTTCTCCATGGGTTTGGGTGGTTTTGTGTGATTGGACAGAAAAGTCCACATTTCGGACTTTGAGTGATCAGTTATTGGGTTAAAAGTAAAAATAATTCAGGTGTCATTTCTTAATTGGACAGTTTAGCCTTAAAAGACCTTGTAGAGAGAGATAGTTGGCCATTTTGTGCCTTGTTAATGAAAGGCTGCAGAACTCACTGCTGTGAGACTGTAATACAGATAAGAAAAAATCTAAGTCTAAATGCAAACTATCATCTCAAGTGCCTAAAATCCCCAGCTTGACAGAGGGAGAAATGTCAGAACCCAGGACATTGCTCTGGCTGCCCTGGAGGACTCGAGACCCTGCCAGAGGCTCAGAGACCTTGGCACGGAGTCAGAAACACCTGTGCCTTTGATTTTAACCCATGGAAACAATTACCAACTTTGTGTGAGGAGTTCCAAGCCACAAGAGTTTGAGTAGAATGATAGTGAATTTGTCTCAGGATGAAGAAGTAGAATTACGGGATTTTTTAGAATGGGGGTTCAAGAGGCAAGATGGAGGAATCTGGGCATGTCCTGTCTTTCTCGTTCTTCTTGGCCTCCATCTTCTGGGTGATGGTGGCACTTTTGGATTGGTTTAGAGTAGAGACAGACTGTCTAACGTAGGTGATAGGTATTGTAAAATTATTGTAAATAAAGTACATGTCGTTTTTAGTATAAAAAGATAACACTGCCCCACAGGTGGTCAGTGTGCCATGGGCTGGACAGATCTCAGCAGGTCAGAGAAAGAATGTTATCTGCAACAGAGAATAAACAACCTTGAGAACGAGAGCCAAGGAATTCAGTCTTCTTCGATCTTGGGGCTGGGAAAAAGAGACTTCCCAACACCTCAGGGTCATCTCGCCGCCAGAGACCCCATCGTAGAAAGAGAAACCAAAACCTGGCCGTAACCTTTCCAGGCTTGCCCACTGATGAGTTTTCCCTGTTGTTGCAGATGTGCTGGCCCTGGCAGCTGCCCTGCGAGCCCTGGCTGGAGCCACGCGCAGAGCTCGCACCGCGCTCTGGTGCGCGCTGCAGCTGACCCTGCCCAAATCCCCTCCTGCTGGACCTGAAAACCAACAACTTCTCCTGCAAGAGCTTCGTTCTTCAAGCACAAGCCGCCAGGAAAAAAGCAGCCTGGAGCAGGAAGGCAGAGGAAGTGAAAAAGCTGAGGAAGCAAGGAAGATTTTGGAATAATCGGCGATAATAAATGGAAAGCTGAGGATGGGAAGAGCTCAGGTCCTGCCCAGCCCCCAGAGATGGATGTCACAGGACGTCAGGAAGGGGTTAATTTAAAAAAAAAGTGTTAATTAAGGTGCCTGATCAGTGCTGCAGTAGTGGTACTGTGATTCTGGTGTGGAGAGACACAGCTTGTGGTGGTGCTGATGCAGTTTAATCTTGCAGGTGTCTGCTGCTGAGAATTTTAATGTTCGGAGGAGCTGGACAAGAGCTGAGCTTTCCTCCTGTGCTTACCCAAAGCTCTGAGCCCAGCCAGGACCTGAGCAACCAGAGTCTGGAAAAACTCAATTATCTTTTTTTTTGGCTAATGAGACACCTTAGGATATTTAAAGGTACTCAATAGTCGTTCAGGGTTTGTTTTATTATTTTTTTGCACTGTGTGTAGTTCTTTCCAGAGCCAAAGTGATCACTGAGTAGTTTGCACCCCATCACTGTGTCAGGAGCAATCCACGCTGCTGTGGTGGTGTTTTTTGGGACAGGTTATCTCTGTTTGACAGGAATAATCGGTGTTCAGTGCTGGTTTTGTGCGGCCAGTTCAGTTTCCAGCAAAACCAGTATGAGCTGAGCTTTTCCATAGAATTGTCCACTTCGGTTTTTCCACTAAAAAAGTGGATTTTTGTAGCTTTGCAGTGTGAACTGCATGGAAGTGCTCAGTAACAGGTGTTAGAAAACTTGCTCAGGATTAGAAATTAAATTTATTGGCTCCTCAGTGGGGTTAAAACCAATAACAATATAACATAGTATGCACTTACATATAAAAAAACTATTATTTGTTACTAATATGTGTTCATGGTACTATAATTTTTTTCAGACACATTCCATATTTATTTTAATGCCTTCACTGAACGTTTATTTTAAAAATCTATTTTAGTAATATGAAGTTAAATATTTTGCCAAATCTTGGGAATAATCAGATTTAATGATTTACTCAGGAACTCTGTATATTATTATATAAATATACATGTGGTACATAGGGGTGTTTTGGGAGAGGGATGTTTGCAAAATATTTACACAAAGCTAATTAAGTACTAGGTTACCAAAGCTCTTTCACTGATTATTTTTTTGGTGTGGAAGGTTTAATATATTTAATTGCTGTTAATTAATTAGTCTCCATTGTGTGGCTTAGACAATCAGAGTGTGGTTGTTCAGGGTGAAAACTAGTAAAGAATAATTAATCCAAGCTGTGATCTTAGGGCATTTAGGAATATTTTAATGCTTTAGCAACTGTCTTACTGTTTCACAGTCTCCTCATATGTACTAATAATTAGGGTTCTTGAGTATCAGGAGATTAATGAACAGCTTTGGAGAGCAGTTCTTGGGTTAAAAGTGAAATCAGTTGGGGATATAAGCAAAATTTGAACGACAAAAATGAAGATTTTTATGTCACATGCTGTTCAGTGTCAAATTTGACATTTTTGTGGGTAATTACAGAACTGTTCACACATATATTTGTACTTGCAGAATTGTTCCAAATGCAGTTGTGTAGTTCTGGATCTGTGGATGTTTCTAGAGCAGATTTTGTCTCAGTAGTGCCATCCTTAACCCTATTGAGGCGTGGAGATTTGTAGCTAAAATTTACCTGTAATCTACTGAGTGAAGCTTAAAAACAAAAGTAGATACAAATCAGATCACTAGTATAGCAAAATTATGTTTTTCCCCTTAAAAAAAGTGAATTCCACTTAAAAGAATATTTCAAGCCTTAGCCTAAAAAACAGGTAGCAGAGTTATTTTAGTGTGTTTTCTCTCTGTGTACATGGAATTTATTTGCACAAACTAATTTAAGAAGGTTCAGTCTGCATTTGTGAAACTGATTGTGCTCCACAGCTTAAAAGTGGAGTTTGCAGGATTTCAGTTCCTGGGTGATTTGGGGGTTTAATTACCCAAATTAAAATTAATTTACCATTGCTGTGCTGACAGGAAATGAGAATTTCAGAATCTGGATCTTGGGGTTTTTTTCTGTTTACACAGCCAGGGTTGTTTTGTAGTGGTGAATGTTTAGGGTATAATTGGTTCATATTGTACTACTTAATTAATGTGTTAATTAACGATCTTAATTAGCTCATAGTTAATGTGCCTTTAACAATCTCATTTTCCCAGAGTGTTAAAAAGCTGTGTGGTCACTTCTGATTCCAATTTCTGTTTAAAAATGGCATTTTAAAGGGTTACACGTGACTGCAATTAGCTCATATTGTTAATTATGTTAATTGCACTCAGGAGCTGCTCCAGGTTGGGTTCCTGAAGGAGCTCTGGGCTCTGGAATGTGCCCCTGGATCATGTGCTGGGTCAGGTGCTCCTGCTCATGCCCTACAAATGCTCCTCTGTCACTTGGCCTTGCTCACTCTTCCTCACAAAAACTCCAGCTCTGCAAACAAAAATAAGGTTTTATTTACAAAATTAAGTTTTAATAATTTTTTAGCGCCCTTTCCTTTAAAGTGCTTGGTTATGGACAGCATCAGACTTAGAATGAGTTTTGTCTTCAATTCCTAATTTCAGAATGCTCCACTTCTGTTGTTTTATTACAAAACCTTTTGCATTTTAAGGGGAAAAAACACTTTATTTTGTAAAATAACACCTGGAGTTGCAGCAGCTCTGTCAGTCAGAACATTTTTGCTGCCTCGTGTTTAATTTGGCAGCAAGGTGCAAATTCTGCAAGTCTTGCACTGAGTTTTTGGTGTGAGTAAGCACAAGTCTGATTGTGGCTTTAGGGACTGATTGTATTCACATTTTACTGACTTCAGGGAAAGCTGAATTGAGGTTTTGGGTTACATTCAAACCAAAGAGGTGGTTTTGGTTTGGAGTTAGGTTTGATGTTTAGAGAGAGAAAAGAAATGCCCCTTTCCCTACTCATTTTGAGAAGCTATTGGGTAAAAATCAGTTTATTCCCTTTTTTTCCCACCTCCACCCCTGCACTCAGCTTTCATGAGATTTAATTATTTGGGGTTTTTTGCCTGTTTTGATTGATACTTTTTAAATTTTGGGGGTGAGCTGAAGAAGGTGGCAGAGTTGTAGCCAGTCCTGGTGGCAGGGACATTGGATTGCTCCAGTTTAAATAAATAGAACACTCAGTTGTCCCTTTTTGAGTCAGGATCATTATCAGGGTGCTTTTTGATAGTTGCTAGTGAATCTTTAATGCTTTAAAACCCCAAATTGATAGTCCAGTACAACATAGAGTTAAGAATTACAATTATTTCTGTATTCTGTGTAAATAACTGAAGCTTTTTGGTGATTCAACATCATTAATTCCCAGAAGGGAGGCCAGCAGCAGGGAACAACTCTTAAATTTTTTTTTTTACTTTATTTTTAAGCTCTTTCTATTATTTTTTTCTGGTTATAGGTTTTGTTCCTCTGTTTTTCTGTACCCACAGGGTCCCTCTGGCAGTTAAGTTGCTCTGATGCTATTTATATAAACTAAAACTCAGAAATTGCTATTAATTTGTTATTTCCATTAGAGCAGCATGCAGGGAGGTTATTTAAGTTCATGCTGCTTGTCTTGCTGTGGCCTTCTCAGGAGTGGGTGACTTTAATTCCCAAACTGCATTTTTATCCTTTTTAAACTGAATATTTTTTTTTTTTTGCTGCTGGAATTTACCACCAATATTTTTGTCTCTACCTGGATATGTGAAATTTGGGAATGGTTTGCCTTAGTCAGAACTGCTGCTCTAGTTCATGCTAAGTCTCTTATGCTCATTTCTTTTGAAGGAAATCAATGTTTTAAGGTGAGGATTTGGTGAGTGAGAGGTTTGCTGAGGGATTTCTGTTTGCAGAGCAGTGGAGATAAAAATCTGTTGTTTTTTTTTTATGACAGATATACAAAGATGAATAGTGTCTATATTTTAATATTACTGTACCAGGTTTTTCCACTTTTCCAGAGCCCAACTTCCTGGCATTGTCTTTGGTCTGCGCCCCATTTTTGGGGATAAAAAGGAAGAAAAGGGAACTTCAGGAAGGAAGGAGCCCAAATTCCAGTGGAGAATTCTCTTCTTTTGCCTCCCATGGTCAGGAGAGCTTAAGGGACCAGGAATCTTGGCTTGAATTAAGATTCTTTGCCCCTCTGGATTCTGTCAGGGTACAGATTTTGGGCAGAGTTGGTTTCTTCCTGCCCTGCCCTGGTGGCCAACCTTCCTGCCAGGTGTGTTTTTATTAAATTGAGGGGCCAGGACAGGGTTTGGGGACAGCTGGGCACGGGGTTGTCCCTCTGGAATCAGGGTCAGCTCCTCTCCTGGCAGGATTTAATTGATTCATTATTCCCTGTGCAGTTTATCCATTTATTTTCTAGACCTGGGAGATGGCAAAGAGCAAGGAGAATTGGGCACAAGTTGGGTTTGGTTGTGGTTCATGTCTGTTCTTCCTTCAGGGGCAGAATCTACCTTGGCTCTGTGGGATATTCACTAAAGTCACCATTAAGTCTTTGCTCTGGTAATGCAGGAATTTGGATTTTGGTTTTGTTGAAATACTGTAAAAATAATGCAACAAACAGACCTTAAGCCTATATGTTTATTATTTAAAAAAAAAAAAAATCTATTTTTACCTGCTCTGGAAGCTGGGTATTGGATTTTTTTTTTCTTTTTTTTCTGGCCCATTCTTTGATGGAGAACTGCAGTTTTCACAAATGCTGTAGGGTGGCACAGCCCAAAGCAGTGGGGTTTGAGTATTTTATTCTTTATATCTTTATTTCTGTGGCAGAGTATGTGCTCTCAGCTGCAAAACTAAACGTTAAATTCCTTATGGCCACAGTCTGCTACAGATTTATTCATTTATTTTTCCTAATGGAGTTGCTAAAGTGGAAAAACTTTGAGTTATTGATTATTTGGTGTTTGTAGATTGAACAGGAGCAGGGAGCACTTCCCATCAGTCAATATGAGGGCAGTTGGCTGTGGAATCTATATTTTAATTATTATTTTTGAGTGATTGGGCTGCTGAAGAGCTGAGTGTGGCCCTGCTTCCATTGAAGGCACAGCTTTTAGGAGATTTCTGTCTTGATTTGGCTTTGTTGCTTTGCCTTGAGTTCAGGAGCTCATTAAACACAAGCTCAGTGGTTCACCTTGAATTTTTATCAATAAAATCTGCAGGGATGAGCTCCCAGCCTCTTCTAGAAGGATTCTTGGAATGAACCTGGATCATTTTGATTTCTCTTAAAGCTGAGGAATGTACCTGCTGCAGGAACTGGGGGGTTTCTGGGAATTTTTGCACCTTTTCTCCTGTTCTGCTTTGAGGGAAATAGAGCCTTAACCATGCTGAGAGCTTGATTTATTATTCCCTGTGCAGTTTATCCATGGCAGTCACCAGCACTTTTTGCTTTTTTTTGTTTTGTTTGTAGCACGTGACATGTCTGATTTTTTTATCAATTATTTTTTTGGTAGAGAACTGCTTTGTAATTTTCTAAAAATAAAATAATAACTTTGCCAAGCAAATTTATCAGTGCTATAGAATGGAAGGTCCTTATTTCTTCCTCATTAGCAATACTGTGATCAAAGGTGCAAAATTATGTGTTTAATGTAAATGTCTGTGCTGTTAGAGATTGAAAATAGGTTAGGAGCAACTTCTAAACAAATTGAGGAACTCAATTGAGAGTTCTAAATCCTCTTTGCTTTGTTGCCAAATGAGCTTTAAAAAGGAAAATATTTGCATCTAGTGTATTAAAAAACCAGCACTGGTTAGAGAGAGAATAAATCAGAGTGAAAATCATTGCCAGACAAAGATTGCTTTGTTTTTTACTGACTAAAACACAACTTGTTTATGCACAATAGTTACTTAATGAGCATAGTTTTTTCACAGAATTATGTTTCCAATATATAAATAGGAAAAAGAAGTTTCCTTTTATTTTTTATGACAGATCTACAAAGATGAATAGTGTCTATATTTTAATATTCCTGTTTGGTGTCTGAAGTGTATCATTTGCCTGTGTGTTGGTCAAACTCATTTCCTTAAAATATCCCATTTTACACTGCTAGTGAAATATTACTGAAGGAGATTTTGGTTGGGCCCAACAGAAATATGTGGAATTGTAACTTAGCTTAAAAAAACTTGTTGATTATGCAAGATTTTAATCATTAATCAATTTAGGCTTATTTAAGTGTTTCTGTAAAACAACTGTGGATGTTTGAACGCTGCAAAAATCTTACTTCTACCTCTTGTGTAGCATCCTTAAAATTCCCCTTCACAGATGTGCTCTGATGCCACAGGGTGTTGTGCACCTTAACTTGGGAATTCCATCAGCTTTGCCTTTTATTTTATTTAATTTTTTTTTTTATTGTGGAACACCAGGATGCCTTGTTATGTCCACCTGTGCTGAACTGATGGGGTTTGTGTCACATGTGTGAGAGTCTTCAGAAACAGGAGAATTCTGTAATAAGTCATGGCCAGTGTAATTTTCTGGTATTTTCTATGTGTGTGGTTTGATTTCTTTTATTTAAATAATCACCTGTGTTGTGTGGATGTCCCCTAATAAATGGTGGCAGCTTGTTTAGATCCACTCACACTGTTTCTCAGCTGCTGAATTTCAGTTTGGTAATTCTGCCTTGAATTGACCTGTTCTGTGTTCATGACAGAAATTAAAATCCTTTGTGGTTTTTTTTGTGACTGGTTTTATTGCCTTAATTCTGGAAGACTTTATTGCCTTAATTCTGTGGAAGTTTGGGCAGTTGTTGAACTTGGGGCAGAGGGATTTCCTGGATCACACAGAAAATGCAGATTTGCATCAGGTAGTTGAGAATAATAAAGGGAACAGTTTAGTGAGGACCTCAAGGGATATTATGGGGGAATAAGGATGAATTTAGCATTTTCCTCAAAATAAATTGACAGATGTCCCAGATCTGGTTTTGTTGGCAGAGATCTGAAGCACAAGTCGAGAATTGCACAGGTAACAACAGAATTTGGCTGGTTTGTGCTGTGAATTTGAGTGTGATGTTCTAAACCTTGACTGGGAAAAGTTCCTTGCTTTGGAGTTTAAGAATTTAAAAGTATTTTTTCTTTTCTGCTGACAGGCAGAAAAAAAAATTGTTTTTCATTGGTGGAGAAGTTATAAAACTTACAAAACATTATAGAAGTTATAAAATGGTGCTTTGGATGATCTAAAGATGTAATTTTGAGGTGTTTCCATCTTCAGCTGAGCTGTACACATCAAATATCCCAATTTATCCCTTATGAGCAGGTTCCTGTTGTTGCTGCTGATTGGACTCGTGTTTTATAAATCAATTTTGGAGCCCCTGCCAAGCAGCCTCCTCTTTTCCCTCCTTTTGCAGAGAGAAGGGGATTTCCAGAGCAGATCATGAGAGAGACATCCCTTCCCTGGGGGGCATCTCTGCTTTTATTTGACTGCAGCTTGGTTGCTTTGATACTTGTTCCAAAACACCTGTGATGGAATAAATGCAGCTATTTTAGTGGGGCTGTGCTGGCAGCTTGTGCTGTGTGAGATATTTCGGAAAGCAGGCGCAGGGAGATGTGTTCTTCCCAAATCAGTCTGATAACATTCAGTGTTTTACATTGTTTTTTTTAATAATATTAATCAAAAGTGTTTTAAATCCACGTTTGTGTGATAGGCTGGGCTTTGTGAAGCTGTGAAATTCAGTAGTCCTGTTCTGATTTGAATAATAGTGCCATATAAAAATAAAAATCTGGGTTTCCACAGTACCAGCTCCCTCCACTTACTGAGGAGACTTTTGATTTGGAGCTGATGAATCAGGTTGGTTAGATAAATATTTAATTTAAGTGTGTTGGGTTGAAAAAGCAGGGAATTTAGATAAATGGGTAAAAAAAAAGTGTTTCTGCTGTTGCTTGTGGTACAGAATTTCCAGATCTTTGTGCCTTGGGTGGGTCATGACTGAAGGAGCTGTGAGGGCATTCTGACCTACAGAGAGAATTTATGGTAACTCAGGTCTTTAGCTTTGCTGACAAATGTTGGTTTGGGAGATGTGGATGGATTTCAGAGTTGTGAGAAATCGCTTGGTTAAATCCCAGACTGGTTTGGGTTGGGAGGGACCTTAAAGCTCAGCTTGTTCCACCCCTGCCATGGCAGGGACACCTCCCACTGTCCCAGGCTGTTCCAAGCCCCAGCCTGGCCTGGGATAATCAATAATCTCATCAATAATTAGAAGATGCAGTGTCCTCTGGTGAGCTTTGAGGTATTTTATTGGCAATCTCAGGCTCTGTTGCATTCCCAGTTCTTCAGCTCATCCTCTCCTACAAATCCACAGCTTCCTCCTGTGGGAAATGGATTTGTAGGGAATTCTCCAAGCCTGACAGAAGGCTCACACAGTGTGTGCATCTGTGTGCAAACCTTGAGATGAGAAATGCTGACTGAGAAATGCCATGGAATAGGACAGACATTGCTGAGAGAGAAATGGAACCAGGAACAAGTTTCAAAGGGTGGCCTTGCAAATAAGACTGGATACTTTGGAGAAATAGAACAGGAAAGTTGTAGTGAAAGCATTGTAGTGAGACCCATGAGGGATAATTTTAGATGACTGGCTTTAAGGCATTTTCAGCATGGTGTGGGTAAAGCTGATAGGCCAAGAAACACTTTATAATGTATTGTAATTAGGAAAAAAGGAGCTTCTGATTGTGATGGTGTGAATGATAACATCTGTATTGTCTCACCCTTCACATGAGACTGAAAATGGAATAAAAGTTTTTAAAACACCTCTCAGTTGCCCCAGCTCTGGGTCAGAAAAAGGCTTAATCCAACATCCCCCTCCCAGGAGCTGTTCCTGATCTCTCTTCTTGCTGTGCTACAGAACTTGCTGAATGACAGCGTGGGGGGATAGAATGTAAGAAAATAAAGATGGTGCAGAAGGTAATCTGGCCCCTGAGGAGCTGCAGCTGCGCTAATCACCAAAGATTAGGAACAGGCCTGCCCTTAACAGGCCACAGCTGTGTCCAATGAGGTTGCTATAAGAGAGGGGTCAGCTGGTTGAGAAGAGAGTTGGAGTTGGCTGTGCTGTGAGGAAGGAGGAGTCAGTGCTGTGAGGACCTGCCCACGAGAAATCACCGAGAAGGTATGGGAGCTTTGCAATGACAGAATTAGTTTTGTTCTTCATGGGTCTCAGGGTGGCTTGTCCATTCTTGAAGCAAATAGGGAAGAACTCAAGGTCTGCTGGAGTTTAATCAATATAATTGTACCAGTGTGACCCTGGGAGCTCGGGGATTTCCCCTGAACAGGAGGGACTGTAATCACTGAGAATTGAAAAACAAGATGGGTGATGATGTATCAGAAGTTTAAACAGAAATGAGTGGGTTTAGAGGATTGGCTGAATTGGTGGGGTGTTGCTTTCTTTTTTCTGGTATCCTTAAATCCATTTTCAACAGATGTCTGACCTGTTGTGAAGGAGACTTTAATGGAAAAGATGGATTTGTTATCCTGCTAGACCCCTGGCACTGCAAAGGCTGTAGGCAATTCCATTAAAATTCCATGTCCAGAAGAACAAACAGCTCTTTAAGAGGGATTGAACAGAGGAAGTCACAGCTACAAATGGGGGAAATAAAATCTGTGTGGCTCATGTCAAGGTTTTTTATCAGGGTGCTCAAATGAATGGTGTTGCCAGGAAGAAACAGGGATGGAGGCCTGTCTGGAATTCACTCTTGGGTGTTTGTTCAGCCTTCACAAACCTTCACAGAGTGAGTGACTCCACTCTTCTTGCAGATCATGGAATCCAAGAGTGGTTTGGGTTGGAAAAGACATTAAAAATCATTCAGTTCCATCCCCTGCCATGGCAGGGATACCTTCCACCATCCCAGGGTGCTCCAAGCCCATCCAGCCTGGCCTTGGACACTTCCAGGGATCCAGGGGCAGGCACAGCTGCTCTGGGCACCCTGTGCCAGGGCCTCACCACCCTCACAGGAGAGAATTTCTTCTCAATATCCCATCTAAACCTGCTGCCTTCCAATCTGGAGCCATTCTCTTTCCTCCCAGAGCAGGTCCCTGTCCCAAGTCCCCCTCTCAGCCCTTGGTAGTGATGCTTGTGATGTTCTTCTCCTGTTTGTGATGTTCTCCTATTTGTGCAGCTCAGCTGAGGCCATTGCTGAGCTGAGAGGACTCTTTTCCCTCTGTTCAGCAGAAGCATCATTTATCCTAAGCAAAGTTACATTTTGCTTTAATCATAATCACTTCAAAATTCAGGCAGTGTATCCAAGTTAGGTTTTAAAGACAACTTCTGGCAGCACTTGTGAAGCAAAGCTAATCTGGGGTGTGTGTGAGTGAAAGCTTTCCTGGGTGCTAAATTATCTTGTAAATGATTGATTTGTCCTCCAGCTGAGCAACATTTAAGGGCTGAATTCTGTTGTGATGTGGAAAGAAATTGCCTTTCTAGGATTATAAATCCACTGTGCAGGCACTTTGTATTTTTCAAGTGTGGGTGTGCATCCTGTTGTGATGTAATCACGCTAAAGATCTGTGAGTGACACTGACTACAGCCAGTAGCTGTATAAATAATGATATAAATATCCATAATGAGATCAATGGGCCCTTTGAGGAGATCACACTTGAATAAAAACCTTGGTGCTTGCTCCTTCTCTCTTTCCTGAGGGATCTTTGCCTTCCAGAAGGTAATGGAAACAAAAACCCAACCCAAACAACAAAATAGTTATATAAAGTTCAAATAATATAAAAAATAATTCACGGTCATTTTCATGCAAGTAAAATATTTAAAATAGTTTTATTAATTTAAAAAAATCAAGATCATTTTCATGCAAGAAAAATATTTAAGATAGTTTTATTAGTAAAAGCAACCTGGTTGTCAAATTTTTATCCAAATTTTCCTTTGTGTATCAAGTCTTTATAGCCCCTTTGCTGAGAATGTCACATCTCTGACGTATTGAGCTTTTCACAGAGGCACTGCTGGTGGTGGGGTTGTACTGGGATTGACTGGATTGTACTGGGATTGATTGGATTGTACTGGGATTGATCTCTCAGGGGTGCTGGAAGAATTTAGAGCTTAAACAAGGTGAGTCACAAGCAGGATATGCACTCAGTCTGGAATTCCCTGGAAAGCAGAACTCACCCAATAGCAATGTGGCCATGAAATCTTTATTTTTGGGTAAAGCAGTCGCTGCCCCTGGTCGTGGTGTGGGTATTGGCAAAAAGGGAGATGGTTTCTCTGCTGATTCCCAGAATGACCAGGTTGGAAGAGACCTTCAAGATTGAGTCCAACCCAGCCCCAACAGCTCAACTGAACCCTGGCACCCAGTGCCACATCCAGGCTTTGTTAAACACACCCAGGGATGGGGGCTCCACCACCTCCCTGGGCAGAACATTCCAGAACTTTATCACTCTTTCTATGGAAAACTTTTCCCTGATATCCAACCTGTATTTCCCTTGGTGCAGCTTGAGGCTGTGTGCTCTGGTTGTGTCAGTGCTGCTGGAGAAAGAGCCCAGCCCCAGCTGAGCACAGGCACCTTTCAGGGGCTGCACAGAGTGATGGGGGCAGCCCTGAGTCTCCTTTTCTCCAGGCTGAGCACCCCCAGCTCCCTCAGGGGCTCCTCATGATGATGATGAAGGGTGAGCTGGAGAGGCAGAGTGGGATGAGCTGAGTCACTGGCCAAGGGCTGGGCAACGTTTGGGATGAGGGAATGAGCCCGTTTTATCCATGCTGACACATCTTCCTTAGCTGGAACCCAAGAAGGGATGGATGAGTGTGACCACGGAGAGCCCGTGGTGCTGCTTCAGCACCTAAAAATGGACGTTCTGTGCAGGTAACTCTCTGAAAGGGATGAAGTTTCTTGAGTAAAAGACATTTCAAAAGGCAAAACAGCTCCAGACTCCTGGCGTCCTGCTCTTGGCTGAGTGGTTTTTTAACATGGGGCAGGTTGGATAGGGCTTGGAGCAACCTGGAGTGGTGGAAAATGAGGTTTTTAGGGTTGTTTCCAACCCAAATCACTCTGGGATTCTCTGTTGGGGATTTTTGTTTGGGTTTTGTTTTGGGTTGGTTGCTTGGGTTTTTGGGGATTTTTAAATTTTTTTTTGTTTTTTGTTTATTTTAGGGTTTTCTGTTTTCTTTTTTGCTTGCTTTGTGCTGTGATTGTTTGTTTGTTTGGGTTTTTTAATAGAATTTGTTAGGGTCCTTTCTGACCCAAACCACTCTGGGATTCTCTGTTTGGATTTTTTGTTTTGGGTTGGTGGTTGGTTTTGTTGGTTTTGTTTTTAATTTTTTGGTGTGTGTTTGTTTGTTTGTTTGGGGTTTTTTTGTGTTCCTTTTTTTTTGTTTGTGGGCTTCTGTTTGCTTTGTGCTGTGGTTGTTTATTTGTTTGGGTTTTTTAAATGAAAAAAACCCAAACAAATTATTTCTCAGGTTGCTCAGAGCCAAATCCAACCTGGCCTTGAACCCTTCCAGGGATGGGGAGTTCACATCTTCTGTGGGCAAAAAGCCATTTTTATACCAAGTGTGGTGTTATTCTATGGCAATTACACTGCCCTCAGTGCAAAAGAAGTTGTAAAATTTACATTTCTACCAGCATGAAATTAATTTTTTTTTCCTGTAGGGAATAACTTGGCACTGTGAGAGACCTGTAGCCGGTTTTGGATTGTGGTGTAGAGCAGGTGCAGAGCTTTATTCACTGTGTGGTTATTGAAGGTTCAATGCCAAAGTGGAAGGATTGGCCCAACAGAACCAGACAGATTTTCCCATCAGAGCCATAATTTTATTGAAAATCTGATTTTGGAAGAGTCCCTTGAGGCTTCAGCCAGGCTTAGACTTCCACCAACACAAAATTCAGGAAACTTTTTTTTTAACCTTTCATTTAATTTTTTTTTTTAATTTTTATTTTTTCAGTCTAGTTCTTAATGCCAGGAAAATGCTGCTCAGGTGCAGCTCTGGGAAGATTTGGGGATTACTGGGAAGCACAGGTGGATTTGGGACCAGTGACTCTTCAGTTGTTTTGAGATGGGCAAAAATCCATACTGGGATGCACAAATATTCAAACATCCTGAGAAAATGTTTGGGATATACGGGGTTAAATCACAGCAGGAGTTTTTAAATTTAGGTATTTTATGAGCAATATAGAAAAAGGTTTAATGTTGAGAGCAGAGGAGCTCAGGAAAGCATAAAATAAGAAGGAACTTGTAGAAGTTTTTTTGGAAGCCTTGGCAAGATGTGTCATTTCAGCCTTTTGTTAATTTTTTTTTGTCCTGAAATTCTAAAAAAAACGGGTATTTTAAGAAAAATTAATCCAGTTAGGAATTGAAGAAAAATTAACCCAGTTCCTCTGTTCTTTTTTAAATCAATGTAATACATAATTTGCCTCTGTATATTAATTTTCTGTGTCCTCCATGACTTTCTCAATTAACATTGCCAGGTATAAGTAAACTTCTTAAGGGAATGTGTTCCCTCGTGATAGAACTGCCTTGGGGAATTTCTTGTGAGGTTTAATTCAGAATAAGGTGCTCTTCCCCATCAGAATTAGATGTGGTAGGAAAAAAAAAATTATTTTCTGTAACTTATTTCTGTGTGAAATTTTTATTAGCATTGATTTTATTTAATTTTATTTTTCTGACAATGCTAGATTGGGAGACAACACATCAGGATTTTTTAGTTGTAAAATTTAAGTAAACATACTGAGGAGAAATAAATGGTGTCAGCTTTTAAATTCTTGTGCAGTATCACATGGGGAAAAAATCAAATTAAATTCTCCCACAGAGAGAAGCAAGAATATTTTTTTTCTACAAAAACCTGCCTTTTTATGCAAAAAATCTCATATTTCAGAGGAATATTGAAATAAGATATAATGCCTCAGGCCTTGCTAGTTATTATAATTCAAATAATTTAAATTGATTTCTTGGAGAAAGCCTAAACACAGCTTGTTTTGGTGCCTGTAAACTCTGGTTAATTCCATTTGGCATCCTTTTATTTCCAACTGAACTCTTCAGATGGGCAGGGTTGGAACTTCAAAATATGGTTTTCAAGGACAAAGAAAGATTTTTGCGTGTTTTAAAACTGCACAAGTTTCTGTTTCGAGCACATCTTCTCGATGCTTGTTGTGGGGAGAAAACACATTTATGGAAAAGCTCTCAGTTTTTATTTCAAAGAGGAAGGGACTAGAATTGTGCCTGATGATATTTTATTTGTCTTTGTCCAGATCCAGGGTGTTTTTCAAGCCCGCTCTCTCTATAAGGTGGAACTTTTATTAGCTCATCATTATAGGATGCTCTTTTATTTTAAACTCATGACAAGTTGTAGTTCCTGAATAGGTAATAACTCATTGAGATTGGAGATATTTCTCTCTTTTTAATTTTTAGTGATTTTTTGGGGCATTGTCTGACTTTTCAGACAATCCAACTCGTGTCAGGAGAATTAGGGCAAAAAAAGGAGGAGAAAAGGAGATTTAGGGGGGATTTTCTTGTTCTGCACAACTCCTGACAGGAGGGGGAAGCTGGGGGGGGTCAGGCTCTGCTTCCAGGGAACAGGGACAGGAGGAGAGGGAATTGCCTCAAGTTGTGCCAGGAGGGAAGGTTTAGTTTGAATATTGGGGAAAATTTCTTCCCTCAAATTATTGCATTGGTGGAGTCACTTTGCAGTTCTGGTACACACAGTTGGTCCTTTACCAAAAAAACCTCAAGATGGAGATCGTAAAGTCTCTGAGATCTTCCTCAAAGTCACCAAGATGTTAAAGGAAAGGCACTGCTCATTTAATTCCGTAAAAATCTACCTGGTGCCTCTGGCAGTTGCACAGGGCAGGGAAGTGCAAGGTGGTGTCACAGAGGGCTGGGGAACAGCAAATTTCCTTTGGTTTGCTCCAAATGGACACTGGATTATTCCAAATTACCAGTTGTGATGCCTTGTGCAGGCTGGCCTAGAACAGAGACTGGACAGAGCTAAAGAATAAAGCAGGGATTTATGAAAAGGATCTCCTCCATGGATGCACCTTGGGCAGCACAAGAGCCCAGCCAGGGCTGCATCCAAGATGAACCAAAATGGCCCCAAAATGCACGAGCGCTCCCGGGGTCTCTCCCTGGGATCAGTTCTGCTCCATTTGCATCTTGCAGTTCATTGTCCCATTCCAGCTTTAGCCCAGGCAGTCCCACCCTGCTTGTTTTTCTCTCTCCAGCCCACGGTGTTTGTGCTCCTGGGGCTGAGATTTGGATCATTTGTCCTTGGTGCCCAGCTGGAGCAGGAATTGTTTTGTCTCCCTGCTCTGTGCACAGAGCTCATCATGCCCTGATGTGAAGCTCAGACCCACACACTAAAGCAGCACAGAATCTGAAAATATAAAAGCTACAACCTGAGGCATCAGCTGGGGACAGGCCTTGGAGTCTGCTGATGTCCAGTTTGTGGGGCAGTGCCTGTTCAGAAACCAAATCCTGCTGATTCAGAGAGAATTCTGCTGAGAGCTGTTGCTAACACACCCTGGGCACGTTCCTGTGCCTTTGGGAAACCTCTGTAAGTCCTACAGCTGAAACTTTATTCCACCTTCAGAAGAGAGGGCTCAACAAGCACAGTGGGCACTGTCTTTAAGAGGGGATGAGTTTTTCACAGAGCTGAACATTGGATAAAGTACCTCAGCCAATGCACAGGGTGTTCAGGTAGCACCTTGAATCTTTTTTTCTCCTCAATCCTGTAATCTTATTATTAATTTTGACAGAATCACAGAATAGTTCAGGCTGTGAGGCGCCTTAAACCTCATCTCATTCTCCTCCTGCATGGGTAAGGACACCTCCAGCTATCCCAAATTACCCCAAGCCCTGTACAGCCTGACCTTGAACGATTCCTGGGGAATGAAACAAGATGATCCTTAAGGTCCCTTCCACCCCAAGCCATTCTGGAATTCTGTGATTCTCTTCAAGCCCTGCTTTCAAAAATCCCAGCTAAAATTCCCTTGTGCTGCTCTGGTGCTGGTTTTGTGCCCTGAAAAGTGATTTAACACAACATATCACTGAGTCTTCAGAGCCTTGGGCTATGCAGCACCTTATCTGCTTTGTTTACTGCCAAAAATAAGCATATCTTGCAGTTCACTCCTGATATTTGCACAGAGCTGAAGTGGTTGTGGGGGAGCCTGCTGGGCTCTGTTGTAGCTCTTAGGCCATTAGCAAAAATCAGTTTTAAATTTAAAATACTGTGATTGCCAATAAGAATTGGCATGGCCCCCAAGGAAATTGTTTTTAAAAACTAGAAATTTGACCTGTAAACATAGAAATGATGATGTTGAGCCTTTGAGATGTGATGGATTGGCTGCTCAGGTGATTTTTGTGCACAGTTTGTATTAATGAGGCAAAAAGGTGGGGAAATACGTATATATATATATATAGGTTACATATGGGTTACATATATATATACACTTAACTTTATATAACCTATATATATATATATATACAAGGTGAGGGGCCAGAGACACACTTAGGATCATTAACTTGCTGTTGATTTGCCATTGTAACAGCTCCTGCCTGGCAGCTATTTATTTATTTATAAATAAACCTACAATTAATCTGATGCCTTTGGGACAGAATTCCTGTCCAGTGTGCAATGCTGATAATTCAGCAGCCCCCCATTCCTGAGTCCCACATCACATTTAGCTGTGGGATGGACCCTTGAGGAACAGCTCTGACCCACCCTGTCCCCACAGCCTGTCCCCCAGCCCACCCAAACCCCCCATTTTTGGGGTTTTTAACCCCCTGCAGTTGCTGGGCTGTGGCAGTGAGTCCCTAAAACGCTGCCCTTTTGCCTGTGTGCTGCAGGAAATTTAATCTCCCCGGTAAATGACACCCAGAGCTATTTTGGAGCCGGGCTCTGGAGGGAAGGAGAAGCACGTCAGCGATTTGACTGGAGGAGGACAACCCAGAGAGGAGGGTCAGGGGGGTGGCACAGCCTAACCCTGGCCAGCAGAGCCACTGCAGGGGGACGTGGGGGCACCTTCTGCACCTCCCTGCCATTGCTGAGGTTTCTGTTTTATTTCCTGGAGGGGAAAGAGGGGGGGAACCCAAGCCAACATGGTCTCCCCGCGTCCTCTGTTCCCCTCTTCCCTCTTCCCCCTCCTTTCATCTCAGTAGGAATCGGATTTTCCTTCCTCTGCCCGGAGCTTTGTCCTCCCCAGACTCAGACAAGACTCCAGGTAAGACCAAAGCCTTCAGCTAAGGACAGGTGGATTTGGGGATGCTGACATCCAGAAGGAAGTGGAGAAGGTTTGTTGGTAGCTGAGGGAGGGGTGAGGTTGTTTTTGTGCCATGCCTGAGGATGTTTTACTTTATGAAACCTATTTGGGGATGGAGCTGAAGGTGCAGGTACTAAACCCATCCTTCCTTTACTCTGAGCCAAATGTGTGTTGTTCTGCTTAATTACTTCTGAGCAAATGTCAGCCTCTAGAGGAGCAGAGTGAAAAAAATCAGGTTTAGAGCCGTAGACTCAACTTGATACACTTTGTCCCCAAATCTGAGACACCACTGGGCATGAAGAGCCTGGAAAAACACATGGAGAGGTGGCAGGAAGGAACATTTCAAAAAGCTTTATTTCCAGGGCATCATCTCAGTGCAGCTTTTCTCTTCAGCCAGGACTTTTTCCTCCTCTGAGCTCCTCTCTGGTGTCAATACAGATTGACTCTGCAGCCCCCCACCCTCCTCCCGTTTCTCCAAATGGTTCTGAGGGGAGATAGGGAGAGATGGAGCTGGACAGCTGAGGCTATTTTGGGCCCTACAGCTCAATGGGGTGGAGTGACTGTAATGACAATGACGTGCACTTGTTAAAATACAAGGGCTTAGGTCGTGGCTGATTGTCACCAGGGGAATTCTTTGTCCATATGGGAGCTGTGATCCTGCAACTCCCTCGTGGAGGAAATCACATGGGCCAAACCAGGAGCATTTCTAGCTTTGCAGAATTTCTAGCTTTGCAAATTTTTTTTTTTTTTCTGAGATTCTGGCACAGCTGCTTCTCTCCAGGCCTGTGTGTAAAGCAAAATGCAGCTGGGTGAAATTTGTGATGAAGTTTCTATATTTTCATTGCTCCTTTTCTGTCTCCTGGGTGGGAAAGCCCAGAATTTGTGTGTTTTCTCTCAATTTGTCTCCTTTATTCTCAGCCCCACAGAACAGGAGTGAGCATCACAAGGTGCCCAGACCTCCCTGGTGCTTTGGCCTTTTGCTATTGTCAGAGCAGCCATGTGAGGCTCATAAGAATAGAAGGAAAAGTGGCTGCTGTGGAGTCCTGAGGGGCTGCTCTGTGCAGTTTTAGGCCTCTGGGAGTCTCAGGGGTGGTTTTGTAGCTCCATCAAGCGTGGGATGTGAAGTCCCCATGTTGCAGTAAAACCTAAGGAGGATGAAATCCTTTCCTTGCATGGAGTTTCTTGGAGCTGGTGGTGTGTTGATGGAGAATGGTTTCTGGCCAGGTGGTTGAAAGTAGGATGAGTTTTCCAAGCTAAGTCTGTCTCTGTAAAGGAGGCAAGATAAAAGGTGTTTTAACCATATAAATCACCTGAGTGGCTTGAATCTCTTGTGGTTTTTATGAAGTGTGTGCTGCTAACATGGCTGGGAGGTGTCTGACCCTCCTGCCCAGTGATGTTCACGAACCACGTGATTTGCTCTTGCTCCTCGTTGGAATTCTCTAAATGTTTGAACCCATGTTTGCTACCAATCATTGGGAACACCCAGGTTATTGATAAGGGATTAGCAGGGGGAGCATGAGGGGGTGCAGGTCCCTCTGAGGCACTTGGTGCATTTCAGCCCTACCCTGAAGGTCAGAATTGTCTCGAGCTTCTCCTTTTCCCTGAGGGCTGCTCACCATGTTTAACACCATGTCAGCCCCTGACCTGCCAACTTTCCCTCAACATCTCCCATGGATTTTGGCTTAGGATGGAGGCTGTGGATGGGAGGGAATGCAGACAAGCCTTCTTGGGGTCTTTGTGGTCAGGATGACCCCGAGGTGTTGGAAAGTCACTTTTTCCCAGCCCGGTGCTTGAAGAAGGAGTCAGGATTCTTTGGCTGTGATTTTCAAGGTTGTTTATTCTCTGTTATGTATTACATTCTTTCTCTGACCTGCTGAGGTCTGTCTGGCAGGTTGGGTTGTGGCACACTGACCACCCTTGGGGTGGTGTTGGCTTTTTATACTAAAAACTACGTGTACTTTATTTACAATAATTTCCCAATCCCTATCACCTATGTTAGACAGTCTGTCTCTGCTCTAAACCAATCCAAAAGTGCCACCATCACCCAGAAGATGGAGGCCAAGAAGGAGAAAGAAGGACAAGGCACACCCAAATCCCTCCATCTTGGCTTCTGAACCCCCATTCTAAAATCCCAAAATTCTGCTTTTCCACCTTGTGACAAAATAACTGTCATTCTACTTAAACTCTTGTGGCTTGTAAGTCTTCATAGGAGGTTGGTATTTTTTTTCATGGGTTAAAATCAAAGGCACAGGGGTCTTGGGCTCTGTGCCAAGGTTCTCTGAGCCCTCCAGGGCAGCCAGAGGGATGTCCTGGGTTCCAACAAAACCGTACTCTGAGCCCAGTTAGAAGCTCCTCGCAAAAGGCTTCGTGTGCTGCGAGTTCTCTGTGTCCAACACCTCCAGTGATGGATCCCCCACAGAAACCTCCCCCATCTGCTCATCCAGTGACCTTTGGACATGCCAAAATCGCTTCTCCCTCACTGCAGTGGAATTCAGAGTAGGCCAAGCTAAGCCCTGAGCCCAGCTCCCGAGGCACAGATACCGCTGGAAGGGGATAAATCCCGCCCGCCTGGATTAGAGCGCTGAGCCCCGATTTAGGGGTGTCATGGGCAGCAGCACTGCCTGTGCTGGTGTGCATTTCACCCCCAGAGCTCCCTGTCTGCTGTGACAGCTCTCAGGCACCCACCAGAGCCCAGCTGATGTCACCCAGCCTGCAGCTGACACCCAACACTCGTGCTGTTCCAGAGTTGTCCATTCCCTGGGAAGCCACTGGAAGCCAGAGGGCAGCTGGGTTGCTGCTGCTTTCCCTCAGCAGGATTTTAAACATCAAAGGAAACCCAAACTTCCCATTTGACAACTCATGGACTTCCCTTCCCACCCACAGATTCCATTTCCTGCTGTTTTTAGATGGAGCAGTACAAGCAGATAAGTCGTGTAAACTGCAGTAATAGCGGCGCTGCCTTGATTTTTATCTGGAGCTTTCATTTCAGGTATGTTCTTTGAAAGCTCAGGATTCAGAGGCAGGAGGTTCCCTGTAAATCCTGCCTTTCCTGTCAGGAAAAGGAGTGAGAGGATTAGAATTTAGCATTGCAGAGGAAGTTCAGGAAACATAAACTCCAAAGGCAAGAAAAATACCTCAGATCAACACATTTTTGTCTTGGGCAAAGAACGGGTAAAAGAGGATTGAGGAAATGAGCAAACGAGTCATGATGTGGCTTAATGTGGTGTTGAAATTCTGTGCTTCTGATCTGTGTTTGGACCTTGGTGATCCCTTAGATTTTATTATATCCCCAAAATCTCTAATTTTGCTACTTGTGGCCACATTGTCTTGGGAATGTTTTATGGGATGGATTGCATCGTGCTTTGTGCTCTGAGTCCTGGTTGAGAGGAATAGTGGATTTGTCTTTCCAAACAAGCTGTGGGTCTGCTGGTAGATAAAACCAGCACTGGGAGAGAAAAGAAACAATGGGAAGGATTCCACTGATTGGTGAATGGAAAAAGAGCTTTGCTTTTACAAATAAAGTTTAGGTTTGTTGATAAATGAAATTAGACATGGAAAGATGAAAGAAACGATGGAGAAGAAAAACCCCTAAATTCTGTAAGAATTAAAAATTAAAAGAGAGGGTTATACATTAGAGGGTAATCTTTGGTATCAGGCATTTTGGGAAGTCTGAACTTCTCAAGTGCCTCAGCCAATGGGGAAAGAGAGAAGGGAAATGCGGCTGGGAAATTGGGATAAAAAGGAGGCTGCATCCTCCAAAAATTGGAGAGATCCCAGGAGAATGCCTCATGGCCTCTCCCTTTATTGGAATAAAGCCAAAAAGGACTCCTCTGTCTCCTTTTTGGACATAAACCTCTGGTGTTTGTAGATTAATTTTCCTACCATGGTGGACAGGATTCTCTTTCTAATCCTTGAATGGAAAGGCTTGGACAGAGATTAACCTGTTCCCCCTGTCCTGTCTCACACAAGGAGCTTCCTCACGGGCTGCTGACAGCCTGGGGACCAGTTGACCATGGGGGGAGGCCTCTGCCTCCTGAGAGGCTGTAGAAGGTTTTCCAGGTGCAGATCAGCAGTGATGAAGCAACGTGAATCCAACCCAACCCATCAGCCAGCACTGCACAGTGAATCCAGGAGGCTGGGATGGAGCCAGGCTGGGAGAGCTGAGGGACAGCCTGGAGGAGAGAATGGTCCAGGGAGAGCTCAGAGCCCCTTGCAGGGCCTGAAGGGGCTCCAGGAGAGCTGGAGAGGGACTGGGGACAAGGGATGGAGGGACAGGACACAGGGAATGGCGCCCACTGCCAGAGGGCAAGGTTGGGTTGAATATTAGGAAGAAATTCTTCCCTGTGAGGGTGCTGAGGCCCTGGAACAGGATGCCCAGAGCAGCTGTGGCTGCCCCTGGATCCCTGGAAGTGTCCCAGGCCAGGTTGGACAGAGCTTGGAGCAACCTGGGATGGTGGAAGGTGTCCCTGCCATGGCAGGGGGTGGAACTGGATGATCTTTGAGATCCCTTCCAACCCAAACCATTCAGGATTTGGTGGCACCACCATCATGGCTCTCCACCTCCTGATGTGTCCCACTTCCAAATACTCCATCAGGCACTGGAGAACTCTCTGGTTCCTACTGCAAGGCACTCATTCCCCTGCCCATGGGAAGCAGACACTGACAGTGATGGCACAGGAGGCCTGGACCAGCTGCTTGTTGGCCCCAGGGCAGTGATTTATTTATTTATCTGTCAGCTCTGTGCAGCCCTGCCTCTTCCCCCAAACACAAACCAGGGAAAATCCGAATGAATAAAGACATAAGCAAAATTATAAGTGCTGCCAGTTTGCCTTTGGCGTGCTCAGAAATGCCCAGGATGGGAATGTGATCTCTGCTGCAAATGATTCATCACAGAGGGATTACATGGGGAAATGTGACACTGGCAAATGTCTGAGATTTATTGGAAAGGGCATTTGCATTGACTAGCTTTATTCATGCTTTGTTGCTGGTCCTGTTGCTTCCAAGGGAGCTGTCCTGCAATTTACAGAGAGTTACTATTTTTTTTTTTTAAGTTTCAGAGTTACTGGGCTTTTTTGAAGTTTGAATGAACCTGTAAATAATTGAAGTCAGAGTAATTATTGAATAAGTTGATTGACAAGTTACACAGTAGAAATATTAAATCTTTTCCTTTTAGTGCATTCACAAGTCTGTCCTCTCCTGGCTCGTAAATCTATTTATCATCCTAATCCAGTGTGATGGGTTTTATCCCATTTGAAATGATAAAATGTAATTTACCTTGTGCAGCTTAACTTGTTACATGTGTTAGATACACACACAGCCTCATCCTTGCTGCAGGTTAGGATTTCATGCCTCTTGCTGCATTTCATGCTCTCCACACCCATAAAACAAGTTTTCCCCCCTTTTTTAAGATGGGGACTAACTGGAGTGTCTATCTCATAATTACAAAAGCCAACCAGCAGCAGAGCAAGGAAGAAACCCTGTTTTTCTTTCTGTGTTAGAAAAATAGCTAAAATAATGATGAGCATGCACTATTTTCACTGATCCCTGGGTTTTTTTTTCTGGCATTCTGGCCATTCATAATGGTGTGAAAACCTTATAGAGTGTGAGGGTACATGGTGAAGGTGTAGGTAAGAGCAGGGGATGTGGATTTTCACCCCACACTAGGAGGTCTGTGGACACAGGATCTCGAACTGGATGGGGAGGAGTTGCGAACACCAGATGAGTTTTTGGGAGCCATGGGAGAGGGAGACTGGACCTTGAGGCCACTGGGAAGAAACATCTTGGATGGATTTGCTGCACCAGTTTGGTTCAGGAGCAAAACTGACAGGAGTGTGGTGGTTTTTGGCTGTTCCTGACTCTCTGGTTTTTTGGCTGGTTTTTATTTTTGGGGGCCTTTTTTTTTTTTTTGGCTGTTTTTTGTTTTATTTTTTTTGGCTGGTTTTGGGGTTTTTTTGGCTGGTTTTGGTTTTTGGCTGGTTTTGGTTTTTGGCTGGTATTTGGCTGGTTTTTTTGGCTGTTTTCTGGCTGTTCCCGACTCTGGTTTTTGACTGTTTTTGACTGTTCCTAACTCTGGTTTTTGAGTATTTTTGGCTGTTCCTGACTCTCAGAGGTCCCAGGCAGCATCTGGGTTGTGGTTTTTTTGGGCACAGCTTAGCAGGGAGAGAAGGATGCACTTTAGAAAGTGAGCAGCATAAGAGTCGGGCTTTGGGAGCCCTCACCCTGCTCCTCCAGGCCCAGAAATGTCCTGGGGCCCAGGTGATGGAAATGGCACACAGGTGGGCTGAGGGAAGCCCCTGGTTGCTGAGAGGTCCCTGGCAGCTCCTCTTGTGTCTCTGTAGCCACCTCCAGGCACTTGTCCTTGTTATGCAGAGCCCGGTTTGATGGAGAAGTGAAGCAACTCTAATTTTCTGCTCTTTTTGACACTGCAAAGCTGGAAATAACTCAGAGTTATGCATTTATTGGACACAATAGGAACCCAGGAAGAGTGAGACGTGGCAGTGTCTTCTGAAGGTGAATCCAAGTGCTTTGATGGCACAGTGCAGCCTGAAGTTCAGGCTAGTGGCTGGGAAGTGTTAGGACACGAGCTCTGTGTTTTGATTGTTAACTCTTAGTTAATGCAGTGAGAGGTTCTGCTGGGCTCTTCAGAGCTGAGCTGAACCTCAGCATCTCCTTCTGAGCATTGAAATGGTCCTTCCCCAAATGAGCAGGAGACTCTGATTGTCAATCAATTGACTTCAGTGGAAATTTCCACTGACTTCAGTGTACTTTGGCTCAAGCCCCAGGCTCCTGTCTGCCCCTTCTAACCCTCCGTGCAGCTTCTCTGCTTGCAGCTGCACAAGCGTTTATGGAAAACACATTTTAAAGCTCAGCTGAGGGCAGGGGTTGGGGTTGTAAGAGTGTCCAGAGAAGTTGAAACGAATTCAGAGATTTCTAGACCAGTTTGAGACCCAAGAGAAAAAGAGATCTGTGTATTGAAGGTGGCCACTTGACAGAAAGTCAGTTGGTCTTAGCACTGATAACTGCAAGTCAATCATTCTTTACCATCCTAGCATTTACTAAAAGTAAATTTTCCTTGTTACTTTTTGTCCCCCTCCCAGATTTAATGTTTGAAACCCGTTTCTTTATTTTCTAAAGATTTGTGGCAGAATAATGAAATTTGCCCGATACCAGGAAACAAAAGCAACCAAAATTGAATTAGTTTAGAAAGGATCGATCACATCTAAAAGGAAAAGTCTTTGATTGCTCCTTGTCATTTTGTGTGTTCTTTGGAGTGGGAGACACAGGATAGGACAGGACATGGGGTATATTTTCTGTTATATGTAGAAAGGTTACATTTGGTTTTGCCTTAGATCTGTGACCCAGATGAAGTTTGGCTCAGCAATACTATTGGAATGATAATAATGCTCCCAAAATCACAGAATATCCTGAACTGGAAGGGACCCACAAAGACCATTCAGGACAACCCCAAGAATCCCACCCTGTGCCTGAAGCAGTTTTCCAAAAGTTTCTTGGGCTCTCATAACAAATACCATTTTGTATCTTTGTGCCACCCCTTTTCCAGTGTATGGATTTAATGGTAAACTTGTATTTTTCAATCCCCAGCAGCATAAATGGAATTAAATTTGTAATCTGTTATTGATTTTCATGCACAATTTGTCATTTACCTCAGCAAGTACATTGTCATGTATACACTGTGCACATAATTATTTGCTAGCCCATCCCTGTCTTTATATCAAGAAGTGGGAGGGGAGACAAGAAATTGGGAAAATGTGATTTTTCCCAAGGTCATGCAGCAAGTTGATCCAACCCTCACTCCCTGATGCCATCAGTGGTTTGGGCATTAACAAAAATTCACTAACAGGAGCTGGAGGAGGATGGAGAAATGGTGATTTAAGAAATTAAAGCAGGGTTTTGGCCTGCTCCTATTGATTTCTGCTGGAGCTGTGGGGAGATGGTGACAGCACCTGCCATTGGGTGAGAGAGTGGGTGGATGTGTGGCCAGCAGGGAAGCCAAACTGCTGCAGGATTAAGAAGGATATTTCTGTCTCACTGACTGGGTTTTATTTCCTTTCTGAGTTACAGCACCCAGAGCCCTGGTCCTTCTGCTGTGTGCAGCACTTGGAAGGTGAAATTGCAGGGATGTGCTCACCTGGAGTGGGACCATTCCCATGGTCAGACAGGAGCTGCCAGGACCGAGGGGTCTGGCATCATGAGGCCAAAGAGGTTAAACAGTGTGAGAAATAGCTACTCACTTTTTATAGTTTAGGAAGGTTTATTAAACCTTATCAAAATTACAACAGAAGACTGCATAAAGAAAAAAGGTTACGGCACTGGGAGCAAAAGATTTTCCCTGCCATATGCTCAGCCCCCTCACAATGGAGATTTTTCCCTTTTTAACCTTTTAACCCCTCCCAAAGTTCTGTCCATCAGCCCCTTCTTCTCTGTCCAGTGGTGGAGATCTCTTCCTCAAATCCTGATTGGAGGTCAGATGTCACCATAGTGACAAGCCAGCCCTCCCAGATGTCCCAACTCCAGCTGTCCCTTGATAACCACATGAGGGGGTACAACATAACTATAAATCTATAAACTTTTCTTAACCTATATACATGATATTTGTCTGTTAATTGTGAGAGTCAATCATGGCACTACTCATCTATCACAACAGCTTGAAGAGAAATGGTGCACTCAAGTCTTCTTGGAAAACCTGTAGGGAGTGACATTCCTACCCATGGCAGGGGGTTGGAATGAGATGATTTTCAAGGTCCCCTCCAACCCAAATTCGGAGATGGAGGCAGTTATCTTGATGGGCAGACCCATCTCTCAGAATGTGGTGTCCAGTTTGTTCCTTGTGGTTGCAGAACCAGCCCATCTGTCATGCAGCTTTAGTGCAGGTCACTTTCTGAGTGCCATGGAGGAAAGGCATCATCATTTTCCTTCTGTCTGAACTGCCCAAAGAGTTCTGTTTTGCCCATAGGCTCTGTGGGGAAGTGAGCTGCCTTATGCAGCAGTTTATTACCCTCAAATGTAAGAAATCCTCAAGACCAATAATATTCCAAGGCCTTCTTACCCGTAATGAGAAGGGCATTGAAAACGTGGGTGTCGCAGACATATTTTCTGAAAAATATCTTTGCTAAGATTTTTTCTCCTGAGAAGCTGAGCGTCCTCAGAAATGAAATGTAAACAATAATTATATTGTTTGTATATATTTTTAAATAATTATCTGCTGCTGTGGAATATGGCAGGTGCATCTTTGATTGGTCTCATGTGAATTGTTTCTACTTGATGACCAATCACAGGTCCAGCTGTGTCAGGACTCTGGTCAGTCACATGATTTTATTATCATTCTTTTCCTTTCTTTGCTAGCCTTCTGATGAAATCCTTTCTTCTATTCTTTTAGCATAGTTTTAATATATAGTTTTATTTTAATATATATCATAAAATAATAAATCATCCTTCTGAAACACAGAGTCAAGATTCTCATCTCTTCCCTCGTCCTGAAGATGAGGGAAACATCATCACACGTTGGGGTTCCAGGTGACAAACACCCTGATACCAGGGGATTGCAGTGATTTTTTGGGTACACCCTCTGCCCTGCTCTCTGCTGACCCTTTTCTCTGTGCCCCTGCAGGAAGGAAGCCGGGATGGATTACAGCTCGCTCAGTGGGGTCCCGCGCTTCCTGACCCGGCCCAAGGCGTTCATGGTGTCTGTAGGGAAGGATGCCACCCTGAGCTGCCAGATCATTGGAAACCCCATCCCAGTGGTGAGCTGGGAGAAGGATAAACTTCCAGTGCAGTCTGGGGGAAGGTTTAAAACCACGGAGGATGGGGATTTGTACCGGCTAACCATCTACGACCTGAGCCTGGAGGACAGCGGCCAGTACATCTGCCGGGCCAAGAACACCATCGGGGAGGCTTTTGCTGCTGTCAGCATCAAGGTGGGAGAGGAGACCACAGTCACAGAGTCAGCTCCTTACTTCATCCAGAAACCTTCCAACATCAAAGTAACCCTGGGAGAAGACGCCATGTTCAAATGCAAAGTCCAGGGCAGCCCTCCCCTCTCGGTGAACTGGGAGAAGGATGGGCGATACCTGAGGAACAAAGCGGACGCTGGGCGCTTCCAGATCGAGTCTGCTGGCGAGTCCAACGCTCTCACCATCCAGTGTGCCCAGCTTGGGGACAGTGGCACCTACACGTGCCGGGCAGAGAACCTCATCGGATCCGCCAGCGCCTCGGCCGCGCTGGTGGTGGAAACGCGCGGCTCCTCCAACCCCGACAGCAGCGGCAAGACGGCCTCCTTGCTGTCCCACCTGCAGAAGAGGCGGGAGGAGATCAGGAAGATGGACATCTCCCACGGCACTCTGGACTCTGCCTACTCGGCGGTGGAGGGGCTGTCCAGCCTGGGCTACGGCCTGTCCCGGGACTACGAGCGGGCGGCGGGGCTGGCCAAGGGCACGCGCAACGCCACGCCCGGGGCGCTGACGCGCACCTGCAGCGTGACCGAGGGCAAGCACGCCAAGCTCAGCTGCTACGTGACAGGAGAGCCCAAGCCCGTGATTGTGTGGAAGAAGGACAACGAGGTCATTGAGGAAGGCCGGCGGCACGTCATCTACGAGGATGACCAGGAGAACTTTGTGCTGAAGATCCTCTTCTGCAAGCAGACGGACAACGGGCTGTACACCTGCACGGCCTCCAACCTGGCGGGGCAGACCTACAGCTCTGTGCTGGTCACTGTCAAAGGTGGGTGGGTGTGGTTCTCATCAGGGTGGGTGTGCCTGCAAGGATGCACCTTTGAATTAGGGTGGGGTGAGTGGTATGGTTTGAACAAAATGTCTGCCTCCCAACTGCTGCAGGGGAGGGTGTTAGATGTGTCACACTTTTGTTGCCATTCTGAAGAACTAGGACTGACATTCACAAGAGTGGAGTGACCCTCTGAAGGCAAGTTCTTCACCACTGACTATGGCAAACAAAGGCATCTTGGATCTGGGAGGTTTTCTAGGAGCATTCAAGGAGCACAGACTATCCAGCAACCCAAGCTGGGAAAGGCTGAATAAAGCTCTCCTGGTGGAAAGGGCTTGGGCACTTGCGTAGATGACCTGGGGACAGAGTCCCATTGCTGGTGGTTCTTAGGAAGGGCAGTAAAGAGGTGCCAGGTAGGGATGGATGCGGCAGAACTGGCTGTGATGCCTCAGGTTTTAGCTTTAATATTTTTCAGATTCTGTGCTGCTTTAGTGTGTGGATCTGAGCTTCACATCAGGGCATGGTGAGCTCTGTGCACAGAGCAGGGAGACAAAACAATTCCTGCTCCAGCTGGGCACCAAGGACAAATGATCCAAATCTCAGCCCCAAGAGCACAAACACCGTGGGCTGGAGAGAGAAAAACAAGCAGGGTGGGACTGCCGGGGCTAAAGCTGGAATGGGACAATGAACTGCAAGGTGCAAATGGAGCAGAACTGATCCCAGGGAGAGACCCCGGGAGCGCTCGTGCATTTTGGGGCCATTTTGGTTCATCTTGGGTGCAGCCCTGGCTGGGCTCTGGTGCTGCCCACGGTGGATCTATTGAAGCTTCCTAATAATCCCTACTTTATTCCTTGGCTCCATCCAGTCTCTGTTCTAGGTCAGCCTGCACAAGGCATCAGCTGGTTCTGGGGCAGCTGCGGTGCACCAGGTCCCTAAGGCTCCTGTCAGTCCTGGTTTCACAGTGATGTAAGAAATCCATTCCCATGCTCTGGGTTAGTGACTGCCAATGCTCTGTCTCGCCCTCCAGGCTTTAATCACATCTGGGTTTGTGTTCACCATGGGGTTTACTCAGACGTGCCATTTGTAGTAGTAGTGGAAACCCCTCCCTACAAGATGAGTGTGTCAGGCTGCCTCAGATCCCCTGGGGGACCTACTCCAACTCTAATTACAGTCCAGCTCAGTTTTCCTGTACAGTGACCCACCAGCAGCCTGGCTCTTGCCAGGCTCTTCAGCCTTCTGCCAGCTTGGGTTGATAGATAGTCTGTGCTCCTTGAATCCTAGAAAACCTCCCAGGTCCAGGATGACTTTGTTTGCCACAGTCAGTGGTGAAGTGGTTGAAGAACTTGCCTTCAGAGAGTAATTTCACCCTTGTGAAGGTCAGTCCTAGTTCTTCAGAATGGCAACCAAAGTGTGACACACAATTTTTGCAGAATCCCAGAATGATTTGGATTGGAAGAGATTTTAAATATCATCTCATTCCAACCTCCTGCCACGGGCAGGGACACCTTCCACCAAACCAGTTTGCTCCAAGCCCCATCCAACCTGGCCTTGAACAATCCAGGAAGCTCTAAATTTTCCAGCTGCTCTCCCATTTGGCAAAGGGGACAGCAGGCAGTTTGGAATCCGTAAATGAGCTGTCAGAGACAAAGGACTTTTCCACTCGGGTGGTAAAACTCAAGGATTTTTCACTGGCAGCAAAATAAATTAGAGATAAAATTAAGTAGGAGTTATCTGTGTTTCATACTCATCTTTAAGACTCTCAGGTATTATTTGATTTTCTGTTTTCCCTTTTTTGGAAAGTGGCTCAGTCCCTGTGCCCATCAGTGACACCTGATCTGTGGGGCTCACTGGCATTTGTCCCACCCCTTGCTGTCCCGTGGAGGTGCTGAGTGGCATGGGGAAGGGCATTTGTCGTGTTCCATAAAGCTGGGGTTACCTCATGAGCTGGGGCTCGGAGCTGAAGATCAATCCTGGCCCTCACTCTGGTGGGGGATCACTTTGAGGTTGGATCAAGCTCATTTCCCTGCACAGCACCTTGCAAAAACAAACCTCCCCTGCTCTGCCTGTTCTTACTGCTCTCATGGCTGCAACCTGTTCCAAAGGAGGTGAGGAAAGCAAAGGGAGCAGCCAGTCTGGGAGCAAGCGCCATGGGAAAGGGTTATTGATCCCTGTCCGTTGTCCAGAGCTGCCTGTGAGTCAGGAGGCTGAAGTGGAAATGTTTATGGATTGTTTATTTTTTATGCTGTGCCACATTTGGCTCCCTGTCCAGGCCAAGGCTGCCATGGAAAATCTACGTGTGTAGGTTATAATTAGGCCCTGATAAATGACTCTCCTTTGTGTCACCAGAAGTTCTTCTCAGCCCTCCCAAGACAGGTCAGAATGATGCAGCAGATGGAAAAAGCTTTTAATTCTGTTGAGCTTTTAATTCTGTTGTTTTGTGTCACTGGTGATGCCATTGGTTCATCTGTTGCCAGGCTTAGGGAGGGAGATCATCTTGCCATGCAAACTTCTCTTTGCTCAGCCATGTAGGAGAGGGTGAATTCTCCAAGCAGCCATCCCTAGAATCATAGGATCAGAATGGTTTGGGCTGGAAGGGACCTCAAAGGACACCTGGTTCAAACCCCCTGCTATGGGCAGGGATGCCACTCAGTGGATCAGGTTGCTCAGGGCCCTGTTCAAACTGGCCTTGAACACTTCCAGGGGTGGGACATCCATAGAAAGCCTCCTATGTTCTGTCAATCTACATCCTAGGGACCTAAGGACCCAGGAATCAAACATTTGTGAACTCTTTGTTGAGCCTGTGCCTTAAAGATCACTGAGGTGGGCAAAAAAAAAAAAAAAAAAAAGGATTTTTTGAGCTGTTCCTAAATGAGATTTAGTGAATCAGACTTAAACAAAAAAAGGCTACAGGGCAGAGAATCACTCTCCTAAACAAGGAAAACTGAAGCTTGATTAGATTCAGAAATGTGCCTGGAACAGAGATAAAATCACAATCCATACACTGAGATGTGAGCTGTAAAAGGAATTGGGGAAATTGTGCCCAAGAATAAACCTTTAACAAATCAAGGAGTGGGGAGGATGGGAGGAACATAAATAACCAGCTTGGCTTTGCTGAAGGCTTTGGAGATTTCCCTGGGCCATGTGTAAAGTTGCTGAGAACAGAATTCAGGTCTCCACCGTGGGCCAAGCTGTGCTCGCTGGAGTCCCTGAATAAAGTAACCAGATACTGGATGAGAAGGTTAAAGGTTGCAAGCCAAACAGGATGGAGATGGGTAAAAACACCCTGGTGCTGAGGCCACCTTATTCTCCCTCTGATCAGATGGGATTTTGGATGGTCACTGTCATGGCAGTCACGTTGGAGATCTGAACGAGAATTGCAGCTTGAGAAATGAGGACGTAGAAAGGAAATTGGGAAAGCACGGTAGCTAGGAAGATCAAAGGCTGAAGATGGTGGAAGCTTTTCAATCTACGTTTAGCCAGCTCTTACTGGGAGGATTTTCCTTATTCTTACCTTTCCTGGACCTTTTTCATTAGGCAGAGGGAAAACTTGCCTCTGGAATAATAAATGTGAGAATTCCAGCAATAAGAAAGGGGAAATGTAGGCAAGTGAAAAAGTGAGGTCCAGAGGGCAGATGTGCCTTGATAAGGTTAAGAAAACATTGGGCTTCTTTGCAGGCTGCACCTATTCTTAGCAAAATATGTGTTAGCAGGGCTTGCTTTTTAAAAATAACATCCTCTCATTGCCAGTTTGCTTGCTGGGGACCAAACAAAAAAGCCTATGAGAGACTGGAGAAATATCTCCTCAGGATATGCAGCAAAACAAATCTCTGAAGTTCTTGCAGTTTCCTGCTAATTCCATGAGCTGCTCTTGCTCTGTGCTCCCTCAGTGTTTTGCTGTGCTGCGCCTCTCACATTTTTCCCAGTGGGCAGGTTTTGGCAGCTCTCTTATTTTCTGTTTTGTTTGCACCTCTCTGACCTGGGTGTGGTGCTGGTTATGGGCCAGATGGTTTGGGATGCCTGCTCTCAGGAGACCTCTGGTCCTTCTGTAGTCCCCTGACCCAAATCTACCCCCTCTGCCTGACCAGGCACATTCTGGACCTTGTAAAGAGCATGGAGGGATGCTCAGGAGGAGGAGGAGGCTGGTGGGGTTTGGAGCCACTCTGACATCTCCAAAAGCCCTGGGCTGGGTTCATCCCAGGCTTCAGTTCAGTTTATCAGCTGCTGTTGCTCTGAAGCTCCATTCAGAGGGAGATAAGACGTGTGTGCAGGACGAAAGCAGAGTTGTTTTCAGAGGATATCTGTGACCCCCAGCTGCCAAAGATAGCCTTGCACTGCCTTTCCCTGGCTGGGAGAGCACTGCTGTTACTGCAGCATGCTCCTAAGAGTCAACCAACCCTGCTGTGCTTGAACATTTAAGAGCTTTTTCCCGGAATAGCTTTTTTATTTTTATTTTTTTTTTTCACTTTAGGTACTGCTTAGTGACTGTAAAGGGAGAGGGGTTAATGATATGGCCAGCTGCTCCAAGTATGGGAATACACTTGTGTGCCTCTCAGGTGCAGCTTGTGTTTCTTTTTGGCCCTTGTGCAGCTCTCAGTGTTCCCAGTGGCAGCTCCAGGCTCCCTCCTGCCAGAGGGCTGCATCCCTCTGATCAAAGCTTGCTTACAGAATGCCAGAATGGTTTGCTTTGGAAGAGACCTTAAACCTCATCTCCTTCCAACCCCTGCCATGGCAAGGACACCTTCCACTATCCCAGGTTGCTCCAAATCCCACCCAGCCAGGCCTTGGACACTTCCAGGGATCCAGGAGCAGCCACAGCTTCTCTGGGCACCCTGTGCCAGGGCCTCAGCACCCTCAGAATAAAGAATTTCATCATAATATCTTATTTAACCCTGAGAAAAAAAAATCAGGAAAAAAAGAAAAAAGGCTAATCACCATCTGGAGTGTGGGCAGAGCAGATCTGTGACCGTGTTCACAGGGGTCCAAGGATGTGGGAAGAGATGAGGATCTGACTCCATGTTTCAGAAGGCTTGATTTATTATTTTATGATATATATTATATTAAAACTATACTAAAAGAATAGAAGAAAGGATTTCGTCAGAAGGCTAGCTAAGAATAGAATAGGAAGGAATGATAACAAAGGCTTGTGGCTTGGACAGAGAGTCCAAGCCAGCTGGGCTGTGATTGGCCATTAATTAGAAACATGCAACATGGGCCAGTCACAGATCCACCTGTTGCATTCCACAGCAGCAGATAACCATTGTTCACATTTTGTTCCTGAGGCCTCTCAGCCTCTCAGGAGGAAAAATCCTAAGGAAAGGATTTTCCATAAAAGATATCTGTGATACAGATCTGTGTACCCAAAGCTGAAGGCTTTTCAAGCCAAGATTTTGATTTGCCTTAAACTAAGGTGTATTTAGGCATAACATTAAAAAAAATAAATTTCCAAGTTGACATGCTTAGGGTCACCTTCCTGCTCCTGGACATAGTGTGGGTTCCCAGTCAGGTTTTACCCTCAGGATAACAAAGATAGTCCATGGCATTGCTCCCTCCAGGTGTCCTGCCAAGCCTTTAGAGTCTGGTACCTCATTTAAACTGAGAGAGGGGAGCTTTATATCAGATATTAGGAAGAAATTCTTCACTGTGAGGGTGGTGAGGCGGGATGGAGTCACAAAAACCAGCTGGGAGCTGGCACAGCCATTACTGGGAGGTGAAGGTACATATCCAGGCATGATCTCTCACAAAGCATGAGCAGTGTTCCAGCACTGGCTAATCCAATGTGTGACATGGCTGTGGCACCAGTCCCGCGGCCCTGGCCACCAGCTGTGCTCTTCAGTCCAGCTCCTCTTTCCCCACTTTAGGGCTGGGGTATCAGGGTGATGTCACAGTGCAGCTGTCGCTGGAATTTGACATTGTTCAGCTCATAAAATGACTTCCCTCACTGTCATGCAGCGGCTTGGTGGGTTTGATCTATGCTTGGGTTGGGCCCTCAGCCAGAGCACTGCAGCCCCACTGCTGGAGCAGGGCTGAGCCAGTTCGGAGACTGGGGCTCCTTCTCTATTTCTTTTGTTGTTGTTGGCAAAAGCTGCTACAGAGCCCTTGGGGCTGGTGGGGAGAACAGAAAACTCCTCCTTTTGTGCACATCTGATTGTGCACAGCCACCTCACAGCTCTCTGTGCCCCTTCAGATCACTTCTGCTCTAAGACCACCCGTAAAACATTGGTTCTTGCACCAGCTCAGCTGCTCACTCCCACCTGGAATTTCTGCCCTGTGCGGTGTCCCATGCCCAGCTTGTTTGTCATTAAACTGTCACAGACATGTTTTATGAGAAATCCTTTCCTTAGGATTTTTCCTCCTGAGAAGCTGAGAGGCCTCAGGAACAAAATGTAAACAGTGGTTATCTGCTGCTGTGGAATGCAACAGGTGCATCTTTGATTGTTCTCATGTGGTTGTTGCTAATTAATGGCCAATCACAGTCCAGCTGGCTCGGACTCTCTGAGCCACAAGCCTTTGTTATTCATTCCTTCTTTTTCTATTCTTAGCTAGCCTTCTGATGAAATCCTTTCTTCTATTCTTTTAGTATAGTTTTAATGTAATATATATCATAAAATAATAAATCAATCCTTCTGAACATGGAGTCAGATCCTCATCTCTTCCCTCATCCTCAGACCCCTGCGAACACTGCCACAATTAAACCAGTTCTGGAAGGATTCTTTTAAAGGCCTTTTACTCCAACCAGGCCTTGACCACTTCCAGGGATAGGGCAGCCACAGCTCTGTTACTATGATATTTTATGAAAAATCTCTTTGCTAAGATTTTTTTTCTCTTAAAAAGCTGAGAAGCTTCAACTTCTTTATGTTTTGCTGCTTTGAAATATAATTTAGGAAATTGTTTACTCAACATGTAAATTGTTTTAATTTAATGTCTAATCACAGCCAGCTGTGTCAGACTCTAAGTCTGTCACAAGTTTTTATTATCATTCTTGTCTAACCTTGTCTCCTTGCTCTTTAGTATAATTTTAGTATATAATTTCATATAATATAGTATAATTTTATATAGTATAATATAATTTTATATAGTATAATATAATTTCATATAATATATAATACATAATATATAATGTATAATTTCATATAATATAATATAATTTCCTATACTATAATATAGTATAATTTCATATAATATAATTAATTTCATATAATTATTTTCATATAATATCATTAATTTCATATAATTAATTTCATATAATTAATTTCATATAATTAATTTCATATAATTAATTTCATATAATAGCCTTCTAAAAACTTAGAGTCAATTCTCATCTTTCACCTCATCCTCAAACCCACAACACTACAACACAGCTCCTCTGGGCAATGTGTTTAGGGCCTCACCACCCTCAAAGAGAATTTCTTCCTAACTTCCCATCTAAATCTACTCTCATCTCTCATTCTCCTTTCTCTTTTTACCCTCTTAAGAACCCACCATACCCTTCAAGGCGAAGCTGAAGGACCTCGAGGTGAGGGAGAAGGAATCTGCCACGTTCCAGTGCGAAGTGCCCGTGGCTGGGACAGAGACAGCTTGGTTCAAGGAGGAGACCAAGCTGCAGCAGAGCAAGAAGTACAACATCGAGGAGGAGGGCACCTACCGCCGCCTCACCGTGCAGAACGTCACCACGGACGATGATGCTGTTTACATCTGTGAGATGAAGGAAGGGAGCAGGACCATTGCAGAGCTCTCTGTCCAAGGTAAGTGAAATAGGGGTCTCCTCCAGCCAGGTCTCATAAGCTCGTTGAGGTCTATTTCACACCCAAGATAGCTCAGGTACCCTAGAAGGGATAAAATCAGCAGGATGGCTTCTGTGGTAGTGTTGGAAACAAAACGGTTTTAATAAAAGGCAAAATAACAAAACTCTTTACAGAAAAAACAAGCCAGGTGCAAATGTTCCTTGCCCCTGGTAAAACACCTCAGAAAAGCCATTAGTGTCTTTGTTGTCTTCTTTTTCTAGTAAATTGTTCAGGTGGGACTTTTTGGCTTCTGTCCGACTGGCCATCCTTAAGTTTGAGGTGAAGTCCCCCAGGTCCTATGAGATGTCTTTTCACCTAATTGAGGAGAGAAACTTCTGGGCTTCTTTCCTTTTTAGGGGGACAAAGGATAGTTTTGTCACTCCATCAACAGGGGGGAGCACATTGCTATAGGTAAGAACAGCTCTTGGTATTTCAGATTGGCCAAAAGTGTGGGGTTCACCCTGAGGCTCTGGGTTTGACCTTGTGAGAAGGATTTGCCACGTCCATGTGGGCACTGAAGAGGAGCAGAGTCCCTTGTGGTGTGAAGATGTGGTCAGTGGTCCTTAGGGCTTCTGGCAGGGTGTCTCTGGACACACGGCCACACAGCAGGGACAGGCTGTGTTGTACAAGGTGTCATCCAGTGGGAGCCCATGCTGAGAAAAACTTCCTCCAGCTGTGGCCTGGGCCTGTAGACTTCTCTTTGATGCCTTGGAGTGGCTTCCTTAGACAGAGGCTAGGCAAGATTAAAAGAATAAAAGTGGGTATTTATTAAAGGCCTTCAGTAGTGGGCAGTCAGAAACCTCTGAGAGGGGCTACACCCAGGATGGATGATGGTCGTGAGTTTTTCATACAATTACAAGTTTGGTCCATTTACATACCAGGGGTTAATCCTCCAATTACAGCTTCATGTAATGAGGTAATTTACTCCAAGTTTTCTCCACCAATTCACAGAATTCCCAGAATGACCAGGTAGGAAGAGACCTTCAAGATCATCGAGTCCAACCCAGCCCCAGCACCTCAACTCAACCCTGGCACCCAGTGCCACATCCAGGCTTTGTTAAACACACCCAGGGATGGGGACTCCACCACCGCCAGGCAGCCATTCCAGAACTTTATCACCCTTGCTGTAAAAAACTTTTTCCTGATATCCAACCTGTATTTCCCTTGGCACAGCTTGAGGCGAATTCACTGCTGTTTACATCTCTCAGGGCCTGAAACAGTCAGGTGTCCCTGAGTTTCAGGCCTAGAGAGGAATTGTTTTGTGTGAATAAAATGGGAGAACAGCTGCTGAAAGGCTATGGAGTTTTAGAGTTACATACCCGAGCAGTACAGGATCTGAAAAATATAAAATCTAAATCCTAAGGCATCCCCTTAACATGACCCCAAACATCAGATGTGTCCCCTGGCACTGTCACACCCATCTTGTCTGGTGTCCAGTGAACAGAGTGGTGACTCTTGTCCAGGAATAATGCTGACCACCATGAAAAGGGGGTTTAGCAGCTGTGGCCAGATGTGCAGTGCAGGCTGCAGTCAACACCAGCATGGTTTAGATTGGAAAACACAGCTCCAGATCCCTGGCAGCTGGAGCAGTTTTCTGGAGTTTAGGAAGGGGACAAGGAAAGTCTTGGGACTCCAGCTGCTCAGAGTGGCCCCGAGATGTGTTAGAAAGTCTCTTTTTCCCAGCCCAGCCGTCGAAGAAGGAGTCAGAGCTCTTCATTTCTCAGTCTCAAGGTTGTTTATTGTTTCTTATCTATAAAATTCTTTCTCCTGTCCAGCCAAGGTCCACTCAACAGGACAGTCAGAGGCACTCTGCCTCCCCTGGGCATTGTTATCTTTTTATACTAAAAACTACATGTACAATATTTACAATTACTTTCCAATACCTATCACCTATGTTAGACAGTGAGCTTCTACTCTAAACCAATCTAAAAATATCAACATCACCCAGAAGATGGAGGCCAAGAAGAAGGAGGAAAAAGGCTGGACACGCACAGATTCCTTTATCTTGCCCCCTGAACCTCCATACCAAAAACCCCAAAAATCTATTTTTTCACCCCATGATAAATTCACTATTATTCTACCTAAACTGTCGTGGCTTGCATATCCTCATATAAGGTTGGTAACTTGCTCCATGGGTCATAATCAAACCCACAGGGGTCTTGGGCTCTGTGCCAGGGTCTCTGAGCCCCCTGGCAGGGTCCTGGCACTCCAGGACAGCCAGAGGGATGTCCTGAATTCTGACAGGAAAGGACAAAGGATGGCCATGTCCAGGTATCCTGAGTCTGGTGGTTCAGAGTGGAGTGGGACTAGGTGTAGTTGGGTATGGTGTGGGTGTCTCTCAGTGAGTAGACACAAACCCCACAGCTGCAGGCACTGGAGCCTGCCACAACCACAGGATTAATCTTGTCCTGACTCATTTGGAGTCTGAGTATACTCCCAGTGAAACCAGAAGGAGTTCTTCGTATATAAATTACTACAAGACAGCTGAGGGATGTGCATCCTCATGCAAATTCCTTTTTGTACCACCAGTAAAAAGCTGAGAGTGCACAGAGGTGGATGCAGAAGGGAAAATTTAGTCCAGAGACTTGGGAGAGCACAGACTGACATCTTTTTGTTGCACCTTCCATTAGGTCTGGACCAGCCTACCCCTGTGTGTTTGCTCCCAGTAGGACAGCTGGTATTTTGTTCACTTGTTTGTGCTGTAATGGTATGTTCCATCCAAAAGAGAGTGACTGAGCCAGGTGGAGCTTTCTGGAGGGGAGAGAAGGCAGAGCCTTCCTGGGGGAGCCTTGTGCCTGCCCTGGGAGGGGATTGGAGCGAGAAAGGTGGGGTGGGGACAATGTGAGAGCTTGGCCAGAGGTAAAGAACTGTGGGATGAGGACAGTGCTGAGGGCAGAGAGGTCAAGGAGGAGGATAAGCAGAGAATCAGGTCTTGCATCTTGTGGTGAAATCTGTGCTTGATGTGTTATTTTATGAGGGAGTTCAGCATTGCTGTCCATTAAACAGCTCTGGGTGATCTGCCTGGGCAAAGCCTCTTTCACCTCTCAGGGACTGCTCTGGAGCTGGAGCCGGTCACTGTTGGTCATTTGGGGTGGTCTCCTTGTGGTTTGGCCACATCTTTTCTGTGAACATTCACATCTTATGGCTTTGAGGTTGTCCTAGTAAGTGATGATAATCACAGTCACTTGGAAAGGACATAAATTCATTCAATGTGAATTTCTGTTGACACTAAGAAGAAACCTGAGATTTTCAGTGTCTTTCTCATTAATTTAGGTAACTTCTGTGTTTGCCATGTTGGTTGTGTGACTTTGATGGAGGGGAAATCCTAAAGGCAAAGGAGAGACCTGTCTGGCTTTAGACTGACCTACTTCAGCAAAGTTTTAATTTGAATTTCCAGCATATGTGGGTAATGAAAGTTGACAAATCTATTCTCATGCAAGGCCATGTATATTTTGTGTTTACCCAGCATCTGGCTCTGCTTGGTAGACAAGAAACCTGAGTGACTGCAGTCAAATAAGATTTGCTTTCCTCTCTTTAAAGGCCAAAATGAGTCCTTGGGGTCATCTGTTCTGTGTGACTCAGAGCCTTGGAATTTATTTTCAGGTGTCTGCATGGTGTCTATAATATTTTGACTGGGAGTGGGCTAGTCCTGTTTCAGTCTGGATGGTCCAAAGCGTTTAATATCTGCTGTTTGCTGACTGTGATTATTGTGTTATCTGAAGGGAACATCATTAAAAAGCTCCCACGGAAAACTGCTGTCTTCATCAAGGACACAGCCACCTTCTGCGTGGAGCTGGACAACGACTGCCAGAACGTCAGGTGGCTGAAGAACAGAGAGGAAGTGAAACCCAGCGACCGCATCTCCATCACGCGCTCTGGCAAACAGCACACCATGACCATCCGGGAGTGCAAGGTGGAAGATGCTGGGGAGATTGCCTTCCTGGCTGATGAAAGCAGGACTTCCACCCAGTTCACTGTGACCAGTAAGCTTCTCTTTTGTTTGGCCTTGGTGTTGTGTTTTCCCATGGCACCGTTGTTGGTTTGAGTGCCACCGTGGTAATTTTGGTGTCCAAAACCAGCTGAGGGTTTGATATGTGGCACAAAAAGCCATCAGCCCATCTGTGAGTGTTGTGAGATGTTTGGAGGGATCCAAACAGGACTTCCACCCAGTTCACTGTGACAAGTGAGCTCCTCTTTTGTTTGGCCTTGGTGTTGTGACTTCCCATGGCACCATTGTTGTTTTGAGTGCCACTGCGGTAATTTTGGTGTCCAAAACCAGCTGAAGGTTTGATGTCTGCCACAAAAAGGCAACAGCCTGTCTGTGAGTGTTGTGAGGTGTTTGGAGGGATCCAAACAGACAGAATATCCGTAGAGTCATGGAATGGATTGGGCTGGATGGGATTCCGCCCCATGCCATTGGCAGGGACACTTTCCATCACACCAAGATTTTCAGGGCCTTGTCCAGCCTGGCCTTGAAATGGATGCTCCACCCCTGGCCTCCACCACTTCCAGGGGTGGAGCATCCATGGTTTCTCTGGGTGAAAGCAGTGTTGGGGAAAGACCATGGCACAAACTTATCTTACTTGACAGAGCAGTAGCAGCAGGTGCAACATCATCAAGACTGGACCTGAAATGAAATTTTGGTGAAGTTGCCTATTTTTATTTGGCATTATTTTGATGACACTGCATTTCCTGGGTGAAATCTGCTTTATTTAAGACAAAAATACATATGATTTCTGGTTCTGTTGCAGTTCTGGATCATATATGAACAAATCACCCACTCCAGTCACAATCTGGGGAGAGTAATTCTTTTCTCTCAACACTGCAATCAGTCAGTGGCAAAAAGGAATCTTTTATTTAAAGATACTTAACTGCTGAGTTATCTAAACTTGGTTTGGGCATTCTGAAGCCGTTGAACTAAAATGAGGAAAAAATGAAGAAAGTGTCACGTTTGGTTTTGTGACAGTTTCTAAGGTATTTGTAAACCTGTACCATCCAAACAAGCACCTATGCAATGGGAACAATAAAGTTCAGCTTGATTTCAGGCTCTGCTGTTTAAATTATGAAGAAAGGGTTGATTCATGGAATAGAAATTGTAAGAAACTGCCTTCCCACAAACAGGTATTGCTGAAGAAAACATTGCATTACAATTTCTGATGGCAAGGTCAAGAGATCTCATTCCAGCACTTAGCGTTCAGCTTAATGTTACCCTAATGGGACCTTTGACATCTATCTGTGACCAGCAGTCACTGACAGGCTGGTAACTGTGCACCCCAAACCACTTCTGTGTCTATTTCTGTAAGGAAGGAAAAGCGTATCGCCTTGAGATTTCCTATTTTTACACTTTGTGCATATCAGATTTACTGCCTGGAGAATCCTCTGTGCTGTGTCCACATCTTTTCAATTAGCTGGGTGAGACTGGTGGTGGTTCTGATATCTTTTATAATGTACAGGCAATGTTTGTGTATTGTTTCTCATCTTGCATTGTTAATGCAAGATGACAAATAATGCAGAACTGTTGCCATTTTAAAGATGGGGAAACTGAGGCAGGAAGGAGATCAGTTGTCCCAGAGCTCAGTTTTAGTTTAGACTCATCAACAGACTCCATCTACAGTCAGGAATTCTTGAGTATGCCCACTGTGGGATTGTTTCACCCACCTCCCACACCTTCTTTGAGCTGGATTAATTGCTCCTGAGTGTGCTGCTCATGGGGTCACAGTTGGAGTCTGGTTGACTGACTTAACCCTGACACCTTTCAGAAAGCCAAAATTAAATGAAATTAATCCTGAACCATGTCAGTAGAGGTGTAACCAGAGACCATCAGGTAATTCCTCTTGACTATGTAAGTGGCAGCACATAGTGAATAATGCTGATGGGACTTGAGACTTCTTTAAAGGGTTCAAGAAGAATAAAAGGGTGAAAATAAATAATAATTATTCAAATACCTGTAGAAATGTGTTTATAGCCTCAGGCACCATAAAGTAGGCACATCTCCTCAATAGTAGGTTCTCATGGTGGGGACACATCTTTGTTGTTTCCTTTTGAAGTTAATTCCAAGTCCCAGAAACTGGTTCTGAATAAATTAGTAAAACAAAGATCCTACACGATGTCATTTTTGGGAGACAAAGTTACAGCTTCTGAGTGGGGGTAGCATAAAATTCAGGAGCAGGACAGATACCCAGATGAAAGGGGCTACAGGGGACATGCAAGCCTGTGTAACAAAACCAGGCTCTCCGTAACTCTTAAGAGATTTGAACAACCTTAGAAGATGGGTAAAACCATCAGCAGAGTGAAAATAAGAAGCTGAGTGTTAGTCTGCTTTGCCCAGGAGCTGTGAAGGGCAGAAATGTGGGTCTCTATCCAGCACTGGAGATTTAAGCCTACAAAATGTTTGTTGAAGACTCTCTGATTTTCTTGAGAGTTTAATATTGTGTAGATATCACATATGTTTAGCTGTGCAATAAAAGTATTGGACATCAGAGTTTGAGCTTGAGCTGGAATGATAATGATTCTGTGATCTTTGTTTAAAACAGCCTCAAAGCACCTTCCATCCATTCTCTTGCTTTTCCATCTCACATCAATGTTTTATGGAGGTTTATTAAGCAAGATGAACTTTTAGCCCAGCGTAAGCTATTTTGGCTTTTCCCCTCCGATGTAACTCACTGCTCTGCTTTGTTTTGTTTCCTTCCCTTGCACAGCTCCCAAAAAACCTCCCACCCAACCCCCATCTGACCCTGTGGTGAAAAATAAAACAGAAACCTCAGTGACCCTGGCGTGGTCCCCTCCGAGGATGGAGCGGCCCATCCCAGTGGACGGCTACATCGTGGAGCGCAAGAAACTCACTGGCTTCACCTGGGTGAGGTGCCATGAGTCCCACGTCCCCAGCCCCGAGCTCACGGTCAGCAACCTGCCAGAAGAGGCTGATTACCAGTTCAGAGTGTCTGCTGTCAATGCCTATGGACAGAGCCCCTACCTGGAGTTCCCTGGGAGCCTGCACCTCGGTGAGCACGAAACCAGCACTAAACGGGGTGGTCGGACACGTGGGTGCTCTGAAAACATTTTCCATGACTTTGAGGATGGAGAAATAGCCCAGCAAAATCCTCTTTGCCTTCACTGCTGGTTCTCCTGCTTCGTGCTAACCACTGACCTTCAGCAAAGGGAGGAAGGAAAAAGTGTCCAAACCCACCCCAGCGAGGGTCGTTGGGTTTCTGTGGCGGAGCTGTGGGTTCATGTTCCAATATCCCACATCAGGCTGTGGGGGAGGCAGAGCTCCCTGCTCTGCACCTTAAACCTGTAAATGCTTCTTCTGCACCCACAATGAAAAGAAAAATTAACATGGTCTTATGGTACAATTTTCAATATATAGACATGAGATATCGATCTTGCACCTAGAGAATATTTATGGGTGATCATACCATCATGAAAACCAATTTCTAGCCAGTCTCTCTTTAATCTAAGAGTTTCTAGGAGAAATCAAGGGGTTTTGCTTTATTTCTAGGGTGCCAATGTGCCCATACAATCATTGGGTGCAATGGGATTTCTTCTTCCTTTGAATCACTGCACTAGAAAATATCTGTACAGATATTGAAGACCCACGCAAACTTTGATCATGCTGTGTCTTGTGATTGTGTAATCCTTGTCCCTTGCTGTCTGAACATGCCTGTATTGTACTAGAGTATCTAGAACTGACTCATAGGGATATCTAAAAGTCCGTCCTTCTGAAATCTAAGACTAGTATTGGCTATTCAATAAACAACACACTTGCAGGGGACTTAGGGGTTTCTGGCCTATGCCTTTATAAATTTTAGGGATACAAAAAAAAATCAGTAAAATATGCCTGTTTTTCAAGAGCTGCAAAAACAGGACTCCAGAGGTCAATTACCTGCTGTAGAAGGAAACAAATCCTTTAGACCAACCATGCATTTCCTTCAGTGAATAAGAATTTTATAAAGCTGCATTAATTAATTTTCACATGTTGTTTACCCTGACCATTGTGGTTCCTAAGATGAGTTCTCCTCCATGGCAGTGTTGTTCTCAGAGGTGTGTGTTGTTCTTCCCTAGAACCCGTCCTGGCTGTGAAGAACCCCCTGACAACAGCTGAAGTTGCACCTGGAGGTGATGCCCTGTTCACTGTTGACCTGACCAAGACATGTTCTGGCACTTGGTACCTGAATGGCAAAGTCTTACAGGAAAGTGAGACCTACGTCATCAACAGAACCCAAACCACTCACACCCTGGTCATTAAAAATGTCACCAGGAAAGATGATGGGGCAGAAGTGAAATTTGTTGCCAATGACGTTGAGACCAGCACCAAGATGAGAGTGAGAGGTATTTATTGTCATTGCTGTCCATCCTTCTCCCACTCAGGAGGTGGTTGCTGGGATTTGAGGATTAAAACTGGGTCTGGAGGCTTTCCTTGGTCTGTGGGAAGCACCTGGAATTGTGTCATGTGGTTAATGTGTGTCCTGGCAATGACCTCACAGCTCACAGTGAGTGGATTTGGCCAGCTGGTGGTATCTGAACTAGATTGCTTCACATCAACTCATGAATTTTGGTCAAATTTATGTCATTCACAACCACCTGTCAGTGGACTCTGTCACCAAATCTGCCACTAATTCTGTCAGTGGATTCTGTCACCAAATCTGCCACTAATTCACCTTAAAGTTGTAATTTCAGCTCTAGCTTTGACCAGTCTCTTTGCCTGTAATAATCTCTCAAAAGTAAAAGAGCATTCATCACTAACAAAGCTTTTCTTGTAGGTTTTTTAGTCCACCATGTGTGGGATATAAAGTTAGTATGCTGGAGCTTGATTTAAGATCAAATTTTCCTCTCTGAAATGGCAGTACCATCTGTACCTACCACATTGCAAGGCAAGACATGATGAATTCATAACAAATAATTTCTTCTGGAAGGATATCTTTGGCTTAGGAGAAGATCTCTGCAGAAGCATGTTCAGAGTATTATTTATCAGTAGAAAAAAATGTGTTGGGCTTTTTTTCTTAGTAACTCTGAAAGTAAAAACAGATCAAGCTTTCTGAACTGAGAAAGAATGCACTGTATTGACATAAGTGTTGTTACAGTCCCACAAACTGAGTTCTACAGCACTTTCCTCTAACAAACTAAAAATGGAGCCCCATCTCTCTCTCTACAAGGCCTTTGAAGGATCAACTGACCAATTAAGAAATGACACCTCAATTATTTTTACTTTTAACCCAATAACCAACCACCCGCAATGGGGACTTTTTATCCAATTGCACAAAACCACCCAAACCCGTGAAGAAGAAGGAGAAGGACCAGCCTCCACCATAAAACCTCCATCTTGCTTTATATCCATTACTGTATTCTAAACCCTTAAACTCTGAGTTTCCCACCCTGTGATATCACACACTTCTATCCAAACTCCACACCCACAATCCCAGTTCTCTCATTCCATTTTGAAAGCTTCTCCACAGCCTCAGGTCAGTGCAGTGTTCTCTTGGGGGTCAGTGCCTGGCAGCACAGAAATCTGAAATTCTCAGCAGCCAGGGGTCCAACAGAGTGTGAGGGCAGGAAAAGGATCTAACACCTTCAGAGATCTCACAGTCTGCAGCAGGCCTGTATCAGGGATAAGTTATCATGATATAACTCAAAATAACAAAGCCTCTTGTCCTGGCAGGAGCTGCAGTGAGATTCACCAACAAGACCAAAGATGTAGAAAAAGTCTCAGCTCGGCTGAGGGAGGAAGCCAAACTCCAGGCTGAGCTTTCAGACACAGAGGCCACTGTGAAGTGGATGAAAGATGGGAAGGAGCTCAAGGCCAGTGAAAAATACGAGTTCCAAACTGTGGGCAAGAGGCACATCCTGAAAATCCGCAGTGCTGCTGAGGAGGACGCTGGAGTCTATGAGTGCTTCTGTGAAGGGGATAAAATGGTTTATCAGCTCTCAGTGAAAGGTGAGTGACTACCTGGGCTGCTCTGCACTGATGATCTTCCTGCCCTAAACCAGTGGAGCCATCAAGGCACACAAGGGGAGACTCCAGAGGGAGTTGGGTAATTGCCCATCAACATCCAGCCTTGATAATGTGTCCCACAGCAGAACTGGGGAGCAAATACAGCAACTGGACAGGTGCTAGGAGCTGTGCTTTCACTCCAATTGGCATCTTCATATCCCAGGGAATTTGGTGTAATTTCCTGAGGGTGAGTGGTGGGTAGGGAACAGTGCTCTTGAGATGAAGAAATCCAGCCCAGGGGCAGGACATGACACAGGGTCCTGCAGTTCTGGTTGTACAGAGACTTCAGTTCTGGTCATACAAGATCATCTTGGAATTGTGGGATTTGTGTTGGTTTTTTGTTTTTTGGTTTTTTTGGGTGGTTTTCTTTTGGTGGGTTTTTTTTGTTTGTTTGTTTTAAATTTTATTATTATTATTTGTTTGAGGATATTCTTGTTATTTTCTGTCAATACTGTGGTGGATAAGGGAAAAGACCTTTCCAGGGCACATCCTGTTTACAAAGGTGTTCAGATGTGTAGAAAAACAGCAGAGTTGCACTTTATTTTGATATTTCTTGAACCAACACTGTCTTACAGCTGATCTATTTTTTTTAGCTGTTCTTTCTTTCATGGCAGTCTCTACCTTTACCCTGAAACCAACATCATTAAGCCTCCTTCTTGCAAACCTTCCCATCTGTGCAAGATTTTATGAACTAGAGCAAAGCTGTCTCTGCCTTGAAGGGGACCAGGTTTTACCTAAAACCTCCAGTCTATCCCCAGACTGTTCCTCACATGGATCATCAGATGTCTGCTGAGGTTCAGAGCACAATGTCTAACCCATGGCCAGTCCAGCCTGTTGTCAGACTGTCACCAAAAGTGAAGGAAAAACAAAAACTCTCCAACAGCATTTTTCAGTGTTAGAGGATCAAGGCATCACTTTATTTCTGGTCAGGATATGCAACAGAAATAATATCATCCACACATTGCCTGGGTCATGGGAGGAAATCATGCCATCACACATGATGTTTACTTGATTTTTCAATTATACAGTCAAAACCCAGAGAAATTAATTGGTTCAATGTTCATTGGTGCCAGCTTCTGCAGTTCTTAGTATTTGGTTTCCTGTTGGTTATTGATCCCTTTGCCTTCAATGCTAATTGGGTTCTCATTCTGTGTTCTCTTATTGATCTTTTCTGAGACCAGGTGTCTCCAACCATGCCGGGGGTGATGTCTGGAGTTGATATTCATTAATGGTTATTACCTTTTTTCTATCTCCTGCACTACCCCCAGTCTGTTGAGGTGTTAAACTCATCAGGCCTCAAGTGGTGATAGAGTTCCTTGAAAAGAATCTTCAGTTCCTTTCCCCTGGGCAAAGACAAACAAAATCCCTGACTGGAGTTATATAAAAATTTTAAACTTTGTGTTGTTTAATACAATTTGACAGTTGTATTAAACAACTGTTGAATGTTTAATTTAACAATTAAACAGTTGTTAAATTAAACAATTCTGGAGGGATTTCAGAACCTATTTTTCTTTGAACTGGCAAGCTGGCACCTCACCCTCCTTGGTCTCTGTAGGAACAACAAAGCCTGAGAATATTGTGGGGTGTTTTTTCCTCATTTGACAACTTGTTTGGTCATTTCAAAGAGCAAAAAAAAAAAAAAGTTACTAAATCTATATAGAGAGGAATTTCTGTCTATAGCTGGCACCTGCTCTTGATTTTGATTTTTTTTTCCTCTCTTGCTCTGCCTCTTTAGCATCATTTTTCATGCTGACAGTTCTCCCCACATTTACTTGAATTACTTGATGGATGTTTCCATGTGGTTTTCATGGTGGTGTGCCTATCAAATGAGTGATCAATGTTATTATTTGAAATAACATAATAATAACCACATAATAAAACAACATAAAACATAATAAAAATAACATAATTATGACATAATAAACCAACATAAAAACATAATAAAATAATATAATAATGACATAATAAACCAACATAAAACATAATAAAATATTATAATAATAATAATAATAATAATAATAATAATAATAATAATAATAATAATAATAATAATGTTGTCAGTCTGCATTGACAAGCTGTGATTTAAAGTCTGCTGTTTACAGCTTGGTTCCTGGTGAATCACCTTTGGTGCCTCTCATCCTTGTGGGATGAGCCTCCCAAATGCTGTATCAACATTTTACCAACCATCACCACCGCCTTTTATCTGCCACAGGGAATCATTTGAGGAGCAGGTCAGCTGTAAGTGGCACGTGGGCATCACGTGGCTGCTGAGGGGCCACTGTGCCAAACCATGGCCACTGTGTCACTGTCTGGGCCTCCTGCCCAAACCAGCCAGAAATGCACTTGCCATTTGTCACTGCAGCCCCTGCAGTGCCCTGAGCTCCTCTGCCAGGCACCCTCTGACACATGACCTCCTCTGGTGACAAGGGACATCTGAGACGTCTCCTTCAGGCTGCTCTGGTTGTATTTTGCACTCTGGTTTTCTGGGGAAGGGAAAGGTGAATGAATGAACCAATCTCACTCTTCTTCCTCCCACAACCTTGAACCTGTGCACTGAGTTTCAGTAGTGCTGGGGAAAGAATGTCTCAGCAGTGCCCTTCCCTTCCCTTCCCTTCCCTTCCCTTCCCTTCCCTTCCCTTCCCTTCCCTTCCCTTCCCTTCCCTTCCCTTCCCTTCCCTTCCCTTCCCTTCCCTTCCCTTCCCTTCCCTTCCCTTCCCTTCCCTTCCCTTCCCTTCCCTTCCCTTCCCTTCCCTTCCCTTCCCATATTGGTGGGGTTGGCATTTTTTGCTTTGAGGCAATTGGTGACTCAATTATTTCATTCCACGTTAATATGATGCCAGATTTATTGTTTATTTTCTATGCTCCAGTTAATTTCCAGGAATAAATTTATATTCATTTTACTCCTATGAGGTATCCATATAGGTTATTAATTTTATGTAATTTAATTTATCTAGGTTATATTTTAACTTCTTCTGGAGTCAATTTACTTGGCAGGTGGTTGCAATATAATGATTGAGTAACCTTCCTGGCTTTACCTCCAGTTTATTTCTTTCCTCACCTCCCTTTAAAATATTAATTTAATAATATATTCATAAGATATTTTAATAACATAATTGCCGTGTTTCCTGGGGCTTCTTCTCCCTGGCTCAGGCTCTTGTGCCCTCTCTGTGCTCTGCTTTTTGGACATGGGATAATCAGGATTATAGTTGGAAATTTGCCTGCTTCTGCTTTGAAATCTAGTGATTAGATCCATAATGAAATAAATAGATTTTTGTCTTATGATGCATGAATACCAAATGTAGATGTCAATGTACATTTTTACTGCTGTGCACAGAATTCTTTACCAGAGCTGTGTCCCTGTTTTCTTTCAGCACTTGCAAACTTTGTAAACAAAGAGAAAACTGGAGGGGTTGTCAAGGCCATTGCTGGGAAACGGGCTGAGCTTGTGTCTGAGACCTCTGAGGCCAACATCATGGTGAAGTGGTACAAAGATGGGAAGGAGATCACAGCCAGCAAGAAATTCACCATGGAAGACAAAGGAAAGCTGCACAAGCTTGTGGCTTCAGCTGTGACAAAGGAAGATGAAGGAACTTACACCTGCAAAATTGGGGATGACACCCTTACTTTTGATTTAAAAGTCTCAGGTAAGTTTGTACTGCAAGTGTGGGGTCAGAGTCTGTGTGGGAAACGCAGGATTTTGTTCTTTAGACTTGTCCTACCTTACAAACTGACAGATTTTTGGGCCAAGGTTGCACAGCACTTGGAGAGGTTTATGACCCTTGTTGTGATCCTGGTGCAAACCCAGAGTATGGGCAAATAATATAACAATGCTGTGATTTATTTGAGTCAGCTCAAGCTTTTTCCAGGGCTGGAGCCCAACCCAAACATGATGCTGGCTGAACAGCTGGCAGCCACATCTGGCCTCTATTCTTTCAGCTCAGCCTGTGCATCATCCTAGGACCACCTTGGTGAGGGGTTCAAAGCCTTGCTGTGACTCCTTTGGCAGGTTTAATTCCTGATTTTGAGAGTTGAACATCTCCTGCTGTTCCCAAAGGACACTGTGATCTCAGGGATCCCTCCCTGTGGTGCTGTGACTCCATGTGTCACGTGCCCATCACACAAAGCACGTGGCTGTCAGGCCAAACCCAGAAGAGAAATGCTTGTCACCACTGCATTCCAGCCCAGGATGGAGCCAGAGTATAAAATGACACAAGAACTCATCAGTGAAATTCAATATCTGTGAAATTCAGCTGATTCCAGTTGCATGCTTGTGGGAACTTTTCTCCTAAATGGGGTTTTCTACCTTGTGCCTGGAGCCTAATTTTTAACCTGGTCCTAAATTTAAGATTGAAACTCTCCTGAAAGCTTCTCCTGGCATGTCTGCAGTACAATGCAGTTCAACAGAAGTCACAACTGAGTTCTTGTGACCTGTCACAGAATATCCAGGTTGCTGTGATGCTGTCCATGAGCTAACTAAAGACTCAGCAAAGCTGATTAATTTAGGACAGCACTTGTCTGGAGGGATTGCTGCAGGATTTAGTGAGCTGGAGGGAGTGGTGTTTGCTCAGGTGTTCACTCTGCATCTCACCTGCAGTTCTCTTCTGAGAATGCAACATCATGCAATTTCTCCTGGAGTGTAATTCCCAGTTTCTGACTTATTGAAAAACTGGTCTGAAACCAGGTTCTGCCCAAACTGCCCCCTCAAAAGGCAGTTTGTGCAATCTGATTTATCCTGTCTGATTAGAGCTGTCAAAGCTGGATTTTAGAAGTGTTCTGGTTGTGCATTTGTCTGAGCATCAGGTACAGAGGATTGCTTGGTATAAACTTTTTGCTGGCTATGGGCAGGTTGGGTGAATGTCACCTGTATCTCCTATCACATGGCTGAGGCAAAGAAAACTGGTGTCTGCTAAATCCCAGAATCACAGAAAGGTTTGGGTTGGGAGCTTAAAGCTCATCCAGTTCCACCCCTGCCATGGCAGGGACACCTTCCACTATCCCAGAGTGCTCCAAGCCCCATCCAGTCTGGCCTTGGGCACTTCCAGGGATCCAGGGGCAGCCCCAGCTGCTCTGGGCACCTGTGCCAGGGCCTCACCACCTTCACATGGAAGAATTTATTCTGAATACCCCATTTAACACCACTCTCTGGCAGTTTGAAGTTGTTATGCTATGTTCTATCCCCAAAAATTTTTGGTGAGCAAGGATTGAGTTACAACCTGGTGGCAACACCTTAGCCAGGCCAGCTTCCTCCTTGTTCCATGTGTCACCATGAACATTTTCCAGGGTGCTGAGGAGCTGCACTGCACACTCAGGGGGTGGTCTCAGGGCAGGGAATTGATCTGCCTTGAGGATAATGGCACACCCCAATAACCCCAAAAACCCTGAACAGCAGGATTCTGGAGGGACCACCTGCCTTTGGTCAGATAATTGTTGAAGGATACGTCAGTCCTAATGAATGGACATTTTAATTAAATACTTGCCTGGCATGGCAATTGTCCTTGGGGTGCTCAGTGATGGAAAGCAGCAGTTGCTGCTAAAGGAAATGCAATACTGAGCAGAGTTTGGCTCCAGGTGGCAGCCATCAGCCTGCTCTTCAGGCCGGGGCTGCCCTGGTGGAACAAAGGCTCTGAAATACCTGACATGCCCATCAGATATTGCTCCTTGGCTTAGGGACAGGATGTGTTGGGGAGGTTTGCTCACATTTTACACCAAGGTCTCTGTCTTCACTTGATTGCCTTTAAAGACAGGCAATCTTTGATTTTTACCATTGCAAACAGGTGAAATTGCAGTTGATATAAGTTTGCAATTGATAAAAATGTTGTGTTGTTGCTGCCTACATGACAAATACCCTGTGTTTGCACAGCCTGTATGTGCTGCCAGCAGGGTTTGGGCTGAGCTATCCAAGCAGGAACCTCCACTGAGCTGTGTGAGCAGTTCTGAGTTCTCTGCTGGGAAGATCAGTTTCAACCAAAAGATATGAGATTATTGACTCCTATGTTCATGGAAATATGGAATGCTTTAGGTTGGAAAGGGTCTTAAAAACCATCTCCTTCCAACCCCCTGCCATGGGCAGGGATGTCTTCCACTAGACCAGGTTGCTCAGAGCTTTTTCCTAACTTGGAGAATATTTTATCAATGAGATTATCCCATATGTGCCCTGGCCTGGAGAGGAATTAGTCCAGTAGGATGGTACTGTATACAAGGAGCTGCAGGAATGGGCTCAGAAATGTTTAAAAAAGGCTCTTCATTGCCTCTAACTAATTTTTCTGAGACTTCCCAGGTCTTTTCAAAGCTGTTTCTGCCCTCAGACATCAACACATATCCCCCAGAGCTTGCTTGACTTTGGGATCAAGGAGTGATAAACAAAGTGTGAACAACTTGAGGGTGTCTCAGCTTGATTTGAAAGATCCAGGAGGATGTAGGGCACATGAAGGGGATTTCCCTGTAACTGAGAGCAATTATCTGAAGATCAGAGGGGTTTGCACCATCTGTCAGAGAGGCATCAAGAGTGTGTGATAATGGAATAAAGATCAATAACCACTGTATCCTAACTTAGTGCAGATAAACCTGCACCAAGGCACAAATCCTTTTCTCTTTTCCACTCCAGATGAAGCTGTTACTTTTGTCAACCAGCCCAAAACTACTCCAGAAGTGTCAGTCAGTCCTTCTGAGAACCTGGAGCTGGTGTGTGAGGTGTCAGCTGCAGGTGGGGCCGTGGTGTGGAGGAAGGATCACACTGAGGTGAAGCAGGACCAGAGGACAACAATTGTCTGCCAGGGGACACAACGCAAGCTCATCGTCAAGAAGGTGACACAGCAAGACCAAGGCAGCTACACCTGTGAGACAAAGGACGACAGAACAACATTCCAAGTCAAAGTCAGAGGTGAGAAAGTGAATTCCAGGAATTCCAAAGGTAAAGGAGAATTCCATTTGGAGTGGTGTCTTGCATCCAGAGGATCATCTCACAATATCCCTGGGGTGAAAGATCTCAACCCAGATCTTAACCATTGTACTCAATTTTTTTTTTTTTGGTAACTTTCATAACAATATTTTATACAAATGGTTTTGCATCCATGACTAGTTGTGACCACAAAAAAAAAAAAAGAAAGGAAAGGATGGAAATTCCTTCTCCTCTCACAATTAGCTGGTGTATCTGCAGAAAAACTCCCATGGGAAAACAGTGTGAGACATGGATAGCAGAGGGATGGATAAAGGGGAAGGGAAAGGTGTTTTGAAGAGCTCTGATTAGATCCCATCCCTTCAACATTGGATGGGGCTTGGAGCAGTGTGGTCTAGTGGAACCTGCCCATGGCAGGTGGGTTGGATTGTGAGCATCTTTAAGGTCACTTCCAGGAAACCATTCCATGATTAGATGGAAAACAATAGAATTATCCCAAATAGGCAAAAAAAGATAAATGGTTCATGGACCTAAGGATACAGGTGCTGTTCCCTTCTGAATCACTGGAACCTTGGAGAGACATAGGGAGAGAAAAAGAGGGAAGAGGGAGGAGGGTTCAGGCAATGTGAGTTGGTGCTCCAAGTCCTACATTTAAATCTGTCCTAAAACTGAGTTTTTAACATTACCCTGGAATTCCCATCAAATTCCCATTCCTATTCACCTCTTAGCAAGGCAGAGATGAAGGCACTTTCTTGCACTAATGGCCCATCATGATATTACCTGTGGGGTCAAGTCCAGTGAAATAGGAGGAACATGATTAAACACCAGAGACAACGACTGCAAAAAGCTGGGTATGACTGTTGGGCTTTCCTTGCAGAGCCAGAGGCTGTGTTTACAAACAAGGAGAAGGTGCAGAAAGAGGTGAAGGCTGCACTGTCAGAAAATGCCACGCTGAGCTGCGAGGTGGCCCAGGAGAAAACAGAGGTGAAGTGGTACAAGGATGGGAAACTGATCACCTCCAGCAAGAAGTTCAAGGTGGAGTCGGAGGGCAAATTGCGTCGTCTGGTGGTGGGTCAGGTGGAGAAGAAAGATGCAGGGGAGTACACCTGTGAGGCTGCTGGCCAAAAACTCACCTTCAGGATTGATGTCACAGGTGGGACATTGTTCATTCTCATCACAGAAAGGTCCCTTAATACCAAAAGTGCCACACTTTGGGCTCCAGTTTCTGTGCAGCTGCAAACTTCGAGTAGGGATGGAGATCAACCACTCATCCACTGCCACATTGATGCTGACAGCTGGACATCTTCATCCATGGGGTGGATCCCCCTCAGTGCCCCTTGGTGTTTTCTGATTTCCCAGTAATGGAAAGATAGACAAGTTTCCATCCCATCCCATCCCAATCCTATCCCCAACCCATCCCATCCCGCCTTTATAAGGATAAAGGTAAGGTTGTCTCCCAGATATGTAGGAAAAATAAGTCTGCAAGAAGTAGGAAAACAGGCTCCTAGAATGAATAAGGCTTCCATAGAGGTCCCAGTGGGAAATGAGATTCGGTATTTATTTATCCATTACATTCTGGAACAAAGCAATGGGTTTCTTGTGGAGATGAGAAGAAGCTGAAATCCTGAGGCATGGGATCATTTTCCTCAGAAATGGCTGATGTGTTGTCCTCAGGCATGACAAAGGCCCACATCCTTTCTGAGCATTAAAAAATACCAGAGATGTGGGAGTTGTCATGTTTTTAATTTGGGTTTGATCACTTTGGACAGCATCAATTTACGTGTGATTTTAAAATTACTTCTTCCACTCTACAGAAGCAGAGGATGCATTTATCCACAAGGACAAAGTGAAGAAAGAGGTGAAGGCTGCACTGTCAGAAAATGCCACGCTGAGCTGTGAGGTGGCCCAGGAGAAAACAGAGGTGAAGTGGTACAAGGATGGGAAACTGATCACCTCCAGCAAGAAGTTCAAGGTGGAGTCGGAGGGCAAATTGCGTCGTCTGGCGGTGGGTCAGGTGGAGAAGAAAGACGCAGGGGAGTACACCTGTGAGGCTGCTGGCCAAAAACTCACCTTCAGGATTGATGTCACAGGTGGGAGACAAATTTTGGGTTGCATTTCGTTGACTTTTCTTTGTATCTGGGTCTTTTCCCCCATTTTCTCTGATGCAATATTAGAAAAGGTGTTAAAGTACTTTCTGAGCTGCTGTTTCAGTGAGGTTGTGTAGGACTGGGCAGATCTGGAGCTGTTCATATCCTGATGTCAGCTTCTCACCTTCCCTGTATATCTCCTTCAGCTGAGGAACTGAACAAGATTTCTCAATATATTCAAATACATTTCCCAGTAGCAGGCGCTGTGTTCCAAAATCTCTTCCAGTTTTATCACCAGTACTGGTTTTCCTCCTCCTGTTACGGGCATTCTTCCATGGAAATCACTGTTTTCCTTCCTCTTTTTTTGCAAGTGATAGGGCAAGAGTGAATGGTCTCAAGTTCCACCAGAGGTTTAAGTTTGATATTAGAAAAAAATTTCTTAACCCAAAAGGTTGTCAGGCATTGGAACAGGCTGTCCAGGGAAGTGGTGGGGTCTCCATCCCTGGAAGGGTTTAAAAGCTGTGTGGATGTGGCACTTGGGGACCTGGCAGTGCTGGGGGGACAGTTGGACTCAATGACCTTCCAAGTTTTTTCCAGCCTAAATGATTCTGTGATTTCTTTGGTCTCAGTATTATTTGACAAAATATTTGGTGAATTTTATCTCAGGCTCTGGGCAGCCATGGACACCAGCTACATTCTGAGTGATCATTTCTGAATTTGATGTTAAGAAAGGGTTTGGTGGTTTGTTTTAATATTTATAACACTCCACCATCTTTACAGCAAAATCCCTCTTTTTTAATATGAAAATTCTTGTCTCATATGCAAAGGTGATCAGAAGAGGGAAGCAATTTTCACCTCTGTTTTCTTTTAGAACCAAACAGAGGTTTGGCATTTTATCAAGCAGTGTAGAGGAACAGCTGTGTTGGGAATTTATTGACTCCACTCTGTGTGGGATACCCAGGTTGTGAGCTGGGGCATTTTGGGTCTTTTTCATTCTTTGTGTAGCTCATTCTTTGGCTGAGGGAGCTGCCAGTTTCACTGGAGTTTAGGTAAGGAAGGAAGGATAACTAAGTATAGATTTGAGAGGCGTCTTCCAGAGAAAATTCAATATGGACATTGATAGACTATCATAAAAGCACAGAGTAATTTGGGTTGGAAAGGACCTTAAAGATCACCTCATTCCCACCCCCTGCTCATGGGCAGGGACAGCTTCCACCATTCCAGGGTGCTCCAAACCCTGTCCAGCCTGGCCTGGAACACTTCCAGGGATCCAGGGGCAGCCTCATCTTCTCCAGGCAAAATTGTTATAAACCAAATTCATTGTTTGCTGCTGACGCTGCTTCATACATTACTGCAGAGGCATAGTCAGGAAACAAAAATTTAGTGTTTTACACACAAACCTCTCTCTCTGAGGGAGCTGCCTGCCCCAGAAAAGTTTCCAGCTCTCTTTCCAGGGTGGCACAGGGTAATGTGACCCCTTGCCCTGTGCCACCAGCCTGCCTTAGCTACCGTTGCTGTATTGCTCATGGGGACAGCTGTAGCACGACGTGCCACTCCAGCCCTGGCTGGAAAATGATCCAGTGTGAAAGTCAGGAGGGATTATGCGTACTCAGAGTGCTTGGCTCTCCTGCTGCAGAAACCCTTCTCTTACTGGTTTATCCCAGAGTGCAGCGGATTTCTGGGTCTTAATTTATCCTGGTGCCGTTGCGCTTGGAAAGCTTTTTCAGGGTTCCTGTACTCCAGGGCTCCACTGGAAGCATAAAACTTTCCTTGTTTAAGGACAGGTTGAAGGTTAGATGTCAGATTAGGTTAGTGTTGGGTTTTGGGATGGCACTGTAATTTATGGGTTAATAAAAAATTCAGCTGCTACACACCTTGGGACTGAGTTGCACACGTAGAAAAAGAACTGATTCTGAAATATTAGTATTTCAGCATTCAGGGTATGCAGTGAAATCCATATTTTAAATCAGTGAAACTTTCATGTCCTGAAAATATTTTTCCTCATTTCCACTGAATCTTCACTAACCAGTTTCACTTAAGGCTGGAAATGTCATCTTCACTGAATAGTTGTTTAAATTTAAAATAAGTTTCTAAAAGAGATTATTAACTGGTGTAAATCACTTTGGAAGCTGATTAAACGTTTTAGTCACACTTCCTATCTGTGTAAAAATGGTTTATATGAAAGGTCAAGAATGTAAAGGACAAGTGAGATCAGCCTGGAATATTCCTGCTCTGCTAACCTGACATTTTAAATACAGCCCTCATAGACACAGACTTGTTTTATTACCTTTTTTGAATACACTCTGCATATTCACACTCAGAGTTGTAGATGGGAGTTTAAATATTAATATTTTTGCAATCAGTTTTGAATGCAAAGCTTGGTGCGTGCTTGAGCCCTTTCAGGTGTCAAAATGCTGCTGACGTGTCCCTTTGAGGAGCTTTGCATCACCCAGCACAGACCATGTGCCTTCTAAATGACAACAGCATCTCCTCACACCCTTTCCACAGCCAACATAAACAGAGGAGCTCAAACTCAGAGCTCCTGAGCTGGATTCCTGCTCTGTGTTGCTCCCTGCAGGACTCCTCTCTTTCTGTGGACTGTGCAATATTCACAGCAAGGCTGTGATGTGGCCAGGAGCACACGTGGTGCCACTGTCAGCAATGGAGGAACCCGACCTGAGCTTACTCCTGCTCCTCACCCTCCCAGGCAGCTGCTGCTGCTTGGAGCACAGACGTGATGGAGACAGGAGAAAGTCATCCAGGAGGAGCCAAGGATGGCCCCAGGAGGCTGCAGGGGCTGGCTGGGGAGAGGAAGGCAGTAGCACAGGGGATAGAAGTGGCTCAGCATCCCCGAGAGCCTCCCAGGTCACAGAATCACCCAGGTTGGGAAAGCCCTCCCATCCCAGCTGTGCCCAACCTTGTCCCCAGCCCAGGGCACTGAGTGCCATGTCCAGATGTTCCTGGGACACCTCCAGGGATGGGCACTCCAAACCTCCCTGGGCAGCTCCTTCCAGTGCCTGACCACCCTTTCCATGGGGAAATTCCTGCTGGTGTCCAACCTGACCCTCCCCTGGCCCAGCTTCAGGCCATTCCCTCTCATCCTGGCTCTTGTTCTCTGGGAGCAGAGCCCAACTCCCCATGGCTGCACCCTCCTGTCAGGAGGGTTTGCTGGAAAATCACAGAATTTTTAGGAAATAAAAATACACTTCTGTGGTGTTGTGAGGGTCCCGGGACGAGGTGAGAGATGAGAATTTGACTCCATGTTCTCAGAAGGCTGATTTCTTATTTCATGATATTATATTATATTAAAAGATATACTAAAACTATACTAAAGAAAGAGAAAAGGATACATCAGAAGGCTAAACAAGAATAAATAATAAAAACCTGTGACTGACCAGAGAGTCCGACACAGCTGGACTGGGATTGGTCATTAAGTAAAAACAATTCACATGCTGGGATAATAAATTCTACAAATCACATTCCAAAACAGCAAAACAGAGAGAAACTAAAGCTTCCCAGCTTCCCAGGAGAGGAAATCCTGGTGAAGGGATTTTTCATAAAATATCATGGTGACATACTTCAAATTTTATGTGCTAGTTTTTTGTGTAATGTTCATCAAGTGCTTTTCCATGTTGAGAACTGTATCTTTGTCCTGTCTTTGAGATTGAGTTACAAGGTATTTCCTGAGCAACACCCGGTTTTGATCTTAAAATACCTGGTAAAATCCTTTGAATAATGTGATAGTGGAGGTGGCAACTCACCATTGTGCTGTATTTGGCTCATTCCAAATGTGAGGAGTAGAAATATCATCAAGAAGCAAGAGAGGATTTTATCTTTATATTAATTCATTTTTGTATTAATTGTGAGAAATTTACAGATGGGGTGGTTGAGTTGTTCATGAGGACAAGTCAGAGAAGGATGATAATTACATGGACTGTATTTTGAGGGTACATTGTTTTATTTATATGATAAATAGAACTGCAAAACTGGGTAACTTACAAGAGTTTAATATAGAATTATTTCTGTTGGAAAAGACCTTTAAGATCATCATGCCCAGTGGTGAAACCAGCACTGCCAAGTCCAAGATCCTGCAGAGCATCTACACCTCATACAAGCAAGAACTTCTTGACAACAGATATTTACATCTTACGTATTTTCCCTATTTCAGAGGCAGAAGACGCCTTTATCCACAAGGAGAAGGTGCAGAAAGAGGTGAAGGCTGCACTGTCAGAAAATGCCACGCTGAGCTGCGAGGTGGCCCAGGAGAAAACAGAGGTGAAGTGGTACAAGGATGGGAAACTGATCACCTCCAGCAAGAAGTTCAAGGTGGAGTCGGAGGGCAAATCACGTCGTCTGGTGGTGGGTCAGGTGGAGAAGAAAGATGCAGGGGAGTACACCTGTGAGGCTGCTGGCCAAAAACTCACCTTCAGGATCAATGTCCCAGGTGAGAGGATGTGCTGCATCCCTGGTTTACACCCTGAAAAAGCAAAATTCCTGGTTTTCATCCTGAAAAAATTGAAGGAGGGGAAGGTTATATGACTTGTCAAACTCCATCTCAGCAGGCCATCCCTTAACTGGTGGTTTACTCATGAAATTGTGTTTGTGCTGTTAGATCTGTCTTTGTTTTTTAGAAACTGAGCATGCAGTGGATTTCTGTAGCCCCAAACTCAGGTCAGGCTGAAAATCACTGGGGAATTTCCCTGGGAATCTTGGGGAGATGCACTGATAGCAAAGTGAGAATGCAGGAGTTACTGGAGTAATCAAAGAGCACAGCAAATCTGAGCACAGGCATTCTCTTGTGAAAGCTCCTTTCTGAAATATAGTTTATTATAGAGAAACCTTTATATTATGGCCTCTGTCAACTGGATGGAAATGCCAGAACTGTTCTCAGAAGCACGAAATGAGGAAACCAGCTCTTTTCACCTTGATATTCAAGACAGCTTGTAATCTTGATATCCTTCAGTTGGATCCCAATGAATTTAAAGCAAATTGAAGAGTTCATACATTAGATTTATTTTTGGCTGTGGCATGGTACAAATACAATTGGGGCTGGCTAATTTTCATTTATTAGAAAAAAAAATTTAGGGATGACACATCTTGAGAACAGTTGGGAGATAAAGATACAGACGCAGAATAGGCTCACAAAGTTTGTTTTCCCAACACTATCTTTGTTTGTTGGCAAAGTAAATCACAAATCTTGGGTTGGTTGGGCAATTTAATGCTTCTCCTCTTACAGCAAACATAATTCTGAGAGACCTCATCCACCTTAGTGCCGCTGGATTTTGGGATATGTTACTTTCTTCAGATTATGAAGAAAGGTAGTGGTGGAAATTAAAGCAATTTTGTGGCTATGTCTTGGACTACCAGAGAATGACTCCTTCACTGGCACTTGATGTAATTCAAATGTTAAAAGTTCAGTAGATGATGGTGGCAGGGAATGTGAATGGGAAAATAATTTCAGCACCCCAATTGAAAAGGTGATGTGTGCATTTCGGAAGGGATCTGTGAATTTTCAAAATCTGGCCTTTGTATCCTCAATTGCAGAGCCAGAAGATGCCTTTATCCACAAGGAGAAGGTGCAGAAAGAGGTGAAGGCTGCACTGTCAGAAAATGCCATGCTGACCTGCGAGGTGGCTCAGGAGAAAACAGAGGTGAAGTGGTACAAGGATGGGAAACTGATCACCTCCAGCAAGAAGTTCAAGGTGGAGTCAGAGGGTAAATCGCGTCGTCTGGTGGTGGGTCAGGTGGAGAAGAAAGATGCAGGGGAGTACACCTGTGAGGCTGCTGGCCAAAAACTCACCTTCAGGATCGATGTCCCAGGTAGGAGAAGGTTCTTTGGCCCATTGGTGTTATTTCTAGAATCTTTAGGAAAATTAACATTATTTTACAAGTCTTCTTCGTGTTATGCTTCAAATTTTTGGAGTACATCGTTGGCATGCCCTAGGATGGGTACAAATGCAAGTTTTCTTCATGTATTCTATGTAAAACATTTAAAATCCTTGAAACAGGGAGCTGAATCCCTGAAAAATTTTGGAAACCACTGGAGGGAAAGGGCTGTAAAAAAGGTACTGATTGTGCATCTCCTACTTCCCATCTTGGGACAATGACAGCAAATCTCAGCTCATTCTCAGTGCAGGGTCGTGGTGGAGAGCCTGCCCAATGTCCACACTCCTTTTATTTCCCTTGGAAGTGCTCGTTTCAGCCTGAAGGGAGTCATGGAAGTAGGGCTTGATATGTATTAAGGTCTTTAAGGTGTCAAGAAAATGGCAAGTAAGCAAAGAAGGTGTCATGGAGACTCATTCCAGTTGTGCTTCCTTACTGGGGCCGTAGAGAGGTAGAATAGATTCAGCTTCCCAGCTCCCTCACAGCTTCCCAATCCAATTCCAAGTGGTGTGACTGATGTGTCTCTGGAGGACAGGGGGATTTCACCATTTGGATGGGAGATGAGCTGAACTTTTCCCAAGGTTGCACTGAGAACAAATAACCGGGTCCTGGATGTGTCATTGCTGGTCTAGCGCCTTTCTCGCTTCACAAAATGATCTAAGAAGCAGAAGCAGCTGCTGAGAATCAAAGAAATAAATTTTATGGGACTATAATGCAACACAGAACAGCTTCTTCCTCTGAAAATTTGGTAGTTTGCAATTAACTTCAACCAGAATATATCCTGTCTTGACTGGGTCCTGCCAGTTCTTATGAACCATAGAGAGATTACTGCTGCCAAAAATACCAAAACAGGCCAAAAAACCACCACAAGGTCCTTTGCATGTTCTTCTGATAGACTTAGATGTGGACTATCATTTCAGAGGGGTTTTTTTCCAGTGTTAACTATAAGCCACAATAAGGGGATTGAGCAAAATCATATTTTGGAGAACGTCTGGATTTCTCTCTCTTTCCAGAACCAGAAGTTGTGTTTACAAATAAGGACAAGGTGCAGAAAGAGGTGAAGGCTGCACTGTCAGAAAATGCCACGCTGAGCTGTGAGGTGGCTCAGGAGAAAACAGAGGTGAAGTGGTACAAGGATGGGAAACTGATCACCTCCAGCAAGAAGTTCAAGGTGGAGTCAGAGGGTAAATCGCGTCGTCTGGTGGTGGGTCAGGTGGAGAAGAAAGATGCAGGGGAGTACACCTGTGAGGCTGCTGGCCAAAAACTCACCTTCAGGATCGATGTCCCAGGTAGGAGAAGGTTCTTTGTCAGAATTCTGTAGAGGCCAATACAGCAATAATTGAAATAACTACTCTGCCATGACTCAGTTGCAGTAGTCTGGGTTTTGCTGCAGCCTGCAGGGTTCACCTGATTTTCTGTGCTTGGTTGCCTGGATCTGTGGAAATGGGAATATTTGGCTTTAGCAGGGTATAAGCTCTGTCTCATTCTTAGCAGGTCTAACAGTTGCAGTTATAAATATAATAGAGATAATTAACGTTCAGATCCCTTCCATTCCTGTGATCCCAAAGGGTGATTCTTGTACACTGAACTCTTGAAAGCAAAGAACAATTGCAGAATACCTTCCTTGTTGGTCTTGCGATCCCATTTTAGAAGATCTAGAGGCTGGAATATGTTTTGTCATTTGCAGTATCAGCAGCAGATTGTAAACAGCATTTTCTTTTTTTTGGCTGTTGTGTTATTGAGATCTCAGTTTTTTGAAATGTCTTACTATTCCTGACAGGTGATAAATGCTCCTTTGCTGTGAAATATTCCAAGAAATTGCTTTATTGTGTCTGAGATCTTAAGTAAAGGGAATTTAGAAGTTTATAGTGATATGCAGGACAGATGTTCTTTGGGAAAGTTTGAATTAACTATATTTTTACCTAGTGACTTGCAACTGTGGGGTTGATGTCAAGGCTCCTCTTGGTCCTTTACATTCCTAGGCTCTTATTTTCCAATTTTCCAAGTGGCAACATCTTTCCATAGAAGGGTAGACGCTGCTCAGTGATAGCAATTGGTTTTGCCAAGTGGCAACCTAAATATTTTCCAAACCTCTCCACAGAAATCTGTAAGATTAATCTAATTTTAACCCGCCAACAATTATTTTCTTCCTTTTCTGTGCTCAGAGCCCAAACCTGCATTTATAAACCAGGAAAAGGTCCAGAAGGAGGTGAAGGCTGTCCTGACAGAAAGTGCCACCCTCACGTGTGAGGTAGCACAGGACACAACTGAAGTGAAGTGGTACAAGGATGGAAAACTGCTCGTGTCCTCTCGGAAATTCAAAATAGAGACCTTGGGCAAATCCCGGCGCCTGGTGGTGGGGCAGCTGGAGAAGAAGGATGCTGGGGAATACATCTGTGAGGCTGCGGGCCAGAAGATGACCTTCAAACTGGAAGCAACTGGTGAGTGCTCACTTTGTGGTGGGAAGAACCAGTCCCTGTGGCTTAGAGGAAAATGGGATATTCCCAACACACCAGCCTTGGTGCAGCCACTGTCTCACCTGGAGAAACACCAGTGAGCTACGTGACATATTAATTATTAATTTAGCCGTGTAGAGGTGGGAAATTTGGACTTTTTGGGGCATCTGGAAATGCTACCTAGCTTTTTGCTTATCTCTTTCACACACCATATCACCCGACCTCTTTCGCTGGTGGGGAGTTGGAAGTTCACGTGGGCAGTTTGCAGAATAGCAAAGGAACTATGGGGAAAAGTGGCTCAGAAAACCTGGTCTGCTGCTTGTGTGTGCCCCAAAAATGCCTGTTTTTGTGGCAAAACGTTGTACAGGTGTTGGAATCCTGGATGCTGAGAATTTTAAACTTTCTGTGCTTAAAAGCACAGACCCCCAAGAGAACACTGCATTTGACCTAAGGTCATTGAACAGGCTTCTAAAATTGATTGATAGTACTGAGATTGTGGGTATGTAGTTGGTTGGAAGTGTTGTGATATCACAGGGTGGAAAACTTAGAGTTTGGGATTTTAGAACATAGAAATAAATATGAAGCAAGATGGAAGTTTTAGGGTGGAGGCAGGTTGTTCTTCTTTAACTTCTCCTTCCTTCTTCTCCATGGGTTTGGGTGGCATTTTGTAATTGGGCAGAAAAGTCCCCATTGCAGCTCTGTGGGATCAATTATTGGGTTAAAAAGGAAAATAATCCAGGTGTCAGTTCTTCATTGGATAGTTTAGTCTGAAAAGACCTTGGAAAAGAGATTGTTGGCCATTTTGTGCCCTCTAATGAAAAGCTGCTGAACTCACACTTGAGAGACTGTTTTACTGATAAGAAATAATGAACGCCTGAGTGTGAACATGAACTACTGCCTCAAGTGCCTTCAGTCCAGACCCAGAGAAATCAATATACAAGATAGAAAGGAGGCCAAGAAGAAAGGACTGGAGTCACAGAATGGTTTGGGTTGGAAGGAACCTTAAAGATCGAGTTCCAGCTCTCCTGCCAGTGGAGCAAATAGAAAACAGGCCATAAATTCAGCCCATTAATGTCTCTTCTTAATTTTATTTAAGATCCTAAAAAGGGGAAGGGAAAGAATTATACAAGTAATTTTACTTCTAAGAAACAAGCTTTTTATGGGCAGCAGATAAAAATATAAATATTTACATTTTCTTTCTTCTGCTTGTTTTCTAAACAAATGCTCTGGGTTGCCTGAGAGACCATTTTCTTTCTTCCTGCTCAGGAAAAGATCATACCAGTCACAAATATTGAGCCAAAATCCCTGGATTATTACAGGTCATGGATGAGCTGGTGGTGTGAGTCTTGAAGAGACAGCAATATAAAACTGCTTTGTTTTATGCTTTTTTAACTGCTTTTAACGGCCTTTTTTTATTAACTCCTCAAAGATTTGAGCACAAAGTTGTTAATTTTCATGGTTTATTGTCTTTTCTAGAACCAGAGGCTAAATTTGAAAAGAAAGTTGTCCAGAAAGAGCCTCTCATTGTTCAAGAACACGAAAGCATCACACTGACAACCTCAGTCACGCCTGAAACCGCTGCAGTGAGGTGGTTCAAGGATGGCACAGAAATCAAGGCGAGCAAGAAATGTGTGATCAAAAGTGAGGGGGCATCCAGGACGCTGACAGTGAACGCAGCTGAGAGCACAGACTCTGCCCTCTACACCTGCCAGACAAAGGATGACAAGCAGGAATTCATAGTCCAGGTGAAAGGTGAGCAGTGCCCAGGTCACAGCCCAGCCCAGCAGCTGCACTTCCCTCATGGTGGGGTGGAGGTGGAATCCAAACTCTTCTGGAAACTGTTCCAACCTCAAGGCTTGTTGCACTTTCTCTGGATGCCCCGCTGTGGGCTGGCAAAGTTCTCCATCTACCAAAAATATTCAAAAAAACTTTTTCCAAAAACTTTTTCCAAAAACTTTTTTCCAAAAACTTTTTTCCAAAACTTTTTCCAAAAACTTTTTCCAAAAACTTTTTCCCAAAACTTTTTCCCAAAACTTTTTCCCAAAACTTTTTCCCAAAACTTTTTCCCAAAAACTTTTTCCCAAAAACTTTTCCCAAAAACTTTTCCCAAAAAACAAGTTTCAAAAAACATCATCAAAAAATTCAGGTTTTGTCTTTTTCTGGCCAGTTTGGAAGCCTATGATGGGTACTTCTGGTGTTTGCTCCCCTCCTGTTTCTGTACCCTCCTATAGAATGACAGGGATCTGAAAATTGCGTGTCAAAGGAATCTGCCTGAATTTCCATATTTCTAGTTAGATTTTGTCTCCCCTAAGCCCCAAATACTTAGGGCCATTTTATTTATTTATTTATTTCCACAATCGGGCAGAACCAGTTTATTAGAACAGGTTTCTTCTCTTTTCCTCCCTCACACTTTCCCCTTCTCCTGGACCTCAGAAATCCCGGTGAAGTTTGCCAAGAAGCTGGAGGCCGTGAAAGCTGAGCTTGGTGGCAGCGTGTCCCTGAGCTGTGAGCTGAGCCACCCCAAGGGGAAGGTGACGTGGAGCAGGAATGGCGTGGAGATCAAGGCCAGCAAGCGTTTCCAGATCCGTGAGGAGGGAATCAAACGGACCCTGACCATAACGGGGATCCGGGCTGAGGATGAGGGAGAATATTCCTGCGAGTCCAGGGATGACAAGAGCAGCATCACCATTGTCCCCAAACGTATGTCCTTAATGGTGACAGTGTGGAGGGGTCCCTCGGTTTTGTCCTCAGCTGTTAGAACCCTGCAAAGCTGAGTTTTATCATGTGTCTGGGGTGGTTCTTGTGTTGAGAACAAAATACAGAATTCCCCTCTCAATGCCAGTGGAACCTCTATTTGTGAAAAACATAATGATTGTGAGCTGGCTCAAGTCTCTTAATATTGACTTTCATATTGCATTTGAGGCTGGAATTCATTTTCTGAAATAAAAGATGGGATTTTATTTGCCCTTTTTTCACTTCTCTTTGTACAAAAAATTTACTCAGACGTGGGAAATATGATGATCCACTATTGTGATCACTTACTATATTTACTGAGCATTTATTGCTGTATTTACTGAGTATTTATTACTGTATTTACTGAGTTTCCTGTATTTATTTGAGTATAGTATTTTGCTGTATTCAAATTGCTGCTTCCAAGAAAGTCAGACATGGGAAATACGACGATCCACTTTTGTGATCACTATATTTACTAAGTATTTATTACTGTATTTACTAAGTTTCCTGTATGTATTTGAGTACACTATTATGCTGTACTCAAATTGCTGTTTCCAAGAAAGCCATGGAAGCTTTTGGCTGTTTGGAGGTACTCATGGACATGCTCCTGAATGTTTTACCTCTATCCATCAGCTCCCAGAGTGGTGAAATTCGTCACAAGTCTCAACAGCGTGGTGTCTGAGGAAGGAAAAGAGGCTGTTTTCAAGTGCACCGTCTCCCCCAGTGATGCTGTGGTCACCTGGCTCAGGAATGGTGCCAAGATTGAAGCCAGCAAGAAATATGTGATCTCTCAGAAGGACACCAACCACAGCCTCACCATCACTGACCTGACACTGGAGGATGCAGCTGAAATCACTGCCAATGCTGAGGGTGTGGAAAGCACAGCCAACCTCAGAGTCAGAGGTAAGAGGTGGCAGTGCCCCTTTGACAGGCTGGAAATGTCACCCTGCCCACGACACAGGCTTGGAATTAGATGGTCTTTCAGGTCCTTTCCAACCCAAGTTCATTCTATGATGTTGTTGTTTTATGTGGCCTCCCCCCTGATTAATTATGTTAGCAGCAGGGAATTTCTGCTTTAGAATCATTAAATAGGAGTGCCCAGAATGCTTTGGGTTTGGAGTTCATGAGCCATTGGTTTAATTTTCTTTCAAAGCCTGTCTTTTGTATCTTCCACATTCCTACTAATATTTCCTCTCTTGCAGAGGCCTCAATCTCCTTCAAGAAGAAGCTGGAGCCCAAAACAGTTGAAGAGAGGGAGACAGTGACCTTGGAGGTAGAGCTGACCAAACCTGCAGAGGTGAAGTGGATGAGGAACAGCATTGTGCTGAAGCCCAGTGACAAAATAGAGATCAAAGCTGAGGGAACAAAGCACACCTTGGTGGTCAAGGACATCTCCTTTGCTGACCGGGGCTTCTACTGCTGTGAGAGCCCTGATGACACCACCCAGGCCAAGATCAATGTGGAAAGTGAGTGCAGTGACCCTCAGTTGTAAAAATACCCCAGGCAGGGTTTGGAGGTGGATTCTGGTCCCTGCATTATCATGGGGACACAGGGACCAAGCCAGTCAAATGACCAAGAGGAGGTGAAAGCTAAGCCATGAACAGAGAGTGTCTGACTGGTTCCTGTTGCCTCCATCTCATCCCACCAGCTTTGACCTTTAAGCTGCTTGAAAGGTTCTTCTCTTTCCTTTCTCACTCCCCGATATACTCTGTGTGTTTTCCTTGGTATGATTTTTTTTTTACCAAAAATCCCTCTTCAGCCATCCATTGCCCTGATTTTTCTCTGCAAACCACCTCGTTCAGAATGTCTCTTTATTTTCAGTCAATGTCTAAAAAACTACAAAAGCAGATCTTCTGTCTGAGGATGTTTCACTCTTGGGTAAATGAATGGTGCCTCATCCATAGCCATGTACTTCTGTCCCTTTCCTACTTTTTTTGGGTAATAATTGTCACAGGATATTTGAAAGCAGGATTTAAGTACTCAAGGGCTGTCTAATTTTGTCCATGAAGCCCTTGCCACCAACTGGTGCTGGGCTGGTTCTAAATAATAGGTGAGGAAGGACTTGAAAACAGTCTTTTGGGTGTTTGATGTCTTACAAAGTGGAAGGGAACAATCTCCATGATGCCAGGAAATAATGGACTTCAGGTGCAGTGGAAAAATTTAGGTTATATTTAAAAAAGCTTTTTTGTGGTCAGATGACTGAATAGGTTGTCTGGAGAGGTCTTGGAGCCTTCATCATGTTTTTTGGTTTTTTTTAAATTGGCAACTTAATAACTTTTAGTGGTGATACAAATTTAAACACTAAATCCATTTTACTGGATGATAGGGCATGGATGCCTTGTCACAGGAATAGATAATATCCACCCAAACCATGGATGCTTTGGCCACCAACCTATAAGGTGTCAGCACTTTTTGCACCAGTCATGGATTTTTTTTTCCTTTTACTATAGCTTTTTCCTCCCATCCTTGTTTTATCTTAATTGAAGAACTGCACATTATTACCATGGACTTATTTGTCTTTCTTTTACTAAAATCTGATAGACCTCAATAGAAAAGGAGCCAGCGGTGTGTTCTGTCATATTTGGTTGACCTGTTTGTCTCATGAAAGCATCCATTTAAAAAATAGCAGATATATTAGCTTTGTGGTCATGGACAGGTTTTATTTCCTGTAGAAGTGGTTGTTTAATTGGCAAATACCACCTAATTGGCAGGTGCATGAGCAATGGGGAATTAATCCATTTTGAAGGTCCTCAGGCTATTTCACACAGGTGTGAGACCTCCAACATTTCCATGTTGTTTTCCAGTGAGGCAGATCAAGCTGGTGAAAGGCCTCCAGCCCCTGGAGGTGACTGAGAAAGGGACTGTCACCTTTGAGGTGGAGGTGTCCCACGAGGACGTGGAGGGGACCTGGCAGAAGGATGGTGTTCGTCTGAAACCTTCACCCAACGTCAGCTTTGGTGTCCTGGGCAAGAAACACTCCCTGACTCTCTCCTCAGTGGCTCTGGAAGATGCAGGACTCATCTCCTTCAAAGCAGAGGGCATTAACTCATCAGGGAAGCTCACTGTGAAAGGTACATGGGTACAGGAGACTCCAGCCCTGCTTGGGGTGGATGCAATTGTCTTCTCCTGACCTGGAGGGCAACAAAATTTCCTGGTCACTGCAAGGGATGTGAAGCACAGTAATGTTTCTTTCTGATGCCAACAGGGTCATTGTGGCATCACTGTCAACAAAGCAATGATAAAGTGGGAGGGAATGATTAAGTGCCCAAACCAATACAAATTTTATTTATCATGAAAACCTATCCATCAGTGCATGTGTGACCCCATTCCCCATTTGTCTTTCTTTCCCAGAATTGCCTGTGAGGATCAGCACACCTCTGGCAGACGTCAGTGTAACTCAGAAGCTCAAGGCCACATTCGAGTGTGAGCTGTCCAAACCCAATGCCAATGTGAAGTGGTTCAAGGTACAGCACTTAATGGATTGTGATATTTTCATTTCTGACTTCTCTGGAAGGGAATGGGAGCCTGTAATTCTACTTCCAGGGAATAAGAGCCTGACCCTTTGCAGTAAAGCTCTTAGCATTGCTCTCTTGTCCTTATGTTCATTTACTCTCCCAATTAATCACTCTGAGTTTTATTTACTGTATTTATAAATTGGATTGAAAGTTAAACTTTTCTATTCTTGCATGGAATGTGAGCATTGCTGTTACAGATTTGCAGTCTTGTGCTTCACTCCACACCAAGCAGTATTCACCCTGGATTTACAGCCTTTTTGGGAAATGGGATATAAAGGGAAGCCTCAATTTCCTTTGTCGGGGACAATCCAGTTCCTTTTCCCTACACAGTCATTTTGGGGATCAGCTCTGGCATTTCATCAGCCACCCTTGGGGCTCAGCTGATACTTTCCATGATTTGGGGTAGCAGCAGTTCTTCAAGGAGGAATTTGGGCTGGAAGGGTCATCTCATTTCCAACCTCCTGCCATGAGCAGGGACATCTACAACCAGATCAGGTTGCTCAGAACCCTGTTCAGCCTGCTTCTGAATGTTTCCAGGGATGGGGCATCCACCACCTCTCTGGGCTACCCGTGCCAGTGTTTGGCCACCCTCACTGTGAAAAGCTTATTCCTTATTTCCTGTCTAAATTTGACCCTTTTTTAATTTAAAACCATTTATGTCTGAAGGGACTCACTGCCAACCCTGCATGGTGTTTTAAGCCTTCATAAAAGGTGTTGGAGATCATCCAAAATTTCTGTGTGTTCTTCAGCTATTCCAGCTCCCTGAAACATTTGCCCTGTGATGGATATTCAACACATGTTCCTTTAAACACAGTTTTCCATTCAGTCCAATGAGAAGGATGAAATTAGCACAGATCTGAATGTCTGTTTTGCTTACTGCAGATCTACAGGAGTTGAGAGTGATCTGCTTTGGTTTTTTCCCCTTCTAGGATGGGAAGGAGATCCGACAAAGTAAAAACATTGGGATTGTCTCCCAAGGAAATAAGAGAAGCCTCATTATTTACAAGTGTGAATATGAAGACCAGGGAACCTATACATGTCAAGCAGCTGAAGACAAGACATCAGCTACTCTAAAGGTTCATGGTATGTTTGGCTGAAGTAGGAAAATACATTTACTGCAGCATTTTTGGCCACACAGAAAGAAATTCTTTGTGGACTGTTTATTTTTCACAATTGCTCATTTTGGTTAAGGTGCTTTTCCTGGTGAGAAAATGCAGGCAAAGCTGTCCTGTGCTTGCTCTATCCTTGCAGTATTTTTGGAAGAGGTCCTAACTCAGTTTTCCACTTCTCATAAGTGATTTCTCTTCTCTGGAATCTGAGTGGTGTTTCTGGATTGGCGCATCAGGAAATATTGGACAGCCTGGCCTGAAGCGGGGATTCAGTGGCTGGTGCTGATGTGGTTTGGTGGCACCATTGTCACAGGGGGACTTTGCCTGAACAGGGACTGGACAAGCTTTGGGTATGAGCTCAAGAAGTGCTCTCACTTTTAGGTGGTAAATGCTTAGGAAAGGGTGGTTATTTCTGCCTGCACCTCTCCTTTCTGCTGGAGGCAGTTTTTCTGAGTGTTGCGCTGAGCAATCAATGAAGCACCAGGTGTGTTTTGTCACCAGGCTCTGAAGCACCTGAGGATAAGCTCTGAGAAAAGACAAGTTACTCAACAGACAGCCCTGCTGTGCCCTGGCAGATGCTATTTTCTAAAGGGGCATCTGAAAAACAGATCAGCTCTTTCTTAGTGAAAGACAGAGCATCTTTCTCATTGCTTACTAGATGCTGTCCTCATGTGGCCGCTTGGGTTCTGTAGTATCTTCATGAAAATCTGCCCCACGGATTCCCCCTTTTCTCCCTGGTTTTGGGGTTGGGATGGGTTGTTGTTTGCATTTCAGCTATTTCAGCTCTGCTCCTGAGGCTGATCCAAGGTGTATCAAGGCCTTCTCTTTCAAAGAGAAAGGGTGCAGTAGCACAGATAAATAGATCAGTTGTGACAAAAGGACTGCCAAGGTGCAGAGGTAAAGAGGATTATACTCAGTTCAAGAGGCTCTGAAAAAAGATATCTCCTATGTAAAACAGAGGAGAGCATGCAGAGAAGCATGAATAAGGCAAGTTTATAATGACCTAGGATTGTAGACTTGTGTTTAGTTTTTCTTGGCGAATTTGCTTTCATTAATATGCGTATTTCTTTCATTAATACCTGCGCGAAGTTCCAGCATCCATAAAATCCTCTTACAGTAAGATTCAGCCATAAAAAGTATTCACTGTGTTGAAGAGAGAAACTACCCAGGAAGAAAGGCTGGTTTAGAATAAACACAATCCCCTTTTTTCCCATGTAATTACACAGAAAGTAAACACACCATACTCACTTGTGGAGAAGCCCCTAAGTAATTATTTGTCTTTATGACTTCACAGCCCGAGATGTCAAGATTGTAAAACCACTGGAAGATGTGGAAGTGAATGAATACGAAAGTGCATCTTTCATCTGTGAGATCTCACACGACGAGGTGGAAACCCAGTGGTACAAAAATGACAACAAACTGAAGACTTCCAACAACATCAAAATGCGACAAGATGGTAAGAGGAAAAAAAAAGGGGATTTTGGTCTGGAATGGTGTGGAAAACCAGGGCACAGGGAATATTTCTCTGTCTGCTCTGGGGTGCCCTGACCCCCAGGGCAGCACTGACTTTGACCCTCATCCATGGAGAAAGTTTCCCAGACTTCAAGATAGACTGGAATCCACAAAAGTGTGAAATAGATTATAGAGAGCAGTGCAGGTGTGCCACTGGGTGAGAAATTGAGGTTTTGGGATTTTTAGTGTGTTGTGGATGGAAGCAAGATGGAGGGCACAGGGTGTCATCCTGGGTTTCTTCTTCATGCTGCTTCTTCCTCCTTCTCCATGGATTTGGGTGGCATTTTGTAATTGGGCAGGAAAGTCCCCATTGCAGCTCTGTGGGATCAGTTATTGGGTTAAAAGGGAAAATAATCCAGGTGTCAGTTCTTAATTGGATAGTTTAGTCTGAAAAGCCCTTGGAACAAGAGATTGTTGGCCATTTTGTGCCTTCTGATGAAAAGCTGCTGAACTCCCAGCAGTGAGACTGTTTTACTGATAAGAAATAATAAACACCTGAGTGTGAACATGAAATAACATCTCCAGTGCCTTCAGTCCAGACCCAGAGAAACCCACAACTGGAACCACCACAGAATGGGGATGAGTTGGAGAAGGGACTGGCATGGGAGACTAGAAAATAGGGTTTTGCTCTGGGATATCTGAGCTGTGTTTGTGTGTCTGTGCCCAGGTAAGACCTATTCCCTGACGTACGCACGTGTCCAGGTCGAGGATGCGGCCGAGATCAAATTCGTAGCAGAAAAGGCAGAATCTCGTGCTCACTTGACTGTAAAAGGTAATTCTGCTGTTTGTGCCAGCACTGCTTCTGCTCTCTCATATTACAAACCAATTCACTTCCCTCACTTTGCACGTGAAGGTTAAAAAAAATCCTACAGTGTTCAGAGAAAGAAAACCTGCCTACTTTGCTGCCTGCTAAATATCAGCTGGGAGTTTATTTTGGCTTAATTCCAGTTAAATTTTCTCAGGAGGTTGGATATGCACCTTTAGACATTTAAAGTTGTGTGAGAAATTTGAGGGACAAAAATTGTAGCTTGATTTTTTCTTGCATTTTCACTTTCTGATGTATGTTGTAACAAAACCCAGCATTTTTGGGTGTGTTTAGTTAGAACAGTGTGATAGGAGAGAAAAGATGTTTGAATTAATGCACTGCTGAGGAGCTCAGGAAACTGGAGATCAGTCCCTGATTTTGCCATAGCACTGCTGTGAGGTGTTGAGGAAAAACCACCTGTTACTTCTGCAGTTCAGCCGCTCCAGCGGTAAAATACAGAGCAAAAGTTTCCCTTTAATTAACTCATACTAATTAAAGTTGTTAATTGAGTGCTCAGCCTAGCAGGGATTCCTGTCACCATCCAAAATACTGAACACAAAAGAAATATTGTTAATGAGAGCAATGGAGACTGTACTGATTGCTCCATTTCCTTCGCCCTCCTAGAGCTGCCTGTGAAAATCGTGAAGCCCTTGCGGGATAAGATCGCCCTGTGGAAGCACCGGGGGGTCCTGGAGTGCCAGGTGTCCCGGGCCAATGCCAAGGTCAGGTGGTTCAAAAAGGACAAGGAAATTCACCCTGGTGTGAAATACGAGATCGTGAGCGAGGGCGTCTATCGGAAACTCGTCATCAACGACGCCAACTACGAGGATGAGGACACGTACACCTGTGATGCCTTCGATGACAAAACCAGTGCTAATTTCTTTGTTGAAGGTAGAAAACCTCCTTTTTTCACCCCTAGAATGCACTTGGAGGAGGATGGGCTGATTCATTTGTTGTTATGTTGGAAAGGATAGGCTGACTCGTTGTTTACTTTGGAAACAAAATACCGCTTAAAAATGAATTTTAATTCATGTTATTTATTTTGAAGCCCATTGGTATTCAATCCTTTTACACACAGGAACATGCTGAAAAATTAATATATGGTATATTCTTCTAAGGAAAATGAGGGAATTCCCATTCCAGAGACACTTATCAAATGGATAAAGTTGGTTTTTCAGATAAATGTTGCAGCTCCTTTTATCAACATCTGCACTCCAATGAACTTTCTTTTCCATTTTATAGCACTACATGTTTGATATCAGGATAGGAAGGTGGCTTTAGAATTAGGACTAGGAATCAAGAGATACAGATTCCCTTTCTGGCTTGTGACCAGCAATATGTGTTTGCTTTCATACAGAATAAAAGATGTTTTAAGGCCTTTTGAGTTCATAAGTGCAGAAAAGATGTCTTGAGTGTTCAGGCTGATAATGGAAAAGCTTTCATGGCTACTGAATCCCTGCTCTCTTGTTCCATCCAGAGCAAGCCATTAATATTGTAAAAGAATTGTGTGATGAGGACGTGACTGAGCCTGAAGAAGCCAATTTTGAATGTGAGACATCCATTCCATCTGTGAAACCTGCCAAGTGGTTCCTGAAGGGAGCAGCCTTGCAGGCTGGCAGAAACATCATCATGCAGCAGGAAGGCACCATCCACAGGCTGACAATAATCAAAACAAGTGTTGATATGACAGGCACCATCCAGTTCTCCATTGGCAAATCCAAATCCACAGCGAACCTGCTCGTCAGAGGTAGTGTGATTTTTAAATTTATATCACGTGAATCAGAACCAAGATCTTCCATCTCACAGTAGCTGGAAAGTAATTTGTCATAAATATTCTCTATTCTGGGCTGGGTTCTTGGAAATGCCTGTGTACCTGCAAGATAAAAAATCTGTTTGGTTCCCAGCTGCAAGTTGTTGGGAGCAATGCTGGATGCACCAATTGAGCCAGAAATGTCTTAGGAAGGGATCTGATTTAAATGACTTTGGTGTCCCTGGTATTCAAATCCATCAAGCTAAAACTGGTTTCTGTTTTATTTTTATTCTCTTGACTTTACCAAGGAGGACAAAACAGATGAAATTTGCCAGGAGAGTTTATTTTGTGCTGTTTATGAGCTAGACAAGTTTGATAGCTCATTTACTTAATTCATTTTGTCATTGACTTGATGTAGGACAAAGCCTCAAGGCTTTTTATCTTCTGCTGTCACCATGGTAAATCTCTTCAATCACATCCTGAAGTCCTTGTTTTGTCTTTCATTTACTCTTACTTGAATGAAAACCTCAACTAGAGAGCAATTCAACAAGCGCTGAGCCAGAAGTGGACCATGAATTTGGTGGTTAATACACAGTATTATCCTACAGAAATCAGCTTTCCTGATAGATCATTGTGCTGTTGTAGCTTCAAAGCGCTTGAGCTCTGTTAGAGACACTTGTAGCAGGACCTGAGCAGTTCACAAAACAGAAAGTCATATATGAAATTAATGGGCATGAAATACAGATTAAAACCTTCCTCTTCTTTAGATTGATCCATTCTTCTTCCCCACCCGTGCTTGGCAGATTACCACATCCAGATCACCAGGAAGCTGGAGGACAAGACCGTCCTGGAGAGACACTCGGTCATCCTGTCCTGTGACTTCAGGCCTTCCCCAAAGCACGTCAAGTGGTTCAAGGGCCAGGAGCTCATTGAGCCCTCGGAGAAGTACAAAATCAAGAGGGACCAGTACTCAGCAGAGCTGAAGATCATGAAGGTGAAGCCTGCGGATGCTGGTGTGTACAAGTGCAGGGCTGGGATCGCCGAGACCGAAGCCACGCTGAGCGTTGAAGGTAGGAGAGGTTTGGAGCAGCAGGGCTGGCCTGCTGCTGGTCTTTATGATCCTCTGTTTCGCTCAAGGTTCCTCCTCCTGAGGAGAGGTAGATTCCCACAGTTATCTTCTGATTTTATATAAATGCAGCGTCACAAGCAAACTGCTGATTGCACAATCCTGAAATCCATCTCTTTCTGGGAAGTTGCTAATGCGTGTGGGAGGGCAGCATCTGGGTAAGGCACAAATTAGCATTTGTCAAGGCACATCATTGTCCATTTCATACAAGGAATTAGACCTCTGGGGCTTTCACCTAAAAATATCCTTTATGTTAAAGTGCTACAGGCCTCCAGTTCTGGTGATCTTGGCTGTGGTTTTAATTTTCTGACACCTGAGTCAGCTTCTCTATCTGCCATTGTTATACATTTGTATTGTTATACATCTGTATACATTTGTATACCTGCTACAAATATATTTTATAGATACTATTATATATCTGAATACAATAATTATTCATAGTGATGATCTACCCCATCTGGGCATGGAACTGTTTTTAGCCAGTTCTTCCCCTCAGGTGACACTGCAAGAAAAGATGTTCACTGTGTCACTTCTAGAAAGACTTAGAGCTGAGCTACAGAATCATTTCCAAAAGTCCAGGGAGCAGCTCTTGGTAGCAGTTTGGCTTTGCAGAGGTTCTTCATTGAGTGTGTTGTCAGACATTGAAATTAAATGCTCAGGGCAGTGGTGATGTCAGCATCTCTGGAGGTATTGAAAAGTTTTGGGGATGTGGTTTCATGGTGACCTTGGCAGTGCTGGGGGAATGGTTGGACTCAATCTGAGAGGTCTTTTCCAACCTAAATAATTCTGTGACTCCATTCTAGCCAAACAAATATATATATTAAAAAAAAAGAAAATCAAGTAATAGCCCCAAACCTCTTCTGAGATATCTCCTCCTTGAAAACAGCATTCCATGAGCAGAGAAGCTGCAAAGAGAATTCTCTGCCCAAGGACTGGGAAAGAAAAGAACCAAAATCCTCTTCTTCCCTAAACCTGAGCAAGTTGCTTAAGCTCTTTGTACTTTGCCTTTGTGGCCAAAATCATTGTCTTCATCTCATCCTCTGTGTTACAATTTCCCTGGAAATGAGAGACAATTTAGTTGAAATGTGTTTGTGTGTGCAGTGACAAGCACACAGGGATTGGAGCTTTGTGTGATGCTTAGGGTCACCGTAACATCATTTAAAAAAAAATTACTTATTTTTAAATAAAACACAAACAAAACCTCCAAGCTGATTTATATATAAAAAGAGAACCGAGAGTTCTATATTATTTTAATTAGTCTTTTTAAAAGTTTTTTTTTTTCTTTTGAAGCAAATGCAGAACCAAGTAAGTGAAACATGGTGAGCAAAGATGTGCAGAAGAACAGAACAAATAATCTAATAAACTCCATGAAACTGTGATAACAAGTGATTTATGGTGATGGTGGTGTGGAAACCCAGGGCACTGGGAATATTTCTCTGTCTGCTCTAGGGTGTCCTGACCCCCAGGGCAGCACTGACTCTGACCCTCATTCATGGAGAAAGTTTCCCAGACTTCAAGATAGACCGGAATCCACAAAAGTGTGCAATAGATTATAGAGAGCAGTGTAGGTGTGTCACTGGGTGAGAAATTGAGGTTTTGGGATTTTTAGTGTGTTGTGGATGGAAGCAAGATGGAGGACACAGGGTGTCATCCTGGGTTTCTTCTTCATGCTTCTTCTTCCTCCTTCTCCATGGGTTTGGGTGGCATTTTGTAATTGGGCAGAAAAGTCCCCATTGCAGCTCTGTGGGATCAGTTATTGGGTTAAAAGGGAAAATAACCCAGGTGTTAACTCTTAATTGGATAGTTTAGTCTTAAAAGAATCTTGGAACAAGAGATTGTTGGCCATTTTGTGCCTTCTAATGAAAAGATGAACTCCCAGCAGTGAGACTGTTTTACTGATAAGACATAATAAACACTTGAGTCTGAACATGAACTACTGTCTCAAGTGCCTTCAATCCAGACCCAGAGAAACCCACAACTGATCCCTCTTGGTTTCCCTCAGCCCGCAACGTAGAGGTCCTGAAGCACCTGCAGGACGTGGAGGTTGAGGAGGACAGCTCTGCCGTGTTCTCCTGCGAGCTGTCCCACGATGACGAGGACGTAGAGTGGTTCCTCAATGGCACCCTCCTCTACACCAACAACTTCAACGACATCAAGAATGTGGGCAAGTGCTACATGCTGACCGTGAAGCAGGTGAAGCCTGAGGATGCTGGCACGGTGACAATGAAGTCGGACAAGGTGTCAGAGACCGTGCGGCTGAAGGTGATAGGTGGGTCCAGATCGCACTCCTGAATGAAAATGAGAGGTGCAAATGAGCCATTTTTACCAAATCCATGGGGATTTGGTAAGCAGGATCTGATCCTGCTTAATAGATAAAAAAATGTTGAGGTATTAAATATGGGCCATGAGGATGGTGAACGTTGAGCTATTAAATATGGCCCATGGACTGGAGGGGAAGCCTTGAGAGGAGCAGCTGAGGTCGCTTGGTTTGGTCAGCTGGAGACACCTTGCTGTGGGCTTCAACATCTTCATGTGAGGGGAAGTGGAAGGGCAGGTACTGATCTCCTCACTCTGGTGGCCAGTGACAGGACTTGAGGAAACAGCTGGGTCTGAGTGATGGGAAGTTGAGGTTGGATATCAGGAAAAGGTTCTTCCCACAGAGGGTAGTGGGCACTGGAAAGGCTCCTCAGGGCATTATCATGGTCCCAAGGCTGCCAAAGCTCCATGAGCGCTTGACAATGTTCTCAGGGACAGTGTGGGGTTGTTGGGGTATCTGTGCAGGGACAGGTGTTGGACCGGATGATCCTTGTGGGTCCCATCCAACTCAGGATATTCTGTAATTCTGTGGTTTTTAATACATCAGTTCTCAAGAAGGATTCAATCAACCATGAGAAGACAACTTCCTGCTGTTCTTCATATGTCTCAAAGCTCAGTCACACAACTGAGTTTTTGTGGTTTAGCATGTTCTTGGGCACCCTCAGTGAGTGTGCAGGTGACTACCAGCTGAGTGGGGCAGGTGACAAGCCTGAGGGTTGAGGTGCCATCTGGAGGAACATGGACATGCTCAAGAAGTGAGACCACATGAACCTCTTGAGGTTCAACAAGGCCAGTATGAGGTGCTGCACCTGGGTGAGGGCAGCCCCTCATGTCAACACAATCTTGGGATGAAGGGATTGAGAGCAGGATGAAAGACTGAGAGCAGGATGAAGGATTGAGAGCAGGATGAAGGAATTGGGTGTGCTGGAGGGTGATACTGGTTTAGGCTCTGCATTGGTATCAGCAATATTGCCAAGGATTTATCAATGTCTCTAAATATTTGATAGCAACTGGAAGTGTCCCAAACATCCTGGTTGTTCTCTGTTTTGCCTCTTGACCCTCAGAGAAACCTGCTGTCTTCATGAAATCCTTGGATGATGTTTTCGGTGAGGAGCGAGGAGTGATCAAACTGGAATGTGAAGTCTCCAAGGAGAAGGTCAAACCTGTTTGGAAAAAGGATGGTGTGAAGATCGCTTCTAGCAAGAAGTATGAGGAGATACAGTCTGGGAAGACCCTGTGCCTCCTTATCCATGACCTGGAAAAGACAGATGCAGGATTATACACCTGTGACATCGGCACTGATGTTGCCAAATCAAAGGTCAGCGTTCAGGGTAAGTGTTGTAGACAGTGGCCACTCAAGGGGTGTTAAAAATACAGGTGGGCTTGGTCTCCTGGGCTCTCACTTGTTCCTGAACAAATCTCACATAATATTGTGATGTCTGAGCAATTCCTGTTAATTTTGGTGTAAGTATATCTGGGGTTTCTAAGTGAAAATCAGATGTCAGGAATGTAGTGACAATATTTTCTTCCTTAACGTTCCAACGTGCAGAAATCCTCCCAAAAAAGCAAAAATGTCTCAAAATAAAAATCCCAACTAACAAAAAAATTCACCCAAGCAGCTTGTTTCTATTTTGAGCTATTGACTCAGAGTCCATTGTAGGAACAAAAAGCAGGACAATATTTGTTGAGGAACCCAGCTGTTCAGCCTGTCCTCTAATCCTTGTCAGCCTGAAGTACAAAGAATTGTTCATGGCTTCCAAACTCATAATGTTAATGAGAAAAAATTTGAGTTTTCCTGGTTTGAACACCAGGAGTAACAAGTCCAAAAACTCAAACATTTCTTCTATCAGCATGGAGGAGAACCTCACCCATTGTCCCAGAGACTTCTTTTCTACAGCTTTTCTCTTTAACTCATTAAATCTTGAATCTTCCCCACTGAGCTGTTCTTCATTCAGTCCTTCCTGACCACAGCCAGGAGATTCACATTTCTCTTTTTGTACAACTTTAAGATGATTCTGAGCCTGAAAAATCCTTCCCATGTCCCAGCCACCTCTAAGGAATACAGTGGTGTCCTGCCAATCTAGCAGATAAACTTCTCTTATGAGTTAAAAACACCATTACTCTACTCATGTCTATCACAAAAGAATTTTTAACTTTGTATTAATGCAATTTTTGTTCTCCAGAGCTGAACATTGGCATCACCAAAAGGCTCAAGAACACTGAAGTCCAGGAGGGAGAAGATTGCACTTTTGAGTGCATTTTGTCCCACGAAAGCATCGATGACTTCAACTGGACCCTGAACGGGAGTAAAGTGGAAAGTGGGGGGAGGTTTAAAGCCTCCAATGCAGGTCGGAAATACACACTGAGTATCAAAAATGTCATTCCTGCTGACACTGGGGAAGTCATCTTCACTGCCCGTGGTCTCACCTCCAAGGCTTCCCTGCTTGTGAAAGGTAATGGGATCAGAAAAGTCCTGGGTGTATTTTCATAAGGTTTGCCAGAAAACACTTGTTATGGTCTGAGTCAACACCAACCTGCCCTGTGAGCCTTGAAGAGCTGAGTTTTTCCCTTAAAAGATCTCCTTTCCCTTCCCTGTGAGCCTTGAAGAGCTGAGATTTTTCCTTAAAACCAAGTGAAATGTTGAAGCTTTTAATAGATATTTGAGAGCTTACTACGCTAGGGAGTGTGTACAGATAATTGCAGCCCAGAGTGTGCATCAGAGATAATCACCCAAGACTCACAGGTGGTCAGCGGAGAGAAGAAATTAGTAATTTTCAGACATGGTTCATAATCTGCAGTTAATCCTTTTCCATAGAATCAGGGAATCCCAGGATGGTTGGGGTTGGGAGGAACCTTCCATTATCTTGTTCCAACCTTGCACAGGTTGCCCAGAGAAGCTGTGGCTGCCCCTGGATCCCTGGAAGTGTCCAAGGCCAGGTTGAATGGGGCTTGGAGCAGTGTGGGATAGTGGAAAGTGTCCGTGCACATGGCAGGGGGTGGCACTGGATGGACTTTGAGATCCCTTCCAATCCAAACCATTCTGGGATTCTATTATTTGAATTGCAAAAAAACCCAAATATACAGAAATTATTTTCATTCAAAGATGCTTTTTTTTTTTTCTGTGATCTCTGCAGAAAAACCTACTGAGGTTACAAAACAGCTGGAGAATAAAACATCCCCAGCAGGGCAGGACATCAGCCTGAGCTGTGAGCTGTCCAAAGCTGATGTGACCATCAGGTGGTACAAGGACGGCAAAGCAATCAGGAAAAGCCAGAAGTACGACCTGCAGCAAGAGGGGACACGGGCCACTCTCATCATCCGAGACTCCACGGTCAAGGACGGTGGGGAATACACCTGTGAGACTGAGACCTCCAAAACAACAGCCAGGGTCACAGTGCAAGGTCAGCTGAAGGGTGCAGAGGGGCTGGCAGGTTCAGAGGTTGGGTGTAAATATCTACAACCATAGATTTCTTTTCCTCCATCTCCCTGGGCAGGATCAATTTTTAGTAAAAAAAGAAATCATTGATTAAAAGCTTTAAAAACTTAGATATGAAAAAGCACCTTTTGGATGCTGGACAATCTTATGGGCTCTGTAACAAGCCAATCAAAACTGGCCGAATTGAATTATTCTGTTTTGATAATGAGTGATGAAAGTGGTTTGCAAGAGGAGACCTCACCAGTCCATGGGCCATGGCATTAAACTTCCCTGGAGATATTTCACCTGCTATGTCCTGTGACAGGAGGGGCACCTGGTGATCTTAGAATCATTCCATCTGATGAGATAAGAGGAAATGCTCTCAAGTTTTAGATTAGATGTAAGAGGAAATGCCTTCATGGAAAGGATGGTGAGGCATTAGAAGAGGATGCCCAGGGAAGTGGTAGAGTCACCACTGAGGGGGGATTTAAAAGATGTGTAGATGTGGTTATTTGGAATGTGGTTTAATTAAGTTAATAATTGTACTTGGTGATCTTAAGGTCTTTTTCAGCCTAAATGATTCTATGATTATTTTTTGATGATTCTATGAGTTGGAGCAGAGAGCATCCAAGATGGTTCTGGATGCTTAGGACTAGTTTGGGTGACAAATCTGTCTCAGCCATTTTAAAAAATTATTTCTTTTTCCTTCCAGAAAAACCTAATTATTTTGTCAAAGAACTCTCAGACCTGAAAGTGGATGAGAGTGGAACTGCAGTTTTTGTGTGCCAGAGTGAGAGAGCTGCATCCTCTGTGGTCTGGAGGAAAGGCATCGCTGAGCTCCGGGCTGGCAGGAAATACGAGATGATACAGAAAGGACAAGTCCTCCAGCTGACCATAAAGAACCTGGAGAAAAGTGACAGTGACACTTACAGCTGTGACATTGGGGATGCCCAGTCCAGAGCCAAGCTAACCGTGCAAGGTATGGATGAGAGGAATGTGATTTACATCCCTTTTCTGCCATGGGAAACGTGCACAGGCAGAGCTGTATCTCGGCAGGGCGACAGAGCTGCTGATTTCTGCTTCTCTCTCAGGGTGGCAGGAACATGTGGCCAAAAATATGGGAATGTCCAAAAATATGGACATGCAGAGCAGTTTGAAGCAATTACACCTGGATTATTTTGGGTGTGATTTAAAGGCTCATGTGAGGGGAGAGATTGGTGTTCCTGTGTGAACATAAAATGGATGTGATGCACAGTGCCTGCTGTTGGATGAGAGAAAATTATCCTGCCTTCATGGTTTTCTCCATACTCCTTGATTCTTCTTCCCAGGAGTGGTTCCTAAAACCACTGGTGGAAAAACAAAATGGTCCATGGAATAATGGAATGGGTTGGGTTGGAAGGGACCTTAAAGATCATCCAGTTCCACCTTCAGCTATCCCAGGCTGCTCCAAGCCTGTCCAACCTGGCCTTGGACACTTCCAGGGATCCAGGGGCAGCTACAGCCTCCCAGAGCCTCCCCACCCTCACAGGGAACAATTCCTTCCCAATATCCCACCTAACCCTGCCCTCTGGGGAAATGATTCAAGAATAATCAGATGGAAATGGAGCGGCAGTGTCCACTTGCTAATTATTGCAGTTTTTAACACAATGGGGTAAAGTCAGATTCTTCCTCTGATCATCTGCTACAGCATACTCAAGAAGCAAAGAAATGTGTTTAATTCCCATCATAATCTCAGGCTCTGAGCTGTCTGAATTCACTCTGAGGTTTTTCACAGCAGCTTTTCTGAATGGTGAAAACACTTCTCTGTCACAAACATCAAAGTAAAACATCCCTGTGCTGGTTTTATAAGTAGGAGGAGCATCAGAGATATTTTTGTATACAGTGCTAACCTTATTTTAAATATATTTATAGTGAGGTTTATCTTTGTATGTGTGTTTATATTTATATATTTATTTTTAGTTAGGGATGGATCTGTCTATACAGGGAGGTTTTCAGGGCAGATGTTTTGGGGTTTTTTAACCAAATCCACACTCAGACATTTTCTTCATTTCCCACTGTGTTAGGGGTTGGGCTGAACTCAAAGAAGGTGTGGGATCAGTGGTCCTGTCCCATAGAAAGGGAGTTATTTTTGCTGTAGAAAATCAGCCAGGTTGTCAAGGGAGAGATAACTTCTTGTTGATGTTTAGAGCCAAGTAATGCTGTCAGAGACTCATCTTTCCAACCCTTCCAGGGTTTTCATTAGGAGAAAATTTACAGCCCTGGATTTGCATTGTCCTGGCTACTTGTTGTGCTTTATGTTTTCTGGTGCTTCAAAGATGTCTTTGCCTATTTTGGCGTGTGTCCTGTATATATTACCTTCCTGTGAGTGGGTTTTGTGGTCAATATTGGGGGAATTCTGTTTCAATCTTCTCTGTCATGAACATGTTTCTCACTTGAAATGCTCAGGTGGGAAATCTTGGGAGCTTTCCCTCGTCTATTTTCACGCCAGAAACTGAAGATTGCAGTAATTGATGTATTTATGTTCCTTTCAGGCCAGAAAGTGCTAATAACAGAAGACCTGGAGGATGTCACTGTGTTAGAAGGAGAATCTGCCATGTTCAAGTGCAGAATCTCTCCCGTAGACTATAGCAGAGTGCAGTGGTTTTTGGATAAAACCCCACTCCATACCAATGAACTTAATGAGATCCAGTCCCAGCCTGGTGGATATCACCTGCTGACGCTGAGAAAGCTCTCACTGAAGGACTCGGGGCTCATTACATTTGAAGCTGGTGATAAGAAAACATCTGCCAGTTTGGTTGTTAAAGGTAAATCCATCATCACAACTGCAGGAGAGGAAATGATGAGTGGAAATAAGCGGGGTTAATGTGGGTAGGTGGAAAAAAAAAGGAGCAAAAGTGCTACAAATTTAGCACCATCATTGTATATCTGTGCATTTTCAAGAATAACATTAATTATATAATGAAGTTATGGCTGGAGAATGAACTCTTTGTAATCCTGGACAACTCTTGGAGTGTTTATTGGATTTAGATGGGAATGGTATAATGCTGTGATGGTACAGTGGATGCCCCGTTTGGTTTTCCTCAAGCTGATAAGGTGATGACTCATGAGGAGAAATCAATTAATTCAGTGAAAAAAAAAGAAGGGCAACCAGTAAGTTTTAAATTCAGTTTTCATTGTTTGAGAGGAGACATTGTGTGTGTGTTCTCTGCTATTCATTGTTGACAATGGATTGTTTTCTCTGGAGGAGTTAAACTGAGGTAAAACTGCAGTGTTTGGTAGCAAAGATAAATGAATGAAATGAATGGCAGACAGCCCAAGAATGTGGGATTGGAGAGATGTTTCCTGACTGGAAATATAAATACTTCTCATGACCCAGAGATTTTAAACACACAGTCTCCACTGTGTCAGATCATAATCTCATTTTTTTTCAGAATAACCATATTTATTTAGAAGAACTTTTTTTTTTCCCACAAAAGTTGAAAATTTGCCCAAATTTTGCTAAGCTGCAGAAACACAAATGGATTTATTTTTCTTGAGGGAAAATGAAAGGTTTTATTTGCACAAGGGTAATTATTGATGTTCTTCAGCAGGAATATTTTCTTTTCAGTTTCTCCCAGATATCATTTAACAGTTAAACAGCACTTTAGACATCACTGGTGCCTTCCTGAGGGCTTTATAGTCACAAACACCAAATTATTTATTATTTATTACTAACCCTGACCCATACAAGCAATCCTGGATCCAAATCTCACAGATCACTTGTGATCTGAGAATCCACACCTCTTCTGGACCATGTCAGATGTTTTATTCATATGGATCTGGAGAAGCCCTGTGTCTCCACGAAGGAGCTGGTTGATGCTGAAGTCACTGAGGGAGAGGATGTGAGTCTTTAGTGTGAAACCTCCAGATCAGACAGCCCTGAGAAGTGGTGCAAAGACAGGAAAAGCCTTAGGAATTCTTCCAAATGTAACATCAGGCAGTCAGGGTTTGAAGCCAAGCTTGTCATTCACAGGGCAGAAGAAAGAGACAGTGACAGATGTGAGTGTGAGGCTGGAGCAGCCAAAATTAGTGCAGTTATTAATGTCAAGGGTAAGAACTTTTGGGGTGATTTGGGTCCTAACACCAAGCCCAGAGTAATTAATTGGAATTAAAAACATGAAACTAGGTTCCTTTTCCACTGAGAAGGAACCTTGAGGTGTGCACTGAGATGTTCTCATCAAGTCACCTGGAAGAGCTGCCAGAGAGGTGGCAGAATGTGAAACAGGAGAATCCTTCATCTGACCTGGCTCCAGCTCTGAGGAGCTTTAGTGCCTCTGAGAATCATGGAATTCTAGAATGCTTTGGGTTGGAAGGTACATAGATCATCTCGTTCCAAACCCCAAAAAGAGAGCGGCAGGAGAACACCCCAGGCTGAGAGGTAATCCCCAGAAAGGATGGATCACCTCCTGGCGCTGTCTTCAGTGACAGGAGGGAGCTCACATCCCCATATTTGTCTGTGGAATTGCTTTAGGCAGCCAGATTTATTCAGAGCAATGCACCCAAAGAGCATCACTGGGCAGGAGGTGCTCTCATGCTTGATAGGACATGGGGAGAGGGTTTAAAGCTAAAAAGGGCTAATTTAAGTACATGTAATATTGTATTTGTGGGGTGCCCTGTGGCAGGAAGGAATAATGAATCTGACTCCATGTTCTCAGAAGGCTAATTTATTGTTTTATGATACTATATTATATTAAAAAATGCTGTACTAAACTATACTAAAGAAAGAAAGGATACTTACAGAAGGCTAAAAAGATAATAAGGAAAACTCCTGACTCTTTCCAGAGCCCTGACACAGCTTGACTCTGATTGGTCAATAAGTCAAAATAATTCACAGCAGAATCCAATGAAACAATCACCTGTGGGTAAACAATCTCCAAACACATCCCACATGAGCACAACACAGGAGAAGCAAATCAGATAATTATTGTTTTCCTTTTCTCTCCGAGGCTGCTCAGCTTCCCAGGAGAAGAATCCTGGCAAAAGGATTTTTCAGAAAATGTGAATGCCACAGATGTAAAGAAGTTTTTTTGCAATGAGGGTGGTAAAACACTATAGGAGTTTGCCCAGAGAAGTGGTGGATTCTCCATCCCTGCAAATATTCAAGATCAGGATGGCGTTCTAAGCTGCCTGGTCTGGTTTAAGATGTTTGGGGAGATGGCAGGGGGGTTGGAATAGATGAGATTTAAAGGGTCCTTCCCACCCAAAGGGTTCCATGATTGTATGATCTAAAGGGCCCTTCCAACCCAAAGGGTTCTATGATTCTATGATCTAAAGGGCTGCTGTCTGAGCTGAGGCAAAAGTTCTCTTCTTAGGTGAGTCTTAACCTTGAGTTGGATATGGGTTGGGTCTCATCCAGGTCAGAACCAGGCCCACCAAATACCACCTTATAATTGCTCTTACCTCTGTGAGTTAAATCTCTGTGAATTAAATCACTGCCCTGGGCAGGTCTGAGCAGGTACAGGAAGGATTTTCCAGACCAGAGGATGTTCTGTGTGCATCTGTTGTTGCCCACTTGGGATGGATTGATCAGAAGCTGTGACTGGATTGGGGAAGTCAGAATGAACAAAAAAAAACCATTTGCGTTGCTGGAATGGTCAACCTGAATGCCAGAGCTTTGAGTGCTGCTCACAGGATTTTTCTAGAGCACAAAGAACCCACTTGAGGCTGTGCAAGAAAGAGAAGACCTTAATGATGCAATGAAGAAGAGCTGGTTGTTAGTGATCCCGATTTTGTGTCTTTCTGTAGCACAAGGATATTTTCCCAATATCCATTACAAAACAAAGATCTGTGTTGACTCCAGTACGACCTGGATGAGCAATTTTCTGTTAGAAAAGAGCCACCTTTGTAATTTTCCCACAACAGTCCCATGTTTCCCCTTCCAGAGAAGGGTGTGGATGGATTGAGGATTTAAACACACGGATTCAGGTTAAGGGAGTCAAGTCATAAGGATGTCTACAAGGAATTTCACTGTTGGAAAACTTTCCTTTATCTGTCAGAGTCACATCAGAACAGCAGAATACAGAAATAGAAAATAGAAATTCAGTAGTCATGTGGCACTGAGTGTCCCAAACTGGAATCAGAAGGGAACAGGATAATAGCGTGTAGATTTCCAATAGCCACAGGTTTTGTGCAGTAGCTGACTTGTATATTCTTAAGACAGCATAATTCAGGAAGATTTATGTTTTCCTTATCTGAACATTTCAGTTGAGTTTATTTTCCCCCCAAAAGTGCCTTCCGTGCACAAGCTCACCTTAAAGCCTTGAAGCCCAGGCTGTGACAGAGCCTGCAGGGGAATCTCCACAGGGACCCTGCCACGTTCAGCTGTGCTTCCCTCTCTGTGTTTGCTCTGTGCTGGTTTTATATCTATCTGTGTTAATAAAAAAAAACAACACTGTAGGGTTTTTTTCAGGTGAGAAATCAATACTGCTGGTCACGACAGAAAGTGCTTTGCCATTCCTCTGTGTGCTCTGTGTTGTGTGTGAGCTGACCTCAGTGAAGTTTTATGTTTTCTGTGCTGGTGGTCCAGCCCTGAGCAGCCATCAGCAGCACAGTTTGTGTCATTAACTGCAGTGCAGCATCTGCCACTGATGTTAATAATGAAAGCAGTAAGAGCAACAGCATATTCAGCAGTGCAGATAGTGGTTAAAAAGAAAAGAAGCATCTGGCCTCAGGTTTTGGGGTTTTTTTCTGCTGTAAGTGCTGGCAGCCAGATGTGAGATGTCAGCATCTGTTTGCTCTTTACTAATGCTTTTTCATTCCTGTGGTTTTCTGTTTCAAAAACAAAGTCTGACTCTAAAAAAGAAAAGTAATTTCCAACTTCACGTGTTTCTTTTAACATTTGTGTTACTCCTTTTTTCAGAAACACCAGTTCTCTTCAAGCAAGAGCTCCAAAACGAAGAAGCCAAAGAAGGAAAGCAGGTCAGGCTGACCTGTGAGCTCAGCAAACCTGGTACCCCAGTGAAGTGGATGAAGGGAGACACTGTTCTCTATGCCAGTGAGAAGTATGAATTTAAGCAGCATGGGACTGTGGCAGAGCTCATCATTCGAGATGTGAAATCTGTAGATGCTGGGGACTACACCTGCAGTGCTGGGGAACTGAAAACCACTGCTCGGGTCAAAGTGAATGGTGGGTACAATTTGAGGCATTGCCACACTTAATCAGGTGCTTAATTAAACAAAAATCACAGAACACTTCATTAGATCTATTAAACAAAAAATCACAGAACATTTCATTAGATCTATTAAACAAAAAATCACAGAACACTTAATTTTTTTGTGGCAGCGCCATCCTTAATAAGTAAAATTTAAAGGTAATATTGCACCCTTGTAGGCACCTGGATGTAATTCATTCATGTGATTTCATATTCTGTGTCTGGGGTTTTCAATCTGTAACTGGGGAAAAAAAAAAGAAAATTAAGTGCAGAGGATTAATTTTCTCTGTGCTGTAGTTCCTGCCATATCAGCTGCTTTACATGGCTGTGATTAAAACTGGAATTGGCAGACAACTAGTACTTGAGCATAAGGATGTGAAAACATAAATCCAGTCCCTTAAAAAATGAAGGTGCACAAGTAATTAATAGACTCCAGACTCCCCAAAACATCCTTTCAAAGACTCTTAGGTGGCATCTCCACTCTCCACTGCCCTTAAACAAATGCACTGCCTTTAGTAGTGTGTGCTGGAGTGGAAAGCAGGAGAAACATAGGATATGAATGTTATTTCAGAGCCCTGCAAGAGCAGGGAATTCATTAGCTGATGGTGCCCAGAGAAATCTGAAAAGGTCCTTTTTAAAAATAAAAGAAACTTGCCCCACGTTTCTAGGAATCCACAGTGAGATGGTAACATCAGAGGGAAAGATTTATTCCTGCTGCCAGGCAGAATCTCCTTGTGCCACACAGCCAGTGGAGGGCTAGGGCTGCTCTGCCCACTAGGAAAAGGCCTGGATTAGGAAGTGACAGCTCTCATGGGGGGATTTGATGCAGAGCAGATCAGGAGAGCCTGTCCTAACCCCTGGCTCTGTGTTCCAGCTGTGCCTGTGCTTTTCAAACAAGCCCTGGAGAACACGGCTGTGGAGGAAGGGAAATCTGTCTCCTTGCGCTGTGAACTCACAAAAGCTGATGCCACCACCGTGGTGTGGAAGAAGGGAGAAGCCACGCTCCAGGCAAGTGCCAAATATGAAATGAAGCAGAAGGGGACAGTGGCAGAGCTGGTGATTCATAATGCAGAGCCAGAAGATGCGGGAAGATACACCTGTGACACTGGAGACCAGCAGACCACAGCCCAAGTCCAAATCCATGGTAGGAATGAGACACCTGCTTGTGACCATTTGTTGTTGTTCTTGCCGTGGTCCTGCTAACCCTGGGCACTTTCAGAGAGTGCTCAGGAGAACAAGGATCAGCACAAACAAAAGGCAGCTCTGGCTGGGTCCGTTATGTTCTTTGTTTTTTGGGGTGATAACTTCATGCTAAAATGTATCAGTCAAAGGTACTTGATAAAATAATATCTTTTCTTCCCTATGAAATGTCTCTCATGCTTTGGATAGAGGTGACTGTCCAAGCTCTAAGCCAAGAGGTAAGAAAGGTCTCAGCTACACCTTCTATGGAAGAACATTCCATTCTTCTTTCCACTTTCTCAACAAGTTTTTACATGTCTGTGACCAACTTTGGGCAGCATAAGGATAATTATTTTGGTATTCTAATTATTGAGAAATAATTGTTCTTTTTTTATTTGGTCCAAAACTCTTGTTTCCACTATAAATATCAGCAGACTCCTGGAGGTGCAGGTAGGTCAGAGCTTCTTTGCTTTGTGTGCCAAGAGAATTTGAATTTGTGTTGGCTTTAAGTCCTTGAAGTGTGAGGTCCCCAGGTGGTGACGATGTGCCTGAAGTAAACTAAGAATGCTTCACTCCTCAGCTGTGCCCGTGCTCTTCAAGGAAGAGCTGAAGCCCGTGGAAGCTGTGGAAGGTGGGACAGCCACCCTGAGGTGCCAGCTGGGCACAGAGGCCCCCGTGGAGTGGAGGAAGGGGCAAACTCTTCTCCGGGCCAGTAACAAGTACAAGATGAGGCAGGAGGGCACCGTGGCTGAGCTGCTGATCCACGACCTGGAGCCAAAGGATGCTGGAGATTATTCATGTCTAGTGGGGAACCAAAAAACCACAGCAGCTTTGTCAGTGAATGGTAAAAAGGCAGAAATAACCTGTGAAACTCTGGAGTGTTTTTGTCCACCTCTTTCCTCCTCCTCTCTGTACATTCCCTCACAACAACTTCCTCCATGTCCTGCTTCCACTGCTTTCTTCCATCCACTTGCTCATGTCTTTCCTGTCCCCAATCTCCATTTCATTGTCCCCCATGTTGGATGTGTGTTGTGTTGTCTTCTCACCTTCCCTCGAGTGTAGGATGCTGTCCTGCATGTATGTTTTCCCGAATTGGTATGGAAACATAAGATTCCTTAGGATTTTCTGTTTCAGAGGGTTCATCATGTGTAACAATGAGAATGAGTTTGTCTCTCTTTATGCATGATCTCAGCCAATCAAGATCATGGTTTTGTTGATTCCCACAGAACAAGTCAGTAGAGAATTTCTTTTACCACCCATGAAAAAAGACAGGATATGCTGAAGTATTGTATTTGTGGGGTGCCCTGTGGCAGGAAGGAATGGTGAATCTGATTCCATATTCTTAGAAGGCTAATTTATTATTTTATGATACTATATTATATTAAAGAATGCTATACTAAACTGTACTAAAGAAAGGATACTTACAGAAGGCTAAAAAGATAATCAGGAAAACTCCTGATTCTTTCCAGAGCCTTGACACAGCTTGACCATGATTGGTCATTAAGTCAAAACAATTCACATGAAACCAATAAAACAATCACCTGTGGGTAAACAATCTCCAAACACATTCCACATGTGAGCACAACACAGGAGAAGCAAATGAGATGAGAATTGTTTTCCTTTTCTCTGAGGCTTCTCAGCTTCCCAGGAGAAAATCCTGGTGAAGGGGTTTTTCCAGAAAATACAACTGCCACACCTAAGGGATAAGGCTGTTGGAGTAAGGCTTAGGTAGACATGCGACAAATCATGCCTCAACCTCTGAGCGGGGTCCAGGGTGGCAACCCCTGTCCATTGTGCATCTCTCAGCCCTGCCAGTCCGTTTCAAGCAAGAGCTGAGGAATGAGGAGGCCACGGAGAGCGGGACGGCGACGCTGCAGTGTGAGCTGAGCCGGGCGGGCGGCTCCGTGCACTGGAGGAAGGACGGGAAGGAGCTGGTCCCCAGCAGGAAGTACCAAACACGGCGGGAAGGGCGCTTTGTCGAGCTGGTCATCCATGACCTGGACCTGACGGATGCTGGGAGCTACACCTGTGTGTGTGGAGAGCAGGAGAGCACAGCTGCTTTGAGAGTGAATGGTAAACCTCCTACACACGTTTGTCTTTAAATGCCAAATGTATCGCCAGCTGGTACAAATCACAAATGGGATGGAACTGCCAGGAACGTGCCTTGAGCTGTTTTATCTTCCAGCATCAGTCTCATTCCATGGTTATGACAATGGGAAGATACCATCAGCTCACATCCCAGGCAGCAGACCAAGAACTTAATGTTACAACTTTATAAGTTTTTTGACCAATCACACAAAGCAAAAACACATTGACAGTAGTTCTATCCAACCACTATAAGCACACCTACCTTTGGTTAAAACCATGCTTGCTTATTTCAAATACAATACCTGCTTGTAAGCCCTAAAATACAATGGAGAGTGTTCCATTAGTAAGCTTACAACTTCCTAATATCTCACTAGATAAACTTTTCTGCAGTTTAGGGAGTTATTCTAGACAAGCGTTAATACACAGACCATTGTTCTATTTGTCCTTATTTTCTACTTAGTTTTTCTGCTGACCAATCTTATGGCTCCTGCTTAGCTCTAATCTCAATTCTGCTGTCTCTGAGGCCTGCCTTTTGCAGATTTCCCGAAACCCTCTGATTTTATTGATTCCCACACAAATGTAGCAGTTTTGGGAGCATTCCTGGTCAACCAGAGTGTGATTTCTTAGGGTTTTTGTGCTTTGGCTCTGTAGTGCCATAGAGTTGCCCTATCAGGGAATAGTCCTTTGTGGTTTTTTTGCCTTGAGACAGCACCTGTATGTTGTATATTGTTTAATTTATTTCTCTCTCCCCTAGGAGGTTTTACCCCCTTTTTCAATTGTACCCACCTAGAAACAGAGCATTTTTGATTGAGTGCATACACTGCAGCACACTTCATTTCATTCTGGTGCTGATTCCTTCTCTGTTGGTGTTGCATCCTTCAGCCTTGCCTATCCTCTTCCAAGAAGAACTGATGAACGAGGAAGCTACAGAGGGGGAGGCAGTCACTTTGCGCTGCAAACTGAGCAAACCAGCCCCAGTTGAATGGAAAAAGGGGAATAGAGTGCTCAAGCCAAGTGAAAAGTACAAAATAGAGCAGGAAGGTCCCTTTGTGGAGCTGACAATCCAGGATTTGGATTTGGCAGACGCTGGGGATTACAGCTGTGTGTGTGGAGACCAAACGACTACAGCTGCTCTGGCAGTAAATGGTAAAAAAGAAATTCTCAGCGCATGTTCCAAGCCAGCCTATGCAATTCCAAGACCTCTTCCTCTCTTACTTCTGCCTCCTCTGATCCCTGTGTACTTCCAGTCCCTCTTTCTTCTGATTAATTTTCCTATCCTTTCTTCCTTCTCTCTTTTTCTCCTTTCACCTGATACCTTCGTGATGTGCTTCCATGGTGCTTTAGTCAAAAGACAAGTGGAGAACAGGTTCCCAACTCAACACAACCTCCCTAGTCCAGAATAGCTTCTTGTTTAGAAGTTTTCCCATAGCAACTGACGTAAAAGTGGGAATAATATTGAATTTTCATGACTTAGGCTGTGGCACTTGTTGCTCCTAAGAGGAACAAGTTTTTATCAATGTATGATGCTACACAAAGACAGTCTTAATAAAAAATAGGCTTTTAATGCTCCTGCTATTCCCAGCTCTTTTTTTTAACCAATTTTGGCTTAATACTCCCCAAGCAAATATTTTATTTCTGCAAAAACCTGACAGCATGTTTGCAACTGCTTTGCTTTAAGGGACTCTTGTTTATAAAAATTCAGACAGTGCCATGAATCAGGCCCTTCTGTAGAACTCCTGCTTTTCTCAAAGGAAGCAAAATGCTCTGGCTCTCATATTGAAATACAGCCTCTAATTTTTTGTCCTTGATTTTATGGTGTATAAAGTAAAGGGTAGTTGATTTGTCAACTAATTTGCAGGTAGACTTGAATTTAAATAAAGTTTTAAAGCCTAAGGGCAGAAAAAAAATTAGACTGAAATATCTTTTGAAGGGTTAACCCTTTTGAAGGGTTAGAAGCTGGAGAAAAATTGTGGAGGAACTGAATTCTGGAGGAGACCAAGAAGGTCTGGTGGCTCCAGGGAGATAAGAGAGGGATTAAGTCATGGATTCAGGCTTTCCCAGGGTTGATGCCATGTCCATGTTTGCTCTGCAGTCCTGCCTGCTCTTTTCACTAAGGGACTCCTGGACAAAGAAGCCACTGAGGGTAAAAGTGTCTCCCTGAGCTGTGAGCTGAACAAGGCTGCTGCTAACGTGGAGTGGAAGAAGGGCTTCAAGACCCTCAAGCCAAGTGACAAATACAAAATGAGGAGGGAAGGCGCCGTGGCTGAGCTTACAATCCAAAGTCTAGACACGGCGGATGCTGGGAATTATTCCTGTGTGTGTGGAGACCAGCAGACCATGGCAGTTTTAACAGTTCATGGTAAAACAAACAAAACAAGGCACATCCTGAAAGTAACTACCCTGATTTCTCTGTTCCTTTGAGCAGACCCCTGGTTACCCTCCCATCTCCTTCTTCAGCCAGATCATTATCCACAGCTCACCAATGCCAGTGAAATGCACCCACTGGCATCCGTGCAGCTGGAATTTGTGGCATGAGAGGGATATTGCTGTCCAAGCTCAGAGTAAGGCAACCAGGGTTGCTGCTACTCTTTTAATTAGGGGCCTTCATTTTGCTTTTCCCTTGAAAGGTTCTTTATTAGACCCCCTCGTTGTGCTCAAGACAAAAATGGGTTACTTCAAAGGGATTATGTCTTAGGGATTTTAAGGTTTTGTAAAATTCCAAAAGGTTAGGTTATTCCATGGAATCTTATGCCCATACTCCATTCCTGAGACAACAAAGTGCTTTTATGCTTACAGCCCAGTTGTCATGGAATTCAATTGGTGTTCTGTGTAAAACAAGTCCAGAACTTCTAAAGGACAATCATTCTCAGGGAGAGCTTTGATTTTTACTGAACCTGACATCTTTGAAAGGGTATGTCAGTTCAGGTGAAAATGCCTGTTTTCCCACCATGTATTGAAATGAACAATTTCATTTCAAACTGACATTTAAAATGAAACTCCAGTGTTTCATTTTTTAAAAAAATGTAAAATGTCTCTTTGTTTGCTTAAGTACTTGGAAACTGCAAACATCCTTCCGTTGTGGTTTAAAATGTCATAAAAAAACCCATTTTCTTTCCAGAAATTTCAAATTGGTGTTTGTTCTTTTTGATTGAAATTTCACAGGGAAAAAAATGGTGTTTTGACTTCTATTTGTATTGATTTGTGTAAAATACTTCTATGGATTACTGCAAGCCTTAAATCCTCTCCTGGTGATGACATTTCTTTCCCAATGCTGATTCATGGAGACCCATGAGAATCTCTATTCTTGTGTGGATAAATCAAGTTCAGGATAAGAGGGAAAAGGAAACTTAAACATAATTTTAACTCTTTGGAGCACTACATCTCACTGCTGATATTGCTGTCCTTCAGCTTTGCCTGCATTTTTCAAGGAAGGGTTGAAGAACAGGGAAGCCACAGACGGTGCCACAGCCACTCTGCGCTGCGAGCTGAGCAAGGTGGGCGTCCCGGTGGAGTGGAGAAAAGGGGACAAGGCGCTCAAACCAAGTGAAAAGTACAAGATGAGACAGGAAGATACGGCTGCAGAGCTGCTGATCCGGGATCTGGAGGTGGAAGACACAGGAGAATACACCTGTGTGTGTGGAGACCAGAAGACCTCGGCTGTCTTGACAGTCCACGGTAAAAAAGCCGCTCTCCATTGGGATAGCAGTACTTCAAGGACATCCCTTTTCTCTCTCTCCCTCCCACTTGCTTTGGTGTTTTGGTTCTGCAGCATTTTCCTGGTTTGCTGGTGCTGTTTCATCCCATCTCCCAGTGTCTGTCAGTTTGAAACTGATGGCTTTATATCAGAGTAAAGAAAAGCTGTGAGAATTTCTCATCTCAGGGAGCAGGAGTGAGCAGACCTCCAGCAGAAGATTATTGTCAGGGGTTTTCTCATTGTGTCTCCCTGACATCAGTGGATTTTCATGCTTAACCTGAAGGAAAGTTCTTTAAATCTGCTGAGCTCAGTCAGTGAGAGGTTTTCCCATTCAGGAATGAGTGACCACCCTCCTCTTCTGCAGGATTTTGGTATATTCTGCTGAGAAAATGGTACTTATATAAATCCCCACCCCTCAGCATTATTCTGCAGGTCCTGGCTTAGGGAATAATGGGGGAAATTTTGTTCCTGGCTCTTCCATGGTGGATTGTGATGAGCTCTGGTTGCCCCTCCAGAAGGAGCAATTCATGTACAGCTCCCATAGGTGGGAGAACAGCTTTTGTTTAAGATATCTGTTATGGATAAAATCTGCCAAAGACAAAGGGAAATTGAGGAGGCAAAACTATTCTCCCAGATTTTCTGCACACTTTTTCTTCATCTTCTTTCTCCCAGCTGGGGGAATTTCTCTTCCTCCCCTCTTCTGACCTATCATTTTCATCCCTATGTAAGTCGCTTCCATTTTATTTTAGTGGCACATCATAAGACAAATTGTTGAATGCTGCTAAAAAAACCCTGTAATCCTGATATTAGTGCCATTATGTTCTTGGAAATCTTAGGTTAAAGGTGCACCTGAAGCTATATTACTGGGTTTTTTCCCCTGAAACAGAAATATAAATTTTGATGTTAGGAAAGGCAGGGGTCTCCAGCAGTGCTGTCACCCTGCTGATGACTTTTAATCAAAATTCAGGTCACTAATGTTCAAAATAGCTTATTTCAGAGTGAAATAGGTAGAGAGGAGTATTGGAATCAGCTGTGAAGAGGTGAATATGAACAAGTTAATGTTAGAAGCAGGTCATGGTGGAAATTATCCCAGTGGGATCCTGTAGTAGTTTTCTGTTAGGGGCAGCTTTGTAGACTGATTTCTTTTCATGTAATGGTGAAGGACTGGCCACAGGCCCCAGCCCTGAGTTCCCCAAGGTCTGGTTGATGGTTTTGATGTCCTCTCTGTTTATGTTACACCCCATAGCTCTGCCTGCACTGTTCAAAAGAGATCTTGTCAATGTGGAAGGCACAGAAAACAGGACGGCTGTTCTGCAGTGTGAGCTGAGCAAACCCGCCCCAGTGGAGTGGAGGAAGGGGCAGGAGGTGCTCAGAGCCAGTGAAAAATACAAAATGAGGCTGAAGGACACCACTGCTGAGCTGACAATCCACAGCCTGGAGGAGGGAGATGCAGGAGATTACACCTGTGTGTGTGGAGACAAGACAACCACAGCTTCCCTGACAGTGCATGGTAAAATATCTGGGTTAAGAGGAATTTTCTGCATTGTCATCTGTGATCCTCCTGTGGGATCACAATCTGCTCTTGGTCCCTTCTGTTATTTTAAGATATTGTGGCAGCTGTTCCAACCACTGGGAATATCTTCCACTGAAAACCCTTCCTTTGGGGCTGATAAACAGCATCACAGATTCTTTCCAGTCCCTGTTCTTTCCTGTTGATGGAAGCTGGAAGTGGATAATGAAAAGCTTGATGAAATCAGAAATAGGACTTTGGAGTATTTTCACTCATTAATTTGTTTAGGGCATATCACTGATATTTCACTTGATTTTCTTGGATGAAGTTGAAAAGTGATGAAATTTTAATTTTAAACAACGTGGTGTTCATTTTAATTCTTAATCTGGTTTTGAGAAAAAGCTGTGCATAGCTCCTTGAAATCTTGGGATCAGTTTTCTGTTACATCTTAGAATGCTTTTAAAACACACCTCCCAGTACTGATATTTTAGTTTTATAGATTCCCAGATCAGTGAGAGCTCAGGGACTGAGACTGGTGTGGTTCTCCATGCCATGCCATGTCTCATATCATTAAAAACACCCTCTGATTTATGAATAAGGTGTTTTCCAGCTGTCCAAACTCACTCTTTTATGGTTCTCAGAGTTGTTATAAATCAACACTGATTTCCAAGTCATTATGAGATCCTGAATTCTGTGAATGTGGTGTCTTGCAAGGCCCAAGTCAGGGATGCCCCTGAAATCACCCTTTGCTCCCAGGTTCTGTACATTCTAAACCATTTTCAAGTGTTTTAATTCAGTGGAGCAGTCAAGACAGGATGTTTGCTCAATTTTAAAGTGCTCTCTTTCACCTGTGATCTTCAGCCCTCCCTCCTCACTTTAAGAAAGAGCTGAAGAACGTGGAAGGCACAGAAAATGGCACGGCCACTCTCTGCTGTGAGCTGAGCAAAGCTGGAGCTGCTGTGGCCTGGAGGAAAGGAGACAAAACCCTGGGGACAAGTGACAAGTTCACCATGAGGTGCCAGGGCACGGTGGCTGAGCTGGTGATCCATGATTTAGTCCTGGCAGATGCTGGAGATTACACGTGCTCTTGTGGAGAGCAGGAAACCACGGCTGCGCTCAAAGTGAATGGTAAAAAAAAAAAAAAGGAAATGCATCATAAATTAGAGATGGTTTTCAAACAGTTTTTTGGTTTTTTAAGAGCGTGGGAGTGTCAGCTTTGAAAGTGCAGCTCTGTTTGTGATGGGTTTAGCAAAATCTGGTTGGACATGGGAATAAATTTCTGGATGCTTTGGTCGGTGTCAGGCACAGGTTCATGGCAAAAATTGCAGATATTCATCCTGGTGCTAACTCATTTTTTTCATCCCTATGTTCAGCAGTAGGTGCTGAGGAATGGAAAATCACATTATTGTGATGTTGGTTGTAAAGATGTTGCAATCATAAAGCTGAGAAGATTTTTTGATGAGACGTTTTTGAGACAGTTATCAGTGTTTCAATATAATTTGATGGTCAAGCCAAGCTAGACCACTGTAGGAGGTGAAGCTAAAGAATAGTTTGGGTTGAAAAGGACCTTTTAAAGGTCCCTCATGGAAAAATGAAACTGATACCTCAGATATAGGTTTTTATGAACTTTTTTAGTAACGATTTGCATTTCCATAGAATTTAGATGCTTTGGTTAGGCTTGATTTTCCATTCTAGCAGGCAATAGCCAAGGTAGGTCTCAGTCATGCAGGTCTGAAGTTGAGACTGATGTGGTTCTTCACTTTATACCATGGATTTCACCCTGAAAAATCCTCTCTGACTTATGCATGAGGTGTTTTCCAGCTTTCCAAAGCCAGTCTCATGGTTCTCAGATGGATTTGATCAGGAAAGGCTTTGCTTATCACTTGTGCTTGTCAGACCACACAAAATGGTTACTGGAGCTGCTGCCGTGGTCCCACATTCTGCTCCTTTTGAACCCCCCAGCCCTGCCTGTGCACTTCCAGGAGGAGATGAGGGATGAGGAAGCCACAGAAGGTGCCACAGCCACCCTGCAGTGCGAGCTGTCCAGGGCTGCCCCCGTGGAGTGGAGGAAGAAGCACAAAGTGCTCAAACCCAGTGAAAAATACACCATGAGGCAGGAGGGCAGCAGAGCCCAGCTGCTGGTCCATGCCCTGGAGCTCAGGGATGCTGGGGAGTACACCTGTGTGTGTGGAGAGGAGAGGACAACGGCAGCACTGACAGTGCACGGTAAAGGGCATGGAAACGGGACATTTTTGGGTGGTGGTTGTCTCTCCTCCTCTGCAAGCCTCAGTACTCACACACCACGAGTTCTTCCTCTAATCTTGACATCATTAATTCTGTTTGTAACAGATTTCCTTCTTTTTATTGTGGTTTTTGTCTAATTCTCACCATGGTTGTAGTTCCATTGATTTTACTAAATTTTTCCCTTTCTCTTGTTGGTGCAGGGCTGTATTTCTTTTTAAAGGCTGAAGGATGTCACAGATTTGCTTTTTTTTATTCTGTTTTACTCATTTTCACTTGAACCTAAACAGATGGAGCAGCAGAAACATTCATAGCTCTTTAAAAGAACAATTTTATTTCAAGTTGCATCAGGATTTGACAATTTAACAAATAATGATAAGAAAACTTGGTTCAGTGTAATTTTCTTTGCAACTCTGACCAAGAATAATGCTGATTTTTATTCAGGTACTCCAGAATACTCAGCATTAGAGTAGAAGAACATTTCACAGTCCTCAGCCAAATTAATCTGCTAACTTCCCATGGAAGAGAGGGAAACTTTGTTTTCACTATTAACACAAGACAGTCAGAAGTAGTTTCAGCCTCTTTCTCACCTGGAAATCCAGGAAGTCTTGAGTTTAGGGAGTTGAGTTTCTTTGCTTTTCTGCCCATCTTTGTATTTTATGATAAAACATGGATTGCTTCAGTCTTGAACTTCCAATTTAACCATGAAAACTAGAATTGAAAGGAACTTGTACAGGCCAGTCCATCCTTGATCCCCAAGTCACCATCATTACTGCCAGGAAGTTCTTCTTTATATCAACAAAAGTATTTATTGAACTGGCTTAAGTAATTAGTTCTCATAGAAACAGAGAAATATTTGGATGAAATTTAAACCAAGAAGCAATGGGACACTCCAAGTTACACATCTCAATTATGAGGATTTATTTGCATCAGACTTGAACTTTTTGACTTGAATTTTCTCCACGAACTGTTGTAACCCCAAATCACTCACTGCAGATCTGCTTCTTCTTGTACTTATGTTATTGACTGTTCCTATATATTTTCCATCTGCCCTTGCTGAGTTGAAGCTTATTTTATCACCACTACTTCATACAAATCTTCTGTATCTCAATCTAGTTTAAAAAAGGGTTTTTACCCTTCCTCCCTTCCCACCTTGAGATCATCTTCAAAATTAATGAAACTTTGCATTTCATTGTCCAAGTTGCTACAGAAAATGCTGAATAATCCTGAACTCATGCTAGTGAGAAACTCTGCTCAATTCATTCTTTCATTGTGAGTGTAAACCCCAGTCCAATAGCCTGTAACTGTGGTTTTCAGATTAGTAGCACTTCCCTTCTGTAATTCCACCTATATCAAAGTTGAAACTTTACTAAAATAATAATAATATAGAACATATAATTTGTCCTTCTGTCAAGGGAGCTTAATCTATACCAAGAAAAAATTACCCTGGTCCACTCCTTCATGAAGAGAAAAGCTCTTGGAAAATCTGAGTTTTTCAAAGAATTGAGTTCATAATTCTTCAGATTCTCTCTCTCTCTTTGTCTATGACAAGCATTATGAATGGGATTCAGCTTCAAGACTGAAGAGTATTCCCAAATTCCCATTTTTGTCAATGGAGACCTATCAAACTCAGACCATGGGAATCAGGGAGACCTCCAGCTCATTTTAAAGCAGACATTTACATTTGGAGCTCTATTGGCTCCACTGATTTTACATAAATGTTTTTTCTTTCTTTACTCTCTGGGATTTTAGAATCTCTGTTTACATAACAAGAACTAAATGTGTGTATTTCCAGCTGAAATATATTTTTCACCTCTTAGTTTCTGTTTTTTCCATACTTGAGGAAAATCAGCCACTCTTTGATTTCTCCAGTGTCACTGTCAGTGTCTGAAATTGGTTGTGCCTGCACCTTAAGAATTCCAGGACAAATTTCATCACACCAAGCTGCTTTGAGAATATATTTATTTAAATATTCTCTAATCCTTTTTTTTCTTCTTTTCCAAGCCATAATTTCTATTACTTCCTTAATTAAAAGTAGCATTTAATAATAATGAAGAAAAAGGAATTAAACACTTCAGCTTTCCCTATGTCCACTCATCATCAACTTACATTCCTGAAAGAGAGGCAGACCAACATCTCTCTTGTTGTTTTCCTTCCTTCTAATCTATTTACAATAATGTCTGCACAGTTATCTCCACATCCTTATTCTCAATTATTTCTTTCTTGCTGGTCAGGGTCAGGAGTTGGAGACCATCTTCTCAAGCTCTTTCTCAGTTATTTTATATCCAAATGTAGTTCCCACCCCATTCCAAAGATTTAGTGGTGTCATCCCATCCTATTGCTTCCACATACTGCCACATTTCCAGCCAGTCTTACAGTCTGAATAATTCTCTTTGTTGTTCCAAAAGGGATGAAGTGTCAGGAAGCGCCTGAACTTCCCGGGGTGAGGGAATTATGGCAGATTTCTGCAGTGGCTGCATCATCCTTCTCTTTCCTTGTTATTCCTACCCAAGCACTTTCAGGATCTCTCTCTAATTCTTCTCTTCAGTCTTATCCTAACTCTGGGCTAGGTCTGAAGGAATCCTTACATTGTAATTTAAAAGGTTATATTTTTTTCCTTTAGCTTTTTTCCTGATCAGGGTGTAACCTGTTGTATTAATCTTCTAGGCTGGGTTATACTGAGAAAGTTGCAGTTTTGACCATACATAAAGTTTCCCCATTTTTACTGATTATTTTCCATACATCTCTGAACCAATCAGCAAATTCATTTAATATTTGCTGAAAGAAATGACGAGACCCTTTTTGTCTATGATACAAATCGGCATTTTCCTTCTGTGAGATGATTTTCATGTCAGTGACCAGGCAGGGATAGATATTGGTGAACATTGTTTATTTTGGTTGCCAAGAGCTGCTTGTCATGAGAACCTTTGCTGCTCTGTTTCTCAGCCCTTCCTGCTCTGTTCAAAGAAGAGTTAAGAGATGAGGAGGCCAAGGAGGGTGAAGCAGTGACTCTGCACTGTGAGCTGACCAAACCTGCCCCAGTGGAGTGGAGAAAGGGACACACAGCCCTCAAACCTAGTGAGAAATACAAAATGAGGCAGAAGGATGTCACTGCAGAGCTGGTGATCCACAGTCTGACCCAGAGTGATGCTGGGGACTACACCTGTGTGTGTGGGGAGCAGCAGTCCACAGCTTCCTTGGCAGTACATGGTAATGACCAACTCCATCTGGATGCCATCACTGTTGAGATTATGGTTTGAATTGTTTTTATCAACATGGTCATTGTTATCTGTGCACAGTTCCTCTGAGTCTCACCTTGCATGGCATGACCAGGAGGATGAATTTTGTGATTTAGGGGTAAAACCTTCTGAAATTCCATGTGCAAAGTGGTTTTAGGACCAGATTCCTGGAGCAGATGTGAGGTCAAGCCTGAAGACACCTCCTCACCTGATGCCTTGTGCAGGCTGACCTAGAACAGAGGCTGGGCAGAGCTAAAGAATAAAGCAGGGATTTATTAAAAGGTCCTCCATGGATGCACCTTGGGCAGCACAAGAGCCCAGCCAGGGCTGCACCCAAGATGAACCAAAATGGCCCCAAAATGCACGAGGCGCTCCGGGGTCTCTCCCTTGGATCAGTTCTGCTCCATTTGCATCTTGCACTTCATTGTCCCATTCCAGCTTTAGCCCCTGCAGTCCCACCCTGCTTGTTTTTCTCTCTGCAGCCCACGGTGTTTGTGCTCTTGGGGCTGAGATTTGGATCATTTGTCCTTGGTGCCCAGCTGGAGCAGGAATTGTTTTGTCTCCCTGCTCTGTGCACAGAGCTCACCATGCCCTGATGTGAAGCTCAGAGCCACACACTAAAGCAGCACAGAATCTGAAAATATAAAAGCTACAACCTGAGGCATCACAGCCATGCCCTTACCTGCAGGCTGTGCTTGCTGCTCCCTTTAACCCTGTTCCCATTGCACCCCCAGTGCTGCCTGCAGCCATCCAGGAGAGCCTGAGGGACGAGGAGGTGACCGAGGGTCAAGCGGCCACTCTGAGCTGTGAGCTGACCAAAGCTGCCCCCGTGGAGTGGAGGAAAGGCAGCACTTTGCTCAGAGCCAGTGACAAGTACAAAATGCGGCAGGAGGGCACGGTCAGGAAGCTGCTTATCCAGGATGTGGAGTTGAAAGATGCTGGAGAGTACACGTGTGTGTGTGGAGAGCAGGAGACAACAGCGGCCTTGATAGTGCATGGTAAAAATAATATATCTGTATTATTGTGGGTTTCTATGCCAGCTCGTTGATTTGGTTGTGTGTTCACCTGTGGCTGAATAGTTTCTTTAAATCTGTAAGCTCTCTGTAAGGTCTGGTTGTATCCAGGCTGCTTTTCTCTTTCTGCCTTTTGGTTTGCCCAATGTCTCAGAATGATGAGGAAAACACCCTGTTTCCACCCTAAAGTGTTCTCTGCTTCTGTACCACCCCACCCCTCCTGTCACCTGTGTGCCACATGTCATTTTTAATGTCCTCTGTGCATTTTGTGACCTTCAGCCCTGCCAGCCCTTTTCAAAGAAGACCTGAAGGACCTGCAAGCCATGGAAAGTCAAACAGCCACTCTGCGCTGTGAGCTGAGCAAGGCTGCAGCTGTGGCATGGAAGAAAGGCAACAAAATACTCAGGGCAAGTGAAAAATACATCATGAGGCAGGAGGGTGCCCTGGCAGAGCTGGAAATCCATGACCTAGAGCTGCAGGATGCAGGAGATTACACCTGTGTGTGTGGGGAGCAGCACAGCACGGCCTCTCTGACTGTGAAGGGTAAATGTAGATTATCGTCCATTTTCTGTTCCTCTGACACCCCCATGGAGGGTCCACCTGTTGTGAACTTGTGCCCAGGTCTTGTTCAGGTGTTTGGTTTTTGTTTGGTGCTGCTGAAAAGGGAGCTGAGCTCAGGAATGTCTCTCCCTGCAGACGCACTGCTGTGTTTCAGATTTAAGGGAATTGCACTCAGGAAATGTTAGACCAGCTAAGATGTTCTGTCCTGAGATAAATCCTTTGAATTCTACCTTAAATCTTTTACTTTGGCCTGTCATCTCAGCACTTCTTGTCTCACTGCTGGATTCGGTTTTCCAGATCTTTGTGATGCCGTGTGCAGGCTTACCTAGAACAGAGGCTAGACAGAGCTAAAGAATAAAGCAGGGATTTATTCAAAGGATCTCCTCCATGGATGCACCTTGGGCAGCACCAGAGCCCAGCCAGGGCTGCACCCAAGATGAACCAAAATGGCCCCAAAATGCACGAGCGCTCCCGGGGTCTCTCCCTGGGATCAGTTCTGCTCCATTTGCATCTTGCAGTTCATTGTCCCATTCCAGCTTTAGCCCCTGCAGTCCCACCCTGCTTGTTTTTCTCTCTCCAGCCCACGGTGTTTGTGCTCCTGGGGCTGAGATTTGGATCATTTGTCCTTGGTGCCCAGCTGGAGCAGGGATTGTTTTGTCTCCCTGCTCTGTGCACAGAGCTCAGCATGCCCTGATGTGAAGCTCAGACCCACACACTAAAGCAGCACAGAATCTGAAAATATAAAAGCTCAAACCTGAGGCATCATTTGTAGTGATAACCTCAACCCCCTGATTTGGCCAGATTTGAACTTCAGCTGAGAATTCACAATGCTGAGCACTCAGTTTAAATACACTTTCTATTGGCTTTCAATCCCCAGCCCTGCCAGTGCTTTTCAAGGAAAAGCTGAAGGATGAAGAAGCCCAAGAAGGAGCATCAGTGACTCTGAGATGTGAATTAACCAAAGGAGCTCCTGTGCAATGGAAAATAGGGCCCAAAGTGCTCAAAGCAAGTGACAAATATCAAATGAGACAGTCTGGCACCACTGCAGAGCTGGTCATTTGTGACCTAGAAGTAAAAGATGCTGGAGATTACACCTGTGTGTGTGGTGACCAGAAGACAACAGCAACCTTAACAGTTCATGGTAAAAAGAACTTATTCAAATTGATAAATATCTCTTGAGATAGACATACTTCTGAAATGTAGTAGTTTCTTCTCTGGGTCAGTAGTTTTTTATCCCTTCCTCTTCCTTCATTCTATTTCTTTCTGAGAAAGAGTCGCTCATGGTGAATTTTATGGTCGTTATTAATCTGTCCTTTGAAAGGAGAAAATTAGAAGTAAGTTTCCTTCTCTGCAAGTCTCCTCTTGGATATTTGCATTTTCCAGCTCTGACCCTGTAGGTCACTTCAGTCCACCACAGTTTCTCCAAAACACCCAGCTCTGGGCTGTGAGGTACCTCTTCCCCAGGAACTGGAGAAGGAGAAGTGAAGGTTGGGGCACCAGAAAGAGGAGGAATTTATCTGGCCATGGTTTTGTTTTGTTTTTTGTTTCTGTTTTTGGTTTTTTTTTGTTTTGTTTTATTTTTTGGGTTTTTTTTGGTTTTTTTTTTTTTTTGAAGGCTCCAGATTCTTTAAAGAAGTCAGACATGCAGAGTGAGACAAGTGTTATCATTCCAGAGCTTAATTCCTGTAGGTTGTTTTGCCTTTGAGTTATGATTTCCAAAATGAGCAGTAATAAGAATCTCAAATTCTTATTAGGTGTAATGGCCCTTCAAACTTCAGTTTAAAACCAGGAGTAGTTTTATTTGGATATCTGTCTGCTTTTGTATAGATGGGGCTGTGACAGTTTAATAAAAAAACCCAGAAACTTACAACAGCAGCCTCCAAAAAATGACATTTGTGTGGGTAAAATAGTTCTGTATCCAGAAGTGTTATTTGTGAGTGATGTTGATCTGAGGTTTGGATCTTTCTCTTTTGCTCTTTCACTATAAATAACAACAAAAACCCAGGGAACTGACCCCTCAGGGTGACTGAAACCACATTGCACTTAAAGAAAGACACTTTCAGAGTTTCTGAACTTGGTTATGGCTTTGAATATCTATAATAAGCTGAAAAAAAGGCAAGAGGGGAAATAATCTCAAAATAGAAATGAGGGGTTTAATTCTGGTTTTCTGCTGTCCCTTTGTCCATGTTGCATCCTCCAGCTCTGCCAGCACTCTTTAAGGAGGAGCTGAAGGACCAGGAAGCAGAAGAAGGTGGAGAAGTGTCCCTGCTCTGTGAGCTCTCCAAGGCTGCTCCAGTGCAGTGGCAGAAGGACCAGAGGATCCTCAAGCCAAGTGGGAAATACAGAATGAGGCAGGAAGGGCTGAAGGCAGAGCTGGTGATCCATGGAATAGCTGAGGAGGATGCAGGAAGCTACACCTGTGTGTGTGGAGAGCAGCAGACTACAGCTGTCCTGACAGTACAGGGTAAAGCCATCCCTGACCTCCTTTCTCCTGCTGCAAACCTCTGTCCTCTACTCTGAGCTGTTCAATTTTCCACATCTGTCTCTTCATCCTTATTAACTGAGCTTCCATTCAGTTGAAAATGTTCCCTGCCCTTCCTCCCTTGCAGGCTGTGGAAATTGGAAAACACCTGTCTGCATTTCTCTGTGCCATCCTTTTGCCTTTTCCGTTCCTTAATCACAAGCTTGCTCTCCTTTCTTCGTTCCCTTCTGCCATTCCTTTCCTACCATGTAACCCCACTGTTCTTTGGTCTTTTCTTTCCTGCATTTCTTCTCCAAACCGCAAATCTGTTTATTCTTTGCCATTCCTTTCTGGAATTCTCATTACCAACCATTTTAATAGAGGGAATAAGGTGTATCCAGAATAAAGCTCTGTTAGCTATAAGTTCCTCTGCACTAAGTTGTGTCCATTTTGGGTTTTGTGCTCATCATCTCTGTCCTGATGCCCAAAGACAGATTTCCATTAGGAGACTGATTTTTCTAAGGAAAGAATGAATTCTTTCTGTGACCTCTTTCTGGTCTTCCTTTGGAAGAACCATTGGCTGGTGTTTCAGCTTAACACTGCTGGAATGGGAAATGTGCCAAATCAGGGCTAAGCCTTTTTTCTAGCCTGGATATTTTAACTAAGTCTCTAATACCGCACACTAATTTTGAGATCTGAGCTATCCAACTTTGTTGAACAGATGAAATATCTCATTATCCCACCTGGTTAAGAGAGGGATATAATTGAAGGTCACCACATTTACTTCAAGGATGCAAGTTGCAATGGGTACAAGAATTATGTTAAATGGGAAAAATGTGTTCTGAGACAAGAAGCCAGGGTGGAATTCAGCAGCTGGAGATTTGCTTTGGGGTCAAGAAGAACCTGTGAGTCCTGGATGCTCCTCTTCAAGGATATCTCAAGGAAGAAGGAGTGAGGATGAGTAAGGAGCTGTGTCAACAGAGCACAGCAGGGCAGCTCTGAGTAGGAAAAGAGAGTGCAAAGCCATGGAGTTCATGGAAGACACCAGTACATGTGAATTGAGGAGCTCAGAGCTGGTATTCTGTTGTTTTCTGAGGAGGAAGCTGGTAGAAAGCAGGTGTAAATCTGTTGTGGACTGTGCAGCTTTGCTGTAGGAAGCCAGGGTAAATCCAGAATGATTAGGATGTTTGTTCCCACGAGGATGTTTTCATTTCTCTTTCCTCTCTTTCTGGCTGATGCTCGCCCTTCCTTGATAACTTTCCTCTGCCACAACCTTCACACCTTTTCCCTGTCACTTCCTCACCCCTCCCTGGAGACACCCTCAGTTTGTAACACATTTTACCTGCACCCTTCAGCTGTGCCTCCGTTTTTCCAAGAAGAAATGACCAGCCAGGAAGGGGTAGAAGGTGGAACAGCCACTTTACACTGTGAGCTGAGCAAAGCCCCTGCCTGTGTGCAGTGGAGGAAGGGCCAGCACATCCTCACCTCGGGCCCCAAGTACAGCATGAGGCAGGAGGGACGTGCTGTGGAGCTGCTGGTCCATGGGCTGGACCTGAGTGACACTGGGGACTATTCCTGTGTCTGTGGAGACAAGATCAGCACAGCTGCACTAACAGTTCACGGTAATGTAATCCTTGGGGTGAATGTCCTCCAAAGCTGCCCAAATCTCTGTGATCTGTGCCTGTCCCTTTCTGTTTGCTTGGGCTTTTGGTTCCTTTCAGGGTAATGTAATCCCTGGGGTGAATGTCCTCCAAACCTGCCCAAATCTTTGTGGTCTGTTCCTGTCCCTTTCTGTTTGCTTGGGCTTTTGGTTCTTTTGGACTCTCTGCGCTTCCTCCTTTTGTAGAATTGGGAAAAACATTCCCTGCTGGTGTTTGTCCCCTTCATCTGTGCTGGTTCATCTCACTGTCCTTGCCCTGATCCAGTGGCCAGGGAAGCTGGGGAAAGTTTTTCCATCGTGTTCCGCTGACCTGGCTCAGGGCTTGGTGTTGCCCCACGAAACCTCTCTCACCAAGCTTCACTTTAAGGAACATTCGCCCTCTCTGTGGTAACTCTTTTACTCCTCAGTGCTGCCTCCAGAATTCAAGAGAGAGCTGAAGGACCTGGAAGCTGGGGAAAATGGCACAGCTGCTCTGCAGTGTGAGCTGACAAAACCTGCTGAGGTGCAGTGGAGGAAAGGGCAGGAGGTGCTCAAAGAGAGCAGAAAACATGAAATGAGTCAGGATGGGGCTGTTGCAAAGCTGATTATCCACGAGCTGGAGGAGGAGGATGCTGGAGTTTACACCTGTGTGTGTGGAGATCAGCAGACAGCTGCCACGCTGACAGTCAATGGTAAAAAATCTAAAAGGGAAAAGGCTAATAGTTTCTGAAAATTAAAATAGCAACTGCGGTTTAGTGTTGCTTAAGAAAGATATTGTAATGGATGAGGTGTGCAGAATAGCTTGGTCTATGCAGCTCATGGAGTGGCCAGGCAGAAAATGGGAATTGCCATGCAGATCTAAGTGCATTTTTTTCTGTATTTTGCTGTCAGAATAATCAAAATCTCTCCTGCAAGTGACCTGCCTTAAGAGGGCATCTGAACCCTTAAAATTCCCTGCCTTAAGAGGGAGTATGAACTCTTGCAAGTCTCTGTATCAGGAGGGAATCTGAACTCTGAAAATTCCCTGCTGACCTTCAGAACACTTCCTCAGTGATCAGGGCAGCACACTGGCTGCTTTTACAGCAGGAAAATTCTTATTCTATTTTTAGATCATAGATTAAGTTCTATATATTTCATGGCAAATGTAACTTCTTGAAATCCATTTCTTCTTGTATTGTATTTGCGGGGACCCCCATGGCAGGAAGGAATGATGAATCTGACTCCATGTTCTCAGAAGGCTAATTTATTATTTTATGATACTATATTATATTAAGAATACTATACTAAACTATACTAAAGAATACAGAAAGAATACTTACTGAATGCTAAAAAGATAATAATGAAAACTCGTGGCTCCCTCCAGAGTCCTGACACAGCTTGGCCCCAGTTGGCCATTGAGTCAAAACAGCTCTCAGCAGAATCCAATGAAACAATCACCTGTTGGTAAACAATCTCCAAACACATTCCAAAGGAGGAGAGCACAGCAAATCAGATAATTATTGTTTTCCTTTCTGTGTGAGGCTTCTCAGTTTCCCAGGAGAAAAATCCTGGGTGAAGGGATTTTTCTAGAAAATGTGGATGCCACATTCTTGCTCTGCAGATATTCCTATTACTTCTCTGGGCAAATAGCTTCATAGTTTGAATCTAGAGTATTGAGGTTTAGCAACATCTGGGAAAAAAACCCCAATCCTCTGTTGGTGCTTTCATTTTCCCTCTACATCCTTTTTCCCAAGCCCCAGCTGCAGCAGGTCCAGGTCATATTTCTATTTTATAGCCCTACCAGCCCTTTTTAAACAAGAGCTCCAGGACACCGAGGCAGAAGAAGGCGGCACAGTGACCCTGAGGTGTGAGCTCACCAAACCCAAGGCTCCAGTGGAGTGGAGGAAAGGGGATGTCACTCTCTACCCTGGTCTGAAATACGAGCTGAGGCAGCAGGGCTGTGCTGCTGAATTGGTCATTCATGACCTGGAAGTGGAAGATTCAGGAATTTACATCTGCGACTCTGGACACCAGCAGACAACGGCTGTGCTGGCCGTGCATGGTAGGCAGTGGTGATCCTTGGCTCAGGAGGAGTGCAGTGAAAGGAGCTTTTCCTGGTGCTCTCTGCAGCCTTTGATTTGTTTTGTTGCTGGTCCACGCTAGAATAGGTGTTCTTCGTGGGTGTGGCCCACAGCAAAGAAGAAAGGTTCTTCTTGTGGTATCTGGAGTGATTAATGGCAATTAAAGCAATTGAATAGGTTGGGTTGGAAGGGACCTTAAAGATCATCCATTTCCATCCCTCTGCCATGGGCAGGGACATCTTCTACCAGAACAGGTTTTTCAGAGCCCCAACCAACCTGGCTTTGAAGGTTGTCATGATGTAAAAATACGCTGAACCCTGCTGCCTTGAGTGCAGGGAGTGTGGCTGGATATAGGAATGGGATAAGGGATCCCTAATTGGATGTAATCCTGCCTGGGATGGTAAGAGATGCACCAGTTAGGGGATAAGGGATTTCCAGGATCTATGAATGTGCTGCATTGTTACTGGAGGCTTTGAACTTTAGGTGCAAATGCTGACTGCAGACAACTTGAATCCACACTGTGTTCCTTCACTTCCTGTACCATCCTTAACTGAAATCTGGATTTCCCCTCCCATTTATCTCTTCACTGGGATCTCTTACCAAGAGATCAATACTAACTTGATGTTTTGTACATTGATAGAAGCAGAAGATTATTTGGGGCAGAAATTCTCTGTTTAATATTGCAAACTCACAGGCTTCTATTCAGGGACAGGGATCTGTGTAAGAGAGGCCGTTCCCGGTGATCTTTGCCTAAAGCATCCATACCTGGCATGGAAACCCTTCCATAGGAAAGTCTGACTCCTTCAGACCCCGAACCAGGCCATTTTGGTGACCGCTAAGACCAGATCTTGCCTAACTTTGCCTGTCCCCACGTCTTGGTTCGTTTAGTGTTTCAAGAAAGATTCTGCCAAAACAGTGAGCTGCATAATGCCCAGGATTATGGAATCATTAGAATAAACCATACCTGAAGGATGATGGTAGGACTGGATCCTTCTTGCACTATAACACTCTTGAAACGTTTTCCTCTCAAATTTTCCAGCGCTTCCCATCACGTTTAAGCAACCTTTACAAAATAAGGAGTTTGAGGAAGGAAGCACAGCCACGTTCTGCTGTGAGCTGTCGAAAGCCAGTGCTGCAGTGGAATGGAGGAAAGGAGGCGTGGGGCTGCAGCCCAGCCAGAAATATGAAATGAGGCAGAGGGGATGCCTGGTAGAGCTCTTGATACACAACCTCAGATTAGAAGACACAGGAGAATACAGCTGTGACACGGGGGATCAGGAAACCAGGGCAGCTCTGAATGTGAAAGGTACGTGGTGTGAGCTGACTCCTCAAGGAACAGGTTCCTCCAACAGGCAAAACAACCATTTCAATAGGAATATTTTTAAGTGCATTATTCTTGTTGTCTATGAATATTTTATTTTTCATCTGATATATTAGGATTTTTTTTATTTTTAATAAGAATGGAAGAGGATGATTCTTTGTTCTTCCAGTGCTGTGTTTGAGTTTTAGGCTCTAATAGGAAATACGTTCAAGCTTTGTGCCTGAGGAGAAATTAAAGAAAAAACAATGATTTAACATAACATCTGGACATTTCACAGGACATATTGCTTGAATATTTAAAAAGAATATTTTCTTTCAAATACTGGAAGAAGAGAGACAACGACATCCCTGACCTCTCAAGGCTGTCTATGGAGTTTTGAAGTTCTTTGCTCTTGAGATCATTTTTAGATCAACTGAGGGATAAAATCTTGCAATGAATTCACCACTGTGAAGGATTTGAGTGAAGGAACAAAGGAAATAAATGTTATGGGTGCAGATGGCTTCTTCTGATGCAGCAAGATCTCCTGGTTGTGCCAGGAAAATCAGAAAAACATGAATCCTACCTAGGAATATCACAGTGAAAAGCAGAGTATCTTGTTCTCCAGGAGTCAGTCTGTGTTAACCAGGCTTCACTAAAAGATCCTGTTGATCCTTTTCTTTTCTCTTTTAGCTCTGCCAGTTCTTTTCCAAAAGCAGCTCAAAGATGAGGAGGCAGAAGAAGGAGCCCCAGTGAAATTCCAGTGTGAGCTGACAAAGGATAACGCGGCCGTGGAGTGGAGGAAAGGCACCATGGAGCTCTTCCCTTGTGCCAAATACCAAATTA